>NC_088691.1:27120563-28370563 GCF_028017835.1 Emys orbicularis
ATTTTTCCAAGGTCTTAGAAAATATCACTGAGTCATAACATCACTGTCTTTACCCAGGTATAAATGAGGGCAGCACTTAGAAAGAGTCAAAGGGGCCAGAGACCGAAAAGCAAGAGAGAAAATTCACCAGAGGTTCAGCTGTGAACACACACAAAATAAAAATCACTTATTTCAGGGAGTATTTTATTGAAGGAGAACTGGATTTAATCCAAATTGACAGCAGCTTGTCAATAGGTGCTAGCTGCATTCATTCCATGTGTGTGTTACAACCAATAGACTACTAAACAAAAAACAAGTACAAGCCAGCCAGAGTGGCACATATGTTTTCCGCACATTCAAGTCTGGTCAGCACAATCTCTGTTTCCCTTTTTAACGTCTTGAGGCCAAAAAAATCTCAGCTGCATTTAATTAGTTCCTGGCTGGTTCCTGAGCTGCCTCTAAACCCTTGATGCGAATTTCCCCCCAAGCCCAATGTCATTGGTTAGCTTGGCAGGGCCTCCTTATGAGGACAACATGGAGGTCAGGTGTGTTAGGATTTGGGGGCCTCTCTAAGAGGCACCAAAAAGTCTGTACACCCTTCCATAGAAAGCCACAACCCCAAATGATACTATAGGACATCATGCTAGCTTCAAAGGAAGTGGGGCCTTCAAAAAGTGTAAAGTTAGGTACGAATATCTGATTTCTCCGTGAACCACCAAGCAATTTGTCGCCCCATATCTTCCTCAGAAATACAGGGCCAAGCCCTCACTATTACTTGCCATCAGGCAGAGAAATGGCTTTCATGGATTCAAAGAGCAGTTTTTACCAGTAAAGCAAGGGTTTAATAAACATTAATTGAGTCTTCAGACAGCCTTCGTGTCTGGTGTGAGATGGAGTTAATTAGTACATCAATATTGAACTCTGTCGTGGGAAGACAACTACCCAGAAAGACACCACATTTCATGGGTCCACCAGGGAGTTGGGGCTGGTGGGGACTTTTAAAGAGGAAAGTACAGCCCTAGAACTCAAGGGGCCTGATACTGACTTCACCAATGCTGCTGTAAATCAGAAGTAAAGTAATGCTACGGTACTGACAGTAGCCAGGAAAAGGTGCTAGCAATTTATGACTGTTCACTGGTCTGTTTGGAATAAGGTTTAATTTAGTGTATTTATCAAATTTTAATGTAAAAAAAATGTGCCCAATTACACATGTACCTAGTTAAAGATCAAAATACAGCCTCTGTACAAAAAATGCAAAGCAAGTCCAAACACATTCTCAGGTGCGAGGTTGAGAAAAGAGATGGACATGCCAGGTCACTGAACATGGGCTGTGCTGGACAACTTGGTAAGTGAATTCCACAGTTAAGTGCCTCCATTGACAATGCCCTAATAGCAGTCCCTGTAGGGTTACGTTTTGAGAGTTTGCTTGAGTGCCATAGATGACCCCATCCTCCCTCTAGCCAATGCCATTCTTCTCCCTGTTCCAGACTCACGGCCTGCCCCACTCACCCCTTTCGGAGGTGAGCAGTCCTGAAAGCAAGGAGCAAGATGGATGTGGCTATAGAGGGGACTGGTAAGGTGGGCCAATAACCTTGGGGACAGCAAATACCTCCAGTGCTCTGAGACCATGGACAGCAGCAGCACCAAGCATAAGGGGCCATCACCTTTTGTGGTGTCACCTCCCTCATAGCTACTGCCAGCACAGACCCCATGGCGGGATCAGGGAGGAATAAAAGAAGTAGATGATCAATAGCGTAGTGCAAACAAGCACATGAAGGACAGCTTAACCCATTCAGCCTGCTGCTTTTTCTCCGACCACTGGCAGCAGCACTCCGCACCCAATGGTCATCTCTCTCTCAGGATGAGGCTCCACTGAGGATCTTTAGCAGCAATTACTTTGTTCACTATCAGACCATCCACATTAAGCTACACACAGCTTTTCCAAGGACATCTGTTGTGTATATTTAAAAATATACATTTTTGATTTTGAAAAACAAAAGCACGCTAGCCCACACTAACATCTGCTTTGCCAAAGTTAATGGTCAAAACTGGACCTACTTTTCCTACATGAGCAAAGTTCATGTATATTTATCTACATGAGCATTTTTTTCTTTCAATCTTCAACATGCTTTAGTGCATTTTTGAAAGAATGACAGGAGAGAAGAGTAAACTCTTGAAAATTGGAAAGTGGAATAAGTAGGAACTTAAAAAAATGATGACAAATACCTTGACAGTGTTTGTTGTTGTTGTTGTTGTTTTTTAATACTGTCAAGCCCTGTTGTCATAGCTCTGGACAACAGGATATTGTCACCCTTGCTAAATACAGTCAGCATTACTTCCTCCTAACTACATTGGTCACTCTTAGAAACGTGCCAGTTTTGCTTCAGATAATGGTTACTTTAGCATTTGCAGTAATATCTAAATTTCCCTATGCTTATTCTAAGGAATCAGCAAAATTCTGCAGAGATTGGAGTAAAGTTACTCTGGATTTAATTCTCAGAAGTGCTAAGTACCCACAACTCCAGTTGAAGATAATGGAAGCTATGGGTATTCAGAACCTCGGGGGGGTGGGGGGTGGGGAGAGGGAGGAAATCAGGCCCTTAGTTACCCCAAGGCGAAAAACTCTCCAGTATTTAAATGTGAGCCCAGTATTTGGGGCAGAGATTAAAGATAAACTAGGCATGGCCCAAAAACCTAAACAAATATTTTGCCCCAGTTTTTAATAAGAGTAATGAGAAGCTTAGGGGTAGTGGCAGGGTAGGTAATGGAAGGAAGGATATGGAAGTAGAAATTACTCCATCCGATGTGGAAGTCAAACTCTAACATCTTAATGGGACCAAATTGGGGGGTACAGATAATCTCCATCCAAGAATATTAAAGGAAGTGGCACATGCAATTGCAAGCCCAATAGAAAGGATTTTTAATAGCTCTGTAAATTCAGGGTCATACTCTCTGACTGGAAAATTGCTAATAAAGTACCTATTTTTAAGAAAGGGAACAAAAAGATCCAAAAAACTACAGGCCCATTAGTTTGACATCATTTGTTTGCACAGGCTTGGAACAAATTTTGAAAGAGAAAGTATTTAAGGACAGAGTTAATTGATAATTGGAATAAAATACAACATGGTTTTACAAAAGGTAGAGCATGCCAGACTAACTTGATCTTTTTTTTTTTGAGACGATAACTGATATTTTAGACAAAGAAAATGCAGTGGCTCTAATCTACCTGGATTTCAGTAAGGCATTTCATACAGTCCCACATGGGAAATTATTAGTTTCATTGGAAAAGATGGGGATTAATATAAGAACTGAAAGGTGGGTAAGGAGCTGGTTAAAGGGGAGTCTACAACGGGTCATATGAAAGATGAACTGTCTGGCTGTTACTAGTGGAGTTCCTCAGGGATCAGTCTTGGGACCAATCTTATTTAACTTTTTCATTCATGACCTTGGCACAACAAGTGGGAGTGTGCTAATAAAATTTGCAGATAACAAAAAGTTGGGAGGTATTGCCAACATGGAGGAGGACCAGAATATCATACAAGAAGATCTGGACAACCTTGAAAACTGGAGTAATAGAAATGGGATGAAATTTAATAGTACAAAGTGCAAGGGCATGCATTGAGGGACTAGCAACAAAATTTTTTGTTGTAAGATGGGGATGTATCAGCTGGAAATGACAGAGGAGGAGAAAGACCTGGGTATATTGGTTGATCACAGGATGACTATCAATATGGTGCGGCTGTGAAAAGAGCGAATACAATCCTAGGATATATCAGGCAAGATACTTACCCAGTAGAGATAAGGAAGTGTTATTGCCATTATACAAGACACTGGTGAGACCTCATCAGGAATACTGTCTCATGTTTAAGAAATATTAATTCAAACTTGAACAGGTACAGAGAAGGGCTGTTAGGATGATCAGAGGAATAGAAACTCTACCTTATGAAAGGTGTCAGAGTGGTAGCCGTGCTAGTCTGTCTCAGCAAAAACAACAAGGAGTCCCTGTGGCACCTTAAAAGGGCTTGGCTACACTTGCGAGTTACACCGCAATAAAGGAGCCCTGGGCGCCCTAGCTCACTCCCTGTCCACACTGACAAGGCACGTAGAGCGCTCTGACTCCATGGCTAGAGCGCTGCTGGTACTCCACCTCGGCGAGAGGAATAACGTTTGCTGCGCCTTGGCTACAACGCACGGGCGTCAGTGTGAATGAGGTGTTGGGTTACTGCGCTCTGATCGACCTCCGGAAACGTCCCATAATCCCCTTAAGTCAAGTGGCCACTGTCATAACTATAAAGGGAAGGGTAACAGCTCTCCTGTGTACAGTACTATAAAATCCCTCCTGGTCAGAGACTCCACAATCCTTTTACCTGTAAAGGGTTAAGAAGCTCGGGTAACCTGGCTGACATCTGACCCAAAGGACCAATAAGGGGACAAGATACTTTCAAATCTTGGGGGGGGAAAGGCTTTTGTTTGTGCTCTTTGTTTAAGGGGTTGTTCACTCTTGGGACTGAGAGGGACCAGACATCAATCCAGGTTCTCCCCATCTTTCTAAACAAGTCTCTCATATTTCAAACTTGTAAGTAAAAAGCCAGGCAAGGCGTCTTAGTATTACTTTGTTTTCTCAACTTGTAAATGTACCTTTTACTAGAGTGTTTATCTTTGTTTGCTGTACTTTGAACCTGAGACTAGAGGGGGGTCCTCTGAGCTCTTTAAGTTTGATTACCCTGTAAAGTTATTTTCCATACTGATTTTACAGAGATGACTTTTACCTTTTTCTTTAATTAAAAGCCTTCTTTTTAAGAACCTGATTGATTTTTCCTTGTTTTTAGATCCAAGGGAGTTGGATCTGTATTCACCAGGAGTTGGTGAAAGGAAGGAGGGGGGAAGGGTCAATTTCTCCTTGTTTTAAGATCCAAGGGGTTTGGATCTGTATTCACCAGGAGTTGGTGAAAGGAAGGAGGGGGGGAAGGGTCAATTTCTCCTTGTTTTAAGATCCAAGGGGTTTGGATCTGTATTCACCAGGGAATTGGTGAAAGGTTTCTCAAAGCTTCCCAGGGAAGGGAATTAGCTTGTGGGAATGGTGGCAGCGGACCAGATCTAAGCTGGTAGTTAAGCTTAGAAGTCTTCATGCAGGCCACCACACTTGTACCCTAAAGTTCAAAGTGGGGATACAGCCTTGACAGCCACTCTTGTCATTGTTTTAAACTCCTGTAGGAATGCAGAAATGCCCTTTCAAAGCTCCGTTTCTGACAGCCGGCATGCAAGCCCTTACTTTGGAATGCTGTGTGAGAGAGAGAGGCGGCAGGGGGGGGGGTCTGCTGCTGTCTGAACTTACAAGACAGCATGCTGACATGCTCTCAGCCCTCCCAAACACCACTCTCTCTCTCCCCACATACACACAACACACTCCCTGTCACACTGCACACACACCCCCAATTTGAAAAGAACCTTGCAGTCACTTGCATGTTGGGATAGCTGCCCATAATGCACCGCTCCCAATGCCGCTGCAAGTGCCGCAAATGTGGCCACACCAGTGCGCAAGCAGCTGTCAGTGTGGACAGACTGCAGAGCTTTCCCTACTGTGCTCTCCGAAGGCAGGTTTAACTCACAGCGCTCTACAGCTGCAAGTGTAGACATACCCTTAGAGACTAACAAATTTATTTGGGCATAAGCTTTCGTGGGCTAAAACCCACTTCATCAGATGCATGAAGTGGAAAATACAGAGGCAGGTATAAATACACAGCACATGAAAAGATGGGAATTGCCTTATGAGAGGTGACCCAGGCAGCTTGGCTTGTTTAGCCTAACCAAATGAAGGCTGAGGAGAGAGATGATTGGTCTCTATAAATACATCAGAGGGATAAATACCAGGGAGGGAGAGGAGTTACTTAAGTTAAGCACCAATGTTGACACAAGCACAAATGATATAAACCAGCCATCAATAAGTTTAGGCATGAAATTAGACGAAGGTTTCTAACCATCAGAGGAGGAGTGAAGTTCTGGAACAGCCTTCCAAGGGGAATAGTAGGGGCAAAAATCCTAACTGTCTTTGAGACTGAGCTTGATAAGTTTATGGAGGGGGATGATGTGATGGGACTGCCTACAATGGTGTGTGGCCCATCTGCAACTACTAGTAGCAAAAATTCCCAATGGCCAGAGATGGGACACTAGATGGGAAGGGCTCTGAATTACTACAGAGAATTCTCTCCCAGGTGTCTGGCTGCTGGATCTTGCCCACATTCTCAGGGTCTAACTGATCACCATATTTAGGGTTGGGAAGGAATTCCACCCCCACAGTTCAGCTTGGCAGAGACCCTGAGTTTTTTTTTTTCCACCTTTCTCTACTGCATGGGGCACGGGTCACTTGCTGGTTTAAACTAGCAAGTGAATGGTAGATTCTCTGTAATGTGAAGTCTTTACATCTTGATTTGAGGACTTCAGCAACTCAGCCAGAGGTTATGGGTCTACTGCAGGAGTTGGTGGGCGAGGTTCTGTGGTTTGCAATGTGCAGGAGGTCAGACTAGATGATCACATTGGGCCTTTCTGGCCTTAAAAACTATGAGTCTGTGAGTAAAAGGTAAGGGCCTCATCCTGCAAACACTACTAAACACAGGCTGGGATTGTCAGGAGGGATCAGCACACACAACTGGGGCCAGAGTGCTCAGCTCCTATTTAGAAATCCAAATTTGCGGCTAGAACTTCAGAAGAGCTCAGCATGTGCATGGTGGGTGCTGAACACTTCTGAAAATCACACCACAAGTTTCTCAGTGGGAGCACCTGGGTCCAGAGCTCCTTTGAAAATTTGGTCCCAACTGTGGGTTCTGAACTCTTGGAAATCTGATCAGGAGCTTTTTAGAAAATTCTAGCCAGAGGGCTTACAAGTGTGAGCAGTCTCATTGACACCAAAATCATGTCTTTATTCATTACACATTGTCATCAATGCCAGTCAGATTTTCAAGAACTATGATAAAGATTTTGCAAGATCAGGCCCTGATCTCTTAGAGAGAAGCAAAAGAGACATTAACTCTGATCCAGCTGTGACACCTTGTGGTCAATTTAAAAATTATACTCATAGCATTTGGTGCTAGGGTGAAAATTATATGGTTTAGTCTTAAATGATGGTGTTATCTGTGCCTCATTTTATAACCTGCTGCATGAACAATAATCCCTTTGCCTAAGAAAATGTTTCCCCAAAAAGGTACTCAGGAAGGGTGAAATTCATCACAGTAAAGAAGGCCTGCACAAGTACCTCTGCACCATTTAAGCCCTCAATGTTGGGCATATATGGCACATAGAGATTTATGCAGGTGCATATGGATGAATGTCACCCAAATTGTTGAACTTCTGGGGTAACTGCAGAGAGATATTTTTCCCATCATGTCTGCAATGGTTAGATGTTATTTTCTGTTATTACAAAATGATGACTGCATTATGCCATTGTGTAGTAATGCATTTCCGATACCGACATAGAAACTGACGCACATTTGGTTAGATATTAGTTTAAGTTTATTAGTCCTAAATATGGAGCCAGAGCTCTGATGGAGCTGTCTGCTCCTTTCCATCACAGACCTCCTCCACAGTCTGCTGTCTGCTAGCCTTGTTCCTTATTTAAGCTATTTATTGTTTTACTTCTGATAATCTAATACGAGATCTCTATGGTGGTTGTTAAAGATGCTCAGACAGTCTCAGTTAATTCAAAACTATATTTATTTAATCTCTTGTTGGAGACGTCTGTAGGTCTGCATGGGGACATTGATTCGATAGGCGTTTGAATACAGTGTGCAATGAATGAAGTCAAATGTTATGGAGAACCTAGAGATCTGAAGAGTAGCCTGGCAGCCGGCAACAAGCTGATTAATAGCGTCACTGTGGCATTAGGACACTGTCAGAGTAGGTTTACATTCTGGATGGAATTCCATAGGACTACCTCCAGTCAAGGCTGGCTGGATGATGCACTGAATCAGCACATCTAAGAGATGGCCCAGTTCTTATCCTTCCTAGTCAACCCGCACAACTTTCTGATCAGTGCTGGCTGGCTATGAGACCCTGGCAGAGTAGGGTTTCCGGATAGCTTGTGTGTCTATACCCAAATCCCAGAAGACTTTGGGCTGCTGAATGACTGGAATCGAAGAGTGAATATGACCCAAGGATGCACAGGTTCCAGAAACAACTACTCATGCTGGGATGGCTACAGAGTCATTCCATTGATAACTGTATTGGGAGCTTGGTCAAGTGACAAAATCTCTTTTATGGCCCTACTACTGATGGTAAAAGCATCCTCTTTGCTTGTCATTTTAATCTCAGTTTCTGTAATGGAGTGAACCACAAAGCTTTTCTTTATACTCCTTCCTTTTCAATAGGTATTTACTATGTGTACGGTCTCATTTAAATGTTTTTGTCTGAATTAGAAAATTCAAACATCAATATTAATAAACACTGAACAGTTTTTGCCTTTACTGTCTTTGTTTTTACTCTCTACAGAAATCCTTCTTCCATCCCATCATCTCCTAAATGAATGCGCAGATACATTCAAGATGCCGAGCAACAGACCTTCAGGAAACTGCACTGATCCTCATATGGGATTTCAGTCCTCCCTATACGCAACCACTTACACCATAATATTCATACCTGGTCTTCTGGCAAACAGTGCTGCACTATGGGTTTTATGTCGCTTCATCAGGAAGAAAAACAAAGCTGTTATTTTTATGATTAATTTGGCTGTAGCTGATCTTGCACATGTTCTCTCATTACCTCTTCGAGTGTATTATTATATAAACCACATGTGGCCTTTTGGGAGTTTCCTTTGCCAGTTATGTTTCTACTTGAAGTATCTCAACATGTACGCAAGTATTTGTTTCCTTACCTGCATAAGCATTCAAAGGTACCTTTTCCTTCTCCATCCATTCAAAGCCAAAGACTGGAAGTGCAGGTATGATGTCACCATTAGTGCTGTTGTGTGGATCATTGTTGGGGCTGCTTGCTCACCAGTTCCAATCCTGAGAAGTCCTACCTTATCCAACAATACAAACACCTGCTTTGCAGATCTTGGAGTGAAGCAAATGACTATGGAAGCTTCTATTACTTCAGTAACAATAGCTGAATTATTAGGGTTTGTGGTCCCCCTAGTTATTATTTCATACTGCACTTGGAAAATGCGACAATCTCTACAAGAATGTCAAGTGCCCTTGCAACAGAGAAGTGAGAAAGAGAAAGCTTTACGGATGATTCTGATGTGTGCAGCTGTATTCTTCATATGTTTCACACCATATCATATAAACTTTCCTTTATTTATGATGGTGAAACAGAATGTTATTACAAACTGCGCCATACGCAGAAGCACTCTTCATTTTCATCCAGTTTCTTTATGTCTTGCAAGTTTGAACTGTTGTCTGGATCCAATCCTCTACTACTTTATCACATCAGAGTTTCAGAACAAATTATTGCAATGTAGCGGCTTTGCCCTCAGGAGTTGTCTCATGGACAAAGAGAGTGACTCATCTTCCCAAGAAAACAGCGATGATACTAAAACACAAAAACCCTTTTCATGTTTTAAATTTCGGTCTTTTCCAAAACTCTGGTCAAATAAATACACAGAAACTCCTCTAACTGAACCAGAGGGGCTTTTATTACAATAAGCCTTTTGAAACTCAAGACAGTTTGTTCAGCATAGGTGAAGTCCAAAGCTCAAATGGAGATCACATTAAGCCCAGAAATATGTACTGAATAACATCTCTGGCCATTATGTCCAAGGTATCCAGCACAGAAAGACATTTTAACTTTATTGTTTTGTTTTTTTAAATATCAGCCATCCGAATCATTACAACCTCCCCATGCAAAATTCTCTCATACTTCTTGAGTCACCAGTTAGGTCCCATAATTTATCTTCCTTTAAAAGATGCTCCCGAATGTAATCCTAGCAGCTAATCTATATATTGAAATACCATTGACCATAATGGGAATTCCAGCCACCAAACAGTTACAAAACAGCTACAGCCTAGGGTTCCACATAGGCCATTTCCATTTCTGATGTTGATGCACCTATGAAAATGTTATGTCATGGTTATGTCTCTGCTTTTAGACAATCCTTGCCTTAAAGGACTTTTACCCATGGTACATTTAGAATATCTGGTATATCTGTGAATACATTTTTAAATCATTAAATTAATGTTTTCTACTGAAAATAGTAGCTTGGTTTGAGTCTTGATTAACACAATTGTTTTAATGGATTTCAACAGAAAAGGAATAATTTCTGATAAGATAAAATGTTTCACATCCTTGAAAATCCTATCAATATTCTGGGTTGCTGGGAAGGTTTCCATTTTTCCTTGAATTAATAGCAACAATACAGCCTTCCAAATGACAATTTATTCAGGAACAAGAGTGAATTAAACTTCAACTTAAATACTAAGTCCAAAAAGTTCTAAGCTGCAGAAGCTCTGGAAAATTACGGATATTAGGCTGCACTTGTTCAGCAGAGAGGTCAGTTTATTGAGAAATTTAAAAAAAATGCTTTCAAGCAACTCTGCTCTTCAGCAGGATTCACCCTGAAATACTCAATCCTTGTCTAGACTAGGGAAAAAAGGTTGTTGTTTTTTTAACCTCCACTGAGTTAGCTCATTTGAGCTAGTTAAGTCAATTGAAAGCCCCAGTTAATGTCACTGTAGGCACAGCTTAAAACTGTTAGCTCAGTTTTGGCAAGCTGTGTCTTAGAATATATGTTTTCCCTGGAAAAATGTGTGCTTTTATGTCAAGATAGCTCCATCAATGTAAAATCCTAGCGGAGACAACACACAGGTAGTTTTTACCTCAATGTAGCTAGTTGAGGTCAACCCCAGGTAGAGGGCATAGTATTGAACCTCAGCTAGCTACGCTGAGGTAAAAATCACCTGTTCATTGTCTCTGCTAGGATTTTACATTAAGGTTGCAAACTCTAGTCAGTTACCTTTTTTAGTGATGAAGACAGCCTTAGAGGCCTGCTTAGACTATAATTTGACCTGCTAAAAATCAAGCTAAAGATGTCTACAGGGGTTAAGTGGGGGTTTCAGTTGAGTTGAATTGGCTCAACTGAGTTCACTCCATTGAAAAAAGCATCTTTTTCGTTGTCTAGACAAGGCCTTGGACACTCCATAGCCTCTTCTGTTCAGAATTGTAGCTGTGGCAGCCCATAGGACTTCTGGGGAATGGCAGATGCTGAGATGGTCATTTACTAGATGAACATTAAAGAACAGATTGTGTGTGCAAAGGGGGATGAGGAAGAGGGTCCATAGAGCCTTCTCCATAACTTGTTTACCCTTGTAGAGACCAGGTACAGTTGCAAGGAGGAGCTCTACTAACCAGCATTGCCAACTCTCACGATTTTATCGCAAGTCTAATGATATTTGGCATTTTACTTAAAGCCCTAGCTCCTGGAGTCATGTTAAAAAAGCTGAGATTCTCTTGTAAATAAGTTTCCAGCCCATGTACTTTCAGAGAAAGCTTAAAAATGTGACCTATGTGCACCCTAAAGGCTCAGAAACCAGGAGGCACATAAAGAGAACATAAAATGTGTTATTTTACAAAAAAACATGAATTTTAAACCAATCTCATGGTTTTGGGGCCTAATTGATGATTTTTTTGAATGTTCGTGTTCGACACTACTGAGCAATGTTCCCAGCTAGCATTGCCAATGGTGCAAACAGAAACACAGTGAGAGTGTATCCAGAGTCACTGGAGAGGGCCCTGAGTGAGGGGGTGGAACAAGCTTGTATCTGTTTAAAGAGTGGTGTGCAACAGATTGCATAGGCCAGCCCTACAGTACAGAGAAGCAGAGCCCAGCAGAGAGGCTGGATTCTGGTTCTATATTTTACAGGGCTGATGCTGTAAACTGCTCAATACCTCCTGTAGGGGCAGAATCCCCTCACCACACAAGTCAATGGGAATTGAGGGTAGACAGCTCCTCTTGAGGCAGTCAGCAAATGTCAGCAAAACCCTGGGCTGAATCTAATTCAGATATGGCACTAGTAAACAAAAAAGAAGGACTGATCATTGTGACGGGATCCCCCCAGGGTATAGTCTGGAGCTGTGGGACCACTGTGCCCCCTTAACTCTCTCCAGCCTGGGCTGTCTCTCACAATGCCTTGCTAGTGACCAGCAGCAACCCCTCCAGGCGCTGTGATCACTCAGCACAACCGCATGTGGAGCCCCACCCCCAGCTAGATTGCATGAATGCTCCCAAAGCCACTCATGAATCACACAGAGAAAGGCACCAGCCAATTTTCCCTCTCCTCCCCCCAGCTCCCAGTACTGTACCCCAGGAATATATCATCTAATTTATTAATTGGTTCACCACTTCAACACTGGAAAGTGGACATACACCAGCCTTTGTCAAACCTGAGCAGATTTGCTCCCACACTTCATACCAACTCACTGGTAAAGATAAACAGTTAAACAAATTTATTGGCTATAAAAGATGGATTTTTAAGTGATAGTAAGTGATTGGTAACTAATTCTGACTTTTTGCCTAAAGAAATAAAATATAAGCACGCAGTCTAAATTCTCAACCCTATTAGACTGGGCAACATCTAGATCAGGGGTCAGCAACCTTTCAGAAGTGGTGTGCCAAGTCTTCATTTATTCACTCTAATTTAAGGTTTCTCGTGCCAGTAATACATTTTAACGTTTTTAGAAGGTCTCTTTCTATACGTCTATATTATATTACTAAACTATTGTATGTAAAGTAAACAAGGTTTTCAAAATGTTTAAGAAGCGTAATTTAAAATTATATTAAAATGCTGATCTTATGCCACCAGCCTGCTCAGCTCGCTGCCAGCCTGGGGTTCTGTTCACCTAGGCCAGCAGCGGGCTGATCAGGGCCTGCGGCCGGGACCCCAGACCTGGGGGGAGGGGTGTTTCAGGGGTCAGGGCAGAAGGCTGAGTGTGTGTGTGGGGGGGGTTTCAGGGCAGAGGGATGGGGCTGTGGGGGTGCAGGGCAGAGGGATGGGTGTGTGTTGGAGTGGGGAGGCTCAGGGCAGAGGGGTGGGGGGGTGCAGGGCAGAGGGCTGGGGTGTGGGGGGGTGCAGGGCAGAAAGCTGGGGTGCTCGGCTCATGGGGGTGCCCCCAGCCTCCTGCCCTAAGCGGCTCATGGCAGGGGGCTGGAAGGGATATGCCCTGTTCCACCCCCTTCCCCCAGGCGCCGTCCCTACCGCTCTCTGCGTCCTCTACAGAGCTGTGTGCACGCTGCCGCTCTTCCCCCTCCCCCTCGCTAGGGCCATCAGCTGATTGGTGCAGGGACGGAGAGGAGGAGGGGCCGGAAAGCACCACGCTGGGGGAAGAAGCGGGGGAGGGGGGAAGCTTGGCTGCCGCAGAACCAAGCTTCTGCCTCCTGCCCCCGCAGGGGAGAGCGGTGGGCGGGGGGGCTGAGTGGGGCTGGGGGCTGGGACCGCGGCAGGGAGCTGTGTGCCACTCAGAATCGGCTCGCGTGCCGTAGGTTGCCTACCCCTGATCTAGATAAAGCAGTTTTTCTCACCCCACTGGATACTGCAGTCCATAGTATACAGATTTCACCTTTGCAATCTGGGCCAGTCTCCTCAGTTGGAGTCTCAAGTCTTCAGTGTCCTTGTTGCTTGCAGTGTAGGCGGGTGAAGGAAAAAGGCCCAGTATTTGTCCACTCTGTCTGTTTTATACCCTCAGTCCATATGCTTTGGAAAACACAAGTCCAGGCATGTCTGGGGGGCATTGCTGAGTCTTTCCAAGCAAGGTTGAGCATTTCCCCTGGTGTGGCCTCATGCATGTGAGCCATTGTATTGTAGCTCCATTGCTGGACAATGGCTGTTGATGGGTTGTTTCACACCCCACTGGGGAGTTGGTTACTTTCCTTGCTGTTGCCTCTGGGGAGCTAATATCTGGCTGATTCCCTAACTTACAGCATGTTTTGACAACCACACAACACAATTCTCATAACTTCACATGCATTACTGATATACATATATGGATAGAGAAATGACTTTCAGCAGATCGTAACCTTTTCCCTGATACCTTACAAGGCATGCTTTATATGTAATATCACAATTATATACAGATGAGAAATATGGGGGGTTATAGGTTGCTCCCCCAAGGTACAGAACGTCACAATCATATAGTCATGATTGGGCAAAATGTATGAAGATGACTAAAAATATATGCTGCCAACTGCTGCTCAGTACAGAGGCAGCAGATGTAATGTTTTGTACTAATTTCCTCCAGCCCACAGCATGCACTGCTCCCAGGCAAATTTAGTTTAGCCATCCTTTTTTTCTGCCGACTGTGCTCACATTCTGATCTTAATGAATGATATATTTTGCACAGTGGAGTTCAAGGTACACACTTTTCTATTGATCTTGGCCAGAATGAAATTCACACCAGTACAGAGGAACTATGCAAAGCCCTGCATACCAATTAAACCCTCAGACATGTTGCCAATAAAGTTGGTTCTCCATACATCAAGAAGTTGCTGCTGCCAACAAACAGAAATGATATAACAAAATGCAGGCTGAGGGTAAAAGTTAGGCTTCCGTTTAATTTTAAGACCGAGTGTAGAATAGTTTCACTGATAAATGAATGCACATTTCTATCCCAGGTTTCACTTCTGGTAAAATGCAGAGCTTTCCTTTGCAATTCACTGCTCATGTTTGCCAAAGCAATTCTGAGAAAGATCAGAGGAAACCCAGACAACCTGAAGTAATTTACTTGGGTACTTACAGTACAAGAGAGACTGTCAGATATGCAGCAGTTAGGATCTCTAACCTGAATTGCCTTCAAAGAAACATTGGTGTTTTGCTCACTTCCTCGCTTTTCAGAAATACTGAGCATTTTCAGAGATGAAGCCAGGCATCTGGGAGAGTTTACAAAGGATAGTACAAAGCCCTAAGCACAGAAAGCTGAACACAGGAAACCGAAGAAAAAGAGGTTTGTTTAATTCAGATGAAAAGCCATGTTTGTATAACTGCATCTACTCTAGGGCTTTTATTGGCATAGCTATGTTGCAAAAGAAATCACACTGCTAACCAGCATAGTTATGCTGGTAAAACTTTTTAAGTGTAGACAAGCCCTAAAAGGTAAACTACAAATGTGTGTGTCCTGGAACAAATATTTGGGGAGTGTCTATGCTGGCTTTTTGGCCAACCTTGAGAGTCCTAACACTCAACTCAATGGCATTTGTTTGTCTGTTTTCTTAAATTTTCCCCAGGTTCTTGGGTTCAGGTCACCAGATCAGTCTCTTCCAGGCTTGTCGGTCCAACAATCACTCCATATCCTCTCTGTCCTCCTGTACACAGTCTATCCACTGATCTCTTGGCCAGCCTCTTGTTCTCTGCCCAAGAACTCTAGTCTCAAATGCCTTCCTAAGAGTATTCCCTTCATCCATCCTTTGTATTTGACAATTCCATCTCAGCCTCCTCCTTGCAGCTTCTCTCTAATACCATAGGCCTTGGTCTCACTCCTGATGACATTATATGCATGTGGTCCAGCAACATCAACCCTCTCACTTTCCTCAAACATCTCATTTCAATATCTTCCAGTCTTCTCAAGTGCCTCTCTTTGGTTGCCTGTTTCTCTGATCCATGCAGAAGAGCTGGTTTTACCATGGTATTGTATAGTTGTCTGTCTGTTTATATGAAACATGATAACTTTTGAATCCCACATCTAATTAACTCCAACATTTCAGGGAATGATCTACACATTAATGGCCAGAATCCTATTGATTTTGGGGACAATTAAAACAACATAAGAGGGAAAATAGAGGACACATGGAACTGCTGTCATCTCTTGATATCACCCATTAATGCCTTCCAGCATAACAATACCCCTGTTCATCTTCACAGTAGAATTTAATATGTTGACACCTGATTAACAGATGAGAAAAAATTGTTCTCCCTGCTGGGAACCTGGGGGGAGATCCTCAGCCAGCAGGGACAGCCCGAGACAGAGAAAAAAGGAGGCTTCATTCCTTCCCTCCTCTCTCCTAGCCTCCTACCTCCTAAAAGCCTGCTCCAGATGGGAAAGAGGGCATCAGCCATCCACTCCTTCCTTCCCATCTGAGGGGAAGAAGGATAATTTGGAGGTGCATTGGGGAAGGAAAAAGGACAGGCATAGTAAGGGGATAAGGGACCCCAGTATGCAGGTCACACAGATCTCCTGCCACGGAGAGATTAGGAGAAATTGCAAGGACTCCCTGAAGTGGACATGGGGGGCAAGTAGGGAACTTGCAGGATGGTATGGAGAAGTACAAAAAACCCCTGATGTTTGCAAGAAGCTTCTACAGAAGCTTTGAAGTGTGCAACAGCCTCCTAAAAACATGTTAATTGGCAACCAATTATCTCAAGATAAAAACTCTAGTGTTAACATATCACATGGCAATAGTAGGTCTAATTTCTAAATTTCTGACCACCATTGGGACTGATGCTGGCTTATTTCCAGATTTTGGGATTAATATTTATAAATACATGCTATTACACAAACTTCGCAGCACATTTCCATAATTCACACACAATTAATTTCAAACCAAGAATACCAGAGGAAATATTAATATACGTTGTCACTGTCTCTCTCAGCCTAGGGTAAATCACAAATGCTCCTATCCTGGAACAAAACATTTGGGAGCATCCACAGTAGCCTTTAAAAAGGTGTTAACTACCTTGAGTTACTTACACTGGAGTTGATTGCTATACATACCCTAAGAAGATGGGAAGAAATTTAATAAAATGGACACTTATGAAGGAAAGATGGGAAAGTTAAGTGAGGCACTGAAGAGTTAATGACCTGATTTTCAGTTGTGAAGAACTCCTGCAAGCCCTGCCACCCCTTACATTCATGCCCAATAGGTGGGCACTTAGCTTTTACACAGGTTCTCTCTTGTGGTCCAGTGATCCTAGGACACTAGGCCTTGTCTAGACTGGAGATTTGCCCTGTTCGGAGCCATCAACATAGCTACACTTGTGCAATCCTAGTGTAGGCAGGTAAAGCCACTGTCATGGCACATGGAATCAAGGACATTCTTAAACAGAAGGCATCTCTTATAGAAAACTACAAAGTACAAAGGCAAACAGGCTTTGACGTAGCTCAGGTTCCAGCTTTGTTCCCCTTGTTTAGTAGGGATGACACATAGGACACAGAGCCATCTTGTGACTGAATAATGTACTGCAGTTAAACATATGGTCACTACACGCACTGGTTGAGTTTACCCCAGTTGCAAGCAGTAGTAAACTCCACCAGTGCAAATAGTAGCTTTACCTATTCACTCTAGGAGTCTTACCACTGCAACTGCACCAACAGCTGGCCATGGAGGGCTGAACTTGGAACAGGTGTCTGGGATAAAAAAGGTCTAAATATCCTGGGGAGGCAGGAGGGAATCCCACCTGAATGATTAGAGGGAGCATGTGGCTGAGCAGAAGAACAAAAAATGTTAATAGTTTTGTGAGGGGTTAGAAACAGAGAAAATCTGAGTGTGAACTGGGCTGGAAAAAAAGGAAGGTGGATAAGTATAATTGAGACTCTACTGCTTTTGCTATTAAAAATCACCTCTTTTCAAAGCCCACATCTGAAGGGATTAAACCTTTGAAAATAAAAGTGGGGTCAGCCAACGTTATCCCAGCATCTGCTCAATGTAGTTACTAACTTTTTATTAAAGATGAATAGAATTGCCTGGTTCTGATCTATTAATGGCTGAATGCTATGACCCTACTGTTCAAGGCACTTACACTCAAACTGCAAGTCTCTCCACCCTCACATGTCTTCACTCTCGTCTCAGGACTGAATAAGAGAAGACACGAAGTCCTGAAAATGATGCACCAGTTGCCCTCAGACAACAAAAGAGAGATCTGCAGCTGTATACTGGCATGTTCACATGGATGGATTAGAACTGTATTTTCACTGGTACACAACTACGGTTAGTGACAATTTCTGCTGCGATGTTTTACCTTTATGAAAGCCATGCAGGTGGAGGGTTGTCTTAGTAAATGAAATCAAAATGGAATTATGTGGTAAGTGAAACAGGCTGCAGAATGGCTTTAGGTGACAGTGAGACAGACTTCTGAAAACTGGTGATGGACTCTGAGTGCCAGATCTCACATGGAGCCCTGAGTAACGCTGTCCACACAGAAACCTTTATTTGGCTCTAATGTTTGATACATCACCATTTATAATGATCTTGTCAGTTGTCACACACGTTTGATTATTCTAGACAAATTTAATTCTTTTATGGCTCTGTCTAGAGCTATGTGCATTTTTTGTAATGAAACCTGAAACTGAAAAATTCCAGAGACCACAGAGAATGCACCTTGCAAATAGGGAATTCCCAGAATGGTTCCTTATTTGCACAGTATATTCTAAGGCACAGCAGGCAAGGAGGGAAAGGATAGTCTTCTGTCTGCAGCACAGGAGTTAGAACATCTGGGTTCATTCCCAGCCCTGGCACAGTCTTCCCCTGTGATCTTCGGCAAGTTACTTAGCCTCTGTCACTCAGTTGCCCTCTCGTTACAATAGGGATAATACGATCTGCCTAACAGGGAGAACTGCAGTGTTGCCAACTCTTGTGATTTTTATCATGACTCTCATGATTTGTTATATATTTCTTTAAGCCATAGCTCCAGGAATAAAGAGAGTCTCAGATTTCATTTTTTTTTAAAGTTTCTCCCCCTCGTAGTTGCAGAGAAGAACTTGAAAATATGAAGCGAGGGGAACCTAAAGGCTCAGAAACCAGGAGGCAAAGAAAGAGAACATAAAATGCATTATTTAAAAAAAAATCTTATTATTTATAAGCTAATTCCATGATTTCTTTGGGCCTGATTCATGACTTTCGAATGCTCACCCTGACTGAGCTGTACTAGGGTAGCTCTAGAATTGATGAATGGCCAGCTGCCACTGCCATTTTTAAACACAGGGATGATTAGACTTGCTCTGACAGAACACTGCAGCAGCCAGCAGCTCATCAACACATGGAGTCTGCAACATTGCGAGGTCAGTAGAGCTGAACTTAAGTTAACAACGGTGACAATTTCCCTAGCACAGACAAGGCATGACTAAAGACGTGGAAGAGGATCTGCTTGCTGCCCAGCTAGGAATTTGGGGGAGATGTGTTGGGAAAATGAATGGGTTCGTTTCATTGGCTTCACACTAAGGTTCATGTGGAGTTGGAGGGCTCTTGTGAATCCAAACCTCAGAGGGTCTGAACCTGCGTGAGCAGGTGAAACCAGTGACAGCAGATACACTAGCTACAGAACTTTCTAAAACACTTTCACTTTCTAGGAAACATATTCCAAGTATCCTAGTTCCTTTTGCACAAAAGGAAGGGTTATGGGAGCCACCACCTCAATTGAGGAGGGACATCCCATCCTGTGCAAGAACGATACAGAGTTAACTATGTCAAAGGCTATCAGCACAGATCAAAAACGGGATCATTAATACTCCTGCTGTCAACTGCTAAACTAAGGATTATGCTATGAAAGATAAGATAGATGATGGCTGGGAACTGCTACTTTTAATTTTGTTCCTTGATTTAAGAGGAAGTCCCTTTGTGGCTGAGATTTTCAAAGCTGCTTAAGTCATTTGGATGCCCAATTCCCATGAAAATTCATGGGAATTTCAATGTCTGTATCCGTTAGGGTGGCTTTGTCTATGTTAGTTTCTGTGCGTAAGGGAAAAAATGGTCACTAAAAAGGAATGAAAATAGTTTAGTCATGTAACAAGGCAACACGGACCTTCTGCTGAGCCAGCCTGTTAAACTCTGTTGGAACCAGGCTGGGAATCGCTGACCAATTCCCCCTTACTCAGGCCAGACCTACACTAGGAGCACTTTACTGGCAAAGCTATATCAATATAGCATGTTGGCAAAACACTGTTAGTGTGGATATAGCTTTTGCTGGCATAGCTTATTCCAGCCCCCCGAGTGATATAAGACACACTGGTAAGAACACCTTTCTGTTGGTATAACCAGTGGTGCAAGTAGATTTTAACTGTTACCGGTACGGCAACTCATGGGAGAGACTCAAAGGGGGGCACCAGCTAAATGGGGGGCACATGACCTCCCCACATGACCCACTCATGTGACTCTTACCCGCTCTGTCCCCAGCCCCGGGCCCCCGCACTCTCCCTGTCCCCTCCCCATCCCACATTACCTGGGGCAGAAGACTCTGTCCTCCCACTGCGCCAGCTCCCCCTGGCATCAGGCAGCCAGGCCCCGGAGCAACTCCCAGATGCTGCCCAGTGCAACACAGCAGCTGCCTGGGAGAGTGTCAGGCAGCATGGCTGGAATAGGAGAGGCTCTGGCCTTCCGGCTCTGGCCCCGCCGGGGTACTTGAGTCTTGGGAGGGTCATTTGACCCTTTGTGCCCCTCCCACCAGTTGCCTTTAAGGCGCCCCCCCCCCCCAAAAAAAAAACATTCTGTGACTAGAGCCCTCTGCGGATACAAATTTATACCTATGGATGCGGATATCCACAGATAGAAATCAGTATCCACTGAACCACAAAATCTGGTTGTAAAATTGGAGGTTGAAGGTAGTTTGTGTGACAGTGATCATGAAATGATAGTTTTCATAACTCTAAGGAAAGGAAGGAGTAGGAGCAGCAGAACAAGGACAATGGACTTCAGAAAAAAGCAGACTCTAACAAACTCAAAGAACATCTAAGTCCAGGAAAAGTGGCAGTTTTTCAAGGAGACGATATTACATACAAAACTGCAAATTATCTGGATGCAAGGGAAAGATAAAAAGTGTTCTTACTCTTCCTAATGACCTGAAATCAAAAAGGAATCCTATAAAAAGTGGAAACATGGACAAATTGCTGAGGAGTAAGAAAAAAAAAAAGCATAAGCATGTAGGGACAAAATCAGAAAGGCTGAGGCACAATACCAAGCAAAGGATGTAAAAGGCAATAAAGAAGAGGTTCTATAAATACATTAGGAGCAAGAGAAAGATGAAGAAAAGTGTAGGTCCACTAGTTAGCAGGGTAAGGAATGGTGTCCCTAGACTCTGTTTGTCAGAGGGTGGAGATGGATGGCAGGAGAGAGATCACTTGATCATTACCTGTTAGGTTCACTCCCTCTGGGGCACCTGGCATTGGCCACT
Organism: Emys orbicularis; assembly: GCF_028017835.1. NCBI lineage: Eukaryota > Metazoa > Chordata > Testudines > Emydidae > Emys > Emys orbicularis. The sequence goes on from NC_088691.1 coordinate 27,141,617, forward strand.
GTCGGTAGACAGGATACTGGGCTAGATGGACCTTTGGTCTGACCCAGTATGGCCTTTCTTATGTTCTTATGAAGGAAAGCTAATAACTGATTTACATCAAGAGGTTTATGTATTTAATTCCTATTTTGTTTCAGTTTTCATTAAAAAGATAATTGTGTTAAGTATCTAGTCACTATTTAATATGAACAACAAGGGAGAAGGAACTCAAGCCAGAATAGGGAAAGAACAGATTGAAAAATATTTAAAGTAGATGGAGGGCCGTCCCTACCCATATGCAAAGTATGCAGCTGTGTAGGGCACCAGGAAATGTGGGGCACCAAATTCCTGGTGCCCTGCGCAGCTGCATGCTGCTCCCGCCCCTGCTCCGCCCAAGCCCCGTCTCTTCCCACCCGTGCTCCACCCAAGCCCCGCCCCCACTCCACCCCTTCCCCAAAGCCCCTACCCTGCCCCCACCCCACCCCTGCTCTGCTCCAGCCCCACCCCCACTCCCCTGAGGACTGTAGCAGGGCCGGGCCTGCACTCACTGACGGGAAGTGCAGCGACCTGGCCCAAGCCGCGCTGCCGGTGAGTGGTGGGGGGAGGTTCCCCACTGCCCCCCAAGCCAGCCCCCTGCCCCCCCCTCACGGAAGCCTGGGGCCAGGCCAGGGCCGGCTCTAGGATTTTTGCCGCTCAAAGCAAAAACAATTTTGGCCGCCCCCCCCGTTTTTTAATTACCCCACCCCCGGCCCCGCCTCAACTCCGCCCCTTCCCCAAATCCCCAGCCCTGCCTCCTCCCCCCAGGCTCTCAAGCCTAGGAGGGAGGGAGGGAAGGGGAGCAGCGGCGCGCGAAACGGCCGCTCGGGATCTCCCCCTCCCTCCCAGGTTTGAGAGCCTGGGAGGGAGGGGGAGACTCCGAGTGGCCGCGGCGCGGGCGCCGCTTCTCCCCCTCCCTCCCAGGCTCTCAAGTCTGGGAGGGAGGGAGGGGGAGCAGCGGCGCACGAAACGGCCGCTCGGGATCTCCCCCTCCCTCCCAGGTTTGAGAGCCTGGGAGGGAGGGGGAGACTCCGAGTGGCCGCGGCGCTCGAAACAGCTGATTCGCGCGCCGCTGCTCCCCCTCCCTCCCAGGCTTGAGAGCCTGGGAGGGAGGGCGAGTAGCAGCGCGCGAATCAGCTGTTTCGCGCGCCGTGGCGCGCGAGCGGCAGCAGCAGTGGAGGTGAGCTAGGACGGCCGGGGCACATTTTTAGGGGCGGCATTCTGGCACCGGCCATGCCACCCCTAAAAATGTGCCTCCCCAAGCACCAGCTTGTTTTGCTGGTGCCTAGAGCCGGCCCTGGGCCAGGCCCCCCCCCGCAGGGGGGCTGCGTAGGGCCCCAGAATAGCTAGGGATGGCCCTGATTAGATGTATTCACATCAGCAGGGCTAGATTAAATTTATCCTAGTGTACTCAAGGAACTAGCTGAAGTAACCTTAACTGTTAGCAATTATCTTTGAGAACTTCTGAAGTACAGGTGAGGTCCCAGAGGACTGGAGAAGGGCAAACATAGTACCTATCTTTTAAAAAGGAACAAAAAGGATCTGGGGACTTATAGACCAGTCAGCCTAATTTCAAAACCTGGAAAGATACTGGAACAAATTATTAAACAATCAATTTGTAAGCACCTAGAAGATAACAGAGTTATAAGGAATAGCCAGTATGGATTTGTCAAAAACAAATCATGCCAAAGCAACTTAAACTTCCTTTTTGACAGGGTTACTGGCCCATTGGATGCAGTAGGGGGTGAGGAGCAGTAGACGTGCTATATGTTGATTCCATTAGGGAAGCAGTAGACATGATATATCTTGATTTCAGTAAGGCTTTTGACCCTGTCCCACATGACATTCTCGTAAGCAAATGAGTGAGATGTGTATACAACTGGTTGAAAGAATGTACTCAAACAGTAGTTATCAGTGGTCCAGTTTGACAGTGAGAGGATGCATCTAGTGGATTCCAACAAGGGTTTGTACTGGGTCTGGTACTATTCAATATTTTCATGAATGACCTGCATAAATGGACTGGAGAGTATGTTTATAAAATCTGCAGGTGACCCCAATTGGGAGGGATTAAAAGCACTTTGAAGGACAGGAGTAGAACGCAAATGACTGACAAATTGGAGAATCGGTCAGAAATCAACAAGATGAAATTCAGTGAAGACAAGGGCACTTAGGAAGAAAAAATCAAATGCACAACTACAAAAAGGGGGATAACTGGCTAGGAAGTAGCACTTCTGAAGAGGATCTGGGGGTTAAAGTGGATCGCAATCTGAATATGAGCCAACAATGTGATGCAGTTGTGAAAACGGTTAATATCATTTTGGGGTGTATTAACAGGAGTGTTGTATATAAGACATGGGAGGTAACTGTCCCACTCTGCTTGGCACTGGTGAGACCTCAGCTAGAGAGCTTTGTCCAGTTTTGGGCAACACACTTTAAAGAAAGATGAGGACAAATTGGAGCAAATCCAGAGAAGCGCAACAAGATTGATAAAAGGTTTATTAAACCTGACCCATGAGGAAAGGTTAAAAAAACTGGGCCCGTTTAATCTTGAGAAATTAAGAGTGAGGGGGGAACCTGTTAACAATCTTAGAGAACATAAAATGCATTTATTTAACAATCTTAACAGTATTTTAAGGGGCTGTTATCAAGGGAACAGAGATCTATCATTCTCCATGCCCACTGAAGGTAGGTCAAGACGTAATCCGCTTGCAGCAAAGGAGATTTAGGTTAGATATTAGAAAAAACGTTCATACTATAAGGCTAATAAAACACTGAAATAGGTTTCCATGGGAGGCTTGTGGAATCCCTGTAATTTATTTTTTTAACAACAGGTTAGACACATACCTGTCAGGGATGGTCTACGTATACTTGGTCCTACCTCTGTGTGGGGGGCTGGACTAGATGACCTCTCAAGGTTTCTTCCAGCCCTACATTTCTTTGATTCTACTTCCACTCAGCAAGAGTAACTGTATATCACATTACAGCAAATATGACTGATGTATATCAAGAGGAATGAATATTGGTTATACATAACTGCAAACCACAAGCAAAACAGGATATTGCTAAGTTCAGAGAGTTACTTCTGAAATGAATATTCCATGTAGCACAAATGCATATGCTGAATTGAATACAGGCCATTCTTTCCTATAAACTAGATGACTAATTTAGAAGAAATGGAAGATAATTGGCTGTACATAACATGGTTCCTTTTATAAGAAAAAAATAGCGTACTGTAAAATAAGCACCTAAGTTCTGTCAAAACCCAACAATCTTATGAATATAGCTTAGGACATAAGCTCATTTCCCTTCCCTTGGAGAATTAGGTAATACTGAGCTCTGAGGTGTATATTTGTTGCTGTTTTACTTTCAGGGAGTAATGGTTAGAGCAGTGATTTTCATGGTCATCGCACACTTCCTGGGCCACACATGGTGGCCCAGGAAGCTACCTCTATCACAGAAATTGGTCCAATAAAATATATTGCCTCATCCACCTTGTCTCAGTGAAAAAGCACATCAGTTTTCCAGCAACAATGCTCCTTACTAGCTTTAGTCCAATCTAGGGATCTTTTAGAATGTCCTAAGACTTTTAACCAGCTCATCTTAAGAACCCAATCAGCTTTTTGCTGCTACTTTTTTTTTTTAAGCTTAAATTCAATCCCACGATCAAATTTACAAATGACACCAACTGACAGGACAGGAAGTATGAGGACAGAGACAAACTGCAAAGCAACTTGGAGAGATAAGACAAGTGGACACTGTACGCAAAAGAGGAGATTTTGTACTGATAAGCAGAAGCCCTAAACCTGCATAGCATAGGTAATAATGTGGTCGAATGTCACCATGCAGCTGCATCAAAGGTTCATTTTGTCTCCTTAGTCCTGTCGTTTTCAATGTAATGTAATACCTGACTTGCCAGAGAGACCAGGTGGGTGAAGTAACATCTTTTATTGGACAAACTTCTGTTGGTGAAAGAAACAAGCTTTTGAGCTTACACGGAGCTCTTCTTCGGGTCTCTTTTACTGTATTTGCCACACAGTTATTGGCCCATGAAACTGTCTCTGCCTTCAGACATTGTCCACAAGTGTTGGGAGAACCACACAGGGTTAGATGGTACTAATAGCTAAGGTAAAAAGCTAAACTTGCCATATGGTTATCTTAACAAACCTGAGGGTTTGCAGAAAACAAAGCCTGGATCTTAGGAAGTATTTGCATCATGGGCGGGGGGGGGGGGGGGGGGGGGCAGGGGGAGAAAAAGTCAGTGAAGTGAAAAAAAGATCTTTGTTTGAAAAATGGGCCTAATGAAAAAATAAGCTGACCAAAAAAACCAACTCTTCATATTTGTGGGTTGGCATATAGTGTCCTTCTTCAAGGTCTCAGGGCACTTTACAAAATAATCTACAAAATAACAGTTAAAATCCATTTAAGGAAGCAATAAAACCAAATCCCTCTGTGTTTTAATCTTAAAAGCAACAACAGATTAAGCCATCCAATTACCAATGGAAGCCAGTTCCACACTCAAGACACCAACCGCAATGCTAAAAGCTCTGTCTCCTGTAAACTAATTAGGGCACATTAAGTAATCAGTAGACTCCAGAGAAAGACTAGAAGCATTGAATGATAAGAGTTTTAGATAATAAAACAGGCCACAACTATTAAAGTACTTCATGTGTCTATAAAGCAATCCTGAAATGATCTGATAGGTCTCCAATAGTTCAAGAAAAGATTTTAAAACAGATGCAATGGGTTGAAACTAAAGGAAACACAAATAGGGACCCTACCCATCAAAAGGATAACAATTTAATGAAGGCAGTGTATCTAGTGATTAGGTTTCCTGAGCACAGAGTTCTGCTCCCATCTCTACCACAGTGAACTTGTATTAGTCACTTAACCATCTGGGCCTCAGATTCCTCATCTTAATGAAATAATAAATACTTATCCACCCTTACAATGTGGTTTGATCACATTGGAAGATAGGTGCTATATATGACTTACTAGTTATTAATGAAGCCTTAAATTACAAAGATATTTACCAAAATCATTGTTATGCCCAGGGCCGCCCAGAGGATTCAGGGGGCCTGGGGCAAAGCGGGGGAGCGGACATAAAAAAAGGCGCCACCTGCTGCGGCGCTTGTACTCACCGGGCACCTCTAGCCAGGAAAGGGATTCTCGGCCAGGGCTCGCTGGGCCCCTGCGGAGCCCGGGACCTGGGGCAAATTGCCCCACTTGCCTCCCCCCCCCCCCCCCCCACCCTCCCGGGCAGCCCTGGTTATGCCTGCTGAACAGGGGCCTCAGTGTGAAGATCTTATGTAGCAGACTTAAAGATATCTAGGTACAAATCAAAAGGTTTTTCAACCCATTAATAGATTCACGGTCAATAATACAAGATTTAAAGACACATACAACAACCCTTACTCACCTTGTGGTTTCCCTTGTTCATAGCGTAGTATCACTGAAATCAGTGACATTACTCAATGCAATAAGGGTGACAAGTTCTAGCCCTCTATGAATTGCCCGGAGATTGATCCCAGCTCAGCATCAACATTTAGGCTCAACTAGCGTCACCTCCATTTTATTCAGGATCAGTTTCAGCAAATAATGAAACACCCCGCAATCAAATGGCACATAAGGGGTTAGTCAAGGATACGACTGTATCAGAATGAATGATTAAATGGATTTATTGGGGTATCTTCCACATATCAAACAAACTAAGAAAACAGTTCACAGTGCTGGATCATAGTACCTGAGGGAATAGGTGTTAAAAAGAGTAGTTCCAAAATAGATTATTAAAACAACAATGATCTAAAGCAGCCCAGAAGACCAGCCACCAGGAGTAACTCTGCTGAAATCAGTGGAGTTACACCTGTATAAAACTGGTGAGAGCAGCCGGAGACCCAAGGGCTCAAGCCTCCCTTCTCCTGTTATTGATCCAAGAGCTTTTAAATCTTCTGTCATCCTCACCAAGGAGCCCAAATTTATACTAAGAAAGGCAGCTCTGAAGTATCTATTAATACCACCTGGGGGTTATCTTCCCCGTTTGAATCCAAGTGTCCATCACCAAAAGTGATATTTTTCATCTCTTCACTACTATTGCTGCAACATTATTCTTTTAATTGCCAATCTGGAATAGGATTCTGGGAACATGTGGTGGATATTAACCTCTCAGGCATTTCAGTGACAGAAACCACTGCCTCTAGCGAGAAGAAAATTAATATTCACAGGCTCCTAAGCCCCTTTTGTGTACCTCAGACTCAGACAAATAGAACCAAGGGTTGCTCTTTCAGTTTCATGGCTTCTTGCAACAGGAAGAGGCTGTTGGTTGCGACTGCCTCTCAGCAAAAGAAGAAAGCAAACCAAATGTCTGATAGTGTTAGAACACGCAGATGTTTCCCTAAAACTGTTTTCATATTTTCATGGATCTACAGTAATGGAGAACCATAGGGCAGGCAAGAGCATAAAAAGAGGCAAGAACTGACAGGGTATGGCTGCGGGGGCAGGGAGAGTGAATGAAGGAGGCTCAAAGGACGGATTGCAGTCTTGCCAACCCCAAACTTTTAAAAATCATGAGTCAGGACCCTGAAAATGATGAGATTGTCTTAAAAATCATGAGACTTAAAAATAAAAATAATAATAATGTTGGGTTCTTTCTATTTGCCCTCTGGCTTCTCAGATCATTAGGCTGCACTTGGGTCACATTTCTAAGTTTTTCTCTGCAACCAAGAGAGCTAGAAACTGCCTTTGTTTAGGAAACGAAAGCCAACAGTCTCGCCTCATCACATGCTTCCAGGAGTTGGAGCTTTAACAAACATAACAAATATCATGAGACACATTGTAAAATCATGAGAGTTGGCAACACTGCATGGAGAGGATACAGGAAACCCAGGGGGCATGGCAGAGATAGAAAGGCAGAGAGTCCTATTCACATTAAACTTGAAACACAATGTTTGAAATCTAGAAAAGGTTAAAGTATTTCAAGTTTAATATATGGCTAGAGCCTCTCCTCCTCCTGTCCCCTACCCTCTCTGAGGCTCCCATTCCCCACCCAGTGCTTAGAGCAATGAAGCTGAGGCCTCTGTGCTACCATAATTCAAATACCATAACTCCCTTCCAGCCGTCCCACCCATGGGCTTGCTAATGTCTGCAGGAGAGAATGTTTGATGGGCTTCATGAAGTCTGTCAGAGCCGGGCTGCCATCCTGCATGTTTGTTTCCATCCTAAATTGGGACAAAGTTGAAATTTTTCACAGAATGAAATTCAGAAAAATTTCATCCTGGAAATGTCAAAATGTTTTGTTTCAACATTTTCTATGGAAGCTACCTACACTTTTTGACATTCCTGAAACTGAAATCTCTCATTGCAGTCTGTTGATGTGACCCCAAATGCTTTATTTTACATCAGTTCAACGTTAAACTGCATTTTCCCATTGTGGTGCATTGCCTAATGGGAGCTGTAGTTTGGGATCCTGATGTTTTGTTTCCTATCAGGTCAATAAAACAGTAAGCTGTATTTCCCTATCAGTGCATTGCCATTGGGAGTAGTAGTTTGGGACCCCATTCTTCCGTATGGGCCAGTCTCCCTGGCTGGACTGTGTTTCCCATGACACTCTAGCCATTTGACTCCCATGATGTACTACGCAGAACTTGGTCAAAGGGACATCTGCACTGTATTGTGGGCGATGTAGTCCTCCAGAGAGATCAGCCCATAGGAAGGCAATGTACTTCTAGGGAAAATGCCCTTAATGTTTTATTGACCTAATTAGAAACAAAATATTGTGGGTCAGTTAACCAAAAATAAAATATTCAATTTTTGTTGAAAATGACCCAAAACAAAATATTCATTTTGATTTTCCTCACGAAAAAAATAAAATCAAGATTTTTGGGCAAAAATATTGAGCTTTTGTTGTGGAAAATTACAGTTTTGCAGAAACTGAATTTTCCACCAGAAAATCATTCTGATGGATAAATTCCTGACCAGCTCTAGTTATGAGTTCACGTGGTAGAACAGAGAAAGTAAACTTGTCCAATAATGACTTCTATAATCCACTCTAGATCACCCTGTTGGTGCTTTTGTAGAAATAGTTTTCCTTTTGGTCTTATAGCTATTGCAAATAGAGATATAGCAAGTAAGTTCATTATAGTTTCTGGCTCTGGTAAGCCAGCCTCCTTGAGTTTCATGATAAAGCTTTGACATTCACAACCTTTCACCAGTACTGCTGAAAGCAAATTTGCATCCTGTAAATTAATGGATTTGAATAAGAACAAATAAATGGAACAAAAACTACAGTTTGGATTTATATAGCATCGACATACTCCATTTCAATCCATTTATCAAAACTGTTCACAGTTTGTAGCATTAGTTCAGGGAACTTTCAGGAACAGGCATTGAAATGACAAATGATATTTCATCACTGGCTGCAAAGTCTGTGGTTCTAGTATCTGTAACAATATTTTTGTGTTACATGGAATCAGTGACTAAATATGAAAACCAACTCACTTTATAATCTTTCAGAAAAATTGTATTGCTTCAAATACAGTTATAAAATCCAAATCAGTGCAAATAATTGGGTAAAATTTGGAGCCTTTAGGAAACTGTATGATTGATAGCCACAGATAGAAGACGTGAAGGAACAAGGGACCATCAACGCTGAGGCCCCCTGCAATGGCAGGACATTGCAGTGAGTTAAACCAAAATAATCCTACCAGGAGCATGCTGCTCAATGCTGCAGAAGAGAAAAAAAGTGCAAGGTCTTGGCCAAACTGACCTGGAAGAAAATTCCCTCCTGATCCCAAATCTGGTGATAGATTTAACCCTTTGCAGATGAGCAAGCATCACACAGCTAAGCATCTATGGACATAGCATTTGCTATACTGCATCAGAGAATTGGTTCATCTAGTCCTGTGTTTTGCCTTTCACTATGGCCAATATCAAATGATTCAGAGATTAAGGGATGAATAACTCTCTCCCAATAATTTATTTGGCCAATTGTGAATTGGGGAGGAAAAATATCCTTCCTAACCTCTGTACAGGTGAGAAACCGAAGCATGAGATATGATTCTTTTCATTTGATCCATATAGATACAAGTGTTAAAATCATGTGAGCAAAGCATATGTAAATGAGGGATGCAAAATGAGTTTTTAATTTTTGTTGAAATTTCCCATGAAAATTTTTTTTTGGATGAAAAACCTAAAGAAAAATCACAACTGAAAACGATTTTTGTTTTGTTTTTCAGTTCCCGCATTTCCCCCCTTTCTTTCTCCTTTTTCTAGAGGCAAAATGGAAAAAGGGAGAAAAATGGGGAAAAAAAACAAAAAACTGAAAAGAATTAAAGGGGTTTTTCTGTATGAAAAAGGACATTTTTCATGCCCCATCAAATGTTTGGTGTTACTTGTACCTTTCCCTCCTCCAAGCCCAATCTCCAGTGACAGGTGCTTGGGAGACAGCGATGGAAAGATGACTCCATCCCCAATGTGACATCCTAATAATTCAACCAGCAGTATGACATCTTATAAAGGTAGGACATTCCTTTTTGCACCCCATAGGGATCAGGTATGGCACCAATGAGGTTGAAGCATTTCAGTTGATGTTTCTCTCCCCCAATACACCATTTGGGATCTGTTCACCCACCTAATTGAGAACAGAATTGAGTCCTTACCCCTGTTTTTCACACTTTAAGTTTTTTAGTTTTACTAAAGGGAATTAAATTTCATCATTTCATACATAGTAGGGTCAGAAAATTTCATGTAGACCATTATCATACTTATTTAAGAAAAAATTATAGACTTTAGGCAAGATGCTCTAGAAATATTGAAAGGCCACAAATTGAGCACAAAGCAAGAAAATACCAGAGAGGCAAGAATGAAACAGAATTCTGTAAACGAGGTAAAAATGTAGCAATAAAAAAGGGAGAGCAAATATTTGACAAAGAGTTAAGGGAAATAGATCAGACTTTGCCTGATCCCTATTTATTCACTATGTCATTTCCACTAAAGCCTTATCTCAGCTGTTTTTTAATCTCTGCAGTGATGGTACCTCCCTGGCTAATTTATTCCACTAACCAGTTCCACTTGTTAATATTGTTCCCCCTTTGGCTCTAGTGATTAGCTAATATTGAAAGTATTGTCAAGTTGTTCCCTTTAGGAGAAATTGATTACATCAGTCAGGTATTTCTGTGCAATCCTGTTTATTTACAAATGATGAACACAAAGTCCTGTTTCCCTGAACACAGTAGGAATAAACAATAGGAAGCTGCTTCCCTGCTCACAAATCCAAGGCTGCTTTCCAGCTCACAGGAAGCTGTCTCTTTCTTGGCTTTCTCCAAGGGCCATTCTCACCAGCACTTCTCTGGCTTTCTCCTCACTTTCTGGACCTGTCTGCTTCTGACACACACGACTTTCCCAATCAATGCTCCAGCCCTGCATTTGCAATCAGTCCCAGGGAAAATCCTTTTATTCTCCCTGAGTTCGTTCTTTATCAGACCTTACCATGTGGTGCTGTGCCTTGATTGGTGGCTTCTGTTGTTTCAACTATCTTTAAACAAAGGGGCATTTAATTGCTTCTTCTTTAAACCTGAAGGAAAGGGGGCTAACATGCCCATCAGCTTCAAGAGGTCTGTGATTGCCTATAGATCAAATAAATGCTTGCTGGCGGCCACCAGCACCACCCAGTATAATATGTTTTCCCAAATATCTCAGCAAAATGTTTTCCTCCTTGGCTTCATGTCATTTCTCCTTAACCTACCCTGTCTGAAACTGGGAAGAGTGCCCTTTTTCTATTACTCTGCTGTTAGCCAATAGGTATTTATTTGCAATGATCACATTCTGTCATCAGCTGGGTTGTTTAAACAGCATTCCAATCTAGCACCCATAGTTGCTACCCACATCTTGGACTTTCTTACAAGCTGCTGTTCTGATTTCTGCCCAGACTGAACTGCACTGGCTAGAGATAGATGGGTCTGAACCAAAATCCTGGGTCCAAACACACCCAGATTTTGTGGGGGTTCAGAAACTGAACCAGGATGATGGCCCAAACCTCAGAGCTGTCTCACCCCTCTACCTGGCCACACCAAGTCCCTGGATCCAGACATACCCACATTTTGGGATGTTTGAAGTCTGGACCTGAATTTTGTGACTCAGTGCCCTCTCTGGCATTATTGTGATAGCACTCTGTGTGAGTGAAGCCTCTTGTTCTCCCCCCCACACATACAGTAGGAGAGAACTCACAATAGCTAGTGAATGGACAGCCATCTCTACTAATCCCTTTTAAGTACATTAAGAGACTCACTGGATTTATCTGTTGGGGTTTTATTGATGATCTCTACTCCTCGGCTCTAGGATTATCTCACTACTGATTAGACAGAAGCATGGACCTAATGGCTGGATCCCAGCACCCTCAAACTTTGGAGGAACGGAGATGAAATCTAGATCTGGATCTGAATTCTTTGACTCAGGCTCATCTCCAATAGCGATACACCGCTCCCCCCCCGGCAGAGTTGGGGAAGCCATGGCTTCTTGGCTGCCCATCTCCCTGCCCCAGCTTAACACTGATGGGCAGCTATTAGTCCTAGCAGAACATCCTGGAGAGTTGTCACTCTCTGAATTGCTATTGACCAATGAAATTGCTGCATTTCAATGGATCTCATGACCAGAGTCCCAGCCCCTCTGTCTCAGACTCATCTCCAAAGGGCTCATTACATCCTTTTAGCCTCAGGTTTTCTAGTTCCTTTATAGATAATTTAGATTCTATATCTGTAATCACAGCCTTCTAATTTCAGTCCCTCTACTAATCCATTGGCTCAGAATACAACAGACCTATTATTGGCTTGGACCTTGTTCAATAATCAATAAAGAAGATGCTAGAGCTAGAGGAGTTATATATATCCATCATGCTGCTATTCAAACCTTGTTGCTTACAATGTTTAGCAATTCTAAAGTCGTATAAGGCTGATAACCTCAACATCTAAATTGCCTTAAACATTCTCAGATCTTCTGCCCTAACAGTGTGTCAGTCAGAAATTATTCTTAATTATCCCACAAGGTAACAAAAGACACTGATGGGTGTGTCAATGATAACTAGGTGAAATCATATTCACCTACAGCAAAACATGTCAAATCATGGCTTCACAACCATTATTGACTCCACTGGAACACTTCCCAGAAGTAAAGGTCCATGTGCATGAATCCCTTTGCAGGACCAGAGCATAATCCTGACTTGGTCCTTCCATGCTACTTCCATGTCAGGCTTGGGGTCACATTCAGCACTGATGTAAATGGTGGTGTAAATTGACGAGTAAATGGGAAAGTAGCTTTAATTGTACCTGATTGGCATGCAGTTGATGGGCAAGTGAGTGCAGGTTATATGCTGAGTGGGACTGAAGGGAATCTATCAGCAAAGGTTGACTAGGAGAGTGAAAAAATAGTCCACCAGACACAATATCAAGGTCAATGTAACATAAAACTTTTCTCCTCATCACTGTCTAGTGTCCCTGAACCTTGTTCACTGAGAACCAAGTGTGAAATTAATCTAACCCTAGTCAATACACATTTTTCTTTTGCTAATGGGGTGTGTCACAGGGTCCGCACAGGTTTCCACCTTCTCACCCTGTGCTTAGGCTGGTAAAATAAGAGTTCTCACGCCTTCTTCTGGTGTTTCACCCTTGTGCTTTATTTTACAGTGCCACCGTGCAGTCCCCTTTATCCCCCAACAGTTATCCCCTTTCTAACCCGTTCCAGGATCTCTTGGCCCTTGAGGCTCCCTTCCTGCGGTGAGGAGACAGAGCTGTAGCCTCCTGTCCCCTCCCAGACTAGCCTCCCAACTGAGTTTTGTTCAGGGCTTTTATAGCCCTCCCAGCCTCCAGCCCAGTTGTCGCTGCTTATCTCAGTCTATTGCAGTGAGCCAGCCCTCGTTAGGGCCTGCAGCTGGGCTCCCTGCTGGCTGCTTTGAGCCTCTGCCCCTGGCCTCTCTGCCCGAAAGCAGGGCTTAGCCAGCATTTTAGCAGGGCATTCAAGGGGTTTCACCCCTGCCCTGCCACAGGGTGTCAAAATCATCAATTACTACATTTGTGACACAAATAGATGTTCATTGAAATAATGTAAGAGTGCATATATTTTGCAGTATTATCCCATTGCAAAAATATAATGAAAGGCTTCAGAATACAGTCACTGGTAGAAGTATAGAAATATCCTTTAGTCACTGAAAGGCAGGTCTAGACAACAAACTCTAAGCATGGAGAGGCCATTGAAATGCCACACCAGAAATCAAGCCAGTCCTTGTGCTTAACTCAAATGATCTATTCTCTAATCCCTGTACCATTGTCATTTTCATGGGCTCCTCCTCTTTCTCCCTTCAGTCTTACATGGTTGTAATCCAAACCACCAAAAGTAAAAGAGAGTGGACCATGATGTAAAATAGACCATAACTCTGTAGGTCATAGACTCAGCCAAGGGAAATATCCATCCAAGGCGTGTAGGTTTCTGGCACAATGACATGACCTGTGACAGGTCATCTAAATATACAAGGTAGAACTGTTTACATAGTCCCTTCTTGTGGAGTTGTGTCATTTAATGGGGAAGAGGTCTGTAACTAAGCATACATCCCAATCAGGCTGCATAGGAGCTCTTCAACAGAATTAACAGGGTAAACTTCAAATGGAGAAAGGAAAGGAAAAAGACTAAGGATAGTGAAACAGCCCATAAAGTCTGAAAGAGGAGTAGTAGGAATAGTCCTGTCACGAGTCTGGCCTGTAGTGTGTATATTTAATTTTAAACATTAACTTTAATAAAAATTTTAAATCTATTCTTATTGACTATCTCAGGAGAGATGTAGTTATGGACTGAATCATGTGCTCCTATCTCCAAGAGACAGCCCTGATGGAAGACAAAAGAGTTAGCCCTATCAGAGCTGGGAAAGTGAAGGACTGGAGATGATGCTAAAGAGATTGCCAGAGAATGAAGGCTGTACTGCTTCCTCAGAAGTCTCCAGCCAGCAAGAAGAGTACAAACTAAGGAAGCAGAACAGTGATGGGGGACATATGGCTACCAAGACAGATAGGTAGAAAGGACAGTTAAAGGAGGGAAAGAAAAAAGGGGAATGGAGAGAACAGAGAAAGTGAGGAGGTGGGGTTTGGGAAATGGAGAGACTGAGGGATTTGGGAAGGGATGAGTAAACTAGTGGAGAGAGGGAAGAAAAGGGGAAATGAAGACGGTGTCATAGGGCATGAGGAAGGGAGGAAATAGATGATGGGTGGGGGAAAAGATGATGGACTAGGGCATGGAGTGAAGAAAAGGAAAGGCACAATGGAAGAGAAATTCAAAAGGTCAAGATGAAATAAAGAAGGAAAAGAAAATCCTACTCTATGGGGATTAAAAGAGATAATACACGTGGGGGCAGGGGGAGGGGAAGAACAAACTAAATGAAGAAATGGAAAAAGGGAAAGAAAAGGTGTCACATAGTTTTCAGTACTTTTAACTCTGTCTCTTTGGCAGAAAAGGGGGCTCTGGAGGGAAAATTTTGCTGAGAACTGTTAGAAAACCTTATTTTGTCACTGAACCTCAGCACCTATTTCAGCTAATTCAAGCCCTGGTGTAGCCATTAGCTTACAGCCATTAAACTGTACCAGCAGGTACTTGTGGGGGATTTATTGTTAGAGCGAGAAGGAGCAGCAACCATTAGAGATAATATGGATCTACACATCTATGAGGTTCACCAGGATGTGAATCCAGGGCATATTGACACAGTTAAAAAATGATGTTCTCTGTTACTATAAAATCAGATCGCGAACTATCAACTACCTGATTGGAAGACAAGAAAATGTCATAGAAATAGAAATGGTCACTTTTCCTTCCCTCTTTTAAAGTGTAAATATTGCGTGCATTTTGAACCATAGTGTCTCATCATTCGTCTGTGCTGCCCACTGGAAAAAGGAAATGTAAAATGTGCAGACTGCAAGTCGCTCTCGGATGTTATTCTGAAGCAGTGACAGCTCTCTACTACTGGCATTTCTGAGCTCAGATGTACTCTGAAAGCTCTCAGCAGTTGCACTTTTGGTTTATATATCAAACAGGGAGTGGAAACTGTTGTATACGATCAGTAAAGTCAGTTTCTGAGTGAGTCTCGTACCAAAAGCTCTCAGAGTTAAACAGAAACCAGGAGAAACTGCAAAAGGTAGGATTGTTATTTTTGGGGGGAGCTAATTAGTAATCTTTGCTGTACTTTTTTTTTAAGAAGTTTAAAATGTACCAGTTAACAATACAACTTGGCTTTATACTGCATATTTCACTCACGTGGCAAAGACAGGATGGAATGAAAGAATCATTTTCAGAATGGAAGATAGGCTAGAGAATTTTCAAAAAAAATAGGAAGATTCATGGAGGGCATATAGAAATATTAGGTGATTGTAGTGCTGACGAAATTAAGATAAAGGAGTAGCATCAGAACTCTGGAGGGAAGCTAGTTTTTTCTGTTTAGCTGAAGGGTGGATTTCTTCCAATGAATATAAAATGATTTGTAGATCAGAGTTTTGCAGCTTTAGAAGTTTTTACATATTTTTAGCTGTAAAATTTCAAACCAGATTTTCTACTTCTGTGATGTGGTTATCAAGAAAGAAACAATATTGACAAAGGAACAATTATAGTTTTTTCCCATTCTTGTAATCTCCATAGCTGAAATCAATAAGATTTCTAGAATTTTACTGACATGTCATTTTGTAAAAGAGAACATTTAGATTTTTAGAGAGAAATATGGAACAACCTCAACAAATCTATTAGTATCTCAGGTACTTGTTATACATATGTCTATAGATCTCACTTAAATGTAAGTAGGTGTATTTGTCTAATGGATTTTTATTAATGGAGCTCATCCTTGTACAAGACAATGCCCAGTATAATATGTTAACTCCAGGTAAAAGAAGAGTTCCTTTCTATTCCATTCCCACTTTTCCAGTTATTTCTAATACATTTTTTGCTTCATTTTTACCCTTTATATCTTTCCAAGTGATCAGATACCATGATGATGTATAAGAATGTAGATAGATAGCTTTACACTGTGCTTAGCACAATGGTGTCTGAAACAAAGTCTAGGTATTGTTAAGCACATGGCAAAACTCACAATGGAGAATGTAAACAGAATTGTCTGGCTAAAACTCACATTGTTTTAATGCTAGCTGTAATTCACCTTTAATAACAGCTTTTTAAAATGATACAGTAATAAAAAGAAGAGGGATGTGTTGGTTAGCTGAGAATGGACTTTGTCTTTTTTACTCATGTAACAAGGGTGAAAAATATTAGCTAAGAATTAAAATGCAAAGTATTATATTTCAAATGGAATTAAACCAAGATATTGTACCATTTTTGCCTGAGTACTCTGGGAATTTATTAAGCCAAAATTCCCCCTCGCCCCCTCCTCACCACACCATTGACTCATACACTCTTAAACAGGCCAGTTTGTCAGTCTCTCTTTGAGTGGGTAGGGAAAGCACCAATAGCAGAACTTTGAGAAAGCTACAGTAACTGTTTTGGGTTCAAACATCTATCATTACTGTAACAGTGGCTTTAAAAGCTTGTGTGAGCATGCTACCACCCCTTAGTTCTTTGTGAGCACTGGGCTGAGCCGTGCAGCTCAACATTTTTTAGTTATTACATTTTTCCTCCATGCTTTTCTTATAAAGCTGCGAATAAATTTGCTTTCAATGCAAGTTTTGCCTGAGTAAGGATGCCAGGTTTAGGCCCATAGTCTTGGTATTGGGATAGCACAGATTACTGCAGTATGAGCTTCCCTGCTGCTCTGCCAATGAACCCTAATCCTGGCCCCCTAAAAATCCAGTTATGAGCTGATTTATTTCTGTTGAGCAGAAGCTGCCAGTTATGCTGAACTCTGAAGTGGTTTCTTAACATGCACAAATGGTGGCTAGGAAACCACCACCACCGCTTTCACTTAGGCTAAGGTCCACAATCCAGTACCCGGCCCAAGTGGGCGCAGTGCATGGGTTGGGGTTGGAAGGCAGGGAAAGTAGAATTCACCCCACATGGCTTGGAGCAACAGCAGAGTCGCTCTGTGGTAGCTTCTGCAGCCCAGTGGGTAGAATAGGATGCCCAAATGCCGAGAATAGCCTCTGTGGATCCTTCCGCAGTGCCTCCAGAGGAGAGGATTGGAGGATCCATACAGTGGCAGATTTCCTCAAACACCTCAAACATGGCTTCCTTGCAGGGGTCCTGTCCAGTGCTACCTGGTTTGCAACTAGCCCCATCAAAGACACCAATGAAAATGGCTCCTCACATTAGAACATAAGAATGGCCATAGTGAGGCCTTGTCTATGCTACTGCTTAAATTGACATAAGTTATGTCGCTGAGGGGTGTAAAAAAAATAACGTATATCAACTTAACGCAGCTATGTTGGCGGGAGATGCTCTCCTGTCGACATAGCTTCTGTCTCTCGTTGAGGTGGATTAATTACGTCAACAAGAGAGCGCCTTCCCATTGACTTATCGTGTCTTCACCAGACCTGCTAAATTGACGCCGCTGCATCGATTGCAGCAGCACCGATTTAGCGCCGTAGTGAAGACGAGCCCTGAGTCAGTCCAATGGTCCATCTAGCCCAGTATCCTGTCTCTGACAGCGGCTAGTGCCAGATGCTTATGGCAGTTGGAAGTTTAGGGATACCAGGATCATGGGGTTGCATCGCTGACCATCTTGGCTAATAGCCTTTGAGGGACCTTTCCTCCATGAATTTATCTAATTCCTTTTTGAACACAGTTATACTTTTGTCCTTCACAATATCAAAACGAGTTCCACAGGTGGACTGTGTGTTGTGTGAAGAACTTCCTTATGTTTTTTTTTTAACCTTCAGCCTATTAATTTCATTGAGTGACCCCTAGTTCTTGTGTTATGTCAAGGAATAAATAACACTTTCTTATTGACTTTCTCCACACCATTCATGGTTTTAGAGACCTTTATCATATCTCCCCTTAGTTGTCTCTTTTCTAAGCTGAACAGTCCCAGTGTTTTTAATCTCTCCTAATATGGATGGCATTACATAGCCCTAATCATTTTCATTGCCCTTCTCTGCAATGAAATTCTAATATATCTTTTTTCAGATGGGGTGGCCAGAACTGCACGCAGTATTCAAAGGTTGGGCATACCATGGATTTATATAGTGGCATTATGTTATTTTCTGTTTTATTATCTGTCCCTTTCCTAATGGTTCCTAACATTTTGTTAACTTTTTTGACTGCTGCTGCACATCGAGCTGATGTTTCAGAGAACTATCCATGACGACTCCAAGATCTCTTTCTTGAGTGGTAACAGCTAATTTAGACCCCCTCGTAGCCATGGGAAGGGTTCTGGATTTGCCCCTTAGTGCATTGATCTGGAATTGATCAAATCATATTTGTAGACTAGAGTTGATTACTATTCATGATAATATTTTAATTGTTATTTTAAAAAAGAAATTCCCTCTTTGCTGGGTGGGTAAAGAATTCAACGTATGTATTATTGGTATCATCATCAGACAGTCATATTTTCCTCCTAACTTACGCAATGGTCCATGCACAACCTGCGAGTTGAAATTGAAGTTTCGGCAAAAGCAAACTAGCCAACTTGTTTAGCAGGGATCACCTACAACCACTGAGACTTGCTTGGAGTTTCAGGCTTATTCCTTAAAAGTGCTTGAATACTCCAAGTGAAACTTGAGCAAGTGCATCTCCACTCTCCAGCCTCTATTTTCATAAGAAACCAGAGGGCTTTGCTAGTTCTGTCCCTCATAAGTAGACTTCAGGGGCACTGGCAAGGTAGACCTTCTCCTCTCTTCAGGTATCCTTCCTGTTCCCTATTCAGGAAGAGTAAGACTGGGAAATGCTCTCTGATCTTGCTGCTGCCTTTTAACTACCCACTTGCTGCATGTTGGCACTGAGAAGTCTGACAATGCCCTGCACTATAATTATTGTTCATTAGCTGTAAAGTACAGGTAATCTGCTTGGCATGGCACAAGGTGTAAATAAAGATGGCCCCAGCCCCAAGGAATTTACACAACCCCTGTTTGTGGTGGAGTTTAATATGATGCACTCTGGATATCAGAGGAGACAACAGCAGGGCTGGATTCTATTCCTGCAACTGAATGCAGATGGTAGGGATAGAGAGGCTTGCTGCTATTACTAATAACAGTAGTGTCTACAGCCCCCAGCTGAGATCAGGTTCTCATTGAACCAGGCACGGTACCTGCAGATAGTAAAAGACATTCGGTCTGTGTGATGTCGGAATGAATAAGGGGAAGAGGCTAGCCAAACAAACACTCATTGATCACCCCACAAGGGGAAGGGATGAGTTTGTTGCCATCCCAAAGAAGGGAGCCAAAGTCTACCGCTACACCAGGAGTCACTTAGTTGTAAGTAGAGGTGTCCTGGGGCTCTGGTTGGGAGTGGGGAGGTTTTGTTGAAGGAAAGAAGTTCCCAGACAAATTTAGTGTGGTTTCAGGTTTTAATCCTGCAGGCTCAGCCAGCCCTCATGAATACTTACTCTATAGTTAAATTAGCGAGGCCTTGATTATTAATAAAAAACTATAGCCTCCATTTATAGGGCACCTTTACTACCACATCGCCTTTCCATAGTCACGCCCCACTGAAGTCCAGTCACTTCATGGATAAACATAGCAGCTGCTTAAAAGCAAAGAGCAACACTATACAACAGTTCAGGTCAGGAAAGGAAGGAGAATGCTGTATCCAAATACAGAGGGAAGAAATTTAGGTAGCAGAATACAATTATCTGAGCTGCAATTGGTTCAATACAGCAGGGCTAACAGTCCTTCTCAGAGAAAGTTTAATGACAGCACCTAGGCGGGACCTTCATATTAGTCTCATTGAAAAGATGGTATCGCAAACAGTGCAATACATCCAAGTGCTGAACAGGCACAATAGTTCAATCCTGATTCAGAAATGGGTGCTAAATACAGAATCATAAACATCACTTTGATTAGAATCTAGAGACCTCCCTTCTAAACACTGACCCAGTTCAACATTGCTGAATTTGTGAGACAGGATCACAGCACCATCTGGGACGGCTAATTGCTGTGAGTCTCATACTGGCTTTGCAACTGTCTTCTGGCATTTTTAGCTGTACTTTTTCCTCACAGCTTTTGCCTCTTTCAAAACATCTACATGTTTTGAGTTATGACAGTGGTTTTCAACCTTTTTTTGTTTGTGGACCCCTAAAAAATTTTGAGTGGAGGTGCAGGCCCCTTTGGAAATCTTAGCCATAGTCTGTGGACCCCCAGAGGTCCAGAGACCACAGGTTGAAAACCACCATTTTAAGACATTTATGCACCAGCCCCACAGCCTGCAGGAGGAAGTGTAAGTTTGAAGCCCACTGGATAGGTGTGTTCAAAATGTGCTATATCACCTCCCTGATATACTTGATAACTGAAACGCAGTAAACTGGCGGGGGAGGAGGATATGGGGGGAAACTAATAACATTAGCTAGTCTCAGGCATAATGTAAGGAAGCATTCAGATACCATAATGATAATATCCATAAGAGGATGGACTGAGGAATAGATGGATTAGATAGAAGCTTCTTCATGCAGTTATGCCAATGCTCCAAAATCCTGAAGTGTAAAATCATGGCTATTCCACTGCATGTCCTCTGAAGCAGACATCACCAACCATATTGAATCATGCACTAGATCAGTGGTTTTCAAACTTTTTTAGGTTGCGTATCCCTTTCCAAATGTACTCTACCGCCTACCTCCAGCTAAGATAGGCAGAGGTGACACTTAAAAGAGAAAGAGGAGTTAAGATTTATAAAATTTAAACTCACTCCCATCCCCCACTTGTGATTTCACCTCAGGTTCACAACTTGGTGTGTATTAAAAAGCAGAATCATGAATTATTAAGCTTTGATTATTGATGCATGAGGAAACAGCTTTAAATTCTAAGTTAGCCATAAAAAACACAACACATTCCCGTCTCTCATCTTCCAGTAAGGTCAAGGCAGTGTGGGCTAATATTTATTTGGCACCTTGACATATTAGAGCAACAGCAAAAACTCTGGCTGTATGGACAAACAGTCACAAGAGTCTTGGGGCTCAGGGTTCGAATACAGTATAATGCCCTCAACATGATATAATATTAGAAGTATCATCTGTATATTCTAGCAGTAAGAAAACACAGGAACTTTGGTTTTCACATACTGTTTCAGGGTAACGGTTAGACCCCAGTTGTTTACAGCAAAGAGAAGTATGTTAGGTGCTGAAGATACCTAGCAAAACCCTGATGGCCACTTCTGAGAGAAACCTTTTTTGGGGCTAAAGCAGGAGAAATCTCAGAGAGGTTCTCTCCTCATGGAGATTTCTCCTCAGTTAGTCTGTCAGAGGATGCAGTTTGTCTTCTGCCCCCACAGAACAAGATGGAGAAATAGAGAAAACTGTTTGAAAGAGCAAAATATTTCTTCTCAACTGACATTTTTATAAAGACAACAGCCCTGGGTAATTATCAGGCTGAACTTTATTAATATTACAGTAGGGCTTAGACACCCCAAAAACATATTGAAAGAGGCAATTCCTGGCCTGAAGAGCTTATAAAAAATAGGAAGCCATAACCCTCCCCCAACTTAAGAGTCACCACCCCAACCCCTCTATCTTGTCACCCGCAGTTGTCATCATAAGAAAGAGAAGTCTAGGTACATTACATTGTTAGTATTATAATATTTCTGTTTACATGGCATTCATAGGAAACAGTTATTTTTGCTCATTGCTATTCTCCATATTCTCTTTTATAGGCTCCATAAGAGAAATAGGAGAAACAGAAGGGTATTACAGTCAGCAGTGACCCCATAGCCACCACCCAAAGAGTAGGTCAGTAATAAGAAACTAAATGTTGTGTACAATATCTGATAAACACTCTATCCACATTTTCTTTTCAATGCTACTTTATATTATATTACAGCACATACATTAACTTTACATCTAGCATGGTGTGTTTACAGGAGGGGGGATGGGAATTTGCTGTTGGTATAGACCAGCCACAAGTTACTACTACACTCCCCGGAAGCAAGGGGGACACTTGGGAGGGAGTTGTGACTCAGGGAGTTTCTCTGAGGTAAAATGCCTCCTTGAGTGACTCCTGGGTGGTACATCTTACAGACCACTTCTTGCTCACGGCTGTACTTAATGGCATGAGTTAGCAGGGCCGCCATTTCAAATTTTGGTGTGCGGGGCAACTTTAACCATGATTCCAGGTGCCTAAAACGTAGGCACCTGAAAACTCTAGATTGTTTGCAGATAACAACTTAGAAATTAGCAGACAGGATCACTGTATCTAATTCCTATGTAAAGAAAGAAAAATATATACAAACACCAATTAAAGCCATATTTTAAATTATGTGAATTTAGAACAATCAGGAGATAATACAATCCCAAGACTTGACGTATCAGTTTTGGACCCTTAACACAGATATCAGAAATATAAATTTGATACTTTGTATGCTATCTTTAGTAGAGAGAAATAAAAAGAAATAAAATCTGCTTAAAATCTGCTTACTTTCTCTGACACACAGTGTTACTGCCATTATCTACTCTATTTTAGTCAACTGTTTTTCACTCCACTAAAAATGTATTTACTTAATTTTTTTAACATATGTGATTAAGGTTTTTTTTTTCTCTTTATTAAGAACAGGAATTAATTTTTCTAAATATTTTGGCATATGTTTACCAATCACAATCATGTACGTGACTCATTAACATTTACATCCATCATTACTATTAGTATCAAACTAGGAACCACTTTTATTTTTGTATGAATCTGAAATTATTTTACAGAGATAATTAAAAACACAATTTGAAAATAGGTGACCTTATCTGCATAGTGTCTAAAGTTATGTATTTAGCTAATTTTTAAAAAACTTGCACCGCTTATGTGAGTACAAGCTAAATTTGCATTCTAGAATGACACTATTATTTGATTGTATCACTTTAAATAATGAATGACAAAGCACAATATAGTAATAAAAGTAATAATGATAATTACTCCAGCCGGGACAGGTTAGGTATTTTAGAACTCACTACTCAAAGAATTAATGTTAAGCATAAGAGAAAAATAAAATTATGAAATGCACAGACCAATCAAAAAAATAACAGTACTGTAATCCTTAATGAACTTTGAAAGAATAAAATTGCAGAGAATATATGTGCATTGGCAGTTCGACAGGAAGTACCAAGAAGTACCAACAACCTACAAGAAGTATCAACAATAATATATATGTACGTGTGTGTGAGTGTGAGTGAGAGAGAGAGAGAGTGTTGTGTAAGTCTGTGTGGGAGACTGTGTGCGCCCCTTGAGTGTGTCAGCATACTGTCTCTTTAAGCTGAACATTCAGGAGTCTGAACATTTGTTCAGTACAGCAGCAGCTGCCACCCCCACTCCTGAGTCAGAGGCACAAGTGCAGACAGGCTTCCTGTCCCCCCCCACCTCTAGCATCGGGCAAGTTCCCCCAAAGCCCTGCCAGCCATGGATCCGCTTCCCAAAGAAGGGGAGACTGGAGCTGGGCTGCCGGAGAGCAGCGGCTGCTGGCTGGGTGCCCAGCTCTGGGAGGAGGGGGTAGCTAAAGCAAATGGTGGGGTGGCTATAACCCCTGCAATACCCCTTCCCCCAATGCCACCCCTGGACCTGGTTGCATATCACTGCAGCGCTCCTCCTGGATCTGGGGCGTGCGCCATGAGCAGACCTCTGATATGAAACTCAGGGGGGAGAGGGGAGCAGGTGTTCTTCCCACCCTCCCTAAATGGCAGCCCTGCGAGCTAACCCAATCATAGAATCATAGAATATGAGGGTTGGAAGAGACCTCAGGAGGTCATCTAGTCCAACCCCCTGCTCAAAGCAGGACCAGTCCCCAACTATATCATCCCAGCCAGGGCTTTGTCAAGCCGGGCCTTAAAAACCTCTAAGGAAGGAGCTTCCACCACTTCCCTAGGTAACCCATTCCAGAATGCTTTGTCTCATTCTAAATCCACTGAACCCTGGTCCATCGGGGAAATCCACTGGTGGGCCGGGACGGTTTGTTTATCTGCAGCGTCCGCAGGTTCGGCCAATCACAGCTCCCACTGGAACGGCGAACCGCGGCCAGTGGGAGCTGCGATTGGCCAAACCTGCGGATGCTGCAGGTAAACAAACCGTACCGGCCCGCCAGCGGATTTCCCTGACGGGCCGCGTGCCAAAGGTTGCCGATCCCTGGTCTAGTGCATTGTGGGCACTACCTTAAAGCAATAATGAATATATAGAATTACAATACTGTATGGAAGATGCTATTAATACCCTTTTTATTAAGTATAAAAGATAAGTTTCTGTGTTGTGCCTGCCAAAATCTGACCTGTCAATATAAAAATATTGCCACTTAAACAAGAGAAACAAAATAGAATAAAAGGAAGTTACTTATGGTTTATAGTTAGACACAGAAAGTCTTTGTAATACCATAAACTGAAGGTAAATAAGCATGCAGAATATGTGAAACATGATTTCCTCTTTTAGCACCATGTTGGGTTTTATATTGTATTTTTGACTAAAATGCTATACATTTTTGTTTGGAATTTTCCAGTTGCAGTTTCTCACTTTGCTTGTACTTTTTCCTCTAGCAAAAGTTGTCATTCTTCTCATGGGGTGACTCAGAAGATCACAAGCATTGATATCTATAGCTATATATGGAATCCCTTCAGTGAAAGCATAATTTAAAAAAAAAATTCAGTGCTTGATTTTTCTATATTTCTACAGTGTCTCCTGAAGCTTCCCAATGCACAGGGAGAGGGACACACTGCTACAGCCCTTCAGGCTAAGATTTTCAGGAGAGCCAAAGGGAGTTTCGTTCCCAAATCCTATTGAACATCTTTGAGAGTTGGGTGCACAACTCCCGTAGGCCTTTTTGAAACATCTTAACCTTAAGGGGGAAAGCATTCTTTCCCTGTGTACTAGGCCAGTTCTGCTAGCTGGTGCCTAGCAGGTGGAGCCATTGTTCCAGCTAGTCTCTACTTTTCTTCACTTTTCTTTTTGGGTTACTGTAGGAAAACAGGTTTGTAAATGGGGAGCAGTCTGTGAACTTTCTTGAGTGCAAGGACGGCAATTCTATTTAGCTGTATGCAGGTTGTGCAAGGAGAGGGAGACTCCTTACTTTTCCCCTCTCTCACTGTGTGCCTGTTTAAGGACTAAGCAGAATCTAGCCTTTGAGGTTATGATGCCTTTGATGAATTATGTAATGTTAGGTAATGTCTATTATTTAGTGCAAGTGTAATGACATTGTGTTACTAATGGAATTAAGGGAAATATTTCAGGAGGAGTAAATACAGAGTGAATGATGGTGACATTTACACAATAAACCAGAGTGGGAAAAACACTGAGGCTATTTTAGTCAGGTACTGGTTCATTTAGAGAAGCTTCACCATCCGTTTTACCAAAGTTGTTTGTGTGTGTGCGCAACATGTGTGGCTTGTGTAAGTTGCACTGCATTGCACTATGCCCTCATTTGCATGTGGACCATTGATGTAGGGCCAAATCTATCTTGTCTTACTCATCTAGTTAGTCCTAGTGCAGTAATGTGAGTAAGATTTAACCTTACTGGCGGGATGAATCTTGCTGGGAACCGCCATGCAAGAGAGGGCTTATAAAAAACGCACCATTGAGAGATTTTTTAAAAATGAAGCTGTTTTAGGCCCTGAGCCTGCAAACACTTATATACATGCTTAACTTTACTCATATGAGCAGTCCTATTGAAGTCCATGGGACCACTCACGTAAATAAAGTTAAGCACACATAAGTTGTGCAGATTTGGGACCTTAGTATCCAGACAGAGATGAAATCATTTTAATATCACAAATTCAGAACTTTAAAATGAATTCAGTGCTACATGTTAGAGAAAATCAGGTTAGTGTGAAGAGGGGAAAATAAACCTCAGGCTAGCCCGTGCAATTATTTATTAGCCTCCTTTGTTCAGTCATCAGAGTGCCTAATTCTGGAATGACAAAGTAGATGAGGTAATATCTTTTATTGGATCAACTTCTGTTGGTGAAAGAGACAAGTGTTCAAACTACACAGAGCTCTTCCTCAGGTCTAGAATGACAACATTGAATCTGTTACCTAACACCTAGAGGAACTGAGATTAATACATGCGGTATCAGGTAATGGTTTAATTGACCTTGTTCGATATGCCCCAGTCTCTCAAACATTTGCACATCTGAGTAACTTAACACAGTGGGTAGTTCAATTGAACTCAACGGGCTATTCAGGTGCACATTTGAAGGGTAAAGGCCTTATTTTATGTCTTGAGCACTGTCATCTAATGCTACTGTTGTGCTCAGGAAAGCAGGCAAAGGCACTGGGTGGGAAGCACAGACATAGGATATTTATTTAATTGGAGTTCTACAATATTAAAAAGAGGGGTCCTTTCTCAGGCACCCCAACTCCCATTACAAAAATGAAAAGTAAACTAAACAGAAGCTTAGCCTGGAATAGCCTCCCACTAGGAGTTGTGAGGGCAAACAACTAGTTTTAAGAGAGAGCTGGACAAATTTATGAGTGCAATTGTATGAGAAGATTGTTTGTGATGGTAGGGGGCAGAGCTCAACAGCCTAGAGGCTCATGTCTGGTTTACATCTTATGTTCCTAAAGCTCTCATGCTTCAGCATTTCAGCCGGCCACTAGCAGGGGTCAAGAAATGAATTTTTCCCCCATTTTTAAAAATCTCCTTCCTCTGAGCATCAGGAATAGCCATTGCTGGCAGGGCCGGCTCTGGGGCGGCAAAAAAGCCTCCGGCCGCCCCCCCCCCCCCGTGGGGGGGGGCGGCCGGAGCCCGGGGGGGCGGCGAGCCCCGGCGGGGGCTCCGCTCTCCCGCCGGGGGGAGGGCGACCGGAGCCCCGGGGCAAGGGTGGCGAGCCCCGGCGGGGGCTCCGCTCTCCCCCCAGCGGCCGGGGGGAGGGCGCCGGAGGGGAGGGCGGCCGGAGCCCTGGGAGGAGGGCGGCGAGCCCCGGTGGGGGCTCGGCTCTCCCCCCCCCCCCGGCGGCCAGAGCGCCGGGGGCAGGGCGGCGAGCCCCGGCGGGGGCAGGGTGGCGAGCCCTGGCGGGGGCTCGGCTCTCCCCCCGGCGGCCAGAGCGCAGGGCCGGGGCTCGCCGCTCTCCCCCCGGCAGCCGGGGGGAGGGCGCGGGGGGGGAGGGCGGCCAGAGCGCCGGGGGGAGGGTGGCGAGCCCGGCTGTGGCCCCGCTCTCCCCGGCGGCCCGAGCGCCGCGCCGCCCCCCTCCAGGTGCCGCCCCAAGCACCAGCTTGGTTGCCTGGTGCCTGGAGCCGGCCCTGATTGCTGGAAATGGATCACTGGGCAGCGTGGGCCAGGGCCCTGAGATGGCACTGAGCAGTCTCTCTCTCAGGTGCTTGGCTGGCTGGTTTTTGCTGACATGCTTGGGGTGTAGCTCATTACCATATGTAGGGTTGGGAAGGAATTTCCCCCAATTCAAATTGGCAGGGACCTTGGGGATTTTTTGCCTTTGCGGTGTGTGAGTGGGGGTCACTTGTCAGGATTAAATGAAATACATCTCATTTAATCATTTCCCTGCCATTGCAGGGCCCTTGAGCACCAGTGCACCTGGGTTCCTCCTATTCTCTGCCTGTGGCACATATTAGTGTAGTCTCCTGTGTGGGTCTCATTTACTTTGCTCTTATTTCAGTTGTTGGGGCTAGTGTGCAGGTGCTGGGGGGTGTTAGTGGCCTGTGATACACAGGAGGCCAGACTAGATGGTCACTTCTGGCCTTAAACTCTATGACTCTATCATTCCCCTGGCCCATAATACTGAACTCACTCCAAAACACAACACTTTCCCCGCCCCATAGATCAAATTCTCTTCAAATGGCATCCTCCACAACAGACGGCACAAACAGACATGCCTTGCAGAGTGCTTTTAAGGCCAACAACCTAGGCTATGCTGCACCACAAGAGAAGGCAGTTCATCTCAGAGCTGTCAGCCCACTCCTCACAGGGAACATTCCACTACCAGTCCTTTCTCTTGTAAGTCACCGGTGCTCCAGTTTGAGTGCCTCTGCTGATTGCAGCTGCCACAGTACGGCTCAAGAGGAGAGGTGGTTTCTCGTGTAGGAAGGTCCCAAGACATTTGGGGTGTTGTAGACATTGACTTATATGTTAACAGAATATTCAAGATGGTTTCAGCTGCTCGGTTTGTCATTTGCAGGGGCCTTTACCTCAACAAAATACTGGCTGTGTGTGATAGATCTTTTTATGAGATGTTTCATCTATTAGCAAAAAAGTCACATTTTTATAAACTTTAGTATCAGCACCTTCTTGTGAGAAGGTAGGTTGGATATGCAAGATATTATAGTGATATCAACTGTGAGGAAAAGCAAACATGTAGCCACTCTTTTACTTTCAGTTTCAAGGGGAAACCTGTTAACTGGCTGCTGAAGTAACTGATAGAACAAGTGTGAAAAATTAATGGAAGAACTTTTCTCAAAAACCATGTTCACAAAACACAAAATAGCATTTTTCCCTAGAATGGAGTTTGGCTAGGAGGAAAGGCTGCCATTTTGTGACCTGAAATTCTGGTTTAGCATAACAGCATTTGCACTGACAGAAAGGTCACATTTTCAGATTAATATATCAGCCTCATTTACATGAGAAACAGATTCTTTTCTTCAATGTGGCAGTAGCCTGAGACCTTAGAGGTTTGCAGCTCATACGAACTGTAATTATATGGTTTCAATCAGATGAGAAAAGAAAAGGAAGTGTTCCTTCTTTTGGGTAAATATCAAAAATTCCTTCTGTGGATGACTTTTATGAAAAGTTTCTTAAATTTTGGACATTTATGTCAGCTTAGGTTATTTTATCATTGCAAAATTATGGCAATAAAATATTTTTACTTAAAGAATTTGTCTTAGGCACCAAATTCAACATTGGTGCAACTCTACTGACTTCAGTGGTGTTACAGTAGGGATGTATTTGGATCAATGTGGTTATTATCATAAGGGAACACATAGGCACTTCTTGAAGGGCTCATTACTTTATTAGTCATGCAACACGCTAGACTCCATTGCAGATTCCCAGGCATGACTACTTGGCATAGGAACTATCCAATCTACCTACCTAATCAGTACCTAGAGACACATAGTGATACAAGGTACAAAGGCCCCTTGTCAGGATGTCTGCTGCCCCCAACAGGTGCAACTAGGCATAAGAAGGTGCTTCCTTTTGAGCAGATACCTCAGTTAGTGGGAGAGAATTTGATAAAACCACTTAGTTATTAGCAAATAAGGATGTACTAGGGTCAGAGAGGAGTTCTGCTTAAAGATGCATAACACTAGATTAAATGATGCAGGTTTAGTGATTAGGCTGTTCTATACTTTCTTCTTATTCTGCAGTGGCCTTGCTCTCACTTTCACTGAAGATGACAAAGGACTTGATTTTTTGAAGTGCTGAGCACTCACTGATCTTGATGAAGACAATGGGAACTGTGGTGCTCAGCATCTTAAAAAGCAGGCCCATCTTGGATAAAAATTAAGTTTCTTCCAAGATTTCATAAACACACATTATATATAGAGGCGGGGGGGGGGGGCTTTCAAAAAAGCATACTCCTATATGGCATTATATTAGTCAGTAATTTTCCTCGTTTTCTTTCAGCTGCAGGTCTGCATCTGTTTTGACATTTGGGGGCTGAGAAAACTGGCTGTGAAATACCTCCAGATGGATGATTTTGAGGATGCTATTGCACATGTGTTTATTACTTAGAGCACGACATAGTGAATGCTCCTTATTCCCACCTGCACCCTGCCTTCATGCTGAGCTTCATTTTATCAGCACCACAAGCAATTATATTCAAGAGGCATTTGAGAAAGAACGTGACCAGTGTCATACGTGACTTACTCACCACAGGACAAAGTTTCTTCCAAAATCAGAATAGATGACATAGAAACTGAAACCTATGTAAAAGTGAAGCCCGAAGGAAATGTCATGTGTAGTTTTTACCTCAGGACAATCTGGTCAGCAAGAAGCTTTAGAGGAATAATGTTATCAAGCCTTGCTAGCAACAATCTTACTTAGTTAGATGAACACAAAGTAAACAAGATACCGTGAAGAGCAAAATAATGCTGTACAAAAAAGCAAGGGGATGCAAAGGAACAAGACAAGTAAATGTTAAGTTTGCAGCTTCTCCAGTACTTTTTAATTGTTACCTATATAGGAAATTTGACGATAGCTGGAAATTCCATTGGTAACGTAAACTTCTCATTAGAGTTCACATCTGTGCTAAATGAAAATAAACATGACGACAGACAGCTCAACCTGTTACAACAATACTGATGTTAAGCATTACTATACAATAACATACACTTTGATTCTGGTCCCTGGATTAATAGGGAATGTTTTAGCTCTGTGGGTCTTTTATGGCTACATGAAAGAAACTAAAAGGGCTGTGATATTTATGATCAATCTAGCCATTGCTGACTTAGCACAAGTTTTATCCCTTCCTCTAAGGATTTTCTACTACTTGTCTGGAACATGGCACTTTGGAGAAGGTCTCTGTATATTTTGTTTCTACCTTAAGTATGTAAATATGTATGCAAGCATCTACTTCTTGGTTTGCATCAGTGTAAGACGATTTTTGTTTCTTATGTACCCCTTCAAGTTCAGTGACTGCAAACGTATATATGATGTGTACATCAGTATCGCTGGGTGGATTGTAGTCTGCATTGGCTGTTTGCCTTTTCCTCTTCTAAGATTTAACTCTAGTAAGATGAATACCAATACATGCTTTGCAGATCTTCCCATAAAGGACATTAACCTTTCCAACTCCATTGTGATGATGACCTTAGGTGAGCTGATTGGGTTTGTAACTCCTCTGCTGATAATTCTGTATTGCTCATGGAAGACTATCCTATCATTAAAAGAAAAGAATTCCATTTCCCATGACTTTGGAGAGAAAAAAAAGGCTTTAAAGATGATCCTCACCTGTGCTGTGGTATTTCTGATTTGCTTTGCACCTTATCATATCAGTTTTCCTTTAGATTTCCTTGTTAAATCAAGACGGATACAAAACCAATGTGCCCGAAATGTGATTTCAATATTTCATGCAGTGGCTTTGTGTCTTGCCAGTTTGAATTCCTGTGTAGACCCAGTCATATACTACTTCACTACAGATGAGTTCAGAAGACGACTTTCAAGACAAGATTTGCAAGACAGTATTCAGTTACACAACAGAAGTTATGCGAAAAAACATTCCAGAACTGTGTAATAAGGTGAAGTGGTGGAATATTAATATTGCACTTTCTGAAATGATTAAAAGGATGTTCAACATCATATTCATGTGGCCCAGCATATTGGGGAAAATTCTGAAATCCTTTCTCAGGTGAACATCTGTTGATTTCAATGAGCGTTGGACTGATTAAAAAACTGACAAAGGACTTGAGGATTTGACCTTTTTCTTGCAATCTTTTTGTGAATATTGAATTTAAACAACATGTTATGTATATTATAAAAAAGAATTGATGTAGTGCCCAAGCCAAAACTAGCCAAGCCAGAATAAAATAGCTTTGTTCATGTGAAACTGACGAGTGTGAGGTTGGGATTTCACTTGCTGAATGGATGTAAGGGCCAGGGCACTAATTCTGCATCCAGGTATTGCTGTGTATAGAACAGGGGCTTGAAGGATGTCACCTGCCACTACCTTCCTATATCAGCTTTCAGCCATGGGATATACAATATACGTTGTCCCCCTGGTCACAACCACAACACGTCCACTTCTACAACTCTGCAATGCTTTGCAGAGGCCCTCAGGAGATATCTCATGTATGTCCACATGCCCGTCTGAGAAAATTCTCTGCTACTTTGGCCAACAGTGCAGAAGAAATGCATCATTTCTGCTAATTTGCACCTTAACTGAGAAGGCTCAGTATTTGGCTCATGGTTAGGAGGCCACTAATCCCCAAAACTAAACCTAGGTTAGACAAGTGTGGTAGGGCCCCCACCAGCAAAAACCAATTGGCACAATGCACAAATAGACCTAGCTGAGGAGAAGCCACACAGTACAGTTTTGGTGGATTATGTAAAGAGGAGAAAGTAATATGTTGGAGGCATGGCCTGTGAGGCCCTGTGTAGTGCAAATTCTGTGCAGATTAGGTGCAACAGTCTACATCCAGTACCCATCTCCATACCCTTCTGTAATATCTGCTACCCTGCCACATGCTGGTGACTGCTGGCTGGGATTGCACATGGCCCAGCAAAGCTCTTTGATTTGGATTTTGCTATGTGGCCTGGATTTGGCCCTAAAATAAGAAGCACTTGGCAAGATATTATTTATTTTTGTGATGAACACTGAATTCAGAAACGTTGTCAAAACTTTGAATTAAGTAAAACTGTATTCATATTGGGCCAATCCCTAATGTCATTGGGCTCCTTACTCAGAGAATATTCCTTTTGACTTAAAAGAGAATTTTCACTAAATAAGGACTTCCAGATTTGGCCCCTTACTAAAACAGTAATGATTATTTAATTTGTATAAATAACAGGAGTACTTGTGGCACCTTAGAGACTAACAAATTTATTAGAGCATAAGCTTTCGTGGGCTACAACCCACTTCTTCGGAGGGGGTTAGTATCTTTTTGAGGCAAGAACTTCCTCTTCCTCTCCATATGGTTAGTATTGCATTAAGCAGACTCTTGGCACTCTATACAAATTAACGACAGGTTTCAGAGTAGCAGCCGTGTTAGTCTGTATCCGCAAAAATAACAGGAGTACTTGTGGCACCTTAGAGACTAACAAATTTATTAGAGCATAAGCTTTCGTGGGCTACAACCCACTTCTTCGGATTTATAAAATGTTTACTTTCGGAAGAAGTGGGTTGTAGCCCACGAAAGCTTATGCTCTAATAAATTTGTTAGTCTCTAAGGTGCCACAAGTACTCCTGTTATTTTTGCGGATACAGACTAACACGGCTGCTACTCTGAAACCTGTCGTTAATTTGTATAGAGTGCCAAGAGTCTGCTTAATGCAATACTAACCATATGGAGAGGAAGAGGAAGTTCTTGCCTCAACAAGATTACAATTTAAAAATTAATTAACATTGCCTCATATTTTTGAGTAGATCATGTTATATATTCCATCGCCTTGGCTCTAAGATATGGTTGGGTTAATCTATTAAGAAAAAAGTAAGGACCGACTTGTAATTTTACCTGTTTCTATAATCAAAAGTCCTAAAATGTCCAGAAAGCCTTCTTTTCCCCCACTGCCTGTTTCTGGCTCAGAGATAGAAATGCCAGAATACTATGAGAAAGATTTCACTGCTAATTTAGCAGACTTGAGTAAGCTTCCAATAAAAGGCTCCACACTTCAGGATATTTGTACCAAACCAAATGTCAAACAAATCTTTTAAGGCTCATCCCTTGCTGAAGGTGCAGAGTGAAATGATTTCTTACTTACAACTGACTTTTTGTGACTATAATATCTACCTTCTGTGTTGTCAGTCACATTGCAGGTGCATTTTGCAAATTGTTCAATGGGAGTCCAGGTTTACAAGCCCACTGTTCATTTCATGATTGATTTGAGAAGATGCTCTCTGTAATTCTAAAAATGCCAAACTCTAGCCAGGTGGAAACCAATGAGAGCTTCATCCCTGACTGCAATAGGGCTAAGATATGGCCAGAGGAGTCTAAACTCTCTGAATTTTGCTGGTTTACATTTTGTTATTAAAAGTAAACTATTTTAAACTAAAGTGTTATTTTAATGCAGAAGATTAATGTAACTAGAAGCGAAGATATTATATAATAGCCTTGGAGAGATTCTTACAATGATGGTTCATACCTGTTTTTTGTTTTGTTTAAGCAATTTATTTAATACTAAATATCAAAATCCTGGGACTGCTGTTTGGACTTAACCCTGCATTTCACTAGCACCCTTCTGTGAAATTTATTTTGTATGAAAATATATTTTTTTAATGTTAAAAATACTGTGAAAATGTAGAGTTTTAATTTAATGAAAATGTAGTTTTGCTAGATAAGGACATAATTTATAAAATGTTTACTTTCCTTTGAACTGATTGATGTGTAAGGACATAAGGCTCGTTTTATATATATATATATATACACACACACACACACACACGCACTCAATAATCCCTTTGTACATGCATATGCATGAGTCAGTGTGCCTGTGTCTGTATTTGTGTGAGTATATAATGCTAGACAGGTATTTCATGGAAATTGTAACTTGTCACTAGAAATGGAAAATAATCTATTTTCCAGCATCTACATAATATACCTGACTGTATATAATTAAATAAAAATTCCAATTTTTATAAAGTAGCTCATCTCCAAATTTATGCAACCTCTTACGTCACCTGTTCACCCTGCTATAAAAACCAACTCCAGGAAATTGAATCTTGCTGCTGATACCTGCCTGTCAATGGCACTATAGAGACCGGTGGAAAACCCTGCTCAACAGGGACCAAATAGCTCTGTAGAGAGCAAAGATCCACTTTCTCTGGTCAGTCATCACAGAAGGCACTGGTTACTAGAGCTGATTTGTCAAAGTCATTTTCATCCCAAGGGTCCCAAAAAGGGATGGTTTCCATTTATTCAAACAAACATTTTCATTTTCAATTTTTTTGTTTGTATTTTGGGTTTTTTGGTTTCTTTCCTCATTTTCTTATTTCTTTTTTCTCCTTTCACCAGTTTTTCTTTTTGTCACTAGTGGAAACAAAGTGGGGGGAGAGAGTAGAAATTTAGAAATAAAAGAGTGACGGGAGAAAAAAAGAGACAGAAAATTGACAAAAATCATTTTCCAGTTTTGTTAAAAATAATTGTTTGTGTGTGTGTGTGTGAGAGAGATATTTTACCAGCTCTATTGGTTATCCACACTGGGCCATATCTATTCCTCCTCTTTCTCTACTGACTTTGCTAATGTAAGCCCAACAATGAGTTGGGCCCACTGCTTGTTTCAAACTAGTAACTCCCCACTCCACCACCTCCTTCATGTTCTCCACTGAGCACCGAAAGGAGTTTGACATCTTCTTTCAAATGTTGCTAAGATACAAGTCTCCATTATTGCCTCCAGCCTACATGCAGCTTTTACACCCTTGCATCAAATCCATCTAGGATCTTATATGATCTCCTCACAGGGCCATCTTGCAACTTCAGTTGCCATCTCTGCCTCTCTACTTATTTTAGGGTGTAGCATATGAGAAGCATAATTCTTTTACATACCTTGGACAAAATGTAGCCCTGTGGAGAGTGGGCACAATTCCATTGAAGCTAATGGAGCAGTTAGATTGCCAGTTAGTCTGATATCTATGAATTGTTAAGACATATGGTGAGATATACACACAGGACCAAATGCTAACAGCTACACAGAACCCTGTGATCATTACATACTTAAGTGCACTGTGTCAGTAAGCCATGTTCTGTCTATCCATTTGTGTTTCATTATCACACCCAGCATAGCTTACAAAAAGTGAGT
Source organism: Emys orbicularis (assembly GCF_028017835.1). NCBI lineage: Eukaryota > Metazoa > Chordata > Testudines > Emydidae > Emys > Emys orbicularis. The sequence continues at coordinate 27,177,089 of NC_088691.1, forward strand.
GCCACTTGCTTGGTTCTCCGTTTGGTAACGAACCCCAAAATGAGTCCTTGTTCATCAAAACGTCAGTGAGCCTTAGAAAACCTTCTCAGTGAGTCTCAGATCAGTTTTGAGCAAACCAGGGCTAATGTATAGCTTTGTATCAAAACTCTGAACAATTTTCAATTTGCAGCAAGTTTCACTTTGAGGTTTTAATTAAGCCAAAAACTAAAACAAGACTCTAGGATACAAACATATACAAAACAAAGCTTCATATGAACCACTCTCAACCACAACTGACAAATTTCACATGAAGTCCATAAATATGGGCTTACTGTAGCTATACTTTTCCATGGGGATTTCTGCATGTTTTTTAATGAGGGATTTTCCATACAATTCATGAAAGCACAAGTGATAAGGCCCTGCAAGGAGCATAATGCAGGGTTTACATTTTCCCCTCTCCAATTATAGATGGAAGTGAGGGATGGACCTTAGCACCTCTTAGGAATCCCTGAAAATCTCCACATCCCCTTCATCAATTTTGGGTTAATACTTCTTTTGTGGGCAATGTAATGTGGCGAGCAAGTATTCTGACCAAGTAGAAAAGTGGGAGCAAATCTATGCTGTTCTTAACTGACCAGAAGATCCACTGTTGAGGAAGGCACAGTGCTTGCCTTCACTGGGATGGAGTACACTGCCTTAAGACTCAGTGGCGGGTTTCTGGCATAACACGGTAGTACCCGGCCAGGTTTAGCATTTATAGACCTTTTCTTCCTGCAATTGACACTGCAATTGATGTTAAGGGTGATTTCATTTAAAACAACCCCCAATGAAAACGTGATCTCTAGCTAGAGGGAATCTTATTATTTGTTTAGCACCAACAATGTGTTAGATGCTGTACAGGCCACAAAAATAATATAACTTTGGGCAGGGCCCATGATCTGAATGGGAGACCTATAGAAGACAGAGATCCTTGGGAAATCTAGAGAAGTGAAGGACATAGCTCATGACATATATCAGAGATACACAGAGACTGTACCCTGCATAGCAACTGAATTCATTTTTTTTTTCATTTAAATTTCTCTCTCTCTCTCTCGCTCTCTCATATTCTGCATATGTTTTTCCTTTTGCCTGCTCTTTGTGGCCAGATCCAGTCCTGCTCCATTAAATCAGGGGTACTAGTCATCGGAGTAAGGGCTCAGCGGATCAAGCCCAGAATCTTTCAGGGCCTGCCTATCCTAGACTGTTGGTAACATCCATTCAGCTCCATCATGGTCAGCAATGTTGGGATCCATAGTGCAGACGAGTTGCTGGCTGCTGCCACTGTGTTATAGAACCATGTCAATTAGACAGATCTGATCTGAGCAGGGTTAGATGACACCGTGCTTAAAATGGCAGCAGAAGCACTACACTGAGGCTCCCAGTATTGCTGACTCCAGTGAAGTTGGACTATTGTTAGTAGCAGTGGGATATTTTTAGAAAACGTCCCTCCTACTGATAGGAGATAAGAGTGAGAAAAATGCCCATACAGAAATTCACACCCCGCTTCTAAATACCATCTGTGTTCACTTGTTGACTCTAAAGAAAAACATGTTGAAGTAATTTGCCCAGTTCAACTGATCTACTATAAAATACATTCAAATCATATTTCTGTTCATTCTAATAGCATCCACTTAAATTTTTACTGAGAAATGTCTCTAGACATGATGGATTGAGCTAGTTTAATTTCCCGGTGTATAAGGGATAGAATGGTTTCCCAATTGTGGATGATGGAGGCGGAAGTATTTTTGTTTTGTATAACAAGCGGTCTGCCTGCTGACCTATTGTCTTGCAAAATGCTTATCTTCGTATGTTCCTTTTGTGTGGAATTGTTTAGTGAAAGAGATTGAAAGAAAAAAAGGAGGAAAAAAGCAAAAGGATCAATCATTTAATTACACTCAAGTAAAGAATACTCTACTGATCTGGGTGTGAACGTCCCTGCTCAGGGTCATACTAGCATTTCTGAGATACCAAACAATTCTAGTGGCTCACTTTCACCAGACTATCAGCTCTTATGATAAAATACTACAGTAATTTAATTCTGTAGCCCTGCCATAATTCTCGGCAGCATGTCTACTGCACCTTCCAACTGTGGAACTCATGGCACTTTACAGAATTATTAATTAGGAACACGCTTTATAAACATTATAGGATTCTCCCTATATTAGAGAAGGGGAAACTGAGGTACAGAGGGGTTAAAGTCAATTTTTCCAAAGTGGACCTCTGATTTGGGTTGCCTCGGTTTTGGGGTCTCCAGCTTTAGACACATAAGCTTGGATTTTCAAAGGTGCTAAGCACCCACAATTCCAGCAGAAGCCAGTGGGATATGCAGGTACTCAGAGTTCTGAAAGGTAAAGCTAGGCACTTACCATTCAAGGGAGTCAAAAAATAGGGGCCAGTTGTGACATGCCCAAAGATCCAGTGTGAGCCAATGACACAGGTAGGAATGTCATTGCACAGGCTCAGGGTGAGGAGGGATGTGCCATGGGGCACTCCACGTTTCCATGCCCTCCACCAGATCCCACCACTGCTCCCTTTTCTCTGAAAGGGGAATGTAAAATTTGGCTTTAGTAAAATAAATCTACTCTCAGTTCCAGGTTGAGAATTAAAAAAGGAGAGTGGTTTGAAAAATCTACACTGCTAACTTTTCGCCCCTAGAAAATAATGTGGGTGCGAAAATAGCAATGTGGTTTATTCATATTAGTATTAAAATAACGGTTTCTTTTTACAGGAAAAAGAATGTGATATGTTCAGTATGCCACTTGAGTTGATTTCACAAGAGAGATAAGTGTTGCCTCCTTCCTCCCCTGAGCACAGTACTTAAGGGGTTTTCTTAGGGTAGATTCTACCTGTGCATATTGCAGAAATGAAAATTCTTCTGAAATGAGAAAATCATTTCTCCCCAAACATTTCCAAGCACATTCCCAGTCTACAAAAGGATGGAAACAGTGAACCTGCCTCTGATTCCCTAATTCATGCCTCACAATTTAGATGATTTCGAATATGGCCTGATCAAACATCAATACCACATTAACGAAAAGAGCCCAATGCTACAGCTGCCCTGTGTATAGAACACCTAAGATTCTAATGGGCTAAAAAATCATAAATCTTTGTTCTTGTTCTTTCAAATTCTCTTTTATCCATCACCGACGTCAGCAGGAACTTCTGGTTGCGTTCATGGCAAAAGGAAAAAAGGCTGATTGTGCTGAAGAAAAAAGGTGCTTTGCATCTGACAAAAATAATCTAACCATGCCAGTTACAAGTGACATTTTCAGACTTTCTCAGAAGACACGCACGTGTGCACATACACAAATTAACTGTCATTGTGTGTGATTTTTTTTTTTAGCATACATTACTATGATCAACATTAAGGAGAGGAGCAGTGTTTGAGGCTACCTGTGCTTTAGATAACCTCAAACTCAAATAACCTTGCGCTGAGATTTTCAAAGCCATCTGGATTAGGCATGTATTTTACATTAAAATTAATGGAGGATGTGTGTTCAAATCCCTTAATTAGCTTTGAAAATCTCAGTGCTTTCATGCTGCATTTAGGCTTCAACACAGTCATGTTCAAACAGACCACGGTGTTGCTATATTCCCCCGGGGTCTTGCTAAGCAAGAAAGCTTTGAACATTAAAAAACAACAACGAGGAGTCCTTGTGGCATCTTAGAGACTAACATTTATTTGGGCATAAGCTTTCGTGGGCTATAACCCACTTCATCAGATGCGTGGAGTGAAAAATTCAGTAGGCAAGTATAAATATACAGCACATGATGGGAATTGCCTTACCAAGTGGGGGGTCAGTGCTAATGAGGCCAATTCAGTCATGGTGGATGTAGCCCATTCCCAACAGTTGACAAGAAGGTGTGAGTATCAACAGAGGGAAAATTATTTTTGTAGTGACCCAGCCACTCCCAGTCTTTATTCAAGCCTAATTTGATGGTGTCAAGTTTGCAAATTAATTCCAATTCTGCAGTTTCTCATTGAAGTCTGTTTTTGAAGTTTTTTTGATGGCCACTTTTAAGTCTGTTATTGAGTGTCCAGGGAGGTTGAAGTGCTCTCCTACTGGTTGTTGAATGTTACAATTCTTGATGTCTGATTTGTGTCCATTTATTCTTTTCCATAGAGGCTGTCCGTTTTGGACAATGTACGTGGCAGAGGGGCATTGCTGGCACATGATGGCATATATCGCATTGGTAGCTGTGCAGGTGAACGAGCCCCTGATGGTGTGGCTGATGTGGTTAGGTCCTATGATGGTGTCCCTTGAATAGATATGTGGACAAAGCTGACAATGGGGTTTGTTGCAGGGATTGGTTCTTGGGTTAGTGTTTCTGTTGTGTGGTGTGTAGTTGTTGGTAAGTATTTGCTTCAGGTTTGGGAGCTGTCTGAAAGCAAGGACTGGCCTGTCTCCCAAGGTCTGTGAGAGTGAGGGATCGTCCTTCAGGATAGGTTATAGATCCTTGATGATGCGCTGGAGAGGTTTTAGTTGGGGGCTGTAGGTGATGGCTAGTGGCGTTCTGTTACTTTCTTTGTTGGGCCTGTCCTGTAGTAGGTGACTTCTGGGTACCCTTCTGGCTCTGTCAATCTGTTTCTTCACTTCTCCAGATAGGTATTGTAGTTTTAAGAACACTTATGCCCGAATAAATTTATTAGTCTCTAAGGTACCACAAGGACTCATTGTTTTTGATGATACAGACTAAGCATTTGATGATACAGACTTGAGCATTTAAGTTGGGGTTGGTATTGGGAGGTTTGGAAAAAGGATGGTGAAGAATGGAGCCATATCATTCATTTTAAAGGCTGGCCACAGATGCATATGGGCAGGGGCGGCTCTATGTATTTTGCCACCCCAAGCACGGCAGTCAGGTGGCTTTCGGCGGCACGCCAGCGGGAGGTCTGCTGGTAACGCGGATTCGGCGGCATGCCTGTGGGAAGTCCCACGGTCCCGCGCCTTCGGCATACCTGTTGCCAAATTGCTGCCGAAGCCGCGGGACCGGTGGGCCTCCCGCAGGCATGCCACCGAAGGCAGCCTAACTGCCACCCTCACGGCGACCGGCAGGCCGCCCTTTAGCGGCTTGCCGCCCCAGGCACGCGCTTGGAGCGCTGGTGCCTGGAGCCGCCCCTGCATATGGGTGTACATTTCCTTGGAGCATGTGACCCACTGGAACACTGACAGATAGACCACCTTGGGACTTAGAGATGGCTATAGAGTGTGTGAGTGGAAAAGGACTTTTGCTTTTGCTATACTCTAGCTAAGGTTCCATCAGAGTTAGTTGTGATATACCCTTCCCCGCCCCCCATGGAAAATTTTGACTCTTCCATTTTCAAATAAAAATGTTTCTATTTTTGGCCAAAATCTGTAAAATTTTCAGTTGTGTGGGGCGGCGGGGAAGAGGGGGGCTTGGATCTTGACAAAAAACTGAAAATTTTCAAGGACAGCAGACACTTCTCATGAACCTTTTTTGTTTTGTCAAAAATCCAACTTTTAAGTTAAAAAAAAAAGTTTTGACAAAAAATTTTCAACTGGCCCTAGTTTCAGTACTGCATAATGTGAGTTTGATGATGATTTCCATAGCATAAGACTAGATGCATTGATTTATTTTGTGTGTGTGTGTATCTCTCTCTATTTCTGTAATTTGCCAATAAAAGCCACTTTTGTTGGAACTAGATGGTGGGCACAATCGAGCCAAGGCAATCACTGTTTGGGTGATTCAGAGAGAAGTCAGCTTCAGGGCATGGGAAAAACCCTGTGTCTAGAAGGGCACAGGGTGCCATCACACCCATCTTTCCACACATTAAAAATGTCTTCAGGCAAAGCCATGAAGATGGGCGTTGAGGGAAACTTAGTACTACAGCACACATTTGCATGACATGCCTTTGGGTCAAATAACTGGGTTCTCAGTTTTAGCAGACACGGAAGTTTATAGATAGAACTACCCTTCACGGGTTGGTTTCTTTATGTCTCAGAGCACAGCCCCTTGAGCTTCTGTTTCCATAGACTCCCACACAACAGTTTCCCTGCTACATCGCACTCTCTAAAGACAGCGTATGTTGGCTCAACAGCTGGAAGGTATTTCATCATGTGTCTACTGCATTTTCTCACAGCTTCCTTTCTTTGTATCAATATGTTAGAAGGAAAAGACAAGACATGACTGAGTTTTTTTGGAATTTCAGGACTTAAAAACAGTAAATATCATGTCATTTGGAATGTGCTGGGAGAGTGGGAGAATTAGTCATTTTTTGCCATTTATTGTCAAAGGTTGAAAAATTAACTTCTTGCCTACGAGAGGCTGTCAGTGACACCAACACTGCTTTGCAGCTTCTGGAACTGTGCAGACAACCCACACACCAATGCAATCTCTCTAAATGGGTGAGACTGTGGCAAAAGGGGACGCTTGTGTGGGCATTGGAGAGGAAAATTCAGAAGAAAGTACCATAGATACTGTTGTATAAGTCATTCCTCAAATGTCACAATCTGAAAAAGAACAAAAATGATTGACGCACATACAGGCCAACCCTACCAAAACTTAACAACAATCAAAATAAAATCCTGTTAGTGAAATGCAGTCATTAACCTGCAGTCTTGGAGTCAGATACAAAAATATTTCAGTTTCTGGCTCATATTGGGCATAGCACACACTTCTCATATTCTTTACCACCTTTCTTTAACTGGTGCAGTAATGGTGATACTGGGTTTGCCCTGACAAACTGACCTACTTATAAACATGACTGTCACAGTTGCAGGGTAACTGCAGCTGTATTACTGTCTCCCCCTGCAGTGGTGCACTTCCGCAGTTTCCAGTCAGGTCTTAGCCAGCCATCATCTGTCTCTGGGTAGGGACCCTTGTCTCACTCCCTTCTGAGTGGGGGGTTTTAAGGCTGCACAGCTCCCTGCCTTACCCTGCAATATCCCCAGCAAGACTGTCTGCCTCAAGGCCAGAGCCTGTGCTTTGCTTTCTCTCCAAAGGCTATGAACAGTGTATTGCCAGCAGTTACAAGTTACCACGCAGCTCTTTCTAAGCAAGAACATCTATTCTTAAGGTAAAAGAATAACAGAGAAAACATAATCAAAACTATAAGCAGATGTTTAGTATGTGTTCAAATACCAGGAGTCACCCATCAGTCTTATGTAGGGCTAGTAGGCCAAAGTAGTTCCAACCCTTCTGCAAGCATTGGGGCCTTTGGACAGACGGTCCTGTCTGTTTGCTGGATCAGAAAGAAGGCGGAGTCTGCTTAACCTTAGCCTTTTAATGCCAAAATCCATGTCTTTGTCTGTAAAACCCAATTTGAACCAGTATATGCAAGCCTCCTCAGGGATGGTGCCTCTCTAGAGGGGTTTACAACTGAGTGATTCACCTTAATCATACCCCACTGTTTTTAGTTCCTGGAGGAGCTGTGGTAACCCTCCCTGCTGGAGCTCCATACAATCCCTGGCCCGCAGTGATACATAAACTATTCATAACAATACAATATGTTCCCCCAACGATACTGCATGGGATTGCACTATCTGTGGCAATGACTTTAAATATCCCCTCATACAAAGCTGTGTGTCAATTAATGAAATTCAGATGCAAATAAACTGAGGCCACTTTTATCTTTGTACCCTGTGTTGTAAAATGTGTAAATCAAAAGCATTTTTCTCTGTGTTGGAAGACAAGGTGGGCAGGGATTGTGGGACGAGAAGTATAAGCAGAGGAAAAAATATGAATGCTAGCTTAAGTGCTGACAGTGTCTCATTACCCTTTGTGTAAAGGGACTGTTGCCCCTTACTAACATTCAGTGGGGGTGTTTTGGTTGGCTAGCTCCCAGTACTAAAAGGGGAGGGGTCGATGGGAAATCAGGACACTGAGACTGACAGTCCCCAGGAACAATGGCGAGAGGCCAATGCTCCAGGTCAGCCTGATTGACAGGGCGGGCAGGCTAATCAGCATGACAGGAGGCCAGGGTGGGTCCCGTCCTCCGTGTGAGTTGGAATTGCCTGGGTCAGACTGAGTGGGGCCGAGCTAAGGAGAAAGCAGGGGCCCAAGCTGAGCTGGAGAGCAGAACCGTGCCAGATCCAGAGGGGCCAGAGCTGCAGCCAGAGAGCCAGAGACAAAGCCCAGGGAGAGCAGATCCTGTGCTGGGAGCAGAGCTGCAGCCACAGAGCCAGGTGTGGTGAGCAAGTAGGGCCAGCCAAGGGGGGACCTTGGGCAAAGGGCCCAGCACAGAAAGACACCCCTAGCCAAGGGCCCTTGCAGGCCAGACCGGGAGGGGGACCTTAACCTGACGGGGGGCTGACGCTGGGGAAGAAGGGTCCCACCACTCAAAGCCCGGAGGTGTGTGGCCACCACCATTGCAAGTGTCCAACCCGCAGCATACCTGCAGCACAGCCAGGGCCTGAGAAGGAAATCTGGGACCTACAAGGAACAGACTGCGAAGTGCCCTGATGTCCAGAGACACTGTTTGTGATGTTCCCTGCCACAGAGCGGTGTGATGTGTTTTCCTTTAACCTTTCCCATTTTTCCTTGTTCTTTTCTTTAGATCAATTGTTAATTAAACAACTTGTATTTGCCTTAAATTGTATGGAATAATCAGTGGGTCAGGGAGGTGCCCAGTGCAGAGAGGGTACCCCGGAGTGGTACCTGTGGTCACCTAGCCCCTGTCCTAGGTGACCACAGCAGGGTTGGGGGTTGAGCCCCCCAGGAATCCTGGGCCCAGCCTTGTTGGGGTTACGAGGACTCTGCCAGACAGGAGAGTGGAAGGGGAGTCCTCAAGGGCAGGGAGGCCTCTGGGTAAAGGGAGTGGGAGCGAGGACTCAGATCCTTTCGCTAGCCCACTTCACCGGGGTAGTGCAGAAGCCAGGAAAGTTCCCCACAATAGCGGGACCATTCCCCCGCTTACACTTTGGCTTTCTTTCGGGATGGGCAAAGCCCAGCTTTGCTGTAGCTTCCTTCTGCAAAAAAATGTTCTGTTATGAATGTGATGGAGTGTACAGGTCATTTGGGGCTTCCTAGAGAGGGGTCCTGCAGCCCTACAACACCTCATTCAAGTGATTATCCCAAAAGCAGGCCCCACTGAGCCAGATGGTGGTATAGTGGTTTTTTGGCTTAAATTCCAGCTAGTCAGTTATCAGTGAGTTATTAAACGATTAAGCGTCTAGATCAGAGTATGCAGTAAGGTACAGTTATTTAAGTCATTGAGACTGAAACATTCAATGAATGTATGTGCAATGCCTGTTGTTGTACAACCACCCTCTGTTATAAATACTTCGAAAATTCCAGCATCTACAATGAGCTTAAATTATTCTACTAACCCCTCATAGTGATTAATTGGTTTATACTTATTATATATTCAAATACTTAAGGTAACAGCTCTGAAGTATTTGAATAGAGAAGAAAAACACCAGCTCTCACCCCCCAAATAAGGGAGGAAGATGTAATTAATGATAGTTCCTGCTACAGTATTTCTTTATCTTCCCACATAACTGATTGAAGTGAGTCGGATAAGGTCCTAACTGAGTGAGATTGGCCTGCCTGGTGTGGAAGGAATGGACCAGAACCTTCTCTGGAGTCACTCAGTTGAATTTGGTGCAATGTTCATTACAGGCTAATCCCATCGCTTATATGAAGACTAAAAACACTCAACCAGACACAAACATGGCATGAGCGAGAAAGCAACACACCAGTCTGTCACCCTATTGCACTTCTACCATGTTAGAGGCTAGAGATGAAAGATGGTACAGCTAGGAGCATCACAATAGCTACCCCTTTGTGTTCTTACCGAAGCTAATTACACTTGTGAACAATTTTCAGGCCCTGTTATGAAACTATGGTTTTGGCCAGTGAAATGAAGTTTGAAACTTTTCATCCTTTGCATCATTTAGACAGCATCACTCAAATAATAAGAAATGGTGTCTTGATCATCACAGTCTGCATTCATTTTGGAGACTAAATCAACTTCCTTTATGCCCATGTAACATGTAGGCATGAAGTTAAAGGGATTGTATGGGTTTGACTGAACATGACTGTGTGTTTGCGAGACTTATAATAAGAATTAACAAGTGTCAACTGTGTTAATTTGTCAGCCCAATAGTTCTCACTCCAGCAAACTCAGTCCACGGTGATTTAATAGAGGAATGTGGTAGGGAGGTCCCACAGGGCTAAAATGTCATTAATTTTTACAAAATATACTACACTACAGTTAGTAGTAAACTATGAAGTATCTTTGATAATAGCAATAAAAAATGAATTATGCATCACAATAAAGAGTCTGTTTTGTGGTGCTTTTTAAAACATTATCTTTGTTAAGCTTACGAGCAAATTTCAAATATTTGGAACCCACAATAAGTCTCACAGCCATTACTGTGATTTAAATGTAGAACACCTTGACTATTGCATGACACAAAGCAGATATTTAAAGAAATGGCAAGTCCTTGTGGTCAGGCTGCTCCTTGAGCATCTAGCAAGAAAGTTCCCAGGAGACATATGTAAAGCAATATCAAAAAACACTCAATCTTGGGTTTCCAGTTTACTTAGAGGTTTCTTGTTCAACTAAAATAGCACAAACCAGCAGAGTCCCTGGCCACTTCCTTTTCTGCAGGTCAACAATCAGTCAAATCCAAACCAGTATCATAAACCCAAACAAAAACAAACACACAAAACGCGTACTGGGCAGCTCTTATGTACACAGAGTTCCTTGCTCTGGATTCTGCTTAGCATTATAGGGTTGCCAGGTGTCCGGTTTTCAACTGGAATGCCCAGTCAAAAAGGGACCCTGGTGGCTTCGGTTGGCACTGGGGCAGTGGGGGTTGGGCCTAAGGCAGGCTCCCTGCCTGCCCTGGCTCTGCGCGGCTCCCGAAAGCAGCCACCACATCCTTGCGACTCCTAGTCGCATGAGTGGCAAGGGAGGCTCCAGGCGCTGCCCTCGTCCCAGTGCTGGCTCTGCAGCTCCCACGACCAATGGAAGCTGTGGGGACAGTGCCTGCCGGCGCGAGGGCAGTGCACAGAGCCTTCCCGGCCGCCCTGCGCCTAGGGGCTTCAGGGACTTGGCAGCTGCTTCCTGGGAGCCGTGGTAAGCACCACTGTGACCCTGCACACCCCCAACACCCTGCCCCAGCTCTGAGCCCCCTCCCGCACTCCAAAGCCCTCACCCCGGCCCCATCCCAGAGCCTGCACCCCTAGTCAAAGTCCTCACCCCCCCACACACACTCCAAACCTCTCTCCCAGCTCAGAGCCCTCTCCTGCACTCTGAACTCCTCATTTCTGGCCCCACCTGGAGCCCACATCCCCATCCCAGAGCCCATACCCCCTGCACCCCAAAGCCCTCATCCCCAGCCCCACCCCCAGCCAGAAACCTCACCCCCCTCCCGCACCCCAACCCCCTGCCCCAGCCCAGTGAAAGTGAGTGAGGATGGGGGAGAGTGAGCGACAGAGGGTGGGGGGATGGAGTGAGTGGGGGCGGGGCCTTAGAGAAAGGGCAGGGGGTGGGGAAGGAGTGTTCAGTTTTGTGCCAGTAGAAAGTTGGCAACCCCATGTCTCTCATTCCCATGAAAGTAGCCAAGCCCAGCCCCTCTAGCTAGGCTCAGTTGTACCTGACTGACTCCTCTCATGTATGTACTTTCAGCTGCTTTCTGGCTCACCATTCCCTAAGGACACCAGTAAGCTGAAGGGGAGTCAGAGTTCTCTCCAGAGGGCACTGAAAGCTCTGGACTCCTTCCTATCAATGTTTGCAGCTTGGATTTTACCATCCCCAAAGAAAGTTGCCTGGCATAAAATGTGCTGGTGGAGGAATTAGCTGCAGAATGGGAATGTCCAAAGAATAGTCCTCAGAGAAGCCGCTAAGAGATTTTCCTGGAATCTATAGGCCAAGAACGTCAAGAAGTTCCCTTTTGCTGGTAAGAGTGAGGTACTGTAGCTATATCAGTCACTTAAGAGGAAGCGGAGGTCTGTATCTTACCACAGTGACTGTGTGCTGCACGTGACTGTTTTACAGTTATGGCCATGACATAGCAGGGTATAAAATGCCAGAGTGTTCCCCAGATGGGGAAGCAGCCATTGGAGCATGTGATGAAGCAATTATGTCACTAAGCCACTAGACAGACCCCAAATAACCCTCCCACTTCCTGGTTGTATCTGTGCATAAACCCATTTGTAACCATTGCTAAGGGAGAAGTCGATGCAGCTGAACTACTCATATTGTTTGTTTGGAGAGTTATCAGAAAAGCCACAGCTGAATAGAAGGGAAACAGTGTTTGTTTCTAAACACACTCTGGAAGTAGGGTGCTTGCCAAGAGCCTGCAGAACAGCACAGAGAGGCGGTCCCTCCATGGGGAGATCCCTGAATCAACATATCTCCCAGCCTCAGCAGACGTAAAGTACCACCATGGCAATCATCAAGCACTGTCTCCCTCAATAACTTTTGTGTATTCCCCCATTCACACTGCAGAACTGAGGAGGGGGAAAGAGGGCCAGGGCAAGCAGAGGTCAAGGGACTTCTTGGAAACATGGCACCAAACTAGGGTTCCCAACTTTCTAATTGGACAAAACCGAACACCCTTGCCTCGCCCCCTTCCCCACTCCTTCTCTGAGGCCCCACCCCCACTCACTGCAGTCCCACTCCCTCAGTCACTCGCTCTCCCCCATCCTCACTCACTTTCACTGGGCTGGGGCAGGAATGCAGGAGGGAGTGAGGACTCCAGCTGGGGGTGTGGGCTCCGGAGAGGGGCTAGAAATGAGGGGTTCCGGGTGTGGGAGGGGGTTCCAACCTAGGGCTGGGGATTGGGGTGGGGGTGCAGGCTCTGGGAGGGAGTTAGGATGCAGGAGAGGGTTTCAACATGGGGCAGGGGATTTGGGGTACAGGCTCCAGCTGGGCAGCTCTTACCTCAGGCAGCTCCCGGTTGGTGATGCAGCAGGGCTAAGGCAGGCTGCCTGCCTGCCCTGGCTCCACACTGCTCCCAGAAGCAGCCGGCATGTATGTCCCCTAGGCGGAGGGTGCAGCCAGGTGGCTCTGCACGGTGCGCACTGCCCATGCCTGCAGGCGCCGCCTCTGCAGCTCTCATTGGCGTGGTTCCCGGCCAATGGGAGCTATGGAGCAGGCACTAAGGGTGGGGACAATGCACACAGCTTCTTTCATTGCCCCCGTGCCTAGGGGCTGCAGGGACATGCCAGCCACTTCCGGGAACAGCATGGAGCCAGGGCAGGCAGGGAGCCTGCCTTAGCCCCACTGCACCACCAACCAGACTTTTAATGGTCTGGTCAGCAGTGCTGACCGGAACTGCCAGCATGCCTTTTCGACAGGGCGTTCTGGTCGAAAACCTGACACCTGGCAATCCTACGCCAAACTTCCTTAAAAATAAAATAAATAAAAAAATAAATAAAAAGGAGGGGGGGAAAGGTTTCAGGTCCCTAATTCATCATAACAAAACAAAAGGATAGGCACAAATAATTGTTTCTTGACTTTGTAGCTCACCGTTAAGGAGAGCTGGCTGAAAAAGGGGAAACATTCTTCACTACAAATTTCAAAGTCAGTTTTGCTCTGCAAAAGAATGATTTTCATGTATTCAACATTTGAGAAGATTTTTATAGGAAATTTCCAGTCTAGAATATTTCCCCCCAATTTGCTACTGAATGGGAGTGAGGAAAACAGAAGAGGAAAGAGTCCATTTTTAAAATGGACAAATTTCGAACAATTTTTTCATGAAAATGTTTGAGTTTGAATAAAAGGTCTTTTTTCAGCAAAAACCTTTTTCATTCAAAAATCTTTTGATCAGCTCAACCTGGTCTCGGTAACTCAATGAGAGGAATCTCCCATCAAATCTATCTATGGGTTTCCCATTTCTCTCATCACCATGGTCTCCCCGAGAGCTTGATCCTGCAAAGTGCTGAGTACTCTAGTCCTAATCCAGCAAAACACTTAAGCATGTGAGTAGTTCCATTGAAGTCAATGGGACTGCAGGCATATGAAATAAGCATATTGAATGTTAAACACATCAGTAGATTTAGGTTCTAACCCTACTAATAATCTATGGAGCAGTTTATTACATATGATCACAGTCCCCATTGACTTCACTAGAATTACTCTCATGTTTAAGTGCTTTGCTGAATCATTGCTTAGTACCTTTGCAGCATTGACCCTTTTCTCTCCTACTGATTGTCATAGTCAAAAGTCTCAGGATGCAACTGCTCTGCCGGGCCAGCACAAAGGGAGCTGTATTTATCTTGGCTATAGGTCAATCATTGCAGACGTGCATGAAGTCTTATTTGCCCCAACCTGGATAGATTCAGCGTGATGCTTTGCATTTTAGAAACTCTTGTAGTTGAAAATGGTTAATGGACATTGTTTAAAAAAAAAAAAAAGGTGTCAGCACACTCAAGGCCTGACAATGTATTTTATAGGCATACACCACCACATTGCTTTTTACAGAAATGCTCATGATGCTGACCTCCGAAAACCTCTTCCTTAGATTAAAGCAACATAGGCTTTAGGACTCCGTTTCATAAAAGTATGCACATTGTGGTTTAACACTTCTTTATTTTTAACTTGCAGAATATGAAGCACCTGTATGCAAATGGCAGTGCTGTGAAGTGAGATGAGGCGATTACCATGTACCCTGAACTAAGGGCCTCACTTCCAAAAAGCAGGCCCCTTTTTAAATTAACCATTTAAAAATATCTCCACAATTTCCAGTAAAATCACCTCTACGAGACAACTGGGTTTTTTTCTGGTCTCAGGGCTGAAGGTCAGCCCGACTAGCTCACATGTTCTTTTTTTCTGGACCTGCTGTCTATGACTCTATTAAGTTAGGATTATTCTTAGAGGATTTATATATTAATGAAGTGAATTAAATTGAGCTACAGTAAAAGCCAAAGGATTAACTACTTCCATAGAAGGATATAATTGGAAATTAGTACAAACACAGGATGAGAGAGTGCCATATATTTCTGCTGAACTGAGATCGAGTGGGCTTTCACTTTTATTTTTCTTCTTAAAGTTTATAAAACACATGGGGAAAAACTCCCACGCTAGTTTTCATATGGACAGGTTTTCATAAGGACGGGATTGGTTGGATTTTTGTCCCTACTTTTATATTTTTTTTAAAGTTGCAAAAGGGCCTATAGCCATTGGAGAAAGGCCCTTTAAAGAGACCCAGACAAATAATAAATAGTCTGGCTTCTGAAAAGGGACTACACCCTGTAGCAGTAGACAACAAACAGTATAGATTTGCAAAATTGAATTTAAAAATCCCATCATAAAATGCTGTTCCATTTGTGACATTGCATGGGGATTCTGATCCTGCATTCGGATTTGCTCAAATAGACCCTTGCGCTGCATAGACCCAAATACAGGATCAAGGACCTAAATTTGCATCATGTAAAGAGCATGGAGATCTAATCCATTCCACTCCCATCAATGTCAGTAGGCAAACCTAAGCCCCATGAAATATCTTGGTATGTGAAATAAAACAAATACCTCGACAATGCTTTAGAAAGAAAGGCAGAAGAAAACACGAGTTGAACAAGTAAAAAATGTCTAAACACAAGACAAAAGTTGGTGAAGTGTTGATGGACACTAGAGTACATGTATCTAATTGTAGTACTCAATAATACAGGCTTGGGCTTCCAACTCACTGTTCATCAGAGTATGAGACACACCGGTTAGCATAGAAGGATATATACAAGAACAATTCTACAAAGCTACCACCTCCATCCCAACAAATTTTTTCCATATGAAACATATTTCCAAACAGTGCCCAAGGATTTTCACGCGTGGTTAGAAGCTGTCTAGAAATCCATCCCATGAATCATTTGGCAGTTGTTGCATTCAAAAGTCAACAGTGATCATATATTGTAGTGGTGAAAAGAGCAGCAGGGACTGGAGGATGTAAAGGAGAGCAGCAGTGCAACGGAGCTTTGTAGTGCAATATCAGTTCAAAGAGGGAGGTGTTCATTTCAATAGTTGTGTCATGGCTGCAAGGGGCTGACAATTTTATAGTTTGAATCACAAGCATGAAAATGCTGTCATTTACATAGTGTAAGGAGGTTCATTTCCCTTCTTTAATTAGCACTTGGTTAGGAGGCAGAGAAGTTAACTGCCAGGGATATTTACATAATCTGTGAGATGAGTACATGTTACAGGCATGAAAGTCATTCTGCTGCTAAAAGTGGAACTCCCTGGATGGAGACTCCTACTTCCCCTTTACTTCTTCCTTGGGGGAAGGCTAGATTTCCAAAATGGAAGTGTTTGAGAAACTATGATATTAAAAGTTGGTTTGTATTCTTTGAGTCTGTACTTGGTAATGGTAGTACTAAATTACTTGCCTGTATGAAAGAGTACAACTGGAGTGTTGTTAGTGATGTTGCCTCCTTCCAATGAGAGATACAAATGAGAAGCTCATGGTAGTCAAAAAGAGCTTGTTTACACATGGAGTTGTTCCTGATTAACTCCATGTGTGGCCACCCTTACTCCAGAATAAGAGTATCCACTTTTGAAAGGGAGTTAAGCTAAACAGGATCAAGGCATTCTCATTCCAGAATAAGTGTGTCCACACATGGACTTAATCAAGAACAACTTCACCTGTAGACAAGCCTTAACATGGAACAACTTCTAATTTGTCTCTAATTTGTCTCTAGAAAATCTTATAACAAATGTTTTAAATTTATAGTTAGACTAAGAAATTCTTGGATAGTAATCCTCATGCCTCTGTTAGTATGTTATTACTTTGACACACACAAAAGTAAGTATGAAAGGTTTTTTAAGGATAGAAGATATGATGAGGCAAAGATAGGGTAAATTATATCACAATAACTTCCTTTTGAGATAAAACAATAACACGGCAGTTGTGTTATTTGACTCAGACAGGAAACACCCATTAACATTGTCTAAGTAGTGTCAAGAATAGATACACATTGTAAGCTGCTAATTTTAATATAATAATTATATTTACATATAATTTAATTATTTTGGCTAGACTTAAAGTTTCAGTTATTGCTAGCATTAGGTCCCTAATGCTGGATTCCACAGCAGGTTAAGTTCTGTATAGATCATGTACAGAGCAGTCCTAGTAGATGCAAACGTAACAGAAAGACACCTTTGACTCTGCCCTTCTCAGGCCCACTAAGCTCATCTCAGCTGCAATGATAATTCAGCTCTGTGACAGGGTGGTCTGTCTCCTTAAAAGACTTGTTGGATTTTTTTTTCTTTGTTTTTCCCTTTGAAATTCTGTTTTTGTTCCTGTTCTCCATGGTGGGAAAATTAATACATTCTATTTCCTTTTATCTTGACTGGGCTGGAGCTACCTCTTCTTTTAAAAGCCAACCCAGCTGCTTGGTCTCAAAGAGAGATGGTGTCAGGTGCAGGATGTTTCTTAGGTTCTGAATAGCAAAATCCTCAGACAGCCTTTCAAAGAGACAAGTGCCACCCTGTTACATTCTCTAAGAGTTTTAAACAATCTTAATCAAAATCCCTCCTGCTCTCAGTTTGATTGCATTTCACTTGTGTAGTAGTTTGGTCATAATAATCCTACTGGTTCTCCAGTCATTCATATTGTCTTCCAGGAAAAAGCAGGATAATGTAAAATAATCAGCAGAAACATTTTTTGGAGGGAAAAAAAAATCTTTTCAATCCGAACAGCTCTATTAGGTCAGACCAATGGTTCATCCAGCTGAGTATCCGGTCTTCTGACATAGCCAGTGTCAGATGCTTCAGAGGGAATGAACAGAACAGGGCAGTTATCACGTGATCCATCCCGCTGTCCGGTCCCAACTTCTGGCAGTAAGAGGATTAGGGACACCTAGAGCATGGGGTTACATCCCTTACCATCTTAGATAATAGCTATTGATGGACCTATCCTCCATGAACTTTTTTGAACCCAGTTATACTTTTGGTGTTCACAACAGCCCCTGGCAACACATTCCACAGGTTGACTGTGTGTTGTGTGAAGAAGTACTTCCTTAAAGCATAAAGCAGCAAAAAAAGAACAAACCTATATTTTTCACTTTGCAGCTCATATTTAAAAAAAAACCAGTATTTTAATAAAGTAGATTGTAAGCTCCTTGGGCCAGGGGTTGTGATTTCTATAGGTTTGTGCAGTGCCTAATGCAATGAGGACCCATCCTTGATTGGTTCCTGAGGGTGCAATTGTCCTGCTCATAAAACATCCAAATTTGCAAGTAAAACCAAGTATCAGTTTTCTCTTGGTAGACTAAAGATATGGAAGTGATACTAGTTAAACATGAGGTGATCATATTGAGATACTACCCAAGTGAAAGCTCTTATTCAAGTAAGTTTTATCTTCAACCCAGAATTGTAACATTACTCTCCTCTGTTCAAAACAGTGTTCCAGATTCTGTTCTTAACTAAGCCTGACCTAGCACTTCCCTGACACATCTGGCAATGTCTTTTACTCACTGATTATTATTTTTTATGTGCATTGTATATAAGTTAGCCCATTTTTTAATCTTTTGAGCATACTCTCTGTTAGTGGTTTAAACCAGAACATAGAGTCTTTACTTAAAAACAATAACATGCCCGAGTTTCATAACTTCAGCTAGTTCCTCTTAAACACCTTTCCAAACAACCTCTCTCTCTTACATAATACTTTATCTTTGATCTTAAGCTTAATTATGATGAAAATAATTTCTTTAAAGAGGCTGCCACTTGCAGGTGAGGAATTTATCTCTTTTGGGGGTGATCTGTGTGAAATTATCCAGTTTGACAGTTGTCTTCATTAAAACAACATTTATTAAAAAGAGAGAGAGCATGGTGGTAAAACAGAACAAATGCTTGGCATAATGTACCTCATCAGAATACTCTGCAAAGCCCAGTGAGGTTAGATACCCTTTGCTTAATCACAAAGAAAAGCAAATAAAATTACATCTCAAAAATTAAGTCCCCTCTGGCCATATTGGCCTCATCTTCACTAGGAAAAAAGTTGTGTTTTTAACATGTGTTAACTTCCTAGTGTAGACAAGGCAGTTGTAGGCACTATACCCAGATGTACAGACACTCTTTTCTTAACCTGTGTATTATATAATTTTTACATTAGTTTTAACAACATTTTTAAATCTATTAACGTGTTAGCTGGGCAAGGTAAACTCTAGGCTTTCCCCCCCCCCCCCCGTCCCCCCGTCCCCCAGTCTGTCTTCACTAGGAAAAAAACAGAGTTAATTAACTCAAGGCAAAATCCTAGTGAAGACATAGTGGTTTGTAGTTTAAACACATTAGAAGGTTGAATTAAAGACTGTGGGGGAGTCTATGGTTTAACCTTGATTTGCTAACTCGTGAAAATTACTGACTGCTTTATCTTCACTAGGGTTTTACCTTGAGTTAAGAACACACCTTATTTTGCTGAGTGAAGACAAGGCTATAGGGCAGGGATCAGCAACCTTTGGCACGCAGCCCGCCAGGGTAAGCTCCCTGGCGGGCCGGGCCAGTTTGTTTACCTGCCGTGTCTGCAGGTTCAGCCAATCACGGCTCCCACTGGCCGCGGTTCGCCGCTCCAGTCCAGTGGGGGCTGCGGGAAGCCACAGCCAGCACATCTCTCGGCCTGCGCCGCTTCCCGCAGCCCCATTGGCCTGGAGCAGCGAACCGCGAACCAGTGGGAGCCGCGATCAGCCAAACCTGCGGACGTGGCAGGTAAACAAACCGGCCCGGCCCGCCACAGTGCTTACTCTGGCGGGCTGCGTGCCAAAGGTTGCCGATCCCTGCTATAGGGTTTAACTTGGCCAGCTAATTACAACCTTTTGTCTAGACTAGGCTTTTAGCCCATTAGTTAACATGTAAGCAACAATACGTTTAAAAACCCACCTTTTCCCAACTGTAGACCCTGTTCAGCCTGATAGTTTCTCTTCGCTATTAAGAATAGGGTGACCAGACAGCAAATGTGAAAAATCGGGACGGGGGTGGGGAGGTAATAGGAGCCTATATAAGAAAAAGACCCAAAAATCGGAACTGTCCCTATAAAATCGGGACATCTGGTCACCCTAATTAAGAAGTCCCCCTATCCTTCACCCAACCTGCTTATGAACAAGTCTCAGTTCCTAGAATTCATTATTCTATCAGGGTGAAGTTACTTCACCATTTCCGCCAAAGGTATTTTATCAGGAGTAGCATGTAGAGTAAAGGCCAGTCTGTCCCCTATGCAAGGACTATTGTCACTCCCATTATCTCAGTGAGGTTCCCCTACCTAGCATTTCATCAGACACTTTGATCTTCCCCTTGCTATACATTACTCACTTGTCAAGGTCACTGATTTTAGTTGTCCCCACATTGTTCTTGGCTATACGAGTTAGACCACACTCTCTTGCAAGATGTGTTCAGTTTCTATCTGATCACAGAGGTAGCATGGATTCATCAATTTTCCTTTGTCAAGGCAGTTTACTTTTTAAAGATATGATAATTTTGACAGGTTTCAGAGTGGTAGCCATGTTAGTTTATATCAGCAAAAACAACGCGGAGTCCTCGTGGCACCTTAGAGACTAACAAATTTATTTGGGCATAAGCTTTTGTGGGCTAAAACCCACTTCATCAGATGCCTGGAGTGGAAAAACCCCATGCATCTGATGAAGTGGGTTTTAGCACACAAAAGTTTATGGTATCTGTAACCTCCACAGTCACCTACATGGTAATGAGGTTAACACCCACTCTGATGAAGGTACAGATTCACACATATAGCTTTAACAAACACTACTAACAGCACATGCCTGACCTGGCCATTTACAAGTGGATGTTAAGTGGAAACTTATTAGAGGCTGCTGCAAAGGTCAGCAGTACCTCAGCTACATAAACTATTTTAAGTTTGCTATGAGCAGCAGCTTTCTTTCCTTTAGTATACACAGAATAGTGCAAAAGTAGGTTTCGAGATCATGATTCATCTACTACATGGGATTTATGAGCACATGAGGTAGTTTTCTTGGCAATTTCATAACATTTTCCTCCCGCGTGCATATGGATTTTCAAAACTTAGCACTAGTTGAAGATATTTTTAAGGGGTCAGGCATGTAGCCTGCATATTAGCATCAAGACAACTTGTCAACAAGCAAGTATCTCAGCCTATCCCCTGGGCAGTGGTTTCCCACTGACAGTAGATGTTTTGGTGGACATGGACCTACAATATAAAATAATGACTGTGACCAGGAGTAGAGTTTTCATTTCAGTTATAAACTTCACTTACTACATTGATTTTTGAAGAATGGTCTCAACCAGTTCAGTTTTTTAAAAAGGAGTTACATTGTAGTTTACATTCACTCTACAAAATATTCTTTAACAGGGATAAAAGTCATACATGATAATGGGATGCTTGCTAAAACACTGTATAAATGTCAGATACAAGCAGTTTTCTTTTAAAAACCAAAACAGTGTATCAAACAGTTTATATTATGAGAGATCACTATACTTTCAATATATAAATAGGGATGCTAATGTTTTATTTTGCTAGGCGTTCTCAAACTGGGAGTCGGGACCCCTCAGGGGGTCACGAGTTTATTACATAGGGGGTCGCGAGCTGTCAGCCTTTGCCTCCAGCATTTATAATGGTGTTAAATATATAAAAGTGTTTTTAATTTATAAAGGGGGTCGCACTCAGAGACTTGCTATGTGAAAGGGGTCACCAGTAAAAAAGTTTGAGAACCACTATAAGATGGTTTGTAAAGCAGAATGTTTGCACTGAGACATTAAATAAAGTACTTGAGGTTTGGGAAACCTTAAAGTACATAAAAATAGACTATTACTTTCACTAAGTTATTTTAGTAGTAGACTTCAACAAATATAAAAATTAGCTTAAAGAGCCATCTACTGGTCAAATGTTTACTTACTACTACATAAAAGTTTAGTGCACACTTAAAGTAAAGCAAAACTGATGCATTGGTTGCAAACAAGAAATCCTGAAAGAAGGTTTATAGGAGACAGAGTAAGCAGATGGAGACTGGAGATAGACAATTAGACATTTCAGTGCCTAACCTTTAGGCTTTTTGTCACCTAGTGGAACTGACAATTCCCAGTTATTTGCAGTGTTGTTGTAGCTGTGTTGGTCCCAGGACAAGGGGGTGAGCCAATATCTTTTATTGGACCAACTTCTGCTTGAGAGAGAGACAAGTTTCAAGCTGTAGAGCTCTTCTACACAAGCCCAGACCTAAAGAAGAGGTCTGTGTAGCTTGAAAGCTTCTCTATTTCACTAGCAGAAGTTGGTCCAATAGAAGATATTACCTCACCCACATTGACACTCTGAACCCCAGGATAGGTGGCCAAGCTGCTGGTACAAAGCAAGGGGAGCATTGGTACCTAAAACAGGGAGTTCCAAAAGCCAGCAAGATGACTGAGAAATCACCTAAGCTAGCCAGCAGGAAGTGACTTAAGCCCACGCCTCAAAGAGTGTTAGACACCTATCGTCACTTGGGATGCCTAGCTGTCAATCCTCTCCTGGAGTTAGGAGCCTTATTCAAGGTCTTCTCAAGAAAATTGGGGTGCTGCCAGTACCTTATACCCAGTAGTTCGAACATTCACCCAGGATGTAGGAGACCCAGCTTCAAATCCCTCCTCTGCCCAATTCAGAGCAGGGACTTCAATCCAGGGATTTGGAGCAATCAAAATTTTGAATTGCTCCTCTCCAGCACCAATAGTGACTGCTCCAGCTCCGCTCTGACTCCGCTCCGCGCTCCGACTCAAATTAATTTTTAACTAAATAAAGTGCATACTGTAATTTTGAAAAAACATTTTTATTCAGACTTTTAAAAATTTAAATGTCATCAACAATGATACAAACTAGAATCATTCATAATACATTCTGTAAAAAATTATTGCAGCAATCAAGTCATCTTTCATAGCCTGCCGCAAATCATTTAAAATTAACTTTAAAGCCAAAACCAGTCACTCTACACTAGCTTGAGTTGTTGGCATGCTCAAAGCAATTCTACAGGCAGCCTGAATGCGGTGTAGGTAGCTGTGAATGGCCTCAAAAACAGACTTAACTTTTAGCCTACCGATAGACTCCATCGCCTCACAATCTTCCCGAAAGTTTCTCTCGAATAATGCTTCATTACAATTATGAATCGAAGAAACTCGCCGGCATCTTTCTTGTTTATCCAATTCCTTTTCAAAGTCGTCATCTTCTGAAGAATTGATGCTTGAATTATCTCCATTTCCCCGTGATTGTTGAAGACGTCTCAGGGATAGACACTCAAACAAGTTCAGAGTGTAGACGGAAGTTTGAGAACAGCCTGCTATTTCTGAAGGATGTGAACTTTCTGAAACCACAAATGCGATTATTGATGACTCCTTTTGTTGTGTTTCGTTTTCTTCAACCTCTTTCGCCGAGTTCAAACGTAGCAATAGATTTTGTTTTTCGAGTCGTCGAGCAATATCAAGGGAGCCCTTCCTTTGCCTTTGGTATTTCCCTTGAGGTACGAAGAATCCGATACCGTGGGTCAACAAACTCCAGCAAGGAAATGAATATTGTCAAAAAGTTTCTCTTTGTGTTTCTGCATGGAGGATAGAATTCCTTCTGCAATTTGTCCACCATTTTCTTGCGAGATTTTGACAGTTTTCGCCATTCCTTCATTAAAACTCCCGGGGTTACATCGACAGCTTGAAGATTCACAGTTGTTTGGTTTGGCTTTGCCAAGAGGTCTCGCAGGTTCTTCACTTTGTCCCATTCAGCTTTTGTTAACTTGAATTCTCTTGTTCCAGCAGCAGCCACTTGTTCACAGTAAGGTTGAAAAACGAGAAGCCGATCAATCATCGCAAATGTTGAACCCCAGCGAGTCACAGTATCCAATGATTGAGTTACCCCATGTAGATCAAGCAGAACAGTTTGAATACTTGGGGTTCGTAGTTTGACAACATCTTGTTGAATTTTTGCCAGAAATTTCTTTGCATGTTCTTGGTTCAGTCCATCCCAGATTGCCAACTGAAGAGTGTGAATACCACACCTCATCAGTTGGACTTTTGAGTCGTCCTCATGAAGCCATGTTGGAAGTATGAGGCTAGGGTCATTAACCCATTGCGCAGCAGCATCCATGTTGAGTTCGATTTCATCCATTCCTTTAGTTCCTTCATCAGGCAAAATAGCTTCAGTTCTGTCCACATCCCTGTTCTCAGAGGTAGAAATGGTTTCATTGTCCTCGCTGAAATTTTTGACGGCACACATCATGTTTGCTGCATTGTCAACACAGATGCTCAGCACTTGCATTTCACTGATCCCAATTTTTTCTAAAATAGCTTTTACTTGACTTTTCATTTTCAAGAATTGTGACGCCCTTCAGTGTCGATTATGTCCAAGGTTTTTACCACAGCTTTATCTTTTCCTTTTTCGTAGTACTGAGCATTGATTGCAAGAAAATTTCTGTTTCCACGGATTGCCGCATCCATTTTCAGGTAGCACAATTTTTGCTCCAAAGCTTTCTTGAGCTCTTTGCGACCAGACTCAGCGGTGCTGACAACTAAATGACGAACCGCATCGTGCCCCGTCGAAACGCCAAGCTGCCGACCCATTTCACCTGCAATTTTTTTGAATCCTTTGTTCTTTAGCCTGAAGGTAGTGAGAGGTGTTGAACTCAAGCAAACCATTTCCATTAGCCCTTCATGGAAAGTATTGGCATCCATGGTGACTGTAACCTTTGAGGACTTCAAATATGAGTCAAGTTTTGTTTGCTCAATTTTGGGTTTCTTTTCAAATGAAGCTCCGCAAAAAATCTTTTCTCCAGGAGTTTTCAAAGAGCCAGATGAACGTCATTTAGCCGCGTCAGCTTTCTGTTTTGCCTCATCTTCCTGGCCCTTTTTTGTAACCAGAGCCACATAGTTTTCAGGATGGTTACGTTTTACATGCCGCCAAAGGTTGAAATGTTTCACGGAACTTGCTTCACTTCTCTTGAAGCTACATGGTTTGAGCTCACCATTCACTTCCTTTTCCACCTTGCACGTTGCCGATTTCTTCTTTGCTTTTCCCAAAAGCCCAAATTTGGGCTTTGCAAATTCAAAAGTAAAGGCGTCGTTGAGATCCTTTTCCGTAAATCGGCTATCAATCATGGGGGGCAGATTTGATTTTTTTGTTGAAGCCATGGCCAAATCTTCTTGTGCTGCTACCGCATCCAAATGTTTCTTGTTATGATCTTCTAAAAGCAATGAACAAAAGCATTACATTTTTTTTTATAATGTACCTGCTTGTGATATGTTAACCACTTACGGTACTTCGAATTTATTTTGGATTTTCTGGACAAAAATGATCGCATTTTCTTTTTACACAAAATTATAATTAAAGTATATTTTAATATTTTAACATGTTTCTTTCAGTTTTAATGAAGTAAGAAGTATTTTTAATATACATAATTAATATACATTTTTATTTATAAATTGCAAGTTAGTTTTTCTTATGAAATTTTGCAGTAAAAATATTCAAAATATTTCAAGTTTTTAATTAATATCTCAAAAATGCTTTAATATAGATATATCAGTGAAATTTGGTATGTGTCATAGTGTTAGTATGTGCTATCGCTGTTCTACAACATTAACTGTTGGGAAGTAACGAGGCTACATGTTACAAGGTTGAAAAATAAAATTGTTTAAACTACAGGCATTGTGAACTGGGGGGACTGGGCCAATTTTATTTAATATTTTTTAAATCTTCGACTATTTAACAGATATGACCCTGGAATATGATTTAATGCTAAAACATGCATTAAAATGGTACTCTTAATTTATTTTGTATAAACAACTGTTTCTAAGAAAACTGTTTAAAAATTTTAATCTGCTTAGATGCTTAGAATGATACAAACAATTTTACTTATTACTTATTTTTCAACTTTGGAACCATACATTTTAAACGTAATAATAAATAATAACCAAAAATTAACAACTTATTATGGAACATAATATTACCGCTCGTAGCCGGGGCAGTCAACGACAAGCCTTTCTTGAAATAAGAAATAAAAATGACCAACCACCAGTTCGGGATGCCTATGGTTTAAATAATTTTGGATAATGTAATATGGTAGCACATACTAACGCTAAGACACAGACATAATTGCATTACTTTATATTAAAGCGTTTTTGAGATATTAATCACAAAATTAACTTTTCATCACCTCCTTGAAAGGACTGTAGCTCCCTTAGGAAGAATTTTAGGACACGTGTTCACAGAAACGTTTTTTCTTAAAATGACCTAAGGATTCACCCCCAAAGTTGTGTTGGACATTTTCCAATCACTCTGGATATTTCACAAAAATCACTCCTAATTTATGCAAAAATGTTTACTGTATATTTATATGCCTGCTGCACACGACTTTTTCAGTAAATTTAAAATTACAAACAACGCTACCAAAAGACCGTTGAACAGATGACATAAAATAAGTCCGCCAGAGTGATACGGGAGCATGTACAAATGAATAAAAGTATCGGTAACGGGAGCCCGTGTGAGATATGAGCTTAAGTGGTTAATATCTCTTGCGATATCTTAATATATTAATAAACAAAAACATTTTTTTGCAATATACCTGTTTGTGATATCTTATGTTGAGTCTTGCATCAAACTTTTCCGTAATCGCAGCACTCAGCGCATCTCGTTGATCAACCCTTACAAAAGAAGTATCAACACATACTAATCTAACTAATCTACACAAGTACGTACTCGCCTAACCTTGGCACAAGGGTGGGAGCAGTCTGCAGTGTTGCCAGATGTCTGATAATTATCTGATTCTTTAATAAAACATCTCAAATAAACTTTGTAATTTTGTATCTGTACATTAAATCTTGATTTCAGCCGAAGTGAGAATAACTGTGACATAGTACGTAAAGTGGTAAAGTAGATGTTAATATCAATTGTTATACAATCTGAAACTTTTTAGCACCTTTAGGACTTTCTTGCTAAATTATCATTCATTTTGGATTGAAAATGAAAAAAAAAAAAAAAAAAACCTGGAGCAGTCAAGATTTTCTGTACTTCGGCTCCGCTCCAGCTCCGGGCAAAAACCTGCACCTCCACTGCTCCGGGCTCCTCTCCAAAGCCCTGCTTCAATCCAGGTTTCCCACTACCCATTGGGTATAGTCTCTCTCTCTCTCTCTCTCTCTGGCCCAGTGACTATTTTAAGTATTTCACACAAAGTGGAACAGTTCAACAGGAGAGTCCTCTAACCGACTGGTTCTCAAACTAGGGCCGCCGCTTGTTCAGGGAAAGCCCCTAGCGGGCCGGGCCGGTTTGTTTACCTGCCGCGTCTGCAGGTTCAGCCGATCGCAGCTCCCAGTGGCGGCGGTTAGCCGCTCCAGGCCAATGGGAGCTGCAGGAAGCGATGTGGGCTGAGGGATGTACTGGCCGTCACTTCCCGCAGCCCCTATTGGCCTGGAGCGGCAAACCGCGGCCACTGGGAGCTGCGATCAGCCGAACCTGCAGACGTCGCAGGTAAACAAACCGGCCCGGCCCGCCAGGGGCTTTCCCTGAACAAGCAGCAGCCCTAGTTTGAGAACCACTGCTCTAACCGCTTGAGTTGTTGGTAATAAGGAGGCCACCCGCCCTCCTGTCTTTTTGGGGAGGAGGGGTCAAGGTGGGCTCTGAGTACACCTACCAGATCAGGCCCCACAGGGGAGGTTAGGGGGAATTCACAAACTATGCATTCCTCCTAGGTGGCTTTGTACCTGCCCACCACCAGAAACTGAAGTGCCTAGGGGATTTAACCAATGGAAAATTAGGTGCTTAAGGTGCCTACAGGGTTAGCTAGCAGCTGAGTAGTGGTTTTTGTGAATGGCAGTGGCTTGATGCTGAATTGAGGCATCTCAAGGGACAGTTAGGCATTAAATTCCCTTTGTGAATCTAGGCCTTAGAGGCTGATCCTCCCATTCTTATACCTATCAATTAATACAAAATGGGCAAGAGTTGTCAAACATTAGGATAAGCTCCAGCCTCATTTTGAAGTGTACAGCTGAAATGTCAATTAATCCTGCAAAACAAAAAAGGGTTAGATAGTCCTCTACAGCCAAGTTTCTGGATTATCAGCACCATCCGCTGCACTGCATGTGCTGCAAGCTGACAGCCCAAAACAAAGCAAAGAAGTCTGCCTAGATCTGTAGGTAGCTCCATTTGAAGTGTGAGGAAGCTTTAGCTGCCTGGGTATTTTGAGACACTCATCTGCTCTATTATTCTTGCAGTGCATTCTAGGTTAGGTGACAAGTCTAATGGATTCAGTGCTAGCATTGTACAACAGCTGTGGGTTTCAGTGTTGCTTAAAGCCAAGTTGGAAAAATGTGGGTTATTGGAAATGTACTTAGAAATGTAGAGTAGTAGATTGCTGTTTCACCAAGATCTTGGTCAGAGAGCAAGATGAGACTTAAGTGCTGCATAACCACTTGACTGGTATTAAACATTCTAAGTCCTTCCACACAAGCATGTCAAAACAAATTAAACAATCCATCCCCTGAGGTATTAGCCCCCCACCTCCTTACTCATGAGGAAAAAATCAAGGGAGAGATGGAGTGACTTCCCCTAACTAGTCTGGGCTAGGGACAAATAGAATCCCCTTCTTTTGACTCTATCCTACAAAGTCAGACTTCTTCCCCACTTCAGCAAAGTACAAGCTTGAAGGATGAGCATGACCTTCTCTCTCTATTCAAAGCACTTTGAAGCATGTGCTTAAAACTTAGCACACTTCCTTCCATGCTTTACTGAATATTAGAGCCATACAGGGCCACATGCTCCTCCCTATAGAATGATATGAAGAGAAGCCCTAACACCTGCAGAAGAGAGCTGTGAGTCTGTAGCATAGCCTCTGCTTACAGAGACAGTGATACATACACCTCAGCTCTGGGAGTGTCAATCTGGGCAAAGTCACACTACCCCTTTTCACCACCCCCTGTGATAGGACCATTATCACCAGCTCCATGGAACCTGATGGGTAAGTCTGCACAACTCAGCCTGTCCCTGCAGAAAGTTATCCCCCCTACTCCCCAGTATCTGTTTATCCCATTGCTTGAGCAGCAGTTAAATTCTGCTGATATATGGCTGCAACATGCATTATTAAAAAAAAAAAAAGAGCGCGTTCTGGACCCACCAATTGCTTCCCAGCTCTTCCGCCAGAACACCCATTTAGCTAGAATCATTTCCTGAATCACAGTTCTGTCTGCAGAATGGTAACCATTTCGTTTTCCAAACAAAGTGAAATGTAAGTGTTATAGAGGTGTGCTACATTAACCTGGGTTGGTAAATTTTTTTCTAAAGAAGTCAACACCAGGATTGAGTGACAGGGACAGTAACTGCTTACAAAGCCACTATAAAGTGGCTCTTACCTATTTCTGTATAGCAGAGTGTCATACGTTGTGGCACGTGTAACCTCATTTATAGTTTTGGGTTTTCTTAAACTTATGGTAAAAATTCAGGGATGTCATGCTGATCCTCATGCTCAAGTGCTAGCAAAATTTTCTATTTACAAGATAAAAATGAAATTCTGCAATAACAGTTAAGTGAGCTTTTTATTTTAGACACTTCAGTGCGTGCACACACACACACACACACACACCTCAATTCAAAGTGAAGCCACAAAGTCTACATGATTATCATCAGTACTCACTTACAGTGCTGTTAATTTCAGTAATATCTGCATTGTCTGGTTGAGGAGCGTGGAAGTTAATTACTGAATATTACTTTGTATGTCTCAATGTACCCACCAAAAATTAAAAAAAAATCAAAGTTATCTTTATTAATCCTGCTCTCAAAGAGCCTCGTGAAAGGATTTTTATGGTTTTAGTTGCACTGGAGCTGTCAACTACAGCTCACAGTCCAAAAAGTTTTCTTTGCTACTGAACTGCAGGACACTCACAAAAAACACAACGAGAAGTCCTCTTCCCCTGTATCCTCCAAAAAAACAAAAACTAGCACCTTTAAGGGAAAAAACAACTGGTAAAGAGTTGGAAACTTCCACACTGAGTTTAGGTACCCACTAGTACATTAGAGGAACAAGAATGATCAGGCAGATAAAGGAGCGTTTCCTTCATAAGGCTGCATCCATATTTACCATTTTTTTTAGAAATATGCTATGACAGTACACTAAATCCACACACCCCCTCCCCATTCGTTATGGTATACCCAGCCACCATTTTAAGTGTTAATTAAGACCAACACCATACTTCTAGAGAAACATTTATTATAAGGTTGCAGGAATAATGCCAATATAAAGTCCCTTATTAAAACAGACTCAAGTTTTGAATCTGCAGCACTCTAACAACTCTTTACCAACTTTATACTGCAGTTCTCCACAAGGAACAATACTCTGACTGCAGTAATAATGCTACTTGCTCATAAAAAGTTCTGATCTAAAAAGTTTGTTGTACAAGCCAAAGTTGTTAAATTTACAGCTACAGTCACATCCACAAGTGGGCCATATCAAGAGAGGTTTAATGAAACAAGCAGTTACAAGATAAACCAATTTATAACCAAAATACTGACACAAACTTTAGAGATTAACAGCAACTAAAACTATGACAACTAAATACCACAAAAATGAAACAAAAGTATAAAGAATTTAAATGTAAACTTAGGGAAGGTTCCAAATATACATACAAGTTCAATACAGTAATTGCACAAAATGAAAAAAGCAATGTTAGAGGTTTATAATCACTGAGGTTAGATTTTACATGCTTCACACCTGGAAGTTAAAACAAAACCTTTAACGATAAATGTTGAAAGGTTGGTTTTTTGTTTTTGTTTTTGTTTTTTAAACCAGAAAACTGAGTGCAGAGCAATTCTACAGAACTACACTAAATGTGCAAACCACAGATTATTAATGCATTAAATTTAATCATTCTGTGAAAAAAAAAATCAAAAGGTGTATAAGAATTGATTCCGGCTACTCTTGAGGGCATTCTGGGCCAAAAAATTAAAAACAAAACAAAACTGCGCACATCTTAAAATTCTGCAAATTTGGTCAAATAAATGTGGAGGCTCCAGAATGGCACTGGGGAGCACAGGCCACTGGCTGCACAGAAGTGGGAGATCACTGTGCAGCTCCCCCCTCCTGGGACACACACTCAGTGATGAGGCTGCACCCAACCCTGACACAGCGCAAGGTCCGGGCCTGCTCAAGAAACACCCCAGAGCCCTACCCCTCCATGCACCAGGTGTGGGCAGGCAGGCTCAGCAAGGCAGGATCCAAGTGTGGATGGAATCCAGCTGTGGGTTCAGAGGGTTCTGTGTGGGGGCAATCTAAGTGCAGGCAGCTCAGTGGGGGATCCAAGTGCGGGGGGGGGGGGGGGGGGGGGGATCTGGAGGCACAGGGACTTGTTGGGGGGTTCTGGGTGCAACAGTAATGGGACTCTGCAGGGGGCTCAAGTGAAGGTGGTTGGGGCTCAGCAGAGGGGGTCCTAGTGTGGGGAGATAGAGCTCAGCGGGGGGGGGTGGGGGGGAGGGTCTGTGTGTGTGGGGGGGTCCAGATGCTGGGGGAGGGGGCTTAGTGGGGTTGCAAGCCAGGTGCAGCTGGTTGGGGCTTGGTAGGGTGGGGATCCAGGTGGCCCAGGTGCAGCGGGAATGGGGCTCGTCGGGGGGGAGAGAGGGTGAGGCTTGGCGGGAGGGTCTGGGTGTGAGGGGCCCTGAATGCACAAGGATGGACGGATGGGGAAGCAACTCCCTGTACAGTGATCCCTGCAGCTGAGGAGCAATGGGTGCAGGAAGTGTGTGTGGGGGGGGGTGGGGGAGAGTTTATATAGCTTCCTACAGCCAGGGGAGAAATCTGGGAGTGAGTCTGACCCGGCCCTGGATGCCGTGCAAGGGAAGAGGAAGTCCAATCCTCCCCAGCCCAGCCAGGACTAGCAGCTGAGCCTGGCACAGGGTAGGAGCCATCAGCTGTGTCTTCCCCAGTCCTGCCTCACAGTGATTTACCTCTCTGCCGGCTGTCCTGGGCACCCAAAATGTACTGCTGAGGAGGGTCGCATGACCACTTTTGTGGCTTCCCTTTGTTTCCCCGTCAAAAAGTCATTTTTCTGCGGGGAAACACAGAAATCTGCAGGGACATAAATTCTGTGCATGCATAGTGGTATAGAATTCCCCCAGGAGTAATTCTGACCAAGGAATCAATTAACATTTTTTTTTTCTGCCTTTCCCAGAAAAATTCTAAGTCAGACACATTCAATGGATAAGTTGATAACACATTTCTTCTAAAGGTCTCAAATTTCAGTTTTACGTAAGACAACTAAAAATATTCTGTTATACCAAGGATCAAAGAAAGCTGAAACGGTGATTTTGTGTTTTGTAATACAAGCAATACACAGGAGATGCATAATAAGGCTTTTGATTATCACTGCACATTTTAATTTAGAAGTCAAACTGTAAAGCTCAGACTTTTTAATGAAGATGTGAAATAGTCACTTTCCATCCAGTGTCTTTCACTGTTGACAGATCTTTGTTTCAACCACAAAAGAATTTTCAAAGTGTCTGATTGTATGACAGTTCTCAGCTGAGCGCTTCTGGAGACCTGGGTGGAAGAAAAAAGTAAATTAGCAAGCTACAAGATTGTGTTCTTTACAGATAGCTAGAAGTATTTCTTAGGAGATAACAGTTTATGACTAGCTTGGTCTGGCAATATACAATTAAGTACTCAATAGTAGTGTAAGGTCATTCAGTTAGTTGTCACTATGGTTGTACACAAGCTTGTTTCTACTGATTAAATATAAAAAGCCACTATTCTCAGAGCTGTGTTGACATTATACTAGGGCTAAACAAACAGGTGTTAAATACCGCTTATGAATAAATGTATATTTCCTTCTGTTTCTAGTACCCTTTTAGCCCTTCAGACTGTAAGCTGCTGTCTCTAAACTAATTAAGGTCATGCCATAAGCCCCTCTACTAAACCATAGTCCTTCATAACTCTTCCAAGCTCCTGCGGAAAATTCTCCCTTTGGTTCCTCTTTCCCCTCCAGGGTTCAGAAAACTGAAGTGGCTGCAGAGAGGGTGTTGCGGAACGCAATCCTTTTTTGTTCAGCCAGATACACTTACACCAAAATATTGCAGAGATTACTCCTCTGGGGCCCAATCCTGGTCCCAGAGAAAAAAATAGCAAAGCTTCCACTCACTGATAGGAATATGATCGTGCCCTTGATTGCCACTCTGCTAACAATGGATAAAATACATTGAAAACTTGACTGAGCACTATCAGTACATGTCAGCAGCAGACCCCTACCGTAGCAAAATTGATTCTCCCACGTGGTTTTAATGAAAAACGATTAGACAGAAGGACAAGAGAAACACGGCAATACTGTAATCAAAGCAATAGTTGATCAAATTCAGTCTCCCTAGTGGAGTGCTCTCAGTGATGTCAGATACCTCATGAAAGCTAAGAAGCTGACTATTAGGAACAGTTTTGTTTGGATAGTTTAACAGAACACGAGTTTCCAATGAAAGTCTCCTCCAGAGTACTAGCTGCTAACAGTCTGCTTATACTTTTATGATAAACTGACAAGAAAGTTGGCCTTCGCTTTGAATTTTAGCTTATTTTAAAATAGCTTTTGCAGAAAGTTTATAAAGTCAGTCGGAAGTTCTGTAACTCGGTATAAAACTGCCCTGTATATGGAGTCTCAGTTAAAAATTTACTAGAACAAAAACAAGCCACACACTACTGTCCTTCCTCCTCTGTTCCCCAAGCCCAAAGAACTTCCTGGGAAAACAACATGGTTTCAAGTGTCAACAAATGAGTGACAAAAAAATCCAGGACATGAACTCCAAGAGTTGAGGACCTCTAACTAAAGGCACCGTGTCTTCAATCCCCAATCTCAGGCCTGGAAATCATTTGGGAAGTAACAGTTGAATGGAAGGTCTACTAAGTACATGATTCTTGTCTCTTCTCATTATTTCCTCTTCTCTTCCCCCAAAAGCAGTGTTTGCAAAATGAGAATATACCATTTGATTTTCATCAGTTTTAGTGTCCCTGGTTGTATAGGGTATGGAAGCATTTACTGCATATCAATAACAAGACATTATCTTTTAGACTAGGATTTTCTATGGAGAGTTTTAGACCCAAGCAATTCTCTAAACAGTACAATTACAAAACCCTAAAAAAAAAAAAAAATGTAAGAGCAAACCAGCTTAATTACAGCAACGTACTGTACCGCAGTAAAGTGGTTTTACTTATTTCCTGGAAAAGATTTACATGCAAGCAACTCATGTAAATGGCAGATTTGAACTCCTGCAGTCAATGCTAATGCATTAGCATGGCATGTCAGCAACACTAATGGAGGGTTAATACGCTAGAGCAAAAGAAAACGGATTATCTCGTATTTAGGCAAGTGCAGTCCACTACGCAAAGTCTTCAGTGCATCGACCACTCACTGGGACAGAGCATCCATCTGAACTAAAAAAGTGTGTGCCTACCAAGGGCGTTAAAATTAACATCCTCCCCCACACGTTTGTAAGCTTCTCAGGGGGACTGAGAGATTCCCCTGTTTCTGCATATAAAGCTTTCCTACTGCTGTCAGCAGAACAGAAGCAGAAACAAAACAACTGATCCTTCAAAGTTTTATTCTGCCAATAGCAACAATATCAAAGGAACACGCAAAATCCCGGTGGATTTGGAGCAGGAAGAAGACAAAGATAAATGTTGAGACAAGGTGGAGTTGTACCAGTTACCTAACAGCAGCACATATTATTAGGGTCCCTTGCTCCCTGGCCAGCCCAGGGATTGGTCCTATTCTGAGCAGGGGGTTGGACTAGATGACCTCCTGAGGTCCCTTCCAACCCTGATATTCTATGAGAAGCACCTGCAAATTTAAGATACAAAGAGCAGCACCAACAGGCTGTGAAGGAATACCCTTTCAGATCACTTCAGACAGGAGGATCACTGTAAAATGGAGCAGGGAAAAGGAATCTCACACAGAGGGAGGGAAAATTGGACAAGTTCATTGTTTGGCAAACAACTTCCTCTAACCAAGCCCCTACATATTAGGATGCAAAGGTTTAATTTCTAGAAGGGACTGACATAACTATACTGTGAACTACATACAGTAATTCTAGTATTAAAAAACCCTCGAGTGCTTTAAAGAGCTGTGATGACCAGAAAGCTCCCAGTATCATTAGGGCTTTGGTGGCATATTTGTGTATTTAGACCCACTTCAAACACTTACATACCAAATTCATTCCTGAATAGATGGCAGTGCTCTAGTTTGGTTGCAATTGAATCTTGCATCAAAATGTTTAGGATTTAAAGCATGAAAGTCAATTGGTATCACATGCAGATCTAGGCATCTGTATTTCAGATTTCCTTTTAAGATTCCCTCGAAGTATTCATTACTTGTGACAACGAGCATCTAAAATAGTTACATTCTGACAAATTGTACAATCTAACAAAAGAGAAATCCCCTATTATCTGAAGGCCAATTATCCAAACATTAGACTGTTAAATTTGGATGTCACTCCCACCCCTGCAAACAAGATTGATACACAAGCTAGTTTCTCAAATTCCAAATACTCTATCATCTCAGGACCTCTGACTAGAACAAAAGAGTGAAAGTGAACTCATGTTCAGGTTGGTGTTTTGGGCATATCAATGAGGGTTTTGTAACCTGTAATAGACCATGTCTCATTGGAGGAGAAAATCTTCAGACTCAAAAACTCTAAAGGGGAACAAAACTATATTAAAATAAAAATTTAGGTAAACGTAGCAATAGCCTGTTTAGTGGGGCATTAACACCTACCTGTTTCTGGAGTGAAGTTTTTAGGTTTCCCCTCTCTATTGAGGTAGTATATTTCCTATACTGTAGGAAACACTCACCTGCTCTCTGATCTCTGCGCTGCAGTCTGAAGGTCTCTTTTCCTACACAAAGTTGGTAAATGAAGATGCCCAAATCAGACACATTATCTATCTCTTCTGTTACCACCATTTCTTCACGAACTAGATAAGTCTGAGGCAAGTAAGAACCAGTCTAAAAAAAAAAAAAAAAAGAAAAGGGAGTTAAATTCCTTCATTAATGTTCTTTTAAGAAATGTATTAATCTTCTGGATGGTCACATAACAAAGAATACATAATTTTGACCACCACTGGATTTGAGTGTTAATTCTGTTCATTAGATTGTTAAACAAAAACAGGATTCATTTTTAACATTACCTACCCATCATTGAGGGTCACATTCAAATTGTTAATTTCTTGATGTGCTTGTGTTGTGAGAGTGGGTCTAGCTTCTAACTATAACTTTCCTAATATAGTACCCCAACTAGCTTGAATTAAGTCTGACAGTCTAAGCAAACTGTTCAACCTCCCACCATTATTCAAAAGTGGTATTTCTGTATTTTCCTTATTTGAGGCAAACTATCTCCAAATACCATGAGTAGCTGCACTCTTGTGTGTATTGCTTCCAAATATATTAATGACATGACAGATATAACTTCTCTGTAGACGCAGCAGCTTCACATGCCCACTATAGCATATGGTATCGTAAGGAAAAGTACACCTCTACCCCGATATAACGCGACCCGATATAACACGAATTCGGATAGAACGCAGTAAAGCAGCGCTCCGGGGGGGGCGGGGCTGCACGCTCCGGCAGATCAAAGCAAGTTCAATATAACATGCTTTCACCTATAACGCGGTAAGATTTTTTGGCTCCCGAGGACAGCATTATATTGGGGTAGAGGTGTAGTAATGTTCATGACCAGAAGAGCAGTGCGCAACATGCTAAAACATGATCCTCTTCCTTCAGTCCAGCTATTAGACACTATCATGCCTGCTCCTTTTCAAAACGCACATATACTACATAAGAAAGGATTATAAAGTCTGCTTCCATGGAGATATGGGCACTTCCTAGCAAAAGTTATTACTGTTTCCAACACATGTAACTAAACCTAGAAACCAGCAGCCTTTAAACTTTGTCTCTCTGGTCAGAGGTGATAACTACAGTCTATTGATTTCAATGCTTTGTTATGACACATTGTTTTTCTTTAGTTTGCAGAGAGCCTGAATAATATTAGAAGTTTTAAATGGTTTCAAAAGGCCATCTGATTTTCTTGGTTTTGGGTAAAAAACCCCTAAAATTTAAGATCAAGTCAAATTTTAATACCGGTTTCCTGTTGGGTTAAAAATGTTTGTTTAAAAAAAATAAAGTTTAGGTTATTTGAAAGTTTAATGTCTTCATGAAGGTGAAAAATTATTATATTGCTGTATTTAACAAGCTGATGTGTGGCTCAAATTGCGGAAGTCTACACTGGCTTTGAAAAAATATCTACATAAAAACACAGCCAGGGAAAGTTCACCCCGTTTTAAAATCTCATTTGGAGGCAGAAATCAGGTTTTTCTTACTTTAACTCTAAAAAAGCAGAGTCCGTTGAAAGCGCCAATTTGTTTCAGAATTTAACAGTTACCACGCAACTGGTTTTGAGTTTGTATCATGAAATAAACTCACAACTGCACTTCAGTGAATGATTTGAGGTCAACAATTGGAAGAGCAACTGAATTCAGTTCTTTTGTGAAAGTTTCTATTTAACCAACACAAACCATTCCAGTAACTTCCAATTTCAGACCGGTTTTCCAAATTCTGCTGCACGTTTCTCCATAGTGGCCAGATCTGATGTTATTTGCAAGTTCTTAGCTTTCTTAAAGCTAGATATTTAGTATCTGAGAGCAGTTACCCTGAAAACTCAAGTTCTTTATTCTTTATCCATTCACTCCTTTAGCTATACTATTCAAAGTAGTGAAGAAGTTGTACATACCGCCAGTTTTGCGAACAGGTCCATCAGATTCCTTGGTGGCATAACAATGGATGTGTTCAGAGGGATCACATAGCAGTTACCCAGTTGTAAGTCAAGATAAGCAGTCAGAAGCTATTATGGAAAGAAGTTTAACAGCTGTTCTCAATAAATCAAGTGCTATCTTAATTTGTGATGATTACAACTGACTGTTAGATTCTGTGAAACACAAAACTCATTAAGTATCTAGCAGGCCAAGATCAGTGCATATTAAAAACATCAAAACAGAATTAGTATTTTTAGACCAAGCAGTGATGGAACTAAAAATAAGTTTATTGTTGGTAATTTCAGAAAATGAAAAAGGCTACAGCTCTACCTTGCATAAGAGAACCTCCTAACTCAAAATGAAAGACAGACCACGGGAGTATAAGCCTTAATACATTAAAAGAGAGTCTTCCTACCAGGAAGGAGCATCTTATGACAGTTAGTATCAGGGAGAGGACTTGGTATATTGAAGATGTTTTCTTGTAATTATAGGAGCCTAATTAAAACATGGCTCTAGTCAGAAATAGTACATCCATGTTCTGGCTAGTTTTCTGGAAACATACCCTGATTTGTCACTTTCCAGTTACATTATAATGCCTTTAGCTATAAGATACAGAACCCTCACG
The DNA here is from genome assembly GCF_028017835.1 of Emys orbicularis. Taxonomy (NCBI): domain Eukaryota; kingdom Metazoa; phylum Chordata; order Testudines; family Emydidae; genus Emys; species Emys orbicularis. The sequence continues at coordinate 27,215,385 of NC_088691.1, forward strand.
GGGCAGTGTAGTTATTAATATAAATAGCTAGACTAGAGTATTTGTATGAACTATAATTTAGCATAATACTTTGCAGAACCTCACTAAGGTTACCATAAGCTGCCTAGTCTCTTCAACTGATGGCAAGATTCTGACCCGACCCCCTCCCCAAATCTATCTTTAACAACTGTAGATGCCAACGCTAAGTACTCAAAGCAATTTCTGTTTATAGAAGTGATATGTTTATACATAAACAATAGTGAGAGTTTCAGTACTGGTTAGAAGAGAAAAAAATGTATTAAGTCTTTAGTAAGCAGTAATTCCTTAGGCATTTCAGCATGATTTTTTTGCTCTCAATAAAGGTTCAACAATAGTCCAGGTAGACTTCATTACACAGAAACCCCAGTTGTAGCCTTTTTCAGTCTCTCCCTTGACATATGACCATGAAAGACTCCCTCAAATCCAGAGAGAAGAGGAAAACTGTCTCATATTATCAGAAAGCCCCTTTTATAGCCCGTTCTTGGGAAAAGCGTTTGGCTTGAAAGCACTGTATTGGCCTGCTAAACCTAGCAGGTCATGAAACATCTTTAAAACACCCACATCATGCTGATTATCCTCCTCCTTCCCTCCCCAACCCAAACATGATTTTAGCAGCCAAAAGCTGCTAACTTCATGGGATTAAAGAGGGGGAGAGATTTTACTCTCCTGTCCCAATTCAGGTTCAAAACTCTCCTTTCCCCAGTTCAAATTGCACAATTCATTCCCAGGAGTTACAAAATCTATTATGGGCAACATTGTCAAATCACACAGCAGCTGACAGATCCATTCTGTTAAATGAACCTGTTTCATTTACTTTATGGTTGAAAAGACTTCCAGTTTTAAGAGAGCAGTGTAGCTAGAGTTTACATCTAGACTAGTAAACTTTGTTAACACCAAGGGGCAGATTATCAACAGACATTTCATTACTAGAAGTGCGAGATGCAGAATTGTTGGTGCCACACTGAAAGGATATAGTCTCAAAAACAAAGTCACATAAAGCTGACATTTAAAGCTATCATCCAGAGGACACATCAGTAGTAAAAGTCATCCATTTTCTAAAAGCATTAAAATGCCCGTTTTAAACTCACCCTGTCAAAATCATGAACAATAGCTGCTGGGTCACTATCCGAGAACTTCGGAACTGGAACATCAATGATTGCTATGTTATCATCTTCCCGAATATCAGCTTCTTCTGCAATGGGCAGGAAGTACGGTTCTAGAGCACGATCCTGATTTTCATTTTCAAAGTAACACATTTCCCCACGGTACACCTTATGCTAAAAATAAAAAGTCAGCTCTGTTATTTTTTGGTGTTGCATTTTATTTTTAAATTTTAATCTAACACTAAATCAGAAATTTAGTGTAGTTCTTTTCTACCCAAGCTTCAAGTGTCAAGGCCTGTCACTCATTTCAGTTATTAAGCCTGAATTTTTATCAATACCATGACAGAAATCCTGTAATAAACGTACTGTTTACAATTAGTTAATATTTTGAATTTTGGGTTGTCAAAATATGAAAGTTAACAAAACCAAACATTTATTCTGAACAAAACAAATAAATATTCACATTACCTTAGGCATGAAGTACTTGTAGATGCAGGCTCCACCAACCACAACCCCTGCTAAGATGAATGCAAGACCCAAAAGGGTCAATAAACATCTTCCAGATGAATTTTCATTTCCATGTGTTGCAATTTCTGGATCCTTTATAGAAAAAGGAATGAGAGATTTGACACAATTTAGTTGCCTGGAATTTACAGTCATCGTTATTCTGCTACCTGTTTAAGTGCTCAAGCTTGACTTGTGATCCACATAGGGTGTCACTATGCGCATGGCTACACTTGCAGAGATGTCTCTTGGGAAAAAGAAGCTGTATCTGAGAGGTTTTCCTGGTATGATGCCATGGCAACTTAAGACCAACCTTTTAAAAAACACGTGCAATGAAAGTGTTTAGTGTAAAAATATAGCTAACAACAGAAATTTCAAAAATCCTTTGGAATTCCAGAATTAGGCAAAAATGGCATGTCCTCTGAAGTTAAACTATTCCACTTCAGAATATTCAAAATAAATAATTGCTCACAGTAGACTCAAAGTGTGGGGGGGGGGGGGGGGGAGGGGGGGGGGAAGAGAGACAAAAAAACCAAAAACATTTCCACTAACCTTAAGAGTAGCCATTTTTTAACTCAATTTGAAAAATATTCAAAATGTCACTGTTATGTCTTACATTCAAGATACAACAGATTTAATGAGCTTGAGGCCACCTCTCAACTGTCTATCCAGGTGTATAACTAACTACCCTTCTTCAAATATCTTAACTGAAGAAACTCCAGCAAGTTTCAAAAACTTTTAAAGCAGCAGACAAGATCATTTTTATTTCATCAAAGCTTTTTTAAAACTTGGTTTTTTGTTTAATACAATGACCTCCTTTAGTAAGTTATTCCTGACAGGAGAGAGTGCATCAAAGCAAAGCCCACCAGATGCTATGTAAATATCTCAGTGTCATCCTATTACCCCCAGTTTTCAATAACCTTTTCCAATTCTTTAAGTGATCTTCTCCCTCTGTTGCTGTGTAAGAGGCCCATACAACCAGGAGGTGGGCTCTATACACAGTGTTGCCAAATGCACAACAAATGGGGAACATATTTTTATTCAGAGAAGTAACAGTAGATGTTACTTCTAAGAAATGGAAGCAAACCTCTCAGATAAGTGTTATCTTAAACTGACTGTGTGTCCCTTAGCTATGTTTGCCAACTGCACACACACCCAACAGCATATGCTGAGCAAATGGAGCATCAAAACATCAAAAAACATCTATAGGTCGGATTTCCCATGACAAGTTAGTGCAGGAAGAGATTACTATTGACTTAGATTCCAAGTTCTTTGGGACACGGACCATCTATTGTTTTTGCCTAGTGCCTAGCACAGTGGGACCCTAATTCATGATTAGTACCCCTAGGCACTACTGGAATACAAATAAATAAGCACATTAAAAGGGCCTTTTGTAAGAATATTACTGAATTCCTTTTTTAAAAGGGATATCCATGTTTTGCTGAGCGCAAACTTGAAAATTCACATACGGAAGGAACTAGCTCTTAAGTAATCAGTTTTAACACAATTCTGTCCATGTCAGATGCTGGTTTATCGGACATTCTGCTTGCATACTACTGGTGTAACAAGTATTGCTTCAGCAAAATGGCCACTAGTAGTAGGTTGAAAAAGATCATTTTAAAATTATTACATTTTATGTGTAGTGAGAATTTGTTTCACCATACAGACATTTAGATTGTGGCACAAAATAAAACATCTTTTAAAGAAAGCTTACATTTATTGAGGTCAGTTTAATTTTGTACCTGCCTATCTTGATCATGATACTGTACTGATACTATTCATATATACCATTAAATAGTTCCCCATCCTTTCACGTGATTACTTAAATCACATGTTGGTGTGCTACTGAATACTGTGGTTCTAATTGTTATGGTACCCTAAGCAATCTAGATGGGTGCTTATTTCAATTTATAATAATAGAAAAGAAAAAAAAACAATTATGTTGGTTTGTGCTGACTATACACAAGTCATGAGACACAAAACTAAGTGATTGGGCAACAAAATGGCAAATGAAATTTAATGTGGATAAATGTAAAGTAATGCACATTGGAAAAAATAACCCCAACTATACATACAATATGATGGGGACTAATTTAGCTACAACAAGTCAGGAAAAAGATCTTGGAGTCATCGTGGATAGTTCTCTGAAAATGTCCACGCAGTGTGCAGAGGCGGTCAAAAAAGCAAACAGGATGTTAGGAATCATTAAAAAGGGGATAGAGAATAAGACTGAGAATATATTATTGCCCTTATATAAATCGATGGTACGCCCTCATCTTGAATACTGTGTGCAGATGTGATCTCCTCATCTCAAAAAAGATATACTGGCACTAGAAAAGGTTCAGAAAAGGGCAACTAAAATGATTAAGGGTTTGGAACGGGTCCCATATGAGAGATTAAAGAGGCTAGGACTCTTCAGCTTGGAAAAGAGGAGACTAAGGGGGGATATGATAGAGGTATATAAAATCATGAGTGATGTGGAGAAAGTGGATAAGGAAAAGTTACTTATTCCCATAATACAAGAACTAGGGGTCATCAAATGAAATTAATAGGCAGCAGGTTTAAAACAAATAAAAGGAAGTTCTTCTTCACGCAGCGCACAGTCAACTTGTGGAACTCCTTACCTGAGGAGGTTGTGAAGGCTAGGACTATAACAGAGTTTAAAAGAGAACTGGATAAATTCATGGTGGTTAAGTCCATTAATGGCTATTAGCCAGGACGGGTAAGGAATGGTGTCCCTAGCCTCTATCTGTCAGAGGGTGGAGATGGATGGCAGGAGAGAGATCACTTGATCATTGCCTGTTAGGTTCACTCCCTCTGGGGCGCCTGGCATTGGCCACTGTCAGTAGACAGGATACTGGGCTAGATGGACCTTTGGTCTGACCCGGTACAGCCTTTCTTATGTTCTTATTTGCTGTTTGCTTATTTATCTTAGAAAGAGATTCTGTGTGTGAACTCTGACATCTGAGTTAAAATGTGTTCTGTACAACTATTTTCTGGTGTTCTCTTAAAATGTGTTGTTTCAGCAAACATTTGTGCCAGAAAACTTGTTTGCTTTCTACTATTGTACCAAATGCAAAAAGGAAATGAACATAAATAAAAGTGAATTCAGTTTGGCTAAGTGGATTTGCATGGTATTCACGCACCTCTAAGACCATCTGCTACATTACCCTGGAGTTGGAGTGAGGAGTTTGTCTATAGATGTATGTAGTTTAGTTTGATAGAATATTTTGAAAGGCAGAATACAGTCAACACAAAGTAGGTCAGATCACAAGCCATAACCCTATACAGTTTACAACAATTCCATCTTTCCTAATAATTGGCAACAATGCTTTCATAATAGCAATGGCAGTTGCATATTCAGACAGAACCAATTTTGAGTGACAAAAAGGCTTTGACCAGCCACATGATTTAGGTAAAATATACAAAACTGCTTGAGCTAGTTGGCTCAGTCCTCCCAGAATACTTTCTTTGCCAACTTCACTATGAATGCTTATGCAAGAGTGCCACGTTTAAAACAGAGATTAGAGTTTGAAAACACTCCGGTCAGCTCGTTAATTACCGTGTAATCATCCCCTAGCAGGAGAACACACTGTTGACTGGGAGCGTGGAGAGGTTTGAAAGCTAACTTCGGGGCTGGCAGAGGACGGAACAGGACGTACTCCTAGATGTTGAGGATTCATGGCTCAAGAAGGGTGGCACAGAGCATAAAGCAGGACATGTGCGATTGCATTTCCATAGAAGTCACCCCCCGCCCCCCGTTGGCTCCCCAGCCCGGAGCTGCGGCGCTCGCTGCGCAGCAGGGCTTTCATTGGTTGAGCGGAGCTCGCCGCACACTGGCTAGCTCGGGTCCCTGCGGGGGGCCCAGCAATCTGTGACGCCATCCAAACAGAAAGTGGGTTAAAGGAAAGGAAATGGCTGTGGGGAGGCCAGAGCGGAGAGGCCCTGCACTCCCCGGCCGGCCTCCATTAGAGACAGGAACAATAACACTGCCCCACCCGACACACACAAAATGGATCCCTCCCTTCCTCCTTTTCGCTCCCCGTCCGCTTCCCCGAGCAAGCGCAAGAGCGGCCCGGGCAGGACAAGGGCACCGCAGCAACCATCGCCCCGATCCGCGGTGGCAGCTCACCGGGCAGGCCACTGAGCCCCGGCCCCGCTGTGGGCCTGGGGGAGAAGGTGACCAGGCACCTCCCTCGTGTAGGGACCGAAGGAGGCCCCTCTTCCCCCTAGCGCGGCAGGGGCGATGACCCCCTCGCCCGGCAGGCGGAAGCAAGGCAGGGGGAGTCGAGAGGGAGCCCCCTCAACCTCCGCCATTTTAGCCCCTAGCTGGGGGCGCTGTATCCGGCCCCAACCAGCAGACGTTATGAGAAGATGGCGGCGGCCCGGTACCCCTCGTCGCTCCCCGGCGGCGGAGGAGGCTCGCTCCCCGCAGAGCCCGTCCCGCACCTTGTCAGCCACCAGTGCCTCGGCTGCATCCTTCTTGGGCTCGTCCTTCTGGGCGAAGGGAGAACTGAAGGCGATCTTCACCATGGTGCTGCCTGCTCCGAGCTGCGCAGCGTCCGAACGTAAATCACCCTGCCGCTGCCGAGCTGCTGACTAGAGCCCGCCCCGGCCAGGGGGAGGAGCCAGCGCGCGCGCGCGCGCCTCGTCCCTAGACTCCGTGCGCGCGCGGGAGGGCCGGCCCGGCGCGTCTAGTGAGTCAAACCGCGAGCTCGTAACGCTGAGGCGAGCGGAGCGGGGGGCGCCCCCTGCAGGCCGGGCGCGTCACAATACTGCCGCCTGCTGTGCCGTGCCGTGCCGTGCCGTAGGCTACCTTGGGAGGCCGAGCGGGAGTAGCCCCGGCTGTCTCATGGGCTCCAGACTCCACAGTCCAGTTAAAACAGCCCCAACCCCCCGCCTCCTGCCCGGGCTGCTGACACCGGCGGGGCTACCCCAGCGCGGGCTGTCAGACACCCACCTGTTTGGCTCAGTTATGCGGCGGGGTTCCGCTAGTTTGCACGTCTCAGCCTGGACAGGCCCAGGACACTGTCAGCTGCTGCTCTCAACCAGGGCCTAAGCGCTGCCCTGCCACCTTCCTCTTTGGGGAAGGGGGTCCCCCTTGGGAAAGGCCTTTGGGCCCTAAGAATGACAGCCCCACACGGCCACCCCCCTTTGCCCCTGCACCCTGCCAACCCCACCCCCAGAAGAGGAAATTAATAACAAAGAAAACCTTGCTCCAAGCAGAGTTTTGACCCCAAAAGGGAGATGGGCCTGAGACTCCATGAAGTCCACTAGGGACTTTGTCACCATTGATTTTACTTGGGTGGCTGGCTGTGGGAAACCCTCAGCTAGGTAGGTAGGCATACTAAGAGTTAGTTAGATAACACCACCATATGATTGTTTTTTTAACAGTTTAACAAAACAGAATTTCGTCTCTTCCCCTCCCTGCCTTGAGGAGTGCATACTGTTCTGAGCCTTCCATCTGCCCTACAACCCACTCGCAAGGTCCCCACTGTCCTGTCTAAGCAACTTTCCTCCCATGCAGGAGTGTTTTACAAACATTTTCATCAGTATTAAGTATCGTTTACTTATATAGTGCCATAATTGTGTGTGGCACTTTACAGGCAAATATGAAGACAAGGTTCCGGTCCTGACAAGACAACAGGAGGAAGACATCATTCATTGGGAGCGATACTGCTCTTTGGTATAGTATTGTTAGGTCCCTACCAAATTGATGGTCTGTTTTAGTCAATTTCACAGCCAGAGGATTTTAAAATTGGTCAATTTCATGGTGCAACCATGGGGGTCCGGACCCAAAAGGAGGTCATGAGGGGTCGTAAAGCTGTTGTGGGGGTAGGGTGACCAGACAGCAAATGTGAAATATCGGGACAGGGGGTGGGGGGTAATAGGAGCCTATATAAGAAAAAGACCCAAAAATCAGGACTGTCCCAATAAAATCGGGACATCTGGTCACCCTATGTGGGAGGAATGGCATGATTTCTACCCTCATTTCTGCGCTGCCTTCAGAGCCCAGCTCCGCTGCCTGTAGGAAGGGAAGGTACCAGAGGTAAATCTGATCTCCCCCCAAGAGCAGGGGAAGAGGAAATCCTGTCCCTCCCCAGCCTGGGGGACTAGCAGCTGGAGCCTGGTAAACAGTAGGAGCCCCTGTCTGGGGCACCCCAGCCCTGCCCCTTTCTCTCACCTCCAATAGCTACATTTCAGGGGGGAAGTCTGATTTCACAGTCTGTGACGTTTTTCAGGGCCGTGAATTTGGTAGGGCCCTAAGTATTGTATGGTAGTATATACACACACACATATATAATAAGTTACTAGAACATAGACATATAGGTATCACATCACTCACCAATGAAAAGCAGACACCTCTGGCATGGGTGGGTGGCAACCAGAAGGGCACCATGCTGCACAACAATGTAGAGAAGGGGGCAAATTTTGACAAAATATATCTGTGACACCTCTTCTCATGAAGGGATCTTTAATGGCCACACAGAGCAGACAAGACTTCAGTGTTCAATTCCTCATGCGAAAGACCCTCACAGCGCAAACCACATGGAACTCCTCCACTTTAGACTGATGAAGGTTTGAGTCAATCCTGCTGGAATTTGACCCTACGGTTCCAGCAAGGAGTCTAGGTATTTCAAATCAAACGCTTAGATCACTGAGCCATCCTAGCAAGTTAATCATAATTAAACAGAACTAATTACTATGCAAATATTGCAATCGTTAATGCCTACAAATGAGTGTAAACAAAATGAACGGTGCATTCCAACAGTCAGACATATTCCTCTCTTTCTACAGATGGCTGTATCACTGTTATTTCCATTCAAGGTCCTGGGCATAATGCTGCTTCCTTTTATATCTATAGGAATTTTGCCTTTGACTTCAAGGGAGGATGATCAAATCCTTTATATCTGTTTAACCTGTCTGGGCCTGCTAAGCGTGCCCATCACAAAATGCAGTCTTTCCTCATTTTCACCAAGTAACTAGCTAAGGATTTATTTCTCATTTTTAGCTTTAGCATGTCAGGAATGGATTCAGCCATGTTCCCCTCAACGTTCGTAAAAAACACAGCTCCAAAATCAGGTTAGATCTTGTTACAGAAAGGTACCACAGCCATGTTCATTTTCCTTTTGCAGCAATTGTATGACCTGCACAAAGCCTCACTCTCATGTACTTTACTTTTAATCTGGAATTTTATATTTTATATGAATAATTTGCATAACCTTTATCTAGTACAATTTCTTTGTTTAGTATTTCTTACCCAAATTGGCTTTATCTATCTCTCCTTCAGCATCTATTGTCTTTGTCTGAGAGAGAGAATACTCTTATATTTCTTGATAAGACAGCAGAATTCCAAAATGATAAAACTAAGAGAGACAAGCAATTTATCTGGACTTTTATTTGCATGTCTCAACTTGATCACTCTCTAAATTCCATGTTCTTCATAACTTGAGATGGGTGCACCTCAAGAAGCTCAGTGCTCAGGTAAGCATCTAAAAGTATAAAGGCCTTCTTGAAATTTATCCAAACTTCTTGCAAAACTAAGGTGGAAATCTCACAGACTTCCTTGTGAGATTTTATTTGGCATTTCGACTTCTAGTCTATGCCTGAAACCAAATGTAAAGAAATCATTTATCTCAACATTTCAGAACTTCCACAAAGTTTAATTTCTAAAAATGGGCAATGTTCAGCTAAATCATTTTTTATTTTATCCAACCATTTCACCCATCTTTCATCTTGACACACACCTAGTAATCTCTCTCTGCTCAGCCACCAAATCCTACTCCAATCTGAAGCTATGTGTAAACCAATTAATCTGATCAAATTTTGTAAAGCACTTGCAATGGACAATAGCACTAGGGCAGTCAAACCCATGCTGAGGAACATGTACATTAGGGCAGGGGTTCTCAACCTTTTTCTTTCTGAGGCCCCCCCAAACATGATATAAAAACTCCATGGCCCTCCTGTGCCAAAATAACTGGTTTTCTGCATATAAAATCCAGGGCCAGCGCTAAGGGGTAGCAAGCAGGGCAATTGTCCAGGGCCCCATGCCACAGGGGGCGGGGAGCATTTTTCCCCGTGGGTGCTCCAGCCCGAAGCACCCACGGAGTCGGTGCCTGTGCTTAAAGCCCTACTTTAACTACTGTATCAATTAATATTGGGGATCTGACTTTAATGTGAAACACAAAACTGTTGTTGAATCAGATAATTCCACTGGGCATTGGTTCCACTTTCCTTCAGACTGTCCCAATTTGTTGGCTCTAATCCAATCCTGGAGTCAACAAAATCCTACGATAACTAGACCAGTTTTTATTTCACTAGGAGGGTGGTGAAGCACTGGAATGGGTTACCTAGGGAGATTGTGGAATCTCCATCCTTAGAGGTTTTTAAGGCCCGGCTTGACAAAGCCCTGGCTGGGATGATTTAATTGGGGTTGGTCCTGCTTTGAGCAGGGGATTGGACTAGATGACCTCCTGAGGTCTCTTCCAACCCTAATCTTCTATGATTCTATCATCTGTTTATTTCAAACTCCAGATTATCTTGGGTTTTCTTTCTACCAAATATCTTATTTCTAGTTTTACTGGTATTTACTCTGAGATCATCTTTATCCCCTTGAAATACAAGAGAATCTAAATTAGCCCTTTAATCCAACTGATGTTTGTGATGTTAGAGTAGCATTGCAATATAAAATACATAAAACCGATTTTATTTTGCATTGTAGGCGAGTAGCGTTACTGCTTTTCTGACTCATTTCTGACCCACAGTGGGATGAGAACTGAGTCTCTTAAGATGATTGTAAACATTGTCATTATCTAAGTTAAAGCATGGTTTTTTAAAAAAAGTTGAATGTGGTTTGGCCCATCCTCTCTGGTCAGCCTGAGCTGTGTTAAAACTGTTTTAGTGTGAAGGGGTTTTTACACTATTTTTAGAAACACTTTAGGACACATGCCTTAAAACTCACTCTTACTTATTCTAACCCCTTGCCTCGGTTTCCCCATCTATAAAATGAAGACATTTTCTTACCTTACAGAGATAGTATTATGCACCATTTGTTAATGTTTGTAAAATATTGAGATTTTGAGTAGATGCTATATAAATACATAATCTTGATTAATTTTTATTTTTATAGTTCAAACAAAACACTGGTGAGTAGGGCTGCAGTCTGGCAAAACTCTTAAGCACATTCTTAACTTTCCAATGGGATACTCACATGCTTAATGTTAAGTGTGTATTTAAATGCTTTGCTGGACTGGGGCCTCATTGGATATTTAGGTCTCAAACTGCTTATTCAATCAGTATGGAATTGGCATCCATAGGCACCGACTTTGTGGGTGCTCCGGGGCTGGAGCACCCACAGGGAAAAATTTATGGGTGCTCTGCACCCACAGGCAGCCAAGCTCCCCCCACCCTCTCCTCACCTCCTCCTCCCCCCTCCCCATCCTGAGCGCACCATGTCCCCACTCCTCCCCCTCCCTCCCAGCGCTTCCCCTGCTGCCAAACAGCTGTTTGGTGGCACTTAGGACTTTCTAGGAGGGAGGAGGAGGAGCAGGGATGCAGCCAATTTGGGGGAGGAGGTGGGGCAGGGGCGGGGACTTGGGGGAAGGGGTGGAATGGGGCGGGGAGGGGGCAGGGCTGGGGTGGGAAAAGGCAGGGCAGGGACTTTGGGGAAGAGGGTGGAATTGGGGCAGGGTGAGGGTGGTGCAGGGGCGGGGCCGTGGGAGCGGGGGTCAAGCACTTCACAGGGCAGAGGGAAAGTCGGCACCTATGTTGGCATCCATAATGCACATTACACATGCAGCGGCTAATATTTCTGATAGATCTATACAGTGCCCAACACAATGGGAGCTCGATCCAGCTCTAGGTGCTTCCACAAAACAAATAATGAATAATAATAACAATTATAATAATTATTTTAAAATGTAAGATATAGTTATAATTTGAAAGTCCTTAGAAGTGGAATAATTAGCAAAATGTTAAACAGTGATTAATTTGCATATGCCAGTTACTGAAAATCAAAGGGACACTAGTAAGCCTAGCAATGGGAGATCCTCAAAGATTTGCTACAAATAAGCCTCAATAAATATGGATGATTCAATCTGTGCTTATCCAGATATTTGAGGTTTCACCTGTCTTTGCCTCCCATCCTTTTCCATCCCTCTTCCCAGGCCTTTCCTCTCTCTCTTTCCTGCTTCATCCCCTCACTCTGTCTTTCTTCCTGCCCAGCTCTGATATGTTCTCTCTCTCTATTAATTCCCTAACCAGGCCTCTAGACCCTTTCTCTCTCTCTCTCACTTATCCAAGACTCCCAGTAAGCAGTCCATCCATATTTTTAGAATCTGAAACTGATCATGGTGAAGGCTGCCCATATAAGCTATTTGCAGTGTTGTTGTAGCCATGTTGGTCCCAGGATATTAGACGGACAATGAAGGTGAGGTAATATCTTTTATTGGACCTACTTTCGTTGGTGAAAGAGATAAGCTTTCGAGCTTACACAGAGACCTGAATATGAGCTCTCTGTAAGCTCAAAAGCTTGTCTCTGTCACCAACAGAAGTCTTGTTCAATAAAAGATATTACTCACCTACATTGTCTCTCAAATATAAGCTATTGTCAGGGAAGATCACTTCCACTGGCTTCAATGAAGTTATGACTGGAATGCATTTGGCCTATTACTGGCCCACTCCAGTTGTAACTATTACTGAGGATAGCTGTTTCCAGTGCTTAATTTGTGCCAGGGCTGAACCCTGGCACCTCTAGGCTTGGCAGTTCATTGTCCCAGCACCTCTGGACTTGCCGCATCAGTTACGAATGTAAAAAAATTGCTTGAGCCGCAGCACCTAGTTGCTTGAGCCCAGCACCTTTTCATTACAAATTAAGCACTGCCTGTTTCTGTGCAGTAATTACCGAGTGTCCTTCACTCCACCTACTCCCATTACCAAGTGGAGTGTTTTTTTTGTTGTAGTTGCAGTGGATTAATATTTTTGGCAAAAAGCTTATGATTATTATTTTAAGGAGTTTGTGGATATAATTTGTACTGATTGTCTCTTCATAAAATGTTATAGGTTTCTTTTGATTGTTATTGAAGCACAACAAAAAAGTAAGTTAAAGAGAAAAGAACCTATTTACATGTAGGGGAGAGTCACAGGAGTCCATTTTCTCTGTATGCAGTGACATACCATGGAATTGTTTACCAGAAGGGCAAGCTTGAAGGAGACTCAGAAGAAGAGGTGGTTACTGATGAAGCAACAGAGTGAAAAAACAAATCCTCTAATTACTGTGTTCAGACTCAAGACTGGATAGGAACTCTGCTGCCCACACAGCAATTGACTCACAAGATAAAACTCCACAAGAGATTCCAAAACTCCCAAAAATCTGCAGAACAAGCAGCAACCAGTAATGATAAACAGGGTCAAATTAGCCTCTGATGTAGTTCTAATGAAGTCAGTGGAATTTCATCAGAGTTGAAATAAGTCTAGAATCTCTTTTGGCAATTCAAAATAAACATTGCTAATGTTATTCTTAGAGGAAACCCAAGAAACACCAAAAGATCAAGATCTCTCCTGCTGAACTGACCAGATACACATTGGTGGACACGTATTGTTTTTTACCTTTGCATTGTGGGGTGTCTTCTGAGGTCCCCCTTTTTTTCTCTCGTTTACATTTCCCCCTACAACCACCCTCAGTGGCTCCATGCCCTAGCAATTCTCCCTCTGGCTGAAGTGGGCTGGACGCGGCTCACTCCATGGCTCGTCAACACCATTCTGTGTGTTGACCAGGGTGGGGATTGTTCTAGACTGACGCCAAGTGTCTCTCCACCCCCTGGCCCAAGGGCTGAGCAAAGGCCTGTCCTCTTGGACTCCCTAAATGGGAAGGAGAGTGGAGTTAACCCCACCCCTTTATCCTTGGTCATATTTTTGCTCCACTTGCTTGAACAACTGCAATGTGGTGTCTCACCTTTAGCCCAGAGAGTGGATACTTTGTTTAACTGCTGCACAAATCACCTGGAATGTAGTGCAACCAAGTGACAAGACCTGCACTCTACCACTACAGGTATTTGCAATCTCCAGCCTCTCTTGTCTACACAAGGAAAATTACCTGTTGCTGACAATGCAATTGAGCTACTAGTGCAGCTTGAACTTGGTTTAACTGCAAGCCTAGAAAAGGGCAAACCACGTTCATCATTGTATTACTGTATTTTCTGAAACAACACTGAACATGGTTTGTGCTTGTCTACAAGCTGTTAAACTCAGATCAGTACTGGTTAATTTTCTCATTGTAGTCAAAACTTTACAGGCAGCCTGAGTAATAAGAACTCTCATTTAGTCCAATTCTTGTATCTCCCAGTTTGCTGCACAGTGTTGCTTCTTTTGCATATTGCATATTCTTTTGCATACCTATACCTGTTAATATGGCATTAAAGATGGATCTATTGGTTTGCAACACTTCACACACAGTACATCCTCATTTACAAGTACAGCTGAGAAACAGTCTACAATGTAGCCCATTCTGTGAAGTCTATGATATGAAGCTAGTGAGCTGGAGAAGTTTGCAGAACTGGGATGAAAAATTGAGGAGAGCCTGCTAAACGTTTCAGTAGAGTTTTGTTAGCCATACAGAGCTATATTTGAATCAAAAGGATATAGTTTAGTGGAAAATATATAATACAATTGTATGATTCTGCCACCATGAATAAATTCCCTTCAACCAGGGCCGGCTCTAGGATTTTTGCTGCCCAAAGCAAAAACAATTTTGGCCGCCCCCCCCCCCCCCCGTTTTTTAATTACCCCACCCCCAGCCCCGCCTCAACTCCGCCCCTTCCCCAAATCCCCAGCCCTGCCTCCTCCCCCCAGCTCTCAAGCCTGGGAGGGAGGGGGAGCCACGGCCGCTCGGGATCTCCCCCTCCCTCCCCGGTTTGAGAGCCTGGGAGGGAGGGGGAGACTCCGAGTGGCCGCGGCGCGGGCGCCGCTTCTCCCCCTCCCTCCCAGGCTCTCAAGCGGCTTGAGAGCCTGGGAGGGAGGGCGAGTAGCGGCGCGCGAGCGGCAGCGGAGGTGAGCTAGGGCGGCCGGGGCACATTTTTAGGGGCGGCATTCTGGCGCCGGCCATGCCGCCCCTAAAAATGTGCCGCCCCAAGCACCAGCTTGTTTTGCTGGTGCCTAGAGCCGGCCCTGCCTTCAACGTGCAGCATATGTTACTGACAATTTTTCCATGTCTCCAGTTAATTTTTGAGTAGAGTTTTCCTACAAAGTGTTTGAAGAAAAGTAAACACATTTTTAGGTATCATACAAATACAATCCATTTGTAAGACTTTTTTAAAGAATATTTTTAATTCTAGAGGCAATTTACCTACCAAATTTCAGTCCATTAATGCCTTCTTATTTGTATCTGGGTGAGAATGCACCCCCAATTTATTGCATTTCTGCTTTGTTTTAAATAATGAAAGGATATGACCCCCCTAAATAAGAAATCCTGATGGAAAATGAAGGGTTATCCTTCTCAGCTCATGTGGGCTTTTTGTAGAGTACAGGTGGCTTTTGTATTTAATGTTTTAAACCTGAAATGTCAAAAATAGAAATACCACAGAACACCTGTCATAACAGCAGCTTACAGTACAACCATTTTCAGTTAAAAGGATTTGTTATCTTTTTATTTACATGTAGTAAAATAAGTTGCACATGAGGTGCATATCTTCTGTTAAGGAACAGAACGTATGATGGCTTCACTCTGATGTGATATTTATCTCCATGAGTGAAGAGACTCACAATGCGATGAGCGCCAAAGCCGCAACAAAATCAGGTTTCTGTTCATGAGTAAGGATAACAGTTGTCTAAGACCTAAGCTATCATGCATGGCTCAGGTTTCCTCTCTTCAGTGCATAGGGGAAGGAGCAGGTCTTACACTGAATTTTGTTTTGAGTATAAGCCTGTGCATGCTTCCAATTTTAAAATAACATAAAGTTCTCTGTCTGCATCATTTTAGGCCACAAAGTTTAGTGCAGGAGGAAGTGTTTTGAAACCATATGATACAAGATAATGATACAGGAAGTTACTTGTGGCATCTTAATTTTGCATTGAAAGAAATCTCTTCATAGAATTTGTTTTCATACTTAGGAAACACCTGGTGATTTAAGAAGTCTTTGATGAGGCCCCTTCAATGCTATCTTTAAAGGTGTTGCATCTCTAGCAGAAAGCATAGTGCATAATATTTAGGTTTTTGAAGGAGTAGAATTAGAAAAATCTAGAGCATTCTTACTGTTTACTTCCATCATACTTCTGCATAAAGACCCTGATTCAGGAAAGCGCCTCTATTAAGGAGAGCACTTGAGAACATATGTCAGTCTCATTTAAGTCAATGTTAAGCACATGATTAAATGCTGTCCTGAATCGAGGCCAAAAGATAGAATGTGTATGAACTTTGCAGAGCAATGTTGTCTAGTAGACTAGCATAGGAGCAGGAGCCAGGAATTCTTGGGTTCTAATCTCACCTCTGTCACTGATTTGCTGTCTATTCTTCAGCAAGTCATTTAATCACCCCGTGGATAAAATTAATCTCCAGGGCTGAATTTGGCCTAGGTTGTCATGGGTATGTATTATTGGAATATATGCCATGCTCACATTAGCCATTTTGAGAAGGAAGTCATCAAATGTGAGGTTCAAATTACAATATCGCAGTCATCACTTAATAGTGGACCATGTAATTAAAATAAATAAAGACAGAGTGCTCCTTGTAATAGGGCTGAATCTCTACTGTATGTACTCCACCTAATATTTTTTTACAAGATACTAAGGGCTGACCTATATTATTTAATTAGGGGCCCTGTGCTGGAACGGTGCAGGGATGCAACTGCCCAGCGGAAGCTCAGGAGTTAGTGGCAATGCCTCCCATAGCTTCAAGGTGTATAGGGGGTGTGCAGCTCTATGCCACCCCTTAAAGTAGTGCAGCATATGGTCTCTTCTCTGATATAATTTACTCTTCTTTCATGTTTTTACACATTTTAAATCCATGCCCACTAATGATTCCAACAATCAGCTTTTAATGTGGGTCTGAGGCAGCATCCTTTCCAATCTGGTATTAGGGCAGAATTTTCTCATCTACCAGGGAGCTCCTCCTTCTACCAAATCTGTAGAAGCTGTGCTAAGCTGGATGCTGGATCATTCTTTGCCTCATTAAATTACAGTTGCTCTGTGGCACCCATTCCTCTGAATCTACTGTATTTTGCTGATTTGTTTCAAAATCTAAATAATACTTTTAAATACAGGATTTTAGTATTGAATATACATGTATATAATTCAGTACAAAAATCCTGTATTTAAAGGTATGCAAGTGTGTGTGTGTGTGTATTATATATTATATATAGTGTGTGTGTATACATATACACACACTTCATTTTTTGGAAGATTCTGAATGCATATATTGTATGGTCAGACTTGAACTCCTAGACAATTAAGAGTCAAAAGGCCATGCAATATATCAGACAAAAGTTACTTCTGGAATTTCAATAAAGTTTTGACTTTGGCTTATGACTTTGCTGACATGAGGCATATGTCATCTTTATTTAGTCGATATACAAAGATCATACAGAACCAGATTGTGCTTGGCCCTTACCTTACGTGGGTGTGCAGTGGGGATAAAGTGTGCAAGTGGATGTCCCCTCTACTGTAGAGCCTGTGTAAGGGTCAGGCATAATTGCCATCCCTACCTTCCAGGCAAAGAGGGACTGCTCCCTCCCTACTCCCCTGGGGGCGCATTGTGCTCCAAAGGGTGCAGAGAAGGGGCTGTGCAGTGCCCTCTCCCCTCCACACAAGTTTTCAGAGTGGGAATGGTGCAGTAGGGGGAATAAGCTACATCTTGGAAGGGGTGTAGCAGAGGCCATGCTTCCCCTGTTTGCCACTCTGTACCACTTCTAACACCAGGATTTACCTACATGGCACAGTTGAGCAAATAGAAAATATAGAGATCATACACAATGCAGAGCGATTTCTGTAGAGATTTATGACCTCTGTATGCAAATAAACTAATGCAGGTGTCAGGTTCTTGCAGTTTTGGTAGCATTGTTAGAACTCAGTGTCTAAAATGTAAATAATTTGCACTGACTAGTCCCATTTGTTGGCCTGGAGATTCCCTACTTCTAAAGAAAGTACCATACAAGGTTGTTAGAATGTTTGTGCTTTTCAGTCTCTGCGGGGATTTCATCATCACAAAATGCTTCTGAGCTCTCAAAACAGCAGCAGCTGTGTTGTAATACTTTCGACTGTGGTTAACCCTCAGATAAACAGAGCCAAATTCTGCCCTGACTTACACACAGAGAAGACGCAAAGGCCTTGAAATTTGCACAGCTCTTGGGGATTCACTGTAGATACAGGGCCATTTACACAAAGACCTTGAGCCTCTGCACTGGCTCCAGGATTTCTGCTGCTCTCCAAAGCCCTTGGCAGTGTGGCTTTGGTAGAGCCATTCCCAGCCTACAGCTGCCTTTGGTATATGGCGGGGATTCCACAGCCCAGGGAGGCTCAGCAGGAAAGTTAAAGTCATCTAAGCATAATTTTCTCAGATTCTCCAGGAGGATGGTTGGGGAAGATTGAGTGTCACTTTACTCCTCCCTTCCATGTCTTTCCTAAATATAGATTTTCAGATTTATGGAAGGCATTCTGTCCCAGTGGATCCATCCGCATATTTTATTGCATATCCTGTTCTTGACGTACTGATACCATGCTATCTTGAATCCTAAACCTTTATCATGACTACTGTGTTCAGATATCACCACTCTGCTGCTACCTGCTGGTCCTGACTTCTAAGAACATGCTACTGATTCATGCCAGCCTGTCCTGATCCTGCTAGAGAGCTGACTGGGAACTTGAATAATTGTCTCTCTGATGCATGCTCATCATCCACAACGCAGCTGCATGCTTTTTATTTTTGAGGGGTCCTCCAGGGTTTCCCCACTCCCCACGCCTCTACCTTGCAGCAACTCTTCTCTGTTTTTACACCGTAGGATGGACAGAATGGATGTGTTCGTAGGATCCCTCTAGAATTTGTGCTGCTCCACGTGTCACCCAAATGGCCCCTCACAAGAAACAGCTTTTCAGAGCGTGAGTGCATAGTCTTTGCAGGTGTAGGGAGCAAGGCATTGGGCTCTGGGTGTGATCACGGATTTGTTCCTTGTGACACTGCTTTGCTCTGCCACTACTCCAGTAGGCTGGCCCATGCAATACCAGACAGTATGTATATAATTAATGCTCAGTACTGCAATATAGATTATAGAGTATGGGTGTTTAGTATCTCACCATAGCTTTTACAAGAAAAATGGGTATGAATTTTCTTCAGATAGTCCTGATCTTTGGAGGATACAGGTAAAGCAGGAGCAGGTCTTTATGGTAGTTTACTATGTGAGTGTCCCTTATGATAATACCTGTATTTCCAAAGAATCCTCTTTATACAGAGCATTTGAAACATCTATATTAGCTATTTTCATTAGACAGGGTTGGGCATTCCTTTTTAGTCTGAAAAGCTGCCACTGATCTAGGTATAGCATTAAAGGGTCTCCCACTGTCTCCTGTAAAATCTAGTGAGAATAATAAAGTGACAGAGGGCAATGAATAGGAATATCTTTAGGACTGTTTTCTAGGAGCACAGCTGTAGTTGTTAGATACAACTGCACTTTCATCCTAATGAGCAGAAATGTTTCTGGCCAATTTCAAAATATATTGGAGATTAATATTAACTGAGGCCAGTTTCTCTTCAGTTCCTGTGCTGAAAAGAGAAGGTGCAGTCTCAGGCCTGGATTCCGTCATGCAGACATTGAACACAAGCACTCAGCTGAGGATATTGCAGACTTTTTTTTTTTTTTTAAATGAAGCTGCTCGACAAGTTTTATTCAGCGTGAATAAAGAGAAAGGAGGTGTCAGAGAGAAGAGGAGAAAAGAGAACCTGGAAGCTCTTTGTGGAGAAAGAAAGATAACAGAGAAAATGGGCGTAGAGTAGGGAAAAGGGCCTAGCAATTAGAGAAACCGTATGTGCCACCCTTTTGACATTCATTCTGCCCCTCTGTTTCCTTGTGCAAGTTATTCCAGTCACCCAAACATCACTTGAATGAAGAGATTTTTCTGAGTACTGTTTATGCTAATGAATTATTTCCTTGGTAGTTCAAAAGTTTGGAACATCTCTGTCCTTGGGGCTGTGTTCCACCAAGAAAACACTGAAATTTGGCATTATAAAGGAGAGAGTACAGAAGAGAATTGTTTACAACCTCCAAAAAATATTTAAGAAACCTATGACTGCCCTAATCTGTATACAAGACTTGGGAGTATTTACAGCAAACTCAGTGGAAATAAATGTGTGTGTGTGTGTGTTCATGTAGTGTGCACCATATCCAGGTGTGTGTCCAGGGAGCTCCTGGCCTAACACTCCCCTTCACATAATCTCAGCAGTTCCATCCACTCAACCTACAACTCCTTGGACCCCACCCTGTGTCTCTGTGCGCCCCTGATTCACCTAGAACCCACTTTCCACACTCAGCCCCCTCCCCCACCATGGCTCACTCAGGGTACGTCTATACTTACTTCCTGGTCCGGATGTAAGCGATCGATCTTCTGGGATCGATTTATCGCGTCTTGTCTAGACGCGATAAATCGATCCCGGATCGATCCCGGAAGTGCTTGCCGTCGACGCCGGTACTCCAGCTCAGCGAGAGGAGTACGCGGCATCGACGGGGGAGCCTGCCTGCAGTGTCTGGACCCGCGGTAAGTTCGGACTAAGGTACTTCGAATTTGCGTACCTTAGTCCGAAGTGGGGGGTTAGTGTGGACCAGGCCTCACTCACCAAGCATACTCAACAGTCACCCATTTAATCCAGCACTCAGCCCTTTCACCACCCATCCCTGAGCAGGAATGGGGGAGAATAAGGGCTCTGGGCCAGCATGAGCAGGGAGCATGTGACTGCTGGGAATCTATTTCCTTAGCCCTGGTCTACACTACGAGGTTAGGTCGAATTTAGCCGCATTAGGTCGATTTTGTATGCAAAGCATCTACACAACCAACCCCATTCCGTCGACCTAAAGGGCTCTTAAAATTGACTGCTGTACTCCTCCCCGACGAGGGGAGTAGCGCTAAAATCAACCTTGGGTAGAATTTGGGGTAGTGGATGTAAGCAGAGTCAGGATGAGCTCTACCCTGACATCTAGTGGTGAATTATGGCGAGTGTGGAAAAGAACTCCAGGGGCTGATCTTGTTTGCATAGGCACACCCACTCGCCTGGCATGAAACAACAGCAACTGAAAGTGGTTACTTTGGCTGGTGTGGGATCCCCAGTTTCTCTGTTATTGGGGCAGGAAGAATAAAGTTTTGTTACCCTGATTCTGTGAATCAAGGCCAGTGGAACTGTTGTATGACAGAAGGACTGAGTGAGTCCTTCACCATTACCTATGTAGCACTTGCTTGACAAGGGGCATGGGTTACAAAACCCAGTGAATTGAGAGAGGATGGGGGTAGGTATCTGTACCTGGTGGTGTGGGCACCTTTTTGGAGCCTGAAACACCAATTGCACTACCTCCTCTCTCCACTGTTGAATGTCAGAGCTAACTTTGATTCCATTAGGAGTCTAGTTACAGGCTGCTGAGCTGAGTTCACTTCAGGCCAATAGTGCACCAGCACTGGGGCTCCCCTACTACTAGCTGAAATCACTAAGAGCTGAAATCACAAAAGAGCTAAAGTTACCAAGAGCTGAGATCACTGAGGCTGTGTTAACTAGTGGGGGAGCCTGAAGCTATATCGCTAAGCGGCTGGTGGAGCAGCTAGCAGAGTGGAGCCTCGCGGGGACGGTTGGAGTGGAGCTGAGTGGCTCACAGGTCGGTGAGCAGAGCAGAGCGGCGCGGCTGGAGGAGCAGCAGCGAGCAGAGCGGAGCCTTGTGGGAGTGGCCCAAGGGACGGCTGAAGTGGAGCAGAGCTGAGCGGCTCACAGGTCGGTGAGCGGAGCAGAGCGGAGCGGCTGGAGGAGCAGCGAGCAGAGCGGAGCCTTGTGGGAGCGGCCCAAGGGACGGCTGAAGTGGAGCAGAGCTGAGCAGCTCACAGGTCGGTGAGCGGAGCAGAGCGGAGCAGCTGCCAGAGCAGTTCGTGGGACGGCAGGAGCGGCTCGTGGTGAAGGCTGCGGCGGAACCCCACGGAGAGGCAGCCGGTCGGCCTCGGATCACGTAAGGTGCCCCTTAACACCCTGCGCGCCCCCCCCCCCCCTTGAACTCTGGGGCTGCACTGACCAGGGACAGAGACTTTGGGGGGTTGTTGGACTTTTGGGACTTTGGTGATTCTTGGGTTGTTGGACCCAAGAGACTTTGGGGTTGTTGGACTTTTGGGACTTTGGTGATTCTCGGGTTGCTGGACCCAAGAGACTTCGGGGTTGTTGGACTTTTGGGACTTTGGTGAGTCTTGGGTTGCTGGTTTCAAGAACCAATGGGAAAGGACACGGCCCAATCTGCTGGGGTGGGTCTTCGCTCATGGTTTGGTCTATGAACTCTAGTTGTGGTGTTTTCCCAATTTAATGCTATGTCATTTACCTCATGTTATTAAACATTTTCTGCTACACCGAGGCTCTGTGCTTGCGAGAGGGGAAGTATTGCCTCTTCGAGGCGCCCAGGGGTGTGTGTAAGATTTTCCCAGGTCACTGGGTGGGGGCTCGAGCTGGTTCTGTGTCACGCTGTTGGGAAGGGACCCCTATGTACTGAACCCGGCCCTTGCTGCTATCAACTGGCCTGGCAGAAGGGTTACATGTAGACGCAGCGTTGTGCAATTCGACGGTATTGGCCTCCGGGAGCTATCCCAGAGTGCTCCAGTGGGACTGCTCTGGACAGCACTTTCAACTCCAATGCACTAGCCAGGTACACAGGAAAAGCCCCGGGAACTTTTGAATTTCATTTCCTGTTTGGTCAGCGTGCTGAGCTCAGCAGCACAGGTGACCATGCAGTCCCAGAATCGCAAACGAGCTCCAGCGAACTGGAGACACTGGATCTGATTGCTGTATGGGGAGAAGAATCTGTGCAGGCAGAACTCCGATCAAAAAGAAGAAATGCTAATATATATGCCAAAATTGCACAGGGCATGGTGGAGAGAGGCTACACCAGGGACACACAACAGTGCCATGTGAAAGTTAAGGAGCTCAGGCAAGCCTACTACAAGACAAAAGAGGCAAACGATCGCTCCGGGTCAGAGCACCATACATGCCGCCTCTATGATCAGCTGCATGCCATTCTAGGAGGGGACCCTACCAGTAGTAGATAACTATTGGTATTTCAACAACCCCAATGGTAATTTTCTGGTCTGGGAAGTAAGTCCCTTCTTGCAGCTGTTTGAACAGCCGGAGTTCCTAAAGATGCAAGCGTCATGCACCTTTCCCGGCCATCCCACGTTGATGTCGGTGAAATGTCCCTTGTGATCCACCAGTGCTTGCAGCACCATTGAGAAGTACCCCTTGCAGATTATGTACTGGTTGGCAAGGTGGTCCAGTGCCAAGATAGGGATATGCGTTCCATCTATCGCCCCACCACAGTTAGGGAACCCCATTGCAGCAAAGCCATCCACTATGACGTGCACATTTCCCAGAGTCACTACCCTTGTTAGCAGAAGGTCACTGATTGCCTTGGCTACTTGGATCACAGCAGCCCCCACAGTAGATTTGCCCACTCCGAATTGATTCCTGACTGACTGGTAGCAGTCAGGCGTTGCAAGCTTCCCCAGGGTTATCGCCACTCACTTCTCAACTGTTAGGGCAGGTCTCATCTTGGTACTCCTGTGCTTCAGGGCGGGGGAAAGCAACTCACAAAGTTCCAGGAAAGGGGCCTTACGCATGCGAAAGTTTCGCAGCCACTGGGAATCATCCCATACCTGCAACACTATGCAGTCCCACTAGTCTGTGCTTGTTTGCTGGGCCCAGAATTGGCATTCCACTGTATCAACCTGCCCCACTGCCACCATGATGTCCCAATTGCCACATCCCGTGCTTTCAGGAACATCTGTGTCCATGTCCTCATCACAATCGTCCTTGTGTTGGCGTCTCCTAGCCAGGTTCTGCACATACTGCAGGATGATGCACGAGGTGTTTACAATGCTCACAACAGCAGCGCTGAGCTGAGCGGGCTCCATGCTTGCCATGCTATGGCGTCTGCATGGGTAACCCAGAAAAAAAGGTGTGAAACGATGGTTTGCCATTGCTTTCAAGGAAGGAGGGAGGAAGGGGAAACTGATGACATGTACCCAAAACCATCCGTGACAATGTTTTTGCCCCATCAGGCATTGGGAGCTTAACCCAGAATTCCAATGGGCAGCGGGGACTGTGGGATAGCTACCCACAGTACACCACTCTGTGAGTCGATGCTAGCCATGGTATTGAGGACGCACTCTGTCGACCTATTGCGCTTAGTGGGGACATACACGATCGACTGTATAAAATCACTTTCTAAAGATCAACTTCTATAAAATCGACCTCATTTTGTAGTGTAGACATACCCTTAGTCTCTTTCAGTGGAGACGTTAATGGAATTACTACAGATTTACATCAGTGTAGGTGAGACCTGGGTTTATTAATAAAATTTATGATGGTAGCCTGCACCATGTGCTAGGTGCTATACAAACACTTAGAAGACAACCCACTAAAAAAAAAAAAGTAGCAAAAAGTGGAATTCTGATCCACATTAGGACACAGCAGTATACAAGCACTCTTACTCCCCAGCCACCCACACATTAGCTGGGTAAGATTCCAGCTTAGCGCTCTCTTGAGTGCTGGGTTGAGGAAGCAGCTAGTGCACCCACGGATGATCCGGTCTCAGGGGCACGGCCAGGCTCCCAGCACTGTGCACGCACTACAGTCAGAAGCTTGCTCTAAGGAGGTGGTGATGCATGCTGCTCCTTTTAGGAATAGCAGTCAGGTGTGTTCCCCCCATGTTCTCTGAGGCTAGGTCTACACTAAGGGGAGGGGGGTCGATTTAAGATACACAAATTCAGCTACACGAATAGCGTAGCTGAATTCGGCGTATCCTATTCAACTTACCCCGCTGTGAGGACAGCGGCAAATCGACAGCCGCGGCTCCCCCATCGACGGCACTTACTCCTCCTGACGAGGTGGGAGAAAGCGCGTCGATTCGGGGATCGATTTATCCATCTAGATGAGACGCGATAAATCGATTCCCGAGAGATCGATTTCTACCCGCCGATCCGGGCGGGTAGTGTAGACTAGCCCTGAGCCATTCTGCCCCGTGTGAGGGACTCATCATGACTCAGTCACTGCTCTGCTTCCCCCTGCAGCTCAGACTGACAGAGTCAGGATTTTGCCCATGGTAGAACCTCTGGTGCTTTGTTTGTATTTCAAGCAAGAGCCCAAGCACCACAAAATGGACAGTAGAAGACAAAGACACTGTTGAAATAATTAATTTAAAAATAATGACGCACTTGTTATTTAAACCAGAAATATAGAACATATTTATCTCCTCAGCAGGCAAATATATCAGGGTTATTATTGCTTGTGCACCAATATCTTTGTGTAAAAGACAAAAATCTTTTCATTTTATCCCGTGCTACAATATACCACATAGGAGGGTGTGGACACACCACATAAGAAAATACCCTACCCCACAAGAAAAATTACACAATAACTGCACATATTGCTAGATGTTGCAGGAAGATATTCGCAAGAAACTTGCCTAGTCCTGCTCCCACAGATGTCAATAGCAAAATTCCCATTAACTTCAGTGCAAGCAGGACTAGATCCTAACTGAGTAATCCACTTTCTCCATGCAGAGCTGTGTGTCTGCACGTCGGAAGGCAACCATCTCACTTTCAATATAAAATATTTTCTAGGCAAACACCTTCCGGAATAGATGATACTCTGTTTACAGGCTTGCTAAATTATGGGAGACAGAATGGTCAGCAGTTCTAATTATAGTACATTAAAAAGTTCACACTACTAAAGCAATGTATCAGATTCATGTCCAATAGCTATCAGAAGTTAGTGTCCTGATATGACATCTCATTCTCCCACCAAGGACAAAATATATGTTATATATGGCTCTAGCAGGGTTTTTGCTGGGTCTCTTTCAAGAGACAGGTCAGTTTACAAATCGGGAGCTGGGGTCATTCCCCGGAGATCCAAACAGGAGTGCTGAAAGGGGGACGGGGGAACTCATGGATTAGTTAATGCAGCCTAAGGCAGGATCAGGCTTTTCATGTTTGCAGCCCAGATGGATCTCTTCTTGTGGGCAAGTTCACAGGAGACCTGAGGCCTTGTGAACTGTCCCCTGATACAGGATGGCTTTTAGCATCCTCAGATTGCAGCCTTCCAACTCAACAGAGCCTAGTGAGCCACAAGGAAGGACCTTACTGAGGGTCTGGAGAAATGGTTATTTCCTTCTGCTGCTCATCCACACACCAGGCCAGCAAGCATTTTCCCATTAGGACCCATGCTGCCATTGGATGGGTCCCTCTGTGTCTGGTGAGTAGAAGCCATGGAAAGGATCCTGAATAAATAAATTACTGGCAGATTTTCACATGGAAAAATGACAGGACAACAGAAGATAGTGCCATGGAATGTGGCCAGATCTCGGCTCTTCTCCTACCTACCAAGGTCTGCAAAAACACCATGGACATCTTGTCACATGGAACACCTGTGGAAGGCCTTTACATAGTGCTGAGGTAGGAAGAAGTGCTACAGAGGAGACACTTCCCCATGCTATGTTGCCAGGAGATCAGCCCATGGAGGGGCCTCGCTGTGCACAGACCCATTGGGGATAATCCTGTATCCTTTGGGGTTTGATGGATAAGAGCAAGCTCTAAGAGACTTGATACTCAGGGCCAAATCCTGCTCCCCTTACTCAGATGTGCAGTCCAGCTAGAATCACTAGACCACTCACCTGAGTCAAGTGAGCAGGACTTGCCTCAGTGAAGGTCAGAGAGCAAAGTTTGTTTCTGTTTATTTATTAAGGCTAAAATTGTTGCCAATCTATTTGTGCATTTCTTTCCCATGGAAGACATATATTTATTTGAAACTCCTAAACATGAGAACACAGCTCACAGAAAGTACATGATCCCCATGCACCATTCCCTCCTCTGTCTCCCCATGGTATTCTGGGTCAAGTTCAAAGTTTTGGACACCATCTTTCTAGTCTTCTATGTGATTGGTCCAAATTATTTGAGGGACCATCTCCCATAACTGCTGTGTTGCCCTGGAACAATGGAACTATCAGTCTCAAGACCGAGACTCACATGCAGATTTTTCCCAGTGGATGGCATATAACTGTGAAACTCACTCCCACAAACTCTCAGAATGACCAGCACCTTCAGAGAGAAATCCAGACTTCACTTGTTTTCCCAGCTTTCCCACAATAACACAATCAACCACCCACCCACCCAACCAAGAAACCATACAAAATAAACTGTCCAGGCCCTCAAGGCTGAAGAGAGATGAAACAGAAAGAGAAATACCGTATATTCTTATAAGTATGCTTTATATTTTTGGAGATGCCCAGATATCCTAGTGATGGGAGTCATGTAAGAATATAACAAGGAAGGAAAGAAGGAAGGATGAGTGGATGTATAGATAAAGCTGAGAACTGTTGGTCTTGATTCAAGTTTTATTGTTCAGTAGAAACAACTACGGAAAGATTTACAAGGGGTAGAACCTAGTAAACCCTTTCAATATCTGTTTTAATCACTGTTCAGAAATAATAATAGGACATGCAAATGCAAAATTTAAAGAGAAAAACAAATGGGAAAAATGTCCACTGGCTCCCTAAATGTCTCTCTTATCACTCATTCCTGTCGATTTTGCAGCAGTTTTGTCCTTTCTTCTACCACCCGTCCCTACCTCTGAAGTCATTATATCAAAGCATGATTTGTTGTTAATAAACAAAAGCTACATTGTTCAGTGGTTTCCTTGCTGAATAATCCCACAGAGGTGCACTACTTTTGGAAGAGGATTTACAGTTTGCCCAGCCTCTAATTTATAGTGTATGGTGAAAATTAGTTTCATGGTTCATAAAGGCACACAGACAATTATCTGAGAAAAATGAATAAACATTTTCCTTTAATTTAGCTTTTTGAAAATGGCCTCTTTCCTTTGTATAATAATCAACTTTTTCTTAAGCATCCAATTTAATCTGAAGGCTCCATCTTGTGGCAAAGTAGAGCAAATTCACCTAGTATGAAGATCAAATGTTTTTGTTTTCTCATTTTCTATCCCTTTCTCTATAATAATTTAAGACCTGATCCTACAAACACTAACACATGGGCTTAAATTTAAGTGCATGAGTAGTCCCACTGAAGTCAATGAGATGTGAGTCCTGAGTCCTGCACAGCTTCACATATGGTAGAATCCATAGTAAGGAGCCAGGGAATATGGTAATGTACAGTAAATTTTCCCCTTGCAGTCTGCTATGCACCCACCATTTGCAGATGATTCCTATCTGCTTAGGCAGTAACAAAAATATTTCTATTCTGCCATATCAAGTTGTGGATTTTTGTTGGTAGCAAGTTAATGTGGCTTAGAGAAGCCCTCACTAAGGATATGTTTCCACTGCAATCAGAGGTGTGACTGCAGCATGTGTAGACATGCACTAGCTAGATTAAAGCTAGCTTGGGTAAGTACCACTAGCAGTGAAGCTGTGACAGCATGGGCTTCTGCACAGGCTGTACGAGCCCAGCTGGGACCCTGGGTATTTATGAGGGCAGCTAGCCCACACTTAAGCCGGTAAGCCTTATCACACTGTTTTGGGGTAACAAAAAACAAGCAGACATTTCACAATGAAATTAAGCATTACTTGAAAACAGGGGCCTACAGTCTGTGTTACATCAGATTTATAGGGTGTAACTCAAATCAAAAGATTTACACCAAGATACAGCTGGTTTAGCAGAGTGGGGAAATCAGGCTCAGTGTTTTTGGCACTTTATTGAGATTTTGAAAAATGGTCTTGTTTCTGCATGAAAAGTACAATATTTTTAATGGTCTGATTCTGAATTTCAGATGAAAATGAATTAATTTTTCAGACCTGGGACATTTTATGGAACATGGAAAATGTAGTGAAAATTTTGTAACACGTCCTCAAATAAAATGCTGAAAAAAGTTAAGGGACATTTGTCACTTCTGAACAACTCAGATAGTCATTGGCTCTAATTCTGTAATTGGAGAATTGGTGGTGGGTCCCAATTAATTCAGTGGGGCTCTGCATAGGTGGATCCCTCTGCAGGATCAGGATCTTATTTGTTTTCCAGAGCAGGCTGTATAATACTTTATATTCACCTTCACTCTTCCCTCATTTCTGCAGACCACACCCCCTTTTCCAGGCATTTGCAAAGATTTTTATAATCTTCAGGTTGCGGCCACTTTGCACTGTGAGTTGCAACCAGTGGCAATATCCTAAGCAGCAGGAGACTCTAGCTTGTATGTAGAATGTGGAGGCAGCCATTCTAGCAAATAGCTCTGTCCTTATCAGCATGTCATCCAAGGGAGCATGTGGCCATAAACTGTTAATGCAAAAATATACAAAAGATTGTTGTAGGCAACAGCAAAAACCATCTGTCCAACCAACAAACCTCTGGAGAATCCCACCTAATGCAATTCAGTCTAATATGATTACATTTGAGTGCACTTATATGATAGTTTTCTTACTTGCACCTAAAATGTAAGTTTTGTTGTCCAGTGCTGGCTGGGGTCTCTTGTCTAACATAATTTATGTCCATTTTAAAATTACATCTGTGTTGCAAAGCAAAGCAAGCACCAGAACAAAATAACTATTCTTATATTTGGTTTTAGGTCAGTTGGCAGAGATGTCAATTCTGCAGCCAGCTCTTAGCAACAGCTTTTCTTGAACTAACCATGCACTTTAGACTGACCAGCGTAGGATTTCGTCCTTCATCTCACACATTCATCAGTTAATGTGACTTAATTTCCTCTTGAACTTGATGACTGAAGAAGCCAAGAAGAGATTGTCAGCAGCTCCCCAGAACATGTGGAAAGAGTGAATATCCAGAGGTTTGGATTCAAAATTGTTTGATTTAGAACTGGAAAATGTTTCACATTTCTCAACTAAGTTTGAATCAATTTTAATAACACAGGAGAGAGAGAGAGAGAGAGAGAGGAGTTTTGTTTCCAAAACTGGTAAGAGCAACATGCCTCCTCCCATCACCCAGTCTGGTCCATGGGTAGACAGCTGTGAATGATGACTTCTACATTTATGCTTTTGAAAACCTCCCCCAGAGTGCACATGTAATATAAGGCACCATACACAATCCTATTTAAGTAATGGAAATCTGTGTAGTGTCATGTTAATGCATAGCTCCCTGCTAGTCACTAAGCAGGAGCTGGATATTTGTCTTGGGCATTTGTCCTTGAGGTTTATTGTGCTAAGACAACTTGATCCTGGTGACATGTTACCACTCTCAGCTATTCCATATTATTAAACTGGCAATTTGCCTCTTATGTTTTTTTCAAAGTGAAATAGACATTTCCCCTTCTATTTCTACAGCATCCCTGCCCCAGTCAGAAACACATGAACAATTGGTTCTGTCTTACAGTTACCCGCCATTCCCTAAGGAGAGGTATTGTTGCCAGTCCAGGTACTCATTAGATTTGCTTTCATAGTTTGACCCTATGTTGAATCAGGCTTAGTGCCACAAATGAGTGGAGAGATGCATGTTAACGGAGTGCTCACTCCTGCTGTCTCTCAGACAAGCCTCGGGGAGCTAGCTGTAATAAAGTGACACAGTTGGGCTGACTGTCAGCTGAACAGTTTGATAGGATGGAAAACCAAGTTGTCTTTTGCATCCTTTCGTGAACATGTAAGGAGTATAAAACCGTTTGCTCAATAAGGCCTATTTTTAACTTTACATTTAGTACACTGAACCCTCCCTAAAGCAACGATCTAAGACACTAGTCAAAACTAGCTGCATAGCACAGATGATCCATCTATCTATCTATCCATCCATCCATATATTTCCAATGTGGCTATCTCTGTAGTATTTGAATACTGAAGATCTTTATATGAAGGTTAAAACAAAAATGTTCTGGGAACTTTGGGGCTGCTTTAAGGTGCTGGCTTAATGGGCACCAACTTTAGGGTGTCATCCTTACTGCTGGTTGTATTCTATTACTCTAATCTTTGCTAATGCTGTTGCTTCTATGTAACGTAGGGGGCATCTCAAATCATTATAATCTTGTCTCCCTCACCAGATCAATATTGGTCTATCTTAGATATTTATACATTGACAGTCACTGTCCTATCGAGGAGCTGAGTGTGAGCCCATGAGTCCTCCTTCCCTTCTGCGGTTACCGAGAACATGAGAATGAAATATGGATGAGTGCAGGAAGAAGCAGTTGCTCAGCTTAATTAGCATGTGGAGAAATATTACAATTGTTTTTGTTTGTAGTTGTAGCAACTAGGAAACATTGAACATATTGAAATATCATGCTTTCTTTGGGCCCTTTTTATTTTTCCCCCATACCAACTGTAATACTGAGTTACTAATTAATGCAGTAGTGATGTGGTAATAGATTTAAGGTACTATATTCCTGTTGTTATTCCCTAATAATTTTTGTAGGAACTATTTACTTTGAGGATTTAGTTTGGCTCTAAATATGCCAAGTGATCGAAACCAGTCAATGCATGGATGGCTCTTCATGGACTCGCACATGATTTCACTTTTGGGAAGAGACAAGAACAAAATCTTACTTTCCAAATGAACGTAAATCATCTTGCATACGAACATTATGTAGTCTAAGGGCTAAGGATGATCCAGAACTCTGACAAGCTTTCATTGACTTCACCATGAGCTTGGTTGAATAAAGAAAGAGTAAACACTGAGACAAATGAGACCTCTTATGGTGGTGCTGACATAGGGTTGCCAACACTCCAGGATTGGTCTGGAGTCTCCCGGAATCGGCATCGATCTCCTGGTGACTACTGAAAGCAACCCAAGAGATTTTAATAGGCTATTTTAAGAAAATGACATTACATCATGTTGGGGGGAAAAATCTCCCGGAATAGCTTCAGTCAGATTTGGCAACTCTGGCAGCGTGTGCATGTGCTATGAGCATGTGTGTGTATGCACACTGTGAGGCTACAGCCCGCTTTGCAAGGTTTGTGTTTTAACTTGGTTGCAACCCTGCAGGCACCTCCCTGCAGCCCAACGTGGCCCCAAGGCTGAGAAATGATTCTCTAGATATTCAGGGACTTTTTCTCTCTCAATATGGTCTCAGAGTTGAATGTACTCAGTCCCTTAAAACAAACAAGGAAGCAACAGCTTTCTGCACTGTAAGACACAGGAACAATTTTGGATCATGGCTCAGAATGAAAAAACTCCTTCATGAGTTTGAGTTTTTTAGTATAGCTGTATTATTGCTTCTGCTGTTGCCATATCCAAAGCCTGTACAGATTGAATAGCAACACAAATCTTGTATAAGGGATATAGGAACTATATTAAAACTTTATACCACACCACAGTATCATGTATCCCATCTATGATATCATGGTGTGGTATAAAGGTCTAATCAACATAATCTTGAGATGGCAGCATTACTTATAAATGTCAAAGCCATGATGGACTGTGCAGATCACTCCAAAAGAATGGCGATAAAGCCTTCGCACCACACCATCCTGTATTCTGTATATGGCACATATGGTTCAGGAAAAAACTATTTTAGAAATGTTTAGAGCATTTTCAAATATTTTACTTGGACTCTTGTCTTTGCAGATCTTTGCCTTTAAAGCCAAGAGCCTTAGTTACCCTGAGTCCAGTTGTGCAGGGCTCTGGGATTGCCATAAAAACCTCTTAGAAATGACCTAAAATAACTGTTCTACTTTTAAAAAAAAACAGGAGTACTTGTGGCACCTTAGAGACTAACAAATTTATTAGAGCATAAGCTTTCGTGGGCTACAGCCCACTTCTTCGGATGCATATCTACTTTTAAAAATGTCACAATTAAAGGTCCTCTATCTATAAGCAGTTGGGGGAAGGGAAGTCTGCAGCTCAGGTTTTGTCCTCCACTGGCATCACTCTGCGGGTCCCTCATGCTCTGGCATGAAGAGGGAAGTGAGGAGATAAGGGTTTTAATGTAAAAGAGCTAAGATATTTTTCAAATATATTTGGAGACAGTCTTTGTACACCTCATAGAATCTGAAAGGACAAAACCATACTTTTTCTTGGCAGTTCACCCTCCAAATGACTCTGTTGAAGCATCTACATACTTAATGACAGAGTGACATCTTTGCTGTCTTCATGTGTCAATGACAGTACATCACTGGGGCATGGAAGACAAAACTGCTAGAGTGGCAGACTAGTGGTTACTTTAAGACACAGGAATCCTTCTGGGGAATCCAGAAAAGCACATATGGGTTTGGAAGAGGATTCTGTGCTGTGTCAGTGCCCTGATTTACTGTAAGAGGCACACGAAGGGAGGAATATGAATTCAGGCAGAGAATGGGCGTTTGATTCGCATTGACCACAGTGAATAAGAGTATTGTAACAAGCAGTGGACAGCAATGGTATGTCTTGTGACCACAATATCAAAAACATGCCTATGTCTAATGGTGAAGAGAAATTGTTTAAGGAAAACTCATGCCTGAGAAAATGCTACATCTCAGTTTCACCAAGGTCAGAGAGGACTGGCTTCATCATGTTAGCCTAGCCCAGGGATTGAGCTAATAGGAACCCATATTTAACTCTGTTTTGTGCTCAGAAACTGGTGTAAACTCTTCATGCCAATTTTTGCTATTGCTCCTTATTCTCCATTCCTCTTTGAATCTTCAGGTGTGAAAGGGAATGGGTGGGCTGGTTGTTTAGGCACTGGAGTGGGATTCAGGAGCTCTGTGGTTAGGTTCCAGCTCTGCCATGGATTTTCTCTGTGACTTTGGGCAAATCACCTAATCTTCCTGTGCCTCAGTTCCTCATTTATAAAATGGGGGAAATCCTTCTTCTTCTATCTCAGCCCTGTGTCCCTCTTATCTATATTTAGGCTGTAACAACAACTATACACTGACTGCATAATCAATTTACTGCAAGGCCAATCAACCATGCTGTCGAATACCATTCCAATATACGTTTGGGAGAAGAAGGGTACCAAGAAGCTTTACTTAAAAAAAAATGCCCACAGGAACTCATATGATTGTACTGCTCAGTGCAGTCAGAATTTGGGAATCCCTTAAACAGGGTGAGCACCTTCAGTGGCTCAGAGACCTTAGCTCTGCAAGGACTCCTTGTGCAGCACCTCATACTTGGCATTTGGGACTAGGGATCATGGCACTATGAAGATCAACCAGCTGCTCTCCTTGATAGGGGGCAAAGCACACGTGGCCTCTTTCCTGTCACTCCTTTTGGTGTAAGTCCTTTCCAAAGAACTGCACTGGGCTTCTCCTGCTGCTTCCAGCTCCTCCTCCTTTCTTTTCCAGCTCCTTTGACAACACTCCATTTACCCTCCTCTTCTCGCCTGCTCTATATTGATGTCACCTGCCATGCACATGACTCCTGTTCATGGCCCAACACTCTGGGTCTGATATCTGGCTCTCCCTCTCATCATGATCCCCTACACTTATCCTCAACTTCCATGTTGACATCCTGTCTGAGCCTTTAGCCTCTTGCCTCCTCACCCTTACCTCCTTATTTTACCTACGTCTCTGGGTCAACTCTCTCATTCACCAAAGGCCACTCACTCAACCCTTGTCTTCACTAAACACACTGCTTCTCCCATATTTCAGTTCCTGGATTCCCTCCCTCAAACTGCCAGCACTATCCCAATTTTCTCTCCACCCACCCCTTACGTGAACTCCAATCCATCAATGTTCATGACTTCTCTGCCACACTCAGTTCACTCCTCCCGGCTCTGTCACCTCTCTCCTTTGTTACTGATTCCCTCGACTCCACTCTCCACCACCTGCAACTCTTTTGCCCCTTTCTCCCACTGCAGTGTCTGTCCCACCACCACCAACTCCCAATTCCCAGCTCACACTGCACCTTCTCCGCTACTCCTGCACCTCTGCTTCTCAGCTCCCACGAAGAAAGTCCTTTATCTCTGTGGTGACCCCTCCCTATCTCAGAGGGTGGGGTGAGAGGAGGCATGGGATCAGATCCACTACAATGGGGTTATGGCTCTTGGGTAATCCTACACTGGCTTTAAGTTTTGTGTTGCTGGTGTTGCATAAATCAGCCATAATTTTCAACCTTTTTTTCAAGCAAATTATGGGCACTCCGCACGGGGCGCTTGGTTTATGGCATGGGGAAGGACATAGGTAGGTAGCCCCTCCATCCTCAGCACATCTGCTCGGTTGGCAGCAGCATGCTCAGTCAGGCACCACTGGAGCAGTGAGGTTTTTCAGGCTCCATCCACCTCAGACTGAGCATTATGAGGTTTGAAGTGTTATCCATAGGCTAAGGATGGTTGGCTCTCGGGGCCAGATTTTTAACGGTATTTAGGCACATAAAGATGCAGATAGGCACTTTTGTAATCCCCTTAGGCACCTATCTGCATCCTTAGATGCCTAAATACCTTTACAAATCTGGTCCTGTGTCTGTTTTGCATCCAACTCAGACACTGATGTTCCATTGCTCCCACAGGATCTGGTGAAGGTTGGAACCTGGATGAAATTCATCTGGCTTAAGCTCAAGATGGCTAAGACTGAGGTGTTTTTTGTGGCAGTGGGGAGCACTCTGAGGAACTTAAAGAGGCCATTGATTGTGCCTTTCTTGAGTCTCTGTGTTCATTGCCTATCAAGGTGATTTGTAACCTTGGGTTATTACTGAATTCATCTTTGCTCTGTAGCAGAATATGCCCCTTAACAATGAAATTTCTCCTAGAGCCAGAGGACTGATAATCAGATCAATTTAGAAGGAAAATACTAAGGATGTGCCAACACCCACTACCAGGGTAAAGCCAAACTAAAGAGGTATTTCTTTAAGTGAGACCTACAGGTAGCAAATGGTGCTCTGATGTATCTTCAGAGAATGACTGCCTCTTATTATGTCTGATTAATCATCAGCTGGCATAAAGATTGCATCCTTTTCTTTCTGATGTGGGCCTTTCTATGATTATCCATGCCTTCCTCATCTTCAGGCTGTGGCCAACTTTGGACCATCTTTGAATGCCACCTGGAAGCTTCCGTTAGTACAGAATACAGCTACTACTATTTAGGTAGGCATACAGATGAGAATTTATTACAGCTACACTCCAGGCTGCACTCACTTCTGAATGCTGATTTCCCACAATGCTTGAAACAGTTAGGACCCACTTCTTCCCCATAGTCTATTGATTGATAGGGAATCTGCTGTTGTTGCCCTCCAGGACTATACTTGCAGGAGCTGGGAGAAGGTTATTCTCAGATACATGCAGTAGCTATGGCAGTCACTCTCTGAAGATACATCAGAGCACCGTTTGCTACATTTAGGTCTCATTTAAAGGAATACCTCTTTGGTTTGGCTTTTCCCTGTTAGTGGGTGTTGGCACATTCTTAATATTTTCCTTCTAAATTGATCTTGTTATCAGTCCTCTGGCTCTAGGAGAAATCTCATTGTTAAGGGGCATAGTCTATGTATTTACTACCTCCTTTAGGAAAATGATGTATTTTTTGTTTTATTACATGCTTTCTTAACGCACTCACCACTATCACAGATGAGTGGCATTTAAAACTAAAGAATAATAATTGATTTGAGTTAACCAGGCCAGAGTACAGTTAATCTGGACCTGAATTCACATCAGCCATTGCTAGTTTCAATTCTCCAAACATGCTCTCTTCGGGAATCATAAAGGATTCTGAATGAACTATGGCTCCTTTTGTCTTTGTAATATGTCTGCTAGCCTGAAACAGGATGACATTCCAGTTTCATTGCTGAATAATGAGGCAAAGAATGTGTTCAGTATGTTGACTAAACCAACCTCATCTGTAACAGATTTCCCATTTGTGTGTATAAACGACAAACTGACTTTTTGCTGGATTGTTTATGTTTAACGGGAATGTCTTGCTCTATTATGTTTATCTGTTTAGCTATTTTTATTTTATTTTCTCCTTATCACTTCTCTACTATCCTTTATTTGTTATCAGTTTATTTCCATCATTCTCCTTTTCAGATAACTTAAGATTTCTAATAACTCACTTTACCCAATTGTAGGTCCTTGGATTTCTACAATCCAGCAGAGTATCTTCATTTTGTTAGTTACCACTATCATGCTGCTACATATTCAATAAGTGCACTGTCTCTAAGAATATAACTTCAAAACTCAGTGCATAAAACACTTAGACTCAACATTATATAGAGAGAGCTTTACAAATATGCCTCAGCATTTACATCTACATTGTCCCTATACACTGGACCCGGTAGTAGTGGTGCCTGATGTACTCATTTAGGGTACGTCTTCACTTACATCCGGGTCCGGATGTAAGCAATCGATTTTCTGAGTTCGATTTATCGCGTCTGGTTAAGACGCGATAAATCGATCCCGGATCGATCCCGGAAGTGCCCCGGATCGATCCCGGAAGTGCTCGTCTTCGACGCTGGTACTCCAGCTCGGCGAGCGGAGTACGCAGCATCGACGGGGGAGCCTTCCTGCCGCGTCTGGACCGCGGTAACGTCGGACTAAGGTACTTTGAATTCAGCTACGTTATTAACGTAGCTGAATTTGCGTACCTTAGTCCGAAGTGGGGGGGTTAGTGTAGACCAGCCCTTAGATGGAATATATGGGCCCACAGAGTCAAAGGTGTTAACATAACCTGTTCACTGTCTAACGTTGAGCAGTTTTAAACAATGTCCAGAGTTTGGTATAGAAAGACTTTCGGGTGTTTACTATCATGGCAAATACACCATTAAAAATCCGTTAAACCTTTTATTAAAGATACAGAAAAGGAGGGGGGGGGGAAATAGTAAAAGCATTTGAAATGTAAAGTATTAAGAGTGGCTTTCATCCCTTGTTCCCTTTCCCTTTAGCTGTAGAGAGTCTTTAGAAGGAAAAACAAAACAAAACGCTTGTTTGACAGTTTCCTAGAAGGTATTAAAGCTGTGATAAACCATCTTTTGGGGAAAAGAGAAGTTAGTTGAGATGGGCTGGAGCTGTTGTTGTTACAGTCCAATCCCATTTCCTAGAAGGCAAAACAAGACAAATAGGAAAAGAAGAGCAATGAGAAAAAATACAGCTTCTGTCTCTGGTGTTGACTCCCTCTTGCAACCCCACAGTTGGAAAAGCACAGGCTCACCACAAGCCACTCCAAGACCTGGCAAACTTATACCAATATCAGGCATTGCTTTTAGCTGCTTTTTTTTTGGTCACAGGAAGTGCTTCAAAATATGCAGTCTTGGCCAGCTAATCCAGACTCTTATTAGCCAGTAGGCAATAGAGGAGAGATAGGAAAAAGAAGAAATAAAGTGGGTAAGGAAAAGAACAAAGGGTCAGGGGAGACATAAAGTCTCACATCACAAGTAGTGTTTGGTATTCAGCCAGAACCAGTGGAGGTGGCAATATCATCTGGGTCCCTCTCGCTTGCCCCGGGCTGGTCAAGATGTCTGTCAGGATTAGGATCAAGAAGGTTTGGGGTCCCAGGAGATGGTGGGGGTGGTAGCTATGATGGCGAAGCTTGCTCAAATAGCCAATTTTTCTCCCAGAAAGGAGTGATGGGTAGAATAGCCCATCCCCTCATTAATTTCTTCACCAGCCAGGCCTAATTTCTGATACACCAATTTTGGTTTGCTGATTTCTGATCCCACACATCTCTGCTTCACCAGGCATGATCTTAACCACATCTGTGAACTAATAGGCCTTTTTGTTTGGACTAAATTGGTCTGTCTCACTTTTGCATCTTTCCCCATCAACATTTGTTGTTATAGGTTTTTGGGTCATTTTATAAACTTTCACTCACTTTTCACAGCTGAGCTGACAATTAGGATAAATGTGTAGGCCCAATTATCACCCCATGCCACCAAGAGCAGAGAGAGAGCATGGCTACTACATCACCTTCAGAGCACTTGTAGCATGTCCTCCTTCTCCTGTGCAGGCCTAGTTGCCCAGGCACGTCTAGAGATGTGGAACTGTGACCCTCCATGTCACCACCTTGGAGAGTCTGCTGCCAGTTGAGGTGCTAGACTCAAGCAGTGCTTGAACTCAGGGACTGCACTTCTGATTTCATACAATATTACAGTATCAAGCCATTAAAGTTAAACATGTGCATCCATTTTTGTAGACTCATGGCCTTATAATCCTTCCTTAGGATGAAATTTACCCCTGCTCAAAGGGCCACCCTACACCCTATGCACCACTTAAATCCTATTTAAGCCCAATTTTGAAGACTTTAGGGGTGAATTTCACGCCTATTGAATTTTAATCTCACTCTGCAGAATTGCCCATAAACCACAGAATTCGTTACATATACATGCTTCCCTGAGGCAAGCCCCACAACCTCACACTGTATTGACACAAGCCCTCCCCTCCTACCAAAAAAACTATATGCAATTAAACATTTTAGTTGTGCTTTTTATTGTTTATTTGTGGTTGAGACCCAAAGCATCACTGTATTCATACCATACACGCTATTGTAAAAATCTTTGTGCAAAATATGTCTTGAGGTATAATTTAAAAATTAATAACACACTGATCCTTAATGTGCTTGTGTAATGTATGAATGCATATTAAGAGCTATGGACAAAAGCTGAAATTATGACTAAAATGTGTTTATCAGACAAGTCTGGGGGTGGGGGGAGGGTAAACTGGTTTCCCAAAGGCAAAGGACAAGCTGATACCTCTAGCCTGGTGTTGTCAAAGTTGATTGGCAATCACCCATCAAGTGGCCATTCTTTGGCAATGAAGGGGGGCAGGAACACATCAATCTGAATTTTAGCAAACAACCAAATGGAATTTCTTTCAAACTGAGACTTGATGTCTCTGTCCTCACAGTTGGAATGGACTTTTCTAGGGGTAATCCTCAGGAAAATGCATTTGAAATGGTGACTGGACCATAAAAGTGAGGAGCAAAAACACACCCAAGCTCTCTCTCCTGATCTGTCCCAGTGTCTCTCTCTCTTTCAGCTAAGAAGACAAAGGAACCAGCCCTTTGACTTTGTGGGAATTCTTGAGGTGAAAATTTGATCAGCATTGTTGCTTAGAACCTGTGGTAAGGATTTTACCTTGAACCAAGTCTAGCTTGTTAAGCTTTAGCTACTAGAAAGTGTTTTATATTTATTTCTCTTGTACCCATTTCTGACTTTAATGCTTATATTTGTACTCACTTAAAATCTCTGTCTTTGTAGTTAAATAAACTTGTTTTTTTTTAAAATAAAAACTAATCCAGTGCTGTGCTTAAACTGAACTATTGGTAACTCCAGTTAAAGTAGAAAACTGTTGAATATTGACCCTTTACAGGGGCAATGGACCTTTAATATCTGAACTGGCCAGGAAAGGGCTGGACAGTGCAGAACACATGGTTTGGGGGAAATTTTGGGACTGGGAATTTGTTGGGAATGAGTTGTTTGTAAAATCTCCAGTGCCATTAGTTCTAGAGACAGGCCACAAGTAAAACATCCAGTGCCTGCTGGTGCCCCTAAAATACTGATATACTTGTAATTACACTGAAGTACCACATTGGACTTCCCTCTCAGAAGGAACCCCTCTAGAAGGCTGTTCTTCTCCAAATGATGTCCTAGCAGCAGGCAATCAGTGCTTCTGGTGGTGAAATACCATTGTTGGAACTACTGCTTTTGAGGCAGAAGTTTTGGGACTAGTAAATAAAATAAATAAAAATCCTGGTAGCACCCGTGGTTCACAGATAGTGATACAGCTAACATCCTCACCTTATTTGTAGGGGCTCCAAAAAGCCTCCAATTGCTCGATAATTTCAGTTGGATATAGATTAGTGTTTCCTTTACCTCCTTCTTCCACTCATGCAATTTGCATGTCAACCATACACTTGGCATAGTACCTGTGCAACAAATTAATTTACACTCCAAATCCACTTCTCCCATCTAGCCTTCTGCCACTGGAATCATTCTTTGGTGCACACTGCTCCCACTCTTGCATCTGTACCTTAGACCACTACATTTTACCTATTTAAATCAGATTGCAAATGCTCAGAGATTATATACCCTCTTGCTCAGTGCTTAAACATATTGTGAACCATTTGTTTATATTTTTAAGGCATTTACAGTTAGGTACACAGGAACCTTGCTAATTAGCTACATGTAAATGCAGAGGTGGATATACAGGTCAATGTTATAAATGATACACTCTTTCTTTTGGTACACTTCCTTATATGCAGTGAGGTATATGCAATAGTGGAACATTGTTATAGCCTAACAGAAAAGCATGTTTTTGGTACAGACTCTATCTAGGTGTTCATTGAGATGTTGTCATCTACAGGTAACACCACAAGCAGATGCTGGAATTGTGTATGTATGTCAGATAGGTAGAATGTGGTTTGTTGGGTGAAAAGCCATCCTATCAGATCATATCCTGCTTGGGCGTGGTGTAATGTGGTTTTAGCTCTGGGCTGTTGCTACATGTCCGTGTCTTGGCTTACGATGAATACACCAATAAGCCTGACTTGACAAGGGCAGCTTCCTGTGGGTCATGGGTTGAATGGCACCTTTGGACAGCGGAGTGATTCGGGAGTTTTAGGAGTGCTCACTTTTCAAAAGCAGAGTATTATATTTCACTCTGAGAAAGAATGTCCTTATTTGTCATCCACAGGAAACATCTCCCGCATATCTAGAGATGGGCCTGAACCAAAACCCTCCAAACTTGGGGGAAGTTCAGCTCCAGGTCCAAACCCTGCAGCAAGCTAAACCGACCCCCAGAGCCAGACGACTCCAAATGTGGAGAAAGTGCTGCTGTGCATCCGGATGAACTTTATAGCTCCAGTTTCTCTCTGCTTTTGTGGCACCAAATCCATCTTTGCATTTTCTGCACATTCTTCTCTCACCATAGCCCAGATCCATCTACAAGCTGCATACAGTTCTTTCTGTCCTGTGGCTCATCTAGCTGCCGGACTCAGTTTACTACGCTATCTATCCATCTCTTATCTACCTTTCTTCTTTACCTCTAGCTGCAGTTTTATGCTATTTCTCTGCTTTACACAATAGCCCCCTTTTAACAGGCCTCTCTGTTATTTGAAAAAGAGTTTGCAGTTTATTTTTTGATTAGACTGATTATGACCTGCTGGTTTATTGACACACAATGAAATGATGTGAACTTGAAAGCACTGTGATCACTCCCTTGTTCTGTGTGAGCTGTAATTCA
This sequence comes from Emys orbicularis, assembly GCF_028017835.1. Taxonomy (NCBI): domain Eukaryota; kingdom Metazoa; phylum Chordata; order Testudines; family Emydidae; genus Emys; species Emys orbicularis. The sequence continues at coordinate 27,257,235 of NC_088691.1, forward strand.
ATGCAAAACCCTCTGTCATTTTACATTTTCCAGTTCTTTCATTCATTCCTGCTTAGTAATTAAAAATGGCTTACAAATAAACACTGAGGATGAATTCCAAAATGTTCTGTATTTACTTGCAAGACTGGTACTTCTGTCATTGGCCCACTTAAGTGGTTTTGAAAGATTGTGTACAGGTTCCTTTTACAATATATTTGAAGTTTGTAATCCTGCTTAAATACACAGAAATAGGAAGGATTAGCAAACTGCCGTGCTGAGGCCAAAAGAAGAGAGAACTAGAGGCAATCAAGGAACAACCTATCAGATTCATAAAATATATTGGAGGAAAAGTGGAAAACTGTCAACAAAAATAATATGTTATGGATCCTCAAGCCCTTCTGTTTATGCTAGAGGAAGCCTAAAATAATCTGTGGTTTTTGATGCTTGATTTAGTTTTCCACAAGCCTAATTAACACCAGATTAAGTTTGCTGCCACGATAGTTTATTGCTGAGATTGACAAATACTTGCTGTTTATTTGTTTTCCATAAAGAATGACTGGAGTCAATAACAGTATGACACTTTTAATAATCTTGAAAACAATATGGTAATATTCATGTATTTAAACTCTGGTCCTTACAATAAAAAAAACCCTGAAAATTCAGGCCCTGAGCCTCTACTTTTTAGCCACAAAAAATTCCCATTGATTTAACTGCCTATGAAGTTAATCTTAAAGTTAAACACGTGCTCAAGTGCTTTGCTGAACAGAGGCCCGAGACTCTCCACAACTGATTCATATGAAATAATGACTTGCACAGATAGAGGAAACAGCCTAAAATGAATCCCATATGCATCAAGATGAGAATCGAGCCCTCACTGTGGATATTCAATATGAGAGAAATAGTGAGTCAAAATCATTCCTATTGCTTGGCTTCAGTGTCATTATACCAATGGGTAATTTGGCCTATTGCCATTAAGCACCTGACTCAAACAGAAAGTGCACAGATATGCTCTGTACAACCATATGTACTAGATAAGGTCTCAGTCATGCAAATGTGTATGTAAGAAACTTTACTTAGGTAAGTACACCTACTGAAGTCAATTGAACTACTGATGTGAGTAAAGTTACTCTCACATGTGTTTACGGGATCAGATCCTATGCTTGCAGCTGGGGTTGAGATCCATTCTAGGGACGGTCAGACACCCCAGCCAGCCCTATTTATTCATGAAAATATTTGAAAATAAATGTTATAAATTATTCAACCACATCTGGTGGTTTGGTGCTGCTGCTTCTGCGCCCCATCAAAACCACGAAATACAGAGGTTGACAAGAATGGATTTAAAAAGTTAACCAAACTCTTTCAAACCTGCCAGAAGCTTGTGCTTGCATGCAGTTGGAGATCTAGCAAAGGTTTGTCAGGATTCAGTATTTGACTGGAATTGATTCACCCATTCATAGTTCCCATTCATTATACAATGGCAGAACCAGACAACATTTTTCCGCTGACATTTCCCACCAAGAGCCTAGTACAGCATGAAATATCAAATGGTCTATGTGCCAGGTAAGTCTCTTCCCTGGGACATAACCCATATTCTGGGACTCTACTGCACTGGGTGAATTTCCCCAGAGATGTATACACAGTTTATCTCCAAGGGGAAATGCTTTAAACCGATCTGCATGTGACCCTATAGAATGTTCCCTTATGAACTAGAAAGGCAGCAGCGTGGTTTCTGCCACTTAGGGCCTGAAGAGCATTGTTGCCAGTGTCACAGGTCTATAGAGTACTGAGTTTCCATCTTCTCTTCACCAAATAAGCAAAGGCAGAAATGTTACTGTGTCCATGCTGAACATATGAAAAGGCTCTGAACTGACAGAGTTACTGTTTAATAACAGAGCCTGAGGCTGAGCTCAGAGATAAACAGAAAACGTTAAGCCAGCCCAACTGTGAGATAAGAGCAAAATCAAAAGGTTTAGTGGCTATACTGCTCATTCCAAGTAAGCTAATACAAAACATTGATTGGAATAGTTTACTTGAGGTATGATGTAAACTGAATGACATTCCATACAAGGTACTGCTCACACTTCTCCTTTTGGCAATGAAAAAATCAGATCAATGTTTTTAAGAGTCAGACATCAGTACCTAAAGATACTTCCAAGCACAGCTCTGAGCCCACCTTTGGTAAGATCTTGGCAGTAAATTCTCCTGTGTTTGAGAAAATAAGAAAAGGCTCCCAGGTCTCAAGAGAGAATTTTAATTAAAGTCAGTAGAGAATTTAAAAGTGAGAAAAAAAATGAAGACAGCTGGAAATAATAAAAACACTAGATGCAGAAATCAGTCCAAGCAAAGTCAAAGGGGCCTGCTGCTAGTCACCATTGGTTCAAGGGATGGGATGTGCAAATGAAAGAGGGTATAATGTAGAAGAGGAACAAAACTAAGGCCACACTGGAGAACCAACATCTAAGAGCAAAAGAAACTTATTTTGTGTGTACAGCCTGCTCACTTACTTGTTACTTGGCATTATTGACCATCTATGATGCCACCAATAAGGCTTATGATTATCATAAAAGCCCACAGTATCCCTTTCCAACACTTCATTATTCCCTCTATGGGATCTGTTTTTAATGGATGCTGAACATCTGCATTTAGAGACAATGAGAACTGGGAGTGCTCAAAACCTCTGAAAACCAGGCTCACAACACTTACTAGCTTTGGAAGATTTTGCCAAGAATGCCAAGAAGGCATTGTGCAATGCAGTGGTTAGAAAACAAGAGGATAGGATTGTCTTCCCAGCTCTGTCACAAAGTCATGCTAATCTTGAGCAAGCCACTTAGTGCTTCAGTGTATGCATCTGTAAAATATCTATCTGGGTACAGTAATTATATGACCCCATCACCATAGTATGTAACTACCTTCTATGTACTTAAACATAGGGGAAAAAAACATAGTAGTCTCTTGCTCTGTTCCTTGACCAGACTGTAGTGTGAGTAGCTTAGCCCTACACTACGAGTTTAGGTTGAATTTAGCAGCATTAGATCGATTTAACCCTGCACCTGTCCACACAATGAAGCCATTTTTGTCGACTTAAAGGGCTCTTAAAATCGATTTCTGTACTCCTCCCCGACGAGGGGATTAGTACTGAAATCGACATCGCCGGGTCGAATTTGGGGTACAGTGGACACAATTCGATGGTATTGGCCTCCGGGAGCAATCCCAGAGTGCTCCATTGTGACTGCTCTGGACAGCACTTTCAACTCAGATGCTCTAGCCAGGTACACAGCAAAAGCCCCGGGAACTTTTGAATTTTATTTCCTGTTTGGCAAGTGTGGCGAGCTCATTAGCACAGGTGACCATGCAATCCCAGAATCGCAAAAGAGCTCCAGCATGGACCAAACGGGAGATACTAGATCTGATCGCTGTTTGGGGAGATGAATCCGTGCTATCAGAACTCCGTTCCAAAAGACAAAAGCTCCAAGGGCATGATGGACAGAGGCTACAACAGGGACCCGCAGCAGTGCCATTAGAAAATTAAGAAGCTCAGGCAAGCCTACCAAAAAACCAAAGAGGCAAACGGCGGCTCCAGGTCAGAACCCCAGACATGCCGCTTCTATGATGAGCTGCATGCAATTCTAGGGGGGGCCCCTACCACTACCCCACCCCTGTCCATGGACACCTGCAAGGGGGGAGTGTCATGCAACAGGGATGAGGATTTTGGGGACGAGGAAGATGAGGAGGTGGAGGAGGATTAGGATAGCGCTCAGCACGCAAGAGGAGAAACCATTCTCCCCGACAGCCAGAAACTATTTATCACCCTGGAGCCAATATCCTCCCAACCCTTCCAAGGTGGGCTCACGGACCATGAAGCCGGCGAAGGCACCTCTGGTGAGTGTACCTTTGTAAATATAATGCATGGTTTAAAAGCAAGCATGTTTAATGATTAATTTCCCCTGAAGATTTGGGATGCATTTGCGGCCAGTACAGCCCCTCCTTTTAAATGGCCAACCCAATGGGTGCTTGGTATGAGAAAGGAGGGCGCTGCTGTTTGAAACCATTCCCACATGTTATGAAGGTTGAAGAAGCTGAAAGACTTGGCTTACCATGGCTGCCTGCAAGCCGAATTCTGTTGCCAGGCCCTGCGTGTGTGATCTCTCACACCAAACCGGCAGGCCCTCAATATAAGAGGCAAAATGCGACCTTGTACCGAAAGCACATGTGCTACGTAATGTTAACAGCTTGGTTCACCATGAAAGATTCTACCTATTGTTCTCTAAAATGTGTCTTTTTAAATACTACTCTCCCTTTTTTTCTTCCCACAGCTGCAAATGTTTCAATGCTCCCCCTATCATCTCCGTCCCAGAGGCTAGCGCAGATAAGAAGGTGAAAAAAATGCACTCGTGGCGAAATGTTCTCTGAGCTCATGCAGTCCTCCCACACTGAAAGAGCTCAGCAGAATGTCAGAGTCCAGGAAAGCAGAAAATGAACGCGAGGACAGGAGGGATGAGCGAGATGAGAGGTGGCGGGAGCAAGATGAGAGGTGGCGGCAGCGCGATGAGCGGAGGCAGGATGCAATGCTGAGGCTACTGGGGGATCAAACTGATATGCTCCGGCGTCTGGTGGAGCTGCAGGAAAGGCAGCAGGAGCACAGACTGCTGCTGCTGCCCCTGTGTAACCGCCCGCCCTCCTTCCCAAGTTCCATAGCCTCCTCACCCAGATGCCCAAGAACGCGGGGGGCCTCCGGGCACCCAACCACTCCACCCCAGAGAACTGCCCAAGCAACAGAAGGCTGGCATTCAATAAGTTTTGAAGTGCAGTGTGGCCTTGTCCGTCCCTCCTCCCCTCATCCACCACCCCACCTGGTGCTTCCCTCCTCCACCACCCCTCCCGGTGGCAGTTATCCCCCTATTTGTGTGATGAATTAATAAAGAATGCATAATTTTGAAACTATAATGACTTTATTGCCTCTGCAAGCGGTGATTGAAGGGGGGAGGGTGGTTGGCTTACAGGAAAGTAGAGTGAACCAAGGGGGCGGGTTTTCATCAAGGAGAAACAAACAGAACTGTCACACCGTAGCCTGGCCAGTCAAAGTTTCTCTGCTGTGCTCTTCTAATCGCCCTGGTGTCTGGCTGTGTGTAATCAATGGCCAGGCGATTTGCCTCAACCTCCCACCCTGCCATAAACGTCTCCCCCTTACAGTTATTGTGGAGCACACAGCAAGCGGCAATAACAATTGGAATATTGGTTTTGCTGAGGTCTAACCGAGTCAATAAACTGCACCAGCGCACTTTCAAACATCCAAAAGCACATTCTACCACCATTCTGCACTTGCTCAGCCTATAGTTGAACAGCTCCTTACTACTGTCCAGGGTGCCTGTGTATGGCTTCATGAGCCATGGCATTAAGGGGTAGGCTGGGTCCCCAAGGATAACTATAGGCATTTCAACGTCCCCAACAGTTATTTTCTTGTCTGGGAAGTAAGTCCCTTCCTGCAGCTGTTCAAACAGACCAGTATTCCTGAAGATGCGAGCGTCATGTACCTTTCCCGGCCATCCCACGTTGATGTCGGTGAAACATCCCTTATGATCCACCAGTGCTTGCAGCACCATTGAAAAGTACCCCTTGCGGTTTATGTACTGGCTGCCAAGGTGGTCCGATCCCAAGATAGGGATATGCGTTCCATCTATCACTCCACCACAGTTAGGGAATCCCATTGCAGCAAAGCCATCCACTATGACCTGCACATTTCCCAGAGTCACTACCCTTGATAGCAGCAGCTCAGTGATTGCGTTGGCTACTTGGATCACAGCAGCCCCCACAGTAGATTTACCCATTCCAAACTGATTCCTGACTGACCGGTAGCTGTCTGGCGTTGCAAGCTTCCAGAGGGCTATCGCCACTCGCTTCTCAACTGTCAGGGCTGCTCTCATCTTGGTTTTCCTGCGCTTCAGGGCAGGGGAAAGCAAATCACAAAGTTCCATGTAAGTCCCCTTACGCCTGCCAAAGTTTCGCAGCCACTGGGAATCATCCCAGACATGCAACACTATGCAGTCCCACCAGTCTGTGCTTGTTTACCGGGCCCAGAATCAGCGTTCCACGGCATGAACCTGCCCCATTACCACCATGATGTCCAAATTGCCAGAGCCCATGCTTTGAGAGAAGTCTGTGTCCATGTCCTCATCACTATTGTGATCAAGCTGTTGTTGCCTCCTCGCCTGCTTTTGCAGGTTCTGGTTCTGCACATACCGCAGGATAATGTGCGAGGTGTTTACAATCCTCACAACAGCAGCGGTGAGCTGAGCGGGCTCCATGCTTGCTGTGGTATGGCGTCTGCAGGAGAGCAGAGTTGCAGAGGAAGCGGTGGATGACGATGGATGCCACGAGAATAGATATTTATACCGACCGACAAGAGGACCTGCGAGGTGGATTCATGGCACCAGGAGAGCAGAGTTGCAGCGGAAGCGGTGGAGGATGATGGTTAGCACCGCGCACATTTCCCGAGGAAGAACACACATTCCCGGGAGCCCATGACAGACAACATGGAGAAATTTGCTATCGATACACGACCAGGAGAGCAGAAAGCGGTGGATGATGACGAGATGCCACGAGACTAAATATTTATAAAGAACGACGAGAGGACCTGCGAGGTCGATTCATGGCACCAGGAGAGCAGAGTTGCAGTGGAAGTGGTGGTTGGATGATGGTTAGCAGTCCTACTGCACCGTCTGCTGAAAGCAGTATGGCATCTGCACGGAAAAAAGGCGCAAAACGATTGTCAGCCTTTGCTTTCATGGAGGGAGGGGCGACTGATGACATGTACCCAAAACTACCCGCGACAATGTTTTTGCCCCATCAGACTTTGGGAGCTCAACCCAGAATTCCAGTGAGCAGCGGAGCCTGTGGGAACTGTGGGATAGCTACCCACAGTGCAACGCTCCGAAAGTCGACGCTAGCCACGGTACTGTGGACGCACTCCACCGACTTAATGCGCTTAGTGGGGACACACACAATCGACTGTATAAAATCGCTTCCTAAAAATCGACTTCTATAAATTCGACCTAATTTCATAGTGTAGACATACCCTTATACAGTAAATTTTGTTTTTTGTGTGTGTATGTGTGAAAACTAATTGTGGGAAAGCTGCATGAAGCCTGTAGCCATTCTTATCTCTTGTGGGACTGAGTCCCATAGCCTAGATTCAGCACTCCCTGAAAGTTGTGTCTTTCAAAACTCCCCCAGGTGGTCAACAGTTTCGTTGTTCTGATGGAATGTAGGTGTCTTTAGCGGTCATGGCTGAGGGGATATAGACAATATTTCAGGGTATAGATAACCCTATAGAGCACTTTTAATATCAGGAAAGAGAGACCTTTAACTGGACTATGTATTCAACTGGGGAGTCAGTGTAGAGAGCAGAGAATTAGGGTGACAGACTACAGCTGGAGCTTTTTTCAGGGCACATGTCTTCATTACTAGATATATTGAGCCATAATACTCAAGCCTGGAGTTCATGAATGCATGGGGATAATAATACTGTTATCCTGGCAGATGTTAATGACTGCTGTCATTCACAGACCAGGCTAAATGGAAGGAGCAATGTAATGCTTCTTTATGTAGTAAAAACTGGAAACCAAAGAAAGCCACCACCCATAGGCCACATGGCAAGGCTGATCAGAAGCTAAGCTATGTGGGCTGAAGAGTTTTCTTGGGATTGATTATATAATATAGGGGTGAGAGGATTGATTAGCTGAAGCAGCGTGTGTGTGTGTGGGAGAGGTGGGGTAGAAAGTAAGAGAAACAGCCATGAGCACGACCCAGGGAGGAAGCCAGGCAAAGTGCTCACTGGAGAGGCAGACTTGGATTCGTGAGCAAGGAAGCTGCCAACTGTTTGTTTCTAACCTGTTCAGGGAAAAGGACTTAGTGTCCATTCTTTGTAAATAAACAGGATTGCACCAAAAAATCATCAATATCTTCCTATAATCAATTTCTCATCCTAACAGAAACAACTCAGCATGGTCTTGAATACTGGCTAACCACTCACGCTAAAAGGGGCAATAATACTTACAATAGCTATTTCACAGAAATATTGTATATAGAAATGGGCACCAAGCTCCCTGGACAGTCTTGAGAGGGTGAAGCTAGAATCTGCTCACTGGGAGTAGGGACCCTCCCTTACTACTTGTTTGTACAGCACCTAGCACAATAGGACACACTCCTGACTTAGGCCTTTGGAGGCTACCACAATGCAAATTAATTAATAATAATGAATAGCTGGGTTCCTAAATATATAATGAGCCAAACTAAAACTCCAGATCCAAACTTGGAAAAGTTTGACTCAGGATCCAGGTCTGAACTTCGCTACTTGGGCCCATCACAGCTTGATTAATTAAGGTTTGTAAAGTGCTTGGCGCTCCTCATACGAAAAGAGCTCTTTTTGGCAAGGACTATGCTTTCCTGTGGGTCTGAGCACACTGTGGGCATTACCCACCATAGTATAGACATTAAATAACACCAGAACCAATGTATGTTATTTTATAAGCCTGGCAGTGATTTAATTTATACTGAGGGAAATTCACCCCCTGTATTCACCATAAGGGTTAAGTGGAATCTGTGTGGTACATGGGGCTCTCTCTTGTTGGCCCTCTGCACTGGGTGTGATGTGTGAGTTAATCAGAGAGCACTCAGGAAAGTCAAGGATATTAAAAGGCTGCTGTTATGCTCAGAGACTAGCGTTTAAAGGGTTTCTTCTCCAATATGTTCTAGCTTCTTATTCTGAACTGGTTTACAAACTTTTGATCAATATCAATTTTGGAAGCAGCATCAGAATTTGAAGCAACAATTCTGCAGCAGATATGGGAAGTGAAACCATGGTAATTGAGAATAAAGGAGAAGAGAATAGGCTTTTAAAAATGTAAGAAAATTAAATAGAAGAAACCAAAATCCACCTCCCTAAAGTTCAATTAGCTTCAGGCTAAAAAAATCCCACTGGAAAAGCCATCACTTTATTTAGGAGGGTCTTGGGCAGTGGTTCTCAAACTTTTGTACTGGTGACCCCTTTCACACAGCAAGCCTCTGGGTGTGACTCGCCTTATAAATTAAAAACACTTTTTTATATTTAACACTATTATAAATGCTGGAGGCGAAGCGGGGTTTGGGAATGGAGGCTGACAGCTCACAACCTCCCCATGTAAAAACTTCATTACCCCCCGAGGGGTCACGACCCCCAGTTTGAGAACCCCAGTCTTGGAGAACAGCTGTTATATTGTTACAGTATGTTATACTCCATGATGTTGTTAATTTTGCTAAAGAGTGAACAAGACAAGCATTGGATGCAGAGCCATTTGGATTTAATAGTACATTTCCATACCTTCTTAACCCAGATTTCTCAACCTTTGCTAACTGTAACTGAATTATTACAGTGTAACAAAACCTCTGTTGGAATGCAGTGGAAAGAATGATATCTTTCATATGGGCAGGGAAGAGTATGACTATCGAGAAGGTGCCAAAATCAACCTTTGGGAAGGGCACCCCATTGTCCTGTGCAAGCTAGTCAAAGTGACATTGGCATTGCTTGTGGAGGAAACAATTCATTTATTCGTCTTCTCCAGCAAACAGAGACTCTGAGAAAGGAGAATAAGGTGGGCAAAAGCATCAAAGAAAGAAAAACCAGAACAAAAGAACAGGGGTTGGGCAAAGTTACGCAAAGGAACAATTTGAAAATGGGCGATGGAAGACCTCACAGATGAAATGAATGGCTTGGCTCCAGTGTTGGGTTCATGTGCTTAGCTCTTTCTAATCAAAGTCTAGGAAAAGTTGTTGTCCCACCAGCGGGAAAATGGGCTGTGTACTGGTGCTTCATATGGAAATTCTGGAGACTAAATTTGGTTGAGCTTAGGAATTATTCTGGAAACTTCTACAATTGCCAGGGAGTGGCTTTTACTTATATTTTAATCAAGTGTCTTTTTATTAAAGAAAATAAATTAAAAGCTTGTCCTGTGCTTCGAATCACATTTCATTAAAATGCATTTGGGCTGATTTTCAGACATGCTGAGCACTGACAGCTCTCAATCAAGTCAATAGGAAGCCAGGAGTGCTCAGTGTGACAGATACTGCAATCCCATGCAATATCTTTGGGGACCATACTGTATTAAGTGCATGTATCCATGTGGACTGGTGTTGTATGCAACTCCAAGGGCGAGGGTTACCACAACTCTGCCAGGAACCAGAACAGTGTGTTTGTGGTGATTAAGGTGAATCACTTAGGTTGTAATCACCACCAGAGAGGTACCAGCCCTTGGGGAGGCTTGAACATACTGGTTCACACTGAGATTTCAAGAGAAAAACAGACAAAGAAAGGGTTTAGTTATAAAAAAAGTCTGTGTTTAAACTGACTCAAGACCATTCTGATCCAGCAAACAGGATTTTGTGTTGAAGAGGAGCTCCAATCCTGGAAAGACTTTGGTCTTCTGGGGCCCCATAAGACTGACCTTGGGTAAGCTTCTATGCATATAGGAACTTTTGTTGTTTTTTCTGTAACGCTTTTCATAGAATCATAGAATATCAAGGTTGGAAGGGACCTCAGGAGGTCATCTAGTCCAACCCCCTGCTCAAAGCAGGGCCAATCCCCAGACAGATTTTTGCCATGGGGGAGGGATAGCTCAGTGGTTTGAGCATTGCCCTGCTAAACCCAGGGTTGTGAATTCAATCCTTGAGGGGGCTACTTAGGGATCTGGGGTAAAAATCTGTCTGGGGGTTGGACTAGATGACCTCCTGAGGTCCCTTCCGATTCTATGATCAGAGTTTTACTTCACAAATAAATAGGCTTGCTTAGAAAGAGATGTGTGGTAACTTGTGACTACTGGTGATACCCAGTTTGTAGCCCTTGGAGAGAAAGCAGAGCACAGATGGTGGCCTTCAGGCAGGCAGCCTTGCTGGGAATATCACAATGTAAGGCAGGAAGCAGTGCAGCCTTAAAAATCCCTGATCAGAAGGGAGTGGGGCAAGGATCCCTGCCCAGAGACAGGTGACAGTTGGAGACATGAGACCTAACTGGGCACTCGTGGAGTGGATCACAGGGGCGGAGGTGTGGGGTGGGTGGGACTATATATGCAGTTACCCTGAAACTGTGACACAGCACTTCTGAAAATCAGGCCAATGATGGGCATAGATACAGTTAGAACTTGGCAGGCTAAAATGGGCTCTGCCTGTGTGCATACTGTTCAGTTGCATAGGCAGAGTTTAGAACTGCAGCATGCAATAGTCCCCAGAACTCAAATGTGACTAGTCAAGCTGGCCAGCAAGCTCTCTATTCAGCAGGGGGGTGAACATTTCATCATTTAGGTATAGCATATTGTTTTGCTGCATTCCACAACTCAATGAGTGACTTGTTGGCTAAATCAGTGCTTCCCAACCTCTTCTCTGCCATGGCACACCTCAAGCTCAGGGGCTCTTTCCTCCACCCCCAGCCAGCAGCTGCAGAAGGGAAGGGGAGGGGTAGAGGACCCAACCTGTTACTAACACTGGGGAAGGGATTGACCTCTGATTGGTTGCTCCTCCCCTGGAGGAGGTGGAGCAGTGAGGTAGATGGTCAATCAGAAAGCAGTTTACCCCCTCACCTTGTTCTCACAGTTTTTCAAAAAATTCTGCGGCACGGCTGTTTGGGCCTGACGGCACCCCAGTGTGCGCAGCACGCCGGTTGGGAAACACTGGCCTAAATGACACAACCTTGGCTCCCCACCCAAAATGCAGACTGATGGCTACACACCTATTTTAGGAAAGCTTCTGTCAGTCTACAGCAGCAGCCCAGCCTTGCAGAATTAATTCCGTGGCCCTAAGTAGCAGTAAATAGGGGATGCATTGGCAGTAAACTTATCACCCTGACCAGGTCACCACTTTCACAACATAGTCAAAATAAAACCCTAAACCCAACCATTTCCACAGAGCGTTTCTTGGTGCAAATCAGTTATTGACCATGTTCTGTGAGCCAGCTGTAAATACCTGTGGGTGAAACTGATCCCTGTGTAGAGGGCCAGCAAAAGGCCTATGCCCCGCTGAAGCTCTATTTTGAAGGTTAAGTGGGACAAGCAGCACTGGCAAGCTCAAGCATTCAAAAACCATGTCAGGTCCCCCAAAATCACGAGATTGGCTTAAAATCATGAGGTTTACCAAATAAATAAATTAATTAAATAAATGTTGGGTTCTTTTCATTAATGTTCTGCGTTTTGAACCTTTTCAGATGCACTTGGGTCATGTTTTCAAGCTTTTCTCCACATCAACGAGGGCTTAGGCTCATCACTCCCAGAGCTGAGGCTTTTAGAAATACACCAAATATTGTGACACCTGTGGTAAAACTGAATGAGTTGGCAACGCTGCTTAAGGGGTGAACAGGTCCTCTGCATGGGGTGAATTTTACCTGTGTGCATATGGTTACAAAGGAACCTTTAAATTACAGCACTCGATGGACCCTTCACAAGCTAGTGGCACAGCTGCTCTGGGGATTAGAGCTCTGAGGTCCTAGGCTGGCAAAGAAAGGTAGGCTGTGAAGGCAGCACACACAGCCTCAGGTGAGTGGAGCTGTCAGGTGACAGCACTCTCTGGTTGAACCAGCAGTGGTGTTGATGGACTATGGAAGGAGTCATATCCAGCCCAGCTAGGTTGGGAGAATTATTAGGGGTATGCAGAGTAAAACAGGAGGGACAAGATCCCCCCCCCCCCTCCCAATACAAAATATATAATGTAACATTTATAAAAAGTAAACTTGCTTATTGCCTACACATACCTTATGTTGCATATGCTATAACTCAGTTGTTATTATTTGAATTCCAGCGGTGTCTAACGGCCCCAGTCAGAACACGGTCCCACACACTATGTGCTATACAAACACATAGTAAAAGATAGTCCTTGTTCTTCACAGCACAAGTTTATGTACTTATTGTTATATTAGGACTACTGCTGGAAGATGAACTGTATTGGCAGGTTCTACTCATAAGAGCTAGGTCATGCATTACTTAGGGCTAGAAACAATGCAATTGATTTTCTGCCCTGCAGAAAATGTAGGAACCCGAAGCAAAATTTGCAAAAATGCAAAATAAAAGCAGTTGCTAATGCAGAAAATGCAAATATAACTTACATAATATGAGGTGAGAAATGTATTTTAAACAGCTTTAAAAACCAAAATGAAAAATGCTCAGAATGGAGATAAAATCAGCTGGGAAATTTTCTTCTTGAGCCTGTATTTTTAACAGCTTCTGCTTCTGGTTGTCTAACTTGCTTCACAAAATCAGTTGAAATTTTATAATTCATAGATGTTGGAGCTGGACGAGTTGTTTTATATTATCTAGGCTGGTGGTCTCCAAATTTATCTGCATTGATTAGTCACATGGCACTAACTCCCCTCCCTGTTACATCACATGACAGATAGCTAGAAATACATAAATCCTTTCCTAATATTTTCCACCTAGTCAATTGCAAGGCTGTTGCACAAGGGCAAAGTGGAGGGGAAGCGATCAGAGCTGGAGCAGGCGACCATGAGATTGCCTCTCGGTCAAAGTGTGGACCACGCTGAGAAGCAGTTAAGAACATATTATTATAGCCCATCCCCCAGGAAGCAGCACACAATTTGAAAACACACTGTACAGGAAATTACAATGGCCACTTCTAAATATTTGATAGTGTTTACTCTTCAGCTACAAAAATATGGTAACAGAGCCATGTATAGGAATTACACTAAAATTTCCCTTCTTTTTTTATCCTAACACCACCTGCCACAGAGCAAGGCATGACGTTACAGGCTTTGCTTGGTTGGCAGAGAGCCCAGCGTTTGTAGCACACTCAGGATTTACTCCTTCTGCCAGAAGGGTCAGATTTTAATCTCAGCTGCATGGCGTACAGGCATGTGCTGGTGCATTATTATTTTGGGTTTTTTTTAATCTACTTGGATATGTAACCTGTACATATGAGATTAGAAAACATCCCCTAAATATGTCACAGCAGAGATGAGCTGCCCAGTCTTTGGATGGGCTGCAGATCCTGTAAAATGCTCCACCACTGGCTAAGCTCTAAAATTAATTCGGGCCAGATGCTTCCATTTAAAGGGTCAAGCAACATGGGATCAAAACGGCCACAGGGACAGTGAATCCTGATGAAAACAAAGGAAAATCAGAAGGAAGTTAATTTGAAAAATTCTCTCAAATCCAAAAATTGTAAGTAGTCAAGGAGAAAGTTATATGTTTTTATACTGAAGTAAAATACCTCTCGCTCCCCAGAGCCATTGAGCATTGGCCTGCTAAACCCAGGGTTGTGAGTTCAATCCTTGAGGGGGCCATTTAGAGATCTGGGGCAAAAATCTGTCTGGGGATTGGTCCTGCTTTGAGCAGGGGGTTAGACCTCCTGAGGTCCCTTCCAACCCTGAGATTCTATGATTCTAATCCTGAAAGTATTGACTCAGACCATCCTCCTCCTCAATGCAACTGGACAAAATATTTCCCAAGAATATTCTTTCAAATGTGTAAATGAATTCACGTTAACTATGTTATGTCTTCACTTCCCATAGCTATTTTAGCAAATGAGTTTGCTGGCAGGAATGTTTGCTGAAATAGAGTTCTAAATTAGGCAGCAAATTCACAGAAAGTGAGTTTCCAATTAATAATCAAGAATATTTGCGCTAGAAACCTGATCATAAGAGTTACCCTCATCAAGTCAGGCAACAGAAACAGATCATGTGTTCCATCAAAACTGGCTTAAATTTTGCAGATCTATTGCTTAGAACAAACTGCTCAGAAATGAGTTACAGATCAAAAACTATCTGTAGAAACTGTTTCAAATAATTTTGAACAACAAATATCTTTAAGAAAAATCACCGTTTGCAGACATACAATTTAGGAACAAATAAGATGAAATTTGTCATATAAATTATATTATAAATTATTCATGTCACTCTGCATCTGGGGGGTGGGTCCTCAGCTGGAGCTATGTCCATTTCCCCGGAGGATAGCTGAGGACCTATAAATTCTGCGCAGTTTACTGTTTGCAGGTATTTCAGATGGGATCTTAAAAAGTGAAATCCTGCCTGCTCCATACAGCTATTTAAGGTAAGGCCAATACCCCCATTCTGTAAGAGCAGCAGTGTGATCTGTGGCCAAAATGTCTGCTCCCTAATGTTGTGCTTTGGGCTGTCCACCTATCCAACCCAGATGTGGCTGCTTTTCAGTGGTACAGTGGTTCCTGTTTGTGTATAGTTGTTATAGCACTTTGCTATGGTTCATCTTGCAATAGCTCATCAACTGCCACTAGCTTCTAACCACAGCGTATCCTACCTGAGTCCTCACATCCTCTGAACACCTTCTGTCCCACATCCAAAAACAAAACGATGTTTTCACTACTGCTGTGTTACCAGGTAACTTTTGGCTTGTCCTGAAATACCATTTACGATTTTTTAAAAACACAACTCTACAAATTGCCTCATCAGTTTCTAGACACTTCCCTGAATGCTTCCAGTTTTGCTGTGAAAAACCATGCAAAGACATTCTGCCCAGCTCTGGTCTTGTCCAGCTTCCCACCCCATACTCCCAGAACAATGAAGATTCTCCTGGCCTTGGGGCCCAATTCTGCATCGGATACACAATTTTAACTGAGAGCAGAACTGAGCCAACACTCATTAAGCAAATGTCCCACTGAAGCCACTGCAAGGTCACACCAATAATCCTTTCCTGCAGCCAAAGATTTCTTTATATGTCCTAGTAACTCACTTTTCAAAACATTTTGGAATAGCAAAGTCAGAACCAGAACGTAGACATCTCCAAATCTTGCCCTTCCTTCAACAAGAACCTTTAAACATTTGTGCTTCCTTGGATGCTGCTTCATTTTCTGATTCCATGCAGTACAATTATTAAATCACTCGGGCTAGAGTCTTAAACTGTGCCTTCCAGCTGGTATACACATAGTTCATAACTAATCAGACTGAAGACAGGATAATAGATTATAATGAGTTGGTTTCATTTGCTTGTTGTCTTTCAGATACTCCTGAAGTTGGCTCCAGTTACATCTCAAGGGTACACCCCATATATGAAAAGATTGAACAAATTAAACAAAGGGATCCTCTAACTGTAAAGTGGGAGGAAGCAGACTTCACACAAGCTAAACAAAAGAATAGAAAAATCTAAGGCCAGATTTTCAAAAAGGCTCAGCACCTGGCATCTTCCCAGTGTCCTCAGAGGGGGCTGCTGGAGGCTGAGTTAATATGGAAATTCAGCTACTTGTTTAGGTGCCTAATTTGGAGAGATTTGTGCGCTGAGTTCTGATGAACATCTGGCCTGTAACGTACAAAGGAAAATGCATAAAAGGGAAGTTGGAAAAGTTTAAAACTCTTGGATACTTAGTCAGGACAAGATTCAGCTCCTGACTGTGCACCGAGTGCATTCCATGTACTCAGCCACCGCACAAAACATCCATTTTGGGAACCGACTGCCACACAGATGGGTGAAGGTGAAATGTGTCCCCATATGGGTTACTACTTCTTCATCCTCTATACAAACCTCCTTCTTAGCCTTGCCATACGCCTTATTTATATGCAACTGTCTTCCTATTATCACCTCATTAAGGCTCAGATTCATTAATTACCTAGTCTGGAAATTCTGTAAACTCTTTGCAGGCTAGCTATTGAACTTCTATTTACAGATGAAAACTTGCACTTCATGCCTATCCCATTGTACTATTGTGCACCAGTAGGCTGTTGAGATCCAACTGGTTTCAGTGCACACAGTGTTTGGCCAGTTTTACCACTGCCTTCCACTTGCACTGGTTGGGACTTTTCACACTGGAACAACTTGCATCAAAATACAAAACAAAGCTATGCAAAAACAGGGAGACTTGCCTCAATCTTTTTTTCCTTCAACAGGGGTTTGGATCCCCCCATACTTTTAATTCTGATCAAGAGGAGACCCTATGGTGTTCTTTACAAGAGTAATGTGATTAGCCTGGTCCTTTGTCTCTTTGGGGAGTTAGCCAGTTGGCCCCTTTCCACACCTTTCGGATGCTGACAAAGACAGATAGGCCTACCCTTCTCATAAATTTATGGCTAAGTATCTTCTGGGTTGTTAATCCCCCAACAAATAATAATTGCTGGACCTAACAAACTCCTCATGAGCCAAATACTTTCTCATTACTGGTTACAGAGTGGTAGCCATGTTAGGCCTGGTCTACACTGGGGGGGAACGATCTAAGTTACGCAACTTCAGCTACACGAATAAAGTAGCTGAAGTCGACGCACTTAGATCTACTTACCACGGTGTCTTCACTGCGGTAAATCAACGGCTGACGCTTCCCCGTCAACTCCACCTGAGCCTCTTGCTCCGATGGAGTACTGGAGTCGACGGGAGAGCGCTCAGCGGTCGATTTATCGCATCTAGACTAGACGCAATAAATTGATCCCTGCTGGATCGATTGCTGCCCGTCGATCCAGCGGGTAATGTAGACAATCCCTTAGTCTCTAAGGTGCCACAAGGACTCCTCGTTGTTTTTATTCTCATTATTGGCCTTTTAACTGAGCCCTGTGACTGAGCTTCTCCGGAATGCACTCATTATTGGGAAATCTGCAAAATCAGGGATTGTCCAAGAGCACAGTGCACCCTGGGGCATCCTCAGCCCTCCCTGTGTCTCCACCCGGCCCACTTCCTTCAAAATGCTGCCGCCAAAAATGATCTTCCTCTTCTGCTGCTTCACCCATGTCACTCTGTAAGTGGCTTCTACTCGGCTTCCAGATCAAATTCAGGCTCCTTATGCAGCTGCTCAAACTACTCATTACAAATAATATTCTTTATAACTCTGATAGCTTTTTCAATTAGTGACCTGATTGTGAACCGATCCTGATTTTCTTTGAATGTATTTGTTGTTTGCAAATATTTGCCAAATAGTTTGGATAAATATTTCCAGAGTATGGTTCAGTTGGACTATTTGTTTCTGCTTATGTCCCTATGTGCTGTCCCAGATCAGCTAAACCACAGGGTGTTGTTTCTGCTTCCTTTTAGGACAGACGATTGAACAGTGGATAATGAATATCACCTTTCTTATGATTCATCTGAAAATCTGTCCTAAGTTGTGCTAAGATTCATGAAACTTCTGGGGTTCTCAAGCTATTTCATTCCATGGACTCGCAAACAACAAACAATCTAACCTGCTGGATCTCCGCAAACAGAACTCAATGCTTCTATTCATGAATGCACTTTTTTGCTATTTGAGCCACTGTCTCTACCAGGCTTTGCATATCTACTAAACATATCTCCTTTCATTTCTTCTCCCACTCCCTTCTCTCCCCGCAGACCTGCTCTTTGAGTATGTCTTCCCTGCAGAGTTAGCCCAGGCTCTTACTCAAATGTTGCCTCTAATTCCCATCCCATCTTCATACAAAACTATCTCACCTGAGTTTGGTGGTGCTTTCAGTCCAGGTTAGCTGGTCCAGGTGAGGGCATAGGCTAGAGCCCAGATGCCACTTTCACTCAGGCTAGTAACCCACCCATTTTGTAGTGAAAATGCAGGCTAAAGCCCTGGAGTCCTGCCCTCCAATGCCTTCCCACCATTCCCCCCAGGTGCCCTGAAGGACAGACAAATTCTCCCACAGTTCACTGAGAAAAAAATTATAGAGTGGCTCAGCTTACTACAGCACAAAGGACCATGGGATAGGCCTCCAGAAGTCTTCTTTTAGTGTGCTAAATAGCTGTCCTTTTGTCATTCAAATACCTCCTTAAACACACTTCTCCCGTGAAGTCTTTCAATGGTAATCCTTCATTAACAATATTGTCTACAAAAACCACCACCAAAACCCAACAGACATATTAACTACACCATTTGGGGATTTGATGATCTGGTCACTCTGTATATTATGTAGCTGAATTCTACTGAACTGTATCTCCAATATATATTGTAAATTACTTGGCACACAGACTACTAGTTCATCAGTGCATTGTACAATGCAGAGCACATTGAACGCACATATAAATAATAACTGTAAACAACAACAAACAGTTCAACATTTTGGCATGTTCAGACTGTGCATCACCATATTTGATGAAAGATTTCACAGATCTTCTAATGTATGTCTTTTAGGTTTAATTGTTCTCTTGCTTAAGTAGTTCAAACTAGTACAGAAATTAGTAGCATTATTTATAGATATAAAACAGACGCTTAAATGCTTTTCCATCTCTAAATTCTATGAATTGTTGATTCTACAATACTATTACAATGTACATCACACAGTAGAAAGTAACCGCATGCAACCACACATAAAATGGGCCTAACTCTCATCTCACACTGGTTTACAGCAGTATAATTCCATTTATTTCAATGGAGTTACTCCTCTTTTCCACCAGCATTGAGCTCAGAAACAGGCCCAGTGTGGACCCTCTGTACTGTACATTACCCCTTCTCTATCCCTACTAAATTCCTTTGAAAATGAACTGACAAAACTAGCCCCTATTTTTATAGCTCTCTCGTCTTCACAAGGATTTGTTCATACCTAAGCAATCACGACTGCAGCCCCGTTTGGTGTTATGCGCACCTCCTTGTTTTGTACAGTTGCACTTGGGGATTCCATAATGAAGATACTTTACTTTAAAGAAGGATGGATGCATTTTGAGATAAAACTCAAAGCCAATCCAACTTCGCCTTATTTAATAGAAACAAACCACAAGCTAAACTTTTAGGGCCTGATCTAAAGTACATTGAGGTCAGTGGTAAAACTCTCATTGACTTCAGTGGGCTTTGGATCAGGGCTTTAGGTTACCTGAAGCAACATTTCTGCACTTTTGACATCACTGCATCTCGATGAGTGATACTGTGTATGTGATAAATTATAAATAAATGGAGATACCCTACCTCCTAGAACTGGAAGGGACCTTGAAAGGTCATTGAGTCCAGCCCCCTGCCTTCACTAGCAGGACTAAGTACTGATTTTGCTCTAGATCCCTAAGTGGCTCCCTCAAGGATTGAACTCATAACCCTGGGTTTAGCAGGCCAATGCTCAAACCACTGAGCTATCCCTCCCCAATATCTTATTTGTGAAACTCCATAGAATCACAGAAAACCTCTCTCCCATTACACTTTTGGCAGCCAGAGCCGGAGAACTATAGTTCAAATCTGAGCTTTTTAAAGGTCCGTGGGCTTTAGCATTTTTAACATTGCATATAGCAGCGCAGGTGGGCATGACACTTTACAGAAAGATTAATATTTTAAAAAGACAATCTTATTTAATATTGTATAGTAATCCTTTACAAAACAACTTCCCACTGCTTCCTGTTAAAGTGTATTCAGAAAATAGCGCTGACCTTGTATGAAGTAGAAATACATCAGAACCTTGACCTTCCTTTAAGGTTGGAAATGATTTCAGTCTGGCCTGCATTAAAGATCAGCCCATTTATTTTCTACCTAATTGCATAACTCATTCTCTTATGCTATTGTTTGTGTTTTAGATCATGATGCCATCCTTTGGGTCAGGGTTTGTTTGGTTAGTGACAAAAGATACAACTGCTAGATGCAGGAGTACTTGTGGCACCTTAGAGACTAACAAATTTGTTAGTCTAAGGTGCCACAAGTACTCCTGTTATTTTTGCGGATACAGACTAACACGGCTGCTACTCTGAAAACTGCTAGATGGAAATGTATCTGAAGTGAAAAGAGGGCTTTGATAACAGCAGCTTTAGAGTAGGTACACATTTCAACAGTAGAAATCCTTAATGTAGATCCCTGCACTTTTTTTTTCCAACTTAATTTCACTTGTTCCTTGTCATCCATTGTATAGAATGATCCATACGCTTAAACTTTTTCATTTAATTGCCATGGAAATTTGATAATTCATCCTAAAGCAGAGTCAAGGAAAACTCAGGAAGAGCTCCGATTACTGAAAACTGGAAAAAATTAATCTTGATTAAAGCACTTCCCCCATGAAAATAAGGACCTCCTGAACTTTGCAAAGAGCTGATTACAGGGAAGCTGTTCTTTGGGGAATGTATGACTGTACTCACTCTAGGATTTTTCCAGTAACACTGAAATGAAAGAACATAGGTATCACAAAAAAGACTTTAAAGTTGTAATTTAGTGGGATGTTGGCAAGAATTTGCCAGAGTTCCCTTCAAAAATAAAGTGCCAAAATATGCGTATTACCTTTCGAATCCATAAGGGCTGTAAAAAAATGTCTGTCAACTGTCATCACCTATGGAGCTTTTGAACTGAAGAAATGAAAACTGGGTATCTGAGATTTTCATTACCACCCACAGAATAATCATTAGAAAAATCAGGACTGTTGTTTATTTGTCATTTTTAAAACTGGGACACACAAATCAGTTTACAAAAATTAGAATAGCAAGGGTTTCTCTGTGTTCATGTACGTAGCTCCATTGTAAGATGAGGAAGGGTTAGCCTAGGAAAATACTATAAACATTATTTCCTGCACATTGCAAACACAGCTGGCATTTTCACTGAGTCTTACTTACACATAAGTATTTCAATCATTGTTTATATCATGGCATAGGCATGCATGGCACTTTACAGCACAAGTCAAACCAGGTGTGGGCTCAGAGATAACACAGCAAGGGATGGCAATCAACAGATAGTGCAGATGCCGGCCGTGGTCACATTGATCAGTGAGTAAGTCATATTAGTAGGCTTGGTTCTGAGGGGACCATTTTCAAAGGGTGGATGCCCAGTTTAGCTTTCTGGGAGTTCAAATTATGGCCACAGTTTTACACCCATAAAAATGATTTGCTGGCACAAATCCACCCATTTGCAAATCCATCTATTTTCGCCTCTAGCTGTCTTATCTGCACCCACATTCAGACACCAAAAGGTGCAGATACTAACACTCATTTGCTGTGCAAACTGAGGGCACAAATTTTGCAGACACGATTTGTACCCCCAAAAAAGCAGAATACCCTTTGGAAAAATTACCCCTAAATATTTCCTGCCCTTCACCACTATTTTAGTTCTATGATTAAATCTCAGCATACGACAGCAAGCTCCAGCCTTACTCTCAGTCTCCCTTTGGAAAGAGAGATTTACTGCATTGTGCCAGAAATATGCAGATTTTGCTCAGTAAAAACATATGTATGGTCTGGAGAAATCTTGGGGCCAGATTATACCTTCTAAGGACAGAGCTGTATTGGTCTTCCCAGGCCAATAGAAGTACCTTGAACTACCTGGCACACAGGTTGGATTTTTCACCTAGCTCAACCCCTTCTCCAAATAACAAAGACCCTCCCCACTTGTAAGCCAAAGTTTAACCAAAATCTCTAAAGGAAAACTGCAATTTATTTGACTGGGTTTGACCTGCTCCTGCAATGAGCTCCATACAGGTGCAGAGTTCCACCCACGTGTAGCATGGTGCAGGATTCTAGGCCTCTGTAATCACTTCATTAGGTTGTGAAATGGGTAAATCAGCAAAGGGATAAATCCTTAAAAACTGCCGAGGGGGCAGTTGCATTTGACAGTAAAATGTAACTTCTGAGGCAAAGTAGGAGAGGGGGAAAGGTCCAGTGGTTAGGGCTCTAGCCTGGGACTTGGGAAACCCAGGTTTCCTGCTCCACAGCAGACTTCTTGTGTGATCTTGGGCAAGTCACTTAGTTTCTCAGGGTCTTGGTTCCCCATCTGTAAAATGGAGACAATAACATTTTCCTGCCTCACAAGGGTCTTGTGAGGATAAATACATTGAAAGATTGTGAGGTGCTCTGAGAATATATTCATGGGGGCCAGATAAGTACTTTAGATAGATAGATAGATAGATAGATAGATAGATAGATAGATAGATAGATAGATAGATAGATAGATGGGGTGTATGGGGATAGATAGATAGATATGATATTTAGGCAGGTCAAAGTATCTCTTTGTCACATAACATGCAATTACATAGTTATGACATAAAATGACTGCAGTGAGAAGTGAAAGACCTTCTGTTAGGAAGATGCACAGAGGAGACAGCCACAGTGGCAATGCCAAATCGCAATCACAACCTCTTTTAAAGGGCAGGGACCACTCAAACTTAACCTGATTCTAGCAGATTTGGAAAGCAGAAAAAAACGATGAAGCGAGGAGTCCATGAGGAACAGGAAATCCTCTCCTGGGTAATGGTACTCAACCAAGTCGCTCAGACAATTTGTTTCTGACAAGTTGGGGGTTCTGAGGTGTCAGGCTTTAAGCTGCTATTCACTTGCAGCAGCACTTTCAGAACTGTGCTGGGTGAGATGTAAGTTTTGTCACCTGATCATTAAACCCAGGGGAAGCCCCATTTCTCTGGCACTGCTTTGTGTGGCGATACATTTGCATATGGATTTTGTTTCCAATGCAGGCTCATTATTCTCGAGGAGGTCTCACGCTCCATTGTGTAGATCCTCATAGCACTTACCCAGCTTTTAAATACACAAGCTCCAGATTTGCCTCCACTGCCAGACTAAAGCAACTTCGCTGGTATCTGGGCATCTTCCTGGGGGTCATGAGTGAGGAATTCTTGTGTACTCTGAGACTACAAAGTGGAAGCAGACTCACTCCACTCCTGCTACTTCAGCAGGAGGCCTTAAAAAGCTGGTCCTGACACTCCTTCTATACCAGGAATCTCCATGGAGCTCTGCTCCAATGCACAGGGTGATGTAACCTCTGTGTGAGCTCCGGCACCGCCACTTTGGATTTATTATAGTAGCTTGTTAGGCAGAAGGATGTTACATTACTATTTATTTAACTAAAGACAAGTTGATTGTTTGGGGCTGCAGTGACTCCACCTCTTTTTGATCCCTTTAGTAAGAAGTGCTGTTGGCATCAATTAGTTCATAGTTGTGCCATGTTTTGAACCCCTAGAAAGCTCTGCACTAGTATGAAAGATGGGGAAAGCGTTTCAGACATTTGCGTGAATTTTTATCTCAAACGTTGATTTCATGCGACTTGTGTTCATGACCTTTTTGTATTTATATTCCATGGATATTCTAGAAACTGGGTTAACAAGCAGGAATATTTGTGCAATAAGCACATTTTGAATTAAAAATAAGAATGTACTTCTTTTTTCTTGTGTGGATCTCAGAGCACTTTACAAAGGGAGGCTAAGGATGAGTAATATGAGAACTCGCTCCTGAAATCCAATGCTAAGTGTAATGATCAGCTGGGGTTTGATCCTGGTACTGCACAGTTCTCAGGGTGTCGATGAGCTCTCAATCAGAGCCTTGTGGGCCTGTGCTGAGCACCTGCAGAGCAGAACATGATCCAAAGCCCCTCTGTGCACAAGGATCTGCCCATGCCACAGGGGCAGGCCCCCACATAGACTCACAGACTAAGGTCAGAAGGGACCATTCATGATCATGACCTCCTTCACATTGCAGGCCACAGAACCTCACCCACCACCATGCCTGTAATAGACCCATAACCTCTGGCTGAGTTACTGAAATCCTCAAATCACTATTTAAATATTTCAAGTTACAGAGAATCCACTATTTACACTAGTTTAAACCTGCAAGTGACAGGTGCCCCATGCTGCAGATGAAGGTGAAACCCCACCTAGGGTCTCTGCCAATCTGACCCGAGGGAAAATTCCTTCCCAATCCCACATATGGCGATCAGTTAACCCCTGAGCATGTGGGCAAGACCCATCAGCCAGACACATGGGAAAGAATTCTTGGTAGTAACTCAGAGCCCTCCCCAGCTAATGTCCCATCACCAGCTGTTGGAGATATTTGCTGCTAGCAGTTGCAGACTGATCTTGATTAGCTTATGGAGGGGATGGTAGGATGAGACTGCCTACAATGGCGTGTAGTCAGTCTTGATGCCAGTTAGATTTTTTGCCCTCGCTACTCCCCATGGAAGGCTGTTCCAGAACTTCACCTGCCAGACAGAAGCATGTGGCTATGCAACAGTGCAGTAGGGGGATTCTGTGGGAGGGGCGCCTCTCCAGCTGGCTGAGATGGGAACACCATGGACTGGCCAGCCTTCTGATATGTCCCTTCTCCAGCTTGGATGCTTGTGTTCAGGGCCACAGACTCTGGCTTGTCCCTGTCCCTGTGGATGGCCCCTACACTGGCATCCAGCAGGTGTAGGGGAGTCTGATGTGAGAGAGGGAATGTCTTCTTCACACACTCACTGCATGTCCGCAGGGGCTGTAGTGCCATGCCCTCACTGCCCCCTTCTACGCCTCTTCCACCCTGCGCATAGTCCTGTGGAGCTGGTTGTGTATGGACCACCTCTGCTATGTGTCCAACATTCCACCCTGGGCTCAACTGGGGATCCAGCCTGGCAGGTCACCATGATGTGCTCAGTGCTGTTGCAAATCCCCACCCTTTGCACCACTGGCACGATACAGCCCCAAGTCAGGCAACTGAAAAAATGTCATATTGCCTATTGCATGTGCCCTAGCAAAACCAACCAGCTCACATCTTGCATTTTTAATACTGACTACCCCCAGCGAGCAGCTCCAGGCCAATCTACAGACCAACAATTAAACAGCAAAAGTCTCCAGTACATCCTAAATCATTTGCTGACTAACATGGCAGGTTGTGTTTCTTTTTCTGATTGTGAATATCCAGGAGTAATTTGTCAAATCATTCCTAATGAATTATTCACTCCCCTCTAATTATCCTCATCTTCTCAGGGAGTGACCTAGGCTGTGGGATGGATGATGGGACAGTTTAGCAGAAGCCAAAATACAAGGCTGTATGTTCAGAATCATGAAAAAGGTATGGCATGTGCAAAGCGGCTGCCAATCAAACAGAGGCAGTGGGGCCTAATGAAATGAGTACAAGAATGGAACCCTTGGAGTTCTAGATTCTAATCTTGACTCTCCCATCATTAAGGGCCCAATCCAATTCCCACTGAAGTCATCAGGAAAGACTCCTCTGTCCTCTGGAAGTCAGTGAGAGCTGGACCAAGCCCTCGCTGTGCAATCAGAGGCAAGCTACTTACACCAAAATGATTACAAGTGATCACTGATTTACGGGTCTACAATTCCAGGTGCCCAAACTGAGGTGCTTTTGGTCTCAGCACGTCTGCAGGTTTGGCCGATTGCAGCTCCCACTAGCCACGGATCGCCACTCCAGACCAATGGGGGCTGCAAGAAGCAGCGGCCAGCACATCCCTCGGCCCACGCCGCTTCCTGCAGTCCCCATTGGCCTGGAACAGCAAACCCCAGTGGGAGTTGCAATCGGCCGAACCTGCGGACACTGCAGGTAAACAAACCATCTTGGCCCCCCAGCAGATTTTCCTGACAGGCCGCATGCCAAAGGTTGCCGATCCCTGGGCTAGTGACTTGTATATATTCATTTTAAAAACCTAATTAATAAACTCTGACTGTTGTTGTGCTCATCACCATTACAGGAAAGCTAATGTTTGCTTTCTTTTCACTGTATTTTTAGCTGCTTCTAGGCTAAGACTCACAGGCCCATTTTCCCAGCACAGACAGTGTTTATACCCGAGTTTTGATCCTTTAGACCAGTGCTTCTCAAGCTATCTGATGTGGGGGACCGGCAATTTTTTTCCCCAATGTGCCAGGGACCGGTACCATATTATTATCCTATTCGACACTCTTATGAGGAAACTCGCCGCGGACCGGCAGTCGATGGCTCGCGGACCGGTCCGCGGACCACCACTTTGAGAAGCACTGCTTTAGACAACAATGTGTCTAGCAAACTGACACTAGCAAGACACTAACAATATCTCAGTTACAGCTGATAGTTCAGATGACAAACTGAATATGTGCCTTATGTAATGAGACTATATTTGT
This sequence comes from Emys orbicularis, assembly GCF_028017835.1. Taxonomy (NCBI): domain Eukaryota; kingdom Metazoa; phylum Chordata; order Testudines; family Emydidae; genus Emys; species Emys orbicularis. The sequence goes on from NC_088691.1 coordinate 27,283,936, forward strand.
AGCTTACAAACTGAACCCAAACTGCGTAACACCAGGTTTGGCAGACATCAGAATCCTAACTGAACCAGAACAATATCAAAGTTGCCAGAAAAGAGCCTGACCTTAAAGGCATAGGCAGGAAGAGAGGCTGGGTGAAGAAGACTTCATTGTCTTAGACCCCATCCACTGAACACAGCAAATAGGAAAAGGCCAGTTATAGGAGAGGCAATCAGAAGTCCAGATGATTTGGCCAGCAGGGTTGGTCATTACTGCCATTGTGTCTCTGCTTTCTAATTTTCATTTTGGGAAAGATCACGTTCTGAGTTTTGTATGACTTTGGGCCACCCAAAATCAGAGCCCAATTTTTTATGGGTCAGCCACCTCTTAACGTGGCTCTCAGAAACAACAAACAATCTGAGTATTTAAATGGAAGGTTATTAGACGAAAGAATATGGATAGGTATCATTTGGGAGTTTCCATTGGGAAGATGAGACTGAAATATACGAGGTAAGATACAAACATGAAACTTTGCAAGAGCTAAGGGCTGGATTTATTAGTTATAGAAGGAATGATGTGGGTTTTTTGCACATGCGTGAAGGAATATTTTTAGGCATTCTTTTCCACGTGTTCCATAAGTAGTTTGAGGTTCTGCAAATAGTATTGTACTCTTGTAATCCTTATTGCTTTGCTTTGGATATTTCTGTTTTGTATTAAAATCTGCAATATTTGTTTCTCATTTGATAATCGTTTTGAAAAGCCTTGATGCCAGTTTTCCCATTTACCAAGCCAATATAATAATAACTTACTGAAGCTCTAAGACTTCAGCAGAGATCGTAACAAAAGGATTCCAGCAACCCGAGCTGTTAGTTTTTTGTCATGTCGCTATTAGAGAAGAAGGAAATGGCTGGAAAAAGTGAAAAATTATTCCAAAGCAGCACATACTCTAAGTGGCAAGTGTTCTGTGTGGTATTGGCAGCTGTGCATGCCAGCTTCCCATTCAAAGTAGCTTGGCCTCTAGCCCAGTGTTTCTCAAATGCGGCCACCAGGGGCTTTTCTTGTGGCCACAGCCTCCTAGGAGGTGAGGAGCAAAGCAGGGGCCCCTCCCCTGGGGCCACCAGGAGGAGTTGGGCCTTGCCCCCCTCTGGGGTCACAGACACTGGAGGAACAGGCTTCAGTGAGTTTCCAACCTTCCTGGGGGCAGTGGGGTCAGGCTTCAGCCCTGGGATGGTGAGCAGCAGACTCCAGGCGTGGGGCTTCGTGCGCCATCTCCGCCCCAGGGTCCATCCCCGGGCCTTGTTCCCCAGGTGCAGGTGCAAGGTTCTATTCCCCAGCTGCACAGCAGCGGGCTCCGGTCCTGGGATCACCCCCCATCGCCCCTGCTGCCTCTGCCAGCCCCCCATCCATTCCCCTTATCGCCTCCCTAGCCACCTCCCCATCCAGGGCTTACTTTGTGCCTTGGCTTGCCAGGGCTGAGTAAGTCTGCTGTGAAAAGTGATATTTGTATGTTTGTTAATATCACTTTTCACAGCAGACTTAGTAGCTAGCTTGAAGGCTGTGCAAAGTGATATTAATATACAAGCATCACTTTTCACAGCAGCAGACTTACTAGTCAGCAAGTCTAAAAAAAAGCAACCAAAAAAGCAAAAGAAATAACAACAAAAGACAAGAACGTGCAAAGCACCTTATTTGTGTTTCAATTCCGTTTAGGTCCTGTAAAGAATAAAGACAACTGTACATTATTTTTATTATTGAGTCTGCACCCTACATAAATAAATTACAATGATTTGGACATGGATATGTGCAAATTTATTTGTTTTTTTCTAAAAGTTAATTAAATATTTTAGGAAAAATTGTCAAAGCGGCCACCAGCAAGAGTTGATGGCTGCATGCTGAGGCCACCAAAAAATTGTGAGAACCTCTGCGAGCCACTGATGCCATTCTACTGTTTTCATTGTAGAGTTTCAATTCATTTTTAATAACCAGACAAGGTAAGAACAAACTGCTGCCTCTCTCAGGCCCGGCAAATTCCTTTTATCACATTTGATGTAAACATTGTTTGCCTATACGTATTGAAATTCAGTGGACTAGGCCAATGTCCCTCAGGAGACATCTGTGGTTCAGCTTGGAGGAATGAATATGAACTGCAAGGTTATAGGTGCTTTCCTAGAAGACAGTGGGTGGGCTGCATCATTAAGCACAGTTAAAATTGCTGGGCCTGGTTAAACAGCTTCTTATATTACTACTTATCTCATGTTACAAGAACTAGCCAGGTATACTAAATAACTAATACAGTTATTAAAATACTGCTGCAACACCTTTGGCAGTTATAAAGTTCCCCCAACTTTTCTACCGATTGAGAGTTACACTGCGTTTTAGCATGTGGTTTGCGGAGGGAAGCAATACTTTGCTATAGTTCCAGTATTGGTCAGCAGAATTGACTAGCGAGTTTCTTTGTCTGGTATTTATGAACATTCCAGGACAAACCAGCTTTCATCTTTACACTAACTATATCACTGAATAGCCCTGCAATTTGTTATCATGGACTGCATATAATATTACTGGGCATAGTGATTGTACCTTAGAGACATGGCTGAGCATTGAATAAAACAATCTCACATCATCTTTAGGTAAAAAGCCAGATAATGTATTGTTTAAAAGACCCAACCTTTATGGGACAAATTCTACCTGTAGTTATACTGTAGTTATCAATTCCATGTGGTTCTGTGGAATCACTCACAGATTTACACTGGATTAACTGAGGAAAGAATTTGGCCCAGTACACTTTCTACTCTTCATATTCATCAGGCTTATGAACCAAAATAAGACAGAGCTCAGGAGCGATGGTACTGTCATTAGATGACTGTAACACTTGTTAAGAGCAGGACCTGAATACGGATTTTGAGAAATGAATATAAAGTACAACACACACCTTAAACTGACAAGTTTACAAGTTTCATTCACCCTGTCCAAGCTGGTTTCATTAAATTAGTACATACTCAGGCATCACAGAGCAAACATGGGCATCTTTTCATGGTGGGGAATGGAAATATTCTGGAATTTATCAGTGAAATTCTTTTTTATTTAATGTTTATAATGAGTAGAGCTGGTCAACGTGAAAAATTATTCAAGAAAATTTAGTAAAAAACGGTTAGTATTTTTTTCATCAAAATTCAAAAAGTTGATGCAAATGTCATTGAAATATCAAAATTCAGATTTTTTTTGGCCTGCTCTATACCCTTAAAAATGTCATTGAAAAAAATGTGTAGAACTTTTCTAGTAAATATGCATTAAAGACAAACAATAATATCAAACTTTAGCCAAAAATGGCTGGAAAATCAAGGGGAATTAAAAAAATATGAAGTCATATTAGGTAGAAACAATCTGCATTTTCCTGTCCATCACTAAAAAACTTGCATCTGTAAAAGAGACTTTGTTTTGTACTCAGTTGTATGTCTCATGTTACCTTAATCTATTCTTCTCTCATGGGGACCAGGAATATTCTTCATCTTTGTCTCAAAATAGAGACAGCAGATTCATCGAATCTTAGAATATTAGGGTTGGAAGAGACCTCAGGAGGTCATCTAGTTCAACCCCCTGCTCAAAGCAGGACCAACACAAACTAAATCATTAAAGCAAGGGCTTTGTCAAGCCGGGCCTTAAAAACCTCTAAGGATGGAGATTCCACCACCTCCCTAGGTAACCCATTCCTTCCCTCCCATGGCATTTGCTTTACAAGATGAAAAGAAGAGGATGTTTTTAGTATGGTATATTGTCAAATGAAGCAATGAAAAGAGAAACAAAGAAAGAAATCTGTCAGACATACGGAAGAGATGCCAATCTATCTATTTACCTAACCAGCAGCTCTCCATGCTTATCAGAAGACCTCGATATCGTCTGGTCTATGTTTTACATAAGTTCACAAATAGGTTCCAGGTATTTATAAATCAGATCAACAATTTTCACATGTACACACCCACAAACAAAAGTACAAGTTAAAGAATCATTCAGCTAGATAAAAATGTGATAACTGAAAAGTAATTCTAGGCAATAGCTAACCACTGAGATCCTGATCACACAAGTTACTATGGGTGAGTGGTACAACATATATATGGGGCTCCACATGACGGTAAAGTACTGGGGCCTTGAATAGCAAAGTTAAAGAAAGCATAATTGGTGAGATGGAGAAGACGCACTTGGCCACTCCCTGAGGCTCATACACCCATACATTTGAACTTTGATTCTGAGTAGAAGACTCACCAAGTTAGCCCCATGTCTCATTTAACATGATATTTTAGACGTTTATTCTATGCGTGTCTTTCCTATATACCATGGGCCTGATTTTCTTCATGCTTACACCAGTTCGAAATGAGTGTAGCACCATTCATTTCACTGGAGACACTCCTGATTTACACCTGATTTAGTGAGAGATGCATCAGGCCCCACATCTTTATACCATTGAACTCTTCTTGTTCTGAGTTGGCTTTTATTTTATTTTTTAAATGACTGTGAAGTGGTTTTGGTGGGACATACTGTATCCCAGAAACAGTGAACATTCATGAGTCTAGAGTCTTTACAGGGATGGCCTTTTTCCCCCTGGACTTGATTATTTCATTGACAGCAGTCAATATCTCCCTGCATAGGAATGTATTTACTTATAGGCACATAAGTAATTCATTTATAAAATTGAATTATCTGACTAGGGAGATTGTGTGTTTTGATTGTGTAGCAGTACTTCTGAAACTGACTTAAAATTGATAAAAGCCAGATGGAAAGCGGAAACAGTCCATTTCATGACTCTTTAAACGTTTAAGTTTATTAACCCTTATACTTCAAAAATTTTCAAGTTATAGTGTAGTGTGGAAGCAATTTGTTGGTGAGTTCTCAATATGCAAAGCAGGCTGTAAGTGCTCACAACAGTGTGTGCTAGGAAAAAATAAGTCTCTTGCTTCTGGCTAAAATGAGTATTTTAATAGGAAAAAATGTTTACAAGCACAATGTTTCATTCTGGGAGTTATTATTGTTAGAAGAATTTTAAAGAACCTGGGCAAAATCCTGATTTAAGTGGGTTCAGTTTCCATGAAATTTCCTGGGCAAATTCTTCAGCAATGTAAATGGTGGCATATGTTACACATCAGATATAAGATAATCAGAAAATGAGCTGCGTGTGTATATAAGTGGTAAAATCATGTAACTAGCACTGACTTGGCATTCAGTGGATGTGCAAAATAAATATAACTTACATGCCAAGAGAGCAGGAAAGGTGAAATTGAGAGGGTAAAGCAAAGGCTATTGGATAGACATTCTTTAGACTTTATAAAAATTAAAATAAATAAAAATAAATTTGACTAGAAATTGACCAGGAACAAAAGTGAAACTGACTAATCTTTATCACTGTCCAAGCTGAAATGCGAAATGTAAATAAACAGCACAAATGGTGAAAATTAACTCAATTGTTATATTATGTTTTAATAATCTGAGAAGTTATTAGGGAAGGAAATTTATGTTTTTGAGAGGACCATGTGTCCCTTTAAGTAAACGTACATTTAGTAAATAGACTTCTCAACCCAGCGGGAAGCTTTATTGTGCAGCATATGACTGACTAGCAATTAAGCAAGCTTTTTACGCAGCACTCTGGCAAAGGCTCTTTAAACTAGAGCAATTTTGTGTTACACCACATAGGACAGTTTGTTCTCTCTGCCCATTCAGTCCTTATTTACTGAGATTGCTTCCAAAATGCTGATAATTTTCATAGATTCATAGAAATCCTGGTCCCATTGAAGTCAATTGCAAAACTCCCACTGACTTCGGTGGAGCCAAAATTCCCCCAATAGTCTTTTTTGTGCTGTAGACAAATGCCAGAGCACTGTGAACTGGAGTGAGACTAGCGAGCATCAGCTCATTTCATATGAGCCTTTGAAGAGCCATTCGATGGTAAGAGCTTTCAGTCACTACTAACCTGGACTGGATTCAACCTGGTATGTTAGGTGGCGAACGTTTTTTGCAATTTTGGCTAAGGAGTAAGTTATGTCAATTTGTTTCAATGTATTATTAGTTCTTATTAAATATTAAGCTGGTAAAACTTTTTTTGCTTGAAACATGTTTTCCTCTGGAAAAAAGGAAGCGAAAGGAGAGGAAATGGAAAATGTTTGGGTATTTTTTTTCAGTTTTCATTTAATTGAAAAACTGAAAATTAAGTGAAAAGGTTAAATGAAACAAACGTTTCATTCCCTTTGAATTTTTTTGCTGAAATTATGCAGCATTTTTGACCAGCTCTGTTAGCTTTGCAATTAAATTAAACTGTAATTAATGTATTGTCACTTTCCCACTAGCAAACACTGGTCTGAGAGTATGGACAGGATCAATTGACTAGCCTCCCTGCATGTGTGACACTCCATGCTTGCATAGAAATGGGAGAGTACCATTTTGATGGCACCCGCCTCCCCTCTGCTGAGGCTACATCCAGGACAGGAATAGAGGATCGAGGGAACCAAAAGTAGGGGATTGGTTGATCTCTGTATCACCATTCCTTGCAGACATGTGGATCCCAGTGGGAGTTAATGTGGCTTGAAGAAGAATTATGTACCTTATATCCTCTCTATAGCTGCTACTGAGCATCCACAGGATGACCCAGCTAGTGGCAGCACAACTCCTGTTGGAGTTCTTCCCATAAGTCCCAGGATCACTGGCGATGGGAGCCCTATTTCCTGTAAGCTCTGCAGTGCCCCAAGCCCCTCTGACTAGAGCAGATGATTAGAGGCAAACTTCCACAATGGGAACCTCAGAGAAGTTTCCAATCCCTCTGCCCCCTCCATATGATTTCTCCATGGGAGGGGAGAGTGTGAGCCTAAGTTTTTATGTGGGTTGGATTTAAGAGCAAAATTCCATGGAAGAATTTGCTGTGTATAGCACAGCAAATAATATGCAGTTACAGTTACATTAATTAAAAGAAGCTGTACATTCAGTAGATACTCCTTATCTGATTTTGGAGAGAGATGCTCCTGTGTAGTTTTAGCATTGCCTTACTCTGGGTGTGTGTGTGTGTACTCAATGCCTACTTACTATGATGCTGTTAGTCTGATCGCTTTGCTATAATAAAAATACTTGGCACAAACTCAAAATGCTGTATTAGGCCCCAATTCTATATGAGTATCCCATTGAGTCTCAAGGGTCCCTGCTTGAGGATCTCGATACAGGATTGGGGCCTCAATATGTTATTACTACTCTCCTTCTGACATCCATCCACCCCACCCCCCACCCCCATACATAATGGGAAGACAGCATTTAAGAAAGAGAGAAGAAGAAAGTAGAGATTATGCTTTCCAGAAAAATGGTTTTTCCCTTGGGAGAATGTTCTCAAGTGAACCACATAATTCCCTCCCAGCCAAGAAAAAATGGCAGTGAAACATTAAAGTGGCTAATCGCTGTAACAGAGGAAATGATTGGTATTTTCACTCTGTGTGTGCTGCTCAATAAGGCAATTGCCTGGGTGTAACTGAGAGCAGATTTTGGCTCTGTTTTAGCTTTTTTCTTTTATTTGCTGCCTGCCCCCTAGGTAGTGTCTAGTGTCCCTGCACTCTACAAATTCATTCAAATGGAACTTTCTTAATCATGTCAAGACTGAAGAAACATGAAGAGTATTATGGTTGTATTATTCATGGCATTTTTTCATAGAATTTATGTTTTTAAATTATTCAACTTGTTCTATAGATCATCAAATAATAATCAAACCAGGGAATCCCCAGGCAGATGGCTTAGCCAGTTTTGGCCCAAATCCCGAAAATACTTATGCAGATGTTTAACTTTACACATGTGAAGAACGCTTTTGAGGTCAGTGGAGCTACGTAGATGAGAAGAGTTAAGCATGTGTGCCAGTGGTTTTTCAGAATCAGGACCTTTGTAACATCTCTGCAACAGATTGGAGCAAAGTGCTATATCAGGGACTAGGATCTGACCCCACTGTGTAATAATTGCTAGGATTGGTCTTTTCTAGTTGATATTACATATGATATTCCCAGAATTTTCAGTACTTCCCAAATTGCCTATTGCTTCCAAAATAATTGTCAATGGTATTGCAAATCTGTAAAATTCCCTTAATAGCTTAGGATACATATCATGCAGACTGGATTATTTTTTATACCTTTAATGAATGGAGGGGAGACTGACTTCGTGTAACATCTGTGTGAAATTCCATTTATGTCATGTATCAACTTTGATAAACAACAGCACCGGCAGGTGCTAGATTTTAATGTCATTTATTTCCACTATGTACTCTGCCACAGAGTACACGATGGGTCCCTTTTCTCCATGGAAAACCTTTTAAATTAGTTCATCTTGAACAGGCAAAAATTACTCTCTAGTTTGCCTTCTACAGCATTCACAGATTGGAATAGTGAAATCAATCCAGAATGAATTACTTTAAGATGTTGTTTTCCGCTTCATTAATTTTTCCAAACCAGTTTCCTATTTTCCTGCTATAAAACCCTGCCAAAAACACATTTTTGGCAAATAGTAAAATAATTCACATAACAGACATCTGAAATAATTTGTTTTGCTAACTCCAGACATTAGTGAAGAGCTGACATTTTTTGATCAACTGCAAACATGTTGTGATCCTTAATAATTTCCTGCCAGTTCAACAAGATGCCTCTTCCCCTACCTATTACAAAGAAAATGTCTGACACTTAACATAACTGGAAAAACAATGAAGAGACTGTGGTTCTCATTACTATAATTTGAATTCTAAAGCCAAGTTAACTGTAAGAAATGATATTGTTCAGATCATTGGAAAACTGGATTTTTTCACTGTGTGAGAAAAACTTTTTATTACAGGGCAAAAATAACTGTGCAGTTAAAGGTCAGGCAACAAGCGCTTTGATAGGAAAATTTCACGGTATCTAAAGTTACTCTGTCAGGGTTCAATTCAGTAGAAAATATTTGTGGCATTGTGCAAGGCCATGAAAGGAAAAATCTTTTCACCATGGTGCAAAGCCAAGTCAGCTGTCTCTGAGTCTTGTGAATTGTGCAGATTTTAAATACATTTGGTATTCAATCAGTTGATGCATTAGGCTGCTTGTGTCCTGATCCTCCCTACCCAGCAAACTCTAATTTCCAGTAAAGTTCATTAGAGTTTTTTTTAGAGTTTTCAGTACTCAAATAAAACAGGTAGAACAATTTTCAGAGCCTCCTATGTGACTGAGGAGCCAAAGTCCCATTTTCAAGTCACTTAGGTGCTTAGGAGCCTATGTCCTATTGAAAGTCAATGGGATTTTGGCTCCTAGGTGCCTAAGGGCCAGATTTATTGAAGTATTTAGATTCCTGAAAATTCAGATTGGCACCTAGTGGGGTTTACAGGGGCACCTAAGCAAGTTAGGCACCTAATTCCCATTGATTTCAATGACTTCACTTCTGAAAGCCCCACTAGGTGCTTACCTGCATCTTTATGTAGCTAAAAAACATTGAAAATCTGGTGCAAAAAGACTTTGGAAAATTAGAGGAAGGCCCCCTTAGGACCTTTTGAAAATTTTATCCAGATTCAGATTTATAGTGTAAAAATGGATTTGTCCTGACAGGGGCAATTGATCCGAAGAGCAATCCATTGTCCTAACACACACAGGTCCCAGAATTCTCAGCCTGAGAAGATTTGCATCTTCTGACCCTACCATCCATGGCAAGGAACCTGCAACACTTATGTGTTCTGCCTGGTTTGTAAATACCACTGGACAATTTGCTCTAATGCAGTTTGTTGCACAGTGTAAAGTGTTCCCTAGGCTCCATTGTGTAAATTACTTGATACCTTGTCCAGATTTACCTCACATATGTTGCCCTTATCCCAGTGGAATACTCTTGTTTGGCATAAGCACAATATACTTGAAAGGTCATATTAACCACCATGCTATATTGATTCAAATAACCATATGCTTAGCTAATGTAAAGTGAATTATTTACAAAATACCTCTTTTGGGGTTAAAAACAGTTATAATAGTTCCTTTTTCTCCAAAACATTAGCCTGCAGCATGAACTGTAACAAGCTTCTGATGTTGGCACAGGAAGATACAGAATATAATCACTCTGAAGCTATACATTTTCATAAACACAAAGCTGCCCCCACTGAAATCAATGAGTGTGATCCCTTCTTAATTAGTGTTGTATATTGTCTTTTCATAGTGTTTGTTTCTTCACTTCAAGTACAATACCAGAGGCAAAACAGCTTTCAAAATGGAATTTGGGGACAGAGCAGAACTTGCTCATAAAAATAATGTTGGTCATTTTGGGCCTGTCACTGAAAATTATTTGGTCTATATTAATTTGTGTTTCTACTGAATTAGGGCTAGATCATACAAAGCTCTTATTGACTTTAATGGGATAGGATTAGGGACTTATTTAGAAACTAGTTCAGATTCCCATAGCAATGTGTGGGTACCCTTTTGGATGAACTTGTAATCAAATTCCTGTAAACCTAACATTTGAGTTTCCTTTTTTATTTCATGTATTTGATAAATGATGGTTTCTGAGATTTTAACTTAGTTTTATGCTGGCATAAGACGATATTAATTCTTTAAACTTATTCGGGATGTACAGTCTAGCAAAAAAAAGGAAAGAGGGGAAAAGGGTATATATTGATTTGGTCTCAAGTATTACTTAGGAATTGGCTTTACTTCCCTGAAACAGCTATTTGTTTCTGTTATTTACAATGCAAGCAGGGAGGAGAGGTAAATTCTGCCCTGCATTCAATTTTTCAAGTCACATAGAGTCTGTTCCAAAGCCTATCGAAGTCAGAGGGAGCCATTAGTACTTGGATCAGACCCATATGGCTTAAGTGGGACCTAAGTGGTATATAAGTCTCATGCTTGCCCTCTGCACAAGGGTGAATTTCACCCACAGAGAAAATGAAGAGAAGGAAGCCATGAATTTATTAATTTTTGTTCCTAATATTAGTTTCCTTTGAGTTGCTGCCAGTCAAATCTAAATTAATAGTCCAGTAGGTAAAACCATCTTATTTCAGGATAGGAAGATAATGATTGATGTATAATTATATATATATATATGTGCTCAGTTGAAAAACATAAAAATATCAGAGAAGTCCTATTGACGGGATTTATTGGTTGGTAGTCAGATCTGTCAGAGCCTCAGCTCTTGCCAACAGACTGTATTCTTCTGGTTTATTCTGTCTCTAAAATGTATGGGTAACTGATTAAAGACAAGTATAACTTTAAAAAACTGATCTGTCTTGAACTCCTCCGATTCTTGTAATAATTCTTGTGATGATAGCTTTGGAAAAAAAGAAACATATCTTGGTTTCTCATTCCTTGCCAGTCCATTCTGGCTATTTTAAAGTTAGATTAGGGTGGGTTAGTGGAAAAAAATCTTTAGACTGGAAGAAATTCAAGCTGCTGTCATGCCAAAGTTTCAGAAAGTCGTAGTCTTTTAAAATGTGACTTAGACTGTATTTCTGATTGAAGAGTTTACACTGTCTATATAGGTTTACCTGAATTGTCTGGTTTTTCATAAGGGGACTTTTCTTCATTATTTCAGAACTGAACTCTTATAATGAGTTTGGAACTGTCATATTGCTTCTTGGGCTGTTGAAATCATGTGTCTTTTATTAAAGCAGATTGTAGCATCAGATGTTCCAGATTCAGTGTGTAGGCACCTTCCTTGCTTTGGCATGATCTCAGTGAGAAAAATACCATGAGAAAAGAGCTTCTCAAATTCTATCCAAGGAATGAAATTTTGCAAGAACAATTAATGTGATCTTTTTCAGTGTTGGACTGTTGAAATAGCAGAGAAAAACAGGACTGGATTCTGTCCCCATGTCATTTTGACACTGGTGTAACTTCATTGATTTCAGTGTAGTTACTTCTGATTTGCCCCAGTGGGAAAGTGCAGAATCAGGCCCAAGAGGAAGAATCAGACCAAAGAGGGAGAAAGAAAGAGTGAGAGACAGTGAGATGAAGAGAGAGAGCAGAGGTGGCCAACGTTTTCAGAACTTGAAGTTTTTCATGAAAATTTGATGTTCAGTGAAAAAGAAAATCTGTAAAATTTTGCTGACAAGTTTTGCTAATATTTTGAGTGGGGGATGGGATGATAGTCCAACCACTAACTAGCTAATGTATTTAGATGGTCAAAAAACATTGTCAAGATTTTGAAGTTTTGACATTTCTTTAAATGTTGACATTTCAAAACACTAATGAAAATTTTTGAAAAACTCCCATTAACTGGGTTTTTGACCAGTTATACCAGAATGAGAGGGAGAGAGAGAGAGAGAGAGAGAGAACTGCATGCTCTCTCTGGGTTTGATCCAAAGCCCATTGAAGTCTTTCTACTGATGTCAGATCAGGCCCTCTTTATCAGAACGATGTAAATGATATCAAATGTGAAACAATGTATTGGGATTAGGGCTGTCAAGCGATTAAAAACATTAATTGTGATTAATCGCGTGATTAAAAAATTAATTGTGATTAATCACACAAACAAAAATAGAATACCATTTATTTTAATATATTTGGAGGGTTTCTACATTTTCTTATATTGATTTCAATTACAACACAGAATACAAAGTGTACAGTGCTCACTTTATATTTATTTTTGATTACAAGTATTTGCACTGTAAAAAAACAAAAGAAATAGTATTTTTTAATTCACCTAATACAAGTACTGTAGTGCAATCTCTTTATCATGAAAGTTGAACTTACAAATGTAGAATTACGTACCAAAAAACTGCATTCAAAAATAAAGCAATGTAAAATTTTAGAGCCTGCAAATCCACTCAGTCCTACTTATTGTTCAGCCAATTGCTCAGACAAACACGTTTGTTTATATTTGCAGGAGATAATGCTTTATTTATAAGCATCCGCGTGGTAAATCTAAATTGGCTTTCATGGCTCTTGTTGCTTGCGTAAGTATTTAATCACTTACATTGTAAATTCATGAGTCCTTTTGGAGAAACTTTCTTTTCACAGCTTGGTGCCAAACCATTTAAAGTAAATGGTTTAATAGCTGTGTCATATTATTTTAAAAGAAGGTGTGAATTATACTGTAAAATAAAATAAATTTGGAATCACCAACATGTAATGGTAAAAATTTTACATTAAACTCTGGGAATGTTAATTAATTATCAAAATGAATAACATTCTTCAAAGGGACTTATTGGCATGGCCCATTTTAACCTGAGGGGCATAAGGGTCTATGCTGATAGGCTCTATTGAAGGATCAGGGCCTAATAAATAAATGGTATGAAAATAAAGATTCCATAGCTTGGCTACTGTCTTGTCTGTCTTTCATCTTAAATGATTTCTGCCTTCTCTGTTTAAATGAATAAACTCCTCTCTGTTTAAATGAATAAACTCTATTATCCATGTATTTCGTGTAAATGAGCAATATAAGCAGTGCTGATGAGGATAGCTTTGTTTTAGTTTAAAACACTTAACTCTTTTTAATAAAGTACTTAGTCCTGGACATATGAAAAAATTTATATACAGAAAGAGAAAAAAAAAGCCTTCCGGAGAAAATTAATTTCCTTCACCCTGCTCAAGTTTCAGAGGAAATTCCACGTTATCACTCTAGAGAGTATCCCACAAAAGAAAACAAGTAGAAAGAAATCTTTTTTTCCAATCATTAAAAAGAACCCAAATGTTGGGTTGCATTGTTTCCTCTGAATTGGAAAAGATTGACTACACATGCTGCTTGAGTGATTCACAATAAAAATGTACTTTTAACTCATGCCTTGGCCTAGATATGTGTAAACATAACTCCATGAAAATTAGTTATAAAAGAAATTCACATAGGCGAGATCTCATTTTGCTTTTGACCTACAGAATTCTGGGTGTGATTACAATTGTGTAATGCATAATATGTTCTTCAACAGCAGTGATTTTAAGGCCCTGATCCTACATCCTATGGACATTTTGTCATTGAATTCAATTGCAGCAGGATTGGGCCCTCATAAAGTATAACATACTGGCAGCTTTGTTGTTCTAAAGCTCTTTACTTATCCACTGAAAATTTATACCAAGGGTAATAGCTGTGCAATCTTCCTCACATTGACCCATCCATGTCTCAGCCCTGACCTGGATGGAACACATCTAGGGGAAAGATATTTACCACCAAATTGACTTCTTGAAAAGCCTTACTAGAAGAATATTGACCACTGGCAGGCCAAATCAGTGCAAACAACTCCATACAAAAACTACACCACAATAAAATTAATACTTGATCCTGAACTGACCACAGTAAGAAATTCAGAGCTGAGGCTGTTGAAAAGAACTCCATCCACACCTTAACCTGAAGACCTTTGCACGATGTCATGTAAGCACCGGGCAATGAAATCACTCACTGACCACAAGCAGTTGATCCTGTGATCTGTTAACTGATGACAATCATGAATTCTGAGGAATAAAAACAACAGCTTGAGTGGTCTCCCATCTACATGTAGCTTGACCAGCCATTATGGGGAGAGTCCAACCAAAAAAAAAAAAAAAAGTTCAAATTTTACAATGCTCAGTAATGTCCCACACCAAGTATAAAACAAACCATCCCATTTAAGCCTAAAGCTGCAGGAATGGCAGACTGTTCTGGGCAGCTTTTTGCAACAATATATTCCTCCATTATTCCAAAACAGACAAATTCAATCCCTACCCCATCTAACCAGCACAAAGCACAGGCAAGTCTTAAATACTTTCTGACAGCTCTAATCAGAACTTCCCCCTGTTTGAAGGACACAGATACAGAACATGTATCAAAAGTACATACAAAACCAAGGAAGACCGTTTTATTTTGCTACACGCTCTCTCTCTAGGCTTGTACCTAGGCACATACATATTGAAGCATGGACATGGACAAAATAACTCACGGGGCATCAGTCTGTTTAGACCCTTGCAATATGCAGGCATGAAGGGGAAAGTAGGGATTTAGACACAGTTTTACATGATGCTGCAAAGAAATTATTTTTTTAATGAGCATTAAAAGCTACAGGGCAACACATGCTTGCAGAAAGCTAGTTGAGTTCATGCTGAAGTGTTTAGAGGCATGTAAAATAACATTGGATATTTGACACAGTTCATCGTGTCAATCAGCACTGTATGACCTGGGAAGTACTGAGTAGCTCTTCAGTGTGATGCAGTTGTGGGGTTTTTTAACCAATGCAACATACTGTATTGTGTCAGTCCCTGCTCTGAAGCAGACGTGACAGTACTGATCAGAATTATTTCAGCAGTTTATAAAAGGAGTTGCTGCACATATGTAGTAGCTACTTTTTATACGGGAAAGGAATGGAAATATTGAGCCAAATTCATCCTTGTTGTAAGCTTGTTGAAGCCAATAGAGTTAGACTAGGGATGTATTTGGCTTCTTGCCTCTCCCTGAGCAATCACTGCCTTCCGTGTGCACACAAAACTCCCAGTGAAGTCAGTGGGGAGTGCAGGACCAGGACCCATATGTGCTTTTCTTTCTGCAATCTGGAGCCAGTCAAAAGACTGCACCATGCTTCTGCTCCCAGAAAGCTTTGAAACTGTTACCATTGCCTTCCCTGGAACTAGGATAGGAGCCCCTGTCTCTGTGACAGCTGTTTCTCACAGTCACTTTAGAGTCTAATGTTTGGCTGATCAAATGAATTGTATTTGCATTATTTGCTGTTTAATGTTGCATGCATGACGGTGCATAGGATATGGATGTGTGCAGTCTGTGTGGGTGGGTATTTGTGTTTGACTTGAGCGGGGGGGTTTCTGGAGCTGTTCCTCATTACTGATGAAAGTGAAGTAATTACTGTAGGAAACACACATCTTTCTGGGCAGCTCATAAGTTACCATTGCCTTTGGGCACATGACTATTTGCATCCTCCCATTCTCCAGGGGTTATTTTGATGTTCAAGGAAGATGGGTTTTCTACATAGAGTCTGCAAATAAGTAACGCCCACTGACTGACTTGCTGAATTTTCACGCATTAGCCCCATAAAAATACAATATTCTATACACCATACAAAGTATACAGTGTGCCAATGGCATGCATTGTAATTAAGGGTTAACAACACTTGCAAAGTGAATTGAATGAGTAAAACATCCTCCTCCTATTTCTCAGTAAGGAACATAAACACGGACGTGAAATAATTTGAGTATTTTGTAGTAATAGAACTCATCAGCAGTATTGCTTTGTGGATGGAGGACTGGATTGGGAGTCAGGAGACCTGAGTTTGCATCCCAGCTATGCTCCTGGCTTTCTGTTGGGCTTGGGCAAGTCACTTCACTGCTTAGTGCCTCAGTTTCCCCATATGTAAAATGGGGATAATGGTACTGACCTCCTTGGTAAAACACTTTGAGAACTACTGATGGAAAGCTCTATAAGACCTAGGTATATATTTATTAATTAATTATTAATCATTATTATTATTATTTATTATCTGTACAAAGAAGGATTCAGTTTGTTTTGTGAGGCTGTGACACAGAGGCCAATTGCTGAGGCAAAGAGTTCACTGCTCTGTCAGCAAAGCCCAATAGGCCTGACAAACTCACTACCTCTAGCATGCTCTTTCATGTTATTTATCTATATTGTCTTGTAAGGTGTCAAAGGAAAGCTGGAGTCATGCTGGTCATTAATCGCATTATGAAATGTATGTACTGACGATACTTAAAGAATTATGTGTACCTACTAAAATATGTTTGAAACAGTGTAACAAGACAGAGTTGACATCCAGGTTTTCTGACAGACCAGCATGACTATTCACCTATCCCTGTCTCTCCCGTAAATTAAGCATTGTAAGCCAAACACAATGGGAGCTACATTTGCATTCCAAGTCAACATGAGGATGTGAAGGCAACATGGGGGTCAGCACCCTGGAGAACAAAGGGCATTTCAAATGCTTACTGGACTATAACTGGGGCACAAGTAAGATATTTTTGGCTGTCCATCACTGAAGGAGCAAAAAGACAGTGCTTTTTGCATCTATAAATGATGGAGCCCAGCCAAATGAGTTGGTGATGCTTGGAAAGATTGCCTTAGGTGAGAAACGCTTTTAGACAAGGATTTTAACTCATAATAATGCAAGGTAAGTTTAGCCTTTAATAAGTGGGTTATACTCTTGTTTTATGTGTAACCATTTCTGTTTCCATTATCCATACTCAGTAGTTCTTAAATCTTAATCTTGGTTAATAAAATTATGATTGTTTTCACTATAATAATATCTTAGTGCGGTGGTTTTATAAAGGACGTGATTGTGAGTTGTACCAGTCAAGCTATGTGTACTGTCTCTTTATGGACAGCTTAGCTGGTAATATCTGTGCATATCCCGTGGTTAAGGGCTGGACACTACAGGGGGATACTTCTGAGGACCTCAGGGAGTGGGTTTACCTAGTGTTAACCGGCAAAGTAAAGTAAGGGCTGGAGAGCCCTGAGAAGCTTGTTTGGGTGGCTAACAGACTGGGAATGTTAGGGGGCTGACATCCAGCTTAGCAGCAGCAAGTCACTCTCTCGCTGAGGCAGGGCGGGAGAGTGGTGTGGTAACAGGGTGACTCTCAGTCCTGGGCACCCTGAGAAAGTGTCACAAAAGGATGTTGAGATTTTGGAATATGGCTTTGTTCTGAATAGGAATGAAAACTAAAAATGTCAAAATTCTCTTTGAAGGAAAAATCTGGACAAAAAATGGGTTTGGGTCATTCTAAATGTTTCATTTTTCCAAAATCCAAATGTTTGGTTATGGTTTTGATTTTTTTAAATATTGTATTATACCAGAAAATAAATGAATTTCAAAATGAAAAGTTGCTTTAAAATGAAAAAATTGAACTATTTCATTCAAAACCCACCAAAATGAAATCTTTGGATACTGCCAGAAGGTTTTTTCTGTTTTTCTTCCAAAATAAAATTCCAGTGCAATTGCCCCAATTTCATGAAGTATTTCAATTTTAACAGAACCACATGTTCTCAGGGAATATCTAATATCTCATCTAATATCTAATAACCATCTAAGTTTCTCTGAGCAGCTCTAATATTTACTCTATAAGCTGCTGAACATCTGATTTCATTAGGGTACAGTGTACTTTACTTCCACATTAGTAGGTCAGTGTTTATCTGCTATTTCAGAGTTTCCGTTATTTCTCTACTAGCCTTTATTTGTTGCCAGATCATTATACATATTTATAGCACTATAAATGTATATTAAAATAGCCTCACGAGTCTAAAACTAAACGCTAAAAAGCAAGAACAATTCATCAGTCAGCCCAAAGCTTCCACCATAACCCAGCCTATCATTAACAGGCCTCACTGAGGTGCCCTTGTATACTCTACAACATGTGTTGGAGTAAGTTAAGTGGCATACCAGGGTGAGGTAAGAATGGAATATTAGCCATTACTATGAATTTCCTTCCTTTTGCGGGTTTAAATCAGATCATTAGCATTATTTGCACATACTTGGAGACTTTTATTTCCTTTAAATTTGGGGAGGTTTTTTGGTCACAATAAAATGAAAAGAGAAAACAAAGGGAGGCAGAAAGGAGAAAGCTCCTAACACTTTGAGAATGTACATAATAGAACGCAATAGTCACTATCATCTGTCATTTAAGGCCCAGATTCAGGAAAGTATTTCAGCACATGCTTTAAATCTGTGTAATCTATGTATGCTATTCAAGAGAGCACATAAGCACATGCTCAAGTCCCATTGACTTCAATAGGATTTAAGATGTTGCTTTGTATTAAGCACATGTTAAGTACTCTCCTGCATAGGGATACTTTTCTGAACTGGGGCCTAAGAACATAATCACTGTCGTTATAGATAGCCTGGGACCTGATCCTGACGTTTCTATGCTAATGACATTTCTATTGACTTCACAGGGAATTTTGGCTGCATGTGTATTGCAGGATTGGGCCCTGATGTATAAAGGTGAAGTTTTCAAATGTATTGTTTGCCAAATTCCAACAGCTCCTTCAGACCCTTCGCAATACAGTATTTTGATGGATGTTGAAATATCAGACCTGTTTGTACCTGCATGGTACGCCCCGCTAATCAGAAGTTGTTACCTCCCTTGCCCAATCCCCTAAAAAACATGTGGGCTCAGAGATTAATATTCAGACTAGCTATTTCAAACTGATCAGCTCCAGATGAAATGGGTTTGGTCTCCAAGCATTCAGCACCATTTCAACAGCTGGAAGAAGCTCCTCCCTTTAAATATAAAATGGAGGAAAGAAGAGTGATTCTGTATTCAGCTACTTAAATATTGCTTTTAGAATTACATTGGATACAAGTAAAGAGAGGAGCTTGCATCTCTATTTGATATTTGTAAAAGAAATACCAAATTAGCCACCTGTTTGCTGAGCACCCATATATTTGTATGCATCATCCTAACACATTTGGTTGACAGTTGAGAAAATACCAGCATTGTAATGTAAAGCTTTCGTTAGTGCAGTAGTATAGGTCTTTTGATCACTACTCTCAATCAATGATCCCCTTTTCTCATGGAAAACACTGAAGTATGATTATTTTCTCTCTTTGAAAATTTAAATCCAACCACTCCTTTTTTGCAGTGTATTTTTAATTTATTGTTTCATGAAATGGTGCTACCCTGTTGATGAAATTCAAACAAGGCAACATCCATTCCTGCAGCAAGTCCATTGCAACTAATGGATTTGCATCAAGAATGAATTTGGCCCATTTAATTTGCTTAAAGGTGATTTTCATTAGGGCTCTGATATGAAATGAATGAGCAAACGATGCAGTTTGGAGGACAGTTAATCAATGAATCAATGGCCTGTTTTTCAGAGGTGCTGAGCATTTGCAGGTGCCATTGACTTCACTGGGAGTTGTGGTCCTCAGCACCTTTGGCAATCAAGCCACGGCTACGTAACTATTTCCTGTGCAGGGAATACATTACTCTTGACAAATGCTCAATGATCATTTACTTAATTACTTTTAAAAAATGACAAAATAACAAAACCAAAAAAAACCCCAACAACCCAGCAATTTAACTTTGCATAAAGGACTCTTTTCAAAAGACACTGCAAGGTTGATAATCTATAAATCTTGGGGGGCCACGAATTAAGCAGGGCAATTAGTGCTGACTTCATGACATCATGCACTCCAAGATCTTGTCAAATGCTGAACTCAACATAGAAGTACATACTATTCTGACTAATAAGCCTGTTCATGTTTGAGTACCACGAGGTCATCCTAGTGGTACTCCTATTTCTGGAGTCGATTTGGTGACAGGATCCTCTGCAAGAAGCAGAGACTCACTAATCTGTAGTCATCTGATGCCTCATTCCATTTGAAGATACTTACACGGAGTGTTATATCATTTGTTATTAAATCCATCATATGCTCCAAAAACGAATCTCATTTCATGCATCCGATTGTTTGGGCATAGTGTGCCACAGAACATATGGGCCTCGTTTGAAACTCTTCCAAATCATAGCGGTCCATGTGCAACTGATAAAGGCCAATTTAGAGGGGGGGTTGGGGGGGAGGGGAAGAGTGATCTCTAGTCAAATCCAAGAAGGACGCCCTATATGTTTTCTAAGTGCTAAACCCAAGGGAAATTACTTCATCAAAACCTGATCCAGACCACAGTAATGAAGACTATGATGTAGCCAGTGTTCAACCATGTTGACTTTATAGTACTGGAATTAATCCATCTGCATTGCAGCTCAGTGAAATCATTTCCAGGCCATAGTGTCTCTGAGGCTGACTTCATCTTTTCAGGCCCAGATGCTGAACCCACATAGCCAGGGGAATGACTGATAGAACTGAAATGCTGTTAACGTTTTCACAATGACAGCTGTCTGCTTTGATGGGCCCCTGTCAAATTTTTATTAAGAAGATCATAATCCTGAGAGGTTTTCAGTGGCAATTTGCAGCTCTAGCTATGGCTCTGGTCCGTGCTCTCTGGATAGTACCACAGATCGTCTTTGGGAGTTAGCCATTCCAGAATTTTGCTAACCAACTCTGATTACTTTTTTTGGAGCTGAACTTTTCATACAGCTGGAGACAGGAGAATACACTGTTTTGTTCTTCATCCTGGAGATTACTTAATTTAACCTTTCGTTAAAAAATCCATGATAATCCTCCTGTGACCTGGGGGCTAGTGGGTTACTCAGGGTGTAAATTAAATGTAATGCTATCACAGCTTGTGTATCTATAGCTCTTCTTTAAAAAATGTCATAAATGTATGCAGCTTTTCTTTCATATATGCCATTCCCGTATTTAGAATAAACATTGCACAGCATAATGATGTTGTTATAAACTAATTTTAGGCATTGACTTCTGTTGTCCAAATTGAAACTTAGCTGTTTTTCTGCTATAAAAATGTGTTTTTCCACTGGAAAATTAAAGCTACCCTATGCTATGAACTTTAGTGAACCTTCCATAACCTCATTCTAGATACATTTCTTAACCTCTGGAGGCTCCAAAGAAAAACTAAACTAAAACTTAATGAGAAAAGAAGTTACTTTCAATGTTATATCTTTTTAACTGCTTATATTTCTATAGTGAAAAAAGACACACATTAACCATTTTCATAGCCCTTTTAACTACCCATTTAGTTTCCTCTCTCTTGATTTTATTCTTTGTTACTAGCATGACTTAAGTGTAAATATAAATATCTGGATTTCACTTGGATGATTGATACACAGCACAAATACTTCATATTTTTATGAAAATGAAGGACTTGTATAAATTGAAAAATCACAGCACATAAAAAAATCCAGTTGTATGTCAATTATCTCACAGCCATGAAGAAACCCCACATAAATTCTTGTTCTGATTTGTTTTGGGTTTGTTTCGCTAAATAAAACTAAAAGCCAAAGAGCTAGATTCTCACCTCAGTGAAAGCATTGGAAATCCATCGAAATCTGGCTCATTGACTCCAATGAGAGTTTCATGGATATATCGGAGGCTATAATGGCTGAATATAGGCACAGTCTCCCCCAGCAATTATCTCTACTCGTGACAATTTTCTATCAGATGGTGTATTGAGGAATTATTCATGTCAACCTCTGCAACCACTGAGAAGTATAAAGTTTCACCTGTAAGTCTATTGTGTTGCTAATCCATGAAGTCTTGGCAATTTCAGTGATTTTTCGCTCATAGACACCCCCAGAGCTGTTTAAACTGTCTATGAAAATAGAATTGTAAAGTTTCTAAGGCCATTTATCAAAATTGAAAACATTCCTTATATTATCATGTTCATTAATATTAGTGGTCTTAACTGGTGCAAAATGCAAATGTATACAATAAATGTGACTTTTACCCCTTCAAAAAGATATATTTCTCAAAGGAGAAACAATTCTGAGATTTATCAGGCCTATATTTTTGTAGCATACTTTCTACCATCTTATCTAAACCATGCGATGTAATTTAATTAAGTTTGTTTAATTTGTTTCTATAAAAAATGCATGTGGGGTTAGTAAACATAATTAAAAAGAAACATTGTTAAGCAGTGTGATACAGCTATAATTTGATTTAAAGTACTGGATGATCCCAACATTATAAACGTAACCCGATAAGCCTTTTTTTCTTTTATAAAGATCTAAATAAAATACTGATAGTCATTAAATAATTCTTGGTTTAGAGCAGGTTTTGGGAATTGAGATGAATGTGAAAACTTTTTTCTCCTGTTCTGCCATCTAAGCCTTTGCTCAAGTGGAGTAAGAAGTATTTTATGTTCAAAATAAACCACTTTACTCCTCAAGTAGTCCCATTGATTTCAGAGGAGAATGGTCCTACTCATTGTGAATAAGGGTAGCAGAATCTATTAAGAGAACCTGTTTCTTGTATTATTAATGATGTGTTAGGGAGGCCAGAGCCTTGGAGAGGGTGTCTTTTTAAATCGTTTAAATCTATAAATAAATGTCTCCTTTAGGGTTTAACAGATTGTAGAAAAAAATATGACTCTTGGTGCTGGTTATATACCCATCAGCAATAGGCAGATCTAAAGATGATGGCCCAAATCTTCAAAGGTGTTTCGGCACCTAATTTCCATTGATTTCAATGGAGGCTAGGAGCTTAAATACCTTTGTAGATCTGGGCCAATAAGTCTTAGGTATCTTATATCTGCAGGAGATCAGTGTATTTCTATGTAACAATGGAAAGTCTGGTGCTCAGAGTTATTTAAAACATATATATTACACAAACAGTAGTTATTGGACTATCGCTGAATAGATTTTCATGTTTGTTTTCATATCCTGTAGGTTCATCCCTGATGTAACTGCTCTAAATCAGTGGAATTATATAAGGAATTAATTTGACTCAGTAAGATTATTTTAAAGGGATGCTGTCAATATGAAATACAATAATTTAAAAAATGAATTAAAAGACATTTCAAGTACTTATCCATCAATCTTCCTATGAATTTTTGTTTGTACAATCATATTGTCTTGGGGGATGGATTGTTTGTTTACTTTTTTTCTTCTCCCTTGGAAGAAAACAAAGGAAACAAATGGGAAAAAATAAACATTATTATTTTCCTCTGATCTCTTTCAATAACAGTAATCTGAGATGCTGTTTGTAACAATACAAGGCAAAACATTTTCAGGAGGAAATATGTTTTTTAAGATGACTTTGTTCCTTTAAATGTAGTACTTTATAACCACTGAATAAACAGTTGTGCTTTAAGGCCCTTTGAACAGGACAGCATAATCTATTGTGTTTGCACATTTTAAAATTCAAAGCATGATTTATATGGTTTATAATTTTACTGTTAGTAAAACTGATTGAATACACTGGTCTACAATTTTTGAGAAGTCGTCTGCTTCAGAGATAAAATGTGCTATTTATTATGTATTTTGATGTGCTGAATTCAAATATGACAATTAAAACAACCGATTGGCTACTGTTTGTAAGATATTTAAGTTTTTACATTTTATGTCTATGTATATTGTGTAGATAGTAGAGTTTTAATCATAAATTGTAAACCTAGGTCTTTTCATGTGTTTATGGTTGCTTTACATGATAATATTTCACCTGTCCTGTTTATGTAACACTTTAAAAATCAGCAAAAGGGTTATATAAATAAAATTTATTATGAAACAAAAGGCAAAAAACTATTATGTACATAGTTTAGTCCTATTCAGTGTCTACTCGGCGCTTCTTGGCTTGTCTCTTGTATTCATTAAATGGAGCATCTCTTGTCACTGTCCAGCAATAGTCTGCAAGCATTGATGGGCTCCATTTGCCCTGATAGCGTTTCTCCATTGTTGCAATGTCCTGGTGAAATCGCTCGCCGTGCTCGTCGCTCACGGCTCCGCAGTTCGGTGGAAAAAAATCTAGATGAGAGTGCAAAAAATGTATCTTTAGTGACATGTTGCAACCAAGGTTTTTGTATGCCTTGAGGAGGTTTTCCACCAACAACCTGTAGTTGTCTGCCTTGTTGTTTCTGAGAAAATTTATTGCCACTAACTGGAAGGCTTTCCATGCCGTCTTTTCCTTGCCACGCAGTGCATGGTCAAATGCATCATCTCGAAGAAGTTCACGAATCTGAGAACCAACAAGGACACCTTCCTTTATCTTAGCTTCACTTAACCTTGGAAATTTTCCACGGAGGTACTCGAAAGCTGCTTGTGTTTTGTCAATGGCCTTGACAAAGTTCTTCATCAGACCCAGCTTGATGTGTAAGGGTGGTAACAAAATCTTCCTTGATTCAACAAGTGGTGGATGCTGAACACTTTTCCTCCCAGGCTCCAATGACTGTCGGAGTGGCCAATCTTTCTTGATGTAGTGGGAATCTCTTGCACGACTATCCCATTCGCAGAGAAAACAGCAGTACTTTGTGTAGCCAGTCTGCAGACCAAGCAAGAGAGCAACAACCTTCAAATCGCCACAAAGCTGCCACTGATGTTGGTCATAGTTTATGCACCTCAAAAGTTGTTTCATGTTGTCATAGGTTTCCTTCATATGGACTGCATGACCAACTGGAATTGATGGCAAAACATTGCCATTATGCAGTAAAACAGCTTTAAGACTCGTCTTCGATGAATCAATGAACAGTCTCCACTCATCTGGATCGTGAACGATGTTGAGGGCTGCCATCACACCATCGATGTTGTTGCAGGCTACAAGATCACCTTCCATGAAGAAGAATGGGACAAGATCCTTTTGACGGTCACGGAACATGGAAACCCTAACATCACCTGCCAGGAGATTCCACTGCTGTAGTCTGGAGCCCAACAGCTCTGCCTTACTCTTGGGTAGTTCCAAATCCCTGACAAGGTCATTCAGTTCATCTTGTGTTATGAGGTGTGGTTCAGAGGAGTAGGATGGGAGAAAATGTGGGTCCTGTGACATTGATGGTTCAGGACCAGAAGTTTCATCCTCTTCCTCTTCCTCGTCTGACTCAAGTGAGAATGATTCTGGTGCATCAGGAACCGGCAGTCCTTCTCCGTGGGGTACTGGGCGTATAAGCTGATGGAATGTTTGGATAATGCACAGTCCACTTTTTCTTCTTTGACACACCTTTCCCAACTGGAGGCACCATGCAGAAGTAACAATTGCTGGTATGATCTGATGGCTCTCTCCAAATCATTGGCACTGCAAAAGGCATAGGTTTCCTTTTCCTGTTCAACCACTGGCGAAGATTTGTTGCACAAGTGTTGCAGCATATGTGTGGGGCCCACCTCTTGTCCTGATCTCCAATTTTGCAGCCAAAATAAAGGTGATAGGCTTTCTTAACCATAGTGGTTATACTGCGCTTTTGTGATGCAAAAGTCACTTCACCACAAACATAGCAGAAGTTATCTGCACTGTTCACACAAGTACGAGGCATCTCTGCTCACTTTGGCTAAACAGAAATGTGTCCCTTTGCAAAATCAAACACTGACAAATAAGAGAGCACGACACTGTATGATTTCTAGAGCTGATATAGGGCAATTTGTTCAGCAGAGTGATGTAAGCTTCATTCTGATTGCATCATCCATGACTTCTAGGAATAACATGATGCAATTCATATCATGTATGATGCAATACCAGCTTCAGATTGCATCATTCATTGTTTTGCCTAAAAAGCAAGTACTGTCCAAACTCAGTCATAGATTTATTCATAGATCCAGTCAAAGATGTATTTTAGTCATTTCTGGTTACATTGAGATCCCTTCCCTTTATAACTCACTTATCCTCCGCCATTCCCAAGTCAAGGGTCGTATATACTGACCCAATAGCATATCTTGAAAACTAGAGCCAATCAACAATTTTAAGCATCATTTTCGTTCTCAGTGACCCAGAATTAGTAACGTTTGACTACATTTATTTCAGAAGCATTTTGGCTGTAGAGCAGTGATATTATTGGTCAAGCCAAGTATTTGATTAATTGAGGCCATTTTATTTGCTTCACAAATAATTCTCAAGTCAGTCCTGATTTCTGCAAATGCAAACAAAACGTAAGTAGTTTGGGTTTATCCTTTTCAAACTATGGGTTGTTCACACATACAAGGAGCTTTGGAAATTTGCAAACCTATTTGTGATACTGGCATTCATACAAATATTAGCAGAGACTGACTATTACAACTCCACAGATAGCAGTGAGTGAAACGTGAGTATTTTATTCACAAATATATTTCAAATCAATTTTTCCACTAAAGAAAGTAGAGAGCAACAGATTTTCCTTATTCATTTTCTATTGATTTTTTTAGATGTGTTTTATTGTTCTGATACATTATAGAAAAATCACAGGTAGGCCTTCTTGTACATATAGTTTCTATATTCCACTGGAATATGGATTCACTCTATGTAACATGGCTACAATCCATACTATAACACTTAGAGGATAACAGGTTTTCAGACCTGTTACTTCAAAACTCCAGCTGTGTGGAATGGATAATATAAAACATATTGAGCTAGTACCTTGTGTAATAGGCCTCATATCACTATTTATTCTCCTCAGCTCAGGAATTGGTGGGAACTGTGGAAATGATATATTTGATTATATATTCTTAACACAATGCAAGGGGCGTTAGCCATATATATCTAATTTAGCACTAGAGGGAGTCATATGGCTTAATGCCCTATACAACAAGCAATGTATCACAGCGCCTTGAAAATGGAGGCTGCATCTTCTTTTGATTGTGCAAAAATGTTAAATTGTTTTCCATTTACCAATATTCTCCAGAGTTCTAGGATGTGAGAGGAAAAGACAAAAGTGAAAGCCAACAGGCATCATAATTTTAAAGCAAAGAAACTCCTCTTTAAAGCATCTTGCCATTATGATTAACAATCACTGTGCACAGGGCCGGCTCCAGGCACCAGCTTAACAAGCAGGTGCTTGGGGCGGCCAAGGGAGAGGGGCGGCACCTGCGGCAATTTGGGGGCGGCAGGTCCCTCACTCCCTCTAGGAGCGAAGGACCTGCCGCTGAACTGCCGCTGCCGATCGCGGCTTTTTTTTTTTTTTGCTTGGGGCGGCAGAAATGCTTGAGCCGGCCCTGACTGTACAAATAATCAAATGGTGATTATGATGTTTGAGAGTTATAGCCTCTGTTGCATTCCCTGTTTTGTGATTCAAAAGACTGCAAAGTAGGTGGGCAGGGTCAGGTGATTTATGTTAAAAAAAAAAAAAAAAAAAGCCTGTTCAAGAAAGTACAATAAAAAACTCAAAGTTCTCTTCCCTTCAATGGCAAAGTAAAACTGCAACTGCAAACTATTCTGAGGTTTGAGTGACTTATTTAATTTTCAATTTTTTAGGTAGTTCCCAAAGGTCATGAATTAAAAGAAGGATATCAAAGAAACTCAGACCATATATATTTATTATTCATAAATGCTGGGCTCCATCAGATTTTTCAGTGGAACTAGAGTAATTACATTAGCCCATATGTGGAAGTGCTCTTAAGTTTATGGAATGAAAAATAATAAAAGTGAACAAATACAGCAACTTTAAGGGGGGATCCAGGAAAATAAACTCCCATCTTCTCTTACAGTATATCATAAAAAATTTCCTCTCTATTGCATGAGACAATTGTTATCTGCTATGGGGTTATGAGATTTCTAACATGAAATTAACATAAGGCCCACACTAAGATCTAGATCTGCTCATATATGTGCACATGCACAATTAAAGTTAAGCATCCACCTAAGTATGTGCAGGGGCAGGGTCAAAGAGCCTGATCCAAAGCTCTTTGAAGTCAATGGGAGTCTTCCATTGACTGGCCAGTGCTTTGGCTCAGACCTTAAAGCAGCACCATGGATTCTCCTTGTACTCTGCTGCTAAGCATACTTACATTTAAATTGTGATTCTTTGGATCTGAAGGACTCCTGAAGCCCTATAACACAAATATGACAAGTTCCAGGAACACTTGTTTAAAATTGTATGGAATATTTTATGTTCTGGGATGGAGTATATTTTTAAAAGATTTTTTTGTATGAATAACAGATGTCTTGGCAAATTAGAAAATGTCCCATTGACGTTCCATTGACTGCATTATTGTCAAATAGCAAGTCCTGCACTAATGTTCTCGGTGTGTTGCTGTTTGATTTAATGCTACACTCAGCCCTAAAAGTTCAAACTTAAGAATGCTAATGAATTACCAATAATATTGAACAGTAAACTGTTCTCCAGGTTCCTTATAGTCTATTTCTGTACGCACAGGGGGGATATTTACTCCAATAACTAATGGGCATGGACAGATTTGAGCATCACTGAAAGTTAATATTATCCACAAATACAACCATATGTGTAACAAATACACAACTTTTTGATGGATAAAACTTGTTGGAAATCCAAAATCAGACTCCACTGCTGGTTCCTTAAATCTAGGTCTTGAGGGTAAGGAAGAGGCAGATTTTTCAGGTATGAGGTATTAGCATTATAGCTCAGGCCTCCAGCCAAAACGGGTACTGTAGGTTATAGATAAAGGCAGATGCAATATAGGGTCTGATCTTAGAAGTGCTGGGTATCTGCTGCTCCCAGACCCATAGATAGTACCTAAAGTTGCATAGGTTATAGATATTATAGGGCCCCCCAATCAACATTTCTATTACCACCTGACAAATCTAGTCAAGAGTATCATATCCTTATATTGCATCCTACATAAATAAATACTGTCTGCAGTGTTGTAACCGTGTTGGTTCTAAGATATGAGAGAGACAAGTGGGGGAGGTAATCACTTTTACTGGACCAGCTTCTGTTGGCGGAAGAGACAGAGTAATAAATTCTGCAACAGAACATGATGAAGTACACCGATACTTGTGGAGAGAGAATTCCCCAGGATCCATTTCATTTCCTTCAACTCCTCCCATCCTGAATCATGGCTATGTGTCCTTCCAGCCAGGAAAGGCAGGAGAAGGCTTCCTGCAGAGTCTTTCAAGGCCATGACTGGCATGGCTAAAGGAGGCTGCTTTAAATATAAAATACAAAAAATTACTGCTCTCAAGATGTTTGATCTTGTATCTACATATTTAATCTCTCTTGGTCATTCAGGTGACCTGGAAAAAGACAGCTACAAACCAATTAAATACTTTTCTGTGTAAATAATAGCTGTAGCTGACCAGAGATGTAAGGCCTAGGTGATCACCTATGGCCTGGGAGAGTGTGAACTGGTGGTGAAGCATCCTTGAGACAATCTCTTTGTTAAGATGGGACCCAGGGTGTGAAAAAGCTTGAGAATCCCTGCTCCGTGTAACTTAAACCTGCTGAAGCTTGCAATTACCCACCACCCAAGGAGAGGAAGTTTCCCTGAGAAGGGAACTATTTCTCACAATCAGGTTCCTAGGTAAATGGCAATGTGAAGGCAACTTCTATCTAGCTGCATCTCAGATATTTCCTTGTAGTGCTCAACAAGAGAAGGCACTGACTCTTGCTGAGTCTGGGACTGGAACTCTGCAGCTAGATTGAGTGCCGCACAGCAGTGCCCTGTCAGAGTCAGCTAACCCCAGAGGTGCAACTCACTTCAAACATTTTCTCTCTTACCTTGTTTTAACATTACCCAAGGATAGAGCTTGTTTTCCAAAGTAAAGCCCCTGCTAATGTTACTGGCATTTGAATTTATGGCCACTGAAGGTGTTGAACCACCAGACCAGATGGTTATTTGCTAATTTGGGGGGGGGTTGGAATGGTTTTTAAATCTGAGCAAAACTGTGCATATTTATGAACTAGAAAAAGCCATAAATTTAACTGGTCCTTATATTAAATCATTGCATGTTTCTCTTTGTTCCTTATTGAAAAAGATCATTTGATTTTTTTGCTGTATAATTTACTGTCCATGCTGTATAAATCCACTGCATAAGTTACAGTACAGCCAGAAGGAAACTTTGGAAATTGAGATAATACCATGGAGACAGATTTTCCTGTACTATGATCTGAAATTACACATGAAAGTTAAATCTTGTTGACCATTACAGGCAAAGTTGAGTTTCTTTTATTATGGCAGCTCTGACTGTAGAGTGACAGAGTTTGCAGAAGTTCATTTTGAAACTACCTGCACTCACATTAATATGCAAGGATTGCATTTACCTGCTTTGTACAAAGCAGCTGGTGTTATTAGGTGACTAGTCAATCACTTACACTTATTTATTACTTTAAAATTGAAACCAGAAAATAATATCCAGTATCCCTAAGGAGATCCTTTAAAAAGCATAGTTTCACCCGGCTTTGTGCTGAGAGTTCATACGGTTTTAATTTCAAATACAAAGAATATATAGCTTGGTTACTGGATTGACATCACCTTCTATAGAAAATGTCATGTGATTCTTTTTCCTTTTTTTAGCTATTACTTTACACATCTGTTGACAGATATTTGTATTGGCAGGTCTTACGAAATAGTAAAGATTTTATCTTTACTGCTTAAACGCAAAAGTTACTTTTGAAGGAAACTCTTAACCAAAGCCCAATATACTAATTTTAAAATGAGTACTCAGAGTATGAGTGAAAACTTCCTTGCAAACTTTTTGGTTTATTGTTCTGCTCCCAAATGCACTGTCCTTTCCAAGCTTTCATTTTCTTCCGTATATTGTTTACATTTTACATGAATAATTAGTTAGAATAACCAAGGATAGAATGGTAAAATAAAGTTGAGTAATGAAAATTAAGAGTGAGGCTGAACATCCAGGAGTCTGGCATCCACCCAGTGCTGAAGCTTCGTGTAAATGTGCCATAGCTGCAAAGGCAAGATCATTTTATATAATGACAACTTCTCCAGCACTGCTAGCTGGATGGGGCAGTAGCAGTTCACTGCACTGCCAGGTGGGAGACCCAAGAATAGGGAGCGGATCTGGAACTCTCACTCGCTGGGTAAGTGGAGACTCACTCAGAATCTGAAAGTGTCAAGCTGGTCTCTGGAGAAAGGAGACCAGCTGCACCACCAATTAGCTGATCAGTAAACGGATTCTGTTAGACCTTCCAGGAGAGAAAGTTTTGTGAGGAATAAAAAATAAAACAACACACACAAACCCCTCACGTCCCTCCCTCGATAACACAGAAACGATTGTCCTTGGGAGGTTTGGGAGGTAGAGCGGAGCTACAGTGATTCCACAGCTGCTCTGCAGTTCCTGCAGCTGGTTTCACAGGTAAGAGCAACTGAGAAGGAATGGAGCAGAACAAACCAGTATCTCACAGGAACTCGGAGGGCAAGCAGGGTAGAAAATAGAGGTTAGCCTTTGTCCCTTTAGGAATGTGTTACGTGGAGAACCCAAAAGTTGTCGAATGCAGTTCATGTATTATGCAGTGTTGATTTCCAAGAGGTGAGGAACCCATCAGCTGTAATTCCTTCTCTCTAGGCTCAACATGTTTGCTTGGCACTCATAGTCTGCCCATTGCCTGTATTACCTGGATGGAGATTTCATATTTTAGAGCAGGGCAAATTATACAACATGAATAATATTCATTGTGAATTGAGCCCTTTTGTTTGTTCCTGATTCTGCAGGTGTATTCATTATTCGTAAATATTCTTCAAATCAGGGGTCGGCAACCTTTCAGAAGTGGTGTGCCGAGTCTTCATTTATTCATTCTAATTTAAGGTTTCGCGTGCCAGTAATATATTTTAACGTTTTTAGAACGTCTCTCTCTATGTCTATAATATATAACTAAACTATTGTTGTATGTAAAGTAAATAAAGTTTTTAAAATGTTTAAGAAGCTTCATTTAAAATTAAATTAAAATGCAGAGCCCCCTGGACCGGTGGCCAGGACCCGGGCAGCGTGAGTGCCACTGAAAATCAGCTTGCATGCCGCCTTTGGCACGCATGCCATAGGTTGCCTACCCCTGCTTCAAATGATTGGTCATTTCAGCTAGTCACTATTTAGGATGGAGGACCCCCTGACCTAAGTCATATGACATTGATTCTGTGCCCAGATTGTGTATCTGAAACACTTTGAACAGGAGAATCATGAGTTGGAAATAGTAAATAACACACCACCATGGTGAATTTAGGGGGCTGGAGCACATGACTTATGAGGAGAGGCTGAGGGAACTGGGATTATTTAGTCTGCAGAAGAGAAGAATGAGGGGGGATTTGATAGCTGCTTTCAACTACCTGAAAGGGGGTTCCAAAGAAGATGGATCTAGACTGTTCTCAGTGGTACCAGATGACAGAACAAGGAGTAATGGTCTCAAGTTGCAGTGGGGGAGGTTTAGGTTGGATATTAGGAAAAACTTTTTCACTAGGAGGGTGATGAAGCACTGGATTGGGTTACCTAGGGAGGTGGTGGAATCTTCTTCCTTAGAGGTTTTTAAGGTCAGGTTTGACAAAGCCCTGGCTGGGATGATTTAGTTGGGAATTGGTCCTGCTTTGAGCAGGGGGTTGGACTAGATGACCTCCTGAGGTCCCTTCCAACCCTGATATTCTATGATTCTATGATTCTAAGTGGGTTTTGCAAAAATAACAGGAGTACTTGTGGCACCTTAGAGACTAACAAATTTATTAGAGCATAAGCTTTCGTGGGCTACAACCCACTTCTTCGGATGCAGTGGGTTGTAGCCCACGAAAGCTTATGCTCTAATAAATTTGTTAGTCTCTAAGGTGCCACAAGTACTCCTGTTATTTTTGCGGATACAGACTAACACGGCTGCTACTCTGAAACCTAAGTGGGTTTTAGCTCACGAAAGCTTATGCCCAAATAAATTTGTTAGTCTCTAAGGTGCCACAAGTACTCCTCGTTCTTTTTGCTGATACAGACTGACACGGCTACCACTCTGAAAAGTATAGAATAGAACTCAATGTCCTTGAGATGAATGCATCTGGTCAAATTAGAGACATTGCATAAAAATTGTAAATATTGGAGAGATGGACATTAGCCATAAAGTTTGGTTTTGGATCCAAACATCCCGAGATTTGGGAGTTTTCAACACCACTATTTTGGCTTGCCCTGTTATAGAGAAAGGGGTCAGCAGTGAAATGTGAGCCAGAGTTTTGTGGGAGGGAGAGATTAATTTGGATCTGGGGATTTGGTCAGAGACCATCTGAAAATAAAATAAAATGAAATGAAAAGAACTCTAGTAACTTTAAATTTCTGGATGGATAATTAAATAAGAGTTATTGCCACTGACAAGAATAATTTTCTGATCTCCAAAACAAAATCTTGGCTATACAGTGAAAGTCATACAGGCCAATCCACTAGAGATTTAAAGAGTTACAAGCATCACCCATCATGTCCCAGGGGTCTCAAAAATAAATGAGATATTCCAGAACACAGGCAGGGGCTTGAGAAGGGACAACACGCTAACCATCTGCCAGATTCCAGAAAGCATCCCCTATCCCAGGTGTTATTTCCCTGTTAAAATGAAATTTTGGAAGTGGTGGTGGTTTAAGCAACACATATCTTCCACAAAAATCTTCCCCCCTTCTGAAAAAGTACCAAAGCACCAAAGCCGCAGCAGAAGAAATAGCTCCCTCTCAGCATTACTCTTTTGTTGTCTCCCATGGAAACCACAGCACATTGATCTCCCTAAGGAACAACATCAGCTGTCAAATTCTGTGATGAGTCAGTCTAACTTTCTAATGCCTATTGTCAAGGAACGTGGACTCTGTATTCATCATTACCCACAAAGGGCCTCATTACATTTGTGTAAATCAGGAGTAATTCTGGATCAATAAATGGAGCTGTATTAGTGTAAAAGTGGCGTAAGTATGGGGAAGAAGAGGCTTAAACTAAATAGCAGCATGAATTGAACACACCAAGTCAGATATTCATTTCTTTATTAACTCATTCTACATTGAATTAATGTACAATGAATTAACCCATTAAAAATGAATAGAAAACCTGTCTCCCACACCGGGCTGAAATGTTTTTTCTCACTGCAAACCTTGTATAGCTGGAGAGCAATTCTAGACAAAATGTTTCCCTTTGGCCTCCATTAGGTGCTAACCTTGCTGGTTATGGTACCTTCTTATGCCATAGGTTCCGTCCATATGAATTCCTATTGTGTGCTGTATTTATAGTTGCCTTGCATGCATTTCTCCCTTTCTGCAGAAGGACACAAAACGACAGACCCAGCCATTGTTTCTTTTACACCAACAGGCAGGATTCAAAAGACACATACAAAAATGTCAGTCCTGTTCAGTGCCAGACCACATCAGTGAAATTTTGATCCTGTTTTCCTTACTGTCTCATAAAACTGTTCCTGTTTGAGTTAGGAGAACCAGGATGATCATTTCTTTTGAGTCACAAATACTCGGAAGTATTGTTGCACTATAGTAAAAAAAAATCACCACCACCTAAACACTAAATATCATTGTCTATTAACAAAGAGCAAAACATATCTGGGTTTCCCCCAAGTGGTACACCAGGGTCCTACAACCAATCAGATAAAGGCTAAGGGCTAGGTGGTGGCTTTACCAATCATTGTGTGTGTGGAGTTGCATTGCACCGGCAGCAGCAGGTCAGAGGGAGGCAGCATAAGGGAGCACACACAGAAGCAGCAGCATTGCACCCTTTTCAATGGTGCTGACCCCAGATCACCAGCCAATGCCGGCAGGAGCAGAGAGGTCTACAGCCACTCACACCCCACCCCTTAAAATGCCTAGCACCATGGCAGTGCTCTAGCTGCCATTCACCTTGTGCCTGGCGAGCATACGCACCAAGAATCCTGCTGCCCCTGTGGAATCTCCAAAGGGCAAAGGGGCTCCCCACGCTTTCTCTTGCCCTTGTGCACTCATGCAAGAGCAGCCAGGATCTGGCCCCAAGACTCCAAAAACTTACCTAAAGGACACATTGCTCTTCTCCTGGAGGAAGAGTTAAGCTTTCCTTCCCAGGGCTGGCCCTAAATACGCTAAGCCAAAGATGGGAGTAGACTCCTCATCCCCATTCTTCCATACTCGCTTCTTTTCACTAACCCACCTCTCCATGCTGCTTCTTCCTCTAACAGGCATCTCTGTTTGCACAGCGGAGCCCAATATGCTCCAGAATCCTTGGCAATGGCCACAATGTGCCTCACAGTTGTTCCTGTTGCAGCTGACACCCTCAGTTCTGGGCACATTCCTGACAACCATGGGTGCCCATCACCACGCACGGCTGTGCTGAAAGAGCCCATTTGCATGAGGGAATAGGTGGGGAGAAACTTTGCAGATCAAAATGTAGCAACTCAGGTGGTCATGTGAATGAAACGGGCGGTGCCAGGGCTGGTCTGGAAACATTCCCTTAGACCTGGTGACAGGTGGCTAAGGCCACAGAAAGCCTGAGGGCATAAGTAGTCTCCTATGTTCTAAGTAAATTAAAAACTAACCAAACAAATTGGCCTTTTCAGTATCTAGGGCCCATCTGTGGGACTCCAGACTTGTTTAGTTTTTACTTGAAAAGTTGAAATAACGTTTCACCTGATCAACTTTCCTTTAATCCAGTGTCAGATCAATAGAATTCAATTTGTTGGTGAGTACATCTAAAACCAGGTTGGAAGTGTAACAGGGGCGCCCTCCTGCTCCTGTTTCCTCCCACAAGTTACTCTGACACCTCCAGTTTGTAGGTATCATCGTGCAGTTTATTTATAATGCTCTACTCTACCACCTTTACATACTAGTGCAGCAATGCTATTTACAGTCTGTTCAGCTTTCCACAGCAGGGAAGGGAAGAGATTTCTCCACCCAGCCATCTCTCTCACTCTAGCACCTTTCCCTCTCTATCCAGCCTCATTTTCTCTCTCTCTCTCACTTCCTTCCTGTGTGCTCATTAGCTCTCCTCAGCCAAGGCTGATTTGGAAATTAGCCACTCCCTTCCTCAATCAGGCCCTCACCAAGGGAACTAATTGGAGTGACAGGGACCAATGTGCTGACTCAATTGCTGGTTCTCAGCACTTTGTCACCGGGAACCTGCATGCCCCAAACTAGATGGCATATTTCTGGTGTATTATCCCATTTTGAGTGGTTTTCCGCTGGGCAGGGTGTGAGACAAGAGTATATTCTGTCCAAAAGCCTTTTCAACATGTACACAGAATTTATTCTGAAACAAGCCCTGGAATGTTTTGACGAAGTGCAAGGAGCTGGGATTTCTATTGGTGGACACATCTTAACTGACCTCAGACCCACCAATGACACAATGCTTTTTGCTACAGGTACCAGTGCAATGCAGCAAGTGTTGGAGATTGTAAAAAGAGTAATGGAGCAACATGGATTCCCCTCTGAATGTGGCAAAAATTGAATGCATACATGTTAACAGGAATAACAAAAATAGGATGCAGGTAGACATCA
This sequence comes from Emys orbicularis, assembly GCF_028017835.1. Classification (NCBI taxonomy): domain Eukaryota; kingdom Metazoa; phylum Chordata; order Testudines; family Emydidae; genus Emys; species Emys orbicularis. Next base: position 27,320,482 of record NC_088691.1, read on the forward strand.
CGATTAACAGTCAAGTTTTAGATGCAGTAGATAAATTCAGTTAACAGGGGTCACACGTATCCAACCAAGAAGTCTTTTCCAATGAAATCAGAAGATAGCTAGAAATGGTTTGCTCATCCATGGCCTCCCTTATGAAAGTTTGGAAATCTTGAAATGTGAAATGGTGAAAACTTATTTTTTTCCATAGGGATTTATCGATGTGAATCATGGGGAATTAGTGCTCTTGGCAAGAAGAAAGCTGAAACCTTTAAAATGTGGTGCTGGTGAAGACTCTTGGGTATCTCCTGGATGGAAAAGAAGACCAATGCTTATATTAGGAATATTATTGGCGAGAAGCAGACCCTGCTGTCAGAACTCAACAGGCGCAAAGTTACGTACTTTTGTCACAGCAGGCTTAGAGATGGAAATAACCTGGAGAAATGGATGAATGGTGGAGGGTTATTGTACTGGGGGATGACCAGCAAGGAGGTGCACACATAGAATGTGGCAGCTCAAAGGGAGATCCAGCTGCTGCATGTGCAAATTTAGTGATGGATCAAGAAAGCTTCAGAAAATTCTGCTATGATGTCACCAATATTCAGACAGGATTAAATGGATTTTCCTTATTTACTTATCTCATTTGGAGTCAGTCATAATCTTGTGGATCCCCAGCAACAAATACCTGTCAAAAATGCATCAGGTAAACAGCTTATCTGCATGTGTGCCTGGATCCTATGGAAGAATTTGTCTCCCTTTATATGCACAATGCAGATGATCTGTGGTTAACAATAACTGACAAAGACACTTCACCTCTGTATTGATTACAGTTGGAGAGAGCCTTGCTGAGGTATCTGATTACTATTTGAAGTGAACCAAATCAGAGCATATGCTATGTTCTGTGAACAGAGTATCATCTTTCCCTTTAAAATAGCCTTTACTCTCAGGTTTCTTAGCGTGAAAGTATCAACTAATTTTAATCAATTACTTGAATTTGATGGAACATCCCAAATGGAAAATTAGAGTCATCAGGCCACATTCTGCTGTCACTTACACTTGTGTAAATCCGAGTAATTCCACTGAAGCCAAGGAAGGTATTCTGGATTTATACCTGGGTAACTTGGAGGAAAAACTGGCCTCAGGTCTGCTCTGTATCTCTCAGTTGGTGGGTATATAGCATTACTTAAGATGGCTTTTTCTGGAACTGTATTTTTAATTTCACTTGTGCTAGGCAGTTTCTCTGGCAGCTAACTGGAGAAATGATAGATTTTTTTCCTCATTACATGTGACAGGTAAGAAAACCATCAAATGCCCATAAAAATATTTTTCACTTGCAGAAATGGGGGATTAGGTTCATTTCTATTACACACATACGCACAATGCCCTGCAGCACTGTCTGTTGTTCCCAGCTTCACAACTCATCCCTGGGGTAAATCTGGACAGGATACAGTTTGGTGCCATTCAAAAAGTTTTCTACTTTATCCATGTGGTTAATTTTACGCCCTCTAAATCCCCTATTATTACACATTCTTTAAGTATTATGAGAAAAGTTCAACATATGTTGGAAATTTTTTCCTTTACTTAGTGGAGGAAGGGGAGTTTCTTACATCTATTTTCTGCACTACAGAGAAATCTCTGTTAAAGAAAGGGTCTTTTATATGTGCTTCCAAATTATCTCCCAGTAAAGGTTAGTGGAGTAGCTGCAAAAAGAGTTGAGATTTGCTTCTGAGATAGGCCAAACTGAAGAGGAATCAGGAGAATATTTTGCATTAGAAATCGAGGACCAAATTCAGCATTACCATTAGCAGCTGCAACTCCCATTGAAGCCAAAATGTAATACACCCACTTGTGCCAAGGATGAATTTCCCCCTAAAGGGCTCAGTTCATGGAGGCAGGGCCGCCCAGAGGGGGGGGGCAAGTGGGGCAATTTGCCCCAGGCCCCGCAGGGGCCCCCATGAGAATATAGTATTCTATAGTATTGCAACTTTTTTTTATGGAAGGGGCCCCCAAAATTGCTTTGCCCCAGGCCCCCTGAATCCTCTGGGCGGCCCTGCATGGAGGTGACTTTAATTGAAGTAAAAGGACCTGAGTTTATGGCAAAGTTCCTCGAAGATCATGACCCATCCATTATTAATCATAGCTGCCAGCATCAAGACGAACACTCTTTAATAAAGTTACTGTGTAGTCACACTAAGATTAAAGACACTTTTGCCTTTCATGACTATTTGGGCAAATAAAAACAGTTCCACAAATAGTAGTGAATAAAAGAAGCCACAAATATTAGTAAGTGAATCAGCATGATTTATTTGTAAGAATATTCTCAAATACTCCTTTGCTGTATTTGTCCAGCTGTAGTGTGCAGTATGCAGACTAAAATCTTATTTAGATGCAGAAGCACTGAATTGTTCTGTAATTTAGTAGTAGTGGAAAAGAATGGGTGCTTGTTAGTTCACAAGCAGTGCATACTCTACCCATGTACTTCTTGCTTCAGTTCCCCTCAAATATAAACTAGAATCAAGGAGCTAGTTCATGAAAAGCAATCTGGTAAAATGTATCAAGGTACTAATGGAGGTACTAACACTATATATGTATAATGGTGACACAATTCAATTTCTGTAGTCATATAAGATGTCTTGTGAAACCTCACAATGGACTGAATTATTATAGTCAAGGGATGTTGTAAAGAGACACATTAATGACACTGCATTATGGCTTGATAATGGCACCATTAATGCATGTACTTGGTGCATCATTAACCTACCAACAGGTGTTGATTTTTGTCTTTACAATAATAACTAACCTTCTTGATGTAATGGAGAATAGAAACATCAGTCTGATGAACTCTCCTTCAGCAAAAATCAGAGTCACCTAATTTGATTTAGCTACCTCCAAATACTGTATACACTGTTTTTGTTTCACTGAATCATTTCCTTAGAATTTTATCCTATTCCCTGGATAGGCTTTTGTATGCCTATGCATAAAATAACATAGTTGACATTTATTTTAATATAATGTTAATGTCGTGCATCTGGCAGGTAATGGCACCCAAGAATCTCTTAAGAACCTTCAGACACAGTGAAGCTAGTTAAAAACAAGTTATCAGTGGCTTCTGTGGAAACTCTCAGGCCTAGCTTTGAATGTTCTTACCCTTAGGCCTCATAGTCTTGCCAGTGAAGTCACTGGAGCTTTGCCATTTACAAATACCCTAACCATTGCTGATATGTACATGTATACACACACACTCTCACCTAGTGCTTAATTTTAATGAAAGAGGTGCTGGGACTCAAGCAATTAGATATCGGGACTCAAGCAATTTTTTTACTTTCATAACTGATGTGGTGAGCCTAGAGCTGCTGGGGCTATGAACTGCCAAGCCTAGAGGTGCCGGGGCTCAGCCCTGGCAAGCCCTGGCACAAATTAAGCACTGCACTCCCCCCCCCCCCTTCAGTGTCCCCTGCTTATATTGGCCTATTTTGCTTGCTCAGTTACTCCTTGGGCACTTCAGAGGCTATGTCTACACTACAAAATTAGGTCGGATTTATAGAAGCCGGTTTTATAGAAACCGGTTGTATGCAGCCGATTGTGTGTGTCCCCACATAAAATGCTCTAAGTGCATGAAGTCGGCGGACCGCGTCCACAGTACCGAGGCTAGCGTCGACTTCCGGCGCATTGCACTATGGGTACCTATCCCACAGTTCCCGCAGTCTCCGGCAGTCTCTGGTGCCCATTGGAATTATGGGTTGAGATCGCAATGCCCGAATGATGCAAAACAGTGCCGCGGGGGGTTCTGGGTACATTGCGTCAGGCCCCTCCCCCGCCGTCACAGCAACGGCAGACAATAGATTCGCGCCTTTTTACCTGGGTTACCTGTGCAGACAACATACCACGCCAAGCATGGAGCCCGCTCAGCTCAGCTCACCGTCACCATATGTCTTCCGGGTGCCGGCAGACGTGGGACTGCATTGCTACACAGCAGCAGCAGCTAACTGCCTTTTGGCGGTAGATGGTGCAGCATGAGTGGTAGCCTTCATCGGTGATCGGGATGCTGGTAGCTGTGGGGCTGGCAGCCATAGGGCTGCATTGCACCAGCCCCTTGCCTTTTGGCAGTAGATGGTTTATTACGACTGGTAACCGTCCTCGTCGGACAATCATGGATATCAGTCATAGTATATTATTTTCTGCCAAGTATTGTCTGCTGAGCACCCAGAAGAGGCCGAGGGCGATCTGGGTGCTGGCAGACATATGGCTGGCACACGTGGGGCTACATTGCTACACAGCAGCAACCCCTTGCCTTTAACCGTCCTCGTTGGACAATGATGGCTACCAGTCGTAGTATACTATTTTCTGCCAAGTATTGTCTGCTAAGCACCCAGAAAAGGCCGAGGGCGATCTGGGTGCTGGCAGAGATGTGGCTGGCACACGTAGGGTTACATTGATACACAGCAGCAACCCCTTGCCTTTTGGCAATAAATAGTATATTATGATTGGTATCCGTCATCGTCATACTGGTACGCGCCCAGTATTTGCTGCCAAGCACCCAGAAAATGCCGAGGGCTATCAGTCATGCTGCACTGTCGTCTTAAGATGTAAAAAATAGATTTGTTCTGTATTCATTTCCTTCCCCCCTCCCTCCGTCAAATCAACGGCCCGCTAAACCCAGGCTTAGGAGTTCAATCTCGGGGGGGGGGGGCATTCTGTGTGACAGTTGTTTGTATTTCTCCCTGATGCACAGCCACCTTTCTTGATTTTAATTCCCTGTACCTGTACGCCATGTCGTCACTCGCCCCTCCCTCCCTCCCTCCCTCCCTCCCTTCTTCCCCTGGTCTTTAGATACTAGTTTCGCGCCTTTTTTCAGACCAGACGCCATAGCTATCACTGGGATCATGGATCCCGCTCAGATCACCGCGGCAATTATGAGCACTATGAACACCACGCGCATTGTCCTGGAGTATATGCAGAGCCTGGACATGCCAAAGCAAAACCAGGACCAGCTGAGGAGGAGGCGATTGCAGCGCGGCGACGATAGTGATGAGGAAATTGACATGGACCTCTCACAAGGCACAGGCCCCAGCAATGTGGAAATCATGGTGTTACTGGGGCAGGTTCATGCCGTGGAACGCCGATTCTGGGCCCGGGAAACAAGCACCGACTGGTGGGACCGCATCGTGTTGCAGGTCTGGGACGATGCCCAGTGGCTGCGAAACTTTCGCATGCGTAAGGGCACTTTCATGGAACTTTGTGACTTGCTTTCCCCTGCCCTGAAGCGCCAGAATACCAGGATGAGAGCAGCCCTCACAGTTGAGAAGCGAGTGGCGATAGCCCTGTGGAAGTTTGCAACGCCAGACAGCTACCGGTCAGTCGGGAATCAATTTGGAGTGGGCAAATCTACTGTGGGGGCTGCTGTGATCCAAGTTGCCAGGGCAATGAGAGACCTGGTGATATCAAGGGTAGTGACTCTGGGAAACGTGCAGGACATAGTGGATGGCTTTGCTGCAATGGGATTCCCAAACTGTGGTGGGGCGATAGACGGAACCCATATCCCTATCTTGGCACCGGCGCACCAAGCCACCGAGTACATAAACCGCAAGGGGTACTTTTCAATGCTGCTGCAAGCCCTGGTGGATCACAAGGGACGTTTCACCGACATCAACGTGGGCTGGCCGGGAAGGGTACATGATGCTCGCGTCTTCAGGCACTCTGTTCTGTTTCGAAAGCTGGAGGAAGGGACTTTCTTCCCGGACCAGAAAATAACCGTTGGGGATGTTGAAATGCCTATCGTGATCCTTGGGGACCCAGCCTACCCCTTAATGCCATGGCTCATGAAACCGTACACAGGCAGCCTGGACAGGAGTCAGGACCTGTTCAACTACAGGCTGAGCAAGTGCCGAATGGTGGTGGAATGTGCATTTGGGTATTTAAAAGCGCGCTGGCGCAGCTTACTGACTCGCTCAGACCTTAGCGAAAAGAATATCCCCATTGTTATTGCTGCTTGCTGTGTGCTCCACAATATCTGTGAGAGTAAGGGGGAGACATTTATGGCGGGGTGGGAGGTAGAGGCAAATCGCCTGGCCGCTGATTACGCGCAGCCAGACACCAGGTCGGTTAGAGCAGCACAGCAGGGCGCGGTGTGCATCAGAGAAGCTTTGAAAACTAGTTTTGTGACTGGCCAGGCTACGGTGTGAAACCTCTGTTTGTTTCTCCTTGATGAAATCGCAGCCCCCCCACCCACCCGGTTAACTCTACTACCCTGTAAACCAAGCACCCCACCCTCCCCTACCCTCCCCTCTTCAAGCACCACTTGCAGAGGCAATAAAGTCATTGTTACTTCACATTCATGCATTCTTTATTAATTCAGCACACAACTAGGGGGATAATTGCAAAGGTAGCCCGGGATGGGTGGGGGAGGAGGGAAGGAAAAGGACACACTGCACTTTAAAACTTTAAAACTTATTGCACTGGAAATCATCTAGGCTGGAGTGATTGGGTGGCCGGAGGCCCCCCCACCGTGTTCTTGGGCGTCTGGGTGAGGAGGCAATGGGACTTGGGGAGGAGGGCTGTTGGTTACAGAGGAGCTGTAGCAGCGGTCTCTGCTCCTGCTGCCTTTCCTGCAGCTCAACCATACGCAGGAGCACATCACTTTGATGCTCCAGCAGCCGGAGCATCGATTCTTGCTTTCTGATTACAAGCTGACGCCACTTCTCCTCTTCAGCCCGCGTTTCAGCACGCAACCTCTGCTCTTCAGCCCGCCACCTCTCCTCTCGCTCATATTGGGCTTTTTTAAAATCAGTCATTGACTGCCTCCACGCATTCTGCTGTGCTCTGTCAGCATGGGAGGCAGTCTGTAGTTCAGTGAACATTTCGTCACGCGTCCTTCGCTTACGTTTTCTAATATTCACTAGCCTCTGTGAAGGTGAAACATTTGCAGCTGGTGGAGGAGAAGGGAGAGGTTGTTAAAAAAGATACATTTTAGAGAACAATGGGTACAGTCTTTCACGTTAGATTTTGATGTTCACATCACACAGCACATGTGCTTTCGTTACAAGGTCGCATTTTTCCTCTTATATTGAGGGCCTGCCGGTTTTGTGTGAGAGCTCACTCACGCAGTGCCAGGCCACAGATTTCAGCTTGCAGGCAGCCATGGTAAGACACAGTCTTTTGGCTTTTTTAACCTTGTTAACAAGTGGGGATGGTTTAAAACAGTACTGCTCTCATTAACCATACCAAGCACCCGTTGGGTTGGCCATTTAAAATGGGTTTGCAATGTAAAAGGAGGGGCTGCGGTTTCAGCTTTAACATGCAGCACAAACCCAACTAACTCCCCTCCCCCACACACCCAATTCTCTGGGATGGTCAATTCACCCCTCCCCCCCACCGCGTGGTTAACAGCGGGGAATATTTCTGTTCAGCAGAGCAGGAAGGGGCACCTCTGAATGTCCCCTTAATAAAATCGCCCCATTTCAACCAGGTGACCGTGAATGATATCACTCTCCTGAGGATAACAAAGAGCGATAAGGAATGGATGTTGTCTGCATGCCAGCAAACACCGGGACCATACGCTGCCATGCTTTGTTATGCAATGATTCCAGACTACGTGCTACTGGCCTGGCGTGGTAAAGTGTCCTACCATGGCGGACAGGATAAGGCACCCCTCCCCAGAAACCTTTTGCAAAGGCTTTGGGAGTACATGAAGGAGAGCTTTCTGGAGATGTCCCTGGAGGATTTCCGCTCCATCCCCATACACGTTAACAGACTTTTCCAGTAGCTTTACTGGCCGCGATTGCCAGGGCAAATTAATCATTAATCATTAAACACGCTTGTTTTTAAACCATGTGTAATATTTACAAAGGTACACTCACCAGAGGTCCCCTGTGTGCCCACAGGGTCTTGGGTGAGTTCGGGGGTTACTGGTTCCAGGTCCAGGGTGATAAACATATCCTGGCTGTTGGGGAAACCGGTTTCTCCGCTTCCTTGCTGCTGTGAGCTATCTATGTTCTCTCCATCCTCATCTTCCTCGTCCGCCGAACCCGCTTCCCTGTGTCTTTCTCCAGTGAGGGACTCATAGCACACGCTTCGGGTAGTGGTGGCTGCACCCCCTAGAATGGCATGCAGCTCCGCGTAGAAGCGGCATGTTTGCGGCTCAGCCCCGGACCTTCCGTTTGCTTCTCTGGATTTGTGGTAGGCTTGCCTTAGCTCCTTAATTTTCACGCGGCACTGCTGTGCGTCCCTGTTATGGCCTCTGTCCTTCATGGCCTTGGAGACCTTTTCTAATATTTTGCCATTTCTTTTACTGCTTCGGAGTTCGGCCAGCACTGATTCATCTCCCCAGATGGCGAGCAGATCCCATACCTCCCGTTCGGTCCAGGCTGGAGCTCTTTTGCGATCCTGGGACTGGGACTGGGACTGGGACTCCATCACGGTTACCTGTGCTGATGAGCTCTGCATGGTCACCTGTGCTCTCCACGCTGAGCAAACAGGAAATGAAATTCAAACGTTCACGGGGCTTTTCCTGTCTACCTGGCCAGTGCATCTGAGTTGAGAGTGCTGTCCAGAGCGGTCACAATGAAGCACTGTGGGATAGCTCCCGGAGGCCAATAAAGTCGAATTCCGTCCACACTAACCCAATTCCGACCCCCTAAGGCCGATTTTATCGCTAATCCCCTCGTCGGAGGTGGTGTCAAGAAACCGGTTTAAAGGGCCCTTTAAGTCGAAAGAAAGGGCTTCGTCGTGTAAACGTGTCCAGGCTTAATTCGATTTAACGCGGCTAAAGTCGACCTAAACTCGTAGTGTAGACCAGGCCGGACTGTACTTTCGCATGCCGGTCTGGCTGTCTTGTTATAGTCCAAGCTTGTGCCATCAAAGGCCCTGCTAGCAACTTGCCAGGAAACCAATGGCTGCACCTGATTTGCATCGGGATTTTTACATTTTTTTTCAATTAAAAATAAATGTACATAACCATGAGATTTGCCTCCAGTTGTATCACTGTTCTGGAAGAACAGAAATTCCTTCTTTGGGTTAACCAGTAACAAAAACCTACTGTCGATCAGTTTGGGACTCATGATGCAGTTACATAGTGAGAACAGCAGGGCAACAAGTGCTCATTTTATGGTGGCAGTTGTGTTATGCTGTGTTATGGCTTTGAAAGGAAACCATTAACAAGTGTTAACTCAACTTTTTAGCTTGTTGTATATTCTACTACTTGTGGATTGAAGAATCATGACACATACACATTTGGGATTTCTTACTTGACTTTCATTTAAAGACAGACAGGTTTCCAAGTAGCAGTCTAACAAGGTTAGATACCAACATCCTTCTACTAACAGCTCTGAAGCTGCTCTTCTCTCCAGTTCTTTACACTGGGGCGAGCTAGGACATTAGAGGAAACAATGTGGCACCTTTTGCTGTTCCTATACTCTTCAGGCCAAGAAGAGCGCATGTGCAGTTCCTCTGAGTAATGGCCATGTAGGAATGCTGCCATTAGGTATCTTGGTCCCTGCCTCTCACTCCCAAGACCAGAGGAGGCAGCGGTTGCTGCAAAGGGAGCTAGAGCGGAATGAAAGAGAGAACCTCATTCTGTTCCACAGTGATCCCTCTGTCTAATTAAGGAATCATGTGGCTATGTTACGACTATATTTGGCAGAATTTTTTTTTATTTTTTTTTTATCATTTCAGCAGATAACATTGATGTTTATTGTTAAGCATCTTTTTCTATTATCAATTTAAAATGTCACAGTTGCACAAAATTATGGGTTTTAAGCATTTTTTATTATTTTAATATAAATTTTCACAGTTGTGGGAAATTATAGGAAGTCAGACAATTATTTAATGACAGTGATTGCTGAGATTCACAAAATTAAAGCTTTATAACCATTAAAGGGTACATTGTCAACCTCACATGTCAAAATATACAAAGTAAATATCTAAGAAGGTCTCAAGCAGGATTTTTCTTACTTTGCCTATCTGTAAATTTCAACTATGATCGATGGAAATGTGTGTGTGTGTGTGTGTGTGTGTGTGGGTGGGTGTGTGTGTGTGTGTGTGTGTGTGTGTGTGTGTGTGTGTGTGTGGTGAAAATTGACATTTACCAACATTTATCAGTAAAAAACGAATCCTTCCGAGCCTAACTATTAGCAAAGGAAATCCCATCCAGCTTTCCTTGGCTAGCACGATAGTGATTCCAACACAAGGCCTCAAAGCAGAAGAGAGGGTTGAAGCAAGATTCTCTGGGATGAAGATCTGAACTAAAGAGGAACCCTGGGAAAAAGAAAATGTAATTTTAAAATGCAAGGTAGGACTCCCTTCTATGGTGTAAATAGCTAGAAGTATAATAAAAGGCTGGGTACTTAATTAACTGGGGCCCAATTTCTGTTCCCTTAAAGTCAACAGCAAAACTCCCTTTGTCTTGAATAAAACACATTGGCCATATACACAATCATTTTATGTGCATCAGCACATGATTTCAACTTGCTTTCCAGGACAGAGTTCATCACAGATTTTTATCTTGGTTTTGCTAAGCGCTACAGTACAGCCTTAGTGTACATTATACTGTACTTGATATAAGACCAGAGGTTTATAGAAGTTCATTATGGGCCAGATAAGATTGAGAATGAAATTAAAGCTATGCAGTGGGACTTGACATTTGAGAACATAAGGGAAAATAATCTTGTAAATACTAGAATAGGCTACTATGGCTGTTGTCTGCCAAGGTTTACTCAGTCTTTGGGGCTTTTTATGAAAAAAATGCTTTTTGAAAAAGAAACATTTGTTAATGTGTTAATAAGCAATCAGTTAATAGTCCAAATAATCTGGTAGTAACATTTAGCAAAATAAAGGCTTGGTATTTTCAAATTAAAGTCCCCCAATCTCTTCAAAGAATCCAGACTATAAGTGAGATATACCAAGACCTTTCACCATATTGAAGGGTTGTTCTGTTGCTTACTCTCACTTCAGTTGTACTCTGCATACCATCTGAAAAGTTTAGAGGACATTCTTATTACATTACAGCTGTAAAATTCCCTTGCATCCAACTTTCTGTCCCTCTGTTGATAGCAGCAGCCATGCAAACTGTGTTGGATCATTTGTAACATTTACTTTTTATCAACTAAAGGACATTTGGTCGATGACAATAGCTTTTTCATTTATATTTCTTACAGTTATTAGGTTTAATCTTATCAATATTGAGGAACCACAACAATTTATATCAATTCAAAATTATTACAAGTGAATATACAGAATCTCTGAAAACATATAGCTGAGTTATATTAATTATTATTATTATTATTGAATTTAGGAAGTTTGACAAATTGCAGAATATTGTGGAAATGATAAGAAAGGTCTAGTAAAATGTATAAATATGGTAGTATGAATAGATAGATTTGAAAATACTTTTACTTTTTTTTTTAACAGAGGAGACTGATATGTTTAACAGAAAATATTTTGAATAAATAACCTCTTTTTCATGGTGAGATTATTTTATTTCCAATTCCTCTAGCTATATTTTTGATTGTAAGAGTCCTTCACCAATTTAAACCAACAGCTACCAAAAACAAAACAAAAACCAAGTACTCTGCAAACTGCAGAGAAACATAAACCATTATCCCCAATGTGTCATCATCATTTATGTTCTGAAATTACATATTCTGTGTAAATAATGCATTTTCAAACTAAGACAGAAAATCAGTCCCATGCAGGTTGCTACAAGCCAGTACTATTACAGAATTGCCTGATGTGTAATACTAACTGTGTGATTGGGTACCTCAGTCACATGGTATTGTTTCTGCTCCATCACTTCATGGCTCCCAAAACCTCAAAGACCTTTCAACATGGTTGCATGAACACATCCGGTACAAACATTGGTAAGAAATACATTTTTGCATGAATGCTCACACACTTTCTCTCCCTCCAAACATGTTAGGTGAGGGAGAGGGTACATGGTTAGTGAATAGTGACCATTGAGAAATGGAGTTACTAATGCAGTTGAAGTGAATGTGTACTATGTAGTCTGTTAGTGTTAGTTATTTAATCCTTATTTAATGTCAGTGATGGGATCGCTGTTGTACAAGACACAAAATAAAGACATTCCCTCCCTGCCCTGAAGATCGTTCAATCTAAAAGACAGGCACAGTGAAGACAGGATGCACAGGAACCTTAAGCATAAAGGATCATTTGGGGGGGAAGGGGTGTGTGAGTGCTGTAGAGGTGAACACACACCTTGCAGGTGATGTGGTAGAGGTGTGTGTTTTAGTAGGGAGCTGCGTAAGAAGGTGATGACTTGATGAAGTGGGGATGGGGAGCTATTCCGCATGTAGAAGGTCAGCATGACAAAAGGCAAGAAGATGGGAGTGTAAGGAGGAAGTGAATGGGGCTTTGTGGCTTGCATCACTGATACAGTGGAGGGGGGCAGAGGAAAGTGATAAGAGACCAGAGAAATAGATAATGACAGAGTCTGCAAGGACTTGAAGGCATGGCTAATATGTTGAAATGGTACCAGTGTATGCCAGGGGAGATAGTGGAGGGATACAAAGAGTGAGGTGGCAGGGTTAAAGCAACAGGTGAAGAAGACAATTTTAGCAGCCAGCCATATTTTATGGGCTATGGGGGGGGATGCACCTATTTAAACAAGCGTTCATTGATTTTATTTATTTATTTTTGGTAGCATTTGCCCAGTTCTAGTCAAGACTGTTTTTCTTGTGTTAAATTCACCTTTGATGAGTTGTCATTGGCTTCTCAGGCCCCAGTAAAGCAGAGCACTTAAGCTTGTGCTTAGTCTTGAGTATATGCCTAAGACTCATAGAAGTTAATGTTTAAATTTAAGCATGTGCTTAAGGGCTTTGCTGAATCGGGGCCCCCATCCTCAGTGGGACGCTTAAGAAAGAATTAAAACACTGGAACAAATTCCTCACAGTGTCTCCCACATTACTGTGAAGCCAATGGGCACCAATGATGGGTAATCACGGATTTGTAAGCCTACAACGTCTGTTGCCAGAGTTTGAATATCTGACAGATCAATTACTGATGCTCTATACACATCACAGCTAGTTTTTAATCTCCGATATGCAGTGCACATCAGCAAATATCTTGGAAAAGTCTCTGCACCACTTGAGCACACAATGCAATAGCAGATATTTTAAAAGCTACATGATATTCCAGTGCCATGTATTTGTGATTAGAATCTGTCTTTAAGGATGCATCCAGTTGCACACAGAAAAGAAGAAAAAGAAGAAAAAGGATGAACCACAGCTTTTTACTATAGGAAACAGCATTCATTGCCTGTGGATACCAAAGGTATAAGTTTGAAATGATTAAAGAGACTCTTTTGAAAAGGCTCACTTGTTATGATTAACCCAGAAGAGCAATATAATGTGGGGGCTGTAGTCTCAGAATATAGCCAAGATTAACTGAATTTGGACTCGCGTGTTTTTGTTGTCATGTAAAAAGATAGCAATATTTTATTTTGGTTTATATTCTGAAATGCAATTTAAAATTTCTGATTCAGGCAAAGCTGTTTTTAGCTGAAAACATCTTTCTAATTAAGAGTATCGTAATCATATGGTATAAATTCTGCTGCATTAGAAAATCTTTCTGAAATACTAAAAAAAGCTTTTCTTTGCTAACAAGTCTTCAAGCATGCAAAAATGTATGGAAGTTACATCTTAGAACTAAAAATGTGTTAGTATCAAATTTATAACTGCAGCTTTGTATAAATCTATGACATTATATCAGATGTAGATATAAAAGATAAAAGTATTAGATGCCTAATTGAGTGCAGGTGATTTGTAAATCTGAAGTATTAGCCATAAGCCGTAAATCCTTTTTTTTTTTAATGCAAAGTAATCTTGGCAGAACCAAATGTGTCTTGAACAAAATTAAATCTTCCAAGGGCTGGCTGGCGAGTGTGCAGTAAAGCCTGTGTTTTAGACTTACCTGCATGTTTTAAGAGATTAATCAACAGTATTAGCAGATCATTTTCAAGGTAAACAAAAAGTATGTGACTCTCTGGGCATAAATATAGAATTAACTTTAAAATTAAGTTAGTTATTCTGCACTTTAGGTCAATGATTATTTGTTCTACTTTCTGATGACGAGAGCACATTACATACCATCAAATAATTTGTTAAAGACAATAAAATTACAAACCCCAAGAATGGTCTGAGTCAGTCTGACAAATTAAAGTTCTTCAAATCCATTGAAAAAAACTACGCTAATGTATTAATTGGACCTAAACCTCCAAAACGTTCCTGATTATATCATCCCAATTGTGCTGTATTTTTGTTTTATTTTTCACCCTAGGAAATTAAAAGGGTTTGGTTGATCCTTGTCCAAGTTTTTGAAATGTATGGCAATGCTAAGGAAATAAAAGATTACTTGAAATACTTTTTAATAATATGTCATCTCAACAAAGATAAAAGTTTATACGTAATGCCCTCAGCTGTCTTCTATCAGTACTGATACGAGAACAAAAAGTCAATCTTGTACTCACCGAGAGAAGGACCTATAGTTCATAATACTGTTAACTCATGAGCTCATGTCATACTTATGACCGTGTTCCACTAGATTGGTTTAATTTCTGATTTTAAGGAGAAATAAAGAATCAGTGGCCCCACTGAAATTAATGGGAGTACTCCCATTGGGGCAGATCCTCAGTTGGTGTAACAGAAGTCAGTGGAGCTGTGATCATTTACATTGCCGACGATCTGCCCTGTCAACTTTAATAGGGCAGGATTTCATCTCTAGACTTCAAAACTGGAGCAACACTAAAACACAAGGGGGTTAGGACTTTCAAAAGTGCCTAAAGGATTTCGGTACCCAGCTCCCAGTGCAAATAAGAATGTAACTCCTTCAGGTGCCTTGAAAATTCCAGACTACATTAAGGTAAACTGTGTAAAAAGGAGCTGGGGGCTCTGCAGGTCCAGTTCCCACTGAACTCCAGGGGAGATGAGGATCCCAGAATAGAACTAAGGCAAATAAAGGAAACCACAAAAATAAAGAATTCTGATAAGAATACAAAACTTTTCATCCCTTGCTCACAAGGTATGTTGCAAAGAAAGGAAAGTATCACTGTCCCCATATTACAGAGGGGGAAACTGAGGCACATAATCCCAACAGAAACAATCTCTCAATCAGACAGTTTACAAATATTTGAAAAAAAGCTCCAGGGGAAGTCTCTTCAGGGAATCTTTCTTTTTTTCTACTCAGGCAACTTATTTAGGGCCTGACCCAACTCCCATTGACATCACATTATTTCAAGGGGAGTTGGACTGAGCCTTTAAGACCACCATTTCCAAGCCTAATTTTTGGCACCTAAATCTATTTTCAGGCACCTAAATAAAAATAGCCTGTCCATCCGAGGTGATGAGCTCCCAAAACTAACTCCAGTATGAATGGGAGCTGCAAGTGCTTAGCACCCATAGAAATCAGGCCACTTTTATTCAGATACCTAAGTGTGGATTTAGGAGACTAATAACTTTAGATACCCAGGTCTGAAAATGTTGGCCTGTCAGTATCACTCAGGGCCTTTTTGTACATATGAATATGGACTTTTATAACTTGGTTAGCTATCTCAAGCTCACGGAGGTATGGCCAGCTGGGTTTTGGATAATAAAAATCAATTTATTTAAAGCAAATGAACAGAGATGTAAACAATAGGAAACCTATTTGACACTGGATAAGGAATTTCTTTCGGGTGCTCGATTTAAAAAGCCAACAGCATGATACTGCAACATGTAAAACATGTTATCACAATCGGAATAATAACATTTCACTGAAATGTAAATATTTCACATACATGTCTAGGTCTCAAACTATATCATGGATTTCAATCTGCTGCCAGTGAAGTCAATCAGAGCATCAGTGTATTTGAATGCTGATCATAGAAATGTAAAACTGGAAGAGACCTCAAGAGGTCATGAAGTCCAACTTCCTATGCTGAAGAGGACAAGGAAACCTAGATTAGTGGTTCTCAAACTAGGGCCGCCGCTTGTTCAGGGAAAGCCCCTGGTGGTCTGGGCCAGTTTGTTTACCTGCTGCGTCCGGAGGTTCGGCCGATCACGGCTCCCATTGGCCACGGTTCACTGCTCCAGGCCAATGGGGGCTGCAGGAAGGGTGGCCAGCACGTCCCTTGGCCCGCGCCGCTTCCTGCAGCCCCCATTGGCCTGGAGCGGTGAACCGCGGCCAGTGGGAGCCGTGATCGGCCGAACATGTGGACGCAGCAGGTAAACAAACTGGCCTGGCCCGCCAGGGGCTTTCCCTGAACAAGCGGCGGCCCTAGTTTGAGAACGACTGACCTAGATCATCCCTGACAGATGTTTGTCCAACTTGTTCTTAAAAACCTCCAGTGATGGAGAGTCCAAAACATCCCTTAGAAGCCTATTCCAGAAATTAACTACCCTTATAGTTAGGAAGTTTTTCCTAATATCTAACCTAAATCTCTCTTGCTGCAGATTAAGCCCATTACTTCTTGCCCTACCTTCAGCGGACATGGAGAACAATTGATCACCATCCTCTTTATAAAACCCCTTAATATATTTAAATACTATTATCAGGTCCCCCTTCAGTCTTCTTTTCTGAAGACTAAACTTTTTTTAACCTTTCCTCATAGATCAGGTTTTCTAAACCTTTTGTCATTTTTGTTGCTCTCCTCTGGACTTGATCAAATTTATCCACATCATTCTTAATATGTGGCGCCCAGAACTGGACACAGTATGCCAGCTGAGGCCTCACCACTGCCAAGTACAGAAGAACAACTACCGCTCGTGTCTTACATACGACACTCCTGTTTATATGCCCCAGAATGATATTAGCCTTTTTCACAAGTCCAGCACATTGTTGGCTCATATTCAATTTGTGATCCACTTTAACCCTCAGATCCTTTCAGCAGTCCTACTGCCTAACCAGTTATTCCCAATTGTGTAGTTGTGCCTTTGATTTTTACTTCCTAAGTGAAGTACTTTTCACTTGTCTTTATTGTATTTCTTCTTGTTGATTTCAGACCAATTCTCTAATTTCTCAAGGTTTGAATTCTAATCCTGTCCTTTAAGGTGCTTGCAACCCCTTCTGCCTTGGTGTCAGATAATGGATTGGAGAATACGCTTATAAAATTTGCAGCTAAGTCATTAATGAAAATGTTAAATAGTACCGTGCCTAGTACTAGGGTCCTGTGGGACCCTATTAGATACAGCCTCCCAATTTAATGGCAAACCAGTCATACTACTCTTTGAGTAGTGTGACAGACCCAGACCAGTGGGGTACAGGAGTCTGGTAGAGGGCAAATATACTGGTCACTGGATGAGTAGTTTTCTGTTCCCTAAGTGACCAGAGCAGGGGCTGCACTAGAGTAATCAGGAACCTGCTAGAACCAGTTAAGGCAGGCAGGCTAATTAGGACACCTGGAGCCAATTAAGAAGAAGCTTCTAGAATCAATTAAGGCAGGCTAATCAGGGCACCTGGGTTTTAAAAAGGAGCTCACTTCAGTTGTGGTGGGAGTGTGAGGAGCTGGGAGCAAGAGGTGCAAGGAGCTGAGAGGGTGTGCTGCTGGAGGACTGAGGAGCACAAGCGTTATCAGACACCAGGAGGAAGGTCCTGTGGTGAGAATAAGGAAGGTGTTTGGAGGAGGCCATGGGGAAGTAGCCCAGGGAGTTGTAGCTGTCATGCAGCTGTTACAGGAGGCACTATAGACAGCTGCAGTCCACAGGGCCCTGGGCTGGAACCCGGAGTAGAGGGCGGGCCCGGGTTCCCCCCAAACCTCCCAATTGACCTGGACTGTGGGTTCTTCCAGAGGGGAAGGTCTCTGGGCTGTTCCCCAACCCACATGGTGAATCTCTGAGGCAAGAAAATCCGCCAATAAGCGCAGGACCCACCAAGATAGAGGAGGAACTTTGTCACAGTAGCCTTTCAACCAGTTATGCACCCACTTTATAGTAATTTCATCCAGACCACATTTCCCTAGTTTGTTTATGAGAATGCCATATGGGGGGGGGGGAGGTGTCAAAAGCCTTATTAAAATCAAGATATATCACCGCTATAGCTTTCACCCTATCCACTACAAGAGTAACCCTGCCAAAGAAGGAAATTAGGTGTGATTTGTTCTTGACAAATCTATTCTGGCTATTTCTTATTACCGTATCATCCTCTAGGTGTTTACAAATTGATAGTTTAATAACTTGTTCCAGTCTCTTTCCAGGTATTGAAGTTAGGCTGACTGGTCTATAATTTCCTGGGTCCTCATTGTTCCCCTTTTTAAAGGTAGATACAATGTTTGCCCTTCTCCAGTCCGCTGGGATCTTGCCCATCCTCCATGAGTTCTTGAAGATAATTGCTAACAGTTCTAAGATTGCATCAGCTAGTTCCTTAAGTACCTAGGATGAATTTCATCAGGCCTTGCTGATTTGAATATCCTTAACTTATCTAAATATTGTTTAACCTGTTCTTTCCTAATTTTGGCTTTCCTTCTTCCCCCTTTTTGTTAATATTAATTGTGTTGAGTATCTGGTCACCATTCACTTTTTTAGTGAAGACTAAAGCTAAATAGGCATTAAACACCTCAGCCTGCTTGATGTCATCAGCTATTAGCTCTCCTTCCCTGCTATGCAGAGTCTACTTTCCTTCATCTTTCTCTCCCTCCTAATGTATTTAAAGAGCCTCTTCTTATTGCTTTTTATGTCCCTTGCTATGTGTAATCCATTTTGTGCCATAGCCCTTCTAATTTTGTCTCCACATGCTTGTCCTGTTCTTTTATATTCCTCCTTAGCAATTCATCCATGTTTCCATTTTTTATAGAATTCTTTTTTGATTTTCAGATCATTAAAGGTGATGAGCCATATTGCCCTCTGACTATTCTTCCTGTCTTAGTGAACACTGAAATAAATCCTGAAATGTAAAGCACTTGAATAAATTAAATGATTCATCAGAAATTGTAGGTTTGCTTGGAAATGTAGCATAAAGGAGACGACATAAGATTCAGCATAAAAGAAGTTCCACTTTTCCAAAAAGTATCAGCAGCAAACAGTGCACAAAAAGGACATTCCTGCATCCTATATCTTAACCATGCTATTGTCTGAGCTGACCAGTGAACTTCATTCTCTCATACCATTTTTCATTAAACTTCATCTGGTCTATCCAGATCCTGCTCTGTATTAGTGGTTTTAAATGGGTAAAATATACTCTCATTTCAAAACAATGTCTTTGTCAACATCATGACAAATCGGAATACATATCACAACTGGAAAATGCCACGTTTGCCAGTGTTAACTGATTTAGGGCCTAACTGACCTCAATTGGATTAATCTCCTGAATAAAGACAGTAGGATTTTGCCTTGTATGTTAATAACAACAGTGTTACCATCCTTTTGTTATAATGAAAGCCTACTTCAGCCTCCTTTGGACAGGAATGTGTGAGATGAAGGAGAATAACACAAATGATCAAAAGAGGGTATTTTTGCAGGTCCATTTAAACTAACCAATGCATTTAAAATTCAGCAGAAACACTACTAAACTCCACTGGGTTTTGTGACTGGCTCACAACCATCACTCAGTTTTCCTGGATTAAGCAGGAATCTGTAGCCTCCAGAGGACATAACAGTGCACAATACGATCAAAGGGAATTTTCAGTTTGGCTTGGAAGACCATACAAATGTACCAGCAATTCCAAATGTAGTTCTGAGCTTCCACTCCTTATTCAGGCAACATTGCCAGTGACTTTTAGGTCCCCTAACTCCCACTGAAATTTATAGGAGTTAGGTGCCTAAATATCTTTAGGGATCTGGGCCTTCCTGTCTGGAACTGCTCCAAAGACTGGACAGTACAGTCACTACAAGGCTCACATATTGTAATGTAAAATATAGTTATAAAGAAACAGTAATGATACATCACAAACTATTGATGGGAATTAATCATTTTACCTCCTGCTCCACATCCACCTATTCACATCCATGGGTTGACATTGTCTGATCATCTTGCAAGGACACAGCATCTGAGGCCCTGGGAAATAACCTTTGAAAACAGAGTTTCTGAGAGCACTAGCTCAATAAGGTCCTGTAAGCCCCAGTAGGCAGAGCAGAGTGGAGCCCTCTGTCTTTACTGCTCATTCTCTTTTCAGTTTGATTTTTTATGTTGTTTTGAAATTATTTCCTGAGGAGGACAGGCCTGTCTGATATGCCCTCTTTTCACCACCCTCTCCTCCCATTCAATCCACTATCTGTGTGACATAGAGCTGCAGAATGCTGTAGCTCTTAGTATTAATAGGGAAAAAATCCGGACAATTAGCAAATCTAGAATTCTCCCAATATTTATCATATCAGAATGTTATTGTTTATATTTATTATGTAACCATGTACCTGCAGTAGGTAATGTCTCCTACATGTAAAACCAAATAAAAACTCTCTTTCTCTCTCTGTGTGCGTATACAGATGTGTATGTGAACCACAGCCCCGGTGTATATGTGAAAATCAAACACACCAGAGAAGGAAGGGAAAATAAGTGAAAGGAGATATTTTTCACAAAAGTCCTTTCTACTGCCAATCTAGATTCAGATAATTGTGTTTCAAATGACAAAAAGCACAGACCAAATCAAAAGCCAGGGACTTTTAATTGCAATGATAACCATTTAGCCAGAGGAATTTTAAAAAAAAGAATCACTGATTGATTTCAACCTCTGGTCTTGTGATTAAGGCGCGGGAGTGGGGAATGGGTGACAGTGGAAGTCCTGGGGTATTTTAGGAGACCCTTTCTGTTGCTGATGGGTGAATGGAACTTCCGTGTTATTTGCATGGGCAGAGGAGTGTCAAATGAAACTTTGGGCTTCCTTTGTCTGCAGTCCTGAGGCCCACTCAACACCATCAGCTGAGGACAGTGGTGACACACAGTGCTGATTTCCCTTTCTGATGTTTTGGCTGGTAAAACTTTTCTCTGCAGATTTGATGTTTCATGCTCCAGTTTTGATCTTGCTTCTTCTGCCCCGCTGCCAGGAGGCTTTGCTATACCCCAGTAGGCCTCAGTGTTCCTCCTCTGATTGATTGAATAGGGGGATTGTCAGTTTCTCTCCAAAGCCATCTCAGGCCCTTTTTCTGCCTGGTGAGAACGGAATAGCTGAGTCTCCTTTAAGGGGAAATTGAGCTACCTGATTTCTTCTGTGTTCTAGGATATTGCAGGTTTTCAGGAAACCTCCTTCCTGCAACAGAAATAGCTTGTGATTTGCTTGCAATCTTGGATTTAAAATAAAGAAGCCACCAGAAGTTGCAGATGATACTATTAATGGGACAAATCAAATAAAAATGGACGAGTTCAGATCACAAACCACCAGTCAAGCAAGGGAGCTGCTAGGGAAGTCTGCAGGGCTTCTTCTAGCCATGGCCTCTGGGTTCTTGCTGTTAGTGTTAACTTATTCCTTTCACGTCTTCTGTCTCCTGCACTGTTCAGGCCTGGAAAAGTGGAGCTTTGAGAATGAGCCATAGGGATGGCTCTGGACCCATGGAGAGTACATTTGGAAAATGCTCACCTTTAGGCCTAGGATCATCCTCACAGCTGCAGGATCGTGTCTCTGAAGTTACACGCCCAAAACGTTACCCGGCAGTGGCACCTCCCCAGTTCTTCGCCCGTTTATTTGCTTGCGGGTTTGTTAGTTGTTCTCATGCGCGGGCCGCCCCGGATGGAAATAATTCACAAAGCATTGCCAGGCGCGTTCCCCCAGCAGCAGAGCAGGTACAAATCACTGTGCGCGCCTGGGGACGCGAGCCGCTGTTTGGGGCAATTGCCTGGCTCTGATCAGAAGCCACTTCTTTCCCGGTGAACCAAACCTCCGCCCGCTCCACTTCTAACCCGCTCCAAGAAGGACGCAGCCCCAATCAGGACAGGAAACACATTGCCCACATGAAAGGGTGGGACGGACCCAGCCCGCTGCGCTGCATTGTTCCATTCTCGGCCGCACAACAGACCCCGCACATTGTTCTCATTTGCTAATGTACCTGCTCTCTCCCCCCCCCCCCCCCCCCCGGCTTTCGCTGGTTGATGAAAGTCCCTTTTGCTGAATTCTCGCCAAACCCCTATTGGAACCAGTACCTTCAACTGGCGCTTTGAGACTCGGGGTTGGAGGTAAAGTGAAAAAGAAGCGTCTGACTTGGATCAAAAGCGAAACCCTTCTCTGCTTTACGTTCAAGCAACGGAAGGTAACATGTTGCTGGGGCGAACGGAGTCAGTTCTGCCCCCATTTACACTGACGCTGTGTAACCGAGGGAAGCAGCTGGCCCGTTTTCATTTGCAATGCTTGTCTTTTGTCGGACCCCTTTGAACAAACCTCCTTGCAAACACCCGCTGGCTCTTACCTTCCCTGGTGTCTAAATGCCGCCATCCAAAAGGCCTGGGGAGGGTTAAACCAAGCAAAGAGCTAGCGATTTCTGGGGGCAAATAACCCTCCCCCCCCCCCCCCCGACCGATGTCGGGGGCGATGTCTCTGCTGGCATCCCAGCCCCTGCACCAACCCATTAAACCATCCTTTAATTTAGAGTCCCTCCGGGTAAGATACCTGCATCCATTTTTGTGGCACGAGGCCGCTCTGTGTTTGTTTCATTCCCTCGGCTTCCAAACCGAGCAAGGGCCGAGAAATCGTTTCCCCTGGCAGCTGGCTGGCGCTGGCCAAAGGACCGAAGGCGCCTGTTGACTCCTAGCGGCCGAGTTCCGCTCGGACAGACGGGGAAGGTTCGAATAGAGGCGCCGCTCGAGGGTGTTCACGCCAGTTCTGCTCGCTAAGAGCTTGTCAGGTCGAGTCACTGGTGTAAATCAACGTTTTCTTGACAGATTGACTTGAAGCGCGGGGAAATATTTCCACACCAAGGCCAGGGATTATAACCCTAATCAACGCCGGGAGGAAAGTTTGGTAATCGGCTGGCGGTAGATCTGGCACTCCAGACCTGGCTGTGGGCTAATTTTTGACCATTTGGGGGGATTGGGATGATGAGAGGTTGGTCTGTGACATGAAATTTATCACGTGCGTGGCGTGGGTGCTAACTGTGGCGCATCAGGCCTGAGACAATGGGGGCTGAAATGAGGGAAAGCAACGGCGAGGTCATAAAATATCTGCAACAAGTGAAAATAAAAAGAGCTGATACATAATCCCCCTACCCCAATAACCTCTTTGTAAAGAGTCTGGCAAACAGAACTTCCCTAGAAGATTTCGGGGCGAGACTGGAATGTCCCCCTGATGGAAATGGCTTTGAGTTCAGTTTAAAGAGTCTCGTGGCGATGCCTGGGTTTTATACAGCTAGGGGAAGTTTTGCTGCTGCCGCGGTGGGACGTTAGGTCAGGCGGGTTTCCTCGTAGAGAGAAACGGATTCGAAGTGGCTGGGAGACGCTGGAGTGTCGATTTTCAGGTCTGGTTCTAGCTGCAGCCCAGCCACGTTACAGAAAACAGGACTGCGCTGAAATGTAATCTCCCCTCTCCTCCATAATTCATTCGCTCCTCAGCCCCAGGCACCTGCTGCAGTGAGTCGAGGAGGGATTCTCTTTTACATGGACTCTGACCCAACCCCACAGGTCACATCTTCTTGGGAAAGCCGCGTCTCTCGCCAGAGGAACGGCCAAGATTTCAGCACCTGAGTACCTCGGACTGCATCTAACTGGTGACATTTTTATGTCAGATCTCATCATATGTGAGCTGCTGGATTACAGCAGGATTGTAAAGTCACTCCTTTTGCTTGAACCCTGCTAGAGAAAGAAGCAGGGAGGGAGGTGTATGTTACAGGGCAATTCTGAGACGAGAAGTGCAGTGACGTCCTGATTGTGATGAGTGTATAGCGCTTCCTGCACATGTATTTCTCCCTGGAAGGATGAAATCGCTCACAATATTTTGGGTGGTTACACGCCGCCCACTTTTCAAAGAGGACCGAATTCTCCGTAGCTCTGTTTACAGGGATTCAGTGGAAAGCTCAACGCGTTTGTTTCCACGTGTTCTTAAGGTGAACGTGTTTTGCAAGGCAACGCAGATCTCGCCCTGGATGTTTTGCAGTGCAATGCGCCCTCCCCCCGCCATGTTTCCTTGCAAGCAGCAGCTTCTAACTGGTTTCAGCTCTGTTTGTGCTCCTCGGTTCAGCTCCAAAGTATCGAGGTCAGCTGACCTTCCAGCGTAGGGGGAATGAATGAGAAAGTCCCGCTCTCCAGATGTCCCTTTCCCTACAAACACAGAGCGCAGCGCCTCAGCCGCCTCGTCCGGCTTCCCTTCCGAGAGTGGAAGTCATTGCTGAAGCCGGGCAGGGCTGGCCTTGGTGCTCTGGCGCCCCACTTCACCCCTTCCCTGTGCGTCCCGGTCCACACACCATCCCCTCCCACCTCTTCGCCTCCGGGGCCGTTTGCCACCATGCGGGGATCCGAGGGGCTCCCCGGCAGCCAGGAAATCAACGCATTTTCCTCTTCTGTAAGAGCATTTGCCATCCTCCTGCTCATGAAAAGGCAGTGAGACAGGCCCCTCACCTGGTACTCTAGGCCACTTCTGGGGATGTTTCTGGCTGGTGCAGGAGGCAGTTGCCGGGGCATCCTAGAAGAAGAAGAGGGAAATAAATACAACAAACACCAGCAAGAAGTATGATACTCTTTGATCCAGCAGATTCAGTTAGTATTAAAGGTGTATATGGGTAACAAGAGTATTCAGAGTTATGAGTAAATATTTAAATAATTTAACACCAGGAAGGAGGCAAAAATGGCCACTGATTTACTGACCCAATTAGAAAAGCCTGGTACTGCGCATCGAAAACAGCCCCTAAATGACTCAGGATTGAGCTGTGCAGGTCATGCCCCTGAACCAAGAAGGCCTTGCCTTTAGGCTGATCCATATGGGACCACAGGGTAGACAGTAAGGACAACCCCAACCCCTCTGATATCATTTAAAAAACATAGTGGGAGAGGTGATCACTCAGTCAGCACATATCCAGATTCAGAAGGGCCTTAAATAGGATCAGCATGATTTTCAACTGATTCCACTGATACACTAACAACTAGTGTAGGCCAGCCCTATCTCCCAGGGTTGATGAGAGGGTAAAGACTTTAAAGGCTGTGAAGAAGTTAGAGCTCTGCTGATGAAAAGTGCTATATAAGAAATAGGTGTTGTATTATTAAGAAAGAAAGACAGACTAGTGTAAGCCTGCCTGGCAACTAGCTAGTTGGCAACCAGTGCAGATAATTTAAATTTCCACCTTCAACATGCACTTCTTTAGTATTTTACTCAGCACTTCCTGTCACTTCAAAGTTACTTGGCCTGATTCTCTTCTCACTAACTCAATTTCTGTCCGTGAAACTCCCTTGATTCCAGTGGAGTCACTCCTGATTTACATTGGAGTAAGTGAAAATATTAATAGACCCATTATGACCTTATGTTTTAGACAAAAAAGATTAAAACATTCTTTGAAATGCATTGTGGAATTTACATTGATATTATACCTCATAATACCTCCTGGATAGCTGATTTGAAGCTTCCCTTCTTCTGTTATAATTTCAAATCAATCTGAAATGTTCCTGTTCCTTCCTCTCTCCCATTACAGCTAACAGTAATTCTTTCATGGCCTAATCTTGCACAGTATTCTCATTAATTCAAATGGGAATTCCATGTGTGGCGTACTTACAATAACAGGCTCGCATATTGTAAGGATCTCATAAGTAAAAATAGCAGAATTGCAATCAAAGCCAGACATATTTGGTGTCAGGAAAAGAACCTAGGACCTTCAGTTCCCAAACCACAGGACTCTGGCACCCGAGTTCTATCAGCTGTAAGTTGGTCTCTCATCTTCTCGGTAGGTTGCAGCCAGCCACTGTAGAGTGGTAGGGTCTTGCAGCACTCCCCATTATATTAATATATAAAATGTAACCTTCAGCAGGAGCTACATTACCAAGCACTAAATAACCTCAGATCCATCCTGGCAGAGAAGATCCTGACACATAGGAGATCTAGGTTTTGAACAGAGCTAAGTAAATAATTGATTTTTTTGGTTCAGGAGCTGACCTGAAAAATGTTTAAAAAAATCAGTTTGAACCTTTGCTGATTATTTTCATTATTTCTCACCATAATGAAATAAACAAAAACAAAATCAGTTTAGGTTGAATTAAATGTTTCATTTGACTTGAAATTAATTCTTTCCGTTTTTCAATTTGTTTTCAATCGTTTTTTGGGTGTTTTTTACCCCTTTTTGTTTTGTTTTTTTCACAGCTAAATTTTGAAATGAAACACTGTTTCAAGACAAATGGTCAAAACAAACTTTCCCATTTTTCAAATAGGATTTTCCTTATTTATTTGTTTGTTGCCAAAAGTATTCACCAAATTTGACTCAAATTTTCAAATAGTTTTGGTGTTTCCCAAAATGCATTTTCCAGCAGATTTACTATTTACTATTGACTTACTATTTGCTACTATTAGACTTACACTAGTCTTTCTTTCTTTCTTTCTAATACAACACCTATTTCATATATAGCACTTTTCATCAGCAGAGCTCTAACTGCTTCACAGCCATTAATGTCTTTACTATTTACTACTATTACTTACTGTTGACTACTATTTACTTATTGATTTACTATTGACTGCCTCACTGTAAATATGGGTCCTGATTGGCTGAGGAGCAGTCTTTTCAAGTAGAGGGGGCTGCATGAGACTGAGCCATTCTGCCTTCTGCCTCTCAGCTGGTGGGAGTCCTTTCCCAGCTATCCACTCATCTGCTGGAGCAATGTGTAGTCAGTACAATTGTTAATTCGCACTATTTATCAGGTTATATTTTTCACAGTGCGGTTCATTGTAATCCCACAAGCTATTTTTTTTTCATTTTGAGAATACCAATTTGTTAAACAGTCCCAGGTAAATTATCTCTTCTGGTTCTAGTGATGAATTTGTTGTTGAAACTTTGTTTTTATTGGGCAGATAATGGGAACTGGGCAGGAGAGATAGGGGAGTTTTCACATAATAGAACACTTGTGAAACACATCAGTAAAGACAATGCTTCTTACACTTTCTATTGTAGCAGAGCATTATTTCACACAATGCACAGTCAACCTGTGGAACTCCTTGCCAGATGATGTTGTGAAGGCCAAGACTATAACAGAGTTCAATAAATAACTAGATAAGTTCATGGAGGATAGGTCCATCAATAGCTATTAACCAGGATGGACAGGAATGGTGTCCCTAGCCTCTGTTTGCCAGAAGGTGGGAATAGGCGACGGGATGCATCACTTGACGATTGCCTGTTCTGTTCATTTCCTCTGGGACATCCAACATTGGCCACTGTCGGAAAACAGGATACTGGGCTAGATGGACGTTTGGTCTGACCCAGTATGGCCATTCTTTTGTTCTTATGGTCTATCTGAGTCACATGCCTGGATCTGGGAAGCTGAGAGACAAATGCTTTTGGAACAATGGATTCACCTGGATTCTACTTTATTTGGTTCAAGAGATTTTCCCTGGTCAGTGACTGTGGCTTCCCCATGTTTAAGACCCATTTTGCTGTGTTGTGTACCCTGTTCTGTTCAGTAAAAGTTGCACCCTTCACACCATTTCTCCGCATAAACGTGTCATGTTCCCCTTCAAGTCATATGCATATTCCATTATTCTGAGTTAGAGATAATTTTATAACTTAGAAGTAGCAAAA
Source organism: Emys orbicularis (assembly GCF_028017835.1). Taxonomy (NCBI): domain Eukaryota; kingdom Metazoa; phylum Chordata; order Testudines; family Emydidae; genus Emys; species Emys orbicularis. The sequence goes on from NC_088691.1 coordinate 27,348,060, forward strand.
CCATCTAGGCCACCTCTAAGAAGTAGAATGACAAGGCACATTCCACACATACGGTATTCTACTTACAGCAGTACATGCCATATATCTTACTTTCTATATATAGATATTTTCTATCTTGTCCTGTAATTTAGAATTCCATTTTGGTGTCTGGCTTTGTAAGAGCTAGAGTCAGAAGCTGCTGCCTATTCCCTTGAACAAGAAATGTTCCACATCTTGCAAAGGATTCAGGCAGTCCTGAAATTTCTTTGCTATTGCTGCAGTGTCAGAATATTATACATTTATCCCAACTCACTCTCGAAGTTGACAGTGACACTAGACTCTAATGTTCCAAATGCTGGGGACACGATTAAAAGGCATATGAAAATAAAATTAGACTCTTACACCTTTGTAATCCATGAAGCCACTTCTATTGTGTATATTTAAGGCTGACACCAAGAGGTAGAGTGGGGAGGTGGTTATGTAAGAAAACCCTTGACAACTGAATTACACTTCTTTGGGCAAACTGTTTAAGCTTTTCTATGCCTCAGTTTGCCCAGCTGTAAAATGGTTATGTTCAAGCTTTGTGTATAATGTAATTATGCAACCTTGGAAATGGCTGTGGATGTTACCTTTTATTCAGACTGAAGCATAAATCCCTGTTTGCGGCACATGAATGCATACACATGCTGCATACCTCTGCTTTTAAGTTTCTTTTAGGGCCTTTTTAACTTCTTGCTCTCTCCTTCCCTGTCTCTTTCTTTGCTTTGTGCTTTCCCCAGCAGTGGAAGGGGATGGATTTCCTATGACTGTTCCAAGAATGCTGTCCTTAAAAATACAGAGTGAGAGGCAGCAAGATGATCTTTCCAGAGTGAGGACACCAACAAAGGCAAAAGTAACTGCCAGTCTGCCTAGGCCTTCTCTCAGGGATGGCGGTGGACTTTCCACTCTGAGCTTTACCAGCTGGGGAAAGGAGAGGCATCAACAATTTATAATCTGCCCCTTGCCAGTGGGTCTTACGAGCCCTGCAGGAGCAGAGACTGTGACCAGCTGAAGGAGTGGTGGAGCAAAGGCAGCAGTGACAATAGGGGCTGCAGCACTTGGGGGATAAGAGGACGCAGCAGAGGCAGTTGCTACTTAGGGATCTAGTTGCCAGATGGGGATCCTGTGTTCTAACAAGCCAAAGCTTTGCTCCCATAAATGGCTGCACAATTCCCCTTTGCTGCATAATTAAGGTACAGCTCTGCCTCATGAACCCTGTGACGTAAATGTGTGTCTGTGTGTGAGCTGCTGTCTCATTTAGGCCTAAGGCTTCTATGGGGTCTGGGGTATACGGTAAAACCCCAAAATTAGGACTGACTCACTCTAGGCCTTATGTCAGCACAGGGATTCAGGGGATAGAAAGACTGCCCAGAGGCTTGCTCTGGTGCAAGGGGCCTGCAACTCCTGCTCTGGCGGGACCCCAGAGTCAGGCAGCACAGCTCCAGAAAGTGGGAGGGGTTTGGCCAAGTTGCTGGGGGCTGCTGATTCAATGCGGTTTCCAGGCAATCTCCATTGGTGGGGCTCCTATGGAGGCCTAGCCACAATATGGAGCAGCCCTCCTCCAGTGGAACCCCAGGGAGCATGGGAAGACAAACCCTGCCTGCCAGCAATTGCTGGGGAAGGGGAGTACAATTTGCAGCCACTCCACTAGCAGGGCTGAATCAAGCCAATTGATTTCCATGAGTGGCTTACCTGAAAATATTTGTGACAATGAATCATAGAAATAGAAATCATAGAAATGTTGGGCTAGAAGGGATCTTGACAGGCCATCAAGTCCAGCCCCCGTGCAGAAGCAGGACCAAGTAAACCTAGACCATCCCTGACAGGTGTATGTCCAACCTGTTCTTAAAAACCTCCAGTGAGGGGCATTCCACAACCTCCCTTGATGGCCTGTTCAAATGTCCATGAGTTTGCTCAAACATGAAATCACCACAGGAATGGGTACATCCGTTCCCAGTGTGTTCATGAGAAATGTCTGGAAATCTCCCCGTTACAAAGAGTGGCATAAGAGTCACAGCTGCTTCTACTTTAAAAGCAACTGACATGTTGGGGAGGTGAAGACAGAGGTCCAGAACAAAGCTTTTAATACACCTCTGTTGAGCCAGTCAGGAGGCAGAGATTTACATAGGTTGGCATCAGAGGTGAATAATCTGGTTCACTGAATTAAATGGCAGCTGATCAAAATGCATGTACCGGCTTGGCCCCAGCTACCTGAGAAACTACCTGTCTTTGTGGCTGTTGAGATCAACTGGAACACTCATGCTAAAAGCCTCTGGATTGGAACGTCTGGGAGCACTAGGCAAGGGGTCCGGGTTGGGAGACTCAGGTCTGGAACTCCCCTCTTCCATTTGTCTGGGAGAGATCAAGGCCACAGGGCGTGGTATAAAGGCCATCTGTTCACTCGGAGTGACTTTGCCCTCGGTATGGAGCTCACCCACAAAATACCCCTGCGCCATTTAAGATGCAGGTGGAGGGCAAACGTGTGAGTGCACTCGCTGCTCCAGCCCACGGATAGTGACCGAGAACGGGCTGTACTACAGCTTTGCACCCAGGTCCCTGGTTGGAAAGTGGCTTCTGCCCTCTCTCCCCCAAACGCCTCTGTGCACATCGCTGGCAAAGGGCCTGATTGCTCAGTCTGCTTGGGGCACGTTAATTTCATCTCCCGAAGCTTTTGCTGGAGAGGGACTAAGCCTAGGGTTGAGTGAGTCTGTTCGTTTTTCAGCAGTTCATTTTGTCTTGTTTCTAAGAACGTGTGTGTGCGCCCTAGGGACAAGTGTGATGGGTGCATAAAAAGTAATCAATAAATATTCGATCAGACGGATTGAAACTGCTGTGGTGTTGACCTCTGAAGAGGTTAAAAATAGTCAAGTCCTGATTCATCCTCAGGACTTCCTTAGCCGATCAAGACCAGACTGTTCTTATCTTTTTACACTTACCTATCACCCAGGAGGTCTGGGAGGTTAATTCAATTAATGTCTGTAAAAGCGCTTTGAGATCCCGGAATGTAAGTGGCTATTGAATTAGAGAAATTTGATTTATATAAATAAGAGCTGCGGATTTAGAGCAGAATGTAAATCCTACTGTTTGGTTTGCTTTTGCTTTTGCTTTTTAAATCGAGGTTCTTTATGAATCAACTTTGCTGATTTTGCGAAGTATTATATTTATTATAAAATATACTGGCTGAAATATTAACAATAGTATCCAATATCTACTTTCCCTAATTGTATAAATATTCTCAATACACGACATAGCATTTTTATCCTGGGAAAGGAGGAACGAATGATGCATTGACATTCTCAGTAGTCCTCAATAATGAGTGAATTATATTTGTATAAATTGGTTGGCAAGGATAAATATACAGTTATTTCCCTTTCTGTCACATTTTAAACGGGATGGAAGTTGTTTTAAGGCACTTTTCAATAACATTTCCAAGCAGGAAGAAGAGATTTGTAATATTTGGAAACCTAGTCACTGGAGTTATAGCTGAAATCGTTTCAAAGGAAAGGAACTATACCCTCGAATGACCGGGTTTTGCAGGGCTCAGATTATATTTCTGTTCATCAGTAAATGAGGGGAAGATCTGTTCTGAGAATTGGTAACTTAATCGTTGCATTTTTATTATTTTAAATCTCTGAAGACTTGTGTTGTAGCCTTGCCTTTGTCTGTTATATGGACATCTGCAACACCGCGAAGCTATTCGAATTAGTAACTGAAATGAATAATTTGAATAAAATATTTTTATTTTCCCCCTTCTAATCTGCTGCAGATGCTGGCTCCTGGGTGGCAGTGATGCAGTATCCTTGTCCTGCCTTGGAAGTGAAAACGTGTAAATGTTACATCCTTGATCCTGTTAAAAAAAATCCTTCGTCTTGCCCTTACTCTCACATACACCTGGGGGTAGGGAACTACAGTTTGACTCGATGAGCTTTAAAACCCCAAAAGAGGTCAGTTTGCTTTAATAACACCTTTTAGGTTTCCGAGGAGGGAAAACAAGGCAGTTGAAGTGAATCACACACGTTGTGTCTTAATTGGGGTAGCAAAAGCCTAGAGAGATTTTTGCTGGTTCTGGTTAAACATTATTTGCACTTTTGTTGGAAAAGTGGCCCCTAGTGTGCAATTATGTCACATTTCTTTGGCTTTTACAATTGAATGCAGAACAGTAACCTCTTTGATTTATCCTAGACGGGGCAGACTCCCTCTTTTCCCCACTCCCTCCCTCCTTTTCTGTCTTCCCCCCTTTTTTCCTTAGCCCTAGGAACTGTCACTCAATGTTTTTTACGCTCCCAACAGTTTCCAAAACAAACAGTGGTGCCTGCAGCCTTCTATTGATTCAGTTGGATGCAACAGTATCTCTCTCACGCGGCTGCTCCCCAATCGGAGCTGCTCCGTTTGCCAGTGAGGGCAGGTCTGTTCCCTAAAAATTCCTCCCCTTGCCAATCTCGTAGAACCAGCAGGAGGAATAAATCGAGGGATTTAACCTGCCGCGGGTGCCCGCATGCACGATGTGGAGGCAGTGCGAGGGAAGGGGCTGTCAGGAGGAACCTTACCGCTCCTGCCCGAGGGGGCTTTTCGCTCTATTTTAGGATTTGGGGGATTTCCTTCCCGTTTTTAAAAGATCAGGTTTGAAGTTCCGCTCGGGAGGATCCAATTTGCGCCGGGATGGCTCTAAGCTCCCGAGCTCACGCTTTCTCCGTTGAAGCCTTAGTGGGGAAATCCGCAAAGAGGAAACTGCAGGACTTCAGAGATGAGAAACAACCGCATCGAGCGGAGAAGGGAGAGGAGGACGGGACCGGCTGCAGAGGGACCGGGAAAAGCCAGGAACCTGGTTAGTATCCCCCGTTTTTCTCTTTAAATAACGTCTGACAGGAGCTGGCGCAGAGATTCCTTCGTGGCTAAAGGCTTCACGAACTCACGCAAGATGGGTTCCGCTCCTCAAACTCCGCAGCCAGGTCACGGGGAGAGGCTGCGGGGAGCCTGAGATCTGCATACATGCAAAACTACAGCCATGTATGAAAAACTTCCCGAGCTCTCTGGCTGACTTGCGGGAGCTGAGCCGCATCTCCATTTGTTTCCCCAGCCCGGCAGACCAGCAGGTTTCATAGAAACAGACAGAAGAACTTGCCCGGGTGGTGCACGCGAAACTTCCCGGTGGTTTGAATAAACTCCCCGAACGCCCTGTCTCACCTGAGCGGGTTCCTGGTTCCTGTGCAAACCCGTAACTAGAGAAGGCGAGCGCTGCCCTCGGCTCAGGTTTGACACAGAAGGATTTGTGCCTGCCACGGAAAATAACCTTTGCCTTCCTTTTCCACCCCCGGGCCCTGTTAATCTCCAGGCGCTCGCAGGGATGGTTAGTCTAGATTTAGAGTAATCTAGACTAACCATCAGTATTCAGTATTATAGATTAAATATTTTCCCTTCTACTGCAGCCCGTATTCAGAAAGCCAGTGCCCAGGGTGGGGTCTCTGCAGGCTAATTCAGGGGCAGGGGGGCATTTCTGTACATGTAAACTTGCTCTGAACAGGAACCGTGTAAATGCTTCTCATTTCTGTTCCTGGCAGAAAAGAGACCTAAAGCAGGCACATCGGCTTCTTTCTCGGCTAGCGCCGAAAGTCGAGAAGCGAAGGATGATATCCACGTGGAACTGCAAGGATCTGAACTCTGGAAAAGATTTCATGAGATCGGCACGGAAATGATTATTACCAAAGCCGGCAGGTATGGCAGAGCCAGTAAGCCTTGGGGTCTGGGTGTTTGCATGTAATTCATGGGTGATAGCCATAGGGTGTCTTCTGGCCCAAGAAAAACCCAGGTTCTTAAATACGTTTGTTGTGCTTTCGATTGCTTGTGCTAACGATTCAAAAACTACGGGACGTTCTATAGAGCGTTGTAAAATATAAAACCATTCATTAAACCCCTAAAGATTTGGCAACTGGACCAGAAGTAAACCAGTAGCCATGCGTTCAAAAAAAGTGTAGTATGAATTTATGCATGATAACTGGAATAGTAGCCTATAAAATCTTCATACTTAATGTTCCAATATATCTCCTACAGACTATATTTGGTGTGTGTTTTCTCTTAAATATTTTAATCAACACGAGTATTAGCAATATCGATATGAACAACATTACAAATGTTAACAACAAATGCGGGTATGTAACCTAATATTAGAAACCACGATCAGTGGAATTCTGTTTTACTATAGCGATCATTTTTTTTCATGCATATACGTTAATATTTCCCATATAGTAGATCTTACGGCAACTGTTTACATACAGCTAAAATGTTCCTTATCTCCACGAGCACCCGCGCATAACAGATATTTTACTCCGCACGTTCTGTGTAGTGTTTTGTGCTAAGAGCGACAACCCCCAGAGGATTTCACTCCTCATATTTTCGGTGCAATCCCATTTCCCATTCCTCGAAAGGGATTATTTAAAAAAAAATTAGTTTTCGACTTTTAAACTGGGAGCTTTGTCCTGAAACTTTTTACTCCCGCCTTACAAGCTTCAAGCGAACGAGGGAGAATAACGGGCTCCTTTCTCCATCCCGCAGGAGAATGTTTCCCTCTGTCAGAGTGAAAGTGAAGGGTCTGGAGCCAGCGAAACAATATTACGTCGCCATTGACGTGGTCCCTGTGGACTCCAAAAGATACAGGTAAAGAAACGGATCCACCAAATGCCGCGCGTTTTACAGCGAAACCAAACCAGCCTGCACCATGCACGTTGATTACAATAACTAGCTGATTACCTACTAGTCCGACCAGCAAAAGAGCCTTCTCCCCACCTCATTTCGGTGAAACTCCCTAGCGCCCAGCCTCAGAGCGGCGGCTCTCACACGTGTGTCCGGCGGCAGTTTCACTCGCGCGTTGCAAAGCGCGCCCCGCTGCCTCTCTGCGCAGCAAACACCCCCGGGAGAGTTTTCTTGCCTAGGGCGTCTCTGCGCTTGACCGAGGCATCTTGCAGCTCCGTAGGATGCCTCGCCTGTCGGTGCTCCCTTGACCATCCCTGCCCCGGGCGCGCACACACCCGGGGCAGGGCAATGCGTCCAGTCCCCAGCCCCTAGGCAGGTTCCTTGTGGCCTGGAGCCCCCGAGGGTGCTGGGGGGTGGGGAGGGGAAGCCAGCTCCGCGGGTCTGTGCGGCTTGCCCAGCAGTCACCGAATGCCAGGGTGTGTGAAAGGAACACGGGGTGATCGCCGCCCGGAGGGGACAGGCCCTGGCTCCCGAGTACCAAGGGCTATTTCGGTGTGTGGGTGTGTGCAAAGATTATCGGTGTAAACCGGAGGGAGGTTCAGAGCCGGCCTTGCTTTGGGTGCAACAGCGAAATGACCCAACACAGACACAACAAGCAGCCTTGCCCAGCCCTCCCCCACCCCCGCCGCCCCCCAGCGCAATCAACCCGCAGGGCCCGGGGGTGCAATGAAACTAGCGCCCCCCGGGGCTGTGCGCCGGCCGGCGGGGCTCCCAGGGACAATTCCACCGCCCAGGAACAGAAGCTGAGAACGGGCGGGGAACCTAAACCCAGGAAGGAAACCGGGGGGAGGGGGGGAAGAGTTGTTTCTCACCTAACCCCCACCCCCCACACACACACCGGTGACACAGATGACGAGGCAGAGGCCGACAAAGCAGCGGGACCAACTGATAACTCCGAGTTTGAATTGCAGCCCCTTAAAAACACATTTGTTTTAGCGGGCGCACGTGCGCACAGGGAGAGTGTCTGCAGGGGTCCTGCTTTTCCTGGCCAGGAGTACCCCCCCCTTGCCCCCGCTCTGCCAGCCCTGAAGGGATGGGTGAGGCCGACCCAGCTGCTGGGTTTCCCCGTGCAGGGCGCACACACCTCCCTGCAATGGCCCGGCTGGGCACAGCCTGGCTTGGGAAACAAGCTCCACCGCTGGGGAGCTGACGCGGTGCCCAGCCCCGGCTATGAGCCGGCAGAGCGCTCGGGCTCCGCGGATCTCACTCAGCGGCGCAGATCGGTTTCCTCGGCGGTTGACGTCCGGAAATACAGGCCACCCCAACGAACGCCCTGGCCCTTCCCCGCCCTGCTGCGCCCCTGGGGAGCCACAGGCCTTCCCTCGGCCTCGCTGCCGGCCCGGTGGTCCGGCTGTTGTCTGCTGACCCCACTGTGTCCTCCCGTTCTAGGTATGTCTACCACAGCTCCCAGTGGATGGTGGCTGGGAACACAGACCACTCCTGTATAACGCCCAGGCTCTATATCCACCCGGATTCCCCCTGCTCGGGAGAGACCTGGATGAGGCAAATCATCAGCTTCGACAGGGTGAAACTCACCAACAATGAGATGGACGACAAAGGGCATGTAGGTGTGGACTTAGCCCGGTTCTCGTCCGGCAGGGGGGAGGGAGGCGGGCAGGGGCAGCCCCCAGGGAGGCGGACACCCCCCCGCGCGCAGCCCCTTCAGCTTGATTTCTTGTCTGGAGAGAATCGTCACTTGCCCCTGGACGGGCAGAGGTGGGAAGGGGTTTATCCGGCTGCAGTGCTGGGTGCGGGATAAATGCACTTGAACAGTGTGTGGGGCTTTCTCTCGCTGTCCCTGGGCCATCCCGCTTCCAGTCTGTGGCTGGATCCGGGGCACATGCTTCCAGGGGAATCTGAGGAAAGAGGGACTGACCAGGAACCGCGCTGGGGGCTCCAGGCCCTCCTTGGGGCGAGGCCAAGACCCTAAAGACGCAAAAAGCAACAGAGAGTCCTGTGGCACCTTTAAGACTAACAGATGTATTGGAGCATAAGCTTTCGTGGGTGAATGCCCACTTCGTCAGAGGCATGCATCTGACGAAGTGGGTATTCACCCACGAAAGCTTATGCTCCAATACATCTGTTAGTCTTAAAGGTGCCACAGGACTCTCTGTTGCTTTTTACAGATCCAGACTAACACGGCTACTCCTCTGATAAAGACGCAAAGCGTTTTTCAGGCAAGTCAGATGCCAGCCAGGGAAGCGCCACGCGGACTCAGTGGGTGTCCATAAGCACCAGCCTGAGTGAGACCCGTTATTCCAAGTGCCCAGCACCCAGCAGAGATCGGGAAGGAGGGTTATAGCTGCACACAAGAGCCGCAACCTTACAGCCTTTCCACCGCAGTCATTTGTGACAGAAAGCGCCTAAATCCTGCACGGCTGGGGGGGGGGGTAGATTTTAGGGAATATCCCACACTCAGCTACAATCTGTCCCTTTCTTCTTGAGTTAAACGAACTGGATTTTCGAGTCGCCAGTTCCTATCCGGATCGGGGGCTTGTTTTCCGCCCTAAATATTGTACGAAGATCGGGAGAGCAGTTTGGAGGAGGCGCTGCCAGTGCTGCCCTTTGGTGGGGATTTGGGGCGCAGGAGAAACGAGCACCAGAGAGCCGAGCCGTTGAAGCTGGGGAGGGGGTGTGTGTTTTGCTGGTATTTGCAAAATAAAACAAACGGGGCTTTACAAAGCAAAATGGACGGACACACACACACACACGAATCTCCCCAGAGGCGAACGCAAATGTGAGTTTACTAACGCGGTGTTCAGAGTCAGGGGGAGAACTGATTTCGAGGCAGTTGGTTCAGCTCGGGGAACGGGAGCAGGCGGGAGCTCCTTGGCTATTGCTAATGGGAGAAGAATTTCAGTCGGACACAGGGGTTCTTGTCCCTTTCTGTGCGGAGGGGAGAGCTGCTCACCCTCTTTTCCTTGTAATTTACAGATTATCCTGCAGTCCATGCACAAATACAAACCCAGAGTGCACGTGATTGTGCAGGATTCCAGATTTGATCTGGCCCAGATCCAGTCTCTGCCAGCGGAAGGGGTTAAAACCTTTTCATTTAAGGAAACCGAATTCACCACTGTAACGGCTTATCAAAACCAGCAGGTAAAGCGGCCCGGGGAACAAGGAGAGCTTCACCTTTGCTGGATTCCCGGGAAACAGAACCGCAGCTGGAATCCTGGATTTTTAACTTTGTTTTTTTAATTAATTTTGAGCATGTTCCATAACACACGCTAGGATATATTGTGGCCTGTTACTGCCAGTTTACGCAGGGCTGGTATTTTCAGTAAGAAATCCCTGGAGATTTGCTCTCCCCAGGGACTTGACTACAACAACAATAATAAATACTAATTGTATTTAGAAAAGGCCTGATACTGCGAGGTGCTGAGTCCTATTCCTATTGACTTCAGCACCTTGTAGGACCTGGCACTGCTCTCACAGACTGCCACAGGACTAGGGGAGCTAGGCGGTGCTTTGTAATAAACAACGCGGTACAATGTTATGGAAATAGCATTAAAAACGTGCACAAAACTGCAGATAAAATAAATAGAAGGGAAACTTGTTTAGAAAATATCAAAGGGAAAGGAACTCAATCTGCGTGAGATTAAGGAATCATCATAATAATTAATAAGTGCTGCTTTAAAGTGCATAGGGAGGGAGGGATATTTATAATAGAAACAGTTGCCATATTTGGGCCAAATCTTGTCCTGTCGTTCCATTGAAGTCAACAGGGCTATATGGAGGATCCAGGAAAGTAGATTTTAATCTAAACAATACAATTCAATATAACAATCAGCAGAAGTGAGGAAAACTATACCCCTGTTATATAATTTTAATCCTACTTTCGCCTGGTTTTATTTACTCACTACAATTATTTGATTATTGTAATTTTTAATCTATAGATTACCAAACTGAAAATAGACAGGAATCCCTTTGCTAAAGGATTTAGAGACCCTGGGAGAAACAGGTAATTTTTATAAATTGTCAACCACAAATTCTATACATTCTCATGTGTGTAAAAAGATCTGTGCTCTATTTCTTACTACTTTTAATTTACTATTTTAATTTTAGATTTGAAATGACTTTGTTAACTGACTGGAAAGAAAGAAAAGAGAATGCTTTAGAATATTTATGTAATCTTTCTTTATGAAAGATATCTAGTAAGGCAGGAAGTCCGCAAATGTAATTCTCTGCAGGAGCCATATCCACCAAGTCACTGAATTCCAAGTTCTACTTTATAGGGGAGTGCTGGATGGACTTTTGGAAACATATCCATGGAGGCCACCACTTACTCTGGATTTTAAGACCTTTGGTGCAGAAACCCAAGGTGAGTTTTGAATGTTCAAGTGGTTTCTAAAGTGTAAACAAAATTAAGCGTAAAACAGAAAAAATCTAACTGTTGTGCATGGGTGAAATGACATGACATTAGCAGGATGCTATTCTAGGTGATGGCACTGTGATTAAAGGATTAGAATTCAAATTTACTGCCTCTGTCCTTTCTTGATGTTTATGCTTAATAACAACTACCTAGTTGATTGTTTCTGTGAGCGAGACAATATTTTTACATTAACTCTTTATTCATTTTCAAATCAAATGACATTGAAGAATAAATAAATATCTAAAAAGGACAAAAAAGTAAATATATTAAGTCAATAATAACAACAACTTGTTTACGGACAGCTACCTCAGGCCCTGATCCTGCAAAGAGCTGTGCCCAGGAGGATCCTTGCACCATTTCAGTGGGGCTCCATAGAGGTGCAAAATTCCACCCTCCTGGAGCTTATTGTAGGTTTGAAGCCTTAAAGACCATCTATCACATTATGTTTTATCTGGTGACTAAAGGCCATCTTGAGATGCTTGAGTTAATGCCATCATATTTGAACATCTGGTGGTGGGGCATTTTCAGTGAAGGACCCTTTGCTATAAAATTCATTCCCTCTGCTGGTCTAATACAGGCTGAGCTCCACCTTTTTGGGTGTGAAGTCTGTATTCTTTCCATGATAATGTGTCAATTAGTTAATTATTAAGTGCTGTAGTTAATGTATTTTAGCATTGTGCATAAACTTAAAGATTTTGATAAGTCCATGTATTAAATCTAAAAATAAGAGTACATACAATAAAATAAATATTACACAGAGGAAGTGAGTAGATACCAAACAACATTCTGTAGACCTAATTCCACATACCTTATGCAAGAAAGACTCCTGTAGAAATTAATTTAAGGAGTATGAAACTTGCCCCATGAACATTTTAGTAATGCTTTAATGTCCACTAACCATTCAACTGGAGCTGAGAATATTGCAGGATTCACACCTATAACTTGTATGAAAAAATAGTATTCAGCTATTTTGGAGGGATATTTAGAATAGGTTTGTTATTTTGCTATCTTGTCACAAAATCCATACATTTCTTGTGATTGTCCATTCCATTCTAGAAAATTATCTTGAAATAGGATCATAATAATATCTAATTATATTTTCTATGGTTTCATAGATTCATAGATTCTAGGACTGGAAGGGACCTCAAGAGGTCATCGAGTCCAGTCCCCTGCCCGCATGGCAGGACCAAATACTGTCTAGACCATCCCTGATAGACATTTATCTAACATTTCCTACTATTCTTTTTTGGATAAACAAAATCCAATGTTTAAATAGTAAAGAAGATGATACAATATCTAGAAATTATCAATAGGACATTTAACTGCTGCAAAGCTGCAAATAAGTGTTGCAAGATTTTTCAAATAAAAATTATCTCCATTGAGAAATTATTTGTTTGGAGCCCAATCCTGCAGAATTTACACAGGCAAAATGTCCACTGGAAGTTTTGCTTGAAGAATGTCTGCTCATAGAGCCAGATGAAAAACTGTGACTCTACCATTGGAAAACACTTAAAAAAAAAAAAAAAAAAGGCTATGCTTACCAATTTAACACAGTCATTTACCTTATGAAAAATTTGAAGATTTCTATATTGTGGCATATACAGCCCACATTATCTCAAAATGTGAATGGTTCCTATTTTATAAGATCAAGAACTCAAGATACATAGATATAGAGGCTACACACATAAATACTGTATAGAATTAATGATGGTGTGGGATGTCATAAAAGTTTTTTCAGCATGAGTTTTGGATGGCTGCATTACACATAAGCGGCCTTAAGCAAAAGATAGCTAATACTGTTCAGAAGTTTGTAATGTTAGAAATAGCCCTAGAGGAGATGGATTAGTGAGCAGAGTGCAGGCAAGATGGTAAAAGGTGCATGATGAAAGCCATTTATGATGTGCATTTCATAGAAGTGCCAACTTTCATGGGTTTTATTGCTAGTCCCACAATATTTCGTGTTTTTCTTAATGGCCAATTTCCTGGCCATATGAACATATCTGAATCTCAGCTTTCATTTAAATAAAAATGAGTTTCTAGACATCTTGGTGGTGGAGAAAAGCTTGAAAAAAACACATCCTAAGGGCTTAAAACCTAGAAGGCAAATGATTTATTTAAAAAATCTCATGGTTTTTCAAGACAATTTCATGACTTTTTTGGGTCCAACTGACTTTTGAACAATTGGGCTGAGAATACTGATATCACCTTCACTTATATGATATGGGCACACACACACATACTATGATACATGTACGCACAGCTTGGTCTAAATACCCATTGTATTCAATGGGAATAAGATCAGGTCTAAATATTTGCACTGCAAAGAAAGCTAAGTGACCCAGGAAAAGTTTTTCAGTGACTTGTTGCGATGATTTGCTATGCTCTGCTTGCATTTCTAAAACACTGACAATGTGTCCATTAGCTACTCCTAAATAGGACTTGCATTTTTTTTGTTAATAATTTAACTAAATAATTTCAGAACATGACAAGGCCATCTAGTCTAAACATGCCTACATAGATCCATCAGAACTGCAGAGCAGCTTACGGATGGGCAAGAATTTTCACATTCCAAAAGTTAACAGACCTGCCAAGGAATGGTGCACTACTGATAGTGACACACACAGAGCGTAGACAAAATGAATACTGTAGATGCTGAAAAAATCTCAGCAACAATCTATTTATGGTACCTAATAAAAATGATGAACCATATTTGCAGTATTATTTTATTCATTTCCCACCCCACAAAATCCAAAGATCTATTGGAAACCATTTTATGTACATTTTAAGGAGCATTTTAAGTTTATAATAATATTCTACACACTGTCCCCAACTTAGCTGCATTGAGACGACTTGTGCAAGTTTAGATAATGATCTTGCCATCACAAATGTGATCTTACATTGCTTAAATTGCCCCTAAAACACTATAATATTAATGAGAATTAGGGAGGAGGAGGAGAATGGGTCCTTTCTGTTGCCTGCTCCCTCTCCCATTGAAATCAATATAAAAACAGCAATTGACATCAGTGTGAAAAAGATGAAGCCCTTAATGTGCAAAAATATGCCATCATTCCTGTAAATACATACATGATATGGTCTGCAGTTAATCTGAGAACAAGAATAGTTTCTACATTGCATCACTTCTTAAACTTTCACATTATATCAATCTCATATACTGACAGCAAAAAGTATAGAATATCAAAAGATTCCTCATAGACCATTACACATAAAACCTGACCAGATCATGTCTTGCGTACATGAATTTGAATTATAGTGTAAATGAAAAAAGATCCTAAACATGCCACAACCATTTTACAAATGTGACAGAAAGCAACTGGGGATATTTTGTTTTTTTCCATGACAGCATTAATACATATAAATAAATGAGAAAAAAGTAGATCCAAAATTTTGTGATATAAGGTGCAATGGAGCTGTGCTAATACTTCTGCAGGAGAAGAATGGGGCTTTTAAATGATGCCATCTTAAAATAATGTCAGCTTAGTAACAGGAATACACATTGCTGAAAACTTGTGCTGAACAATGGCATTATACACCAGTAACCTAATAAATGTAAAATAAGTGGATGTTGTTTTTCTAATAAATTTATGAAAGCACTCATTGATCCACTTCAGAAAATAGGATGTTAAATTGAAAAGAATGTTTAAAGTTGTTTGAGAAACAGTGATTAAAGATGTCTTATAAACTGCAGTGGAAACTAAATAAAATGAGTCAATTCCTGTGATCAGGGGTGCAAGGCAAAATCGCCATCAATGCTGAATAAGAAGTATTTCTATTGTTATATGCAAGGAAAACCCCTGGAAATCACGAGGAAAATAGAGCACCTTAAACATGACACTGTTCATTTATAAACAGAAGAAGAGAATTGATTATACATAGAGGCCTGATTCAACAAGGTATTTAAGAATGTGTGTGAGTTTCAGCACCTAAGAAGTTCCAATCAAGTTACGGGGACAAAAAAAGAGAGATGTTAATGATATAACAAGGTATGATCAATATACAGGATGTTGCTTAATACTGTTAATTCTGTACTAAGATATGTACCTATACGTGTCAAGAGAATGTAATTGTAATGTCTTATTGTAAATAACCCAAATATCAATAAATAAAATCTTTCCCCGTTCCTGCCGCAAAAAAGTTAATGGGAGTAGTCACATGTTTACACACACATGCATGACTACCTTGCTGAACTGGGGCCTAAATAACAAAGATTTGATGCATAATTTATGGATGGATCTTGCCATAGTCCTGCTTGCAGAATTCCCTTTCCAGTAGTAGATATTTAGATGAAAATGATAGCAGGCTACATTGACTTCAGTGTGGTCAGGATTCCACCCATAATTCTTATTTGTTAACATCCAATAGCATCATTTTGATGACTTTTGCTTTCATTTTTAGATGGGAGTTCTGGTTCTTCACCTACAACCTCAAGTGGTGGGACGCCATCTCCTCTGAACTCCTTGCTTTCTCCATCTTGCTCACCTCCTACGTTTCACTTGTCAGCGAGCAACATTGGAGGGTCATGCCCTGAAACATATCTACATAATCTCAATTTGCCCCTTTACTACAAGATTTGTCCAACAAGCCTTTTGAGACAACAGTCACTTGTATTTCCAAGCCACGAAAAACTGGGAGGCACCAATCCACATATTTTACCCCACTTCATGATGGATGTGCCTGTGCTATCTTCCCTTGGCATAACAAATCTGAAAAATGGTAAATCTGAAGACTTAACTGGGCAGTGTCTACAAGTACCCAATTCTGCTAATCAAATGTTGTATGGATTACATGCATCTGGAAACATTTTCCCATCAAGTCCCATTGCTCGGGAAGCACTTAATTGTTCTTTACATTCTCCATATGGCTTGTATGGTTATAACTTTTCTATGCCATCTAGACTGATGAACGCAACAAGCCATTTCAAAGTGAATGACAGCATTCCGACTTCTTTTAGAGATGGCAGATGTAATCATTCTATCTGGCACTCAGCAATTAACCATTGCCTCTAATGGAACTATATAACGTTTCTAACGCAGTGACATGTAAGCAAGTCTTTTCTTCAGTCGTTCCCAAAGGTTTGCTGATTATTGTATATAAAGTGCCTCATAATACAGGAGTGACCTGCCTCGATATTTAACGTTTCATATGCAACTGTGTTGTAAAAAATGTTCTGAGCATGGGGGACAACAAAATAGCCAACAACAGAGAGATGCCTTTTGGTAAGCGTTATTTATGTAATGTTCATAGGATAGGCGCAAACTTTACATTCACCCTTTTAATATTTGCACTCTGCAGCAGGAATGAACCTCAGCAACTAAGTATAATAAATACACAGTACTTTAAACATTATTTTCATGAAACTCTTTATCTAGCTTCCCCTTTATTATCTTGAAGATGAAGGGCTAGCTTCTGCTCACCTTACCTGAGTTGTCCTACTGATGTTAATGGGACTATCTGAGGCCCTGATTTAGCAAACCGTCCTTATTCAGCTATGTGCTTAAGCCCATGCTTAAGACTTATTGACTTTATGGGGCACACTTAGAGTGAAGCAAGCATCTTGCTGACTCAAGACCTGAATGAACCAGCTTAGCAGGATTTGGTCCCAAATCTAAACATTTGATGTTGAAGGAAGCAAAGACTGACCGACAGTCCAAGGGCTTGATTATTCCTGGCCTAGAGTGGTGGGGAAAGGGCGTCTGATGAGAGAAGAGTTCTTCCTGTGCCTGTGCTTTCCTAAGGACTCCACTAGATAATGCTGAAAGTGGCACTAGCCCATCCCAAAGTGGGCAGGGAGGACAGGGCAGGGCCATGTCACCCTTCATGTTGGCCAGCTGGTCCCATATAAGGAGAGCTCAGGATGCAGATCTCAGAACTCCAGGAAACATTGAGCCTAAGTGAGACAAAACTTTTCCTGAAGCACTTGCTGGGGGAGTGCTTATCTGCATTTCCTCCAACCCCTCGGGGCATGAAGGAAAATAGGAATTGCCAGACTGGATCAGACCCATGGCCCATCTAGTCCATTATCTTGTCTCTAACAGTGGCCAGCATCAGGTGCTACAGAGAAAGGTATAAAAAACCTACAGCAGGCAGATATGGGGTAATCTGATGGCATAGAGATCTCATATTGATCCCTAAGAGCTAGCAATTGACAAACTCTGAAGCATGAGGTTTTAATTCCCTCCCAATTTTTTTTTTAGCATGAACTGTTCTAACTGGATAGTCTTGCTACCCATGTAAATATTCTCCACCACGCAAGGGCACAATAGAACACTAACAGTAATCCACAATTGGAGGCATGATATTTATTTTTCTTTATTTGATGTATATTCAGGCCCTTCCTGAAGTCAGTTGATTTGTACATCTAACTCGATATATAATAGACATTTGCAGAGAATATTTGACAGGAATCAGACAGGTTGTGGAATTAGAACTAGAGAGAGAGAGAGAATCCTGAATTTACAAACATAAAAATGGTACTACATTGCAAATGCACGTGGATTTAAGAATGAAAAGTTATTGGCAAAATTCTATTTTTACTCTCATTCATAAATTTTAGTGAAACTAGACAAAAACAGGAGCAAATGCTGTTTAAATAACACAGTTTGAAGATTTATTGTCATAGGACTTTTCTAAAATGCAAATGCATTCTGGAGATTGGTAGCTTTAACATTTCCTGCTGGTAGAGCTGCCTATGACCTATTCACACAACTCTCATATATATCAATAAGAGATGAGTACTTAGGGTATACATAACTCTGTTAAATTGATATCAAAACAGTTAGTAATATTGGAAAAAGGAGAATATCTGCGTTCTAATGTTACTTTTTAGCAATGTCTAGGGTTTCGTTTTGTTTTTTAATTAAAAGTGAAACATTGCAATGAAGCACTGTTTATAACCAAATGTCTTACAACCACCTTCACCCACAATGGGACAAACCCTGACTGCTTTACTCACGTGAGTAGTTCCATTGAAGACAATGGACCAGATTTTGCACATTTGTATCACAGAGATCAGAATATTGGTTCATCAGGACTGCTCACGAGAATAACAGGAGCAAGACATGGTCCTAAATCTTGACTATATTACTGGGGGAGCAGGAGGCGGCTCTTCTAGATCAGTCATTTCTTTCTGGGTGGATGCAAACGGTAAATCCCAAATTCCACAATAACAGCAGTGATTAAATAAAATATTACAATCATGATAGATTTGAAGTTGTGGAACAAAATTGGTATTTGTCCACTTAAAAGAATTGATTGAAACCTAAGCTATAAATTTTTGGCATAGAAGACTTTATGAAAAAGTATCATTTAAATCTGGATCAAACAAATTACATTTTTATTTCCTAGAGCTGAGCGAACAATTTATTTGTCAAAATCACCTTCTTTTTCCATTCACAGAATGTATGATGTAAACAGAATATGATTTCCTCAAATGTATTTGTTATTTGATTAACTTTTCTCCACTTTTCTTTTTACCTTTTAAAATTAGCAATCTAACATTTGAGTTGTATTGTTTAGTTATGATCATTCTTATGAGTCATGTTATATTGTTTATGGTTCCTGATTGGATATGGATAATTCAGGTTCCTGCTGTGAATACAAACGGAAAACAAATTTAAAATGAAGTTTTTCAGAAGCAGGCAAGCATAACTTTTGTGTTCCTTGAGCATTCCAGGAAAACCCAATCATGCAATTATTTGCAGAGAGCAAAAAGGGGAATGCAAACATCGCTAATCAATTGTTTAACATGAATATTTATGGGACATTTTTGTTGTGCTCATGCAGCTCAATGTGGTGGTGCAATTGTTGGCAAACTCTCAGTGACTATAAGATATTTCAACTAAATTCAAATGTACATTTCATTGTGAACTGGCAACATCTAGTATGAGCCAAAACCTATTCACCTTACTCCCTCCTAGAGCGACTTCAGTGGTATAGCACAAGGAATTTGGCCCACAGAGTGAATATTCAATACAGTGAGCCAAATTTTGTTCTTGGCTACAAGTGTGGAACTCCACTGGCTTTACCCTTCAGATCCAAACCAAAGGAAAAAGTAGATTTGTTAGATGTATAAAGGATATAATAAGAATAAGAATAAACTCTGTATCAAAAGGCAAATAATATAAAGGCAAGATGTTAGGATGTAGATGATGTGAATTTATTTTACTGTTTTTTTCTCTCCCCTTGCGCTTATCTCTTAATTGTATAATTTCAAACACCAGTTCTGCTCCCATTGAACTTAAAGAGAGTTTTACTAGTAATTTAAATGGGAACAGACTCAGGCCAGTTCACTGACTCATGAGACCTCACAAAGGGGAGTGGAGCATTCTCTACCATTTACTTGCTGTGGTGGTAGCACTGTAGACAATGAAAGGAGCGAGGCTCCTGATCTGGCTCCCACTGAAGACAATGGAAAACCCCCATTGACTTCAGTGGAAGGCCTATGAGTGGGCTTCAGGGGTTCTAACTCACAGGGCCACAGGTATGAGGTACTTACAGAACCAGACATTGGTATGAACAGTCTTATCCAAAAAGGAATCAACACTTCGAGTGAAAGTGTCTGGAGAATATTATGCACTTTACACATACTACAAAGGTGAAGGAGAAAAGGCTTCTGACTGGCGTGATATTGAACGTATGATTCAAGAACCATATGAAGTACTTTTTAACACACCTCTGTTGAGCTGTTTCTAAATGTAATTCTGCTATTTGCTGTTCCACCAAAAAGTTTTATGGAAGTTTGCAGATTTTGACTCTGCGGCTGGACAAGTGATTAATAAGAAATACATAGACAAGCAAGGCACCGAGGGAGGGTGGGGGGGGGGCAGGAGGAGAGAGATGCCACATTTTGACCTTTATATAGCAAGCACTATATAGGCCTTTCAAAAACCTAACAGTTGACCAGACTGAAATAAATGACCCAAGGTTTTCGACCTGTGGCTAGACGTTTCTGCTTAGGTGGCAAAACTCTGGCTAACTATTACAGGTCTGATTTTCTTCTCTCTTACACCAGTTATACAACATTGGCTTAAATGGGATTACTCTTGATTTACATTGGTATAAATGAGAAGAGAATCAGGTCCTTTGATTTTAGAACATATTTTTTCCATTTCACTGAACATTCCATTTCACATTTCATTGTTCTCTCCAGCTCCATAATGATTCTTTTTAAAGAGTCACCAGTTTATGACAATAGCCTTGGGAATTCTGGCCCCAAATCAATGAAGGTGCTTAGTGAAGTCCACTAACATGGCACATGCTGGGCTTATTCCGTGTACAGTATAGCTATTGGAAAGGATGTGATTTGAGCTTCCCTGTGAATAGTTGGAGGACATTTCATAATCTGTGGATTCCATGCAGGTCAGAAAACCAGAATTCCAATCAGGCTGTGAATAGCTAGCCAAGGAGACACTATCCAGATGCGAAGGGTCCAACTTTTGATAAATTGGGAGAGTGCCAAGCGGAGCTAACAGCTACATTTGTAATAGCCATGATGGTATTTTTGCCAGAATTTGAACACCATTGTATATATGGTTTTGTTTATAGTAGAAAAGCTATGTCCAAATGATCAGTGATGACTTACAAGTTTCCTTTTAGTCTTACTGTTTTAAACTGCTAGTAGTGATGACTGAGTGACAGAACATGAGAAAATAAATCACCACCATTACTTCAAATATTCATAATAGTAAATCTTTTTTTTTAAATGTGCAAACGGAATGAATGAAAGACAACTTCAAAAGGACCATATGTCCATAACATGCAGGTGTAGTCTATATACTGTACCAATGAAGTTCTTTTCTTTACTATTACGTGGAATATATGACAAGTGCAAAACTTCCAACTTTCTAGCCTCCGTCAGTGGATTGAAAATAAACATAAAAATGCTGTGTGGGTGAATTAAATAGGGAAGGAAATACATTTCTCAAAAGCTGAAACTTATTCCACAAATTAAAATGTTGTTAATCCAACCTCAGATTCAAAGCTATTCAGAAATATCTGATTATATTTACAGTACTCAGTGAATTGAATTGACAATACTTAAGCACTGTTTTTGTACTCCACTTTGGAATATGCTACATTTGTGTTTAGAAACCTCTTCTTCAATGAGACAAAATAACAATAGTGTTTGTGAATCCAACTGTAGTTTACCAGTTGGTTTCACCAGAATTTAATATGTTTACTGGCTATGTTTAAAATAAGCCAAATGCATCGTTTGAACATTGGTGGTAGTTGCTTTGATATAAGTGCCTTAGTATATATTTAATCTTCTGAGGTTTGGGCTGCAATTAGATGATAATTTGTATTAAAATTATATATACAACCCTGGATTGGATGGCAATATAAAACAGACAAATAAATATATAAAACACTTGAAACATATCCAGTATTAAACGTATTTACATGTGTGGTTTGGGCCATTTCAGACATGCTGTTCCAATAAAGTTATAGAAAGGAAAAGGGCTAGTATCACTTCCTCCAAAAGTTTCAAATGTTCATGTTTACAAATTTGTACTGCACATTAATATGTAAACATACCGTATTGGGAACAGATGGAGATACAATATTTACATGTTCTTTCTTCATATATATATATATATATGCTGGTTTTGTCTCTTAAAAGCACCTGAAAGATGTACTGACTATTTAAAAAAATATGGATGCAAAACCAGCCAAATCATACCACATTAAATTGTTATTTTAATTTTCTTGTATTGCGGTCGTTTATTTGTCTAATATATGGCCTCATTTTTTTTATTTTCATTCAATATCAGTTGGAAGATCATGTGTACTGACAAGGATAATGATCAATACTGATGCTTTTCACCAAACAGAAACAAAATCTTTGTATGGTGCATATGGGAAATGGCACTGTAATTTGAACATTCTGAAAAAGATAGCCATAAAAAAAATCCAAATATTATTATTTCACAAAATGAAATGGCCTGACATTTAAATTTGCAGGTACTATATATTGTTGTAATTATTTGTATTGCAGTAGCATGAAGGAGTTCTTGTCATGGACCAGTACCTTGTTGTGTTAGGTGCTGTACAAATATAGAACAAAAAAGATAGTTCCTACCCCAAAAAGCTCAAAATATAAGAGACAACAGATGGATACAGACAGATGGGGAGCACCAGGAAACAATGAGACAATACTGAGCTACATGATTGACAGTGGTCTCAGGATACCAACTGCTTAACCATTAGCAAGTTTTCAGTAGACATAACTGCAAAGGAGAGTTTTACGAAGGGATCTGAAGAAGAACAATGATGTAACTTTGGAGATTTTCAAAGGGAACCCATGTCTGAGAGGCAGCATGGGAAAAAGCACAAAGATGCTTGTTTGCATATTTAATAGGAGGTCAGTAATAGTTGGCTTTACTGGCTGAGCAAAGGCGGGGTCTGACATTTCAATAGTGTAGGAGATTATAGGTAGCATGCAGATAAGCTGGGGGTGGAGTGGATTTTTATTTCAATTTTAGGTTTTGTCTTTTTTGAAAAAGACTTTATTTAAGCAACCTAGCCCTCTGATTAGTTCTGTTTATCTCTGTATAGCTGGGCATCTCCCTACTTGGTGGACCACTTTTTATTCTGGTGATACTGACATAACTGTGATGAGCAGAGGCTCTCCTTTGGTTTCCAAGAGATGAGGCTTCTGGCAAAGCTTACTCTGGGAGGAACCCCAACTCTGGAATTTGCTCCCCTATTAATGTGAAACAGCCTGTAAAGGGCATGCCGCAAAGCCCTTTCCCCCTGGGTTTTCAGGGTGGAAGCAATTTAATGAAGACTTGTACATATGAGTAGGGTGGTGTTTTGTTAGCTTAGATATTTATTATCTGCTTGGCAAGCTCTGGTTGGGGATGAGTGGAAGCTGCTGGTTTTATTTCTGCTTTTAAATATTTGCTGTAAATATTTAAATATGTAAATATTTGCCAGAAATGCCTAGATCTTTGGGCCGATGCTTCCATTGTTTTGTATAAATTAAAAATTACATAAAATATAAAATAAAGTATATAAGATATGAACATTAATGTACGTAACACATAGGGCTTGGGTACTCAGTGCCCTGCTCATGGGCTGGGGAGAAGAAATTAGGCCATTTCAACCCCTTGTGTAATTTCATTGCCCACAGTCTATTTAATCAGGCTGGGTGCAAGGATTGGGCCCAGTGTGCATGTTTTTGACAGGAATAGCACAAGTTGGAGCTGCTCAGAAGGAAATAAGACTTTACCTCTTAACCTGGGCCTCACATCTATTCTGATTTTCAGATGTAATAGCTAAAGGGTTAGCTAGGTATTTCATCGTAAATAAAATTTGTGAATGAACATGAATTAAATCCTTAAACTTCAAGTAAAGTGGATTTTAAATTGATTTCAAAGTGGATTAAGATTTAGGATCTTGTAGATGCCTTTTGTGAAGAAATCACTTCAATATATGATTCCAGGCAAACCTCCTTTTATTTTCAGAAGAACCCATGATATTTGACGTACATCTCAATGCCTCAGTGGGCTAATCATTCAATTCTGAAGAAATGAGTTCAAATCCTGATTTAGTTCATAAATGAAAATTAATTTGAGTGTATCATTTTATTCCCCATTTGTGCATTTCATAAAAACACTGACTGACTGACAGCCTTTGCTCAAGGAAGGCCAAAGACCTGAATTAAGGGGCTATTGCAGGTCATGACTGTGATGCATTGCCACAGCGGTGAAGGAAAGCTTCTACAACCTCAGCTCACAGTATGCCTGCCAGCCACCTCATGCCTGTAAAAGTAACTCCCAGATTTCATCCCTGAACTTAACTATGAAAGAAAAGCATTTCGGGAGTTGAAAATGAAGTACAGCTGTGAGGCCTGAGCTTGGGTCCTATGTTAAAGTAGTCTGATCATTTTAACAATGCTCTTTCTACTCTCTCTCCAAACAACATTCAGGTCATTCCTGAGAACTCTTTAGAGCACAAGCACCTAAAATAACTATAATCTATTTTGGAGCCAAGGTCTTCTATGATGTTTGCAAAAGGTACTAACATGCCAAAACCAAGTCCAGTCATGGAAAGATGTCCTTATTCAGCAGCTATGCTCTACTGCAGTGGTTTTCAAACTTTTTTTCTGGTGACCCAGTTGAAGAAAATTGTTGATGCCCATGACCCAATGGAGCTGGGGATGAGGGTTTGGGGTGTGGGAGGGGCTCAGGGCTGGGGCAGAAGGTTGGGTGCAGGGGTGAGGACTGCGTGGTGGGGCCAGGGCTGAGAGGTTTGGGGTGCAGAAGGGGGCTCCGGGTTTGGGGGGGTGCTCAGGGCTGGGGCAGAGGGTTGGGGTGTGGGAGGGGGTCAGAGCTCTGGGCTGGGGGTGCAGGGTCTGGGGTGGGGCCCGGGATGAGGGGTTTGGGGTGCAGGAAGGGGCTCTGGGTTTTAGGGGGGGCTCAGGGTTGTGGCAGGGGCTGGGGCGTGGGGCTGGGGCACGGGCTTACCTTGGGCGGCTCCTGGTCAGCGACGCAGTGGGAGTGCAGGCACCGCGGACCGCGCTGCGCCCCGGAAGCAGCGAGGAGCAGGTCTGGCTCCTAGGCAGAAGTGCACAAGCGGCTCTTGCCTACAGGTACTGTCTTCCCCAGCTTCCATTGGCCGCAAACCAGCCAATGGGAATGTGGAGCCAGTGCTTGGGGTGGGGGCAGCGTGCAGAGCCCTGTGGTCCCCCCCGCCTGGGAGCCAGACCTGCTGTTGGCTGCTTCCGCGGTGTTGGAACAGGTAGGGACTAGCCTGCCTTAGCCGGGCAGCACCACTTATGGGACTTTTAGCTGCCTGGTCAGCAATGGCTGACCAGAGCCGCAGTGATCCAGTGCCTTCCATTCCGCGACCCAGTTCTGGGTCGCGACCCACGGTTTGAAAACCACTAATCTACTGAGTCACAACCCTCCTACTTCTGCAGCCACCTCACACAACTTTGCTACTTCGGCATCAGCCACACTACACTGATTCTGCAATTACACAGTTAAAAAAAATAACTTATTTTTTGTCCACAATTTATAGTAATATAAACATGAATAGGAAAACAACTTCTTTGTGATTTGGAACTGTTTTATTAGCAAAGGATATCACATTTTCTCCCTGCTAGGGTTGCCATTTCATGATTAAACTCTGAGCCCAATTCCTTCCTTACTTACACTTGTGCAAATCATGAATAATACTACTGAACTAAATGGAGCTACCTCAGTGAAAACTGGTATAAGCGAGATTGGATCTGGCCCTAAATAGTCTTGAAGATAATACTGGCTGGTAGAGTTTTTACAGATGTTGGCTATTATATCAATGTTCCTTAGCTTTCTGTTCATGTTTCATGCAGCTTATTTTTCGTTGTGCCTGGGTAGCGTGTCATTTTTATAGCTATGTATTAATCTAAAGGTTCTCAAACTTCACTGCACTGCGACCCCCTTCTGACAACAAAAATGAGTACCCAACCCCAAGACTGTGGGGCCTGTAGCCTGAGACCCGCCGCCCAGGGCTGGAGCCGAAGCCTGAGCCCTGCCGCCCAAGATGGTGGGGTTTGGGCTTGGACTTAGGCCCTGGGCCCCAGCAAGTCTAACGCCATCCCTGCTGACCCCATTAAAACAGGGTCACAACCCACTTTGGGGTTCCAACCCATAGTTTGAGAACTGCTGTATCCATCCTTTGCCATGTCCTTTCAGTGACACTCACAGGAAGGAGCTACCCTCTACTTCCATATGTCAGACCAGTTTCCCTTCCCATGAAGTAGATTTCACATCCTAAAGTGCTAGGTAAAGTTCCAAGTTTTAAGTTTTTGTTGCAATTTAGGAAAGTAAGTGTTCCATACTTTGTACAGGACTCTATGTTTATAAATCATAAAGCAGCAAATCAAATTTAAGATCTTTCTGTGGACTTGAAAGTAGATACTGCCCAGAAACAGCAAAATCCCCAGAAACAGCAATACAGGATCTCTAAAACAGATAGTTTGTTAACAACAGCAGAACCCGATGTATTTTTTTAAAGAAAATTTCCAACTGTTTGCAGTATGAAGACATATTACATTCTTAAGGAGGGGTTCAGGTAGTTTCTAAGATTTTAAAAACCTTTTTCTTTAACATTTCAATAGTACAACTTCTCAGAGCTGTTCTATGTTTTTCTTTTTGGTGTTTGATCGAAATCTCATCTTTTAGTAGGGCATGGTCTCCAACAATTTCCTCAATGCCTCGCTTTACAGCTGTTAGCTCTTAACAGCTAATCAGCTCAATTCAGCTCACCTGTGAGAGTGATCTTTGACAGATCCATCTGCTTTGAGTCAGGTTTGTGAATAAAAAGGGCTTAGACTCAAAAAGGAAGAAAATAGTAATGGACTGGCAAGATTACTTTCAGTTATTCTTACTATTACCTCAACCCGTGTTTCAAAGATAGTCATTTTATTTTTGCTTTGGCCGTTGAGTGCATTAGAGTATTGCAACCACATTAATTCACCACCAGTCAAGTAGAATTTCTCATACTGGAACCTATAGAAATAACATTTTATGCAGAAGGCTGGAGATTATTCAGGAGATCAGACTAATTTCCATCATGTTTACCATGAATATTTCAAGCAACAAAACCAAAAAAGAGTCAAATGACATGTCAATAAATATAATATAGAGAAAAAATGGACTAGGCCTGTTTCACAGAGTTGGGTACTATGATGGCAGCATCTATCCATCCATGGCCCTTTTATTAACCTGCTTATTCCCCAGGGCCACATGTTGCATCTCTTTTTAGGAAAACTTCCATTGAAATGCACATGGCCATTTATTTCAGTGCGAAAGAAGCAGAGAGAAAAAAAGTCCTGCTGTACCTCTGTTGAATATACCTCACCTCTCATCACATGCTACCGTACAGGCCTTTGGGGGCCTTTTCCCTTTAACATCATGTTAAGTATGATGTTCCTAGGTTTAAATAGATTCGATGCACATTGAAAAAACTAGAGTTGTGTCTATGCTGAAGTACCTGAAATGTCTGGGAACTCATGAACAGGAAGGCTGCTTGTCCCAGTGTTTCTGGATCAACTTTATTTTGTTGGGCCAACATATATCGTTTTGTCATGGGCTCAGCACTGAATCACTGTTGTTTCACTAAAGTATGATGCCAAGGTCAGCCTTGTCCCCTTCCTACCTATGGGCACTAGATGAGGGGCTTTCAGTGGGTGAGTGGGAGCCATCATCCCCCTTTGCAAACTCCACATATACTCCTGTGCCCTAAATCTGCTTCCCTTAGAATGTCATAGTTAGAAGGGACTAGTCCAACCCCCTGCTCAAAGCAGGACCAAATCCCAGACAGATTTTTGCCCCAGATCCCTAAATGGCCCCCTCAAGGATTGAACTCACAACCCTGGGTTTAGCAGGCCAATGATCAAACCACTGAGCTATCCCCACCCCCTTCCATGCCCTCTTCCTATTCTTTGGGAATGGTTTTCCAACCAGTTATGCACCCACCATAAATTAGCAACATCTAGGTTGTATTTCCCTAGTTTGTTTATGAGAAGGTCATATGAGACCATATCAAAAGCCTTAATAAAAGTCAAGATATACCATGTCTACAGCTTCTCCCTATTCACAAGGCTTGTTACCCTGTCGAAGAAAGCTATTAGGTTGGTTTGACACGATTTGTTCTTGACACATCGATGCTGACTGTTACATATCACCTTATTATCTTCTAGGTGTTTAGAAATTGATTGCTTAATTATTTGCTCCATTATCTTTCCGGGTACTGAAGTTATTGTTATTGAAGTATTATTAACCTGTAAGGCAAAGTAAGGGCTGGCATAGCCCAGAGATTGTTTGGCCAGCTAACAGGCTGGTGGTGTCAGGGAGATGAAACCCAGTTAAGTATAAGCAAATATGTCTCTCATTGGAGGTGGGGGGAGGGGCAGTAACTGAGTGATTCACCATCCTGGGGACCTCAAGAAGCATCACAGTGTTTGTCATGGAGTGTGGGGGGACACAAGGCCCTGCACCCCCGGCTTCCTGCGATTCACCATGACTCTCAGCCAGCCAGTAAAGCAGAAGGGTTAGACGACAGGAACACAGTCCAAGACAGGTCGTGCAGGCACAGACAACAGGACCACCCCCCAATTAGGTCCATCTTGGGGTCCCAGGGGCACCACAGCCCCATTGGGGGGTCAGAGCCCCATCTGGGCTCCCCTCCATTACACCAGCCAGCTCCTGCAACTCTCACTCTCCCCAGCGTCTCCTCCCCCAGCCTTTGTTCAGTTTTCCCAGGCACAGGTGACACCTCGCCTCCCACCCCTTCCTGGGTTCTCACGTTACATGCTCAGGTATCTTCCCTCAAGGCCTGTCTCCCATCCCCCCAATGCAGACCGTCCCAGCCAACCTGCCCACTCAGCATTCAAAGACCACATTAAGAACAATCCCAATAGAATCAATAGAAGTTGAATGCACACATTGCTAGCTGCATCATGACCTTTGCTTGTTGTATACTCCCTTATGCTCCAGTTGTTTCTGACCATCATTCATTGCTGTTAGATAACATATATGATATGGTGCATAGCTGGTAAACATTCCGTGTTAAGGTTGCAAAATTAAGCACTTAGAGGTCAGAAAAATCAGTGTTAAGATTGAAAACTCCACCCTAATTCTGTCCCCTTGGGCTTATAAAATTTAAAATGGGATGAAACCCTGTAAATTCAGACTGAGCTAATGTGCTTCATAGTGATCCCAGTAACAGCCATGCTAGACTGAGCTAAACAAAAAACACAGCAAATTCTACATTTTTCTGTGCATATGTGAAATCTACCAAAGAAAAGAACAAGACAACAAAATCAGTCCAGCCATGTTTGGAGGAAATGAGGGATGTTACGACGGAAGCTGTAATTCAACTTTAACTAGAGCATGCTATAAAAATACATGCTAAGATACAGCAAACTTTGGCGTGCAAATCCTAGAACTGTATTTCTTAGGTAAGGGACTGTTCAAAAGTCAAACACTACTGAGATTTATTATTTATCAAGATTAGAATTCATTCTAAACACGGAGATCTTCAAATTTACATCCTAGGTTATTTCCCAATAATATTGTAAACAACTCAAGCCATTAATAGCTATTGTTGGCCCAATCTTGTTACAGCTAAAGTTAATGACTGCAGGAAGTACCATTGACTTCACTGGAAGCAAGAACTCAAGGACTAACTAACGAAGTGGATGTTGCTGGGGGTCTAGTATATATCTTTCTGTTTCTGGTATTCACAGCCTTTTTTCTTGCCTCAGGGACACCCTAATGTGGCCTAAATAATATGAAATCTTGTCTTCTGACAGCATTTCACCTCCTACATGGTGGAAACATCAAAAGAAAAGATTCCATGTTATTTTAGCCCTATTAATGGCTCCCTGTGGCATTTAAAAAAAACACAACTGCACATGCAGAGATATCTGACTTTCTTCAGGTTTACCTGAATATCTTTATTCTAGCGTCATTCAGGGACCAGAATGCAGAGAACTAAAATGTTAATGATATTGAAATGAAACTCAATACTTACTAAAACTATAAATGATTAGACAACAAGTTTACTAATCTTGCTCCGCTGGACAAAAATCATTAAAAAATGTTTAATTGTAGCAATGTACAGATATCTGCTCTGAATTCTTCTCTCTGTTTTCATTTTCAGGTAATTTATTGTCAAAAATGTTACATATAGCCATGCAAATTTGCATTTTTCTTCCTTTATCGTCATTTAAAACCTTGTCATTTTGATAATTTTTGATTTAATATTATATTAAATACAAACCAGGAAATAACTTATCAATATTGCAAATAAAAAATGAAATTGAAACAGGAAGTTCTAACATCCAGCATATAGGCCAGATCTGCTGGCATTCAGGTGAATGAGAATTCTGCCATTGGCTTTGCTAGGAGCCAGGATAGGCAATTGCTTAATAGATAAGAGCTGCCCCAGTCCCCCTCTGCACTGGCCAGCACTTCCTTATGAGGTAGCAGCTGGCACGCTCCCCCTATGCTCTAGGAAGCTCACAATGCAGCATCCTGCTGATCCTGCTGGGGCAGTACAGCCAGGGCCAGCTCCAGGTACCAGCGAAGGAAGCAGGTGCTTGGGGTGGCCAATGGAAAGGGGCGGCAAATCCGGGTCTTCGGCGGCAATTCAGCAGCGGGTCCCTCAGTCCCTTCCTCTTTGAGCTGCCGCCGAAGTGCTACCAAAGAGGAAGAGAGGGAGCGAAGGACCCGCCGTCGAATTGCCGCAGAAGAATAAAGCGACGCTATTGAGCTGCCGCCGAAGCGCCACCGATTGGCTTTATCTTTTTTTTTTTCCGCTTCGCCGCTTGGGGCGGCAAAAAAGCTGGAGCCAGTCCTGAGTACAGCTCTCCACCTCCTCTAGCACAGGGCTGTGGGTTTCAAGGCCTTCTTTCAGAAGGTAGAATGGAGTGTAACATCTGTGCTCCAGACAGATAACATTTCCCTCCTTAGCACTAGCAGCTATTTTTGTTTACCATACCCTCTGTGAGGAGAGAGCGGCCCCAGATTATGCACTGTTTATATGCTGCCTCAGGCCCTACAATGAGCTCAGAGACCTTCTGCTTCTGACCAATAAAGCTAGGCACTCTAGGCATTGTGAGACTGAGCCTTCTTCTCCTCATGTCCTTGTCACAAACTAGATGTTTTTCCAGAACTGTGCACAAGCGATGGCTCTTTCCATCAGTGCAGCGAGGTCTTCCTTCGTACAGGTCTCCCCAAGGAGTCAACAAGTGCCCAAGATTCTCCATGGTCTGCACTTCACCACACTCACGTCTATTTGTGTCATTAGAGTAGACCCGTTTGATCATATTAGTCTTTGATCTACCAGTTTGTACGTAGGCAAAGAACTGAGCCAAGATTTTAAAAAAATGAGTGCCTACAGCTGGTGTCATAAATCCATATCAAATTTACTCTGACCTCAGTGACATCTATGGGGCACCCAACACCCCTGAGAATCCAGGCACTCATTTTAGCACCTATATATTGTAGCTCCTTTTGACCAGAGAAGCTAGCCAAAAAATTAGGATCTTGTAGATTTTTCCAGTTAGGAAGAGAAATTAGTGATAGGTATTTCTATGATGCAGTTTGGTTTATTTACATGCAAAAAGTCCTGTTTCCCTAAACACAGTAGGAAGCAAGCAGCAGGAAATGGTTCCTTTGCTCACTGTTCCCAACCTCTTTCAGTCAGAACTTGGTATCCAAAAAGCTTTCTCTCCTAGCTCTCTCTCAGGGTCACATTAACAGCCTTCTGTTACTGTCTGCTTGTCCTTCCCTCACTGCCTCTGTCTCTCTGTGGGACTTCAGCTTGTGTTTTCTCTCTCCCACATGCACACATAGACCAAAATAGTTCCACCAATCAAAACTGCAGCTGCCCCTGCAACTGAAACCCCTTGGACCACATAATTCAATTTCTACTCAGCTTTTCCATCTGTCTGTGTTTGACTGGTACAGCCAGTGTTTCAGCCACCTGATTACAATGGCTTCTCTACCCAGAACAACAAGTTTTAATTCAATCCATAAGAATACGTATTTAGGTGTCTAACTTTGGGCTCCTCTCTTTGCAAGTTTTGGCCTTGGCATTTAGCACACTGTCTTGTGTTCCATCTGCTCCAGCAGTGGGTGAACAGAGCTACTTAACATGGAGACGTTCTGCAGTGGTGTATTTAACATGTGTGCTGCTCTTTTGGAATGAAAGAATCTGGCGCTCTTTTGGGGATCCCCACTCTTCTAGCCACTCCCACCTCTTTTTGAAGCACAGTTGCTTTCAGCAGAACATCCTCCCAGAATTTTCAAGGACAATTTTTCTTTGTATTTCCCTGCTTATTACCCAGGTTTTGCAGCCTTGCTTTAGTCTTTTTTCCTTGCACCACTTCTCATACAAACAATGAAAACATTTGGCCTTCAAATTTTCCCCTGCATTCTCTCTCCTTACAGAATCAGAAAGAAAAATCCTAGCAGCATGATAGCATGGAGATTAAATCCTGAGCACAACTGGGCTTGAAACATTTTTCTTTGATAGGCAGAAGAGGTTTGGTAATAATGATTCATTTTCTAATCACAGGAAAGAAATTTGGAGGCCTCATGACCAAGAGGTTGAAAATGGATTTGCCTTGAAGCAGGTGAAAACATGAAAGAATGATTTTAAAGTAATTTGTACTTTAAAAAAAATCAAAACATACATGGAGTGAAAGTAAAGCATTTTGCCTGCTTTATTTCCAGTAATTGTACTCGGTCAGTTTCAATCTAATGGTTTTTATTTTGACAGCCATATGCCAACATTAGACGCCTGTTCAGCCTATAGATTTTAATCCTGTCTGTTTTCTTAAAATAGAATACACCTGTGTGAAAAGCACTTTTCTAAAAGACATTCCTAATCTGGACTGTATTAAACAGATATTTTTGTTTTGTATTTTTGATTATTTGCGCCAGTGATTACACAATGGCATGACATGTTGCCTGGGATTGATTAAAGCATTTCTTTTGATCAGTGTAGTGGACTGAAACAGTTATTTATTACTGAACAAATCTTCAAGAGGTTTGGGAATTTGTTGAGTCTGCTTTTGCCCAGATTATTTCATCCACTTTTGGAGACTGAGAAAAAATTTCAATTTCCCTTGGTGTCTATTCTTTGCCATTGCCATACTGTTTTAAAACTACTGTACCAATGATATTAACCTCACAATCAGATTATGCAGCCTGGCTTACAAATACATTGGCCTCAAAGCTGCCAACAAGAAAGATTTCATTGATTAAATATAAGGTCACCAAGTTTGAACCCATGGGACCAGATCACCAGATGATCTAAATTAGCATCGCACTGGAGCTGTCAATTTACTCCAGTTGAGGATTTGGCCCATTGACTTTAATGGGTACAGAATCAGACCCTACATGATTAGTAGCACAAATATACGTAATTATTTTAATAAATGGAATTCCTTTGAATATCTTGTACAAAGTTCTTAAACTTAGCTGGGTGTAACACAAAGGAAGAAAAATGCTATTGTCTAACTCTCACATAGAAGATACAATTACACACAACCAACCGAAAAGGGATGTACGTTAGTTATTTGCTTTCAGTGTGCCATGTTTATTGTACGTAACAACGCATTTTTTTAGTATCCCAGCACAGACTTTTATCCCAAAATTATGACATCAATGAATTTTTATAACCAAATTTAATTGTCCAGAGATTATAAACTGTTATTTTCCAGAAACATATTCTTATTAAACGGTTCAAAACCACTGCATATTTCAAACTTGCTACATTTAAAATATGTAAGACACCAGATAAGAGCAGTTTATTAGTTTTATAATTTGACACCAACATTATCTTGTTACAAAACCTGGCAACCTTTGAATACAATTTTTTTTATTCTTGTTTAGTCTCTTACTAAAAAGGCTTTCAAATATAGAGATTTTAATTGCATGAATATTTTTAATAAAATCCTATAATTAAGTGTTGGCAAGATTGTAAGGGAAAACAATAATAACTGGCTCCGTATATTTGACAGCATAATTCTTTAGGTTACATTCAGCACATTCACACAGCTGTGACCAATAACTGTGCTGTCTTTATTATTCTCCTATGATATGAAATTAAAATGAACTGGAAATGTTTATGCCCTAAATGGCATGCAACAAATTAAACAGATAATGCAAGCTAAGGTTTTACTTTAAAACATACAGTTTCCCATCCAGCAGAGCTGAACTGTAACTTAATACAAGCTTTTCCCAGTCAGCAGAGATTGCTGTTCTGTCGAAAGCCTCAGACACACAACAATATCTTCATTAAAGGGGAATTACTTCCATCTCACCATTCCCAGGTGCCACTGAAAATAAAGCTTTGTTTCATGTGGCCAGTTTCAATCACTAAGTTTACATCAGCAGATTCTTTTGCTCCCAGAAACTTTATGGATATGTCTATTTTGGTTCTTGTTTGCTTCCTTTTTGAATTTGCCCTGCAGCATGTTTATAAGCTGCATATTAATTCTTTGGTCATGCCTTTGGTATATTTTACTGCTTTAAAAAAAGACCCCATCACATTTAATCATCTCAGCGCAACATTCTTTTTGCTTGTTTGCACCAATCGATAAATTTAACTAAATCAAATTATCTAAGGTTGTTAATTCTGCAGCATATAAGTGCCCTATTTCCAACATGTGCACCTGACATATATTTTCCTTGAAATAGGATACTTCTCCTTCAACAGACACATGCCAATCAACACAGCTACATGAGGAAATACCATAACTGCATCAAGAAGACTTGCTGACATGTGTCTGCAAATTGATCTTCAAGATGTACTAAGTCTCTGGGGTGAAGCCATGTGGAAAAAAGAACAAGAATGGCAGGAGTTAAAATTTGTTAAATTTTATTTCAAACATCCCTAACAGATCAATAAAGCACAGCCCATGCACCACTATTCTAGTTAGGAGAGTATAAAGAAATAGTATATAGTGAATGTATTAAATGTAATAAGTTTGCAATAAAAAGTATTAATGAACTACATCCTCATCTGGTGTAAATCAGCATTACACCATTGACTTTAGTGGACCGGTCCATTAGCATTGCTATTCAACTGAATGCCTGAACTAGAGGAATTAACACTTCGCTGTCCTGGGGTGTTCACTGAATCTCTTGTACAGGAGAAGAGAGCATTAAAAAGGATTAGGGTAGCCATAACATGTAGGAAGCTCAGACAAAACACATAGATCAGCTATATAATACTTGTAATTTAATTTGTATTGTATTTTATTGACCAAAATCACTGACACTTAATAATTTCCAACAACACTTGGTGGGTGCTAAACCATTCTGTGTATATTCCCAGCATTAACTAATTAGTCCTGCACTCCAAAATTGATATGTATAATGTACTATGCCCATTTCAGTAAAGTAGAATTTTTACTACAGTTGTGTTTTAATCTCTTACCCAATCCTGCAGCCCACTCTCTAGTCTACTGAAGTTTTGCCTGAGTAGTCCCAAGGGCTTTCTGGTTCCTTACTGCAGTTTGCCATTGTTATGTGATTTTTACCACATGCTGCTCTTTGACTGTCACCATCAATACTTAGAAAAACCTGTCCTTTTTGTCCTTTTCCATTTGGCAAACTGTTTTTCCTCCCCCCTGCTCTGGTGTCTAATGAAGCTGGAACTAATAAGACTTTGTTCACTAGTACGATTTAAAATATATTAGCATGACTCCAAGAACAGTGCTTGTTAAGTAGCTGGTACAGAAGAACCAGCAATGGGCTTAAATAACAGGGTTTCCGTAATGATTTTACAAAACTGCCAACAATGGGCCAATGCTCTCATCTCTGGATGGGGCTGTAGTGGAGTAAAAATAGATACAACACAGGCTGGAGGAACAGGGACTCTGCTGACAGCTCCTTCCTCCCCAGAACCAAACAGATGCCCCCTCTTTTATTGTTAGTTGTATTTGAATGGTGTCAAGCAGCCCAACCAGGTCTGACCTCCCCTGTGCAGTGTGATGTACATACACATAGTTAAAGACAACTCTTCAGTCACTCTGCAGAATCAGAGCTTTAAGGGAATTAGAGGGCCTGATTCTCCACTACCATACACCTAGTATAGTTATTTACAACTGTGTGAAGTGATTGCAAAGCTTAGAGGAAAGATCCAGGTAGCAATATTAACAATAATATGTAGATTAGAAGAAAAGATGATTTTATTTTGAAATTAAGCCACAAAACAGTGTAGAGTTAAATCATTTTAAAGATCTTCTGCTGGCTATATCATCTCTCTTTATGCATATGTAGATAAATGACCAGTGGAGTTGCCTGTTACTGGCAAAAACATGGGCTATAGGAAACATCATTCCACGTGCTTTAAGAGTGCCTTCAGATTGTTTTCTGGGGGATAAAAGAGGTCCCTTTTCCTAATAATGGAACTGCACATATATATATATCTATAAGAATCCCAACAGATTTCTATAAAGAATGGCTGGAGGACCTGATGAAAACAGCTGTGTATTAAAGACTCAGACATAGGAAGATAAGTCTGAAAAATTTAATTCCATTTAGGAACTCTCTAAAAAAACCCAAACCCAAAAACCTATAGTCATCTAGAATGAAATACATTCCCCATTAGTGGCAGGTGAACTGCTTGTCAGCCTGACTCAGGAGACTACCAATCTTGAGACAATGTGTTTTTTATTCCCCTACACAAAGCTAACCTCTCATGGCCTTTTAGCAAACCTCACATGGAAAAAAAATATGTAGGGACTTGGGGGAGGAGGAAGAGATGTAGAAGAAAAACCAAGAACCAGCTATGTTAGAAAAGAAAGATTGAGCACTAGCTGCCTGCCTGCATGCCCTCAAGTCCCCCCCAGCCCATCAGAAGTGCTAAATTACAGCCAGCCGCCAAAGGCTGCTTTTATACAACTGCACTGGGATCACCTGATCCCTAGCCCCTTAAAGTAACCAGGCCACAGGTGGAGGCGTTTGTGACAATCCTTTTTCTCAGAGCTCTCTCTGTTCCCTCATAAAGCTCCATCAAGTGGGTGAATTCAAAACACTAGCTAAAGTACCCTACACATCTGAGAATTATATGAGTCTAACAAACTGACCATGGATACTGACTGTGGCAAAGGCAGGTGAGCCCCCCTCCCATCACCCCTGAAAACAATTAAAATACAGCTACTGAAATATGCACAATTTTATTCTGTAAATAGCTAGAGGGACATAATACTTATGGCCTTTTAACAGTACTGCTTGAAATGGACTTTTGTGTCATTTGCAGAGTTTTGTCTCATGCTAATATTAAAAAATAAATTAAATGTGTTTGATTGCATAACTAACCTCTGGTTTTTTTGGCTACTATTCCTTCAAAAGGAGATGTACACCTGGTATTCTGACTAAATTAACGTAAAGCTAAAAAAACAAAATAAAGGGCCAGACTGTGTATCTTTTTCCCCTTATTGGTTGGTAAGTAACTCTCACAAGTCCCATTGAAATTGGTGGCTCCCCCCATACAATCTGGCCCCATGGTGATAATCAATATCTAATATATATTTATCTTATGAATAAAATAAATATTTTTTGTTCATAAGCACTTTTTGTTTTTTCCCAACTAAGTTAGGCGTTTGTTATTAAAGTTTTCTGAAGGTAAACATTGAAGTAAATTGTCACTAAAATATTGCATGTATCAGAGAACAATGATTATTAACAGTGATGGATAATGACTATGGTATCATCTAACTCTACATCTGAAAAGTTATACAACAGCAAAATTCAATGTGGTTGTTAAAAGAGTTTAATTTGGAGCTCAAGATTTGTAACTATTTTCCTTGATCTTGAATAAAAAGCTTCAAATAGCTGTCTATTGATTTAGCATTAAAATGTTGATTTTTCTTAGCAGGGTTGTCACTTCTCATGAAAGCCAAAGATGTATATTTCTCTGATTCTGAATGCTTTTCAAACACAGATCTTGAGGCAGTTGGTAAAAAACATCATAGTCTCAAATTATAATTGTGGTGAAAGTAAGGATTGCCTGATGCAGACATGTAATAGGGTTGGAACTTATACCAGTGGATTTTGTTTATGTTTTTCACAGCTTGTATTTTGGGATATTAGGCTAAGAAATATCAGAAAAATAATTAATATCAGATGTGCAAGCATAAAAACCCAAGTGAATGATTAGAGTGTCTTTCTCTGAGCTGTCTTTCATTTCTTTTATATAGTAGCTTGTGTATGATTAGAAAGGGGAACTCTCTACACTGTCTTGATAAGGCATCTTTGTGTGTAGTTTTTAGATCTGGAATTGAGATTTAAGGAAGAATTTTGTTTCCCCCTGTGCAGCGGGATTGCCACCTGCTTGTTCAGTCTCTAACCAAACAGTGTGGGTTTCGGGACTGCTCATTTGGAGGTCAATGACCTACAGTAAAGGATTGCCATTTGTTCCGTTTGTTTTTCCAGTAACCTATAGACACTGATAACTGGGGATCTCATTTTAAAAATGTTATCAAACATTATCAGTGTAACAATTTGTCTCTCTCTCTTTTTTTTTAATCTTGGCAATGGGATGCAGTTCTGCTGCAACAGAAGCAACTAGGGTAGATACAATTAATACTGAAGAGCACCTATGGAGAGGGGTAATCAAAATTCTAATAAATTATAGTTCCTTTATAAATCATATCATCTCGTTTCCCCTCATGAGCATGTGTTTGGTTTGGAAATAGCCATGGGCAATGCAGATGGTTCGATTTCAGCTAGGGTGACCAGATGTCCCAATTTTATAGGGACAGTCCCGATTTTTGGGTCTTTTTCTTATATAGGCTCCTATTACCCCCCACCCCCTGTCCCGATTTTTCTCATTTGCTGTCTGGTCACCCTAATTACAGCCTGTCACCCAAATACACATACATTTTCTGGTAATCCTACCTCACCAGCACCTGAATAACAAGTTAGGCATTCAATATCACCACTAAATACCTAGAAGTAACTCTCCAGGATATTCTTTTACTGTTCCAACTATGTTGCCAAAGTCACTGATAAATAACTGTATGAATAGCAACTACTCTTTACTGTTTGTGCTATGCTTACACAATAAATCTAGGGCTTGGGCCATTCTTAACTAGTGCCTGCAGTAGGTTAAGTCCAATACTGTCAGAGTCTGTAAGGCACAGCGTTTTCAGTTTTCAGTTTTCAGACAGGGCTATTGCTCAATAGGCTATGTCAGGCATGTGACTGAAAATGTTGACAATTGTCCGAAATATTTTTAATGATGTGGACATGACAGGCTTCCTCCTCTTTGTTTTTCTCCTTTCCACTAGCCTTCATGATAAACAATATCTAACACAATAAGTCCCCAGTCTAGCTGGCTTATAGGCACGCCTGTATTATAAATGTTAAATAATAATAAGCATAACTTTCTTCTACAGGCAGGATGCTTCAGCACTTTCTCCTACTCTTCCTGAAGCTGAGGAGTGCAATCTGATTCTATCCTGTGTTTCCTTCAGTTATGAGAGAGAAAAAGGAAAATATATGGTGGCAGTAATAAAGAAATATCATTACCCTTCTCCACAATAGGTTCAGTGCTTGAACCAAGGCCACTTCCTTTATCTTCCCTTTGTC
Source organism: Emys orbicularis (assembly GCF_028017835.1). NCBI lineage: Eukaryota > Metazoa > Chordata > Testudines > Emydidae > Emys > Emys orbicularis. Next base: position 27,387,318 of record NC_088691.1, read on the forward strand.
CTTGATTCTCTATTGGTCCTGCGCCACGTGCTATAAAGGGTTATGTTTCAGCAGGTTTAAAGATGCCACATGCCACATCTTTTCAGGGCCACACTTCCTGCTGACTCTCAAAGAGGCAGGAAGTAATTGCAGAGACTGAGAATACAGCCAGGCTAGGTTACAGCAGCATACTGTGCTTACTTTCGACTATATCTTTCATAGTTAAATAGATTATCCCCAACCCTGCCTCAGTCCTCAATTAAATACTCCACTCCACAGCCGTGTAAAAGCTGGCTTTGGCTGGAAGTAGGCAGTCAAGTATAACACCCGTAGAAGTTCTTTGTTTTTTGTTATATCTGAACCACCTTTCTGGTGTTTCAGTAGTTTGGTGGAGCAGGAAGAATGGTCTTTAATACTGGGCAGTTATATTGGTGGGTTTTTTTAGACTGGTGATCATCAACATTTTCCAAAAGAGGTTCTGCTTGTAAATAGTATCTTAAAAAAATGTGCTAGAACTCAGGTATATTATCCCAAAGTCCAGGAAACCCCTGCTATGTTAACGTATATCTCCTATATATTGATGACTTTTCCAGCTAGGAATAAATAATCTTCTACATGGAACAGTGTACACACATACACATACACACACACACACACCTTTCAGGAGAGCTCATCAGCATGCTCTTCTTTCTCTCGTTCACCTCTCCAGATTTCAGCTACTTCTTCTTGCTTCTCCCCATAGCAAAAGTTTTTAATCAAACAAAAACCATTACCTTCGCTGAGTAACCTATTGGGTTAATGTACACAGAGAGCTGAAATAGATGGACAAGCTTATTAAAAAACAAAACTCTGCCCAGTTTGACTCTGAGAAGCCCAGACCTGTGGAACGGAAAGAACTTTTCATGGCTTTAGAGATAACAGGCCTGATTTTCTGTTCTGCCCTTGTCCCTTTATGCCACAGGAAAGGTGGTTGGAAAGAGTCTCCAGGGAATGCTATGTAAGTGGGATTCCCCCTATTACCACAGAGCTGGTGGAGTAGCTCTTGCCACCACTTTTATTCTCAATCTCCCTAGAACGTGTCAAATGCTTTGTAGGCCATTTCATGCAGATTACTTGGGAAACAATCAAACAATGGATACCTGCCACAAAATACACTAAATACTGTACTGACAACAGCAACAAAGCAGGTCATTGTTTCAGCTCAGTGGGTGGCTAACTTAGTGATCAGTGCATAAAAGTTTAAAGCATGTAAGACACAGAAAGATAGAACTGGGACCAGATTTCCTTCTACAGGGAAATCTCAATATGTGTTTTGTTGGTTAAATTCCTGTTCTTTAAAGCCATCCCCTCTCTCATGTGACTGAATTAGGAATAAAGTTATAACGTTCCTGGTTAGAAATTCTTCTGTTAATGAGGCTGTTGTATCGATTAGATCAGATCCCCATTATGAGCCTGGTTCTGTCAAGTGCTGCACGCTCTCAACAGGGATTCATCTCAGACCCCTTTTCTCTTCCTTGCAGAAGATATTTTGGTTCATTTTCTGGGAAATGAAGGCCTGAAAAAAGCTGACACTCCACATCATACTGTGTTCCAACTGGGCTTTGAAAGCATTAGCATTTCAGTAGACTGTTATTAAATAGTCACCATCATACTTCGACACTTTAGAGCAAAAGTCTCAAGGGCTTCATCTGTTATTTGGCCTACTCTTGTAGTGGATTAAAGTAGCAGTGACAATACACCTTATTTAGCTCATGTGGATTTGTAACATGTACCACACAGAACTGAATTCAGAAAATAGGAACAGGACAGATCAATGAACAGTTTTGAGTATCAAATGTTAAAAGTACACAAGCTGTACATTTGCCTAATGATTTTATAACTGTCTTTGTTCTATTCTCTATAGTAGTGAGGATCTAGCTGGTAGTCTATTTTTATATAGTTTAAATTTTTTTTTAGCTGACTTTATTTATTTTACAGTTGAAATACATCCTAAACATGAAATGCTAGATGAACAATTCAAACTGCATTCTCTGCTGTGTTAAATACAAATGATCCAGGACTGGTTTGGATAACGCAATTCCTCTCTTTTGCCCAGACAGCAACAGAATATAATGGTAAGGCACAAACACTCTTGGCTTGATAGGCTGCTGTTATATTTTCACTAGGACAAAGTCAGAAAGTTTTTTTGACCAGTCTAAAAGTTCTCACTTGTTAACTGCCTGAAATATCAGCTGAAACCCCTGAGATTTGGTCAGTTTGAGGCAGACGGGATCTCCTAAATGGAATCCACATTGGAACCGTCAGCCTGTTGGTAATGCTCTGCCCCTATGCGATCTGTTGAAAATCTGCTAACAAATTAATGGTCTGAAAGGTTAAGTGACAGTTTGGCAAACATGTGTCAGGGAGGGGAGGCACATGGCCAAGGAATGCCCTTCTGACACACAGCCTGCGGGGGGCAGTTAGGGCAGCATCAAATTGCAGGCTTTGGGGCCAGTTCAAGTAACCAAAAGAAAAACAGCTTAACATGTGGTAGACTGAGAGCTACAGGGAGGGAAACAGCTAATAAAAAGTCTGTAGAGAATCAGCCGAAACACCTTTTCTGGTCAGATCTTGATATGGTTACGATAATAAACAAATTCTGTACTTGGTTTGCTGCTCATGCTACTTGAATCGCCGATGATACAGACATTTTTTTGAGGAAAATCATTATGGAAGACGTCATTAAGAATAAAGTGTAATTTCAAAAAGTGCTTCCTGGAAAAGATTTCCTCTGAAATTTCCTGTTCAGAACTCTGCTCTGTGTCCATCTGTGCTTAGCCATGCCCTGTGCCAAAGATGGAGAATTTATAGTGCTCACAACTCACATAAGATATTTGACTTCCTGCTCAAATGAAAACATCTAGCTGTTTACATGACATCCTTTCGTTTATAAAGCATTTACATTGATTTGTCTGAAGGTTTTGGAAGATTGAGACTACTGAATAGAATACATGAACAGAGAGAGAGGCAGGTTCTGCCAGGATGTTTTACTGGAGTAAGGACTTTAGGATTTGATCTATACATAATATTGGGCCTGATCCTGTTCCCATTTAAGTGAATGGCAAAATTCCCAATGACTTCAGTGAAAAAGCAGGATTTGATTTGACTGATCCTGCTTTAACTGAAACATAGATGAATAGAATACAAACTACAATTTACTTTAAGCTATTTCATGTGAAAATATATTGAATTTCATGGTTTGGAGCAAAGAAAACCATAGTAATTATCTAACTTGAGCTTTGGGAACATCCATCCTTTTTATGGGGATGCAGGAAAATGCTGTTATCACTTAATCTCGTAAAAGCGGGACAACTTCCCAAAACCATTTTCGCTAATGATTTTCATATTTTATTATTAGAAACACTCTATCCCATAATTTTATCTAAACCCCTGGACAATGGACAAGACTAAAACCATAATGGGGGTCTTTTGAAAGGCTCTGATCTTCCTTACTTCCTCTAAATTGGAGGCTATTCAACAGCCAGAACCAAAAGGTCCCAATCTGAGCTACAGGAAATGGTTCCTTCTGAAACTGGAAAGAGCTCTGTACAGCCTGCCAAATGTCCACAGCTTGTTTTGAAGGCAAATTATGTCTTGGCCACCTTCCATTTTAGGAACTAGCAGTGGGACTGAACTTTACCAAAGGGATTAGATGCATTCACTTCACAGAGGTGTCCAGACATCAAAAGGGGGAGTGATGAAAACTGATTGTCATTCTTTGAATCCTTATCTTTTTTCAGTTTGGCTTTCATTCATTCTGTAACTTCTTTTGTCTTAGGAAGAGAGAGGAAAGGTTGACTCACCAAAGAAGAAAGGCCTCTGCACTACTCTACACTGTGATTTAAGTTAGAGATATTTATAACATTTGGTTAATTTTATTGCCGATGAATCTGATTTTGTTTAAAAATAGAAGTAAGTTTGTTTTGATCTTAGTGATGTCTGAGCACTGATGTTCTCCATTTTTTCACTGTAAAGATGGCAGTAGTGCAGGCTTCCCTCATGTTGCCCCATTAGTAGGCCTCAACCCTGACCTGGAGATGTCACCACTATTGGTAAAGTGAGACACAACTCATTAGCTATGCACGTTCAGTCCTTGGCTTGTATGTGAACTGAACCAAGACAATCAACACGTATCACACTTCAGGTGGTAATGATGATTTTCAGTTACTATCAACCTGGGTCAAATTTAAAGCAGTATCCTAGTGGTAAGAGCCTTCATTCCCTGTTGTCAATCAACTTCTCCACAATATTCTCTCCAGGTTATTGTTAAGCAACATTGTGAACTAGACTCCATGCTTTTCTCTGCCCAATATAATTTTCATGATAATTTGCATATTAATCATCTTCAAAACAACAATTGCTATATAACATATCACCAAGTTTTGGGTTGTTTTTTTTAATGCTCAAAATAACTGGAAGGTGGTGGGAAATGTTTTTTTCCTCCCATAAATTAATCCTTTAAGGAGTAAGCTAAAGTGAACAAAGGTCACTTTACTTCTGATTGAGAGCTTCTGAAATCCCACACAGGGATTTAATGTGCTTTAACTTCACACCTTTAGTTAATTTGTCTTGACTTTCCTGAGTGTTCCCATGTAGACCAGCCCTCAGTGTAACTGAGAAAAAGCCCCTCAGACTACCAGGCCATCTGTCTACCATGTCATGAAACTAAGACTTTATCTATACTAGCACTTTTGTTGGTCAGGGGTGTGGAAAAAAACACCCACCCCTCATCGACACAAGTTTCCCTGACAAAAGTGCTGGTGTGGATAGCGCTATGTTGGCAAGAGAGGTTCTCCTACCAACATAGCTAACACCGCTCACTGAGGGTGGGTTAATTATGCCAGCAGGAGAGCTCTCTCCCACTGGCAAAGAGCGGCTACACGGGACCGTACAGCAGCAGAGTAGTAACAGTACAGCTGTGCCGCTGTAGGGTCCGTAGTGTAGACATAGCTTTAGTAGAGAAATTCAATAAGTTCTACATAAACACAGTCCTTTGGGAATTTCTGCTGAATGAAGATGGAGGAAGGAAATAGTAGTTTAGGTCCCAATCGACCTAGCACAGTGCCTACCAGCAATGGCTCTACGCTGTTCCACACATTTATAAACAGTTTACATCAGATCTTTGCTGGTGTAAATTGGCACAGCTCCATTAAGATCAGCTGAAATCAGTGGAGCACCATCAATTTACACCAGCTGAGGATCTGGCCCTAAATTATTCCACAACATAATGTGTTAAAATAATAAAAATATCCAAAAAGTGATTTTTTTACATGAGAAAGTTAAGCAAATATATAATTTTAATTAAAAAAAAATTGCTCACAACACCACCCAACACAGAGCCATGGATCAATTTATACATTTTTTCTGCATCATCAAAATTTTAGAGGAGCCTTGAACATATTTAAGGAACTTCCCCATGACTCATTGGTGCCCTTATAAATATATATTCTGCAAAAACTAAATCCAAGACTTGACAGCCATTTTTCTATTATCATTTTATTGAAAGTATTTTCCTTATTTTTCCCCCTTTTCTTGCACTTCGTAATCCCATTTAAAATACCAACTAAGAGTATCGCTCTCCATTGTTATTACTTAGCCAGGCCAGCAGTGGCGCAAGAGATGGAGCTGCTACCTACAGTAACTTTCAAATATCTCCTCTCCTGGTCAACAAGCAGACTTTCAGAGATGATCTTGAATTTTCTTCTGAGAAGTGCTATTTGTTGCTAAGATCACACTGGCATTAAAGCAGTCAAACTCTCAGTGTGTTGTGTTTCAGGGTATTGTGAATGATGTCAATTAAGGCAGTGGTCTTGTAATAGATTTACACCCAGACACTAGCTAACTCCTATAAAATAAAGGTTATGTTTAATAATACAAGTTGTAGGATTTTTTTCCAGGACAATTTAAATGACTATCCCACAAAGCAATGTTTAATTAGCACCTTCACAATTGCAGCATAAATCTCACCAGTGCGAGAAGGAAGCGAACTGTAGAGTAAGCTGTCAGCAGCTCACTATGATCTGACAGAGCCCAACAAATGCTTTCCACATTCTGACCCTGGCCGTCAATCAACATGCAGTAAGAAAACACACTTCTTACACAACTGTCATCTGTTCTGCAGACATCAACATTTGGCTATAATTTTTACTCGCTGCCATTTATCATTATTTTGGAAATAAGAGACAGTGAGGCATTTTGCATACAGAACATTTTGCTGCATCCTGAATATTAATCTTACACAGTAAAGCAGAATGGAAGATGATAGGAGTAGTTTTCCAAAGGCACAAAATGGGAGTAAGGCTTCCAGATTTCTATGCCATACTAAACAGTCTAAGGCTAAAATTGATCCAGCTACTCCCAGGTACTCACTTGAATTCAAGGTGTAATACTACATTTCAGTCACAGTATAAAATTCTACTTTTATGATTGAGAAATCATTTCAGTTTTATATGGTTAGCTAACAAACATCTGTCAGTGTATTAAGTAAAATAAACACAAACATCCATGTATAACTATGACTTGTCTACTGAGTGACTGACTCAATTATATGGTTACATGCTCATAGGTGCCAGGGCTGGAGCACCCACGGAAAAAAATTAGCAGGTGCTTAGCACCCATGGCAGGTAGCTCCCCGCCAGCACTTCCCGCTGGTGGCCCCACCAATCAACTCCTGCCTCCTGCCCGCTACGATCAACTGTTCCGTAGCAGGAAGGAGATGCTGGGGGGCAGGAAGGAGGTGTGGGGACTGGGCGCGCTCGGGAAGGGGGTGGAACTGGGTGGGAAGAGGTGGGGTGGGAGTGAGGGAGGGCTTGGGGGGGAGGGCTAGAGTGGGGGCAGGGTCTTGGGCTAAGCAGGGGTTGAGCACCCCTGGACAAAGGAAAAAGCCAGCACTGTACATGGCACTGAAACTATATACTAAGGGACCTATTTCATGTCAAGTGTACCCACAACTGCATGAAACAAGTCCCCCACCCTCCTTTGAACAAGCATGCTTTCTGGTTTATGAATTCCTGCAACTACCCCCCCAAAAAAAAAAAAAAGCCTATCATGTGCCCAATTAAAATCTTTCTATCCAAATTAGGGTTGTAGTTCTCTTAAAGTGGCTTTAGCTTTAGATCACAACAGCATAGATAATTTCTTCACTATGAGAAAGGTTTATAGTCAGTGCACTAATACTGTACTACAAAGAAACCTCTTCATTTGAAACAGTATTAGAGATATATCCAACTCTACAGAAATAGTTTCAGTAGTCGCCCCTCCACTATGTTCTCCAGTGGTACACCACATAAATTTAAAGTATACCAACAGTGCAATTTAAAAAAGATATTATTCTTAAATCAACCTCTGCTATGCAGTATGGACCTGATCCAGCAAAGCATTCAAGTATGTGAGTAAATTTAAGCACGACATGAGTCATCCCATTGACTGTAATGGGACAACTCTTCTACTTATGTGCTTTGTTGGGCAAATCCCAGCCCCAGTATGACTAGCTGGACCTCTGTGACTTTGCTGGAGTTACATCTACTTACACCAAGACTGAAGTGGCCTGATTAACTTACATATATGATTTAGGATCTCTCCTCCTGAAGGATTTCTAAATGCTTTCCAAATACATACCCGTCACTGAACCATTATTCCCTTCTGGGGTGCAATATGGGAACCATACAAAGCTACTGGACAACAGTTTTTAAGAGGGAAAGTGTAGTATAATTGCTATCTAATTAAAATTGTAGAAGAAGTTTTAGCTCAGTGGCCCTTGTGAAACATTGCTACAGTATTCTTAGTAATTGCCCACAAGACAGCACTATCACTATTATAAGAAATAGTGCTTTGGACCATTAAAGTAGAAGCTGAAAAACAGCACATCCAGCAGCACAGAGCCTGTAATACTACATGAGAGCGTTGGTGTAGTACTAACTCAGAAAAAATAGTCACCAACATTATTGTTTACAACATAGGGATTTCCTTAAAGGATCCCATCAAAGGACTGACTGGATGCTTACATATTTCTTACACGGCTTGTTACACAATATGCCAAATTCTAAGAACTTGTCTGTGATAAAAAAGGCAAACAGTCAAATAAGCTGACACTAATTTTGGAACATGCATCTGCTACCAGTTTGGCTGGTGATGTGTCATATCCGAAAGGTGATTGATTGCTTGTATGAATGGATGGGTGGATATTTTATTACTATCGTTAGGATGGGAAATTTAGGCTATGTCTACACTAGCACTTTTGTTGTTAAAACTTTGCTGGTCAGGGGTGTGAAAAAAAACCACCCCCGTGACTGACATAAGTTTCACCGACAGAAGCACCGGTGTGGATAGCGAGCACTATGTCAGTGGGAGATGCTCTCCTGCCATCATAGCTACTGCCGCTCATTGGGGGTGGTTTCATTATGCCATTGGCAGAGCTCTCTCCCATTGGCATAGAGCGGATCCATGGATTTCTTACAGTGGCACAGCTGCAGCGGTACAGCTGTGCCGCTGTGAGATCTCTACTGTGGACCTAGCCTTAGACTATGGGCCAATGTAAATAAATAAATTAATGGAGATCTCCTATCTCCTAGAACTGGAAGGGACCTTGAAAGGTCATCAAGTCCAGCCCCCTGCCTTCACAAGCAGGACCAAGTACTGATTTTTGCCCCAGATCCCCAAGTGGCCCCCTCAAGGATTGAATTCACAACTCTGGGTTTAGCAGGCCAATGCTCAAACCACTGAGCTATCCCTCCCCCCTCGGTCACGTGTGACTAAGCGAGCCTTTTGGCTCAGACAATTGAGTTTCTGTGCTTTACAAACTGTTCCTTTTATTGTTTTTATATGCCATCCTGAAAACCCTTTCAGTTCTTTAGTACTGTAAAGCTGATACCAGTGCAGCCTGTGGGGAAAAGGAATCTAAAAAATAGCTATTTGTTGTTCATTTTATAAAACCACACCCTTCATTATGCTGTCAGGTCCATATGTCAAATATACTATGAAACTTAAAACATTTTAAAGAATGAATATTCTAAAGGACTACGTTCAGGGGGTTGTTATTTGATAGTGTCCTGGAAGATTTGCTTATAGACTTTAAGGCCAGAAGAAACCACGACGATCCTTTCGCCTGGCTTTCTGCATGTCTCAGGCCACGGACCCTCACCCACCCACTCCTGTTTCATTTACTTTGGTCTTGGAAATTCAATGTTGTTTGAAAACACATATTATTATATTGATCATTTATATCACTGTAGGATCAACAACTTGTGCATCCATTGTGGTAGGCACCATACAGTACATAACAATCCCTCCCCCAACAAGTTTTCATTCAAGCATTGTTGGTGCACAGAGCAGACATGGTGGCATTAGAGGAGGATGTTTTGGCAGTACGTCTCTCTCTCTCTGTCTACGGGCCTGATCCAACTTCCCAAATAAACTGGAAAGACTTTCATTAACTTCACTGGCATTAGCTCAGGTGCTATGCACCTAATATCTTGTGGATAAGGGAGAAGCTGTGGATGTGGTATACCTAGACTTTAGTAAGGCATTTGATATGGTCTCGCATGATAGTCTTATCGATAAACTAGGCAAATACAATTTAGATGGGGCTACTATAAGGTGGGTGCATAACTGGCTGGATAACCATACTCAGAGAGTTGTTATTAATGGTTCCCAATCCTGCTGGAAAGGCATAACGAGTGGGGTTCCGTAGGGGTCTGTTTTGGGACCAGCTCTGTTCAATATCTTCATTAACGACTTAGATATTGGCATAGAAAGTACGCTTATTAAGTTTGCGGATGATACCAAACTGGGAGGGATTGCAACTGCTTTGGAGGACAGGGTCATAATTCAAAATGATCTGGACAAATTGGAGAAATGGTCTGAGTTAAACAGGATGAAGTTTAACAAAGACAAATGCAAAGTGCTCCACTTAGGAAGAAAAAATCAGTTTCACACATAAAGAATGGGAAGAGACTGTCTAGGAAGGAGTACGGCAGAAAGGGATCTAGGGGTTATAGTGGACCACAAGCTAAATATGAGTCAACAGTGTGATGCTGTTGCAAAAAAAAGCAAACATGATTCTGGGATGTATTAACAGGTGTGTTGTGAGCAAGACACGAGAAGTCATTCTTCCGCTCTACTCTGCTCTGGTTAGGCCTCAGCTGGAGTATTGTGTCCAGTTCTGGGCACCGCATTTCAAGAAAGATGTGGAGAAATTGGAAAGGGTCCAGAGAAGAGCAACAAGAATGATTAAAGGTCTTGAGAACATGACCTATAAAGGAAGGCTGAAAGAACTGGGTTTGTTTAGTTTGGAAAAGAGAAGACTGAGAGGGGACATGATAGCAGTTTTCAGGTATCTAAAAGGGGGAGAAAACTTGGAGGAGGGAGAAAACTTGTTCACCTTAGCCTGTAAGGATAGAACAAGAAGCAATGGGCTTAAACTGCAGCAAGGGAGGTCTAGGTTGGACATTAGGAAAAAGTTCCTAACTGTCAGGATGGTTAAACACTGGAATAAATTGCCTAGGGAGGTCGTGGAATCTCCATCTCTGGAGATATTTAAGAGTAGGTTAGATAAATGTCTATCAGGGATGGTCTAGACAGTATTTGGTCCTGCCTTGCGGGCAGGGGACTGGACTCGATGACCTCTCGAAGTCCATTCCAGTCCTAGAATCTATGAATCTAGAATAAAGGTGACAATTTAGTTCAGTGGGTAAGGTCTATGTAGAATTGGCACAGTCATTAGGAAACCCATAATAACAATAAAAGAGCTGATCATAAGTAACCAATACAATCCTATCACTGTAATTTCTCACACATTTTCTTTATTCATTTTCCTATCTTCTAAAGGGGAACAGAAATTACAGGCAAACAAACAAAACCCAACCAACAAAAATCAGCTTCACATAAGCCAGGTACCATCACTTAAAACACAAAGTCTTTAGCATGGGATTGGTCCTATCACCTGACTACTCATATCGAAAAAGAAGAAAATCATATTACCAAATATACTAAAAATGAGTGGAAATAAGTTGAATTGCTTTGTTGAGTTTAGTGAGCCTTCAAATATAGGAGTGTTTGGATACCATTAGGGTTGGATTAAGACTAAGTATAACTCAAATCAATAAAAAAAAATTCTTGGGGTGATGCTGGGGATAAAATAATTAGGGATGCCTTCTTCCAAGCACAGGATCCAGATTTTCTGACCATTTCAGTCTTCCTTGAATCTACTATCGGATGCTCTGGGGATAGACAGGCCCCTACATTAATCACATATTCATGTGCCACCTACCCACTAGTGGTGGTTTACTCAGATCATATGCCTTAGACTAACAGTGTATCACTGCTGAAGTATTCTATAGTTAACAAGAAGACACCGAATAGTGCACATGTTGCTTTGTCTGCATTAATCTATTTACATTGTAATTTTTCAACAGCTTTTAATGGCTGGTTCAGCTGGAAGCAACTAGTTGTATAAATTGAACCCACATTTCTCACTTTTGTGTGCTGGAAGAGTTGTGGCATGTTTTGCCCCAGGCTAGATAGCACTTAAAAAATACATTAAATCTTACTGAGGGACCCAATTCCAATATTTTTTGCCTGTGCTCACTTACAGCCTTCCTTTAAACCCCAATACTTGGATTGGCTTCAAGGGGGCGGTATGTTCTAAATTATATTCTGAAGCACACATGTCAACAGTGCATGGACTCATGCTGTTGGGAAGGTAGGATTTAGTTGGACTAAGAGTTTCAAATTGGGACCCAGGGGCTGAGTGTTGTAACACCTAACTTTTAGGCACCTAGAAAATCACAGGAAGAATACTGCGATCCACAAAGCCTGAGTGAGGCCCCAGGCTCCCTATGCAATGAACTGGGAGAGACAGGCAACTAAGAATGCAATCCACGAAAGCCAGCAAGCTAAGCAGGGAGCCGCCTAAGCTAGCCAATGGGAGATGCTGACAGGAGCCGTATGTCCTAGGCCCCACCCCTCTCACAGAGATAGTTGCTTAAGTCTGAGCCATTGCAGGGAGGTGCCTATCTCTGTTTGTTATCCACAAAATGGGAACTCCTCTTCTGAAGTCAGATGGCTTAGATGCCTAAGTCATTCCTTGCTAGACTGAGTAAGATGCTTGCCTCATGCCACACAACAGGCTGGTGATGGTGGTAGTGGTCACCTTATAACTTTTATCCCAGTGGTTAGAGCACTCACCTGAGATATCGGAGATCCCTGTTCAAATCCTCTCTCCCTCTGCTTGAAGGGGGCATTGAACCTGGGTTTCCCCCATCCTAACTGAGTGCTCTAACCACTGGGATAAAAGTTCTAAGGTGGGCACCATTGAGACACTTCTGGGGGCACTCAGGTGAGTCATCTTGTTGCCACCTACTTCCAGTATGAGGGAGTCTTGCCTGTACCAGCTGGGTGTTAGCTCCCTAACACAACCAGCCTGGCCTCCACTCAAGCACTGCCCTCTGGGCTACACCAGCCCAGTATTTCCCTGCAGGTTGACAATAGATGCACTCCAGCCCCTGAGTCCCTTCAAAAAGTCCCCTGGATACCACATATCCAGCCCCTGACCACTGGATACCCACAGAAATCCCAGCTCCTCTTTTTGCAGGACTTACTTGTTAAACTCCTGGATCCCCAAACCTTTCCTTCACCACATATCACTGATAGGTCACTTAACGCCCTTGCTCACAGTCTGTGTCAGATCATCCAGACACCGTTCCCTGAACAGCCTGATTTGGATAAAGTTTCTTGGCAGGGCTGTACCCTATGTTTAAGGGAATTCAAAAGTGGCAAAAAAGCTTTGCACAAATTAGGCAGGGTGAGAAATATTGAATACACATGTTTTCCCCAGCAAAGGGAAGAATGGAATTTGGAGGGAAATGTCTCTTTTTCACTGGAAAAAGGAAGTGTTGAATTATTTAAATGCATCCATGTTAACCTGGCTTTTCCTAAACTACCAAAGAGACCGGTCTCATCTACACTTTTGGCACTGTGTCTTCAAGAAGTCAGAATTCCTTTTTTTCTTCAGACCTCAGGAAAAGGTAACCCAGGAGTAAATCCTCCACCAGGAGGCCTGAGGCCTGCACTGGTCAGATTGCACTTATTGTTCACACTTCTGCAGACATTCTAAACCTCAGCATGCATTTCCTGTGCAGACTGTTCTGTAATTTATGTGGCTGAGGTTGTTAGAGGTAATCCCAATATTTGGAAGAGCTAGCCTGGGCCTTATTATTTACTTGTATAGCATAGACAATATATCCAGTTCTGCATCATAAAAATAAAGACAGTCCTTGCCAGGAACAGTTTACTGTCTAAGGGAGACACCTACAGAAGGTGGGACTTGCTGGGAAACCAAAAAAGAAGGAATGACATAGAAGACAAAAACATACAAGGCCCGATTCAGCTCTTACTCATACACCATTGACCTCAAGGGAGTTATCTGTATAATTTGGTCCACAGTCTAACAGGTATCTCTAACTGACATTTGATTACACAAGTAATTAAACTAAATATTTAAGGAACTGTGATTACATTAGTTATTACACCAGTTCACAGATATAGAGCCAGTTTGAAAAGTAACATCAATTTGTCTCAACTTTATTTGAGAAGCATAAAGGCCAGGATGAAAAGGCAATAGCTGAAAGGAGAACTGTGATAATTTTGAAGAAAATTCACTCAATGCATTTAGCCTTTCTTCTGCTCATGCAGTATCCATTAACAGATTACATTTGAGGAAATTTCATTCATTACTTAATTAATAACTCTTCAAATATTTTATTCTGCAGATGGATCATGAATATCCAAAATTCAAGCTATACTCCTTCTTTGGGATTGGTCAGAGAAGTCACATGGTATTATTTCTGTTCCCTGGTTAGATGAGTACACTGGCATCCCAGCGCAAAATATTTGCTCATGTAAATTTATCATTCAGCTACTGCAAATACACATGCACAAATCTGAAATTTCCTTTGTGCATATTTTTTGGCCAGTAAAACAGATTCACTTAAATGAACAGAAAGAAGGGAGTCAAATATGCACAAAGCAAATGTATTTAAAAATTTAAAATATTCACTGAAAAAAATGGAAAATGGACAGACCTTTGCAACCAAATCAAGATGGTGGATCAATTTCTGCTCTGAGTTACAGCCATGCAATCCCAGTGATTTTTATGGAGTTGGGGATGCACAGACGTAGCTGAGAGCAGAATCTGGTCCAATATCTATTAACATGAAACACAAAAAGCTTTGTGTTAACTTTACTTCTAAACTAATCTACTTGGTCTCAGTATTTCTAATGCACCTATCACCATAATATTTAGGTGCCATGAACTTTATTCCTAAAAAAGACCAAGTGTGTGCGCACGCAGTCTGGTAGCTTATAGCTACATGCACAGTTTTGACTCCATAAAACCAATTGTACCGATACATTTCCAAAGTTTTAGGCATGAATCTTGCAACTGTTGACACAATTCCCATTTAAGTCAATGGGAGGCTTTACATTGACAACCTCATAGTGGTCTTCACTGAAGTCAGGAAATCAAAAAGATTTGGGACGAAATATATTCCAGATAATTTAAATGTCCAAAATGGTCTGTCTGTCTTCTCAATGACCTGTCTTTACTTTCTCTTGCTAGGTATAAAATCTGATCTGTTGGTGGTGCACTTTCTATAGCAAAAATGTGTGTTATGTGTTATTGCTGCAAGACTCTGTGCCCAACTTGAGAGACTGGAGGAATAGTGCTACTGCTTCTTTAACCCTGGAAAAGATAACACACAGAGTTAAACGCTTTCCCAGGTCCTTTGGAAATAATATGGGACCTGTAGATAGAGGTTTAAGGCAACACTACCATTTGCCCAGAGACTTAAATATCAAGTGAGCTAACCTATTTATCACAAGTGAATTACACCAAATCAACAGTGCAACACACTAAGTATGCTCAACTAGGACCTCTAGGCGCTATGATAATACAAATAATAAATAATCGATAACCTTGCAGACAGTTTGTCCTTGTGAACTATCTATGCACTGGAACTTTGCTACATACAATGGTACGCTGCTAGATTTGATACAATGACAGCCAATACAACTATTTATCGAATAGGCAGCAAAGTGACATGTGTTTGCAGTATCAAGCCCTAACAATACAAATTTATCTGACCCTTATAGAATCATAGGACTGGAAGGGACCTCAGGAGGTCATCTAGTCCAGTCCCCTGCACTCATGGCAGGACTAAGTATAGAAAAGTCTGATAGGTTGTCATTTTCTGTTCAACATAACCTATAGAAAAATTTTAACAAAACTAGAGAACACAATTTTTTTCTCTTCTATAGAATTCTACAGGATGGTTTAAAAAACAAACACCCCCCCCCCCAAAAAAAACAAAACCCCATAGAAAGGCTATCATTTTAGTAAATTCTTTAGGTTTGAGATTAACTTCTATAAAACCTTATGGGTTTTATCCCTATGAAATTCTATAGGTCTTTCTCTTAAAAGCTAAAGGCCAACCTAAGGGGGACTCATGCAAATTATGTGTGCCAAAACCATATTTTAATGGAGGGGATGATAATAAGAAGGGGGCAGGGGCAGATCTAGGGGGTATGTGGTAAATCAGTGATCCATAACTTCTACCCCGCCCCTTAGAACAGCTTTCTGCAGTTTCAAGGAGGAAAGACCAATGAGGAAGGTTGTAGGGTGCCAACACAGTGGGTTTTGTGGGAACCCAGCCTGAGTGCAAAGGCAAAGGAGAAGCCTGCATGCCCCCTCTTGGGTGCACATTTAGCCTGAAGCAGAATTTGACCCCATGCATGTAACAATTTTATAAAAAGGATTTTTTAAAAAAAGTTATATTTATTTCTAGAGCTGGTCAGAAAATAGCAGTTGTTTTCCCTGTGAAAATTTTCAGTCAAATTTTTTTAATAGAAAAAGTGCTGAAAACATACAACATTTCCATTTTCACTTGAGAATTTTCAGCCTTTCAGTTTTCTAGCTAAAAATTGAAAATTTGAGGAAAGCAGACAATTTGTGCAAAAAATTCTATTCAATCAACACCTAAATTTGCCATCTAAAAATTTTTTGACAGAAAATTTTCAGCCACTGATACTAATTTCCAATACTCCTATTGTTTCATCCCAAGCGCTTAGAACCTTTATAATGCAATGGTGGCATCTTTGAAAAGCTGACTAGTTCCCTCAGGTAGCTGGATAAATAACGCACGAGTTAGAAATTGATCAAGGGATTTGGCAAAGGTAAGGTAAAGATTATAAAAAATAAAAACAGAGAACTAAAAATCAGTATTAGCGAGTCATAGCTCATGATGTCCTTTTTCCAATTTAGTAGCACCTTACTCCACAGATAGACTCATTGACTGGAGTGGGATCACTCAGTTAAGGCACTCTTCAATGTAAGGGTACTAGAAATAATCATACCTTCATGATGCTAAAAATGTAATATTAAGGCTAGGGTTGCTGTTGTACTCTGTTACTTTTGTTTCCTATTTTGTTTCTCACATTAGCTTTGACTTCTCTGGCTTTTATCAGTTTGTGTCTCAAACCCAAAGTTCCGAAAATGGTTATTTTTTGTGTATTTAATTGTTCTTTCAAAAGCATCTGTGTCCCATTACATGCTTTAGCTGAGTAGTGCACAGAATCATGTTGCAGTGAGGCAAAGGTCAGAGTAATCACCATCTCCTTATTTTGTAATAGGTGGATTATTCAGATAACAAACAGCCATCCAAAGAGAGTGAACATTTTTCTGAGGATCTACAGAAAGGATTGTCAGTGTATCACCTCAGCAGAAAAGGTAATTTATTCCAACTGGCTCTTTGCTACCTGCACATCTCTAACTAAAATAAAAAGCCAGCAGATGTTATTTCTTGCAGTTTGGTGCTTCATTGACATGGGACTGGTACCTCACAACTGTGTCTCACTTTTAATATACTGCCCAGCATCAATCAAGCAGTTTGGAAGCATCCTATATCAGTTCTGCAAAACAGAACTTAAATGATTTACTGTCAGATTCTT
Organism: Emys orbicularis; assembly: GCF_028017835.1. Taxonomy (NCBI): domain Eukaryota; kingdom Metazoa; phylum Chordata; order Testudines; family Emydidae; genus Emys; species Emys orbicularis. The sequence goes on from NC_088691.1 coordinate 27,404,337, forward strand.
TCAGCTCCTGTTAGGCTCCTGTTTTTCTTTTATGTGTGGTAGCAGAGGTCAGCAGCAGTAAGAGATGTATGCTTTCACTTTGTCTCACATTTGTTGCTGTCATTCTAATCCTGCCCAGGTCCCCAAGGAGCAACAGGATGTGTTCATGCTCACAACCTTATATGCTAATTGATTTTAGGGAACCCATTAATCAGTTTAATTTAGTAGATCACCCACTAGGTTTGCTGTTCATTGTCAAAGGTAATTCAATTAAAACTCCAGAAGTGTGACTAACTATTCAACCCCAAATATGTTTACCAGCTGCCTTGCAGCAATGTCCCTATCCTATTGTGACTGTGAACCAATCCTAACATAATATATGACCAAGTCATATACCATAGTTAACTAATATATACAGACACAACAGCTTTATAATGATACTGGAAAATAAGTTCAACTACTTTCTGGAGTATGTAATAAAATTCCATGTCTACACAGACAGTTACAGTGAAGAATAAAGCCTCAGAAAAACATGAAAGGCTAGCAAATGTTATGATAGTTGAATTAACTGTGTGCCTACAAATTATATCCTTTAAAAGAAATAAAGTTGCATTTTAAAGCCTCTGGCAAAATATGGTATCTCCTGAGGCACATTTTAAAATAGTATCTGATCTTATAAATATTTGGCTCTGAGTTTATTGTAAAGTTGCCCAACATGAATTTCTCTCAACAGGTGAACGTTTTGTAAACAAGATATTAAAGCACCTGTGAAATGATGTTTCTATTAAAGAAGGAAAAAAATAAATGGCTTTCTGAATTCCTTCTGGCTGACAAATCATGTTTTGACATTTCATGTCTGTTTGTATCAGTCACATCATATATGGCCTGGTGGGAATTAAATGCTTCACCAGTGATTCCATTCTATGACATGAGACAAAATAGAGAGTCTGCCTAAGACATTAAAGAAAAACAATCTGAAAACCTCAGGTAAACAAAACACACATCCCCTAACCTCTCACCTTCGGAGACCTAGGTTCACATCCCACTCGGTCACAAGCAAACAGGGAGCCTATCGTCTGTTTGACTCATACTAGTGGAGATTTTATATTCACTATAAGACTACTACACAGGTTAGTATAATTGACAGTTTCTGCTCATGGTGAACCCTGTAGTGACAAGGACATAATAGGCTGGGAAAGGGCTGCTTTGGCACCATTCTGTGAGAAGACTTGCAGTCAACCACCTGCAGCATGGCCAGGTTACCCTCCTAATTCTAATTTAGGTGCACAGTTGCTGAGTACCCAACACCTCCTATATGCTGGTGCTTAAAGCCCCAGTTCTATAATTTGTTCCATGTGGGCAAACCAGTGCCCCCACAAGGACTTCCACCTGGGCTTAGGGGTTTGCTTCTGTGGAATTAATTGCAGAATCAGAGTCTAAATATGTACTTACAAGACTAGTTTAGGAAGCCTTTTAAAAAAATCTTGGCCAGTATGATTCAAGTCAGTGTTATTAGTTCATTCCTTAAACACATGCTTACTGGCTATCCTGAATAGGGGCATTCTCCTGAATTGAGGCCTTTTAGGAGTGGAACTATTTAAAATATTCACTTCTGGCAAACTTGCAGCAAAATATGAGCAAAATCATATTTTCATCATTTTAATGAAAAACCTCAGATTTCACTGTTTCCTGTGAAATTGAGAAGCATTTTTTACAAGACAGCTACTTTGCCTTGGAAAGCTGAATTCTGCACCCAAAATGGTGGTATTTTCTGTGAAAACGGTGACATTTCACTTGAGGCATGCTTGTAAAACAATTGTGCTTTGTTCTAAGATGGAAGTTTGCCATTTTTTGCCCAGGTCATTCTGTCTTCACTCATGGAAATGGGCCAAAATTCACAAATTTTCACAAAAAAGTCAGCTTCCACACACAGAATTTCACAGCGCTAAATGGATGGACTTGCACAGCTCTCTATAGAAGCAAAAAAGCATGATCCATATTTATCCCAATCTTACAATCATTCTCAGACTGATTTTATACCCACAATCTTATTAATCTACGTATAATACTTCATACATGGAGAACCTCAAAGCACTCTACAAATAATAAGCCTCATAATACCCCTCTCAAAAGGGCAGACTGGCACAAAGGTTAAGTGATGCACTTGTTACAAAACAAGCTAGAAGTGGAACTGAGGATGCCTGTCTCCTAATCTTCATGATCTAAAAATATCCCTGTTTATCTGTATCCTACACCTACTCTTACAGCTTCTTAAAATGGGATTTCAGTATATGAAGAGGGGGGAAAAGGAGAAGGTGGATGTTACCTCTGTTGTCCCAAGCTCCTCACCCACTAATGAGTTGTTCTGTTCAGATGCAGAAGAAGGAAGGAGAAAAGATGATAGGAAGTGAATAAGGAAACAATGGAATGAAAACTAGAGACTTGGAAGGCAAGGGCCAAAGAGGCTGACAGACATGTGCCACCTACAGGAAAAAGATAGTGAAGTGTTAAATGTTTATAGGTGAAGTCTAGCAATTAAGGCCTAATCAATATGGCTAAGAATCCTCTTGTATGGCTCACCTTGCCATGTGGGGCTTACAAAATAGTAAAAAATAATAATGTAAGTAGTAGTTAGACTATGAAAATATCCAGCTTCCCTCTATGTCAAGAGAAACCTATTTAGGTGGTCACCAGAATATATAGCCCCCACCCAGAGCTTTGGAATACCTGTGTATTTATTACCTGGAAATTATAGATGGCGAATGTCAAAGGCTGTGTTGGAACACTAAATTATTTAGCAATTGTACTCTCTCTCCACTATCTTTTTCCTGTGGGCAGCACGTCTGTCAGCCTCTTTGGCCCTTGCCTTCCAAGTCTCTTTAGTTTTCATCCCATTGTTTCCTTATTCACTCCCTATCTGTCTTTTCTCCTCCCTTCTTCAGCCTCTGAACAGAACAGCTCATTAGTGGGTGAGGAGCTTGAGAGAGCAGAGGTAACATCCAGCTTTCCCCCCCCCCCCCCCTTCATAGACTACGCACTGCTAAGTTGAAAGGAAAAGTGCGTAACACTGAATTTGTCTTTTCATGGTACAAACTTGCCTTCTTCTAAGGGTATCAAAGAATGAAGCCAATCTTAAATCAGTACTGGTCTTGGTTGTAACAGTACACTCTTGAGATTTTAGTGAGAATATTGTTCTTGTTTTTAAGCTCACAGTAGATTCTTTTTCTTTAATATATAAACGTAGCCCTTTTATCTTTGCAGACCTATGTGATTTTTCTTTTTAGGATATTTCTAAATGTCATTTTGCATTGAGTAGATCTAATAATTATATGGTGTTCAGACAATTATGGCAGTGTAACCGGATAATCAATTACTTTGATATGTAGTTTCTGCCAAAGATCAGACTTTTTGTTATTGAATATCCTCCTCCTTTCTTCTGGCATTAATAAATTAAGGCACCTGCTGTACAAATCAATAGAAGTCTGGAAAATCATCACTTAAGTGCTGAAACAATGCCCATTACAAAAAAGTGAGCAGGGTATGCAGTCTACATGGGACATTAAAAGAGATTATGTTTGTCAAGTTATTGGAGGAAAGGTTGACTTTGCCTTTATGGACTTCGTCAACTTCCAGGTCATATCAATTAGTTACAGCATTCTCCTGTAGACTGGAACTAATTTACAACACTCATGATGGAAATGTCTGCTTTTCCTATGAGTTTCAAATCAAATGTTAGGACTTTATACAGATAACTGAAAATTTCCCAAAAATAACTGATTTTAGTAATGAAACGTAATTATCATTACAGCAGTAACCTGTTTTGCAGCAACTGATGACAAATTCCATCACTACATTGACAAGGGCTAAGTGAATACCTACATAGAAAATATAAATCCCCATCTAAAATTTTGAAAATAATTTTTAAAAAAATTTAAGAAAACATTCAAAGTTCTTTTGAGTGCTTTCTTAATATTTCCTATCCCACTGCTGCTCTGTTCTAATATAACCTCAAAATGTTTGCTCATAAAATTCCATTAATTAGTAAGGGTACATCTATACTTACTGGCTGGTTCGGCGGCAAGCAATCGATCTTCTGGGATCGATTTATCGCGTCTTGTCTAGATGCGATAAATCGATCCCGGAAGTGCTCGCCGTCGACGCCGGTAATCCTGCTCCGCGAGAGGAGTAGGCGGAGTCGACGGGGGAGCCTGCCTGCCGCGTGTGGACCCGCGGTAAGTACCTTTAAGTTCGAACTAAGATACTTCGACTTCAGCTACGTTATTCACGTAGCTGAAGTTGCGTATCTTAGTTCGAACTGGGGGCTTAGTGTGGACCAGGCCTAAGATAATTATATCAAGCGGAAAAGCATGGTCCTATCATATCCCTTTTGTGTCATTTTTATGTTTCAGGGTTTTGCAAAATGATTGTTTCATCCTAATATAGATCTGGATCTTCCCAACAGAAACCCACTTGTTTTGATTAAAAGTCTATAGTAGTGAAATATTATCATACTCAGAAATAATTATTTTGATGTAAGGAAAAGGCTGAAAATGGACTCTGACCATAAGCAAGACAAAATGTGATTACATACCTGAAAAGAATGGTCCACAGCCATAAGAGAAAGCACTTTTGTAGAACATGGGTACAGTTTAAGTCGCTCTGGCGCTTTTAAGAGCCTAAGTCCCATTGGCTTTCTATCTTTAAACTGTATGTCATTGCTGATTCAGCATGACTTGCTTAATAAAGAAGAGTAAAGGTCAAACTAAAGCCTGTTAAACTCAGTTATTGCATCTCCCTCCAAGTTAAAAAGGGTCCAATTGACAATTGAAATTAGTTGCAGATTGCCCAGATAGGTCTTTTCCTTTATTTGAATGGTAATGGAGAGCTGCTTCCGATACAAGTAAGGCCACTGACCCTTCTTGAGGTCTTACTGAAAAAATATATCAGTTGACCAAAAATAAAAAAGTATTGCACAACTCACTCCATGGAGCTAAAACTAAACCTTTGCGTGTGATAAATGCAAACACTAAAGAACAAATACATGTATAGACTTGGAGAGCACTTGAACCAACAGCAAATGGGCACATTCTGCCTCCAACTAGTTTTAAAATGAAAAATCTATTTTAACATAGGTGACACTTTCAAGCAAGAATCATGCTTGCAGGATATACCATTGACTCAGCAAACATGCATGCCTATTTCCTTACATAATAAACATTGTCTTAAGTGTATTGTCACAGGTTAAAAGGATAAACTAGAGGGCAGCCAAAATATATTTCTAACCAGCTCTGATCTGCATATCATTTAATCAAAGATTACACTTCAAAAATTCCATCGGCCCCTTCCTACCAGAAATATAGAGACCTCCAAGGCACAACTTAACTCCCTAGTAAGCAAGGAAACAGCAAGGAAAAAAACAAAAATGTAATCTTGGACAAAAACATTTTAAACAAATACTTAAAACATTATGCAACATATTTGCAGTTTGCATTTTGTATAATATTTTGGTGTTAATTGAAGGACGTATAGTAAAAAGTGTAACTGCCTGTTTAACTTTGATACTATTAAGAAGTTATGGCCCAAAGTTGATGTACAGTAGCTTTAACTGGTAAGAAACTGGTGGACAGTGCACTCTGAACCATTTGTCTTTACTTTAAGATAACCATTTGTGTAGGATCCATGCAAAAATCAAAACCTTAGGCTCCCTCTACTGGTGCTTAAGCAACAAAGGAAAGAAAAGTTAAAATAAAAGCCCGCTCAGCTCAGCTCACCGTCACCATATGTCATCCGGGTGCCGGCAGACGTGGGACTGCATTGCTACACAGCAGCAGCAGCTAACTGCCTTTTGGCGGTAGACGGTGCAGCATGACTGGTAGCCTTCATCGGCGATCGGGATGCTGGTAGCTGTGGGGCTGGCAGCCGTAGGGCTGCATTGCACCAGCCCCTTGCCTTTTGGCAGTAGATGGTTTATTATGACTGGTAACCGTCCTCGTCGGACAATCATGGCTATCAGTCATAGTATATTATTTTCTGCCGAGTATTGTCTGCTAAGCACCCAGAAGAGGCCAAGGGCGATCTGGGTGCTGGCAGACATGTGGCTGGCACACGTGGGGCTACATTGCTACACAGCAGCAACCCCTTGCCTTTTGGCAGTAAATAGTATATTATGATTTGTATCCGTCATCATCATACTGGCAAGCGCCCAGTATTTGCTGCCAAGCACCCAGAAAATGCTGAGGGCTATCAGTCATGTTGAACTGTCGTCTTAAGATGTAAAAAATAGATTTGTTCTGTATTCATTTCCTTCCCCCCTCCCTCCGTCAAATCAACGGCCCGCTAAACCCAGGCTTAGGAGTTCAATCTCGGGGGGGGGGGGCATTCTGTGTGACAGTTGTTTGTATTTCTCCCTGATGCACAGCCACCTTTCTTGATTTTAATTCCCTGTACCTGTACGCCATGTCGTCACTCGCCCCTCCCTCCATCCCTCCCTCCTTCCCCTGGTCTTTCAGATACTAGTTTCGTGCCTTTTTTCAGACCAGACGCCATAGCTAGCACTGGGATCATGGCGCCCGCTCAGATCACCGCGGCAATTATGAGCACTATGAACACCACGCGCATTGTCCTGGAGTATATGCAGAGCCAGGACATGCCAAAGCAAAACCGGGACCAGCCGAGGAGGAGGCGATTGCAGCGCGGCGACGAGAGTGATGAGGAAATGGACATGGACCTAGACCTCTCACAAGGCACAGGCCCCAGCAATGTGGAAATCATGGTGTTACTGGGGCAGGTTCATGCCGTGGAACGCCGATTCTGGGCCCGGGAAACAAGCACAGACTGGTGGGACCGCATCATGTTGCAGGTCTGGGACGATGCCCAGTGGCTGCGAAACTTTCGCATGCGTAAGGGCACTTTCATGGAACTTTGTGACTTGCTTTCCCCTGCCCTGAAGCACCAGAATACCAGGATGAGAGCAGCCTTCACAGTTGAGAAGCGAGTGGCGATAGCCCTGTGGAAGCTTGCAACGCCAGACAGCTACCGGTCAGTCGGGAATCAATTTGGAGTGGGCAAATCTACTGTGGGGGCTGCTGTGATCCAAGTTGCCAGGGCAATGAGAGACCTGGTGATATCAAGGGTAGTGACTCTGGGAAACGTGCAGGACATAGTGGATGGCTTTGCTGCAATGGGATTCCCAAACTGTGGTGGGGCGATAGACGGAACCCATATCCCTATCTTGGCACCGGCGCACCAAGCCACCGAGTACATAAACCGCAAGGGGTACTTTTCAATGCTGCTGCAAGCCCTGGTGGATCACAAGGGACGTTTCACCGACATCAACGTGGGCTGGCCGGGAAGGGTACATGATGCTCGCGTCTTCAGGCACTCTGTTCTGTTTCAAAAGCTGGAGGAAGGGACTTTCTTCCCGGACCAGAAAATAACCGTTGGGGATGTTGAAATGCCTATCGTGATCCTTGGGGACCCAGCCTACCCCTTAATGCCATGGCTCATGAAGCCGTACACAGGCAGCCTGGACAGGAGTCAGGACCTGTTCAACTACAGGCTGAGCAAGTGCCGAATGGTGGTGGAATGTGCATTTGGGCGTTTAAAAGCGCGCTGGCGCAGCTTACTGACTCGCTCAGACCTTAGCGAAAAGAATATCCCCATTGTTATTGCTGCTTGCTGTGCGCTCCACAATATCTGTGAGAGTAAGGGGGAGACATTTATGGCGGGGTGGGAGGTAGAGGCAAATCGCCTGGCCGCTGATTACGCGCAGCCAGACACCAGGTCGGTTAGAGCAGCACAGCAGGGCGCGGTGCGCATCAGAGAAGCTTTGAAAACGAGTTTTGTGACTGGCCAGGCTACGGTGTGAAACTTCTGTTTGTTTCTCCTTGATGAAATCTCCGCCCCCCCCCCACCCGGTTAACTCTACTTCCCTGTAAACCAACCACCCCACCCTCCCCCCTTCAAGCACCACTTGCAGAGGCAATAAAGTCATTGTTAGTTCACATTCATGCATTCTTTATTAATTCAGCACACAACTAGGGGGATAATTGCAAAGGTAGCCCGGGATGGGTGGGGGAGGAGGGAAGGAAAAGGACACACTGCAGTTTAAAACTTTAAAACTTATTGCTCGGGAAATCATCTAGGGTGGAGTGACTGGGTGGCCGGAGGCCCCCCCACCGTGTTCTTGGGCGTCTGGGTGAGGAGGCAATGGGACTTGGGGAGGAGGGCTGTTGGTTACACAGGGGCTGTAGCGGCGGTCTCTGCTCCTGCTGCCTTTCCTGCAGCTCAACCATACGCAGGAGCATATCAGTTTGATGCTCCAGCAGCCGGAGCATCGACTTTTGCTTTCTGTTTACAAGCTGACGCCACTTCTCCTCTTCAGCCCGCGATTCAGCACGCAACCTCTGCTCTTCAGCCCGCGATTCAGCACGCCACCTCTCCTCTCGCTCATATTGGGCTTTTCTAAAATCAGTAATTGACTGCCTCCACGCATTCTGCTGTGCTCTGTCAGCGTGGGAGGCAGTCTGTAGTTCAGTAAACATTTCATTGCGCGTCCTTCGCTTCCACTTTTGAATATTCACTAGCTTCTGTGACGGAGAAACATTTGCAGTTGGTGGAGGAGAAGGGAGAGATGGTTAAAAAAGATACATTTTAGAGAACAATGGGTACACTCTTTCACGTTAGATTTTGCTGTTCACATCACACAGCACATGTGCTTTCGTTACAAGGTCACATTTTTCCTCTTATATTGAGAGCCTGCAGGTTTGGTGTGAGAGATCACTCACGCAGTGCCAGGCCACAGATTTCAGCTTGCAGGCAGCCATGGTAAGACACAGTCTTTTGGCTTTTTTAACCTTGTTAACAAGTGGGGATGGTTTCAAACAGTACTGCTCTCATTAACCATACCAAGCACCCGTTGGGTTGGCCATTTAAAATGGGTTTGCAATGTAAAAGGAGGGGCTGCGGTTTCAGGGTTAACATGCAGCACAAACCCAACTAACTCCCCTCCCCCACACCCAATTCTCTGGGATGGTCACTTCACCCCTCCCCCCCACCGCGTGGTTAACAGCGGGGAATATTTCTGTTCAGCAGAGCAGGAAGGGGCACCTCTGAATGTCCCCTTAATAAAATCGCCCCATTTCAACCAGGTGACCATGAATGATATCACTCTCCTGAGGATAACAAAGAGCGATAAGGAATGGATGTTGTCTGCATGCCAGCAAACACCGGGACCATACGCTGCCATGCTTTGTTATGCAATGATTCCAGACTACGTGCTACTGGCCTGGCGTGGTAAAGTGTCCTACCATGGCGGACGGGATAAGGCAGCCCTCCCCAGAAACCTTTTGCAAAGGCTTTGGGAGTACATGAAGGAGAGCTTTCTGGAGATGTCCCTGGAGGATTTCCGCTCCATCCCCATACACGTTAACAGACTTTTCCAGTAGCTGTACTGGCCGCGATTGCCAGGGCAAATTAATCATTAATCATTAAACACGCTTGCTTTTAAACCATGTGTAATATTTACAAAGGTACACTCACCAGAGGTCCCCTGTGTGCCCACAGGGTCTTGGGTGAGTTCGGGGGTTACTGGTTCCAGGTCCAGGGTGATAAACATATCCTGGCTGTTGGGGAAACCGGTTTCTCCGCTTCCTTGCTGCTGTGAGCTATCTATATTATCTCCATCCTCATCTTCCTCGTACCCCGAACCCGCTTCCCTGTGTGATTCTCCAGTGAGGGACTCATAGCACACGGTTGGGGTAGTGGTGGCTGCACCCCCTAGAATGGCATGCAGCTCCGCGTAGAAGCGGCATGTTTGCGGCTCAGCCCCGGACCTTCCATTTGCTTCTCTGGATTTGTGGTAGCCTTGCCTTAGCTCCTTAATTTTCACGCGGCACTGCTGTGCGTCCCTGTTATGGCCTCTGTCCTTCATGGCCTTGGAGACCTTTTCTAATATTTTGCCATTTCGTTTACTGCTTCGGAGTTTGGCCAGCACAGATTCATCTCCCCATATGGCGAGCAGATCCCGTACCTCCCGTTCGGTCCAGGCTGGAGCTCTTTTGCGATCCTGGGACTCCATCACGGTTACCTGTGCTGATGAGCTCTGCGTGGTCACCTGTGCTCTCCACGCTGAGCAAACAGGAAATGAAATTCAAACGTTCGCGGGGCTTTTCCTGTCTACCTGGCCAGTGCATCTGAGTTGAGAGTGCTGTCCAGAGCGGTCACAATGAAGCACTGTGGGATAGCTCCCGAAGGCCAATAACGTCGAATTCCGTCCACACTAACCCAATTCCGACCCCCTAAGGCCGATTTTATCGCTAATCCCCTCGTCGGAGGTGGTGTAAAGAAACCGGTTTAAAGGGCCCTTTAAGTCGAAAGAAAGGGCTTCGTTGTGTGAACGTGTCCAGGCTTAATTCGATTTAACGCGGCTAAAGTCGACCTAAACTCGTAGTGTAGACCAGGCCTAAGAGACAGACAGACAGACACACCCACCAATGGCTTTCATACGGAGGACAAAAATCAATAGCAAATTATCTTTCCTTCTGTCTTATGAGGAGGTTCTAAAAACAGTGGAAACATTAAAAACATAATCCAGTCCAGAATGATGGACAAAGTATTAATCACCTGATCAAAGCATTATCATTTATTATGAGAAATGTTTAAAGTCAATTTTTTATGTTTAATCATTCATAAGTAATCCCTCAAATGTTAGCACCATGCCTTTTGGGACGACACCTATTTAATTCCCTAAATTCTTACGCTGAGATCCAGAAGAACTTGATTTCCAAATTCTTTTCTGATAGGAGAAACAAATACTTAAGGATATTCATGACACGATGAAATTTGTCTAGATCCGTATGCTGAGACAAGCTATAGTGAATAAAATTGTAAGCCTTGGGGCATGTTTGTTGTGCTACTGGTGTTTAATACTATTTTCTACTCCCAGTTATTGCAAACTGCTATTTTCTTTTTTTTAAATGTCAGCACCAAAATGAAACGTGGCAGAGGTACAATCATGATTTCCCTTTAAGCTCTAGCTATTTCATCAGTCTCTCTCTCTCGTAAAATTTCAGATACAATTTTCCACCTAATTGTCCTCTCTATTAAACAAATCCCACCATCTTCTGGCTGTACTGATCACTACACATACAATACCTACGTCTAACCCAACACAATATCCATGCCTAACAATTTTACCCCATTGCAGCTTGGGGGTACATTGGAAGTTTATAAATATGATCAGACAAAAATACTGATGCGTCAGATGCTGGGGGGGGGGGGGGGAGTATAAATTGGAAGGCCTTTTTCTTTGTTGCGGGGATGGTTTTCCAAACTACATTTCTCTTTAGGTGTGCCTGCTCACAAACGTAAGCACAAATGCTGAAGCATTATTTGCTACAATATGTTTTACACCAATAATTTCCACAGCCCCATACAACTAGCCCTGGAACTCTAAAGATGGAGGACAGAGAAGGAACTAGCACAGATACACAAAGGGACATACAATGCCCAGCACACCACCACCTAACTTTTAGGCCCTAGAAAAGTCACTGGGGCAACAATGGGATCCATAAAAGCTGGGTTAGGCACATAGGCTCCATTTACAATGAATGGGGAGAGACAGGTGCCTATGAGTGCAATCCACAAAAGCCAGCATGCTAAGTGGGGAACCAACTAAATTAACCAATGGGAGATGCTAATGAGGGGTGTGTCCTGAACCCTGCCCCTCTAAAAAGTTTGGGGTCTGAGTCTGGACTGCAGGGTGGCACTTATGTCTGGTTACAATCCACAATCAGGAACGCTCTCCTGGAACACTTGATGACGAGATGATGAATTTATTCCAACTATGAAGATCAGCCCAAGTTTGTTCCCACTATACATTTTTTCTTGCAACAGAAACGAAAGGCCTTTTATTGGATGTTTGAATCTCCCATGCAAAACCCCACCAAAATATACTAAGCCTCTACAAAAACCTCAATAAATATGCCTAATTCTATTATATGAAAAAAAAATCTTGCTTTTCACTTAAATTCATTAACATTCAGTTTTAAGCACTTCCAAGGACTCATTAGAAATAGAAAATCCGCTAGCGCTAAACATACTACTGCTAAATATTTCTGGATCCAAATCCCTTGTCATATACACACACACTTGTGCTTACTAGGAGATAAGGAATAATGCCATTTTCCCAACATAGGGCAGAACATCTATACACAGAAGATGCTAAATATAAGGCTGGGCTGAAATCCTGACCCCAGTGACGTGAATGAAGTTTTGACATTAAGGTCAGTGGGGCCAGGATTTCATTCTAGGTGTTGAAAATACACACTTGCTGCTCAAATCAGCAAAGCATGCACACTTCAGACAACTGGACCATAATTCAGCAGCACCAATGCTAAATGGTGATCTGAATCATCCTTCAGATCTACTTACCTGTTATGAATTGCTTTGAAAAAAATGACATTGGGAAGACTCTGCTAAGCATTTTGGAAAGGTTGGTTAGCACAACTCTTTGGAGGGCTTGAGAGCCATAAACATGTTCGTCTAGCACAGGAATTCTCAAACTGGGGGCCAGGACCCCTTAGGGGCTCACAAGGTTCTTACATGGAGCTGTCAGCCTCCACTCCAAGCCCCGCTTTGCCTCCAGCATTTATAATGGTGTTAAATATATTTAAAATGTTTTTAATTTATAAGGAGGGGTCACACTCAGAGGCTATGGGAAAGGGGTCACCAGTAAAAAAGTTTGAGAACCACTGCATATTATCTGTGTTCATCCTAGCAAAATAAATAAATAATATGTATTTATTTATTTAATTGGCTGCTACCTGTAGTTACAATCATTTCTTCATCCATTTTTGAAAAGCTACAGAAAGCTAAACACATTCACTTCACAAGGTAAAATGCAACATGCTCAAATAGCGAAATCAGAGAATGTGTTACTTGCTTCCTGGCTAACTTAAGAAAAGCCAGGCAGCCAGGAAAAGTTTATCAGCAGCAACAGACTAAAGATATTTTATAGTGGGGTTTAATGCAGGCAGAATAGGGTGAAGAACTGACTGATTCCAGGGATCCAAACCAACTGCTGAGCAGCTGATAAATATAACTGATTTAAAATGTCATTCTGAAGAAACTGAAAACACTATTTAGCCCATTGTGATTGGTCTTTCCTGCACTGTTATTCTGCTTATCCACAGACATGATGGGCACAGTGTAAGAACTTAGATATAATGTACCTTGTGTTCAGCTGTCAATATCTTGTTTGGGACTTATGGACTGTTTTAATTCCTCCCAGATATACAGTTATCCCCAACATACTTTCAAAGCTATTTTAATTTTCAAAGCAGCTTTCTTTGAATGAGGAAGACAATGAGAGAACAGTGCAAGTCTAATAGAACATTTTCATATGTACTGTAAACTGTTATGTGAAAGACTTGACAATATCTTCCAAAACACAAATTTTCAGGACATTGTGTTTAATAAAATGATTAGTCCTGGTGTAGTTCAAAAAAGAGCAGCCAGACCGCTATTGACATTCAGCCTTCACATTATTGCACACTAAACTGATCTTGTTTGATAAATTGGTAAATGTGCCAACTGCAAAAAACACTTGAAAAACCAATAGTTTCTAACCCCTGAAGTTAATTTCATGCTGATGAAAGGTGCCAGATTTAAAGACCTAATCCCTCTGTTTAGAGACAGAACAGTTAGAACACATGTAGCTGCAGTGCAGTGGCTAGCAGGCCAGGAAATTTTTTCTGGAGGGGTCGCTTTTATGAATGATAATAGTCCAGCATAATCAGTTAGTGGCCTTTTTGAGATTGCCAATTAATGACCATGGTGGTAATTTTTTTTTGTGAACACATGGATAGTTCAACCAAAAGCTGCACTGAGCTCACCAAGTCATTTTACATTAAGGGAAAAACAGCCATCAAATGATGATGTTTGGTCATTATAGACGTGAGAGAGAAGAGTCTCTATACTGCATTATCCACCTCCTGCCCACACAAGCCAGATCTTTAGTTCCTACAACTTTGTTGGGGGGGAAGATGTTTACATGTTTAGTAGGAGTGCATAAAAATAAAAATGTTAAAGGTCACTCCTCATTTTCCAATCTGAGATATTTTGAAAAGAAAAATTATTTCATTACTGAAAGTAGCAAATAAAGTTAAAGGCTACCAGATTAAAAACCATCTGTTTCCTATTTTAATTATTCAAATTGGAAGCATTTACAGTTTGATAAATATATACAATGCATTAACATTCCAGCAAGTGACACACATCAAAATAATAACCATTAGACAGTCAAAATAATTTATTCATGGAAAATAAAGATAAATCCATATTTCAGGAATGATTTTTCCCTGCTTTGATCTCTACCTCAACAACCTAGGACTATAAACTATACTTTATACAGATGACTAAGAGGACTGTTTTAATAAGATGAAAATAACACTTGGTGGACTATCTCAAAGTCAGTAAACTTTCGGTGTTATGGCAAGTACATCCCAAGAAACCTATGGATCCAAGATTGTTGCTTTGACCAACAGCAGCTTACCTTATTGCACACAGGTTTAACTATTCTTTGCTGAAATATAACCTTATTCTCAGTGAAGAATATTTTGTATGAACGCCAAATGCTCAGTTACGTATCATCTTGTGAAAGCCTCTAATTGTACTTGGAATGCCTTTGTTATTTAAACAATTTCATGAATGGATTGGGTTTTCAGTATGGGTTTATATATTTATATATTTACAGAGAAATCCTGTTTGAATTATGTAAAGATTTTTGCAACATTAGAAGACTGCAGCTATGTGACACCCTGCACCTCTGTCAGTTAAAGACTACTTCTAAAAATCTAATAAACTTCACTATAGCTTACTGTAATGAAGAGGCGTCACTACAACAAAAGAAGCTACAAAGTAATTAGGAGCCTAAGAGTAATTTTTTTGGCATAAATCATTGTTTTTCATAACATCACAGGTAGTTCTAACTAGACATTTTTATAATTATTTCTGTGAATTAGGACTGTATGAAGAGTTTGATACTTCTGACAACATTAAATTGAAGTTCATAGTAAGCAAGAATATATTTGAATTGGTTTACTTTTTAAGTAGATAGTAAAGTCTAAAATAGGCTACCACCCATCATAGCAAAAACATTACAAAGTGTGTTGGTGTTACA
The DNA here is from genome assembly GCF_028017835.1 of Emys orbicularis. Classification (NCBI taxonomy): domain Eukaryota; kingdom Metazoa; phylum Chordata; order Testudines; family Emydidae; genus Emys; species Emys orbicularis. The sequence continues at coordinate 27,419,497 of NC_088691.1, forward strand.
TCTGCAAAACTCAGTCTATATTCTCACAGAATATAAGGATGACAGTTCAAAGATACTTTAACATGGTTGCCTTAACTCAACATAATATGGAGTCACTTTGCTTGACTAATATACATGTATCAAACAATCTAGACAAAAATGTTGAAAAATAAATTTTATTCCTCCTGTACTGAAGTGATGGTACTATACAAGTTCCCAGTTCGGTGAAAACAGCTTTTGGTAGCTAATTTTTAACTGGCCCATTAAGTTGTTCTGCAAGTAATGTAGTTTTAAAAGACCATAAAAACAGATTCAAGTCCAACTATGTGTTTTAATATGCTTATTAACAAAGACAACACGTCCATCTGTGTATTCCATGAATTTTGCTGTGTAAGCAAGTTAATTGCAACCATCATCTGAACTGCATGCATCAGTTCCCCAACTGTACATGTTTTTCATAATTTAAAAAACCCACTTTATAATTTAAAATATTATATATCATGTTAATAGTGTTCAGCTTTTCCTTCAACTAGAATGAGCCAACATTATTAGTTGACTTAGAATTTTAGCTTGGTTCTGTGAAAAGATAATTGCAAAAATATATCCCCAACTTCAAAATGTACTGTACAGACCTAGAAAAACATTAAAGGGCTGTGATACCTTTGAATTTCTTAATGTATTTAGAAAGGACAGCAAGCCAAAAGTGAAGTATCATATAGTACAAATATTTAGAGATCCAGGGCATACTGCATACAGCATAATATGTATACAGAGTGAATGCTTTGGAAGCATATACAGAGATCTGCAGTTTTGATTACTTAAGTTAAACTTGATCACGTAGGCGGGCCAGTCTCTGTGACAGCTCATCCTGCAGAATGTCAGAATAAAAAGTTATATTCATTATTATGTATTAGTTTTAAAAAAAGATAAATGAAAAGACTTGTACTATCCAAGGTCACACCACAAACACAACAGTAAATAAGACACAAGCAAGAGCCAGATAAGAATTTGCATTTCTAGGAGACAAGTGTTAATTGACTCCACTGTAACTGAGTCATTCGGTTGCATCCTCAAATGAACCAAGCTCAAACTCAGCACGGATGAGAAATTGAAGTAGAATGGTATCAGGGGGTAGCCGTGTTAGTCTGAGGGTAGGTCTACACTTACCCGGTAGTTCGGTGGCAAGCAAATCGAACTTCTGGGTTCGACTTATCGCGTCTTGTCTGGATGCGATAAGTCGAACCCGGAAGTGCTCGCCGTCGACTGTGGTACTCCAGCTCGGCGAGAGGAGTACGCGAAGTCGACGGGGGAGCCTGCCTGCCGCGTCTGGACTGAGGTAAGTTCGAACTAAGGTACTTCGAACTTCAGCTACGTTATTCACATAGCTGAAGTTGCGTACCTTAGTTCGAATTGGGGGGTTAGTGTAGACCTGCCCTGTATCTACAAAAACAACAAGGAGTCTGGTGGCACCTTGAAGACTAACAGATTTATTTGGGCATAAGCTTTCGTGGGTAAAAACCTCACTTCTTCAGATGTTGAAGTAGAATGGTGGCTCTGTACCACCTGGTACCTCTGCCATTCCCAGAACCAGCCAATGGCCAAATCAGACCTTAGTGCAAGCTGGAACGGTCCTCTAACATACTTTGGCTAAAATGATTCCCTAAAGGATCATTCACCAATGCAAGATCACTGAAGCACATTACTCTAAAAGCTAAGCCCCTCAAATCTTCCTCTGCCAGAGCAGGGGGTGTTAACAGCTATGCCAGTTTTACCTTTGCTGAGGATCTGCCCAGGGCCAGAGGAATTCTGAGCTGCTCATTCAGAGCTAGTTTAAGGCCCCTTTGCACTGCTTCAGAAGCGTAGGGGACCTTAGCAAGAGAAGAGGACCTGACCCAGTATATACATCGGATGGCCCAGTTAGTGAACAGAGGAAAAGTTAAAATATGTGCACAACTGGTAGACTCATTAAAACACAAACACACACCCCTTATGCCTGCAAGCAAACCTTGTTTTACTTACACACTGCATTTATTTTGATAAAAATAAAACTAATTTATTATATGGCCCTAGAAGTTTGCAAATAAATTTCCATTTTAAATATCACATACAACAGTAACCCTTCTACATAAATGTGATAAATGATCTATTAGAAAAACTACAAAAGCAATATTTACCTGCTCTGCTGAAGCAACACTTGTGCCAACAGAACCTGTTTGCCCCTGGGGTAGTTCCATGTTCAGATCAAGGCTACAATTAAAAACAGAAGACAAATATATATCACAAAAATAAATATAGTGACAGATCACAACAGGGTGTACAATAGTTGAAAAATGGTGTTCTATATAGCGTGCGGCCATCAGTGTCTGAAGCACACCCTGATACTTTGTACTCCAATTAATTAGCCAAGCTTGATCAGGAAAGTGGGGTGATCACCAAAGAGTTTGTCTAACAGTAATAGTTGCTGGGACAATTAGCAACATTTCTGTTTACTGGGGATGCTTTTGGATAGTACCAATGGGTTAAGCAGGGCTCAGACTGGTGATAAGGTATCAAATTCTACATCACAGTTTTAATACAAAGTCTGTCAAATAAAGGCAACCCAGCAGCAGTAGTAGTATGGTGCACTAATTCTCCATCCCTCCCTTATCCCCAGCAAAGCCCAGTCCAGCAGCAAGGACATTGTTTTCGTGCCCATGGGGCAGTGCATTTATGGCAACAAAGCAGTAACACCAGCTCCCGTCTTACAAAGAAGACATGAAAGGGGTGTAATGGGAACATAGGGCAAAGGACTGGAAGGGACCTCCTGGGTCATCAAGTCCAGGCCCTGCTATCACTGGCAATTTTCTCAATTCAAATTAAACACATTTAGATTAGATAGATAGATAAGCAGAGTTCACTGATCGTCTGATTGCACTACCCTGGGCTCAATTATTTTTTAGTATTAAGCCAGATGTCCCTCACTGCCTTTTTAAAGGCTGAGAGCACAATCCTATTAAACATCTGTACTTTAAAATTTTATGTAGCCTTGCCCTCACTCATTTCTATTGTAAGATCACTATAAAGAAATGGATCATGCTGAGATAGTTAAACCTATTCATACATACATGAAGTGCACCCTAAATAGGTTTAATTATCTCAGCATGGTCCATTTCTGTAAAGTGCTTTTATGACAGAAATGAGCTGTTCTAGTTTTAGACTTTAGCATAAATAATCATGCCAAAACTATGTGGTGGGTTATAACTTTTATCCATTTTCACTCATGAAGATTTGAGCCATGATATGCAGAGGTGAAAGCTCAGCATATAGACAACCACTGGATTATTTAGCTCCACAAGACTAGCACATTTAAAGTGAGGGAAATCTGATGTTAATTTAATTAAAATCAAGTATAAGAGCCAGATGCGACTTCCCTTAAGGTACACAATTACTACTACTCTTCAAGTATCAGAGGGGTAGCCGTGTTAGTCTGAATCTGGAAAAAGCAACAGAGGGTCCTGTGGCACCTTTAAGACTAACAGAAGTACTGGAGCATAAGCTTTCGTGGGTGAATGCCCACTTGCGTCTGATGAAGTGGGCATTCACCCACGAAAGCTTATGCTCCAATACTTCTGTTAGTCTTAAAGGTGCCACAGGACCCTCTGTTGCTTACTACTCTTCAATAATTTTTATATTATACTCACCCTGCTTCATCTGCCATTTCCTGTAGAAGCGTATCCACTTGGTTCTAGAACAGGAAATCAAAACTGAATCAGTTTCTGTTATTGTATTTAATACAAGATTAACCGTATGATTTGTAAAAAGCAAAAATTCTACTGTCTTAATAAAACTGATTTAGAAAGGCGCTTCTGTGGATTTTGAACATTTACAGTCTTCACCACCAGAGGGAGCTACAGGAATTCAGAATACAAGGAGCACATCTCATACTATGGCTGCCATGCAAATCAGTTCTCCAAATTCAATTACTGATCTGTAATATTTCCAAATATGATTAAGTCTAATCCTGTCTGTACAAATCACATCTACTTGAATATCACAACTACAGAAATGTTACTATAGTTATCACTATTGTGTGTCCTTTATCAGGACACAGGAAGCATCTTCCCCCTCAGCAGACTTCTTTATATAATCCTTAAAACAAAAATGTTTACACTCTTTTGGAACTATGTTTTTTTAATTGTGATATAGCTGATGTTGGTATGTTTTTTGACTAAAAATGTTTACTAAAAGTTAGTCAAAAGTTCCATAAATTTCAACGGAAAGGCAGAAAGTTTTATGCTATACCACCACTCAAACACATTAGTTGTAAGAGGGGAGCTTAAGACAGTATACATAATATGTACATTTTTTATCAGAGCATTTAGCAGCTCAAACTATTCTTTTGGTCACAAGGTAGCATGTAAATATTTCTCATGTTAAACTGAGAATGCCCCAACTCCTGTTATAGCTTTCAAAAGGCAGAAGGTATAGAAGAGAAAATGACAATATTTGTGTACACTTGAGTAACATGGTATTTTATTTGCTGCAATATCAGTTATTCTTACTTGTGGTGTTGTTAACGTAGTAGTATTACTCATTGTGTCTTCCATCTGTGCCGTCTGAACATCTAGTGTTTCAAACTGGTGCTCAAATTTGTCCATTAAGGCAGATATCTGCAGATAAACAAATACTGTCATAGCAAAAGTATAAAACTGAATTTATACCCCTGAATTCCAAATGATTAAAATGTATGTCTACCTTTTCCAGGTTCATGCTCTTCAATGTAGCATCCATAGATTTAACTACTCCTGCCATTGACTTTGTTACCTAAAAAAGATAAAGTAAAAAAGATATAAACCTATTACAAAATCACATAATAAACAATCTTTAGTTTGGTAACCCTTCTGTTTTGAAGTAAACTTGTCTGTTCTCATCCAAAGAACTTTTACAATTCTGTAATAGTTGTGTCACACAGCTGTTTTCAGGTCTATCAGCTTTTTACTATAAACCCTGCTTTTCAGAAGTTTACAGTTTAGCTGTAAAAAAAACAAAAAAACAACATGCTCTGGGCTGAATCTCTAGAAATAAAGATATTTCAGAAATAACAAAGAACTGAAATCTATATAGCATTTTTTGAGTTATGATTGTAGTGATAACTGGGGCCTAGTAAGCCTACCCCAGTTGTGAGTAACTGTGAGAAAGTGGATAAAAATTCAGAACATGTCACAACAGCCTATAACAAATGAATTTTGAGGGTAAAAGATGTAAAAGGGAGACCAACAGACTGAATTAGTCTCAACAAAAAGGCCTACTAATATAACTCAAGATCTGTGTTAAATTCATACTTGGTAAACATGAAACCAAAGGACCAATGTTGTTGTGTTGGAAATTAGGTCTAATTGGTGAACAAAAATAATAAGATAGGCCAGGGATCAGCAACCTTTGGCAACCTTTTGCACATCCCTTGGCCTGTGTCCGCTTCCCGCAGCTCCCATTGGCCTGGAGCGGCGAACCGCGGCCAGTGGGAGCTGCGATCGGCCGAACCTGTGGACGCAGCAGGTAAACAAACCGGTGCGGCCCGCCAGGGGGCTTACCCTAGCGGGTCGCGTGCCAAAGGCTATTCCATCCACTGATTCCTTTTGGTATCCTCAAAGAGAGACCTGGGAACATGAGGGATGTAGACGCTGACTGACAAAGACGAGAGAAGGGGAAGGAGCGAGCTTTATCATCATGGCTGACACTCCCACTGTCTCCTGGAACCCCAGGATTCACTGTCATACCACTGGGCTTTCACTGTCCTGACTGTAAAATGTCCTGACCACACCAGGCCCAAAGGAGAGGGACCCAGATGACACTGTCACCTCCACTGTCTCCAGCTAACTTCCAAATGCCACCCGGGATGTGAGACTGTCATCCCTTACCTCCTCACTCCTGTCTCCTTTTCCTTCTCTACCTTATTTCTTCTCTTTCCTAGCCTCCTTTTTCCTTCTGACTAATAAGATTCTGGTTTAGCAGGCCAAGACTGCACATTTCACTGCTGTAAGTCTGTGATCAGAAAGAATCAGCTAAATGTGATGCCCTAAACAGCCTACTGCTGATACAAGTTTGCCAGGTCTTGAAAATACCTTCGGCTGTGCATGTTTTTCCAGCAATGAGGATGCAAGCAAAAGTCAACACCAGAGACAGAAGCTGCAGTTTCTATCTTTAATGTTTTGTTTTCCCTGTGTGTTTGTCTTGTTGTGTCTTAAAGGAAGCAGGATCAGACTAACAGCAGCAACAGCTCCAGGACCCTCTCAACTAAGGGTATGTCTACACTACTCACGTTACAGCGCTGCTGCTGCGGTGCCATGAGGTGGACAGTATAGACACGCTTTATCACCAGGGGAGAGCTCTCACGGTGATAAAAAAACCCCACCCTGAACAAGCGGTGGTAGCTTTATCGCCGGGAGCTATGTTATACAGCTTTATCGCCGGGAGCTATGTTATACAGCTTTATTGCCGGGAGCTATGTTTTTTCACACCCCTGAATGACAAAAGTTTTAGCGCTGAATGTGGCAGTGTAGACACAGCCTAAATTCTCTTTTCCCTAAAAAGGAGAGTTATTACCATCTTTAATATCATCTAAAAGACTATCCAACAAAGAGGGGTTTTCCTTTCAAAAACTCTCTCCAGACACAGGGAAAGGAAACAAGGCACGTTAAAATAAAAACCTTACTTAATACTTTAAATTTCAAATGCTTCAACTGATTTTCCTACTTTTCTGTATCTTTTAAATAGTTGTTTTTTTTTTTTTTAATGTAATGGTGGGTCTCCCATGGTATTAAGCAGGCTGAGGTATCTGTACACCAAACTCTGTTTAACATTGTTTAACGTTGGACAGTTAAAGTCATGTTAACACCTTTAAATCTTTGAGCCCATATAGTCTATCTAAACTATTACAACAGGATGCAATAAAAACAAGACCACCACAAACAAGTCCAGGAATCTTTAAAAAACTAATTTTTAAAAAGCTTTTCAGGCCTTTGATCTGCAATAATAATCTCATGTTCCTTTTCTTCCAAAAGATAACTGTTACATACTTCAAATATACAAGAATTATTTCATCTGCCATTGAAGTGTAGCCACATCTGGAGTATTTAACAGTGAAAAGGAACATTGCACAACAGTAAGAAAAAAACAAAAACAGCATATGACTGAAACTGCACAGGGAATTTAGGTTATATGGTATGTTTACCTTAGGTATTTCTAAGCCACTTATTTCCAACAGTATAAACCAGGAATAACATCACTACTTCATACCATAGCATCTTTACTGACCATAGATGCTCAGGATCTCCATTTTATTTCTCATCTTAAAGATTTTGTAGCATCATTGTAGGGCACGGATTCAGTATGGAGAGGTAAGAAATCCATTTAATTAATTTCCTACAGTACCTACAATTTCCTTGGATCTCCCAGCCAAATGCTATCTAATAAGATCGTAAACTAAAGTAACAGGACTGCAGAAATATCCTTGACAGTCTATTTTAAAAATGCAGTCACTAGACAGGTCATTTTGAGCTGGGACCATAAAAGGTAAGTGTTCTAGTGTCTAAAAGATTCTAAACTATTGTTACATATCTATTTTGCATACTCCGTAGCGGGGTGGGCAAACTTTTTGGCCCGAGGGCCACACCTGGGTGGGGAAATAGCATGCAGGGCCATGAATGTAGGGCTAGGGCAGTGGGTTGGGGTGCGGAAGGGGGTGCAGTGTGCAGGAAGGGCTCAGGGCAAAGGGTTGGGGTGCAGGAGGGGTGCAGGGTGTGGCGGGGGCTCAGGGCAGGGGATTGGGGTGCAGGAGGGGTGCAGCAGGGGGCTCAAAGCAGGGGTGCGACAGGAAATGCGGGGTGTGGGAGGGGGTGCGATGTGCATGAAGGGGCTCAAGGCAAGGGGTTGGGGTGTAGGAGGGTGCTCAGGGCAAGGGGTTGGGGTGCAGGAAGGGTGTGGGATGCGGCAGGGTGCTCAGGGCAAGGGGTTGGGGAGCGGGGTGCAGGAGGGGCGGCTCCGGGCTGGCAGCAGCACACAGTGGGGCTAAGGCTCCCTGCCTGCCCTGGCCCCGTTCCACTCCAGGAAGTGGCCGGGTCCATGTCCCTCCGGCCCCTGGGGGGAGAGGGGAGGCAGAGGGCTCCGCGCGCTGCCCTCGCCTGTGGGTACATCCCCCGAAGTTCCCATTGGCCGCAGTTCCCTGTTCCTGGCCAATGGGAGCTGCGATGGGGGACGGTGGGGGGCGGCGGTGCCTTCAGGCAAGGGCAGCACACGGAGCCCTCTGCCCCCTTCCTCCCCCAGGGGCTGCAGGGACATGGTGCCAGCCGCTTCCCGGAGCAGAGCAGGGCCCACGGCGCCACAGGGGTGGCAATCCCGCAGGCTGGATCCAAAGCCCTGACGGGCCGGATCTGGCCCGTAGTTTGCCCACCCCTGCTATAGTAGATCAAAACAGAAATACTTTCTATGCGCCTTTTTGGAAACCCACAAGAAATCAATTTATTAAGTGCATCTACTTGTAAAATGGAAGGGACAGTTATCTTTAAAAATTTGTGACACAAGACATTGATTTAAATTAAGACGCACTGGTTAGCTAACAAGAAACATTTGTTTCCTGTAAGTACTAGGAGAAACATGCAACAATGGCATCAACAACACATGAAGGATGGTGGCATTAACCCAACTAATTAATTCATAACTCTCACAAGCCAATGCTTCACACACAACTTAGTTTACTGTGGGCCACAATTGAAGACTGCCACGCCATCCCAGTAAGCTTACTAATTCACTGTTTTAGGGATAGAATTAAGACAGTTTAAAAGAGAATCAGGGGCCTTATCTTTCTGTAGAGTTTATATATGGAAGTATGAAAACATGCTTACCTTGCCCATTGTTACTGCAGTTTGAACTCTTGCTGCTACTGCATCTACCCTGGCACTCATGCGCAAGAAATTGATTGCTTGATTCTTCTGTCGGATTGCGTTTTCTGCATGTATTCTTGCAACTTCAGTATTACCCTTCTGGATTGCCTGTTTAAATAAAAGCAAACTATTGCTAACCCTTCTTAGCAGTAATTACCCAGCAGCGGTAAGCCCTTCAAAAAACTTATACTTGCAAAACAAGTGAACTCTAGGTCCAGTTCAACTCCCATTGAAGTCAATGAAAAGATTGTAATTGACTTGGATGTGAACTAGATGGCATCTTCTATGCACAAGGAATTATGCCTGAAACTTTAAGCTACTTCCATGAGCCTCAATATCAGTAAATCTACAGATGTATTATGGAGTATCATTCTGGATTTATATGCTCACAAATATCTAACCTTCAAAACACATTAAGCACCCAGTTTTTCACCAAAATTCATACTTCTAGTACTACTAAAACAAATAACTTAAGATGAATATGTATACCTCATTACAGTATCTTTCTGTTTATGAAATCAGAACAAAAAGTATCCCTACCTCATTGTGTATATAGTGGATGCCGCTTAACAGCAATCCATATATGAACAATTTTTGTTTAACAGCAACATTTTGCCAGGAACCAACCCCATCCCATTGATTTTAAGGTTAATAGGATTTGGCTACTGGCAACAGACAGGCCATTTGCTAACAACTTTATTTTTTTGGAAGAAAGACCCTGGCTGCAGGCAGGTTTATGGGGCAAGGGAAGCCCACACTGAAGGTAAAGGGCTGCAGCACCCACATCCACATGCAATGGGATCTCCTGTCATTGTGGGCTGAGAGGGGATGCTGCAGGCAGGGTAGCAGCAGATGCTGGGCTTTTCATGGGGAGTGGGGGTGCTGAGGTCCCCTAGAGTGGCATGGTACCTCCCCCTGCATGCTCTGATTGCACCCTGCTCTCGGCACATCCCAGAGCTTCCTTCCCCGGGCTGTAGCCCCAAAGCCAGGTTTTCAGGGCTGCAGCCACAGAAGAAAGCTCTGGGAATGTTGAGCACAAGCTACAGGCAGGCTTGTGAAGCAGGCAAAGGTTGCTTGCCCCAGTGCTTCCTTCCCTAGCTGCAGCCCCACAAACATGCCTTTCGCTTATTGGCCACTCTTGGATAACAATAAGTTGCTAAAAAGCAGAACCCACTGTATATGAAGTGCTTTAGATATTCAAAGCAATGCAAACACACTAATCCTGTCATTATAACCCAACATTACAGGTTAACCTTAACACTCTTCTTTTAGTTCTCTCTGCTGCAGAGAAATGCAAAGGCAGAGCTGGAAGTCAAGTTACTGGCTCCCATAATCCATTTTACCGGTGTCAAACAGGGAAATGAAAGTCTCTGCTTGGAGATGAAAAAAGTCTCCCAATAAAAACAAAAAAGCCAGTCCAGCAGCAATGAAATAGGAAGCTGGACTCTATTCCTTATTATTCTCATAGATCAACAGAACTGACAATTAAATTCAAACTGAAAGATCAAATTCTGCCCTCAGTTATATCCATATAATCTGCACTTGAAGAGGCAGAATTTAGTAAGCAAGATCTATTACTAATAATGAGTCAGAGACTTTAGGAAACACTAAAATACCTTCCTCTTTGAAAAGACCTTTCCACCATGTTCACAGTCAACATTGACACCCCTTTCTACCTAAAAAAACCCACCTAACTAAAAAAAAAATTTAAACCTCTCAGAAAAATCAACCTAAACAAGGTAAATAATTTAAAATGAAAATTAAAAACCTCCACCCAAAACAAAGTTTTTACCTCAAATTGGAAGAAGTGTCAAAGACTCCAAGAAGTCCATTTGGGACTTCTCTATTGATTTTACATGGAAGATGCTCTACGATGATGTGCAATGATAGAACACCTTAAGCTAGCTATACCAGAAAAGAACTCAGTTTAAGTTTCAGATCCCAAGTGAGTTTGCAAGACTAGTATTTAGTACAGTACTGAGAAAATCCGATACACAAACGCACACAACTTTAGTACAAAACACACTTTCAGATGATTAAGTGAAATTTATCTTTAACATGTCACAATACAGTTTCTTTGCATTGTCACCGGACTGTAAAAAACAAGAAAAAAATAAATCTCAACTTCAAAAAATAATGAATTAATGTAGTTCGTCATTCTAGACTACATTTTAAAGAGGAGTTAGAAATGGGGAAAAAAATGGGTTTGTGTCCTTTTTGCTTCTTTACAATATAAGAAGTCCTGAAAGGTTTTCCTGCACTTATTTCTTTCATCTGAAATTCAGCTTGTCTCACTTGAATTTTATGGACTGGAAAATTAATGGAATTATGATATGAGACCAGAGACTAAAAGCAGAGCAACTAAGCTTTGAGTTATTAGCCAGACCATTTAAAGCTTTCCTCAAGACCTATTTAACGCCAATGTTTAACATGCACTTGGGAGAAGAAAGGTTTTATTGAAAAGTCAACACTCCTAGCACTTCAAATAGGGACTGTGGGACCTCTCAGTCCACATAAGATGCTCAAAAAGATCTCCAGGAGTTGATATTCCTTTTATTGAAAAGGTTAAAACAAGTAGAAAAACTTCAGGCTAGCTTTAAGCAGCAAAAAGGACATGAACCCTATTTTAAAAATCTTCTTCACAGGTCACATTTAATAGTATATGATAAACATTAAGATAATTTTTTCCTTGACAGTGTTGCTCTAAATTAACTGCACTACAAGAACACAGCATACATATTCTGAAGAAAAAGTTATGAAACATTCCATTTCAGTGTTAACTAATATGTACAATATTTTAAGAATATAAAAAATACTACAGTACAATCTTAAATTAATGTAGGTTAGATTGACTTACAGCCACCACAGTAATTACTTACAGCCAACAGCCAATGTAAGGAATGCAGTGTCTACAGACACCGTGTCACTAACTAAACTGACATAAGCCTCTTGTGGAGGTGGAGTTATTATGTCAGTGTAGTAGGGCACTTAGGGCTTGTCTACACTATCGGCGGGCAGTGATTGATCCAGCGGGGGTCGATTTATCGCGTCTCATATAGACGCGATAAATCGACCACTGAGCACTCTCCCGTCGACTCCGGTACTCCACCAGAACGAAGAGCACAAGCAGAGTCGACGGCAGCATCAGCTGTCTACTTACAGCAGTGAAAACACCACGGTAAGTAGAACTAAGTACATCGACTTTAGCTACGCTATTCACGTAGCTGAAGTTGTGTATTTTTGATCGACCCTGGACGGTAGTGTAGACAAGCCCTTACATCGGTAGCAGTAAGGCTGTAGTGTAGACACTGACATAATTAGGTTGACATAAGCTGCCTTATGTCGACCTAACTGTGTAGTGTAGACCAGGCCACAGTCTGTGTGTAACAAATATGTTACAGCCAATAGGACATATGTTGCCAATCTACATACACTTCCTGTTTTATTACAATGCACACCAGGAAAACCATTACAAAATACAAGTTAAGGACCTGACTAGCATAAAATAGAAAAATTAAGTATATACACACAACCTAGTTTCATTACTTACCTTCTTAATTTTAGTCTTTTCAACCTTTTCTTCTTTATCACATTTTTTTGCATTCCTGCTGAGCTCTTTGGCAGCAAACTTCAAGTTAAACAGGTGTTCTGCAATGCATATTAAGGATTTACAAAATAGTAGCAATACTTAAAATACGAACATGTCGCTTTCCATTGGATTTAGTAGCCTACTACATGCATACTTTCTTTCTGCAAATTTTAATATTGGTAGGTCAGCCACTTTAATTTGCATGAAACTGAAATTGAGCAAACAAAGATGCGTTTTTTTGTTCTTTTTAATTTTACATAGCCCATGTTCTTTTGTCATCTTAGCTTAAAACCATAGTTTGGACACTTTTTTAAAAAAACAAGTTCACAACCAAAATTAGCTTACTTTGATGAAAGACCCAATTCAAGTAGTTAAAAGGAATAAAAAATGCTGGTCTTTAGAACATGTGCACATACAGGTAGGGTGATTTTGAAGTCCTGGGAATCTGGAGAGAATGATAGTTCTATCATGGACTTCAAAGGGAGCAGAGTCATCGCAATGCTAAGCACTTCTGAAAATTCCATCCCTAGCACTCACACAGCATCTATATAGTTTTAACTTTAAAACCCTACTAAGATGCTACCTCCTGCTCCAAGGAATGCTATGGTGCCACAAACCCACACAGAAAAATCAAAAGGGTTCAGCTTAAAATTAGGGCAAATTTGAGATGAAAAACAAAGCTACGGTGACATTCTTTTTCAGCTCCCCATCTCCCTATCAGATAGGGAGAAAAATGAGAAATCTTACCCACCATGTGTGCTATAACACCTGTCCACGACAAGGTGAGGCTTTACAACATCCTTCAGTTATAAATTCTTTACTCTTATTAGATGACAATGGATCATTTTGTCACACGTGCTGTTTAATGGAACAGCATTGCCCTTAAGTACCCTACTAACCAAATATCAAAAATTCATCACATGTAAATAAGAAATTGTTCTCTGTCATAAATAAATGTTTATATAAGTCCCTGGAAGGATGAATATTTTCCTTTTAGGAGGCAAAGAATTATTTTGCTGAAATAATGTGTGTATTATTTCTGTGTAATTCTTCACCCTAACATCCACTCATCAGTTGGCACACTGACCACAAGTGAACAATCTTTTCTTTGTTAATAAGAAATGTTAACTGAACTAAACATTAATGCAATGATAATCTTCTGCAGAATTGCAGGATTTCCCCCCCTAAAATCACACACTCTAGTCTCTGGCTTGTGCATCAAAGTTGCATAGCTGACCCTGGCTTGAAGCTGAATATGAAGAAAACATTTAACAACTGACTTCATGATGCCTCATTTTTGTAACAGAGAGGTGTATAAGTTTGGTGTGCAAGGCCATATAGTGTCACTGTACCATCACACATTTAAAGTTTGAACATTATGGGAATATTGATTAAATCATAAATCCAATTAAAGGTGAGCTGCAAAGGAAAGAGATAGCTGTACTTTTTTGTTTGTTTCTAATGTGTAAAAAAGGCCTGAAAAATTTCTCCACCAAAAAAAGCATTCTGTTTGTTTCTACATTAGCATTTTAGGTCCTGACTAGGCTGGAAGACAGACACCACAAGAGAATGAAAATAGTGGGAACAAAAAGAGAAGGGAGATTTAATCAGGCCAATGTAACGTAAGTTAGACTGCTTTGGCCTAGGGACTGATAATAGGCTATAAAGTATTTCAGCTACAGGTTGTCAACTGCAATCCAGCTCAGGTCAATGATCAGAATGACCATGTAAAGTATTACATCACTTCCTTAAATCAATGGCTTTGAGTCATTGTGACACACACCAGGATTTTATTTTTAAACTTCCTCAATTACTCACAATGTTTCTACGTTAGATAGCACAATACATCATCTGTTGCCTCACAGATCTTTCATGCCATGGCACACTTGCTCCAACCTTTAAATGTACCTATCTCAATACAGGATAACTCAGATGAAACCAAACTTCTTCTTATATTCACCATAATTTATTTAGAAACCTGTTCAAACATTTCACCTTATTGACATCCTTAGAACTACTGATGAAGCTCCTGCTATGGCCTCAAAGCCAGATGATCCATCCAGCTAACAATTCCTGTTGTGTGGGGAAAACCCCAACTGACATAAAGCTAGAGTAACTGGCTCAATGTCACCCCGTCACAGACTCTGGCATAGGGGCAAGACCAGAGTGCTATGGCATTTCAACTATTCCTGGCTGGTAGAACAGCACTTCGGTGCTGCTGGCAGTTAGGTGCAAGTTTGCACCAGGGACTGAACTGGCATCCCCCAGCCCAACCAGGATTGGGGGAATGAAAGCGTGATGTAAAGCCACCTTTGCTGCTCTCCCTGTCCCTCCACTAAGATACAGTGCCAAGTGGATATTGATCAGACCCATTACATAAAACAAGTCAGACTTGAAATGGAAAGGGAGTCTGAAGAGTGGCAAGATCGAATGGAAGAGAGACTTTAGATATAAGAAATCTCTCACTACAAACACATTATAAAACATATTCTTGTAAACAAAATAACTTTCACTCTCTTCACATCCCACTGCTAAGGGGAGGGGAAGGGAGGGGAGGGGAGAACATATACTGCTAGAAAAAAAAAGTTTTCTATTAGCCCTGCAGCAGTAAATTGATGTTACCCCCATCTGGGAAGCTAAGTTTTGGCAAAGACACTTGTGTCATTCATGAATACAGGAAAAATTCCAAGGAATTTCCCACATTCCTTTGGCAAAAGAAGTCCTTCCTTCTCCCATCTAGCAGGTTTATTTTCCTTGCAAAAATGGAATTATTCACTTATTTCCACCTATAATCTGTATTAGGCTGTCAATTAATCACAGTTAACTCACGCGATTCACTCAAAACAATTAATCGTGATTAAAAAAATTAATTGTAGTTTTAATCGTATCGTTAAACAATAGAATACCAGTTGAAATGTATTAAATATTTTTGGATGTTCTTCTACATTTTCAGATACATTGATTTCAATTACACCACAGAATACAAAGTGTACACTGCTCCCATTATTTTTATTACAAATATTTGCACTGTAAAAATGATAAACAAAAGAAACAGTATTTTTCAATTCACCTCATATAAGTACTGTAGTGCAATCTCTTTATCATGAAAGTGCAACGTACAAATGTAGATTTCTTTTTTTTGTTACATAACTATACTCAAAAACAAAACAATGCAAAATTTCAGAGCCTACAAGTCCACTCAGTCCTACTTCTCCTTCAGCCAATCTCTAAGACAAACAAGTTTGTTTACATTTATGGGAGATAATGCTGCCCACTTCTTGTTTATAATGTCACCAGAAAATGAGAACAGGCATTTGCATGGGATTTTTGTAGCCAGCACTGCAAGGTATTTACATGCCAGATATGCTAAACCAGTAGTTCTCAAACTTTTGTACTGGTGACCCCTTTCACATAGCAAGACTCTGAGTGCGACCCCCCTTATAAATTAAAAACACTTTTTTATATATTTAACACCATTATAAATGCTGGAGGCAAAGCGGGGTTTAGGGTGGAGGCTGACAGCTCACAACCTCCCCCCCCGTAATAACCCCAGGACCCCCTGAGGGGTCACGGCCCCCAGTTTGAGAACCCCTGTGCTAAACATTCATATGCCCCTACATGTTCTGGCCACCATTCCAGAGGACATGCTTCCATGCTGATGACGCTTGTTAAAAAAATGCATTAATTACATTTGTGATTGAACTCCTTGCGAGAGAATTGTATGTCTCCGGCTCTATTTTACCCACATTCTGCCATATATTTCATGTTATAGCAATCTCGGATGATGACTCAGCACATGATGTTCATTTTAAGAACACTTTCACTGCAGATTTGACAAAACACAAAGAAGATACCAATGTGAGGTTTCTAAAGATAGCTACAGCACTCGATCCAAGGTTTAAGAATCTGAAGTGCCTTCCAAAATCTGAAAGGGATGAGGTGTGGAGCATGCTTTCAGAAGTCTTAAAAGAGCAACACTCCAATGAGGAAACTACAGAACCCAAACCACCAAAAATAAAATCAACCTTCTGCTGGTGGCATCTGACTCAGATGATGAAAATGAACATCTGTTGGTCGGCACTGCTTTGAATTGTTATTGAGCAGAACCAGTCATCAGCATGGATACGTCCTCTGGAACGGTGGCTGAAGCATGAAGGAACATATGAATCTTTAGTGCATCTGGCAGGTAAATATCTTGCGATGCCAGCTACAACCGTGCCATGAGAACACCTGTTCTCACTTTCAGGTGACATTGTGAACAAGAAGTGGGCAGCATTATCTCCTGCAAATGTAAACAAACTTGTTTGTCTGAGTGATTGGCTGAACAAGAAATAGGACTGAGTAGACCTGTAGGATCTAAAGTTTTACATTGTTTTATTTTTGAATGCAGTTATTTTTTGTACATAATTCTACATTTGTAAGTTCAACTTTCATGATAAAGAGACTGCACTACAGTACAGTATTAGGTGAATTGAAAAATACTATTTCTTGGTTTTTTACAGTGCAAATATTGGGTAATAAAAATAATATAAAATGAGCACTGTACTTTGTATTCTGTGTTATAACTGAAATCAATATATTTGAAAATGTAGAAAACATCAAAAATATTTAAATAAATGGTATTCTATTATTGTTTAAACAGTGCGATTATTTTTTTTAATTGCTTGACAGCCCGAATTGGTATCCAAGAATAGAACAATACAATTTCTGTTGTGGTACTAATAGAAAATGAGCAGTTTATAATTAAACCATTGCCTTCATCATGTCTTACAATGAAGGAAATTACCAGTTTCTACTATGGATCATTTCAAGGTTCTTCCAGTTTCCCACATAATCAAAGATCAAAACGAAACACTGCACCCTAAGCACTTGCTATGACTTCCACCCTGTATCACATGCCTCCAGCCGGCCTGGTGTGGTAAAAGGAGATAGTCTGAGCCCATGTCAAGGCTTGAATGAATATTTTGCTTTCATGCTGAAATAAAACACTGGGCTATAGGAACCCAGAAATAGTCACACGGTTCAGGCCGCTCCCTGCAATGTAGCCAGTCCCTCTTCGGGGTGGGAGAAGTTGATAGTTTAGCCAATGGCAGTGCTCAGTGCCAGCCCATCGCCTGTCTGGTGAGGAAGGGGTTTGGTGTGTCTGTCACTCAATAGATCCTTACATTCAACAACAGTGCCAGGGAGGAGTGGGCAGCCCTTTCCCCCGAAGGGGTTCTCCCAGCTCTCGGGGGGATGGGCCCTTCCCCCCCCGGGGGGGTTCTCCCAGCTCTCAGGGGGGATGGGCCCTTCCCCCCCCCCCGGGGGGGTTCTCCCAGCTCTCGGGGGGGTGGGCCCTGCCCCCCCCCCGGGGGGGCTCTCCCAGGGTGGGTGTCTCCAGGGGCGGGGCTGCAGACACTCGGGGGACCCTCCCCGCCACGTCTCGCCCTGCCCGGGCGCGCTGCCCTTCAGCCCAAAGGATACTCTCCATGCTGGACATGGCGGCGGCTCCTCAGGCCCGACCCGGCCGGCGAAGGCGGACGCTCTGGATCGGAACTCAGCGCTACCCGGCTCTCGGGTGTTGTTGGGAGCCGACTTCCGTCTTTCCAGCCCCGAGCTGCGTCTCGCGCAGGGAGGGCGGGGCCTGGCGCTTCCGCGACGGCGCCCGAGCAGTGGGGTGGAGGGAACGTGCGCGCTACCGCCGGGGGAGGAGACGGAGCGGAAATCCCCGGATGAGACTCCGCTGATGCTGCCGTGCTGGGGTTGGGTGCGCGCGACACCCCACCCTCCTCGCGGTGTGTGGAAATGGGTGCCGGGAGTGCCTCGCTGGTGCGGCTGCCCCCGCCCTGCTCTATCCCGACACCCCCTCTCCCCCACTACCTGGGCTGTCGCGACACAGACGCTGCCCCCCCCCGCTCTATCCGGAACCCCCACACACATCCCTAGTGGTCTAGCCTGACACACTCAGGTGCCCCTAGGGGTGCTGGAACAATTTGTATAATGGGGGTGCTGAGAGCCCTTGAACCAAACTGGAAACCCTGTATATGATAGAAACCAAGCCAGGAGTGAGGTAGCACACCCCCCCCCCCCCATTCCAACACCTGGGTGCCCTCGGTCCTGATACACCCCCCACCCCACCTCATCTCTCCCGGCTCTGTCCCCACACCTACACACACACACCTCCACCCACCCACCCATTCCTGACTGACAGATGCTAAGGTCCAGTCTCTGGAGGAGTTAAAGACTACAGCGTATGATGAAACTTCAGCACACACACACACACCCACATGCTGCACCCTTCCCCTCTATCCCAGCTCACACATAGGGAGGGGGCCACACAGACACCCTGAATAACTAAGTAGAGCGAGGTTGCAGAGGTGCAGCTCCCACCTCATGCTAGATCCCTTTTTTTCAGGCCACTTTAAGGACTGAATACCCACACACCCTAAACTCCCTGACTGAAGGTCTCTTCCTCCTCAACTATAGCTTGAATTAGGGAAGGGATTGCCTCTAGTCAGCCTTTCACCTAATACTAATTGTAGCCCCACTTTATCTGGCAAGTCCTCTTGCTGGGGCATCAAGCTGCCTGACAGTGGAAATCAACTCACTGATGTAATGGGCCTCTTCCATTTCTCATATCGTTACCTAATGTAGGACTCCGAACAGGTTCCATGCTGAGCTCTTGGGGCTTGATCCTGCAAAGTGCTGAACATTCAGGATTAGAGGTGGGTGAAAATTTCCATCCAAACCTTTTTCCACAGAAAAATGCAGATTTGGGTTGACAAACATTTTGTGAAATCATGTCACTTTCACCAAATTAATTGTAGTCAATCAGTGCCTCTAAAGTTTAGTTTTGACAGATTTCATTTGTTTCAGTCAAAATGACTTCATTTTAAAATTTCCTTCAATTTTATTAAAAATGTTTTAAAAAGCTCAAAATTAAAATGTTAAATTTCAGGTCTAATCCAATGTTTTGTTTGACCTGCTGTTATTTTTTTCAACTTTTCAGTTTGCTTAGTATGTTTATTTCAGGTTGACCCAAAACTTTTTTTATTATACAGAACTGCCAGCAAAGAATTTGCATAATTTAGTCAAAATTTGTTCAGCTAACTAATTTCTAGATAGAGAACCTCTAAGTTTCAGCTCAGAACAGTTTTGATTGGTGATGTTAAAGTGTTGAATATTGATTTGTCTCGTGAAAGTGTTGAGTTATGTGTAACAGTAATGTAAATATGACTGACTATTCAGAGAGCATGCACACATGATAAACCAATATTTTTTTATTCCTTGGTGAGCATAAAATAACTGTTTCTCTCTGCAAAAGAAAAGGTTTTCTAAACTCTAATTCATTTAGGCTTCTATTAAGCAAAGCTTTTTAGCACATACTTAACTTTAAACATGTGAACAATCCCACTGAAATCAATGGGATTACTCACAAGCTTAAAATTAAGCATGTACTTAAGTACTTTACTAAATTGGGGCCTACACCATTAGTGTATTTTGGGGGGGGCTAGAGCTATTTTATATGCAGTTGAGTGCAGTCTACTTATCCATGTATATATATATATATATATATATGAAGGATAAGGATAGCACAGTCAAAGGGCATTTGTATTGGTTTTCTTACCTATATATTTTTATTTATTCTCCTAATTTTATTTGCTGTCTTGTGTATTATTTGTTTTCAGGATATGGTGTTGTTTCATTTGAAATGTAATATCTTTTTATAATGCCTTTTTAGTGGTAACTTTAAAAAAAATTGATGGGACAATAACAAGGAATTCTGATATGCTGGGGAAAATATGTTGAAAGCTTTATACAAATATGTCTGCTGCTGCCAATAGCTAACAGAACAGGTGTAATGCAAATGCAATGGAACACAATATGTGTAACTGATTGAAGTTAACCATAAACAATTTTTGTAAGTTATACTAAAGATGGACAGCTCCACTGGTCATGTTGCTGCGAAATAAATCCCACATCATCATTTTCTCTAGCCATGGAGTTCTTGCATTTCAGCAGATTTACCATTTTTGCAATTTTCTACAATGTGATTTGAATATCCTGGGAAAATAGCATTTAAAGTAGACCCATTTATAACAGATGAACAAATTCCTCAAAAAATTGTTTGTGAATATTTGTTTGAATTCTTTTTGGCTGTGTTCACTCCTCTTTGTGTTTGCTTTCCATGAACATATTCCCCAGCAGAAAGGTTTGTGGAAACGGTGGGCCAAATTTTCTGATGGTGTAAAATGGTATACTTCCATTAAAGTCAATGGAGCTGCACCAATTTACCCCAGCAGAGAATCGGAGTCAATGAATTTTAGCTGAATATCAATTAATATTCCTGGAAAGTGATGTTTATGTACAACATGTGAATATTTGCACCAGAAAGCTTATTATGAGAGTTATGGTCATCTATACAGAGACCAGAAACAATACTATGTGACCTGTATAGGTCCAATATAACTAGCCAACAATGAATTTAATTATCACATGTTCAGATCTACAAATCAAGAATTGTCAGTTGAAATTATTCAGTGAATAAATATGAATAAAGAATAAGACTCCAATCCCGTAAACTGCTCTGTGAAGACACATATGCAGAGCCCAGTTGAAGTCACTCTCATGGAGCAAGTTGTAGGATCAAGTCCTTTATTTGCAAAAAAAAAAAAATCATCAGTGTTTCTCGACAACAAAAGGAACATTCACTGAACACATTATTCATTGCACATTACTTTCTCATTCTTAATAGGTAAGTGACCATGCAGAGATCCCAAAACCACATACCTGCAAAACTCCCAGAACAGAAGCTACTTAGAATATCTTCCTAGCCTTTAAAAATGCTGCCAGTATCTATATACTACTTTCAATGTTCACCATTTCTGCTCATGGTCACCTTGTCCAACTATCCTGATGAAACCATTGGGTCGGTTTAAAAATGGAAACTAGCATAACAGATGGCAGGCAAGTAATCTTGAATGGATTCTGTAAATATACTACAGAAGAAAATAAGAATAATAAAAGTATTTTAATAGACTTGAGACAATGGGGGGTATTCTGGCTTTACTGTCTTCAGTGGAGTCAGGATTTTATCTAATACTCAGCTGCAACAAATTGTCATAGCTTCATTGATGGCAGTTGAGCTATGATAATTTACATAAATTGAGTATCTGGCACCAGACTTGTATGAAAGACCTTTACTTTAACATGTTACGTTCTCTTTCAAGCTAGATAGTAGTTTCAGGATTTTACTGCACCAAGAAGAGGGAAATCAAGGGCTATGCTTAGGATGAACAGGCACACCACATGATTAACTTTCCGTACATGGGGTTTGAACTGACACTCACTAAAGTAAATGGAAAAGCTATTAACTCTAGTGGAGCAGGAGCAGGGCCATGAGTCACATGGTATCGCTACAATGGCATCTGACACAAAAACCGTATATCCATCAGGTTAGTCAAAAAGTTAATTCAAGTTTTGCAGGTTGGATTGTTTCTTCAGAAGTATAGCTAATCAAAAATATATTGCTAACACATGTAAACATTTTAGTGGGTTGCTTGAAATGGAAAGAACCAATGGGAGTTCTTATGCTCACTCACTAGTTATTACAGGTACTACTTTGTAAAAATCATGAAAAACTATTTTGGTAAATTATGACAAAATTGAGTTATTTTCTTGAGTTGTCTTTCAGAATTTCAAGATGGGGTGATTCAGTGTCTTCTGAAGTTATATCTTTCAGTCAAAAAATGTTTAAGTAAGTGCTATGGACATTTTAGCATATACAGTGCTTTCTATTTTGGAAACTTAAAAAAAAATTGAAGTAATTCGGATATTCCTCCATCCCTTCTCTCAGTTTTCAGTTTTTATTGACAATACAATTTATTTTGTGTACATATGAATTATGACTTCTTTTGTGTTATTATGGGTGCTACGAACAAAAAAAATAAATAAATAATACAATAATAATACAATTTGGATGTTATCTGCTTGGTAATTTTGAGAAACAAGATTGACAAACTAGGCTGTATTAGAGGATGAATTAGAATAAATAATTCCTGAACAACCACATTGGACAACTAGAGTAGAAGAATTCAGTTTCCTAAAGTGATAAAAGCTTAGCCCGGCCTGTCATTTTACCCCACATGCTCTGAAATGGTGGTGGTTTTCAGGATATAAACTAAGGTAGCAAGAGTTAAAATGTCCCTAGAATAAACACAACTAGTTTTATTTAAAGTGCTGAGGTATGAAAATAAAGCAACAAAAATATTAAACTTCAGGTATGAAAACTCCAGCTTTAATTCAGTTATAAAAGTGGCAGCTTTTAAAAACTCCCAGATAGCAACTAGCTGTCCATATTATGTTCCAGGAAAGTAACCACCATACTTTTAAGCTATCATTCAACCCTCAAGAATACTATTAATACAAAAGATGTGAAGGCAAGGAGTTGGATTTGAATCACATACTTGGCAGGAGGTCTACGAGTCCTTACCTGTAAGGTATCTGAAAAACAGATGATGTGAAACATGTTTCCCCTTTTCTTCTTACTCTTTACATAAAATAAGTATTATTGTTTAGATCAGCTGACCTAGACCTCAACTATTATGTTTTTCTTTGTTTTCTTATAACGACAACAGTTTCTGACCAGATGGTTTTCTCCACCTTTGTTTGCTCTCCCTCTCCTACTTTCTCCTGTTCATTCCCCCTTTCTCCCTAATGTCTCTCATCTCATACTTTCTCTTTGACGCTCTTCTTTCCTTTCTTCATCTGTATTCTCTACCCCACAGGCTCCAACCTGATATAAATTCATAATTGTAGGGGAAAGGGTGCGGAAGATTGGCAAGGAGCTAAGTGGCGGACCGAGTATGTGACTGAATGTGAGCGGAAGATGCAGGCTGTGCAGTTGAAGGCTGTGCAATGAACCTTGTCCGGCAGATCCTGCCAAAATGTAGTTTAGTATAGTTCAGCATGTTTTTGTCTGTAAACAAGTCAGCTTATATAATATGTATGATTTATGAATTGTGACAAAGTTCCTCCTCTATCTTGGTGGGTCCTGCGCTTATTGGCGGATTTTCTTGCCTCAGAGATTCACCATGTGGGTTGGGGAACAGCCCAGAGACCTTCCCCTCTGGGAGAACCCACAGTCCAGGTCAATTGGGAGGCTTGGGGGGAACCCGGACCCACCCTCTACTCCAGGTTCCAGCCCAGGGCCCTGTGGACTGCAGCTGTCTATAGTGCCTCCTGTAACAGCTGCATGACAGCTACAACTCCCTGGGCTACTTCCCCATGGCCTCCTCCAAACACCTTCCTTATTCTCACCACAGGACCTTCCTCCTGGTGTCTGATAACGCTTGTGCTCCTCAGTCCTCCAGCAGCACACCCACCCACCCACTCACTCTCAGCTCCTTGCGCTTCTTGCTCCCAGCTCCTCACACTCTCACCACAAACTGAAGTGAGCTCCTTTTTAAAACCCAGGTGCCCTAATTAGCCTGCCTTAATTGATTCTAGAAGCTTCTTCTTAATTGGCTCCAGGTGTCCTAATTAGCCTGCCTGCCTTAACTGGTTCTAGCAGGTTCCTGATTACTCTAGTGCAGCCCCTGCTCTGGTCATTCAGGGAACAGAAAACTACTCATCCAGTGACCAATATATTTGCCCTCTACCAGACTCCTGTACCCCACTGGTCTGGGTCTGTCACATATCCCTCCCCCCTGCTCAACGCCAAGGGGTTGGGCAGCTTGGGACGCCAGACAGTGCACACGTGACAAGCCATTGGCGTTGCCATGACGGCTCCCTGCTCTGTGTTGCATCTGGTCAGCCTTGTGTTCTTCTCCTTGTTCCGCTGCATCCATTGAAGAGGGGCATGGTCGGTCACGAGGACAAATCTGCGCCCGAGCAGGTAGTAGCGCAATGTTTCCATGGCCCATTTTACTGCGAGGCATTCTCTCTCCACCACTGCATATTTTTGTTCCCTTGGAAGGAGTTTCCAACTGAGGTATAGAATTGGGTGTTCCTCCTCCCCGACCATCTGTGATGGAACGGCCCCCAACCCTACTGCTGATGCATCCGTCTTCAGGATAAACTCCTTGGTGAAATCAGGGGCTATCAGTACGAGGTTACTGCAGAGGGCAGTCCGTAGGTCTGTGAATGCTTCCTCTGCTGCGTCAGACCATCTCACCAGATCAGGTCCCCGGGCTTTCACTAGGTCTGTCAGGGGGCTTGCCCTTGTGGCAAAGTGGGGGATAAATCATTGGTAATACCCCACCACACCTAGGAACGCCCGGACTTGTTTCTTGCGACTTGGTCGGGGCCAATTTTGGATGGCCTCTAACTTGTTCACTTGGGGTTTTACCAGACCTTTTCCCACAACGTAGCCAAGATATTTGGCCTCTGTAAACCCTACAGCGCACTTGGCAGGGTTTGCTGTAAGGCCAGCTCGCCTGAAGGTATTGAGGACTGCCTCCACCTTCTCCAGGTGGGTTTCCCAGTCTAGGGTATGAATGACCACATTGTCCAAGTAGGCAGCAGCATAACTGTTATGCGGGCGTAATAGCTTGTCCATGAGGCGCTGGAAGGTAGCTGGGGCCCCATGTAGTCCAAAAGGGAGGACAGTATATTGAAAAAGACCCTCTGGTGTAGAGAACGCAGTCTTTTCCTTTACGTCTTCTGCAAGGTGAATCTGCCAGTACCCCTTTGTCAAGTCTAGGGTAGTCAAGTACCGGGCATTACCCAGACGGTCCACTAGCTCATCTATGCGAGGTATGGGGTACGCGTCGAACTGGGATACTTCGTTTAGTTGCCGGAAGTCGTTGCAAAATCTTGTGGTGCCATCAGGTTTGGGCACCAGCACGATTGGGCTGGACCACTGACTGTGGGATTCTTCGATGATCCCCAACTCCAGCATTTTTTTTACTTCTGCTTTTATTTCCTACCTTTTTGCTGCTGGCACCCGATTAGGCCTCATTGTTACTCTGGCCCCAGGGTTCGTGACGATGTGGTGATATGTCTCGGTTGTTCGACCCGGTTTTGTTGAGAACACATCTTGGTTCCAGAAGATCATCTCAGACACCTCATTCTTCTGGTCTGGTGTTAAATCGGGAGACACTCTCACCTGTTTGGAAGGCTTGTTTTCCTGGGTTAGGTCTTTTTGGACCGTTGTGCATGCCTCTTGTGCATGCCAGGGTTTCAGAAGGTTAACGTGATAAATCTGTTCTTGTTTTCTGCGTCCTGGTTGCTGCACCTTGTAAGTTACTTCCCCCATGGGTTCAACCACCTCATAGGGCCCCTGCCATTGGGCCAGAAGCTTGCTTTCTGCCGTGGGTACCAACACCATAACCCGATCCCCTGGTTGGAACTGTCGCACTTTTGCCTGGCGATTGTAATGGGTTCGCTGGGCCTCCTGTGCCTTCTCCAAATGTTCCCGTACAATAGGGGTAACCCAGGCTATCCGGTCTCGCATCTGCATTACATGCTCTATTATATTTTTCCCCTCATTGGGTTCCTCTTCCCAGATCTCTTTGGCGATATCTAGTATGCCACGGGGGTGACGCCCGTATAATAACTCGAAGGGGGAAAACCCAGTTGAGGCCTGTGGTACCTCCCAGATAGCGAACATAAGGTAGGGTAGTAGGGTGTCCCAATCCTTCCCATCCCGACTTACCACCTCCCTTATCATAGCCTTGAGGGTTCGGTTAAACCTTTCTACCAACCCATCAGTCTGTGGATGGTAGACCGAAGTTCTCAGGGTATGTATATGGAGCAGCGTACAGAGGTCCTTCATTAGCTTCGACATAAATGGGGTTCCTTGGTCGGTTAATATCTCCTTCGGTAGCCCCATTCGGGCAAAGATCCCCACCAGCTCTTTGGCTATAGTTTTAGAGGCCGTGTTCCACAGGGGGACGGCTTCTGGGTAGCGAGTAGCATAGTCCAAAACAACAAGTATATATTGGTGGCCCCGAGCCGTCTTCTCCAGGGGTCCCACTAGGTCCATGGCTATTCGCTCGAAGGGGACCTCTATGATGGGAAGGGGTACTAAAGGTGCCCTCAAGTGGGGACGGGGACTGTGCAGCTGACACTCCGGGCAGGAGGCACAGTACCTCCGCATTTCATGTACTCCGGGCCAGAAGAACCGTCGTAGGACTCGTGCCAGGGTCTTCTCTACCCCCAAATGCCCCCCAAAAAGATGACTATGAGCAAGACTTAATACAGCGTTCTGGTGTTTTTGAGGTACTAGGATCTGCTGTACCTTCTGCCCCTGTACTGGTGCAACCCGGTATAAGAGATCCTTCTTCATTATGAAGTAGGGTCCTGGTCCCTGGATTTTTCCTTCCACGGGGATCCCATCTATTTCAGTCACCTCCTTCCTAATGTTGTCATACCTTGGGTCTTCTGCCTGGTCCCATCCAAAATTTCCTCTCCCGGGGCTAATCTGCCCAAGATCTAGGGGCCCAGTCTCTGTTGCCTCTACTGGTTCAGAAGCATTAGGGTGGGGGTCAGACTCAGGTGCTTCTCCCTCCTGCGTGGCCTCCTTTTCAGCTGCACGGGTCCGCCTACCTACAAGAGCGACCCTCTGGCTTTGGGTCAGTATTCGGGTTCCCAAGGCCTTAGCTGCCCTTCTTTCCTTTTTTGTCTTTCTACCCTGTCTGGGAGTGGAGAACAAATCTGGGGATATTTCAGAGAAGATTGGGGGTTGACAGTCTGCTGTGGATGCCTCATCAATGTTAGGGTCCCCATCTTTCTCCAATCCCCCTACTGGGAGTAAGTTTCCAAACCCTGGGAAGTCCCTCCCTATGAGCACCGGGTATGGGAGTTTAGGGACTACCCCTGCTGCTATCTCAGTAGTGTTCCCTTGGATCTCGATTTTTACTGGGATGGTGGGGTAGTAACTAACTGTCCCATGGACACATGTTATCCCCGTACGTTTAGCCTGTAGCAGCTGACTACGCTTCACGAGCTTCCCTGAGATAAGCGTGATAGCACTCCCCGAATCAACTAGTGCCGTGGTCCCTACCCCATTTAGTTTCACTGGTCTGGTATACATATGTGGGGTTAGTGAGACCCCCACAAGGTGGATTAGGGAGCATGGATCTGCCCAGTTCCCCAGGTTACACTGCATAGGCTCCTCAGCATTGGGACACTGTGCAGCTATGTGTCCCCACTCCCCGCAGGCATAACATCTGTATGGAGCCCTAGGCGTTCCCCGGTCTCTTGGTTTGGGCAGTCTAACATCACGATCCTCTTCTCCCTCAGTGCTCCGACTCTTTGTGGTCTCTAATGGGCCTTCAGCCTCTCTCTTTTTCCACCTGGGCCCTCCTGGTGGCCCAGTCACCCGAACTTTAGGGCTTGGTGCTGCTAGTTTAACCCGGGGTGCCTCTTCCTTAACTGGTCGGGTCAGCTCCCTCGCTGTCCTTCGCCTCTCTACCAGGGCGACAACCTCATCATAGGTGGAGGGTTCGTTCTGGCTTACCCAGGCACGAAGGTCTGGTGGTAGTCCCCTCATGTATCGATCGATGACCAGAACCGCTAGTATCTCTTCCGGACTCCGGGACTCTGTTTCCTACCACTTTCGTGCGAGATGGATGAGGTCATACAATTGGGACCGCGGGGTTTTGTCTTCCTGGTACCTCCAACCGTGACACTGCTGGGCCCGCACTGCTGTCGTTACCCCAGATCTGGCCAGGATCTCTGCTTTCAGCTGGGGGTAGTCTGCCGCAGCCTCTTCAGGCAGATCATGGTAGGCCTTCTGGGCCTCCCCACACAGGAATGGGGCAAGGATGCCAGACCACTGATCTCGAGGCCAGGCCTCCCGTAGGGCTGTCCTCTCAAAGGCCAGAAGGTATGCCTCTACATCATCCTCCCGTGTCATTTTCTGCAGCCAATGGCTGGCCCGTATGAGCCGTGTCCCATCATGGCCGCGATTCAGCTCTGTAAGGGACTTTACCTAGTTTACCAGTTCCCACAACATAGCTCGGTCTTGAACAGCCTGGTCCATCAGCAGGCGATTAGTCTCTTGCTGCAGCCACACTGCCTCCTGTTGGGCGGCTGCCTGGACACGGGTAGCCTCCTGCTGGGCCGCCGTAGCTTGTATCAGTGCCCGCACTACGTCATCCATTGTGGTGCAAAAAAATAAACCCTCTCCTTTTTTTTGTTTAAATCACCCTCCTTCTTCCGCCGCGCTGTGCACCCCAAGATCCCACTCGTGACACCAGTGTGACAAAGTTCCTCCTCTATCTTGGTGGGTCCTGCGCTTATTGGCGGATTTTCTTGCCTCAAAGATTCACCATGTGGGTTGGGGAACAGCCCAGAGACCTTCCCCTCTGGGAGAACCCACAGTCCAGGTCAATTGGGAGGCTTGGGGGGAACCCGGGCCCGCCCTCTACTCCGGGTTCCAGCCCAGGGCCCTGTGGACTGCAGCTGTCTATAGTGCCTCCTGTAACAGCTGCATGACAGCTACAACTCCCTGGGCTACTTCCCCATGGCCTCCTCCAAACACCTTCCTTATTCTCACCACAGGACCTTCCTCCTGGTGTCTGATAACGCTTGTGCTCCTCAGTCCTCCAGCAGCACACCCACCCACTCACTCTCAGCTCCTTGCGCTTCTTGCTCCCAGCTCCTCACACTCTCACCACAAACTGAAGTGAGCTCCTTTTTAAAACCCAGGTGCCCTAATTAGCCTGCCTTAATTGATTCTAGAAGCTTCTTCTTAATTGGCTCCAGGTGTCCTAATTAGCCTGCCTGCCTTAACTGGTTCTAGCAGGTTCCTGATTACTCTAGTGCAGCCCCTGCTCTGGTCACTCAGGGAACAGAAAACTACTCATCCAGTGACCAGTATATTTGCCCTGTACCCCACTCCTGTACCCCACTGGTCTGTGTCTGTCACAGAATGCAATGAATGTAGCCAGCTGTTGACCCCATGTAACCTTGAGATAAGCGCGGGGGGATATAGCATTGCAGTGGACTCCCGTCAGTGGAGTCCTGCCTGGCCATCTGTCCCGGACGGTCAGAGTTCCCTGCAGCCCCACCGCGTGCCCTTGGACTCCCTGCGCAGCTTGGAGTGTAAGTTCTTCCTTCAGTAAAGCCTTGCTTTTTTTACTCTCAAGCCTGAGTGTCATTCTTTCGCCGGTATCACGGCCCCCCTTGCGGGCACAATAATATAATAATGTTCATTGTTGCTTGTTTTTTGGCAAGCTGAACCATACAAAGCAGAGTATGAAAAATAATTAGTGTTTACCTGGTGCCTTTCATTTGAGGATTTCAAAACACACTACATAGATGGATTGTAACAAGGAGCTTACCTTTGGGTGGGAGAGCCTGGGGCTAAGCTAGCTCTGATTACAAGAGGAGTCTCATCACCTGAGGGGAATCAGGTAATTCAAGTATAAAAGGCAACAGGAAGCTGCATAGAAAAGGTGTGGTTGAGAAAAGGTTGTTGAAACTGCCAGAGGCAAGAAGGGAATGCTCAGACGCCAGAGATACTGTAGTTGGCTGAAGAAGTTGTTGCAGGAAGCAAGATTGGCTCCTGCAAAGAGATTGAACTGTGACCCAGCTCTGGGAAAGAGGACTGGGAACCCCTTTCTAAGGGGAGAGACACTGAAATGGGATTAGGGCCTGGAGTGTCAGTGTGGACTGCATAACCCGAGATGAGGAATGTTTTAATCTTCCTTTGGATTGTGTGGAGTTTAAGGAGCCCTGTGAAGGAGAAGACAGGACTGGGAAACTGCAGAGGCACCCTTGGGGATGATGAGAGGATGCAATGAGTGGTCTCATCATGCTGCATAGGTGGTAGGGTGACCAGATTTCCTGATTTTATAGGGACAGTCCCGATTTTTGGGTCTTTTTCTTATAGAGGCTCCTATTATCCCCCACCCCCATCCCGATTTTTCACATTTGCTGTCTTGTCACCCTAATAGGTGGTGTTATCCTCATTTTATATAAAGAGAAACTGAGGCAGAGATCTGTTAAACAAGTTGGCAGAGGTCACACGCTAAGCAAGAGAAAGAACTGGGAATAAAATCCCAGAGTACTGACACTAGCCATAAAAAATGGTATATTTCTGTACTATATATATGTATAGAAACAGATATGCAGTTTGTTAGACTCACAGCAAACAAATCATATATGTCAGGTTTCTCAAACGGGGTCACCGCTTGTTTAGGGAAAGCCCCTGGTGGGCCGGGCCAGGCCAGTTTGTTTACCTGCCCCGTCCGCAGGTCCGGCCGATCGCGGCTCCCACTGGCCGCGGTTCGCTGCTCCGGGCCAATGGGAGCTGCTGGAAGCGGCAGCCAGTAAGTCCCTCGGCCCGCGCCGCTTCCAGCAGCTCCCATTGGCCCGGAGCAGTGATCCGTGGCCAGTGGGAGCCGTGATCGGCCGGACCCTGTTTGAGAAACCCTGATATATGTGCACTATTTCCTATTGATGGGTCCAATATTGCAGTTTCTACTCCAGCAAAAGTTCCACTGTATTCAATGTTTTTTCCTTAATGCATAAAGGTTGCATTATCAGGACGAGAGCACACATGCATTGGTTTGTCTACTGTGAATCTAACAGCAGATTGCAAAGAGGAGAGGACTGATTTGAATTACAATAATTAATCAATACAATTAAATTGTTGTTCATATCAGTCATGCATGAAGAACTAAAGAAAGTGAATGTGGAAAAAGAAAACTGGATGGATTAAAACCAGCAGACTAGATGGAATAAGCATACATATAATATAGACACCCCTGAAAACTCAAGGGGAACATTGTGGAAATCATTGTGATGATTAAGACATACCATTTTCCTGCCAGTTGCTGAATAAAAGTAATATAAGGCTTCATGTCAAGTTGTATTGAACATCCATAAATAACAAGAAATTTAAATAATACAAACATTCGGAATAATGGGATTTTTTTTTTAATCAGCGCATTATAGCGTCTCAGAGGCAAAGAATTGGCTACATAAAGCTGAATTATTTTGGATATTTAAGTTAGTCAGACAGTTTGGCCTCCTCAGTCTTCTCTAATAGGGAACACTGGCACAAGAAATTTCAATCTTTGCCCACTTCCTACTTGCTGCAATATTCATTACAGCAGATGGTCTCTGAAACAAATGCAGTTATACCTGAAAATTGCTTATGGTAGGAAACAATGAGGACACACCAGATATACCGAAAATGGCTACAGGCCACAGAGCATTCAGTTCTGTTTAATAAAGTTAGTAGCTAAGTGCAACTGGTCCGGGCTGAAAGTGGGGAGGTGCTAGCAATCCACTTTTTGTACGCAGATAAATTGACTGTCCTAACTATGTCGAGGCCTAACTATATAGGCCCACCTAAGCCCTAAATTTTCAATGGCCTGTAGTTCCAAATTAATTTCTGCACCAGGAATTCCCTAATCTCAAATTGAGTCAAGGAACCCCCATAGATTCAATCACCATCAGTGTGGGATGGTGGACAAGAATGATGATTTAATTGGCATTTTGCTCCAATCAGGATTGAGGCCCCATTAATCTATGCTCGTTACAGACCCAGATGTTGATGTAATACATTGTTTTAGCACTTGACCATGCCGTCTTCTAATGTTACCCCAGTAACTGACAGCCTGCTCTTTACTCACAGCTAAAATACTCCCTTAGCTCAAGTGGAAGAGGCACTAAGGTGTCCAGGGACCCGGGGGGGGGAGGAAAGGGGAGAGATTCGCTTCCCTTTCCCATGCGCAGGGGTAGCTCTATGCCTATAGGGCCTCTTCTCTGCATGGATCTGCAAGGGATGATACTGGGAAGAGTACATGTTGGAGTTTTACAGAGTTGCTTGTTAAGTCTTGGAAAAAGCAACTGTGAGAGCAAAAATGCAGAACTGGAAAAATAAATTAGGGAACAGGAAAAATCTGATCATGTGCTTTATGAGGCAAATTGATCATGCAGGTGAAGTGTATTTTGGCACAGATGGTAGTAATTTAATAACAAGCATCATAATTATCAAAAATCCCAAGGTGCCTACCACCAGCACTAAACTGTGTTCCTTTAAAAAAAACAAAAAAACCAGTCCTATAGATTTCCATTTAACAGTTAATGTAGCCAGCCAGAACACTGACGACAGCCCTCTTGACAAACAATGAATAGCTTTTCTTATAAATGAAGTACTGTAAATACCTTTACATTCTGATCCATAATCCTAACACAAACATGAATCACTTTGTTGCCCAACAGTTGTCAGCCACGGGACTCCATTGACTTTAATATGACCTCATGAGTGTAACTGAGGGCAGAACTTGATCCTTAGAACCCAATCCTGCAAATACTACTAGAGAGAGGGCTTCTTGATTCAAGATTATCCTGTGGCACTTTCCCCCAGAGAACACAATCATCACAAGATGCCCTCTATGAACGGCACAGAGCCAGCTCTGCACCCCCTCTGCCCTCTTCTCACACAAGGACCCAGTGCAGAGAGCATTCCAGGGTGATCTGGAGAGGGCAAAAAGCGAGTGCACAGGGTAACATTTCTTAGCAATTCTGTTCCACTGCAACAGCTCTTAAGGGCCGCTGCAGTAGGGATACAAGTTAGAGCAACCTTCAGAACTACCCAAGCCAAAGACAGTTCCCAAACTGGTACCCAATTCACAGCAGTCTCAGAATAGGGGAAATACATCCCCCCCTCCGTCTATCCCTGTACCAGTCCTAATGCACCTGCAGGGCCAAATTACCATGACAGTTCTTGCTAATGGGGTAATCGCATCAGTGTTAATAGGTCCAGTCCTGCAAACATGACTAATTGAGAGCAATAGGGCTTCTCACATGAGTGAAGTCACTCACAGGCAAAAGTGTCTACAGGATACTTATTAGAGTTGTTTGCCCATTTAAGAGTTTTTTCCATTAGAAAATGCTGATTCATCAAAACCGAAACTGTTCCCGGGAAAGGGTTGGCTTTGAAAAAAATTGTCAAAACATCCCACTCTGACATTTTCTAAATGAAAAAGTTCCATTTTTTCAGGTCAAAACATCTTTTCATTTTGAAATTTAAGTTACTTTATATTGTAACAATTTAAAAAATAAAATTAATGAACTGGTGAGTTTTGAGCACTTTAAAGGATTGGGCCCTTAAAGATTAACAGTCTGATCCTGCCCCACGGAGTCCAAGGGAGTTCTGTATTTGATTTTAAATATTAAGGACAATGAAATAAATTTGGGGTTTACAAATCAATCACTTGTGTAACATTTTCAAAAGCTATTGAAAGTCAATGGCCCTTAGGCTCTTAAGTCACTTAGGGATGTTTGAAAAATTTACCTTAGATTTATTAGTGCAAGCCTACCGATCATCATTCCGAGCCTACTATGTCAAAAACGGAATCACTCCCAGTAAAATTATAGCTCATTTATTATCCCACATTACAACCAGGCATGTATAGACAGTTTAAAATGAAACTGTGAGCTAGAGCACCAGTCTGGGAATAAAACAATCACGTAGTTCCCTGACTCATTTTTTTTCCTCCTTTGAAGTCACCTCTAACTAACTGTCCCATGGACACATGTTATCCCCGTACGTTTAGCCTGTAGCAGCTGACTACGCTTCACGAGCTTCACGAGCTTTCCTCCTGCCGCGCATCCCCAAGGATCCTCTTGCGCACCCCACTTTGCAGACCACTGGTCTAGAGATTTATTCCCCCTCACTGACAGAGTAGCAGGTGACTTGTAGGACCAGGAATGAATATATGTAAGAGGTTACATAATTGTAGTGGTGGGTGGGTGGGGGTGTGTGAAAAATGGATGGACTAAAATGCCCATGAATGTTAAATTCTCAGCCCCACTGTGCCCGCTTGGCAAGGCCAAGAAAGCACAAGGAACCTCTCCCACCACCAGGGCCGCCGAGAGCGGGTTTGGGCCCCGGTGAAAAAAAATTTTCCTGCCCCCCAGCAAGGGCGGACTGGCTAAACAGGGCTGACAAGGGGGGGGGGGAAGCCGGGGCCCCTTCCGGACCGCCGGGCCCCGGTAATTTGTACCGGCTTCCCCTCCTCTCGTCGGCCCTGCCCACCACCTCCACATACCCCATGCAAGGTCTGCATCCTAAATCCTAGTCCTTGCCCTCAGGGAGTGCTGTGCAACCACTTCAAAAGTCTAATCTCCACTTGCTGGCTCTCTCTTGACTTAGAGGAAGGAGGACGACTTTGGCCTCAGTCCCGTCCATCATAGTCAATAGTGCTGGCCCTGTACAGCAGAGAAGGGGTGATGACCTTTTCCAAAGGGTGGCACACAGGCTGCACTCTAAGGCATTGTACCTTGGATGAACATAGTGCTCCCTGGAACTTCCCCAACAGCGACTCCTCTGTATTCAGCGTATTACTTCCACAGATCTCTCTGTTGGAAACCAAGGCAAGCTTAATCCAGCCATAACCAGAGCAAAATTGAGAAGAATCCAGCTCCATCCTCCTTGAGTGCAGAAGCTTCCAGAGCAGTGGAACTGGTACACTACTGCAGTGCAGGAGTGAGGCTGGACGCATGGAGCAGGAGGGGTTGGGGCCTGGGTAGGTTAGGGGGATAGGCGAGGTTGGCAGACCTGCTCCCACCATATTTTCTCCATTCAGGGGATCATGTAATGGCCTACAAAAAAAGTTACTTCATCTATCTGAGCTATCACTAGCCTCCATGGAACAACTCCATCGCTACTTCAAGGACTTCAGGGAGGATTTCTCCACAGTGGCTAGACCAGTGACTTGCACTGAGTGCTGGGCAGAGGGTTTGGCCCTGTATGTACAGAGTCCTGTTAATAACTATAATGATGTCAGTAAAATGCAAATTATCCATTAGCTATCAGTTGGTCAAGTGATTAATAAATCAATATTTTAAACAGGAAAAAGCTATTGTTTCATGTCCTTTATTATACAAATTAATTATTGATGGCCAGTTAACAGCTGAAGAGTTTTGAGAAGTAATTACAGTGCTAATGAACCAGGTGCAGCAGTTACTTTTGTCTCCCTTCTTCAGAGCTACTGTTACCATTTCCCAGCCTGCTGTCTCCTCTGTTAATGTTAAGTGAAAGACACTGTAAATCTAAGCTGACTAAAATTAGCCAATTTTAAAGTGTCAGTAAATGTTAATTTCTAATCATTTATTTAACATTTCTTTTTTTTAAAAAAAAGAAAAGAACAAGTGGTGTGTATTTCTAAAATACATTTTAAGACAGTTTAATCTGGTTTCTTCACAGAAATGGAGTATTCCTGTAGTTAAGGTGCAGGACAGAGTCAAATGATCTGTGCTCTATTCCCAGAATTCTCAGGACCTGATTTCCAGAAATGCTGGGTTCCCTCAGCTCCTGTTGACTTCAGTTAGAGTGGTGAGTACTCAGAGCCTCTGGAAAACCAAGCCCTAGGGATAAGATCCACAAAGGCACTTAGGCACCTAAATCCCATTTTTAGGCACCACCACTGCGATCCACAAAACTCCCGCTTGGCTACTGCCTAACCCTGTAGGCACCTAAACTCATTCAGCTCTTATGTTTTTGCAGTAAAAGTTCACTAGGCACCTATATTCCTGCCTCTGCGCATGCACACTATTGCCTCCCTCTGGTACGGTGTATTAAAATTGACATCTTGACACTTAGGATGAATGTTTATAATCTTATTACTTACTACTTCAAAGGAGTTAATCCTTTGCATTTAAAAAACAACAAACAAAAGGACGACATACACACACTCACTCCTAAAGATCTATTTTGGCAATTGAATGTTTCTACTAAAGGAAACTACAGATTTGTGATGATGTACATACAATCAGTTGCTGGGATTTTTGACAAGTGAGAATCTTTATGACTCAGTCAAACAATATCTTAGATCCCCATAAAATAATCACCACATGAACAATATCTGAAAATCTGTAGGACCGCTTTCAGTGAAATAATGGAGCATTTGGGTTGTACTATTTCAATTCAGTATTTATTTTTGTATTGACAATGTGTCACAGAAGAGAGCTGCACAGCTCAGCTCTCCTTTGCATCCTTAGGGTGAGTTACATATTGGGTTCAGTTCTCACTGATTCAGTGCCAGCCCTGTCCCAGTATTAATTAGAGAAGCTAAGGCTAGTGGAGAATCAGTGTAATGGAGCGCTGCCGCATCTGCCTCCCGCACCATGCTCCCTACATCAGGGTTGGGGTGGCGAGCCTGCTGGTTGAGCAGGCTCCACCAGCATTATTGCAGAAGGGAGCTTGCCTCTGAAAGGGAAATTCTTCACTAGTCATTTCCGGCCAGAATCTGGCCACTTTGCATTGCCTGAGCAGTGAAAAAGACAGATCTGGGCCATTAAATTATGTGACAGAGACTATGCAGATGGGTCAGTGAATGAGACTTTCATCTATATGTTACCAGTCCAAATCCAGCCCCATTCAGAAATGAATTAAAGTTATTCTCATTGGTGGAAGATATGAGATGAACAGAACTGTACAAACTTTTCATTTAAAATCATGTCCATCTGGCCTGTTTGTGTTACAAATCTGAGCCCAGTTTGCTAAAAATTGCATGAACACAGACCTAGTTTATGCTTTTGTTTGAAGCTTAGTTTGCATGGGTTTTCACATGAAACTGGGCCTGTTTAGTTTTCAATCTGTGGGATTGATTAAACCTGAAAGTCAAGGTGAAACTCCAAGTGTGTGAATCCATTGAACTGAAACCAAAACTGAAAGCTTGGTATGAACAATGCTTCTCAGTCCTTAGAACTGCCAGTGTGAGACACGTGCATTGAAATGTGTAAAGTGACCAAAATGTGGGCATGCATTTCATGTTGCACCATAATTGAAAGATTACATTAAAACTTGATTTACACAGTGAGAAAACAACCTTAAAACAAGTAAGGCAGTTTTGCAATCTGTACCAAGTTAATGGCAACAGGTTGTGGGGGACAGCTGTTTACAGATTGCAGAGCTGGTTGACTTGATTCAAGGTGAGAAAGCAGTCTTAAAACATATTTCAGACAAAAAATACGGTTTATGGTGTGATCCACAAAGAAATACACTTGTTTCACTTTGGGTCATTTGGGAGGCCCTACTAGAGGAGAGGTTCCTGTTCTGCAGGTGTTTCATGGTGCATCAGAGGAAGAAAGTCTGCAGGGGGAAAGTAAGGACCTGCTGTAACTGTCTCTAAAGTCAATCAGTACAGCCAACCCATTCAACTCAGTGACATGCAGTTAATTCCAGCTGCCTCGTCCAACATTATTGCTGACTGCCCTTCTCCCACCCCCCAAAATTAAAACAGCCCCAACCCTTACTTTAGGGCTGGTGCAACTGTTGCACTGCATACTGTAGCCTGTGGACCTTCAATCTGCTGCTCCTCTCCAGGGAAATGATGGAGAAGTTGGTCCTGCTACTGCTGCAGTTTTTCTGGGCTCCTTGCTCAGCTCTCCTCCTGAGACACAGAAGCCTGAATGGGAGGAAATAGAAAGAGCCCACCAGCTAGGCTGACCAGATAGCAAGTGTGAAAAATCAGGACAGGGGTGGGGGGGGGGTAATAGGAGCCTATATAAGAAAAAGCTCCAAATATCAGGACTGACCCTATAAAATCGGGACATTTGGTCACCCTACCACCAGCTCAGAGCCAGATCTTCTCATTCCTCCCTGCCCTCTCATGAATAGGGAGTCAGCCTAGCTGCTTTACCCTTTCTCCTACCTAAAAATCTAATATCAGTTCCTGGGCAGCTCTCTTGTCTGGTGGCGAGATGGGGAAGATAGAGACAGGAAGCCTTGTAGAGCTGCAACAACAGGAACATTTCCCCCAGCCCCCCTCCCCAGGAAGGGATGCTGGCTGGCTGGAGAACACAGGAGAGTATTCTGTGCAGCAGAGAAAAACAGCAATGTAAGATGCCTTACAGTTGAGAGCTCTGAGCAGGAACCTCTGCAAATCACAGCTGAGTTTTGCTCAGCTCTAGACATGAGCTTGTGGTTTCAACCTCTCAAAATTACCATCACAGTTGTCACTGGTTGGCACTTTTGTTGTTTGGAGTTCCAAAACAAAACAAACAAACAAAAAACCACCTGACAGCAGTGCAGGGAAGCCTGCAGTACTGTTATTCATGCTCTGCCAGCTCGGTGAATCAACAGAGGATGTGCATCATCAGAGCTGTCAATCCAATACCTTTCACAAGTTAATTCACTTAACATGTTTTCCATATTTTAAATGCTATTTCAAAACTGACCAAAGTACATCAGAGTTTGTCAGGGTGGTTTCTTCAGTAAAAGATTGTTTTTTGCTCTGTTTGTCACTCTTGACTATTCTTTTCAGTTGTTATTGCTACAGTAGTTCATATAACAGTAAATTGTCACAAGATGCATGAAATGTTTTTAAATACATGGATAGCCCTGAAGAGACAACCTACTGTATATGCTTTGCTGTTTTTCTGGGCCATTTCTCTATTAGAGATACTATATAATCTGGTCCAAGATTTTCCAATTTGTAAATGTGGAAACCACTAATGTTCCTGTCTACTCAGAATGACTCATGAGTTGCTGATGTCATGCATAGGAGAGGGAAATGGGCTCTGAAGTCAGTGTGAGCATCACAGCTGCATACCTGTCAAGTCATATTGATCTCCCATTTGATTACAAATGGAGTCACCCAGGGCCAAGTCCTACCCTTACTTACATCTGATGGAACTCAGTGACTCTAGTAGGGCTACACTGGATGTGACTCAGAGCCAAGTCTGTCCCCCAGCTACTAGCACATATGCTGCTCATATGGAGAACTTTGTAAAGGACTGTCTTAATTCTTTTCTTCTCCTTATAAAATGGTAGCTGGCACATGGATTATTCAGATGGGAAAAGCTGAAGTTTTTAATCATAGGTACTTGTTCCAAATAAACACTAAGAGTCAACAGTTAGTCAATCCTTCAAATATCTTTTCCTCTACTCTTCCTACTTTCTTCTTATACCCCTCCTCTTCTGTGACTGTTACCTCTCCCTACCAATATCAATTGATCTCATTCCTTTTCCTTCTGAAGGAGAGAAGAAGGAGGAGGATTGACAGGAATCAAGCAATCTATAGGGTGAAAAGTGCTATGGATAGGTGTAGTCATCCATAGTGTTCCAAAGGTTATACTCCCTGCAGTGTTTTTATAGTGTTCCTGAATTAGAATCTTGTTACACACGTTAGAACTTTGATCATTAAGGGGAGGGGCATGAGCCTTTTCTCACATGACTTCATTATAGCCACCAATCTGCTCTCCACAGCCTTTTAGAACAGTTTTTAAATGTGTCTTTCTCCCTGTGTCATTTAATTCTGATATCCAATGAATGTATGTGACCGTCTGGCACTCAAGAAAGCACTGTGTATGCACAATTGCTATTGGTTCATGCATTAAACCACCACAATGTTTACTCTGAACAATAGCAGGAAAGGAACAATTGGCATGGTAGTGATGAAAATGGTGCCTTGTACTGTGAAAATATTTTGGAGATCTTTAAAGAGGGGCTTATATCACCAGCCAAAGATGGTTTAAGTAGGACAGAGAAAGTTTGAAAGGATTCAAGTGGGACTACTCATATTGCTGTAACAGAAGATTCTAGAGATACTATCCTATTAAGACAAATATGGATACATATTAAAGAAAGCCCCTCAGCAATGGATATATTTTGGTTATTCTACTTCTGACAGAATGTTCCACTGGTAGTTGTGAAGTTACACAGATTGGCAGCTCTAAATGTCCCACCCCAGGGCATTTGAAAATCCCACACAGCACAGTTTACAGTTAAGGTTTCCTGACACTTATTATAAAAATCCTGTTTTCAGTTGTTTATAACTTTGCCAAACCTATACTTTTTGGGATAAAGTTTCCTATGCTGGGAGTCTGCCTCAGGCCAAATTCTTTTGAAAAGTTTCAGCTAAAATGATTTAGTTGTTTCCAACAGGGTGATTAGAGAAAAACATATTTTGCCCAATAAACCTTACTGTTTCAGTGAGAAGCTTTAGTGCCTCAAAACTCTGGAGTAGGGACTTGAAATTTGGCAGAGGGGTTGCCCTCATGTCATGGACATGATTTGTCATCCCTGTGAAAATTCATCTGAATTTGGCCAAGTTTAAAAAAAAAAAAAACAACTCAGTTCACACATGCTTGGTACTTTCATTAGAATTTGGCAGCTCAGTTCTTTGAAGATTGAGCATGCTGTAGCCCTCAACTGCGTCCAGGCTGCAAATGCGCCACCCCCACCCCCAAACCAATGGAGCATGCCCCCTCCTAGGGATGGAGGTGAGCAGGACTTTCTCTACAATTGTTCCTCTGGGCTGCCAGGGTGCCACTGTGGTATTGGGCACCAGAACTGAGAGCAGGGAGACTTTATTGTGCTTTCCATACTTCCCCTGCTGGTGCTCAGACACTGTGGAAGCAGCTTGATTTGAATGTCAATGGGTGAAGAATGGGGGTAAAGGAGGGGGAAAAGAACCAGGGCAAAGAGGGTTATGAGTGGGGGCTAAGAGGTGAGGACAGGTACAGGAGAAAATAGAAACATGGGGGAAGTATAGAGTGGAGGGGAAGGCAGAAGTCATGGGGCAGAAGGATAGGAGCAGGGGGACAGGGTCAGGAGTTGGGTGGATGATGTGGACAGGCAGGAGCTGAGGAGGGGATGGTGACAGGGGAGTTGGGAATAGAAGCCGGGGACAGGGAGAGATTGGGGGAACATGGGCAGAAGGGTCTGTAGCCACTATAGCACGCTCCGCTCCCAAACCTGGAGCTAAACCAATTATTTATGGGACTTAACATTCCTTTGCTGTCTAGCAAATAGATGTGACTACCAGTGCTGTGTTTCCATACCCCTCTAATGACAGCTCCACCTAGAAGACAAGAGCCTTCTCCTGCTACCAGCTACTGTTAGCCCAAGTGGTACAGGACAAGGCTGTGAACATTAAGAACCCAACCCTGTTGATTACCCATGTTGGGGTCAATATGGTTTCACGATGCAAAATTTAAATATTAATTTTTAATAGGAAATTACACTTAAAAAACAATGTTAAAAGAACACTGAGGTTGCAAAGTCAAGCCCTCAAAAGTTTGGCAATGCCAGAATTAAAGTTGCCTGTACAACGTTCATTCAGCCCCCTTAAGCATTTGCATTAGGATACCGTCTTTAGTTACATGCACTTCTAGAAGCAGGCCAAATTAAGGTTCCATACACAGCCTTAATACTGGCATTTCCAAACTTCTGAGTGCGAGACCTTAAAGTTCTTTGAACATGGGGTTTGCGATTTTTGGATGGGATGAGAAGAAGGGGTTGATAGACACACATACAGATAGAAGAAAATCTGTTCATGAAAATCCAGACAAGCCTCTGATGAACATGACAGATTATACAATGAACACCTGATTTTCTCACTCTGCCTATTTGAGACTGCCAAACACTCAGAGCTAATAAGGTATCCAAGTTCTGTACTGTGAAACATTTCTACCTGTTGACAAAAATAGCCTCATCTACTCTCATAAGAAAGGAGAGAACAGTGCAGTGCTGTCAGTATTTACATCAAGTAAATTTACACCAAACATCAAGTGATAAACTGCATTAGGCGTTACTCTTCACTTAATTTTCTTCAAAAAAAAAAAAAAAATTGGTAAGACCATATTTTGAAGTTTTAGGAAAATGATAGCTTTGCTTCTGTAAGACGCAACATCGTCTGACTCAGAACCAGAGCAAATACCATTGATTGTTAGAGCCACAAGATCAGGTACTTTGTCAATTATATGGCAATAAGGCGAAAATTCAAAATGGGGTTATTTTGGCTTATTGGGGCTTGTGTGATTTTTTATTGAGTTCTCATCTGCACATATTATAATATTGAGTTTTACTTTGAGTTTCAGATTCAAACAAACCCCCAAACACAAAGTAAAACTCAGCTGAAACACCAACATTCTTCTAGTTTTAGTGTGAAATTAATATCACTGTAAGGTTCACACGGAAGCTCAAGAAACTTAGCAAACCTTTCAACTAACCCGAACTGAGTTTTGAATTTTTATCTAAATCAGACATTTTGAGAGTTTCATGTAGTTGGGTTTCATAACAAAAATGTTGCATAACTCTAGCTGGAAGAAAAACTATGGAATATCTTCAATTAATCAATTAATTGCTTGCAAATAACCAACATACTGAAAGTTGTTTGCAGACTTTTTTCAGCAAATATCATCAAGAATATTGTAAGCTGCTTGTGGAGAAGCAGAAAGGACAAAAAGAAACTAAGCTGGTCAAATCAATGTATATGTATTATTTGCTCAGGTCTGATCATGGTATCCTATCTGACCAAATAAATGTTTACATATTTCTAACACTAAACATGAGAACAGTTATTGAAACACCCTGTGCCAGGAACAAATTCAAATTAATCTCGAAGACCTTGCTAAGTGCTAGATTGCTCCTTGCAAACAAGGAGCAATGCTAGCAGTGCAGATACAAAGATACACTGCACTAGAGACAGAGTGGCCAGAGCCATTCTGCCTGTGGGGTGATGTGGCAGGCACAATGTTTCTGAGGATGTTGGAGGCAGTGATGCTAGAAGTGACATCTTCTTTTGGAGATGCAGTATGCACTCTTCCTCATCTCTGCCTCAGTCAGCTCAGACCCCGGCAACACCCCAATTTAACCTACCCTTTCAGGGCAGTAACATCTGGCCACAACAACAATTCCTATACCTTGATCCGAAGGCAACAAGATTAATGAGTAACGTCACTGCGTGGCATCTTCACATACCCACGCTAGGGAACCAAAATCATTTGATTTAGAGGAAGATTTGGAAACTGAGTGATGAAGATTTAACCTGACTTTAAATGCGGTTTTGCAACTCCTTGATTTTATGAGTACTCACATTGTACTGGACGTTGCATGAAGGAGATACAAGTGTCACATTTGAGCGTGCCGCCAATAAAGGATTTAGAGTACAGGACATTGCCAATTACTTCACATACTCTAGAGCCGGTCATGCTGAACTTCAGCTATCAAGACTTGTTTCTTCTTCTCCTTGTCCTGCAAGGCTTGATTTGTACTAGGAGTATGGACTGAACTTAGATGATATTTCACAAGTTTTCTTAGCAATTCTTGTTCTATTCCTGCAGTCAAACATACAGCCTTGCAGAAGAATTACAGGTTATATTTGTATATTTTATTTAAGCAGAACACTTTATGATCTGCTTCAAGATGGAATCTCACATACAATACTCTATCCAGGAGATCAGGCACAGGTTCCCTAACAGATCTCCCTTATCTCTGTTGCTTTCTTGTCCTGGGCTCATTCCACGTAGCTGCCAATCTTCCTTCTATTTACTGGTCCAATATTTTGAATTCATTCTCCTGCCGCAGCTCTCTCATTACAGAGCAGGATGAGATCCAGGCTTCTGACACCTTCCTCTGAAGCATGTGGTGCTGGCCACTCTCAGAGACAGAATACTGGACTAGTTGGACCTCACACCTGATCCATTATGGGAATTCTTATGTTCCTATGTCCTCTGGGGGCATCCATTTATTGTACATCTAGTGAGTCTACTAGAAGACCAGAGACCCTGAAAGAGAGTTTCCAGAGTATAGGAGGGTGTTGCAGGCAGGAATCTGTCAGGGACTGTGGGTATGCAGACACAGGAAGGGAGCTGCTCGCTTTGCACTCATATCTGTCAGTGTTAAAACAGCCCCCAAAAGCATCAGTATTTCTTCCAGTTACTGTAGGAGCCAAATTCTTAACCTTTTACTCCAGCAAAGCTTCCATTGATTTCATCTGGGTAAGGAATGCAGGATATTGCCCATAATAAGTAAATAAGACATAGTCTACATACAGTTTTTGTACCAGAATAATTTTCAGTTATACC
This sequence comes from Emys orbicularis, assembly GCF_028017835.1. NCBI lineage: Eukaryota > Metazoa > Chordata > Testudines > Emydidae > Emys > Emys orbicularis. The sequence goes on from NC_088691.1 coordinate 27,463,744, forward strand.
AATACAACCCCTAGTATGGATGGTGTTATATTGGTATAAAGGTATATTATACCCATGTAGCTTATTGTCCTTCCCTTATAAGAATAAGCTATACCAGTATAAAACACCTCTATATTGGTACAACTTTGTCCACACCAGGGAAGTTGTATTATGCTAACTGTGACATTACATCCCATATTCTTCATAGAAACATTGATATGATATATGGCAATACTAAGATATGTTTCATGCAAGATGGGTCATGTGAGGTATCATTGAAAAGGTTATGATCTACTGAATGTGTTTATCCAATTTGTCTGCATGTATCATTTCTGTGTCTGAGGTTAGGAATATTGACTTTGTAACAATTACAACTGTGTGTATTTGGGGGAACGCCCACCAGACAACAGGCAATCAGCCTGAATGAGCCATTTAAGAAGGACAATAGAACTTTGAAGATACTAATCTCCCACCATCCTGAGGAGCTTCCTGGGATGTTGCTTTGACACTTCAGGGTCATCTGATGATGTCACCTGGCACATAGTACAACCTTGGACACTGCTGGTATTTTTCCACTGGAAACAAAGGGTTCCCGCCTTATGTAAATTTGATTTAAGGCTGGGGAGTAAGGTAACCAGGACTTTTCTCCATTGCCTCCCTGTCCAAGAAGGAAGATTGCTAAAAAAAACACCTGAAGGGAAAGGCAGGGACTGAGTCCAGGCTGAGATAGAGATCCAGTCTATAAAGAGAAATAACTGGCACTCTATGCTACAGGAACTCTGCAATCTCCCTAAAACAACATTTAGGGTGAGAACTTACATTTTGTAACCTATTTTGTGAGTGTATTAAGCTTAGTTTGCGTGTTTTGTTTTATTTGCTTAGTAATCTGCTTTGTTCTGTTTGCTATCCCTTATAATCACTTAAAATTTACCTTTTGTAGTTAATAAACTTATTTCTTGTTTATTTAAAAACCCAGTTTGTGTAATTCATATCTGGGGCGGGGGGGAGAGAGGAGGGGAAGCTCTCCACATTGAGGGAGGGGGTGAATTTTTATGAGCTTGAGCTGTGCAGATCTTGCTATACAGCACAAGACAGTATTATTTTGGGTTTACACCCCCAGGGAGGTGTGCACGTGAGTTCTGGGTAAATTCCCAAGCTGAATCCTCCCTCACAAAGATGATTTCAGTTTGTGTCTGCAGCCGGGTGTGGCCTTACCTGTGTGTGGGCTAGAGAAGGCTTGAGGACCTGGCCCAGTAAGGACAGGGTGAGGAAGCCCAGGCTGGTGGAATGAACAGGCTCAGTGGAACCACAGCACATCAGGTGGCATCCCACATCAACCCATCACTAACTATCCAGTATAGTTAAAGCTGAACAACTTTTGTGTTTAGACAAGTTCTAAGTAAAACTTTTATTTTTATTTCAATGCGTGGTTAAGAGTAAGTTGGACATAACACTAGAAACAAGAGCATGGATTAGACTGACTAATTGATCTCAGTGTGGTCAGTGAATAGGACAAAAGATTAGGAATTGGGAATCATTAGTTTGTTGTGTGACTGTAGGCAAAGCAAAGACTCCTGGTGCTCAATTTCCCTTTCTAAAATGGGGAGAGTGAAACTTACCCACCTCTATAGCATGCTTTGAGGACTATCGATGAAAAGTACTATAGAAGTTCTGAGTATTATTCTTACTATTTACCAGTTCTAATTTCTACATTGATATGACAAAATGTATGTGATTTAACCAACAAATACCATTGTATATAATGATCATTCATACAGATCAATATTCTTTTAAACATTTTACTTGTATAAAATATTCTGTCTGTGTTTAACTTTGTGCACACTTAAGTCAAGTCATGGTTACAGGAGCACTTAGTCACTTTGCAATGACACTGGATTCAGAGTATATACATTGTTTTACAGTAAACACAACACAGCCATTTCATATTTAACTCGTATTATCTTGGAGGAATGAAATCATACTGACAGTCTAGTTATACTTATTCAATGGGGACCCAATCCTAAACAGAAAAGCTTTGTCTACTTGAAATTCTGCTGCAGCTTGATGGAGCTCAGGAAAAGAATCTTCAGACCCTACATGTGATGCTGATCTAGAATACTCAGGTACTTGGCTTGCAGACAGATCTTGCTGGATATTGGGGGCCAGACAGTGCTTAATTTCTTGCAGGGCTTCCTCTAGGCTTGACACTTCACAGCCCCAGCACCTCTGGGCGTGCTGTGTCAGTTACGGAAGTTAAAAAATTTTTTTTGCTTGAGCCCAGACACCTCTTTCATTACAAATTAAGCACTGGGGCCAGGGTACTGGAAACACCTGCTGCTTCTTACTGTGTGTAGTTTGTGCTGTGAAGATTTGCACTATACTTGGAACCACTGCTTGCTTTCCAATGTGCAGCAAACACACCCACTTTTCATCCCCCTCATGTCTTCTTGTACACACCTGTGACATAAAAATCATTTATTTAGCACACAGAGGGCTGGGGAATTCTCCTTCACAGATAGATCCCCTACAGATGGGAGGTTCCCCCACCACCATTTCCCAATAATTGTTTATTTTCAATTGCATTTTGACCTTGGCTGACTGCAAGAGGCACTTAAGGATTTAGCCTTAGGTGAGTAAATCTAAGTTACTTAATATACATACAAGGCTTCATGCTGACTATAATTTTGGATGTTAATACAGTACCTTCAGCTGAAAAAGGTGATGAATTCAAAAAGCAGGAATTGTCATTACCTGCTCTGCCAGTTGTTCAGTAGTTTTCTTAAGAAACTCTTCAAACCCCTTGTAAACAGGGTCACCTCCTCTCAGGGCACCTTAATAAGACTATAGAGAGTTCAAAAGTATAAGAAAGTTCCCATTCTTGGGGTCTACTTTAAGTCCAAAGGAAAGTCTCTTTTGCCCAGTCCCCAACAAGGCCTAGGTCCTCCTACCTGCAGAACTGTCCTCTCTGGTTCTCTGCTATCTTCTCTTCCTCACAAAGGAGCCCCACAGTCTCCTCAAGGCTGTTTTAATCCCAATCAGCTGCAGCCCTCACTTAGCTGATTGCCTTCCTCTTTGTTTTATTCCTCTCCAAACTGAGAGGGGACAGCAGGCACCCATCCCCTTCTCTTCAGGCACCTTCTCTCTCAAAGCCCATTCCTTATCTATGCTAGGCCTGATTTGGCCACTTGACCCTCCTCATTCTCCCTACTCGGGGAGGAAAGTTGGTTATGTGACAGATGGGGCTGGGCCCATCTCCTCTTAAAGGGGCCAGCCACCATTTGACACCTCACCATGAGCTCTGATACTTTTTGGCCAATAGGATGAATGCAGAATTAGAGTTTTGTGGCCAGATTTTGCCCTCATTAACACCCAGCCAACTTTATTGACTTCACTGGGTTTTTACAAGTTTTCATGTATATAACTAAGAGGAGGATTTGGCCTTCAGAATATGCACACATACACATGCTAATACATACTGTGTACTGACTTTGTGTATCAGTGAACTTCCAGATTTATTGTTTCTCAAGGTAAACACTGACTTCAGTTTCACCGTGGTGAATATTTACACCTCAAATCAATAAATATTGATGCTCTCTTCCACAGAAGTCAATATCTGCTTAAAATATATATATGGCGAAAATAATCAGTAAAAGCAAATCAAAGTCATTAATAAACATTGCATCATAAGTGAGGTCTGTCCTCCAAAAATAAGGGATACTTTATTATCTGTGCCTGTGAGAAATAACAGAATTGTTTTCCCCTAATATTTTATTATTATTTTAAAGATGACGTAGTATATTTGATTGAGTTGGAGCTACTTAATATGGTGAAAGATAGAGGCATTCACTTAATTACTGTACAAACACTGATCCTCCAGTTTGGCTGAGCTATAATCAATACATGATTAGAGGGCAGGAGAATCTAATCCTGTGGCCATCCTACTTCCAATCCACTTCCTAGCATGTTAGAGCAGCCTGTAGGCTGCTCTGTCTTGCAGCATCTGCCAATAGCCCCCCAGAGGCAGCTACAGCAGCTAGGGATCAGGTGGGTGCAGAAATATCCCCCACACGACTCTTACTTCCTCAGGTATGCCTCCTGTGCCAGGGGCCAAGAGAAGGCAAGACAACTCTATGCTGCCTAAGGATTCTCCTGTGCAAGGGGAAATCATCCAGTGGCTGGTTAATCTGAGTTTATAGCTGCTTGACATTGCTATAGCAGCACAAAAACAACTAGAGCATACTAGTAAATCTAGCTGAGAGTCTGCAACAAGCTGTTTACTCATTAACAAACATTTATGCTTCCTGTCAGTGGCTTTGTGTGGTCCAGAGTGCAGAAATATTGTGTGAAGCAGACAAGGACAACCAACAGAAAGCTCTACATCCCCTCTGTGCCACAGAGCTATGCTCCAAGAGAGCTCCATCCATGATAACTTCGGAGGGAATATTGGAAAGGTGTGGGATTGTATTTGGGTTTAGGAGTGACCGATGGAAACCTAACTCTGTAGCTCCAATAGCTACGCAGGGAGCTAGCAGTGACATCAGAGTGACTCCTCAGTCAAGTCACAGCATGCAGGGCAGGATTTCATCTCTTTCCCCAGCTGTTACAGGACCTCCTTTGCACAAAACCAAATTCCTTGAGCTTTGCACAAGGAGGACAATTTGACCCCTAATAGCTAAAACACCAGGGCAAAACATTTATGTCTGTGCAGTCCCATTTCCTGCCATGTGGCTCCACAGTTCTAAATCAGACCAAAATTTGACTGGGAATGTTTTAGCAAAAAATATATGGAAATCTCTCTCTCAGATTTCTTGAGTATGAATGTTTTTCTCTGGAAATAACATTTTGAAGTCAAGAGGAGGTTAGAGGTCCAAGCAATTCTATACTTTGCCTCTGATAGAACAGCTCTCCAATTGTCTCATCACAGGTGGATAATAGTTTACACTGAACTCAAATTCAACTGGTGAGGACGTATTCTATTTACATATGCAGTCAAATTAGTTTAAATTGCTCCAGACTTCAGCATTGTCGATGTTTGAGGAGGTAAGCAATAGCACTTTGCTGATTCATCATAATACTCTACTATTTAAATCAAAACATGACGCAGGATCTTCTTCTTTCATGTAACCATGTAATTAAGTTTATATGCTGTGTTGTGCACATTGCACTGGACTATGTGTGTTTCCAATACTGTCTAATGTTGCTATGGGCTGTATTTAGAAGGATAATCAGGTTTATGACCCCAGATTCTTTCCTGTTTCTCAAGACAGCAGAACTGAACTCACTGTGCTTTGTTCTTTGAATTATCAGCTTCTTCCCCACTTTACTAAATTACTGTACAAACACTGATACACAGTCATGATACCCAGCTCATTCTCAACAGCATATAGCCTGACAACAAGGGGTATTGTTAAAGTTAAGTTTAAAAACTGTAATTATGTGTGCCTCTGTGAAATCCAAGAGATGGATCAGAGAGAGGTAAATGTCCCAGAGCCATTTCTCCATCTTGGCTCCTCACTTGAATCATAGTACAGGGAACCATATCTTCTGTCACATCGTTCATCCCCTTTCTGAATAATAAGATATCTCTTCTAGTTACAGTCAGGGGATTCCCCCACTCCCTTTCAAACAGCACTATTTTGGGTTTCCTTTATTCATCCCAAACTCAATTCTGTTCAAACTGGACTAGACTGAAGACAGCACATCTTTGAATAGACAGCTATTGTATTCATATTTTTCATGCAGAACCTACCAATTTAAATTCCCTTTAAAATTAAACCTTACACATATGCCCCTTTAAACTGCTTTATAGTGCGTTGCCTATTGCATCTGCAAAACTTGCTCTGTATAGGGCTCTGAATGTGTCTTTTCCCCTTTCTTACAATTTAGAAGCTATTTCAAACTAAAATAATTACAATAGAAAATTGCTTCAGAATACACACACACACACAATTTTCTGAGCAAAAGTTTAAAATATTGTTTTTTTAAAATTGGGGAGTTTTGAACTTTTTCCCTTCAGCACAGTGACAAAACTCTCTAGCTACTTACAAATCAAAGTTGAGCCTCTGGGCAGGAAAAGACTTGAGACAAAAGATCTAACTGTTACCATGAGAACATATGAATGGCCATATTGGTCAGACCAATGGTCCATCTAGCCTAATATACTGTCTCCTGAGAGTGGCCAATGCCAGATGCTTCAGAGGGAATGAACAGAACAGGGCAATTATCCATCCCCTGTCGTCCAATTGCTCCAGCTGGCAGTCAGAAGCTTAGGGACACCCGAGCATGCGGTTGTGTCCCTGACCATCTTGGCTAATAGCCAGTGATCAACCTATCGTCCATGACTTTATCTAATTCTTTTTTTGAATCCAGTTATAGTTTTGGCCTTCACAATATTCCCTGGCAACGAGTTCCACAGGTTGACTGTGCATTGTGTGAAGTACTTCCTTTTGTTTGTTTTAAACCCTATGCCTATTTATTTCATTGGGTGACCCCTGGTTCTTATGATGTGAAGGGGCAACTAACCCTTCCTTATTCACTTTCTCTACTCCATTCATGATTGTATAGACTTCTATCATATCCCCCTTCATTCAGCTCTTTCCAAGCTGAATAGTCCCATTCTTTTTAATCTCTCGTCATGCCACTCTCATTCTTGCTATTGCTCTAAGCAGCAGTTGCGGAAAAAACAACCTGAATTTTAAAAGCACATACATTTAAAATGAACTGAAAGATAGCCCTAGCCCTTCCCTATTCCCACCTGAGGTCTATACAAAAAATAAATAAACATAAAAGGAAAGGTGGAAAACCCATCCTTTTCTCTTCACCCTGAAAAGCAAAACTTTACAGAAGTCCAATCAGGCAATAGGAGTTGTAGAAACTCTAAACCTAGGGGACAGGACTTCTTCCACTCTCATTAAGAGAGATGTGCACATTAAATGGTCCCCTGCTACTCACTCTGACTCAGTGAGAGCTGATTATCACACAGTGCCTCGTATATATATAAACCCAGATATTGAGCAGGAAAGAAAAGTGAAAATTGTCCTTTGGAATTTGAGTTTAGGGCCCTCAGCAATAGAGGGTCTTCTATAGCAACAGGGAAAGCATAGAATGGGATGACAGCACTGTGTGGAATCTGGTGACATCATTGTGGTGGTCTGGAAAGGACTGGCTCTTTGATTTGTGCTTGGAAGCATTTTGTGGAGCAGCAAAGTGAATGTCTAAAGTTGCAATAAGGAAGCTGCATTTCTTTTTTCTTGTATTAACTTAGCAGTCAGGTCATAGGTTTATTTCCTCTTACAACAACTTTTGGAACAGAGAATACATCAAATTACATAGAATCTTGGAGCTTTTGAAGTAAAATGTACTTCGGTGGTGGAATTTTAAAAGGTAACAAGATAAACTATTTTCTTCCACTATAGTTATGCATGATATAGAGAGGGGGTCCTGTTATATAACCAAGATCTAAACACACTTGAGCACTATGGAAATTCAGATCAGGATCTGACCTTTACATTTCGGCCCTCTCTCTACAATACAAAATCCCCACATCTAAATCCTCAAGAAATTTGGGAAAATTTGAAACTTGGACCGGGTCCAAAGCTTTGCAACTAGGGACGATGTTTAACACAATGTAAGTGTTTTTATGTCAACAAAGATATTACTCTACATTAAGTTATCCTCAGTGCAGGTACATTATTATGGGCTTTGAGCTGTGTATTCATAAAAACAGTCTGAAAATATAATTTCAGGCTTTTGTGGGAAACTGGCTGCACATCCAAAATTTTATTAAGGAAGAAATCAATGATCCTGTGTCACTTTGCCAAATGACAACTAAGCTGAGGTTATAATAATTGGTATAAACAATAAAGATTCAGAGCTATATTCTTGCATTCTAAGTCACAGTGAGGAGTAACTTACTCCATAAGTAGTCCCACTGAATCAATGGAAGTTAAGCACATGCTTAAAACTAAGCATGTGCTTAAAATGTTTTGCTATTTTGGGATAGATTTAAGCATGTGCTTTCCTAAATCAGAGCCAGAGTGAAGGGAGAGGACAGAAACCCAGATTTTAAAGTGACATTTCTTTTACATTCTGCAGTGGTGTGCTAAACACTGTTGCAGTGGAGAACTCAAGCTTGGGGGCTTGTCTTTAGAATCCTCATTTCCAAAACAAACATAAAGCAATTATGGGTGAAATCCTGGCTCCAGTGAAGTGAATGGCAAAACTCCAATGACTTCAGTAGAGCCAGGATTTCATCCTGTGGATATATTTCCCCGTGATTTAATGCCCCCTCTCATGTTTGTATTGTTTCAAAAACATGTGGATAGCTGCTATTCCTTTGAATATCTCCCGGGCCTGCCTGACAGGTCTGTTCATGGTGACATCAAGGATGAGCTGTGGGGCTGTATATTTACCTCCTCTACAATGCTTAAGGAGGTAAAGGCACATTGCCAAGATATACAGCTCCGCCTGGCTGACATCATAATTAGACCTGTCAGTCATTCAGAGAAAGCCCAGCTCTGTATCTATACAGAGGAGTCCTCCCTTCCAGCCACCTGACATTTCTAGCAACTGCCTAATGATATTTAAATAATAAATAAATACATAAGTGAATAATATTTAGTTCTTATTTAACACTTACTTATTTTCAAAATGCAGTAAAACCACTAACTAATTAATCTGACTGATTAATCACTTGATTGCTATGGAAGATAATTGGGTTTTGCAGAGCTACAGGCTTCCTTCTGATGAGGGGGTTGGTTTGAGGGGACATGTAGAATAACTGCTGTGACAATGTTTTGTTTATTTAGGCCTACTTAGCTTCTAGCAAGGCTTCAACAGGCCAGCTACTGCAGAGCCAATTTGCTGGAAAACAGAGCTGTTAAAACCAAGAATTGCTTTAAATTTCAGTTTTAAGAGCATCTGGGAGCAATAAAACATCTAATTTTAATTTATTTTCATGGGGAAAACTCCAAAGCATAAAGTAATGAGAGTACTAAATTATTGTTTATTTGCAACACCTTAAAGATTTAAAGAAGGCCATTCCCAAGAAATATTTTAAAATTCCTGTACAATTATGCAGTTTTACTGTAACAGCACTTATCACTGGATGAGCAAAACTGTTTTTGAAAGGGAAGGAGCTACTGATTTTGTTTGTTAAGGGCTCTAAAAAGTAGCAGCTGATCTGGAGGTTTTATGTTTAAATGTGCCAGATTTCATTGCAAAGGACTGTACAGCTCCTGAGATATAAGATGAAAATGATGAGTCTGTACTATGCCCAAGAGCCAGCCAAAGAGTAGATAAAGTGTCTACCAATGAGTAGTACTCCTATATATTATTTAAGTAGTTATAATAAAATATGGTTTAATATATTGTTGAAACCTTTTCCCAAGTATGTCCATTGGTATGAGTCATTGCAGTACTGAATCTGTCTTTTTTTCAAAATCAATCACGATATAAGTCTTAGCCATTTTAGTTGCCTGTGGTTCAACTAAGGAGATGTACAACAACAAAATTAAGACATTTAATATTACAATAAAAGATACAGATGATTAAAAAAAATCACAAACACTGTAATCTCATTCAGTGTAGATTTTATTCCAGTCAATTAAGTAATTGATCAAAGATAATAAAATATAAACGCTCACTGCTGAAAGACTGATTTTTATAATCTGCCATTTGCAACTGAAACCAAACAAGTCAAGTTTCATATTACACCAAAAGGGGGCATATCCTGCATGTATAGAGGGGCCCTCCTACAGCAAAGTCAATGTGGGGCAAGATCCACTAGGACATAGGGTGCAAGGGACTTAGGATACCCGTGTTCAACTCCTGACTCTGACACAGATTTCCTGTGTGAGTTTAGTCAAGTCTCTGGGTCTCTCTAGGCCTCAATCCCCCGTCTGTAAAATTGGGATAATGATATTGCCTTTCTCCTGCTCTCTCTCTGTCTTGTCTGTTTAGATTGTAAATTCTTTGGGACAGGGATTGTCTCTTGTGTGTACAATGACTAGCGCAATGGGCTAGAGGACCTATTGAGGTCCCTTCCAGTCCTACACATCTATGATTCTATGGAAAGGCCTTATAAAGGCTCTCTGCCCCGTGAGGAATTTCACCCTCGGCAGCCAAGGAAAACAAATGTTTACATTTTAAAATTAAGTTTACAAGAGATACATTAGCCAAGGATAGATAGGGGCTTAAGAAAGTTTTGTGGTTATCAATGCAACAAGATCTGTCAATGGAAACTTGCCCAGTCTGAAGAAGTGGGTATTCACCCACGAAAGCTCATGCTCCAATACGTCTGTTAGTCTATAAGGTGCCACAGGACTCTTTGCTGCTTTTACAGATCCAGACTAACACGGCTACCCCTTTGATACTTGCCTAGTCTGAAGTTTCTTTCTCATCTCTCTATTGATCTTTTTTGGAAGCTGTGCTGGGTCCTGGTTTTAGATAAAATGAGCACTCACACCAAGCAGACTTGTATTTGCTATTCACAGCTTTCTCCAACCAACCCAGAACCCTTTCTGGACCAGAACGGAAGCTAAATAGTTACAAATCATTCCCTATTAAGAAATGTATGACCACGAACTGGTAAACATCTGTGTCCCGCTGAGGGTCACAAAGCACTGTAACTCGTGCAGGCCTCCTTTACTCACGTTGCCTGACAAGGAAGTGTGGGCTGAGGCAGGACTGCACGATTCGTATTTTTCATTCATTATTTTCCAAGCTGCTTCCGCCTTAAGCCTTGCTCGGTTTTCCCTTGGGCCAGATCCTGGCTCGGGGCAACGTGAATGCATAAGGCACACGGGAGCCTTTGCACACGAAAGCCAATACTGGTAATAGAGGCAGGAGAGAGATAATAACTATGGGGAGGAGAACTTGGGGGGCGGGGGGACGGTTCTGCTGCTGTTTATTCTGGGTAGGAGACAAAACCCCCAACAGGCGGGAACTCAGCCTCTTGCAAGAGTAACAGCCGCGTAGTATGCCCGCGATAGCCGCCCTCCCCCCGCGGAGCTAGCCATGGCAGCGCTGGGGAGAAGGGACTGCGGGGTCGGGAGGGGCTCGGCGCTGCAGCCCGCGGGAGCTCAGCCCCCGCCCTGGGGCGCGAGAGCCGGGCGCGCGGGGCTCCCCGAGCCGGACGGAGGGCTCGCACTGGGCGGTGCCAGGGGGCGGGCTGGGGCGCGGCCGCCGAGCGGGGGCTGCCCTGGCACGCGCAGGTCCCCGCCACCTTAAATTGTGTGACGCCGGGTTGCCATGGCCACGGGTTTACGCTACAAGGGCTGATCCGGGGAAGGGGGCGGTGGCTCATTTCAGCACCAGGCTGGCCGCGGACAGCAGCGGCGGCGGCGGCGGCGGCTCAGGCTCGGCGACTCTCCGCTTCTCCCCCTGCGGGCTCCGCTTCGGCGCTGGGGGGCCGGCGGGTCCCTGCCCCTGTGCGTGTCTCTCCCCCCCGGGCGTCCTTCGCGGCGCAGACTGAGCCAGCCCCGAGCGGCGCGGACGGGGCGGTGAGGGGCGCGCCTCCCTCGCCCGGAGACTGTGGGGAGGAAGGGGGAGAGAGGACGGAGCGAGAAGGGGGCGCAGCTTCCATCCCGGTGAGTCCCGGCTGTACGCCGCGTGCGTGTCGGTGCCATAGGGCCCCTGAGCGCTGCGGGGACGCTGATCTCACAGGGTCCCGGGCACGGCGTGCTCGTGGGGTCCTTGGGTGCTGAGGGATCCTGAGCTCTCTATAGGTTCTCTCTGGTGCTATAGGGTCCCTGGGTGTTAAGGGATCCTGAGCTCTATACGCTCTCTCTGGTGCTATAGCGTCCCTGGGTGCTCTAGGCTCCCTGGGTGCTAAGAGATACTGAGCTCTATAGGCTCCCTATGGTGCACTAGGTTTCCTGGCTGCTGTAGGGTCCCTTTACCTTTGATGTTATAGGTTCCCTTGCACCTGGCATTCCCGAGTCGTACTTTGTGCTACAGGCGCCTTCTGGAGCCATAGGGACCCTTGGGCTGTTACTTCTCTCGCAAGAGTGGGCGGGGTTGTGGGCAGATCGCACGCAGGACAGCAGAGCGGTTCTTCTTGCCGGCTGCAGCTCACCCCAGCCCCTGCATGCACAAGCTGGAGACATAGTCTGCACCGCTGGTTTGGGTTCATTGCTCTTTACTCTCCATTTTGGGCGTAAGGGAGGGTTAGAAATAGGGATCGATGGGGAGCCCACTGGTTTATTTGGAGTGAAGCACTAAGTGAAATTTCTTCCCTCCCTCCCTCCCCCGCTCAATATAAACTGTTCTGTAGCTCTAATTGTTCAATAACTTCGCTGCCCCAAGGAAGTATGTTTCCTCCGTGCTCTGTATTGTAGTGATGTATATTATCATTTGCTTAAATATTACAACAGGCTATTCGCTTTGGTCTCTACTTTCAAGACCATTGTGTAACTTCTCTCCTACCCCTCCTGTACTAAGGATTTCACAAATAAATCACTGGTTAAAATGATTTTCCTCACTGGAAAGCAAGGGATCCATTGATCTATTTTTTTTTATAATCATAACCAATTGAAGCTGGCACCTGGCATAAACAATAGGAGACCGGCAGATAGAAATTTAGGAAATGATAGCCCCCTTTGGATAGGAGGGTGCAAACACCCTCCCAGATATTTACACTATATTTAGATCTTACCTGGTCATGGTGTGTACAGTCTCCTGGTTTTGGTTTTTAACTGAAAACTAGATCCATCTGCTTGCCCGGAGGAATCATCACTTCCCCAGAACTCATTCATCTGTAATCTAGTGTTGGTCCCAGGATAGGCGAGAGAGACAAGGTGGGTGAGGTAGTATCTTTGATTGGAACAACTTCAGTTAGTTTAAGAGACAAAAGCTACTTGTGAAGAGCTCTGTGGAGCTCCAAAGCTTGTCTGTTCTACCAACAGAAGTTGGTGTAATCAAAGATATTACCTCACCCACCTTGTCTATCTATTATCTCAGTGCCTCTAAATAGGAATAGAATACTAGTTGAGTTCATAGTAACATTTAAGAACTCAGATTTAAAAATAATCCTGTAGTAGATGTGAATTTAACTGATAAATTAGCTTATAAATTATGAACCAGATTCAGATCTCAGTTACACTGGTGTAAAATCCAGAGTAACTACATGACTTTGGGGTCTAGTGTTTGTCACTAGAGCAGATTAAATAATACAAAAAGTGAATTATGAATATTTTCTGAATGAATGTGGCAGATTTGCTCTGCTATAATTTGTTGGGATTTATCATTCACTGCACATTAGTAGTGGCTTATTTCTGGACATTTGGATGAATCCCAAAAGTTTTATGAATTTTGGCACAAATGATAATTTTCCCCAAAAAATCATACTGGATGTGTGATGTTCACTATTCATTATCCATCCAACTAGGAAGTAGAAATCATATCATGTGACTTAAGTGATAAATCACACAGCACAAATAAATTGCAAATAGTTTAAATAGCAACCAATGTTGTTATTAATTATTTAGCATTCGTGATGTGTTAAGCCATTTCAGAAAGGGACAGTCCCTACCCCAAGGAGCTCAGGGTCTGTCGTTGGACAGAGACAATGGGTTGCAGTTTGTTTACAGAAACTATTTGGTGATGACTTCCAAATAAGGAATGCATTTGCAGAAATCAAGATTGGCTCACAAACAACCTGTGATGAGAAAAAAAAGGGGGCTATAGATTTGTTACATCATTTCTTCTAAAAAAAAAAAATGAACTGGGACTTCTTATCTCCTTCTGCCCAGCCCTGCCAATACATCTCTTTATAGTACATTTGTAACTCTTAAAACTAAACATGCTTATTATTCCATCATAAGGAAGATGGTTTATTAAACAGGCATATGCTTTGTATTCTGTGCTTTATTCCAAAGAACAGGTTTTTCAGGACTGATTAAAAAAACCACAATGTAGTTGTCAGTAGTGACATGGATCACTGTTAACTCAGAAAATGAATGTGAAATCAAAGTGAATTGATGGTGCAGACTCCCTGACTAAGATTTAAACTATGCGTTCTTGAACTTTAGAGCCATATTGTGATTTGGGCTACATGCCACACAGATGGGTAAGAACCCCACCTCTTACACTCTTGCATCGCTGTCCAAACTATGCACCTAGCTAGCACACAGAAGTTAGGGCCTGATACAAAGCCCATTGAAGTCACCGGGAGTCTTTCCATTGAATTCAGGGCGTTTTGAACTAAACCAAGCCAAGCCTTAAGTGGATGCTGAGCAGTATGGAGGGATGAATGGGTGGAGCCTGGGCAACACTTTCCCACAATTTTCTGGCCAGCACAGCTGAAACAGCATGAGTGATGGTGGGGGAGTTCTGTAATTTCCTGTTGGTCTATATCAGCATCAAATTACTAACCCTTGACACAGAGACGGAATTGTGTCTCAGAGGGGTGTCTCTGAGGCATGAAGCCTCACAGGTGCAGCTTACACACCATCCTTGCTCTGGTCTGGGTCTAAAGGCAATTTTTCTGGGCATTGTGTTTTGTTGCCTCATAGTGGCATAAATTATACAGTGTTATATTATATATTGTATGGAGAGCAATTATTCAAATGATACAAATGAAAGTAATGTAATGACTGTCCTCATGGGCAGAGGAATGAACCTAGAACTTCCAAAGCTAAAAGTAAGACTACTACTTCAGTTAAGAAGGAACTCCTATAGTTAGTATCTAGAGTAGACTCAGGTCCACTATTGACCAACCATTAGAGTGGGATAAGTAACATACCAAGTAGTGTTACAGACTTCAAAAATGGAGCAAATCACATGATTAATTATATTAAAGTTACATTAAAGTTTACTTATTTGTGTGTAAGGCAAGCAGGATTTGTACCACTATATTCAAAAGATATTAAAATTCTAGTTCCTACACACAACAACAGTGACACTCAGTATTCTCTGTGCTTACTTTCCTCCATCAGCTGTGTTCTAGGGGCAAATTCTGCCCTCAGTTACACTGGTGTAAATCCAGAATAGCTCTGTTGGTTTCAAAGACATTACTTCAGATTTTCAGTAGGGCAGAAAGATGGTCAGATTCTGCTCTCAGCTATACTCATGGAACTCCTTTGAAATAAATGAAGTTGCCTGGATGTAGCAATAGAATGAATTTGAGCCCATAGGTTTTTCAGTCCTTGGGCATAATGGGGTGATGTAGAGTGAAAGTTATCAATAGACCCTTTGTGTAATACCCTGCCACCCTCACTCATGCTGAGTACTACTTTATTCTGCGGATCCCACTGAATCCATTGGGACTACTTGTGGAGAGAAGCAATAGTCAGCATGTGTAAAGGTGACACGATCTGTTGTATGTCCAGTGTTGATTAAGAGTTTGCCATTTAAATATATTGTATATGGAAACCAAACAGTTCATCATCTACAACTTCTATGGAAAACATGAATTTCAAGCATGTTATCACAATACATTATAAAGAAAACAAAAAAGAAAGAGGATCTGTTCTTACTCAGAATAAAACTCCTGTACAAGTGTTGCCTGTATTAGGACTGTACAATTTGGCTAATGGTAAATGAAAGGCAGTATATAAGGAAAACAAAAACAAAACACACTCTCTCATTTGATTTGCTTTATCTTTCTGTGTGTGGAACTCCCATTGACTTTGGTAGGAGTTCTGCATATGGGATTTGCTGCTGCTCCCATTGAAGTCAATGATATACCTTCCATTGGATTAATGGTGCAGGATCAAGCCCATGGAGCCTTTAAAGAATTTGGAACCAAATATTGGGCCAAATTTGGCTCTTACACCATGGGCAAACTAAATGTATGCATGGTTCTGTGGTGTTGAACAGGATCTAGGGGACAGCAAAATTTGTCGCATTATGGTAAAATGTTGGTCATGAACACATTTGGGCCAAATTCTGCTCTTGGGACCCATGTAATCCCACTGATTTCCAAGGAGCAGCATGGGTGTTAGAACAGAGTTTGTCCCCCCTCTCGCTGTGTCTATTGTTTTTTCTCATGTTTCATATATTTTACTCAGTATTTAATCTGACTCCTTTCCATTAGCCAGAATGGGTTTGTAACTACACAAAGGTCTATTGCAAGCATCAGTGCAGGGATAGGAGACAAAAATTCAGGGACCTTTCAAGAAAAAACAGGTTTATTTACATCAGTTATCACAGGATATCAGCAGTTTACTCACAGCCCACTGATCTACAAAACTAGAATGTAGCATATAAAATATCTGTAAAACTAGCATTTATAAATATTGAATATCAATAAATAGAATTCCACTGATAAAATAGAATTTAGTAGTATTATTGTTGTTTTTATTCAAAGTATTTATCTGGCAGCAAACACGGTTTTTTCTTTTGAATATCAACAAAAGGCTGTGATTTTTCTATATAATACTACAGAGCCCCAGAGAAGGTGTGTGTTATCAGCTAACATTGTCACTCTTTTTCTACATTGTTCTCTTTCTCTACATCTGTACCTGGCGTACAGGGCCTGGCTTTTGGACATCTAAATGCCATGGTAATACCTCTTTTTACAAATTTGGGTGATAGTGTTATTCAAGCTATCTTAGAAGTTGATGTCATCTACTGCATGGCATTCAACATCCATTGTTGATGGCAGCATGAAACTGATGAACACACACATCTGTGCTAGGCTTCACACTTTTCCTTGGTTCATCAGTTTTACTGTCTTTCAGCAGTGTGGCAATAACGTCATCAGTGACATTTCATCCTTCTTTCAGCATGGAAAAATAGCATTACTATGATCTTGTCGTTACGGCATTGTTCCTTCTTCCTGATGTGATTTGAGTGAAATGATGCAGTTTACTTTATTATATAATTGTAGAAAAACCTTGTTCTATTTCTGAATGAGACTTCTTTAATTATAAAAGAGCTATGTTATGTGAAGTGCTGTAGGGGAACCCCAAGTCTTACTGATGCAAAATTAAGAATAAACTCTTGTAGAGCAGGTACTTAAATTAGTAAAATATTTCATGTATTAGCTCCACTTCAAAAATGTAGCTTATAAAGTAAATGTAGCATTAAAAGGAAAGTCCAGTATTATATTTTGTAGTCATGGAATAGTGTTTGTAATTTGGAAAATATAAACATGAATTCATAATTTATTAGTAGCTCTAGTAATTAATTATATATAAATATATATGTATATATGTAATTATAGTATTATATAAAAAATCCAAAACAATTGAAGGCAAATTCACCCATGAACAGGAAACTAATTTTATGTGTAATCAGTTATGCAAGATGTACCCTGTTGTAGGTACCAGGACTACATTATTCTAGGGCTCTGAAATTATCTTCAAAAATACTTAAATTAAAAGCTTGTTACAGCAGTAATGGCCAAATTAAAAAAGCTCTGTTTAATAAAGATATGTTGATGTCCCACTGTGGTCTGAAGTGGTCTTACTTTAGCATTCAGATGCTTTTCTTATATAGTTAAATAGCATCAACATTTTGTAAAATAATTTTTATCACTAGGAGAAATCATCACAACGTGAACAGATATTTTAAAAGTGAATAAAATAAGTTTCTGCTTATCAGACACAATAGTTGTTGTTATGCTTTTATACAGCAGTGGTTTTGTTGTTGCAATAATGATAATGAACTAACTTTTTAAAAAACTACATCTTTCATCACAAAGGATCCCAGAATGCTTAATAAACTGATACACAGACTATACATACAGTATACACAGGGATTATTTCTTCTGTCATGAAATGCAGCTAATTCTGGGGTGGATTTTAGAATAGGAAGTGAAGAGAAATTAGATAGGCAGAATGCACCTGCCTAAATTAGAATTTAGACAGAACAACATATTTAACACAACTAGGAGATCTTTATGGACCCCAAGTGGCTGTGTCCTTAGTTTTACATCTCATCCAAAGCCCCTTGGCTTTGTACCCTCCTCCCTCCTTTGTCTTCAGTAGTCCAAATTTGCTAACATTTAGGGCACACTGTAAAGCTCACGTTTCCCCCCGCCCCTCAATCACTTGAAAAGGAGAGATAATTATGAGGATGGTTAATAGATGGAAAAGGAGGATTGTTTCAGTCTGTAACTTGCCTGCTTTTGCTGGAGGTTAGTCATATTGATGGGCATTTTTGGTACGTGAATTTTAAGTTGAGTCATGGTGCTAGAGAGAAAGGATAGGTTTTATTTTGTATTAATCTAAAGAAATAAATACAATTGTTGCACTTAGAAACTGGGACACAGAAAGATAAAGGCCAGAATTTTTGAAACAGGCCACTGATTTTGAATGCCTCAATTTCTGGGTACTCAGTTTGAGACAGAAGGAATGAGCAGCCATGACTCCAGCTGAAGTTAATAGGAGCTGCAGGTGCTTAACAGTTCTAAAAATCAGTGCCTCAGTGTCTCAAAGTGGATATCCAGGCATGGAGAATAAGCAGTTTAACAAACTGACTGCATGTGACCTGCCCCACAGTGAGTCAGTTGTAGATCAGGGAACAGAACACTAGAAACCCAATCCCATGTTTTACCTTCTGGGCCATTCTCATTGTCACTATGTTCTATCAATCATTATGTATACATGAGTTTGGAATTAGGTCTAAAATGCATCTGTCTCTACTTCATCATAATCACAGCCCACATTTTGTATTCAAGAATCAAAAGTATTCTTTTTGAGATAACAAAACCGAACTTTGCCTATGGCAGCTTTTGAATATTTATTCATTTTGAAAAATATTGGGAACAATCTGAGTGTAGAATAGTTAAGGGATACACTATCTTTCTCTGCAGCATATGAATCAGCAATAGACCATTACTGAGATTAATATCCAAAGAACAGTTTATGCATTTAGGCGCAGATGTTGCTTTTATGAGCATACTACAGAATAAGAAATTTTGTATGTTTCATAGCAAAACTCTGTCCTTCCTTGTGAATATTCCCTAAATGCCACAATAGCAACCTCTAAGTTTTAGTGCAATATCAGTTCTATCATCATGAAATATCCATCATCTCTCAGCCCCGCACAAACACACATCCATACCTCACTGTTGAAAATACTCATTGATGTGAAATTTCTCCATTTATTTTTTACAGTGATTATTTTTGAGGATGGGTATTTTGCTGTGCTCTCCAGTTGGCCTGACCGAATCTGCTCTCTCAAAGTTGGCATGGAAAGGAGGTTCTGAGAAGGACTCCTGGACAATGTTTCCCAGGGATAGCGAGAGCTTGTAACCAGCAGTTCATCTCCTAGGCTCCCTGGGCCTCAGCTGCTGTGTTGTTCTGCAGCTGCCAGCTTACCCTTCTGCCTCCTTTCACTCTCTGCCTGCAAACTGGATTCCTGCTCTGGCTCCTTTTCTGTGCTGCCAGGCTCCGTGGAATAATGCAGGGAGCGTGCACTTTAATTAGCTGACCATTGTCAAGAGCTGGAGAGCAAAAGGTAGCTGCAGACAGATCCAGGGTAAGGAGGCAGAAAACAAAATGTCAGGCTCCTGACTGCAGCTAACTGGCATACTCTGCAGCCAAAATCTGAGTTCTGTGGCATCTTTTTGAAATTTGGCATCTAATTGAAATTAATAAGGCAGCTCACACCTCACAGAGCGATTATTTTGGGCTCTGTGCAAACTCAGGTAGACATCGCTGCCTCAGTTTACACTCAGTTCATGTTTTCAAGGTTCTCTCTGCAATCATAAAGATTAGAAACAAATATTTTTTAAATAAAAGCGGAGATTGTGGCGCATACTTCGGTGGCAAGGAATGAATTTTGTGGTTGAAGGATCACAGAATCCCTAGAGCCCTTCTTGTGATGGATTGTGGGTCCTTGCTGTTTCTTAGAGTTTATACACATTGGGGCATATATAGCTGGAATAACTGAATGTTGGAGGAAAGATTTAAAATGATCAGATTGTCAGTGTTTCTTGAAATAAGCTCTTTGGGGGCATGGACCATCGTTTTGTTCTGTGTACACACACCACCTAGGACACTAAGGTCTTGGTCTGTGACTAGAGCTCCTAAGTGCTGCAGTAATACAAAGGTTAAATAATAATAAGTGAATATTGTATATAAAAGGGATTTTTGTGATCACACATATCTAGTGTTAATAAAAATTCCTTATAATTTATGTAGAGCTGGTCATAAGTCCATGTAACACACTCAGTTGCATGGAGTTCCCACTTCTGCCATTTATGCTTGTCTTAAATGAATTGGTTGCTGCCTGGCTTGCCAAGGGAATGAGAGCCCTCTGTGATTCACAGACATCTTTGGAAAATGTGCAAGACCTGCTCTGCATTTGTGAAAGGAAAATATTTAATTTTGCTGGGGTTGTTATTGGTTCTAATTCTTCGCTGGTATAATTCCACAGTGTCTCTGTTAATTTGTTTATAAGTAATAATTCTTTAATCCCTCGGAGAAATAGTAAAATATTAATGCCTTGCAAGTTACTGCCTGAGTAAATACACTGGCAGAGGATTAAGAATGACCTGAAGCTCAAATTCTTTCTAAGTACTGCTCTGTTTTCCCATTCATAGCTCTTACCTTATCATTTATAACTTAAAAGGCTATTGTCATGATTGCAGCACTGTCAAGCTATAATGCATGATTTATTATGTACAGCAGGTGACTAGTAGTTAACATTTAATCTCAAAAAGACTGTTATTGTTTGTTTTTTCCTGCAGCTTTCCCTGGGTGGTTCATGTTTTTATTGGTGACAAGATGACGATTCATATTTTTACCAAAGGACCCAGTGAGTCATCTTATTAACTCTACTGAAGTACATGATTGGCAATATTCCTACCACAGTAAGTCTCTATTTGTTTCCATTCTCCTGGAAACATGGTTCCATAATTTAGTGAGACTGTAGTATGCATTGAAGAGTAAAAGTATTTTTCTTTACATAATGTAGTAAGTGTCATTATAAATTAATAGAAATGATCATAGCCAAAAGTAGATCTAATGTTGTGCATTCTACCTTAGTTTTTAACTTAGCAGTAGATGTTACATTACAAGAGAAAGTTGTGCTATACGCCACATTATTTATCAGGAGTCATAGATTTTGGTGTACCTTGCATGCTATGTAGGGAAGAAGATAAATGAAAAAACGACTATACTACATGAAAGGGATTACTTAGGTATAATGGCATACAATATCTAACCTGAAAGTGGATCCACATGCAGCTAAAAAGGCTGTTCTGAGACATGATAGAAAAATTCAGGGGGAAAAAGAAATAATCTGTGTGAAACCAGCAACATGAATTGCAAGTTAGTGCTGCATGCACAAAGCAAGCTCCTCATTACTCATTTGTTAACCCCTCCTGCCAACCACCAGTTCAGCCCTTTGGACTGCATTTTGTACGATTTTGTTCACCTTATGCTGTGGGATTCCCTTTCCCAAATCCACAGCTTTGTGCCAGGGTATATTATCACTGCTCCTATGATTCACAGTTCTGCAAACTGATGTACTTGGGCAGGTGCATGTGTGCATGACAGTGCTGCTTTTCCAATAGCTTTGATCTGGTTGGGAGAAAGATGAGGCACATTTTATTTGGTTATGCTCCTGCTCCTCTTTTGAATACTCACTTGTTCTATCCTTGAAGGTGATATGCTGCAGTACAGCCTGAAGTGCTTGGTTCCTGTTAAGGTTTACTTGCAGTGCCATGCAACCTTTTCTCACAGGAGAAGAGCAGGTGGCCTGGAGTTACTATTTGTTATTTCAGAGTAACTAGATGGTAACTGTACTGATTTATTGCAACTCATGCATAATCTCAGAATAACAGGGCAAATAATCTCCTCACTGCATCCATTAACATTAGCTTACTGGAAAAGATCTTGAAAACCAAGATTAAATTGGGGCCGATCGGAAGATTTCCCTACTTGGAGTACCTCATCTCCACTACTGCTTAAACTTCGCTCATGCACACTTGTGCTGTGAATAGAAATGCATACTTGCCAGTGCTGGCTGTAGTTCCTGAAGTCAATGCAGATTACTTCAAGAAAGGGTCCTACCTAATGGAGAAACGTGTCTTTTAATTAGCTATACAGATAACCAGTGTATAGTGAACCAAAACACAGAACTAGAAAAAAATCACAATATTATAGAACAGAGCAAGGCTAATTAATGTAGCTGATGAGACATTTTAATGTAATCTCTGACAGGTCTCACAGTGACTTGTGACAAGTACAGACAAAAAGTAAAGATAAATGGAGCATCAAAATATTCAGTGTGCTTGTTTGTATACTTAGTGTTGATAAAAGCTAGCAGATCAGAATAGAGAAAGCATATCTTTACAAAAATGTGTTCTGTTTGAAAATGTTAGCATATTATAAATCCCCTGAAAATACTTTGAAACAGTAAGATAGAGCATATAAAAAGAGGATGTTAAAAAGTTTATAGTCAAAACATGACCGAAATTGGAAGAGAATGTCCTCCAGATCTTAACTATCTAGATTTCTTTGGAAGTTTATGAAGTAGACACCGCTTGTCAGCAAGGTTTTCTTTTTCCAGATATAAAATCCCATACCTATTTTTTTGGTGGAACTTGCCTGTACCTGAAGACTACATAGTGCACAGAGTTGGTGAACTAACCATTTGCCAATGTAGAACCATATTCAAATTCTGTAACAGGAGCCTGATTCAAAGCTCATTGAAATCAATGGAAGTTTATCCATTCACGTCAATGGACTTTAGATCAGGCCTTTCATATACACTTAGTGGAAATGTGTTTGAAGGTCTCATACTCACCCCTGTAAATATTTTTTCCACATCACAAACCATTTACCACTTGGCATGATTTATGCTGTCTACTCAAAGATAGCCCAGAACATGAATAATCAGGGAGGTAATTTGTTAAATTGTAAGAAGTTCAATATGTGGTATAACTTTAACATATCCTGTCCACCTATGCTTTGCTGCTCTAGCAAGTACATTTAAAAGAAAACCCTGAAAACCAGTTCTTCTCTCATTTATCTGTTAATGCTAAGTTCAGGAATCTGTGTCCACTGCAATGTCTAATAACCTGCTGCAGGATGAGGAAATTCTGCCTCAGCACATAAGGCTGGATATGATATCCTCTCTAGGTCCCTTCCAGTCCTACATTTCTATGATATTATAACATCATAAATCCCATAAAAATGCAGGAGTTACAAGAAAAGGCACAAATGAACTCTAAGAAATCTCACTAGGAAATTATTTTTAACGAGTTGTAGAATCAGTTACTTGGGAGAAAAATTAAACCTCTCCAAAACAAATATTCAAAGACTACTCCATTCTTTCACTGTAATGCTTCTAGTAAGCATGTAGCCCTCCATTGTTCACCTAGAGTTTTTAAAAGGGGAATATAGTGAATGTAAAACATATGAGATACTTTCACATTCAGAAAATTTTTGCAAAGTTAAATTCTTTGTCATGGTGCAGGAAGGCATAGCTAGAGATGTAGGGCTGTGGAAATCTGATGGCTAAGTACCTCTCTTCCCTCAAAGTTACAAACTGGGTAAAAAATATTATTAGAATTGGAAATTCTCATCCATGACAGTATTTCACAAGACCTTTTATATTCCTCCACTGAAATAAGATTTTCTATCTAAAATATTTCCCATGGGAATGTAAGAAATTATGGTGTCGTCCAATTTAAATCCAGCCCAGGGTACTGGGATTTGAGAAGGATTGTGGAGGGAGGATCAGAGTTTTCATTATAACAGATTTTAGTAAATATTATAAATGTGCAATGATAGCCACATAGGGAATGAATAGGCAATTTCTTTAGTTTTCATGTTGAATACTGTCTACCCTAAACTCATACAGGTGTACAATGTTTATCTACATAGGAGGTCAGACAAGATGATCAGAATGATCCCTTCTGGCCTTGGCATCTACGAATCTATATATGTCACACTAAAATAAGGGGAAGTTCGGGCTGTGTGAGGACTATGGGATTGAGTCTAACACATGAAAAAGTCTTTTCAGCAGCAGTTTAAGAAAAACAAACAAAATACTAACCTATTTAGGCCCTGATTCAGCAAGGTATTTAAGCAAATGCTTAAAACATCAAACATATGACTAGTTCCATTGATTTAAGTAGGACTGATCACATATTTAAAGTTATGTATGTGCTTAAATAGCTTGCTGAATTGGGGCCCCTTTCAAGCAATATTAAAAATAAATATAAAATGGTTTAGCAACCACCCAAAACTGTTCATAAGTTCACAAGTTACCTGAAATTTTTTCAAATATATAGAGTGTATATAACTGAAGAGGGAAGGGAAGAAAATATACATCAGTATACATGTACTGTCACTGTGGATTAGAAAATAAAATGAAGCCCGGAAATGTTACAATAACATCATTACAATTTGCTGATACTTTGTTTTGCCAAAAGAAAATGGGAGGATTTTCCTTATCACTTGAGGAGCTTATCTCTTGACCCATCAGTGATGTGCTTATTCAGTTATCAGACATCCTCAATAAAGCTACTGCTTCCCAGCTAGTCAAACAGCTCATATTTAATATGCACCCACACGATGAGCTTCAAATAACCAGTCCATTTTTTAAAGTCAGTCAAGTCCCTTTCCTCACCTTAAATGGAATTTAAGAAACAAAGTTCTCTAAGCAAAAGTGCTATGTGCTTTCTTCTATAAGGACCTAATCAGGCAAACATTTACACACATGCTTAACTTTAAATATGTGCGTAGCCCCACTGAAGTCAATAGGATTACTCACTGCTTACATGTAAGTTAAGTTTTCCTCTTTCGGGGAAGGTTTGGAGGTTAATTGTTACCCACAGAACATTGGCAGTTGCAGGGCCGGTGCTTCCACTAGGCGACCCTAGGCAATTGCCTAGGGCGGCAGGATTTGGGGGGCGGCATTTTGCCATCCTCGGCAGAAATTCGGCGGCGGGGGGTCCTTCCCCTCCGGGTCTTCGGCAGAAATTCGGCGGCGGGTCCTTCACTTGCTCCAGGACCCACCACCGAAGTGCCCCGAAGACGTGAAGCGGAAGGATCCCCGCCGCCGAATGCTCAGAGGAGGAGCGCTGCCGCCTAGGGTGGCAAAAACCCTGGCGCCGCTCCTGGGCAGCTGTTATACCTGGATGAGCTGGAATACTGTATGTTAAAAAAAATTAATATGTTGTTCTTACCAGTATAATGGTAAAACATTCTTTTTCTTTTACAAAATCTTTATAGTTACACTTTAAAGTCTTCCTGTCTGTTATTTAATAGTGACCTTTTGGTTCTAAGTCTCCAACAATTTAATGTATCAACTTAATAAAATATCCATGTTACAATGAACTCCTACTAATCCAAAAGTCATTGTAATGAAGGAATTCGATATTTTACTTTTAGAAGAAATTCGATTAATTACACTGCCGCCAAGAAACACCAATTTTGTTTATATACAGTGCTCAGGTATATTGTAAGGGCTGTCTTCCTTATCCTTCTATTGTGTTATAGTAATGTGTTTTGAAAGTAGTCACATTAAACTCATTTATTACTGTTTATAATTATAAACAGCTGACATAATTTAAGGAACAAATTTCAAAATATGAATATCTTCAGTTCAACATAAACCTCTACAAGCTAATCATTCACAAAACCAAGGGCAGTGTATTCTAAAAATAACACTTCAACTACTTGTGCAATATAGGAGTAAAAATTATATTGCATGTACAGGAAAATACAATAGATTCCATTAACCAAAGCCAATTTTTAGCACTTATCTAAACCTATGTCCATAAAATGTCTGAGCAACAAGCTCTCACATGGTGGGGAATTTCTAGTGCTCACTCCTGAATATTTGGATAGTCTCAGGAGTGAGCATATTAACTAAAGATTGCATCCTTTCTTGGGCTGTGCAGGAGGGTCCAACCATTTTCATAATCACTCTTTCCATCACCCAGTGAGTCAGAGCAAACACAGCCTCACAATGCAGCGTCAAACTCAACACTCTGAGTCAGGGCAACCAAACATTGAGTTTAATTGAAAAGTTATCAACAAATCACAGTATCAATCCATGAGTTATGATGGGACTTATGGAAGAGTGATGAAAAATGGTATGACCTTTAAGGGAGAAGCTTGATAGCATTTCAGCAATAAAACTCCTTCACTAAGTACGTATTTGGTGGTTAACTGCTGCAGAGGAGTTGAGGAGGCTTAGGCAGGCAACGGGGGAATCATCACAAAATGGCATTCGTTATTTATTTAGTAATGGAGTAATAGATTCTGGGGGGAAAGGTTAGAAATGTGGAGAGTATTTTCCACTCAGTAATAATAATATTTAGGTTAGTAATTGGTAATGTTAAGATAGTGCCTCTCTCCTTACATATTGGAGGTCTAACACTCAACTGTGAATTTTCTTCACTTTGTAGTTTCTTGAATGCAGTTCTTCACTACTTATGTAATTACTATAATTACATCTAATTATCTAATTGTATAACTGTGTTTAATTACGTTTGTAGTGTACATACTTATAATCTCAAAATGAGAGTATTTAATTACATAAAACTCATTATGAAACTTCATGAAAATAATGTTTTGGACATGTTCAGTTAGCAATATCTTAAGCACAATATTTTGTTTTGTTTTTTTTCCAACTTTTTCTAATTATAATCCTAAACCAATTAATCCACACACTGGTCTAACTGCCTGCTTATCTTAATATAATGATATAAAAGCAAAAAATAAAATTAAGTTTGCTAAAGCCATGATTTCACCCAGTGCCTTTTATACTGATTTCCAGTCACAAATATTGGAGAGTGAGGTGAGAGGCTTCCAGAAAGGTTCTGCTTAATGGAACCCAAACCTCAATGCAAACCAGAGGTGGGTTCATTATCTGTGAACCAGAACTTGCAAGGTCTGCACAGTACTGCCAGACAGTTAATTAGATAGGTCAGATAGACTTGCCCAGAGATTCTATGAGAACAATTTTACAGGTTCCTCAGCATCCAGCTCTTAAACCATAATGAAAGAAAAGAAAAAATATGAGATGCTGTGCACCCCTGCATTTAGAAGACTCCAGCGACAAATGCATTAGAAATACTGAGGTAGATACATGAAGGTCAATATTTTGCATTATTTCTGTTTTTGTTAAATAATTCACTTCAGTAGTTCCATGTGTGTAACAACCATTGAAAACAATGGATGTTTTTCATTCAGGACTACAGAACTGAACTTGCCCATTTAATTCTGGAGGTTGAAAACTATACTGAATTTAATTGTAACAACCAGGAAGCTCAGATCGTTAATCTGTGAGTGGTTTTGCACTGAATCATATACTGTTTCCTAAATTTACTTCAGAGTATTTTAGTCACTGGACTAAACGCTAATGTAATGTTATTTGATAGGGTTAAACCTTGAGAAAATCCAAATTCAACTATGGCCAATGAAAATGCAATGGTTTAGTCAGACATCCAACTCATGATATAGCTCAATGTAAAATGTATTACTTTCTCACTGTGCCTAACAGTGCCTTCTACAGGTAGGATGTGTGTTTGTCGTGGCATATTTCAGGCTTTTGTATGTTTGAGTGGAACCTAATGTTTCCCTCTTAATATTTGTGTTGTTTTTTCCTAGTTAACCAACTGACTTCACAATGACTGAGGATTTAGATCACAGATTCAGTAGTCTCACTTGGGATCAGATAAAAATACTGGATCAAGTATTAACTGAGGTAATACCCATTCATGGAAGAGGAAATTTTCCAACACTGGAGGTAAAGCCAAAGGATATCATTCATGTTGTAAAGGAGCAGCTTATTGAGAAGCAAATCACTGTTAGAGACATCCGCCTGAATGGTTCAACAGCTAGTCACATCCTTGTGAAACAGAATGGAACTAGCTACAAAGACCTGGACATCATTTTTGGTGTTGAATTACCAAGTGAACAAGAATTTCAGGTTGTTAAGGAGGCAGTGCTGAATTGCCTACTGGACTTTTTACCAAAATGTGTCAATAAAGAAAAGATCACTGCTCAGACTATGAAAGATGCATATGTGCAAAAGATGGTCAAAGTCTCCACTGATCACGACCGCTGGAGCCTCATCTCATTGTCAAACAACAGTGGAAAGAATGTAGAACTAAAATTTGTAAACTCACTCAGACGACAGTTTGAATTTAGCGTTGACTCCTTTCAAATAATACTGGACTCCATGTTAAATGTTTACAGTGATACAGAATGTGAATTGACAGAAGACTTACATCCCACCATTATTGCAGAGAGCATGTATGGAGACTTCAATGAGGCAATGGACCATTTAAAATACAAACTTATTTCCACAAGGAACCCTGAAGAAATCAGAGGTGGAGGCCTTCTGAAATACAGCAACCTTCTGGTTCGTGACTTTAAGCCAGCAGATGAGGCTGAAATTAAATCTTTAGAACGTTATATGTGTTCCAGATTCTTCATTGATTTTCCTGATGTGGCTGAGCAGCAAAGGAAAATTGAGTCATATTTGCGCAACCATTTCATTGGGGAAGAAAAGAGCAAGTATGACTACCTGATGACTCTGCGCGGAGTTGTAAATGAGAGCACAGTCTGTCTCATGGGACATGAACGACGACAAACTCTGAACATGATTACAATTCTCGCTTTAAAAGTACTTGGAGAACAAAACATCATCCCAAATGCAGCCAACGTAACATGCTACTATCAGCCCGCTCCATATATCAGTGACAGGAACTTCAGCAATTACTATGTTGCTCATGGACAGCCACCTGTCATCTACCAGCCATATCCATTTCATATACAAATGCAAAGTGGAATGGTTTAGTAAAAGTTAGCCTCCTCACTGCCCACCCCGCTACCCCACTTGTCCAAAATAAAGGCCTCATTACAGCAAGTGTTACATCACTCAATTTCATTTTTTGTGCAGATTGCCAATGGTCTTTGATCAGTCAGGGCTGAAAACATCAGGAAACATATCATGAAATAATTTATGTTTATGTAAAATCACTGGCCATTATTCAACAAGTTCATGATGACCGTCATATGTTCTTAAAGCAGACATACTCTGTGACTGAGCTGTCCATCCTTTTTGGCCAAAAAGAGAAAGATATTAACAATTCTAATTGTACAAAGGGCCATACACAGTTGTTCTAGGTTCTAAACCATTCATTAACTTAAATAGTGCAGCGGGAAAAAATATGCCACTAAGATACTTAAAGTTGTTCAGTAGAAACACCTGATTTAAAGATGATAGATTTAGAAAACATTGATATTATGGATACACTGAACCTACGGGGCCAAATTTGTTCCTCAGTTTCACTCATATAACTCTGCTAAAAAGTCCATTTTGCAAGGCAGACTGTAAAATCATTTTTGGAATGTGCATTGATTGACTGAAATTATGAAATACCCTCATAGGTTAAGCGTTTCACTATGGACTCCATCCTGCAAGGTGTCGAACACTTCTCACCATTCATTAAGGACATTAGCAGTTGAGGTCATTCACCAGAGTGCTCATCATCTTGCAGGATCAATCCATATTGGGGCCCTATCCTGTATTTCTTGTGCACCCATTGATTTCAGTAGGAAATTTGAGTGTGCATGGAATGCAGCATTGGGCCCTGAGTCTGAACTATCGATACTGAAGATTGTATAAGCAGGTGATTTAATTATTCTGCACAATTATTTATGAAAAGTATATTAAAAGTATGCGGGAGAAAGTGAACATTCAGCATGTGAAAACTTTCTTTCTATACATATTTGATACTGACCAGGGGGAAAAAAGTAAGCTAAAAGGTAGAGCATATGGTAATAATGAAAACAAACAAACAAAACCCTACCAGAACAGTACTGTGTCATTTTGAAGTGATTTTAAAAAAACGTTCTTAGTTGCATTTGATATGACATTTTATACTAGAAATGTCCTGTATACATTTAGATGTGTGTGCACATATACTAATAGCAAATTAAAATCTCGCTCATGATCAGGAAATAAAACATTAGTTGCAAGTTTTTTTGTGTGTGTTTACCAAAGATAAGTTTTTAAACATGTCACTTAAGTGCCTCCTAGTGCCAATTGTTCCATGAAAGCTGTAATGCATTCTAGAATTGGTCATGCTGGATATATGGAAAGCTGAAACATATGCTGTTGGAACTCCACCTGTGGGTTATCTAATGTATCCTGTACTTTCAATGGGTCTGATCCTGCACCAGTGAGGTAAATGGGAGTTTTGCCATTCACTTCACTGTGCGCAGGATTGGGGCCAATTAACCTGATCCTGTTCCCAGTGAAACCAACTGAGTTTTGCCAATGACTCAAGTGGAAGCAGGAGCAGGGACTGAAAAAAAAATCACTAATGACAAAAACATTTAGAGTGGATACTGTTACAAAGTTAAAGCTGTTAGTCAACATCAGGTTTTCTTAATTCTGATGCTTCATATGTCACTCTGCCGTATAAAGAGCTCATGATGTTACAGGATGTAGCATCATTTCACATCATGCCACGTTGGCTGACCATTATATTATAAAGTGTTGACTATATTTTACCAGTATACAGACAACTCCCAGCTCTTAGAAAAATATCTCCTGTGTGCAAAATGTTTGATTTATTTTACATAGAAATATGCTACGTACTGGTATGTTAACTCAAACATTTCCAAGTTTATATTTTCGAAGATCTATGATCATTTGCTTGCCAATGAAATGTAACTCTGCTTACCGACACTAAAGTGTCTGTCGAGTAGAACATAAACAGCTGTGTTTTAAAGAAGATTATGTTGAATCTCAGCACTTGGGCTATCCCTTTTCTGTATAATGTAGAGCAATATAAAAACTACTCAATAATATGAAATGATGCATGTGAAATGATTGTGCAAAGGAAGAAGGGTGCAATAATCCACTTAGCGGCAAATGAATCATGTGATGTCCATCATGAATACATTATTTATTATCTGTTTCTTTTCTTGATTTATCAAATATGCCCAATTGCTTGTCTCAGGGCACATTTCATTCCACTTCCCCCACTATGCTCATGGATTTCTTACCCTGTCACTTGTGTAAATTGTACTTAATAAAACTGGCAACTTACATTTCTATCTTATTGTATTTGGTAAGGCTATATGGCACTTAAGCACTTCCAGAAAATTTCCCCTAGTAAAACACCAGATAATCCACATACCTGGTGTAGTAAATTTTTATTGATTCCTCTAGATAAAAAATTGAATCTGTAATTTTATTATACTTTTCACGAAAATAAAAAGCACCATATAACCCCATGGAAACTCATTTAGACATGACCTTGATAATACTTATGCTCATGCTTTAACTTTCAGCACATGTATAGTGTCATTGACTTCAATGTGACTACTCACAAGAGTAAAGTTAGGCACACCATTTTCAAAGAAGTCTAAAGAAGTTAGCCATGTAAATCTCATGGAGTTTCAATGGGAGTTGGACCCCTTTCCTTGGGTTCTTCTGAAAATATCGGTCCACATGTGTAGGTGTTTGCAGGACTGGGGGTCTTAACATGATAATGTTACACTAACTTACCAAGAAACCCCCAAACCTCTTTGGCTGTTACTAGAATTTTGTGGAGAAATGTTGTGACCTTCTGAAGAACTAGAAAACAGGTCTGCCAAGAAGGAGAGGTTTCTTACAGCCCGTGCATACCCAACCACCATTAACTGGAGAGACATTTCAGAATGTTAGCAGTTTTTACTAACAAGCAGACACATCTACATGTGATGTCTATGTCTAGTAGGATTATGATACTTATTTGAGTAGTGAAGATCTCTGTGAAAAGTACAGCCTATAATGAAATAGCTGAGGGTATGGATAAAGCAATCATATAACAACAGCTCAGATTGATTTTTTTTAATTCTGACACATTTCTGTTTATAAATTCATCCAGATTATACGGTGAGTTCCTGAACCAAAGCCTATTGAAGTTAATGGAATTAGTTCAATTGACTTCAATGGGCTTTGTTTCAGACTCCAAGAGAACATAAAGGACATACTATAGTACATACAGGTAAATGTACAAAGACACCAATATGCAAAAATGTCTCAGGTATAATTAAACCCTTTTAATTTATTGAAAAGGTCTTGTATTTCTTACCTAGAGGTAGTCTTTCAATTTTGGAGGTTATTGGAGGGTAATAATTTGATATACACACACGCACACAATTACGAAATGTAACTTTTTAAACATTTCGTTGAATAAATTACATTGATATTTAGCAGCAGTATGAACCTGGAGATTTTTGTAAAGGTAGTACTGATTCTGTAAATTAATATTAAACAGGGATGTGATATTTTTAGACTGCTGCTTGCAAAACATTGACATCAACCTGAAAGATACTATTCTGTAACCTCTTCTCCAGTTCTTATCTATTTTACGATGTGCACATAAAAATCTCTACAGAGTTAATTCTAAGAGACTTTTTTCAGTACCAGTATCCTGAGCTACATGTTTACATTTCTTGTTACAATGTTGCAATCTGTTTAATAATTATAATAATGACTGGAAATTGTAATGCTGATTTTATTTAATCATACTAAAAACTTCTCAAAGTTTACAGCTTAAAGTAACCTAATGTCAGCACATAAGTGTAAAGGTTTTAAGTGCTTTCTTAAAAAAATGTGTCATTTGAATTTTGTGTTAAATTGTAAAAGGTCCATTTGAAGCATATATGTTCTGGTATTTTGTTTAAATTGTAATTTGTGAGCTTTATACTCAACACATTACAAGGTTTTTTGTGATGTATAAAAAGGTGTGAAATTGTTCTCTGTTATGATGTTATGTTGTCCGTTGTGTTACACTGATCCTACAAATGTGTAAAAAGTAAAACTAATAGGCCTGATTTGCCACTGAATTATTCCAAGTTCACACCTGTGTAATTCTACTGACATCAATGCAGACGGGGTGGCAGAACCAGGGGGAAAGGGGACTAGCTCCCACATAAACTCATACCTACCCAGGGAGGTGGTGAGCAGAGGTGACAGCAGCACCCCAGAGGGACTGGAGCAGCTGCCACTGTGCCTGCGATTGTGCTGGGGAGCAGGGAATGGGACCCAGAGGGGCTGGAATGGGATTATCATTCCCAGCCTGGTCCAAGCTTCCCTCCCCCACCATTCTCAGTACCTCCCCACACTCCCCCTCCTAGTTCTCCACACACACACCCTCCATTTATAGGAAGCTTCTGCTCCCACTGAATGGAGTTACACCAACACATAACTGGAGTAACACATTGGTGAATCAGGCACGTTTGTATTTAGAAATATTCCTGGGAAAAGAACAGCAAAAACAGTTTAGGCAGTTCAATGCAACCAGAATTCCTACAGATGATTTCTTGTTTGGTCAGTGTGTTTTTCTACTAATAGATTAGTATCCAGAAACAAAACTGTTACAGTGAGGAAGTATTTCATGTAATGTGCCATCTGAAGTTGTTGAAAAAATATTGTAATACTAAAAATTTGTACTAATCACACAAATTTGTAGGTGATGAGTCCACAGTGTTGATGAGTGCCTTTGGGTATCAGGGGAAAGAGCATTAAAAACAACCTTCTGTTTATTCTAGATGCATGGTTTGCTTGTAAATAGTCATTCATTATTTTGTACAAAAATATCACTTTTAGCATGAAGACACCTCAGTGTGGAGTGGATGCATGGTAGCGCGATTGACATGTTACAACTAAAAATGCCATTATGGTTACTTAAGTCAATAAACCCACAAACCCAATTTTGCCATTGATCCACACTCAAAATTACTATTGATTTAAATGAGTTGCATGTACAGACTAACAGGCCCTAAAGTACAATATTTGTCATAAATTATAACAGCTTTATAGCCATCATTAAAGCATCTTATGTCACAAATTCACATTTTTAAGTGCCTAAATACATAAAAAAGCCATGATTGTCTAGGGGGTAAATAATACATGCATCAAAATACATATTTAATTGGGCAATTTGATATTACATATGCTTAAATACATATTTTAACCTAGTGTGAAAACATATTCATGTAAGCCTAAGTACATATTTACCTAAGACACTAGAATGGCTCTGAAGGAACTAAGGGACTTATCTAACACCTACTGACTTTGGATCAGGCCCTAAGTTACTTGTGTAAATCCTGCACTTTCCAAAAAGCAAACACATTTTACTGAATTTAATTTGTATCGCATTTAATTATTCCTCCTCTGTCCTCAGCCCGCATTCCTTACTCAAGTAAAACTCCTTTTCGAGGACAAGGGAGAGACTGAGGGTATGTCTACACTACGAAATTAGGTCGAATTAATAGAAGCCGGTTTTATAGAAATCGGTTGTATAAAGACAACATAAAATGCTCTAAGTGCTCTAGTCGGCGGACCGCGTCCACAGTACCGAGGCTAGCGTCGACTTCCAGAGCATTGCACTATGGGTAGCTATCCCACAGTTCCCGCAGTCTCCGCCACCCATTGGAATTCTGGGTTGAGATCCCAATGCCCGAATGATGCAAAACAGTGTCACGGGGGGTTCTGGGTACATGTCGTCAGGCCCCTCCCCCTCCGTCAGAGCAACGGCAGACAATAGATTCGCGCCTTTTTACCTGGGTTACCTGTGCAGACAACATACCACGGCAAGCATGGAGCCCGCTCAGCTCAGCTCACCATCACCATATGTCATCTGGGTGCCGGCAGACGTGGGACTGCATTGCTACACAGCAGCAGCAGCTAACTGCCTTTTGGCAATAGACGGTGCAGCATGACTGGTAGCTTTCATCGGCGATCTGGGTGCTGGCAGCCGTAGGGCTGCATTGCACCAGCCCTTGCCTTTTGCCTTTTGGCAGTAGATGGTTTATTACGACTGGTAACCGTCCTCGTCGTACAGCAGTGGCTGTCGATCATGGGCACCTGGGCAGACATGTTCAGTCCAGCAGTGGCTGGAACGCCGTATGTCCCCCAGTCCCCCATCCCCCCAGTCATATTCTGCTGCCTCCACAATGATGATGATGGCTATCAGTTGTAATATGCCATTTTCTGCCAAGCGCCCTGTTGGATCATCGTACATTAGCAGAGTCTTCCCTGAGCAGCAGATCGTGCAATAGGCCTGAAGGCTACTGCCAAGCGCCCAGTATTTGCTGCCAAGCACCCAGAAGATGCCGAGGGCTATCAGTCATGCTGCCCCGTCGTCTTAAGATGTAAAAAATAGATTTGTTCTGTATTCATTTGCTTCCCCCCTCCCTCCGTCAAATCAACGGCCTGCTAAACCCAGGCTTTTGAGTTCTATCTTTGGGGGGGGCCATTCTGTGTGACAGTTGTTTGTGTTTCTCCCTGATGCACAGCCACCTTTGTTGATTTTAATTCCCTGTACCTGTATGCCATGTCATCACTCGTCCCTCCCTCCCTCTGTCCCTCCCTCCCCTGGTCCGTCAGATACTAGTTTCGCGCCTTTTTTCAGACCAGACGCCATAGCTAGCACTGGGATCATGGAGCCCGATCAGATCACCGCGGCAATTATGAGCACTATGAACACAACGCGCATTGTCCTGGAGTATATCCAGAGCCAGAACATGCCAAAGCAAAACCAGGACCAGCCGAGGAGGCGATTGCAGCGCGGCGATGAGAGTGATGAGGAAATTGACATGGACATAGACCTCTCACAAGGCACAGGCCCCAGCAATGTGGAAATCATGGTGTTACTGGGGCAGGTTCATGCCGTGGAACGCCGATTCTGGGCCCGGGAAACAAGCACAGACTGGTGGGACTGCATCGTGCTGCAGATGTGGGACGATTCCCAGTGGCTGCGAAACTTTCGCATGCGTAAGGGCACTTTCATGGAACTTTGTGACTTGCTTTCCCCTGCCCTGAAGCGCCAGAATACCAGGATGAGAGCAGCCCTCACAGTTGAGAAGCGAGTGGCGATAGCCCTGTGGAAGCTTGCAACGCCAGACAGCTACCGGTCAGTCGGGAATCAATTTGGAGTGGGCAAATCTACTGTGGGGGCTGCTGTGATCCAAGTTGCCAGGGCAATGAAAGACCTGGTGATATCAAGGGTAGTGACTCTGGGAAACGTGCAGGCCATAGTGGATGGCTTTGCTGCAATGGGATTCCCAAACTATGGTGGGGCCATAGACGGAACCCATATCCCTATCTTGGCACCGGAGCACCAAGCCACCGAGTACATAAACCGCAAGGGGTACTTTTCAATGCTGCTGCAAGCCCTGGTGGATCACAAGGGACGTTTCACCAACATCAACGTGGGCTGGCCGGGAAGGGTACATGATGCTCGCGTCTTCAGGCACTCTGCTCTGTTTCGAAAGCTGGAGGAAGGGACTTTCTTCCCAGACCAGAAAATAACCGTTGGGGATGTTGATATGCCTATCGTGATCCTTGGGGACCCAGCCTACCCCTTAATGCCATGGCTCATGAAGCCGTACACAGGCAGCCTGGACAGTAGTCAGGACCTGTTCAACTACAGGCTGAGTAAGTGCCGAATGGTGGTGGAATGTACATTTGGGCGTTTAAAAGCGCGCTGGCGCAGCTTACTGACTCGCTCAGACCTTAGCGAAAAGAATATCCCCATTGTTATTGCTGCTTGCTGTGCGCTCCACAATATCTGTGAGAGTAAGGGGGAGACATTTATGGCTGGGTGGGAGGTTGAGGCAAATCGCCTGGCCGCTGATTGCGCGCAGCCAGACACCAGGGCGGTTAGAGGAGCACAGCATGGCGCGGTGCGCATCAGAGAAGCTTTGAAAACGAGTTTTGTGACTGGCCAGGCTACGGTGTGAAACTTCTGTTTGTTTCTCCTTGATGAACCCTCCGCCCCTCCCCCCCCACCCGGTTAACTCTACTTCCCTGTAAACCAACCTCCCCACCCTCCCCTACCCTCCCCCCTTCGAGCACCACTTGCAGAGGCAATAAAGTCATTGTTACTTCACATTCATGCATTCTTTATTAATTCATCACACAACTAGGGGGATAATTGCAAAGGTAGCCCGGGATGGGTGGGGGAGGAGGGAAGGAAAAGGACACACTGCAGTTTAAAACTTTAACTCTTATTGAAGGCCAGCCTTCTGATGCTAGGGCAATCATCTGGGGTGGAGTGACTGGGTGGCCGGAGGCCCCCCCACCGTGTTCTTGGGCGTCTGGGTGAGGAGGCTATGGAACTTGGGGAGGAGGGCTGTTGGTTACACAGGGGCTGTAGCGGCGGTCTCTGCTCCTGCTGCCTTTCCTGCAGCTCAACAATATGCTGGAGCATATCAGTTTGATGCTCCAGCAGCCGGAGCATCGACTCTTGCCTTCTGTCTGCAAGCTGACGCCACCTATCATCTTCAGCCCGCAACTTGCTCTGTTCATCCCGCGATTCAGCACGCCACCTCTCCTCTCGTTCATATTGGGCTTTTCTATAATCAGTCATTGACTGCCTCCACGCATTCTGCTGTGCTCTGTCAGCGTGGGAGGACATCTGTAGTTCTGTAAACATGTCATCACGTGTCCTTCGCTTTCTCTTTCTAATCTTCACTGGCCTCTGTGAAGGAGAAACATTTGCAGCTGGTGGAAGAGAAGGGAGAGGTGGTTAAAAAAGACACATTTTAGAGAACAACGGGTACACTCTTTCACGTTAAATTTTGCTGTTCACATTACACAGCACATGTGCTTTCGTTACAAGGTCGCATTTTTCCTCTTATATTGAGGGCCTGCCCGTTTGGTGTGAGAGATCACTCACGCAGTGCCAGGCCACAGATTTCAGCTTGCAGGCAGCCATGGTAAGACACAGTCTTTTGGCTTTTTTAACCTTCTTAACATGTGGGAATGGTTTCAAACAGTAGTGCTCTCATTTCCCATACCAAGCACCCGTTTGGTTGGCCACTTAAAATGGGTTTGCAATGTAAAAGGAGGGGCTGCGGTTTCAGGGTTAACATGCAGCACAAACCCAACTAATTCCCCTCCCCCACACCCAATTCTCTGGGATGATCACTTCACTCCTCCCCCCACCGCGTGGCTAACAGCGGGGAATATTTCTGTTCAGCAGAGCAGGAACGGGCACCTCTGAATGTCCCCTTAATAAAATTGCCCCATTTCAACCAGGTGAACGTGAATGATATCACTCTCCTGAGGATAACAAAGAGCGA
Source organism: Emys orbicularis (assembly GCF_028017835.1). Classification (NCBI taxonomy): domain Eukaryota; kingdom Metazoa; phylum Chordata; order Testudines; family Emydidae; genus Emys; species Emys orbicularis. Next base: position 27,501,735 of record NC_088691.1, read on the forward strand.
TCAGGAATGGATGTTGTCTGCATGCCAGCAAACACCGGGACCATACGCTGCCATGCTTTGTTATGCAATGATTCCAGACTACGTGCTACTGGCCTGGCGTTGTAAAGTGTCCTACCATGGCGGACGGGATAAGGCAGCCCTCCCCAGAAACCTTTTGCAAAGGCTTTGGGAGTACATGAAGGAGAGCTTTCTGGAGATGTCCCTGGAGGATTTCCGCTCCATCCCCATACACGTTAACAGACTTTTCCAGTAGCTGTACTGGCCGCGATTGCCAGGGCAAATTAATCATTAATCATTAAACACGCTTGCTTTTATACCATGTGTAATATTTACAAAGGTACACTCACCAGAGGTCCCCTGTGTGCCCTCAGGGTCTTCGGTGAGTTCGGGGGTTACTGGTTCCAGGTCCAGTAACATGTAATATGTGACAAACATATCCTGGCTGTTGGGGAAACCGGTTTCTCCGCTTCCTTGCGGCTGTGAGCTATCTACATTTCCTCCATCCTCCTCTTCCGAACCCTCTTCCCTGTGTGTTTCTCCAGTGAGGGAGTCATAGCACACGGTTGGGGTAGTGGTGGCTGCACCCCCTAGAATGGCATGCAGCTCCGCGTAGAAGCGGCATGTTTGCGGCTCAGCCCCGGACCTTCCGTTTGCTTCTCTGGCTTTGTGGTAGGCTTGCCTTAGCTCCTTAATTTTCACACGGCACTGCTGTGCGTCCCTGTTATGGCCTCTTTCCTTCATGGCCTTGGAGACCTTTTCTAATATTTTGCCATTTCGTTTACTGCTTCGGAGTTCGGCCAACACCGATTCATCTCCCCATATGGCGAGCAGATCCCGTACCTCCCGTTCTGTCCATGCTGGAGCTCTTTTGCGATCCTGGGACTCCATCACGGTTACCTGTGCTGATGAGCTCTGCGTGGTCACCTGTGCTCTCCACGCTGAGCAAACAGGAAATGAAATTCAAACGTTCGCGGGGCTTTTCCTGTCTACCTGGCCAGTGCATCTGAGTTGAGAGTGCTGTCCAGAGCGGTCACAATGAAGCACTGTGGGATAGCTCCCGGAGGCCAATAACGTCGAATTCCGTCCACACTACCCCAATTCCGACCCCCTAAGGCCGATTTTATTGCTAATCCCCTCGTCGGAGGTGGAGTAAAGAAACCGGTTTAAAGGGCCCTTTAAGTCGAAAGAAAGGGCTTCGTCGTGTGAACGTGTCCAGGCTTAATTCGATTTAACGCGGCTAAAGTCAACCTAAACTCGTAGTGTAGACCAGGCCTTAGATGATAGTTATACCTGAGCAAGGCCTGCAGGATTGGGCCTGTATCTCAGGAGTGCTGGAACAATTTGTATAGTGGGGTGCTGAGAGCCATTGAACCAAAGTGTAAACCACTTCAAGCCAGGGGGTGCAGGAGTTCCAGCACCTATGCTCTCTGTCTCCCACTGTCCAGTTTTGAGCACCCTACAACAGATATAGGACTCTGAGCAAAATTACACCATTAAGATCTGATAGGTGAGCAGGATTTTGGACCATTATTAATTATTTACTATGAATAAAATGAATTCATTCTGATCGTACCTCATAACAAACCTGGGCAATAATAAACATACGTTCTTTTGGGTCAATAGGCCATCTGGTCATACAAACGCCATCAATATAAATGAATGTATGAAATACACGCATACTGTCCTTCGCTCCTGTTCTAATTTAGTGAAGGTGGGTTCCTTCCTGTCCTCCATGTTTTAGTGATGAATCTAGTTTCCCCTCCCAGATTTTTCAAGGTCATCTCTCCGAGTAGTATAGACAGACAATACAATTTCTAGCAGGGTCCTCATCTCTCCCTGTGTGATACCATGGCAGCTTAGATCACTGAGGCATTCCAGTGAACATCTCTACTTGTTTGATCGTGAGGGGGAATTCTAATCTTAGCTGTGAAATTTGTTCCCACCTTGGTTTATCTTGGCTTCCTCTTGAAGTCATGTTGCAAGGTTTATCAAATAACCGAGGCTTTTTCTAGGCAGAAGGGGAGGAGACTTAGTGGCCATATGGTTCTGAGAAGGTAGTGGGAGAGCTTTGTGGGAGATCCAGTAGGGTTTGGCAAAGGGTTTTTTTTTTTTAATCTTGGGCTGATTTGTTTTAATTTTATAATATTTGTACTTGTGCCTAGAGCACAGGAAATCATTTGAAAATGTACATCAATAAAATAATCAGTTTGAGAGGGCTAGGCTGGAGGGGTCGACGGAGCTACACTGATATTCACCTGCACAATCTTGCCCATGTACTTCATATCACTTTTAAATAAAGAGAAGCTGCAATCCCCTGTGAAGGTAAATAGGAAGCACAAGATAAGCAGGGATTAATTTGGGGGATGCTATTTAAACCTGATTTATCTGAGCAAGCAAGTGGTTTAAATGCTTCCTCTAGTCTTGTTAGTTACTGTGGTGTACCGTTGTACTATTAGTTTCTTTGCAAGAAAAAAGTCCCATTGATTTCACTGGGGGAAAAGTTAAGCCAATACTGAACACGTTTGAAATTCCCACCTGATATACATGAAACCCCCTGAAGCTACAAAGCAGAAACTTAGGGCTGGTCCACACTACCCGCCTAATTCGGCGGGTAGAGATCGATCTTCTGGGATCGATTTATCGCGTCTCATCTGGACGCGATAGATCGATCCCAGAAGCGCTCCCCCGTCGACTGCGGAACTCCTGCTCGCCGAGAGGAGGAAGCGCTGTCGATGGGGGAGCCTGCCTGTGCCGCGTGGACCCGAAGTAAGTACTTTTAGTTCGATATAGGAAACGTTGACTTCAGCTACGCTATTCTCGTAGCTGAAGTTGCGTTTCCTATATCGATCCCCCGCCCCAGTGTGGACCAGCCCTTAGATTTTTAGTCACCAAGAATGATTAGAAATAACAGAAATAATAAATCAAATTATAGAAAGCACATGGAATACTACTTAAGATCTCTGGTTGGTTTTGATCTGTCAACTGAAAAGAAGATTATATGTATTACAATACACAATTAAAAATGGTTATACAATACTGATTTCTGCCAACTCTAATATATTATCTTTAGTATTATTGGCTTATTCATTTAAATAAATTGATGCAGATTCATATTGCACAACATAGCTTTCCAGAACAACACTTGAAAAGCCAGTTTCTATTGTCAGCACGTTCAAGAAGCATTGTTGTGTTTCATTCTCATGCCAGGATCAGGCAAACTCGGGTATTTTGTCAGATGGTGGTGTTCAGAAATTCTGCTCAGAGACTTCAGACAGGATGACTGTTACACTAAGAGTAATGCCAGATATTTCTGAGTATCAAGAGTCCAACTGCACAACCCTTACGTTGGTAAGCACTTACTCATGTGCGCAAACAGTGGGGCTGCTCTGACTGGGCACTCATCTGTGTGACAGCATGAAACACACTACCCAAGTGTGACTTTGTCTCCATCTACTGGCTGAATCATGTAAAGAGTTTTACTGCCTTCAAGCTACCAGGGCTGATTATTTTCATTCCAGTAGTAGAAGCTGATGCTTTTAGATCCAGAGGTCCTGGGTTCAGGCCCCACTCACTACCCTATCAGGGATATTGTTACATAAAACTTGCACAATCTAACCTTAAATGATCTGATATAGGTTGAAATTCAACTGAGAAATTAGGCTTTGTATGGGGAATTTTGTAGGAGTAGAGATGAAAGTCATACTCCTAACCTGAAGGCCCTTCTATAAGGGTACGTCTTCACTACCCGCTGTATCGGCGGGTAGCAATCGATTTATCCGGGATCGATATATCGCGTCTCGTTAAGACGCGATATATCGATCCCCGAACGCGCTCACCGTCGACTCCGGAACTCCACCAGAGCGAGCAGCGGTAGCGCAGTCGACGGGAGAGCCGCGGTCATCGATCCCACGCCGTCCGGACCCCAGGTAATTCGATCCAAGATACTTCGACTTCAGCTACGCTATTCGCGTAGCTGAAGTTGCGTATCTTGGATCGACCCCCCCCCCCCCAGTGTAGACCAGCCCTAACAGTTATCTCAGCCTGTGGCTGGAATAATCTCTACATCCTCAGCAATGAGTTGTATGACCACTAGATGCTTTAAGTGCAGATCAAATAGGCCCTTCCCTGGGATACCTCAAACACCTCTCCACAGCTGCTCTCATTGGGTCAACACTGGACCCCCCACAGCGCAGAGGGGGGTAGAGGTGCTTCCCAGCTATTTTCTCTACCTAGCTCACCCTCCTGCAGAGGACTAAAGCACGGCTGGAGTGGTGAGCAGGAACTCTGTATGGGTAATTTTTAAAAACCATCTGGTTTTAGAAAAGAAGCCTCCCTCTGCTTGCAGGAGCTCTGGATCAGCAGACGGGCAACACACTGTTTACTTTTCCTCTGCTTCCTGTGGGCTCACAGTAAAATGGAATTAACATGACATGAAGTGATAGCCCTAGTGTCAGAGCTCAGAAACTCCAGGGTGGATTTTTTTATTTGATTTTTGCATTGTTTGCTGTCTGTCTAGTACAAAACACACTGAACTCATTCACACACTGCAGGGGCTTCCTGCCTACTTTAGGTCTGGCTGATCCAGTTCAACTGGCTATTTAATAAAAGATGTGGTCTGTCATGTGTCTGTGTTTATTTTGTGGCCTAGCCCATGATTGTGGCCCATGTTACATCCCAGACAATACTCTTTTTGGGAACAGGTGTCAAGTGTAGAGCGGATGCATTTTCATGTTTCTTTCTAATCTGAGAATACACAGACACCACGTTACCTTTGCTACAGAAATTTTGAAATATTCTAAGAAAGCCCCCTCTACTACCAAATGTGTAATGAGATTAAATGAACCTTGAGCAAACTGGAGATGGAACAGATGAAAAGTGAAATAAAATTCCTCCATTTGGGAAATTAGGTAATTCTCTCTGCTTTAATGTTGCTTCTAAGTTTTGAATCAAAATGCTCCTTAGCATTTTGTCATTGATGCTCACTGCTCATTTTGATTAGTCCTAGATAGCTCAGACCTGCATATAGTTTTTGGAAAGTTCAATTTTACAGTTAGCAGATAATGTGTAACATCATACAAAGAGTTGAAGGGTCAGTTTTGTGATAACAATTTATTTTAAACATGACGTAAGTACTCTTATTACCTCTTGCAGAGTGACCCACCCACCCACAATCTTTTTATTAGACTTATTTCAAGCATTTTGTGCATTGTATTGAACAAGTGCTGTAACTACTACTTTGTTGGATGGAAGGAATTTTCAAATAAAATTACTGGGAACTGTAGAGATACGTGCCAGCCACATAACTGAGTTCATGCAATTTCCACTACTGAATGCCTGGTTGTAATAGAGAGAAAATACTTCCAAACAAATGGGTCATGCTCTACCCCTGATTTTTGCACAAAACTCCAATGACTTTCATAGAGTCATAGTCATAGAGTTTAAGACCAGAAGGGACCACCAGATCATCTAGTGGCCTCTTTAATCATCTGTATGTGTGAAATGAGGGAAGAATGTCTCTCAGAGTCAGAATAAATCATTTTGACATTTATAATCAGAGATGGTAAAAAAAATTCAACATATTTTTCAATGAAAAATTGGAAAACTTGTGCAAAATCTCCCCTCTCATTTTCTGACCAGGTGATTGTAAAATATTTCAACCAAATATAGGGAAAAATAATTAACATTTCTCCCCAATTATTAAGCCAGCTTTGTTTATACTACATTAACCAACAGGTCCAACAAGTATAATTACAGCAGCCATTAGTGCTTAGCCATTTCCTACCCTACACCTCAGATAAACAGTATTTGGAGCAGAAGTAGGGGAAAAGGGAAAGCAACTCAGAGAAGAGGGGTTTTTTTCCTTTAAAATCCCACCAAATAAATTCCCAATGAATCCAACATATAGAATCTCAGCAAATGGTATTAGAAGAAAGATGACTAAGAGAGAGGTTTGGGCTGGTTTTTTTCATTTCCATCATTCTTCACCACCTTATCACCTGCTTCTATATTCAGTTCCATTACATCTTGTACCATTACAGAAGCTGTGCTTATGAAATCACAATTAGTTGCCAGGGACAGCAGTGCACCATCATAATAGATTTTGAAGCTGGACATTCAATTATGTATTATAAAGAAACTCGGGGGAACTGGGTCCACATCATTCACATATATACACTGATACATTAAAGTGACAATATTCAGGACAATAATTAGTGAACTGCCATTGCTGCTTTACTACAAGCTTGTCAATCAGTCGTCAGGTAATAATCCCCTTTCTCGGTATATACCAATTCTTTAATCCATCCATTCCCCACATGCCTGGGGAGGCAGAGCTTCAACTTCAGAGGTTTACAAATCCAGGCTCTGGTGGGCCAATTCGCAGGCAGAGAATTTCAAAGCCAAGATGCCTACAGAGAGAATGCCCTTCCAGCTGTTCCCTTCCATTTATAACAAACTCTTGCAACTCACATAATCTCAACTGCAGTAACACAGCGCAGAGAGAAATGTCACTCAGGTAATTGGGTCCCAAAGCAATTAAGGCTATTTTAGGTTACACTGAAAACTGTTTCCATCAGAATTTGGCCCTATTTTATTTAGGATCATCCTGAGTCCAAACCTTATTTGAACTTCTTCCTATATATACGAGATCTGAGGCCTACTTTATTAAGCTCCAGGCATGGAACTCCTCTTGATGTTCTGCTTAAAAAGAGTTTGCAGGAATGGCTTCCACAAGGAGGCCCTATTAACTAGGAAAGCTTTAACACTTTATATGGATGGCAGAGAGGCAGTCTAAAATATAACACTGAGTTGGAATTTTTGATAATTAAAATCAAAGTACAACACTACAGGTGCCTTCCCAGATAATGTTTGATGAGGGGCAGACAAAGTGTAAAGAAAAAAAATATTTTGCTAGTTCTGGCTGCAGCTACGTTTTTTTCTAACCTCCACATGTGGGATCCATTTTTAGTCTTATATAATTGTTTTCCTCTAAATGAACATCCAGTGTTGATGCAGATCCACTCCTCATTAGATTTGTTTTGCTTTCTGGAGAAGACAAGAACATTATGTTGCCCATATGTTCATTTATTTACTTTTCAGATTCCATTGCAGCTGTCACTGTTGCTGTTTTTTTCAGTCCATTTTGTGGTGAATTATGCATAAACAAATAAATAAATAAATAATAATAATAAACGGGCACTATGGTAATACAAATATAAGAATAATGATAGTGCACATGCAGATGAGACCACAGTCTCTCTGTGTGTGCATATAAAAAAAAATCTTCTCTCTACATAATACCACACAAAGATGAGCAAAACAGACTAAAACAAAAGGAGTCAGGAGACTTATTGTTTTAAACAGTATATTGGAGACTTCCATGCAGGGGCGGCTCCAGGCACCAGCGCAGCAAGCGCGTGCCTGGGGCGGCAAGCCACGGGGGGGGCAGCCTACCGGTCGCTGTGAGGGCGGCAGTCAGGTGGCCTTCGGCGGCGTGCCTGCAGGAGGTCCGCCGGTCCCGCGGTTTCGGCGGTGGGTACGCCGAAGCTGCGGGACCGGCAGATCACCCACAGAAATGCCGCCGAATCCACGTGACTGCGGACCGCCCGCAGGCATGCCGCCAAAGGCCGCCTGACTGCCGTGCTTGGGGTGGCAAAAAACATAGACCCGCTCCTGCTTCCATGCATTGTCCCTTATTCATTTTCAGTCTGAGGATACATAGGGTATGTCTACACTACGAAATTAGGTTGAATTAATAGAAGCCGGTTTTATAGAAATCGGTTGTAAACAGCCGATTGTGTGTGTCCCCACATAAAATGCTCTAAGTGCTCTAGTCGGCGGACCGCGTCCACAGTACCGAGGCTAGCGTCGACTTCCGGAGCATTGCACTATGGGTAGCTATCCCACAGTTCCCGCAGTCTCCGCCGCCCATTGGAATTCTGGGTTGAGATCCCAATGCCCGAATGATGCAAAACAGTGTCGCGGGGGTTCTGGGTACATGTCATCAGGCCCCTCCCCCTCCGTCAGAGCAACGGCAGACAATAGATTCGCGCCTTTTTACCTGGGTTACCTGTGCAGACAACATACCACGGCAAGCATGGAGCCCGCTCAGCTCAGCTCACCGTCACCATATGTCATCTGGGTGCCGGCAGACGTGGGACTGCATTGCTACACAGCAGCAGCAGCTAACTGCCTTTTGGCGGTAGATGGTGCAGCATGACTGGTAGCCTTCATAGGCGATCTGGGTGCTGGCAGCTGTGGGGCTGGCAGCCGTAGGGCTGCATTGCACCAGCCCTTGCCTTTTGCCTTTTGGCAGTAGATGGTTTATTACGACTGGTAACCGTCCTCGTCGTACAGCAGTGGCTGGAACTCCGTATGTCCCCCATTCCCCCAGTCATGTTCTGCTGCCTTCACAATGACGATGATGGTTATCAGTCGTAATATGCCATTTTCTGCCAAGCGCCCTGTTGGATCATTGCACATTAGCAGAGTCTTCCCTGAGCAGCAGATTGTGCAATAGGCCTGAAGGCCATCATCATCATAACTGCCAAGCGCCCAGTATTTGCTGCCAAGCACCCAGAAGATGCCGAGGGCTATCAGTCATGCTGCACCGTCGTCTTAAGATGTAAAAAATAGATTTGTTCTGTATTCATTTGCTTCCCCCTCCCTCTGCCAAATCAACGGCCTGCTAAACCCAGGCTTTTGAGTTTAATCTTTGGGGGGGGCCATTCTGTGTGACAGTTGTTTGTGTTTCTCCCTGATGCACAGCCACCTTTGTTGATTTTAATTCCCTGTACCTGTACGCCATGTCGTCACTCGTCCCTCCCTCCCTCCCTCCTTCCCCTGGTCCGTCAGATACTAGTTTCGCGCCTTTTTTCAGACCAGATGCCATAGCTAGCACTGGGATCATGGAGCCCGCTCAGATCACCGCGGCAATTATGAGCACTATGAACACCACGCGCATTGTCCTGGAGTATATGCAGAGCCAGGACATGCCAAAGCAAAACCAGGACCAGCCGAGGAGGCCAATAACGTCGAATTCCGTCCACACTACCCCAATTCCGACCCCCTAAGGCCGATTTTATCGCTAATCCCCTCGTCGGAGGTGGAGTACAGAAACCGGTTTAAAGGGCCCTTTAAGTCGAAAGAAAGGGCTTCGTCGTGTGAACGTGTCCAGGCTTAATTAGATTTAACGCGGCTAAAGTCGACCTAAACTCGTAGTGTAGACCAGGCCATAGTTTGCTAACAGTTGATAGGTCTCAGTAATCTCTTGGCACCAACCTGTACATTCCCAATCACATGAATAGACTCATTCACCTCAGTTAATTCCATGAGTAAGAGCTATGTATATGACTAAGGATTTGCAGGCCCTGTACATACCTTTCTCCCATGAGACTCTGACCATGTAATTTCCTTTTACCAATCTCTTTGATGGCTGCTCCTCATCCTCCATGTCTAGTTCAAATTCCTCATCCTCACCGTCAACTTCAAGGCACAACTCCATTCCTAGATTCCAATGCCTGTGATCATCTAGTCTGACCTCTTGTGTAACACAGGCCCTAGAACTTGCCTAAGACAGATCCTTTAGAAAAACATCCAGTCTTGGTTTTAAAATGGTCAGAATCCACCACAACCTTTGGTAAATTGTTCCAATGGTTAATTATTCTCACTGTTAAAAAAATTATACCTCAGTGCCAGTCTGAATTTGTCTAACTTCAACTTCAGTCCTTTAGAATGTGTTATACCTTTCTCTGCTAGATTGAAGAGCCCATTATCAAATATTTGTTCCCCGTGTAGATACGTCTAGACTATGATCAAGTCACTCCTTCACCTCCTCTCTGTTAAGCTAAATAGACTGAACTCTTTGAGTCTGTCACCGTAAGGCACGTTTTCTATTCTTTTAATCATTCCCATGGCTCTTCTCTGAACCCTCAGAGAATCAGCATCCTTCTTGCACTGTGGGCACCAGAACCGGACACAGTATTCCAGTAACGGTTGTAACAGTGGCAAATATAGAGGTGAAATAATCTTTTTACTCTTATTTAAGATTCCACTGTTTATGCATCCCACGATTGCATTGGCTCTTTTGGTCACAGGGTCACACTGGGAGCTCATGTTCTGCTGATTATCCACCATGACCACCAAATCTTTTTCATAGTCACTGCTTCCCAAGATAGAGCCCCCATTGTGTAAGTAGGGGCTACATTCTTTGTTCTCAGATGTATACATTTCCATGTGGTCATCAGAAGGCTAGTTATTCCATAATTGTCCATGTTGGGTTTCTCATACCTTCCTCCAAACCATCTGGCACTATTGGACAAAGGATACTGGTCTAGACAGACCATAGCAATTCCAATGTTCCTAGTGAGCAAGCTCGGCAGAGCCAGCATCATCCCATCCACAGCATTATTGTCTACGTGACATTATGTGGATTTGTGTGGGACTTGTTGGCCAGAAACAAGGCAGATAGAGATCAGCAATCAGCAAGGCATAATGCTTCAGCAACAGTCATTACCTTATAAGGCAAATTGCTATAAAGTTGGTGCTGTGTTTTGATTGGCTTCTATTCTCTTCATTCCCTGCTTCTGGAGTGGGCAATAATTTACACCCATTGTCTGTAGAAGCCAACAGCTCCACAGCTACCATGGCCAGCTTAGTTCTGGGAGGGGCAAACAGGGTGGTTGCAGGAGTGCAGGCCCTCTGTGTGACTGTGCCAAAATCCATGGATTTGGGACTGGGATTCCCTGTTGATCCTTAGATCTGCACTGTCAAGAGGACATCCCTCTTGCATTGCGCCTCCTGCTGCTACTATCTCATACAGCAGAAGCATATGGCACTGTCAAGGCTGTATCCCCACTTTGAACTTTAGGGTACAAATGTAGGGGCCTGCATGAGGACTTCTAAGCTTAACTACCAGCTTAGTTCTGGTCCGCTGCCACCATTCCCTACCCTGGGAAGCTTTTAGAAACTTTTCACCAATTCCCTAGTGAATACAGATCCAAACTCCTTGGATCTTAAACAAGGAGAAATTGACCCTTCCCCCCTCCTTCCTTTCACCAACTCCTGGTGAATACAGATCCAAACCCCCTTGATCTTAAAACAAGGAGAAATTGACCCTTCCCCCCTCCTTCCTTTCACCAACTCCTGGTGAAAACAGATCCAAACCCCCTTGGATCTTAAGACAAGGAGAAATCAATCAGGTTCTTAAAAAGAAGGCTTTTAATTAAAGAAAAAGGTAAAAATCATCTCTGTAAAATCAGTATGGAAAATAACTTTACAGGGTAATCAAACTTAAAGAGCTCAAAGGACCCCCCTCTGTCTTAGGTTCAAGTACAGCAAACAAAGATAAACACTCTAGTAAAAGGTACATTTACAAGTTCAGAAAATAAAGTAAAACTAAGACGCCTTGCCTGGCTTTTTACTTACAAGTTTGAAATAAGAGAGACTTGTTTAGAAAGATGGGGAGAACCTGGATTGATGTCTGGTCCCTCTCAGTCCCAAGAGCGAACCACCCCTTAAAACAAAGAGCACACACAAAAGCCTTCCCCCCCCCCAAGATTTGAAAGTATCTTGTCCCCTTATTGGTCCTTTGGGTCAGGTGTCAGCCAGGTTACCCGAGCTTCTTAACCCTTTACAGGTAAAAGGATTTTGGAGTCTCTGGCCAGGAGGGATTTTTAGTACTGTACACAGGAGAGCTGTTACCCTTCCCTTTATAGTTATGACACGCCCCCCAAATCACAGATAGTGTTGGATGTTTGGTTCCACACTGGCTGTGATTTCTTCCTGGAGTTCTAGGAGAAAACAGAGTTAATAAGACACATGTACCTTTAGACATACTACTGATTATATAAAAACTAACAATATGTTTCATTCCAAGAACAATTGTTAACCAGTTAACTTTGGGAAACTTTCCCGGGAGAGTGCATCAGCCACTTTGTTAGAAGCTTCCGAAATGTGTTGTATTTCAAAATCAAAATCTTGGAGAGCTAAACTCCACCGAAGAAGTTTTTTGTTATTTCCCTTGGCGGTATGAAGCCACTGTAGTGCAGCATGGTCTGTTTGTAGTTGGAAACGCCGTCCCCAAACATATGGGCGTAGCTTTTCCAGCGTGTACACAATGGCGTAGCATTCCTTTTCGCTGATTGACCAGTGGCTTTCCCTCTCAGACAGTTTCTTGCTGAGAAACACTACAGGATGGAATTCTTGATCCGGTCCTTCCTGCATTAAAACTGCTCCTACGGCCCGCTCGGACGCATCTGTGGTTACTAGGAACGGTTTGTCAAAGTCTGGGGCCCTTAGCACAGGGTCAGACATGAGTGTTGCCTTAAGCTAGTTAAAGGCCTTTTGACACTCATCAGTCCACTGAACTGCATTTGGCTGTTTCTTTCTGGTTAGGTCTGTCAGCGGGGCGGCGATTTGGCTGTAGTGTGGTACAAATCGCCTATAATATCCGGCCAAGCATAAGAAGGATTGGACCTGTTTCTTTGACCTTGGAACCGGCCACTTTTGGATAGCATTCACTTTGGCCTGTAGGGGATTTATAGTTCCTTGACCCACCTGGTGCCCCAGGTACGTCACTTTGTTGTGGCCTATTTGACACTTTTTAGCCTTAACAGTTAGTCCTGCCTGCCGGATGCGCTCGAAGACTTTTTCCAGGTGCTCCAGGTGTTCTGTCCATGAATCAGAAAAAATGGCCACATCATCGAGGTAGGCAACTGCAGATTCTCCCAATCCTGCTAAGAGACCATCTACAAGTCTTTGGAAGGTGGCGGGTGCATTTTGCAACCCGAAAGGGAGTACATTGAATTCATACACCCCTGCCTGGGTGACGAAGGCGGACCTTTCCTTAGCGGGTTCATCTAGTGGTACTTGCCAGTACCCTTTGGTTAAGTCTAAAGTAGAGATGAATTGGGCATGTCCCAATTTTTCCAATAGCTCATCTGTGCGTGGCATTGGATAGTTGTCAGGACGAGTTACAGCATTTAGCTTACAGTAGTCCATGCAAAAGCGTATTTCCCCATCTGGTTTGGGAACTAGAACCACTGGAGATGCCCATGCACTATTAGAGGGGCGGATTATACCCATCTGTAGCATGTCCTGGATCTCCCTTTGTATAGCAGTTTGGGCATGAGGTGACTCCCGGTAGGGTGGGGTTCTAATTGGTTGAGCATTACCTGTGTCAATGGAGTGGTATGCCCGTTTGGTCTGTCCTGGAGTGGCTGAGAAAATCGGTGCAAAGCTTGTGCACAGCTCCTTGATTTGCTGTCGCTGCAGACGTCCCAGGGTCGTGGAGAGGTTCACCTCTTCCACGCCACCATTCCTTTTTCCTTCGTAGTAGACACCTGCAGGCCACTCCGCGTCATCTGTTTCCTGGGCTGTAAACTGGCAAACGTTTAATTCTCTGGAATAAAAGGGCTTAAGAGAATTAACATGGTATACCTTAGGCTTTATGTTGGAGGTGGGGGAGGCTATGAGATAGTTAACAGCTCCTAAGCGCTCCTGGACCGTGAATGGTCCTTCCCACGACGCTTCCATTTTATGGGCCTGGAGCGCCTTTAAGACCATGACTTGGTCTCCTACTTTGAAGGACCGTTCTCTGGAATGTTTATCATACCAGGCCTTTTGCTCTTCCTGAGCATCCTTTAGGTTTTCTTTAGCAAGGGCTAAAGAGTGTCGGAGGGTGCTTTGTAGGTTGCTTACAAAGTCTAGAATGTTAGTTCCTGGAGAAGGCATAAACCCCTCCCATTGCTGCTTCACCAACTGTAATGGCCCCTTAACCTCGCGGCCATACACAAGTTCAAATGGTGAAAACCCTAAACTGGGATGTGGTACAGCCCTGTAGGCAAAAAGCAACTGCTGCAACACTAGGTCCCAATGATTGGAGTGTTCATTTACGAATTTACGTATCATGGCCCCCAAAGTTCCATTAAACCTCTCCACCAGACCATTGGTTTGATGGTGATGAGGGGTGGCAACCAAGTGATTCACCCCATGAGCTTCCCACAGGTTTTTCATGTTCCCTGCCAGGAAATTAGTTCCCGAATCTGTAAGGATGTCGGAGGGCCAACCTACCCTGGCAAAAATGTCTGCTAATGCCTGGCACACACTTTTAGACCTGGTGTTGCTTAAGGGTACAGCTTCCGGCCATCGAGTAGCAAAATCCATGAAAGTCAGTACGTACTGCTTTCCTTTGGGTGTCTTCTTTGGGAAAGGACCCAGAATATCCACAGCTACTCGCTGAAATGGGACCTCAATTATGGGTAGTGGCTGGAGAGGGGCTTTAACCTGGTCTTGGGGCTTTCCCACTCGTTGGCACACCTCACAAGACCGGACATAATTAGCAACGTCCTTGCCCATTCCCTCCCAGTGGAAGGACTTCCCCAACCGGTCTTTGGTTCTGTTCACCCCAGAATGGCCACTGGGATGATCATGGGCTAAGCTCAAGAGCTTTACCCGATACTTAGTGGGAACTACCAACTGTCTTTGAGGATGCCAGTCTTCCTGGTGCCCACCAGAAAGAGTCTCCTTGTATAAAAGTCCTTTTTCTACAACAAACCGGGATCGGTTAGAAGAGTTGAGAGGCGGTGGGGTGCTCCGTGCCGCCGCCCAAGCTTTCTGAAGGCTGTCATCTGCTTCCTGCTCGGCCTGGAACTGTTCCCTTGATGCTGGAGACATCAGTTCCTCCTTGGACTGTGGACTGGGGCTTGGTCCCTCTGGAAGCGATGCAGGTGCTGGGGCTGTTTCCATTGACTGTGAACCGCTGTCCGCTGGTGCACTATGTGGTATTTCAGGCTCTGGCTGAGCCTCTTGGGTAGGGTTATCTGCTGCTTCCACCAGTTCAGACTCGCTGGTGCCCTCTGGCATTGGAGTTGTAGACGGGCTTGCCAGCGCTGGACTCAGTGCTGGCAATGGTTCTGGTGCTGGTTGCGTTGCCAGTTCCGGTTCTGGGACTGGCTTTGGCTGGGTCTCTGGGATTGGATCCACTACGGCTGTTGCAGTCGTTGGCAGGGGATCCGGTTCCACCACCTTTGTTTGGGTCTCTGGTAACACAGACGGGGCCCTGGTGGACTGCTCAGGAACAGGGATGGGGGTGAAAGCTTGCTTACCCTGGCTGCGGGTGACTATTCCCACCCTCTTGGCTAGCTTCACATGGTTGTCCAAGTCTTCCCCCAGCAGCATGGGAATGGGATAATTGTCATAGACTGCAAAAGTCCACATTCCTGATCAGCCCTTGTACTGGACATGCAACTTGGCTGTAGGCAAGGTTACAGACTGTGACACAAAGGGTTGAATTGTCACTGTAGCCTCCGGGTTGATGATTTTGGGGTCCACTAGGGATTGGTGGATAGTTGACACTTGTGCCCTAGTGTCCCTCCAAGCGATAACCTTCTTTCCGCCCACTCTCAAGGTTTCCCTTCGCTCCGAGGGTATGAGAGAGGCATCTGGGTCTGGGGATCTTTGGTGTGATTGGGGTGTAATGAACTGTAATCGGTTGGGGTTCTTGGGGCAGTGAGCCTTTATATGCCCCAGTTCATTACATTTAAAACATCGCCCTGCTAAGGTATCACCGGGGCGATGTTGGTTGATGGAGACTGGTGTGGTGGGGTGAGAAGGCGTCTGGGGTTTCCCTTGGGATGTGGGTGGGGCCTTGGGTTGTCCCCGGTGATAAGGTTTTGTTTCGGCTTGCCCCTTCTGATATTCACTCCAACTGCTACTAGCTTTTTTCTTTTCTGTCACCTCCACCCATTTGGCTCCAATCTCCCCCGCCTCGGTTACAGTTTTGGGCTTCCTATCTAGGATGTACCTTTCTATTTCCTCAGGAACACCCTCTAAAAACTGCTCCATTTTTACTAGGGAAAGCAGATCTTCCAGAGATTTAACATTTGCTCCTGATACCCAGGCATCACAATTTTTGTCAATGTGGTAGGCATGCCGGGTAAATGACACATCTGGTTTCCACCTTAGGGCTCTGAACCGCCGACGGGCATGCTCGGGTGTTAGCCCCATTCTGAGTCTGGCCTTGTTTTTAAAAAGTTCATAACTGTTCATGTGTTCCTTAGGCATTTCAGCCGCCACCTCTGCTAAGGGTCCACTGAGCTGCGGCCTCAGCTCTACCATGTACTGGTCTGCAGCGATGCTGTATCCAAGGCAGGCCCTTTCAAAATTTTCTAAGAAGGCCTCAGTATCATCGCCTGCCTTGTAGGTGGGGAATTTTCTGGGATGGGAAGTGGTACCTGGAGAGGGGTTGTTGGGATGGGCTGTTGTATCCGGCTTAGCCTTTGCTACTTCCAGTTCATGCTTCCTTTCTTTTTCTCTGTCCTCCATCTCTTTTTCTTTCAGCTCCATCTCTTTTTCTTTCAGCTCCATCTCTCTCTTGTGGGCCTCCTCTTTGGCTTTCTCTTCTCTGTCTCTCAGCTCTCTCTCTCTCTTGTGGGCCCCCTCTTTGGCTTTTTCTTCTCTGTCTCTCAGCTCTATCTCTTTTTCTTTCAGCTCCATAGCTCTTTTGTGGGCCTCCTCTTTAGCTTTTTCTTCTTTGGTAGTCATTTTCCTGTTTTCTTGTGCTGGGTCACACCCCTCTGCAGTTGACTGAAACTGGGATGTACTCAGCTCTGGCTGCTGCTGAGTTAACAGAGACTTTCTAACTAGCTATTCACGAGGATGTAAAAAGAAAAAAAAACAATTCAGCTTGTAAATTGCCTTTACCAGTCAAAGTTTGCTCACTTTGAACCCTTCTCTTAACAAAGCCCCTTGTTAAAAAAAAACTTAACACCTCTGCCTTCAGGCAAGGAGAGATAAGATATGCATCTACCTTCAGCTCTGCTTTCTAAGCAGCTAGAAGGAAAAAAAAAATCTTACTGGCTTTTGGGTTTAAAACGAATCCCACCGCTCTGCCACCATGTCAAGGCTGTATCCCCACTTTGAACTTTAGGGTACAAATGTAGGGGCCTGCATGAGGACTTCTAAGCTTAACTACCAGCTTAGTTCTGGTCCGCTGCCACCATTCCCTACCCTGGGAAGCTTTTAGAAACTTTTCACCAATTCCCTAGTGAATACAGATCCAAACTCCTTGGATCTTAAACAAGGAGAAATTGACCCTTCCCCCCTCCTTCCTTTCACCAACTCCTGGTGAATACAGATCCAAACCCCCTTGGATCTTAAAACAAGGAGAAATTGACCCTTCCCCCCTCCTTCCTTTCACCAACTCCTGGTGAAAACAGATCCAAACCCCCTTGGATCTTAAGACAAGGAGAAATCAATCAGGTTCTTAAAAAGAAGGCTTTTAATTAAAGAAAAAGGTAAAAATCATCTCTGTAAAATCAGTATGGAAAATAACTTTACAGGGTAATCAAACTTAAAGAGCTCAAAGGACCCCCCTCTGACTTAGGTTCAAAGTACAGCAAACAAAGATAAACACTCTAGTAAAAGGTACATTTACAAGTTCAGAAAATAAAGTAAAACTAAGACGCCTTGCCTGGCTTTTTACTTACAAGTTTGAAATAAGAGAGACTTGTTTAGAAAGATGGGGAGAACCTGGATTGATGTCTGGTCCCTCTCAGTCCCAAGAGCGAACCACCCCTTAAAACAAAGAGCACACACAAAAGCCTTCCCCCCCCCCCAAGATTTGAAAGTATCTTGTCCCCTTATTGGTCCTTTGGGTCAGGTGTCAGCCAGGTTACCCGAGCTTCTTAACCCTTTACAGGTAAAAGGATTTTGGAGTCTCTGGCCAGGAGGGATTTTTAGTACTGTACACAGGAGAGCTGTTACCCTTCCCTTTATAGTTATGACAGGCACAATTTCTGCGCCCCCATCTAGGTGGAGGTTTGGTGCACATTTGTGCAGAAAGACACAATAGGACACAAGGTCCTTTAGGGGAAATAAAGTAGTGCAGATAGATGACTAGAGGTGAGCAGCAACAACCCTGATAAAATAACACATTTAAATAAACCAGATTGGCCAGTTGAAGACAAACAAGGATAGAACTCCAGGCTGCCAGGACAAGCAACACAGAGTGCTGCTGGCTGTTCAGCCATGATGCTCTTTTAATTGCATGCCATGTAAGGCTAATCTGATTGAGCTTTTGGGGCCATATCCCACATGGTGATGAGTACCTTCAACTTCCACTGAAGACAAACTGGAAGTGAACATGAGAGTTGAAAGCAGAATTCTAAGCAGCAGTAATTTCCTTGCAGGAATTGAAAGGATGGGTAATTCACTCAGTATGACATACAGCTTGTGGTCAAATCAGCTGGCTTGCTCAGATACCAGCTGACATTCAAAACAGTCTAAGCAAGTTAAATTAAAGAGCTCAGATGTGCTTTGTAAGAGTTTAACAAAACATTTTAGGTCTCCCTCCAGGACTATTTCCATTACATTTTTAATAATCAGCATGAAGCACTTGGCAGTGATCACAACAAAGCTACATTTAGACCAATGATAAATAAGCATCAGGACTATTGTTGTTCTATTCGTGTTCTTTATGTGGCATTTCTGAAGACATGTCAAATAAATGAATACATTAATTTCAATGCAATCAACTGCATAATAGTTTACAGACTTTTACGCTGATGGGTGGGTTGTAATGCATTTGTATCAGAGTGAGCCATGGATTACAGATTTCAGTCACATAACCCAGCTACTCTTCAGCTTTTTCTGTAAATCATTCCACTGACTGGGTAAGGATGTGGAACATTTTATAAACTAAGAATAAGAATTGTGTGTGGAAGTTCAGTCTTATTTGTGATCCAGGCACTACATTAGAGCTGAAGGAATAATTTCCAATGATTAATTTATTCAGCAAGTTTAGGCCCAATTCAGGATAGCATTTGCTTAAGTCCCATGACTGGAAGCCAACTCCAACATTGAGTTTCACCCATTGCTAAATAAAAACTAACCAGTTTAATAAATGTTGAGAATATTTTGAATTTGTTGCTTCTAACACTGGGGATTTCTGTTCACTAAGCACATTGAGATCCTTTGTGATGAAAGGATATAGTGCAATGTAAGACATTATTATTATTAATATATACTAACTTCACCAAAAAGTCTTCTGTCACTCTGATATAATGTAGTGAGACACAAAAGAGCTTCTGACACTTTTACTGATTGGGGGTTGAATGCATGTTGATTTACTGTCACCATCGAATAGAATTTTAGCTCAGATGAAATTTTTTTTTTAGACAGCACAGAGTAAAATTTGAAATTAAATGAGACAAGTTTGTAATCAGCAGTGCTATTACCGAGACCTCATCCTTTTTATTCACGTTTTGATTGATCACTGATTTTACAGTACTTTAAAAATCACAACTTAATTTTTATTAGTTCTCCTTCCATGAGACAAAGAGAGAGTTGAGACCATATCATGGACCATAGCGTGACCTTCTGATACACAGGAATAACAAACCTCTTGGCTCTATATCCACCTGACTGATCCTGGTGTGGAAGGGAGCATGGGGCAGCTCCACAGGCTGGACCCAAACAGCTGCTAAAGGAAGAAGTTGCTCCTAACATTGAGGTCCCTGTCTTCTCTCAATCATTCCATTACGGACTCTGCCCTGGTCTCTTCCATGAGCAGGGCCTGTGATATTCTAGCACCAGAGCTGCAGAAACTAACACCCACAGAGTTGTGTCAAAGAAGACAGGGATGGTTGAGACAGAGTGCTCCCCTGATGGGAGGGAGGTGGTCAGGAAGGATGCCGTGCTGTTCCACCTGTCCCTATGGGGTGGGGAGATATTAGGCCCTTATGGGACTAACCCTACTGGCTGCCAGCACCGTTCCTATACTGCTGCATGGCCTCTATGAGGCTCTGAGCAGCTGAGTGTCAGCTTTAAAAGAAGTTGGCTCAACAGATGGAGAAGGTAAGCAAATGCCCCATCCCATCATGGAAGAAAGCAGGAGAGAGAGTTGGGTTGTCCTTTGTTTTTGGCTCCTTGGGTAGCCTCAGTAGGAGAGAGAAAAGGTTTGCCAGGCACCATAGAATATTGGTGCCACAGAGACATCAAGCTTGCTACAAAAGTTGCAGATCCATAGAATCATGGTTTTACCACCTTTATTGTATGGCAGTGAAACGTGAGCACAGGGGAAGGCTGAAAAGTGGTGGATTGACATTTCTGCTTTTCATTGTCTTTGTCAGCTGCTCCATATTAAGTGAGAGAACGTAACCCAAAAACCCCTCAGTGCCAACTGGCAAGTGGATTACAAGGCTATCCTGATTTTGTTATGTACATTCTGGTTCACCAAACAATGTCACGTGAGGTCTTAAATGAAAACCAGGGTTACACTGGTCATCAACATTGTTGTGAAATGTATGTATAGATACTATGTATGTACATTGAAAATATGTTCTTAGATTCTGTATCACAACAAGGTGGAGAAACATGTTTCCTGTCAGACAAAAGACATTAATTGACTTGTCTCTCTGTTGGCAAATAGTTTAAGCATTGTAAGCTAACACAGTGGAGGCACATTTATATACAAAGTCAATAGAGAGAGATGAAGTCTACAAGGAAGAGCACACATCAGGGGAAGAGACTCTTATCTCAGCATACACTTCAAAAGTTTGCTGGACTATACTTGGGGAACAAAGAAAACACCCAGTCATTCTGCACCTAGGAAGTAAACCGACAGTACATTTACACTCATGAAAATAGGATCACAACCAGCCTCAGTTGAAACACTAAAGAGGACATGGGTGTAATATTAACTTCTTTAGACAGGAGGTTAACCTATTAAGTCTCTAGAAAATGTGTTATGATTTTATTTTATACATAATCTTTTGTTTTCTTTATCCTTATTCAATATCTCTTGAATCTTTGATAATAAACTTATGGTTTTCACTATAAATATATCTCAGTGCTGTGGTGTTAAGCAAGGAGCAGATCCTGAGTTAATTCACACAAACTGATGTGTACACTGTTCCCTTGGGGACAGAAGACTTGGTATTTCTGTGAGTGTTCAGTAGAGAAGGGGCTGGACACTACGGGGAAGAACTTCAAAGGTGCCCAGGGATTGCGGTGCATCTTTTTTTAACCTGCAAGGCAAAGTAAGGGCTGGCATAGCCCAAAGGAGAGTGTGTGGGTGGTTAACAGGCTGTTGATGTCAGGGAGCTGACACCCAGCTAAACACAAGCAAGTCTCCCTGATGCAGGAGGCAGGGGGTAACAAAGTGACTCTCCCTCCTGGGCACCCTGAGAACCATCCTATCGAACAAGATCAGTACTGAGAATATTCATAGCTAAACCCACCAACTGCACTGGTCAGCTCTGGTTCAGTTTTGTCAGCTTTCTTGGTACAGACATATTAGGACGGAAGACTAATGAATTACAAAGTGCTTTTATCAAAGAATGCTGTTACATGGCTGGTGATCACATGAAAGCCAAAAGCTTGGGTGGTGCCATAAGATTACCAATGATGGACATAAACTGAACATCTAGCCAGACCATCCAAAGAACCTAGCTAGAGATCAATCCGGGTGGTGCTCGATCTGCAAAGACGCTACATCCCTTCAGGATACTCCTTGATGATAGTGATGATGATAGAATATTAGTGTTTTGTCTCACTTAGAGGTGCTTCGCTTTTTTCATAGTTAGAATGTGCCAAACCTTGTTAACCCACAGCTGTGTAGTATGTAAGGAGGGATGTCTAGCATTTGTAGCTATAGTTAATCAAGCTGCCAGCAATAAGTGACCTTTCTGAATGTCTCTTGCACTGAGACATTCTGTCCCTGTAACAAAGTACATAGTTCAGGTGGAATCTTCTTGTTCCCAAAAATCATATATTTAAAAATTATTCACCCAGAATTAAGGATTACTGGGCATTTTCATCAAATATAGCTACAATCTCCCACTGTTCCATAAGCATCTATTACTGCAGAAACAAGCCTCTGTAAATAACAGCAGAATTACTGTAGCATTTTATAGTATGTTTTTCAATGTCCCACCTATACATCAGTGCTTTTCCACATTGTATTCTAGTGATCGCTTCCCCAAAATCAGACTCCACTCATATTATACATGCTCCTGGACAGAGATGCCAGTAATATCTTTGTAAAACATGGGTACTAATATCTTAGATCCTGCTTTGGGCTACCTGTGTGTTTGCTCTCTGTGTATTACACCTTTATTTAGCTAAAGTAAATATCTTAGTGGAATATGCTAATAACAAGGGATTTTTGGTGCATGCCCAGCCAGGAAACTCAAGTAGCAAGACAACCCCTTTAAAACTCACAGGAACGTACCTTCTTCCCAGACCATGTCCATTAAGTGGATTTTTCAACATCTCAGGAGGAGGTCATCAAGTTGGGGCTGTTTCAGACCAAGTTTGGGAGCAAGAGTCCAGGAGCCCACACAGAGATTGCCCTGCCAGCAGCCCCTGCCTCTTACCATGAGGGTAGGTTGACCAGATAGCAAGTGTGAATTGGCACAAGGTGTGTGTGTGTGTGTGTGTGTGTGTGTGTGTGTGTGTGTGTGTGTGTGTGTGTGTGTGTGTGTGTGTGAGAGAGAGAGAGAGAGAGAGAGAGAGAGAGAGAGGGGTAATAGAAGCCCATATAAAAAAAAAGCCCCAAATATCAGGACTGTCCCTATAAAATCCGGACATCTGGTCACCCTACATGAGCTACGGCACTTCTCTGTAGCAGCTTGCTGATGTGTTTACCTTAACTACATGGCTAATGTGCACATATATTTCCATATTTTCTTGTCGTTTTGAAGCTCATTCAGTACAATGAACTTTTACTATTAATGTGAGGAAGAAAAGGAGACTTTGTAAAGGATTAAGCTGTATAAGAGTAACATGCACAACAAACCCCCCTGATCAAATTCTATTTCTCCTCAGTGCCAATTTACCCTAAAGAATGTAAATTTTTTTTTTGCCAGCCTTTGCAGTATTATAAAACTCTAAATCCTACAAATACTCATTGGAGTGAAGCTTTCGCCCAGCTCCAAAATAAATTTTAATGATAATTTTGGGGAAAAAGTCAAATCCTTTCAACATTCGGGCCTCAGGTGTGTGTATAAGGCACAGCCCTCCACAGGGACAGTGTAGAGTCACACCAGTCCAATAGACGTCCTGGGAGAACAAAGGCAGGCAGTGCACCTGCTGCTGCATTCCTTCAGGGGTGCAGCTATCTCCCCCTGTGTGACAGGCCAGCTCACTAGTCAGGGCCTGAGGATGGAATTCCCTGCCCTTCCCTGTCCCCTTTGGGGTATCCTGGGGTAATGGGGAGGGAACAATCCCTGTGTTTCCCTGAATGCAGGGACTGCTATTGTGGCTGGCTGGGCAAAGTAGGGGGAAGGCTCCTTTCTCTGAACATACCCAGGCTTGATTTGGCCAGTGTTGACATTCAGGGTCAAAACTGTTAAAAGCCATTTGGCCAGTTACGTGGTCAAATCTGCCCAGCCAAATGGTTAGATTTGGGAGCACAAATAGCGTAATACTCAAATGTCCTGAGCATGCAAATGCTGCTTACTTGTGCAAATCATATGCTCTTTGGGTCAAGGACTGATTTTTTTGTTGTGTGCATGTACAGCACCTAGCACAACAGGGTCTTTGGGCATTACCTCAATAATAATACCACTTAATATTTTGGGTAGATGAATTCTTGGACCCACAAAATCACACATACAGGAACTACTGGGACAGGTCCCTGAGAATTTTGCCAGTAAAAGTCAATTTAAAAAAAGAAAAAAAAAAAAAGGTTATTCAGAAATAATTTGTTCCTGAGTGTTGTGTGTGAGCAAACAGGCACACCCAAGAAATCAAAACAAACATGCAAAATTAGGAAGAGCAATGAAAACAAAGCCATCCAAAGTCAATGTCATACATACAATGGTGTGTATTTTAAAATCACAAATATAGGCCCCAATCTTGCACTGTGATCAATGCAAGCAGAATACTGCATCCACACAGTGCCCCCTGACTTCAATGGTTCTGCATGCAGGCACAGCACTCAACCTTTGGATTGAGGCTTTATTATTACTATTATAAATGTTCAGTCCTAGTAGTGTTTTTAACCAGTGACATAAAAGGCTTTTTAAATTGTTTGGTTTACCCAGCCTAAACACAAAAAGAAGAAAATGCCTGCCCGCACACATGTATCTGTGAACTTTTACCAACATAGCTTATGTAGCTGCATAGTTAGGAAAACAGAACCATTTTTATAGACCTTTAAAAATGCACATTAAGACCAGTTTGACTGTAATGGAACGATTAAAGTCAGTCATTTCAATCCCTCTTCTATGGTGGCTAATAGATACACCTCTACCCTGATATAACGCTGTCCTCAGGAGCCAAAAAATCTTACCGTGTTATAGGTGAAACCACGTTATATTGAACTTGCTTTTATCCACCAGAGTGCGCAGCCCCGCCCCCCCGGAGCACTTCATTACCGCATTATATCCGAATTCGTGTTATATCAGGGTAGAGGTGTATTAATTCTGCTGAGGCCTCCTTTGTAGTTGTTACGGTTTGATCCATCAATTTATCTGAACCATGTTCACACTAAGAGTAGGGAAAAAATCCTCTGGAACGTCCTGAGGCACACAAAGCAGGTGCTCATGAGGCTAGCTTTGACTTTTATCCCTGCATAAGTCACATTGTGTAGGTGCGCTGCCCCAGCAGCGGTACTAGGAAGGAATCCTATCTCACTGGCACTTGGTTCACTCCTGCTCCCTTGTTCCATAGTGGGGAGTCACTTGCTGCTGCAGCATACAAACGGCAGATTACAACCCTCTCTGCCTCAGCCAGCACAGGCGCCAAGGCTCCACCCATTGCTCATCCAGCCCCCGCTGTCTGCTCAGGGAAGGAGTAACAGGTGCACGGAATCTTCTCACTTTTGCAAGCCCAGACCCAAGGTGCAGAGCTGAGTGGGAGGCTTATTTCCCTGCCTGCCTGCACAATTCAAGAGACAGCAGCACTCATAGCAAGAACATTTGAAAGTAAGAGATTGGTGTTTTTAATTTTTTTTCCAGTTTCCCATAAGCAAGAGCCTGCCTCAGAAAGCAATGTCTTTTAAGGGTTAATTCAACAAGAAAGTCTGGTTTGAATTGCATGGACACAGCAGAAAGCTCTGAAACTTCTGCTTTATATATTTTGGGAAAACTAATAATATATAATAATCTAATCTACTCCCCTTACACCCATTTTCTGCCAAAACTTAGATGCAGCTTGACACCTTGCCTGTCTTTTGAGTGATTGTTTATGAACATTATACCATCTAACATGCTAAAAGCATTTAGATTGAAAATCTGTGACTCTTACGTTGAAAATATACATCAAAATTTTCAATTGTGGGTGCCTAAAGTTAGGCTCCTAAATCTACACTTAGACTCCTCAGTGAGAAGTGGCCCGATTTTCAGAGTTCGCTTATGATTAGCAGAGAAGGAGCTTTTGGTTGCAGGGATAAAACTGACAGATTTTACTTGATGTTTGCACAGGCCAGAGAGAATTTAAATTAAAAAAAAAAACTGAGTGAGATTTGGCTGCTGGGAAATAATTTAATAGTTTGCAAAGCTGCTTATTAGCACTAATGATAATGTGATTGAATTGCCCTCACAATCATACTGGCCATGTCCATTTAAAATGCCTCTTGGTACTTGCTCTGCCTTGCTCTTGCAAGATGGAGATTTTGCTTGCACATATACTTCTGATATATGATGCTGCCTGTTAAAAATTTGCACGTAGACTCATTGTTACAGTTCAGGGTAACTGTGCCTGTATTTCCCCTGTATGGTCCAGAAAGGGTATCCACTCTGAGGCTTCCAGCTTCTCAGCCATTGCCTTTCTTGGATGGAAACCTGGCTCTCTCTCCTTTCTGACCAGTATTTCCAGGCTGACCAGTTCCCGGCCTTCACTATGTGATTCCCAGCAAACGACAGGCTCCCTACACAGACCTGCTTTGCTTTTCTCCTTTCAGAGACGATACACAGTGTAATTGCTGCAGTTATAAGTTACCACCCAGATGTTTCTAAGCAAGCATATTTTATTCTTAAGGGAAAAGCACTACAAAGAACACATATTACAAACAATAAAAGAACCTACACACATGCTAACACGCTTTCCAGAGATCACCCACCTCACTCCAACAAGTGCTCTTGCAGGAGTAGTCCTTCAACCACCACCCAGGGCTTTTCCTGTGCTTTCAGGTTCATCAGACCCTTTGCTCTGAACAACAAACCCGTCTTATGGGGCCTCAGTGGGACAAAGTCATTCTAATCCTCCCCTAAAGACTGGGAGCCTCTGTAGCTTGGAGTTCCTGTCCCTTTTCTGGATCAGAAAGAAGGCCCTGAGTCAGCTTAGGCTATTTATTCAAAAGTTCTTTCTTTGTCTGTTGGTCCCTGGAGAATCTAGTTTGGGTCTTTGAACTGTCATGTAACAGGTGACCAGCAGACAAAAGCCCACCTCCTCCTCCCCACCCCGAGCAAAACTTCAAAAGTGGATTCCATTGATGGGGGTTTGCAATCCACTCCCCCCCAGTACTTCCTAGGAATTCCACTCCACATGTATTGTCCCAAAAGATCAGCTGTATCTATTACATTGTTGAACATAGTCTTTGAAGTTCACAGTACATCCCAGATAGTGCATTAATCTGGTCTTTCTCCTAAATAAGTTCCATACAATCCTACATTAGTAGATACATATTTGCACTTTTAACATATTTAAAACTGGATTCAGTAAGGTTTGTCCAGGATATTGCAGGAAATTGCCATCTGTCATATGGCTATCAGTCAGATAGAATTATAAAAGGAAGGACTGCCCACAGCAATCCTCATAAGCAAGTTTCACAGCATGGATCAATCAGGTGTCTTGTCTGGATGACCAATAGCAGGAGTAGATCTGTGGTCACCTTGACATCTTCATTCAGTTACCTTAAAACCATTATTTCCCTTCCCCCCCCCCCCCAAAAAAAGATGAAGCTGTCTACACAGAAGGGACTGTCCCATGAAGGAAGTGAAGTGCCCAGCAGTACTGTGTAGAGAATATGTCTTCTTCTAAATCTGTATAGTACATGGAACATTTGGGGCACTGCAGTGAATAATAAAACCATTACCTTTCCACTAGATAAGATGATCTCTCCTTTATTTTCACATCTGCTCTCAGGCCTTTCACACAGTAGTTGTTCCTTTCCTAACAGAAGGCAGTTGGCCACACTAGCAGATTCTAGGGAAATGTGTGCCTGAGAAAGGCCAGTAACAGTCAATAGCAATGACAGGCCAGTTTTGGAGAGATTTCACACTTCCGCCTAAATATCAATGAAATATAAACTGGAAAAAAAATTTTTAAATCAAATCTAAGATGCTTTTTTTCTAGCTAGCTGATCCATCATAGGCCTGCTGAGCTGGGGGTGATATGGAATCACACTGCACCAAGAGGAGCTACAGTTGTTTTTGTCTCATTGCTCTTGCTTGCAAAAGGCTCTTTTGCCCCCAAAATGCCCTCCATTGCTACCCCCAGTTTAGCTCCACTCAGTGGTGACAACAGTGGGAGTGCTAGTGTAGACTAGACATGGGTGGCCACCACAGCAGCATGTTGGACAGACCTGCTGGGTGCTAAAAATGCCCATGACCAGTCTTCTGGTGGAGCACTGGTGGTAGCAACAATGGGAACTTAGTGTAGACAGTCCCACAGTCTGAGAAGGGCTCACAGGCATGCAGGGAGACCATGCAGCCCTTAGATAACCACTTCATGTTTCCCCTTGTTTAATTGGCCAGCAAGGAGGAAGAGCATGGTCATGATCCCATCTTCTCCCAGGTCCCGTCTTGGGATCCTAACTTCCCTTTGAAGATCAGGAGATTACAGGGACGGCAGTTGCAGCTGATCTTTATACAGGGGGGCAAGAAGTAGAGAAGTTGCCTTTTGTCTTCCCTTCTTCGCACAGTTGCTCAAAAGCCAGGCACAATCTGGCTTTTAATGCTTGAAATTAGGGCTGTCAAGTGATTAAAAAAATTAATTGTGATTAATTGCACTGTTAATAATAGAATACCATTTATTTAAATATTTTTGGATGTTTTCTACATTTTCAATTATATTGATCTTAGTTACCACACTGAATGCAAAATGTACAGTGCTCACTTTATATTATTTTTATTACAAATATTTGTACAGTAAAAAAACAAAAGAAATAGTATTTTTCAATTCATCTAATACAAATAATGTAGTGCAATCTCTTTATCATGAAAGTTGAACTTACAAATAACTGCACTCAAAAATAAAACAATGTAAAACTTTAGAGCCTACATGTCCATTCAGTCCTACTTCTTGTTCAGCCAATCGCTCAAACAAGTTTGTTTACATTTGCAGGAGATAATGCTGCCCACTTCTTGTTTACAATGTCACCTGAAAGTGAGAACAGGTGTTCACATGGCACTGTTCTAGCCAGAGTTGCAAGATATTTATGTGCCAGATGCACTAAAGATTCATATGTCCCTTCATGCTTCAACCACCATTCCAGGGGACATGGGTCCATGCTGATGATGGGCTCTGCTCGATAACGATCCAAAGACGTGTGGACCAACAAATATTCATTTTCATCATGAGAGTCAGATGCCACCAGCAGAAGGTTGATTTTGTTTTTTGGTGGTTCAGTTCTGTAGTTTCTGCATTGGAGTGTTGCTCTTTTAAGACTTCTGAAAGCATGCTCCACACCTCATTCCACTCCGATTTTGGAGGGCACTTCAGATTCTTAAACCTTGGGTCGAGTGCTGTAGCTATATTTAGAAAGTTCACATTGGTACCTTCTTTGCATTTTGTCAAATCTGCAGTGATGGTGTTCTTAAAACAAACAACATGTGCTGGGTCATCATCCGAGACTGCTATAACATGAAATATATGGCAGATGTGGGTAAAACAGAGCAGGAGACAAACAATTCTCCCCCAAGGAGTTCAGTCACTAATTTAATTAACACATTTTTTTAACGAGCATCATCAGCATGGAAGCATGTCCTCTGGAACAGTGGCCAAAGCATGAAGGGGCATACGAATGTTTAGCATATCTGGCATGTAAATATCTTGCAATGCCAACTATAAAAGTACCATGCAAATGCCTGTTCTCACTTTCAGGTGACCTAAATAAGAAGCGGGCAGCATTATGTCCCATAAATGTAAACAAACTATTTGTCTTAGCGATTGGCTGAACAAGAAGTAGGATTGAATGGACTTGTAGGCTTTAAAGTTTTACATTGTTTTGTTTTTTGAGTGCAGTTATGTAACAAACAAAAATATCTACATTTGTAAGTTGCACTTTCACGATAAAGAGACAGCACTACAGTACTTGTCTGAGGTGAATTGAAAAATACTATTTCTTTTATCATTTTTACAGTGCAAATATTTTTAATAAAAAATAATAATATAAAGGGAACAGTGTACACTGTGCATTCTGTGTTGTAATTGAAATCAATATATTTGAAAATGTAGAAAAACATCCAAAAATATTTAATAAATTTTAATTGGTATTCTATTGTTTAACAGTGTGATTAATCATGATTAATTTTTTAATCGTGATTAATTTTTTTGAGTTAATCGCATGAGTTAACTGCGATCAATCAACAGGCCTACTTGAAATTGATTGTTAAATGTGATCACATATATCTAAAATAATGAACCACCATTTTTATTACATCATAGACAGTGCATTTTATTTTAATTGGGAGATTTAGTTAAGAAAAATCCAACTCCATTTATTTCAGATGAGAACCTTCTCATCTATTATATCAAGGTGCTCAACCTATAGCACCTTGATATAATAAAACATGGAGATGAGAGAGTGACAGGGCGATAGTGCAGAAGGAGAAGGACGATTTTCCTTTTGGGTGGGAAATGGCAGATTAATTTGTGGTCGGATTCTCCAGAAGGGAGCAGTAGATGGCTTTGGAATTAAAGCACAGGATGGGAGTTTGGGGATAAATCACTTAGGCCCAATCCTCGAATCATACATGTAAAGTGACTGCTCTCTTTGGCAAGGCAAAGCAAAGGGGTAAGTGCTTGCAGGATCAGGGACTTAAACTCTGTGGCTCACTTTCCCTATGTGTGAAATGTAGATGATGACACCTACTTTGCAGTGCTGTGTTGGGGCTCAACCCATTTTTTCCCCGCAGTACATCTTCAAATCCTTATACAGACGATGCTACAGAAGTACAAAGTATTATTATAAATAAAACATGTTTAATTGAGATGTTCAAAAATGATGCATTATTATTAAGGTGTTACCACTACTGGTATAGGGAACTGTATCACAAACAAGATCATTTGTATGTTTTGGGAAGGGGAAAAAACAACACACCTTATCACATTAATATTAAATATCAGAATGCAAAACCAGCCCAAGGGTGTTCTGGCTTTCACTGTGAGTTTGATTTCCATAGCAGTCTATTAGTTAATGATAAATTTTTGTTAAACTACAGAAGTAATAATATTTTGTAAGAAAGTAAGGCTGATGAATAATACATCACTTTCACAGTTGGATCTCATTACAGTTTTATGAAGGGAATTTGGTACTTCTTGAGGCACATACTGGATTCTAGTCAAATTGACATACAGTACTGAATATAAATACGTTCCCTGCTTGTGTTAAGAGATGTAATGACTTTCAACTAATTTCCCTGTTATTGTACAACATGCATAAGAGGATTTATGAATTATTCCTTATGCTGACACAGTCATCTCCCAGAAGCAGGGAAAGTTTGGCCTCTACAAGTGGGTTATTTCCTTGTTAGGAGAGAGATGACTACACACTAAGGAACAGATTTGCAATACTATTTAGGTGCTTCCAATGGAATGGAATAGGAAATCAAAGGGAGTTTGGGGCTTAACCCGCTTATGCACTTTTGAAAAAATCTCACTACAAAGCCTGGATTCAGCAAGGTACTTAAGCATATGCCTGGATAATGCCATTGAAGTCAACAGAATGACTAATATGCTTAAAATTTGGCACATAAGTACTTTGCTGAATCAGCGCCCTCCTCAAGGTGTTAATTCCTACACAGTCCTCACTATAGGATGTACATAGCTTCTGTTCTTCCTTCAAGAAAGGATTGATATGAACAGCAAAAGCACCTCTGAGAAGATTTAGCAGCACTACTAGAACTCCAGCAAAACCAGCGATGGGCTCATGTTCCCAGACAGGCCGCAGTTTTTCTGTGGCCTTGTCTACACACAGGAAATTTGGCACACTGTGTTCCATTTGGTCCACTTAGCTGGGGCCGGGTCAGGGAGAGCTGCACAAAAGGGACCATCATGGTCATCTAGTCTGACCTCCTGCACATTGCATGCCACAGAACCTTGCCCACTCCTGTAATAGACCCCTATCCTCAGGTTGAGTAACTGAAGTCCTCAAATCATGATTTAAACACTTCCACGCTGCTGCATGGAAACACTGGAATACAGAAGCAGGAGATGCCAATGGAACTTTCTCAGGGAGAGGTGGCAGCTTAGGGAGATGTAGCAAATGAGCAGGTTCCAGAATAGGCCGTATGACTAGAAAAATTAGGCTCTTGTAATATTTATTGTCTTAATGCAGAGTTTAGGTTTAATTTTCTCTTCTTGTGTTCACAAAGTATCGGTGGAATAATTCCTTGGCTACACCAAGTTTAGACTCAGCACAGGTGAGGAGAGGAAGGAGAGGTGTCTCTGCTTCCCTAGACCTAAACTACCACAAGGTTGCTCTAAGTTACACTGCCTGCAATGCTCCCATATGCACTGTTCTCACAGCCAAAGATCTGGAAAAGTGTGGGGCACGATGCTCAGTTCCCTGACCCCCTATGTTTAGAGCAGTGTCCCATTCCCATATAAAATATGCCATGATTCCAGTGTGCCTAGTTGAATGGGCAAAATTAAAATGTACTTTCTGCAAGAATTCATCAAAGCAAACCTATCCTGTCCATGGACAGGCTAAATTGATCCAATAAATTGCCCAGGTACCTCTCAGGAGACTGAGCGCCACCTGTGGGAGACCTCAGAGAAGTGCACAAAGTTGATAACCTTCTTCTGCTACATGAAGAGCCTGGTTCTCCTTTAAACTAAGGCCTCTTTACCTCACACTGGAAGCATAGAGAGGACTTAAAGTGTAAAAAATATAATTTACTCCCACTTTAAGGCCCTTTCCCACTGACAAAGAACCTTAATGTAAATGAAAATCAGGCCCCTTCATTTTATTTTTAAGGCTGAACACTGAGCAGATATATTATGCAAATATATGCAAAAGGCAGCAGGCCAGGTCATACAGCTCTTAATGCTCTATGACAAAGTATGCCATTTATGACAAATACTCTGAAATGGTCAGGCTTTTTCTTTTTTTCTTCAATTCACATCCAGGGAGACCTTCTCATAAAGAATTTCCCACCTTTACACAATCAGTTTAATTGCATCACTAAAGATCTCTAATTAGCATTTCAGAAGCACTGAATTATTCAAAAATTGCATTTGTTATTGTGATAAAGGTCAAGTCAAATCACATTTTCTACTGACAAAGTTGTAAATTTAGTAGGTACAGACGTCCTGTGGTCCATGCTAACAGTAATTAACTACAGTTTTACAGTGTAGTACTAGGGTTGCCAACCCTCCAGGATTGTCCTGGAGTCTCTAGGAATTAAAGATTAAACTTTAATTAAAGATTATGTCACATGATGAAACATCCAGGAATACCTGCAAGCAAAATTGGCAACCCATGCAGTACTTAGAGTTATTTTTTCCAGTTAAACTGTAGTGCTCAATAATAGATAATAATAATAAACTGTAGTGTTCAATAAAAATCTCTAAAAAGAGTACACGAGAGAGTAGCAAACACACAACCTCTGGAATATATACATTTAAACCTCCATATTATTTATGGCTGCATCTTAATCAGACTGGTCGCCTGATCCAAATCCCTTGGAAGTCATTAGGAGTCTTTCCATCAACTTTAATGAGCTTTGGATCAGGCCCTAGTTCAGTCTTATTTAATGTAGAATGCATGTTTAATGTAGAATGCATGTGTGCTTTTTCCAGCGAGCTAGAATATGGAGGCTTTTGAAATTGCCTTTATTTAAAAAATATAGAGAGAGTCCTCCTCACCACTCCCCTCCCCTTCCCAGCTATTTGTTCAAGCCCACAGTGACTGCCCTTTCACCAGATCAGTGTTCTGTAAATACCATGGGCACGGCTTCATACTGATTACTGAAAGACATTTCTGGAAATCACCTGCTTTCATCCCTTATGGCAATTTGTTTACTCAACTGCTGAAGTTAGCAGAGGGATTGAGTAAACTGAAAATGAACTGTACAGCTCTAATGTATGTAGCCAAGTGGCTGAGCTAAACCTAACCTTCCATGTAGGGTACACCTACACTGCAGCTTGGAGCAGGCTTCCTAGTGCGGGAAGCCAGACACAAGTCTACACTACAATTGCTATAGCTGCCCAGCTACAGCATTGTAGCTATGCTACCACAACGCCACAATGTAGATGCTTCCTACGGCGACAGAAGGGTTTTTCCTGTTGCTATAAGTAATCCACCTCCCCAAGCAGTGGTTGCTAGGTCAACAGAAGCATTCTCCTGTCAACCTAGTCGTGTCTTCACCAGGGGTTAGGTTAGAACAGCTACTGCCTTCAGGCTGTGAATTTTTCACATCCTTGAGTGATGTAGCTACGTCAGTCTAAATTTTAAGGGTAGATGAGGCCTAGCTCTGCTCAAGCGAGTGTGCTAATGATATGAGCGTAGCCAGGGTAACACGCCGGGCAGGTTAGCTACCTGAGTACAAACCCACCCAACGCCCCTGGGCACTTATACAGGAGGACAGGCTTGAGCTAATGCCTGTCCTACTTCCACCTACTCAGGGCCGGCTCTAGGCACCAGCAAAACAAGTTGGTGCTTGGGGCGGCACATTTTTAGGGGTGGCATGGCCGGCACCAGAATGCCGCCCCTAAAAATGTGCCCCAGCCGTCCTAGCTCACCTCCGCTGCTGCTGCCGCTCGCGCGCCGCTACTCGCCCTCCCTCCCAGGCTCTCAAGCCTGGGAGGGAGGGGGAGAAGCGGCGCCCGCGCCGCGGCCACTCGGAGTCTCCCCCTCCCTCCCAGGCTCTCAAACAGCCGTTTCGCGCGCCGCTGCTCCCCCTCCCTCCCTTGAGAGCCTGGGAGGGAGGGGGAGACTCCGAGTGGCCGCGGCGCGGGCACCGCTTCTCCCCCTCCCTCCTAGGCTCGAGAGCCTGGGGGGAGGAGGCAGGGCTGGGGATTTGGGGAAGGGGCGGAGTTGAGGCGGGGCCGGGGGTGGGGTAATTAAAAAACGGGGGGGGGGGGGCGGCCAAAATTGTTTTTGCTTTGGGCGGCAAAAATCCTAGAGCCGGCCCTGCACCTACTCTGCTATTTTTTAAGCACACTAGCTCAAGCAAGCTAGTGTGTGTCTGTCTACTCATGCTGGGAAGGGGGCTCCCACCTCCAGTGTGGACATACCCTTGGGTTATTATTTCCTGTTAAATTCTTATGGGTTTTCCTATCTGAAGGGTGGGGTTTGTTTTTGAATGAGTCTATTCAATTTTTTTAAAAAAGAGTGATATCCCTATTATAGAATTCTATAGGATGCTACAAAAAAACTTGTACAAAGTTTCTATAGTTTTTTTTAGAGTAATTGCTATAGAAGCCTATTTCATCTTTAAGGAACCCTATTGGTTTCATCACCTTCTTTACAGAAAGGCCCGTTAGAATTTTACAAGGGGGAAAACCACAGGTTTCTATGGGAACATGAGGATTTAAGAATAATCTTCATAGAGCCCTATCAATGTTAATAGAATACAAGCTCCCTTTTAAAGCCAATGAGTCTTTCCATTTATTTTAAAGGGTTTTAAATCAGGCCCTAAATGTTTTTGAACCATCCTACTGAATTCTATAGAAGAGATATAACTATAGATGCTTCCAAAAACCTATGGAAAAATGTATCCTTTTCTAGTAAATTCTATTGAACTTTTCCATAAGGATAGCCTCCGGGACAAGATTTTAAAGATCAGGGTTGTCTGCATTGTGATGGCCTATACAAACCCCACACCGGCTGCAGTGAGCACAATTAGCCCTGACTGCTACACCTGCTGTGGGTGCTGGGCCTGCAGAAAAGGGGAGAGCTCACTCAATTGTAACTGCCTAGGAAGTGGAGCCCACCTGCTCTTGCTAGGGGAGAGATGCCTGGTTGGACACAGGAACTGAGTAGGGTTATAGTGGGTCAGAGCCTCTCTGGAGGGAAGGCAGGCCTGACACTGGAGTATTTAGGTTTATTAGGCACCTGCCAGTGGTTGTTAAACCAGGCCACAGCAGGGGACATGCCCCACCCAAAGAGAAGAGTGGGGCCTGAGAGCTGAACCCTGAGGACAGGTGGACAAATAACCTCAGAGGGGCTGAGAAGCCCAGCAGGGATAAAGACTCCTTTATTTCATGTTTGCAATGTTGATGTAGCGGTGTTGGCCCAGGATATGAGAGAGACAAGGTGGGTGAGGTAATATCTTTTATTGGGCCAACTTCTGTTGATGAGAGACACAAGCTTTTGAGCTACACAGAGCTCTTCTTCAGGTCTAGATCAGGTCAGCTGATAGACATGAGGAGGGATATGGGGGGCAGCAACCTGCTGATAGAAGACTTTTATAAATTCCCAATTCAGGTCAGCAGGAAAGTTACCCATCTGCAGCACAGTCATGCTTCTGTTTTATAGCTTGCCCATTTTATCGGATTTGAAAATTCCCCTATTCTTGTCTCCATTCCTTTTCCATGCTGCCCTTCATGCTTGGAATTTGCTCCCAACCCTAGTTTGCAAAGCCATTACCCACATTCAACTCCTTAAAATGACTGATTCTGCAATGTCCTTACTCAGAGGTCACCACAGCAATCATAATGAAAGCAATACAAACAAAACCCCTAGTTATTCCCTCTTCTGGATTTCCCATCTCCTCTGTGTCCTCTCAATGTCTACAAGTTCAACAGGGAAGTTCATCTCTGTGTCTTGTACAGCACTGATCACATTGCCAGCACTAAATAAACAAATCCAGAGTAATATCGTCTGAAAGATGTTTGATTCAACTGCCCTTGTTCCTTTCCCTCAAGCTGAAAAAGAAATTCCAACGTAAAACCTTTGTAGTCTTTACACCTGATCCAGATTGTGCCTTTAGCATTACTGAAGAGGAATAAATTCTGTTTGTCAATTCTCTGCTAACAAAGGAGACAACCTCTAGAAACTGACAAATCTTACTATAAATGGCCGATGACTCTGTCACACTGTCTGGAGTGGCTCACCACTGTGAGTGTCTATCTCAGGGCAGACTGTCAGAAAACGGAGCAGACACCCCAACCTGGTGGTGTGTTCTGTAATTAGATTTCACCAAGCCAGCAACAAATATGAACTCCTGGATCACTATACCAGTCTTACCATAGAGTCACAGACAGTCCCCTTAGACTCTCCACTATCTGGCCACCCAGACAAACTGAACTTTGTGATAAAAAAGAAATCACTTAAACCAAAAATCACACCACATCAAGCTGCTCCCAGTCCCAAAACATCAGTCACTTACTCCAGATCAATTGGTACTCTAGATTTTACACCAAAGACAATGCATGTAGCCAAATCAACAGTAAACTAACTAAAGGTTTATTAGCTAAGAAAAGCAAGTGAGTGTTATTGAGAGAATAAAGCAGGTAAAATGTGTGTACAGGTGAGTCACACTCTATAACTCCACATGGTAGCAGAGATGTAGTAATCTGCCAGTTTCCCAAAAGTAATGCAAAGTAATGCACATTGGAAAACAATCCCAACAATACATATAAAATGATGGGATCTAAATTAGCTGTTACCACTCAAGAAAGAGGTCTTGGAGTCATTGTGGATAGTTCTCTGAAAACATCCACTCAATTTGCAGCGGCATTCAAAAAAGCAAACAGAATGTTGGGAATCATTAGGAAAAAGATAGATAATATCATATTGCCTCTATATAAATCCATGGTACGCCCACATCTTGAATACTGCATGCAGATGTGGTCGCCCCATATAAAATATATATAGGAATTGGAAAAGGTACAGAAAATGGCAACAAAAATGATTAGGGGTATGGAATAGCTTCCCTATGAGGAGAGATTAATAGGGGACTTTTTAGCTTGGAAAAGAGACGGCCAAGGGGGGATATGATTGAGGTCTATAAAATCATGACTGGTGTGGAGAAAATAAATAAGGAAGTGTTATTTACTCCTTCTCATAACACAAGAGCTAGGGGTCACCAAATGAAATTAATAGGCAGCATGTTTAAAACAAACAAAAGGAACTCTGACAGAGGATGTTGTGAAGATTATAACAGGGTTAAAAAAAGAACTAGATAATTCATGGAGGATAGGTCTATCAATGGCTATTAGCCAGGATGGGCAGGGATGGTGTCCCTAGCCTCTGTTTCAGAAGCTGGGAATGGGCATCAGGGGATGGATCACTTGATGGTTACCTGTTCTGTTCATTCCCTCTGGGGCACCTGGCATTGGCGGCTGTTGGAAAACAGGAAACTGTGTTAGATGGACCTTTGGTCTAAACCAGCATGGCCGTTCTTATGTAAGTTTCTCAGGGCTACCCAGAATAACTCTGGGGATCTCCATCTTCTTGTTCAGTTATTCTGGATTGTTTGGATTCTAACAGGACAGAAATGCATGATCTTTCCTTGTATCTATTCCTATAGCTTCTTCTCACAGAAAACAAGCTGACAGTGTCACTACCCACCTGGGCTTTTTCTTTGATGATGGAGAGCGAGGAATGCATTTTGAGTCTTTGACCTCCCATCATCACACACAATGACCACTTGCTTTGAAATTAGCACTTTTCTGTTAAAGCTCTTCATTTGCATTTCACAAGGCTTTTTTCTTGTTTGATGGATTATTTAGTTACAGGGGTTACACAATGTAAATGTTTGTTATTATATTATAACAGGATACAATGCAAGTAACATCCCATTAGTTTTCATGAAATTTAAACACCAAATACACTTTTATGCATTTAATATTTGACCTATACTAATACACAAGTGAATGGATCTGGTGCTTCAGAATGAGCTGGCACCTGGTCTGCCAGTGGCATAGATCTCACCATAATACCCCTATCTCAACCGATAGCAAGAGATGGGGAAAGGGTAATGACAAAACAAACCATATTTCTCTCTATTTTGCTGTGATATATGAAATTTATAACTGTGCAGAGGACCTGTACAAGTCACATGCACCACTTCATTTAAGGCTTTGGTGGGACCTAATACATAGGCATAAGACAAGCCCAATGAACAGGGGTGAATTCCACCCTAAGTGCTCTGCAAAATAACAAACCACTCTCTTTGTAATTGTGATAAATGCAAGGCAAATGACATTACCCTCGGAGTAAGAAGTGTTTGGTTCCTCAGTTCATAAAAAAAAATTTTTTTTAAATAGTTCTAATTTCATACCATTTGGCAATATGTTTGCTCCCAAAAAACTGTATAAGCCAAAGACCAACTCCCATTCTTTAATAGAAGTTGCAAGTGCTCAACAGTGGCACCTGCCTGGATTTGCTGCTATAGGCTACTAAAATTGCATCTTTCAATTACTTTACTAATTCACACCACTGATTCGCAGTTGTTTTTGATCAGAGTAGCGGTGGGATGGCTTTACAAGGCAGCTCATCATTCTGGCATGGAGCTTTTAATCAAAGATTTGTGTGAATCTTTCCTGGCAGTATCTTGCTGGTTACTTTTAGTCACAATGAAATATTGTACTCAGTGGCACATGTGAAGTCTGGTGTTAGCAACTGTCAATCTATCCCTCTGGTTCCATGCTTATGGAGATGAAAGGATGGCAACTAAAAATAAACAAAATATTACACAATAATCTTCAGAGACAAAATATCTGTGGAATGCCAAAGATCACAGGCCAGATCCAGAGCTGGTGTCACAGTCAATTTACAGCCCCCTTAAGGACTGGGCCATAAAGATCTTTGAGGAGATGATGAGGGCTTCAGTATACAATATCTGGAGCCTTGTAATGTAACTGACTTGTAACTAAATGTCTTCTTCAAACATTCTCCAACAAACACAAACTACTCAGATCAGGTTCATAATAGTTTCCCTTCCTATATTTCTCATTAAATTACCCACATCTCCTCTTCATTACAATAAGAGTTGGCAATCTTCGCTTTGCTGAACTGTGAATCATAATGAAAATACTTCTGACATTTATGTGCACCTCAGATGAACTATATAAAAAAAAACCAAATCCCTATAACTTGCTTTGATTATGGACAACAAGCCTATGAAAACAGTGCTGGACATTATTATTTATATTTTTTCAGTCACCCTGGAAACAAAGTAGATCCTACCAGACTTGACTTTTAACACAGTTAATTATATCATTAGTGTCAGTACCGCTTAACAACTCGCATAAACCTTCATGAGTCTAACACTGGAAATGTTGCTATGGAAATGACCTGGTGATGCGACTTGTTTCATACATGCACAAGATGATCTAAAACCATGGTGAAGTATAGCAGGTTTATGCATTTGTGTCAATCTTACACAGGCATGTTCTCTAGCTTAGCTGAAAATACAGTTCATTTATGCAGAAATTGCAGTAGCTTTTCAGCAATATGACAAAAAGGCCATTTTTAAACAAGAGGGAGAAAAGTGTTTCATTTCCCTGCAGTTAACTAGTGATTATCACACCTATTTAATAGGCAGGAGTGAATTTATCCTGTGGCAACATGGGGAGAGCAAGTGTGAAGTGACTGCTGAATCTTCCATGCTA
Organism: Emys orbicularis; assembly: GCF_028017835.1. Taxonomy (NCBI): domain Eukaryota; kingdom Metazoa; phylum Chordata; order Testudines; family Emydidae; genus Emys; species Emys orbicularis. The sequence goes on from NC_088691.1 coordinate 27,541,467, forward strand.
GAGCAGGGGCCTGAACTGTGAGCCTTCAGATTATGAAGTCCATTTTCAGAAGTGCCTCCACTTGTGCAAATGCATACATGTGCTGTCACTTTGCAGGTGCAAAGTGCAGGAGCTTTCACTAGCCTACTATCTGCACTCACACAAGTGTCAGAAATAACACCTGCAAAATCCTGTGGTTCCGAGGCTCATGCAAATGATTTCAGCTGTAACACATGAACCAAGTGTATGTGCAATTTTGTAAATGCACTTACAGAGTCACGGACTAAACCATCTGAGAAAGTGTTGGGGGACAGCATTTCAGCATGGCGGTCCCCAGAAACTGAGAATGTAGCTGTGGGAGTTGAGGCTGGGAAAGTTGTGACAGTAATGAGCCCCTCACTCAGCTAAAATGGGCAGGGTCTGTCTCAGCTAGCAAATTCCACAGAAACACTAAACACACTTCAAGAGCACATTGTAAGAGGCTCCTCCTTGTTACAGGAGAGGAAATAAGGCAGGGAGTGGAAAACTCTAAAAAGATTTGAATAGAAGTAAAATTGGTTTCTGTTGGTGTTGTGAAAATATCCTGACAAAAAGACCTATGTGAGCATGTAAATAGTTAAGGGTGTATTATTTGTAATGTGTGAAATTATTTCTTTTCCTTTTGTCTAGGAATCTAGGATGGGTTGCTCAGGGTGTCACCATTTTAGAATGCTTTGGGATAATGGGCAAAGCTGAGACCAGGGGAGAGGGGATTAGAGGGGGGGTTAAACTCCTTTATGGACCCAGGTAACTGAAACAATAGGGTTTCAAACAAAAACATAGGCATATGTCAATGCCCAGAACAAAGGCCACTCAGGAATTCCATCTGTGGGCAGAGGGGTTGTCATAACTATAAAGGGAAGGGTAACAGCTCTCCTGTGTACAGTACTAAAATCCCTCCTGGCCAGAGACTCCAAAATCCTTTTACCTGTAAAGGATTAAGAAGCTCGGGTAACCTGGCTGACACCTGACCCAAAGGGCCAATAAGGGGACAAGATACTTTCAAATCTTGGGGGGGGGAAAGGCTTTTGTGTGTGCTCTTTGTTTTAAGGGGTTGTTCGCTCTTGGGACTGAGAGGGACCAGACATCAATCCAGGTTCTCCCCATCTTTCTAAACAAGTCTCTCTTATTTTCAAAATTGTAAGTAAAAGCCAGGCAAGGCGTCTTAGATTTACTTTGTTTTCTCAACTTGTAAATGTACATTTTACTAGAGTGTTTATCTTTGTTTGCTATACTTTGAACCTAAGACAGAGGGGGGTCCTTTGAGCTCTTTAAGTTTGATTACCCTGTAAAGTTACTTTCCATACTGATTTTACAGAGATGATTTTTACCTTTTTCTTTAATTAAAAGCCTTCTTTTTAAGGACCTGATTAATTTCTCCTTGTTTTAAGATCCAAGGGGGTTTGGATCTGTATTCACCAGGAGTTGGTGAAAGGAAGGAGGGGGGGAAGGGTCAATTTCTCCTTGTTTAAGATCCAAGGAGTTTGGATCTGTATTCACCAGGGAATTGGTGAGAGAGTTTCTAAAAGCTTCCCAGGGTAGGGAATGGTGGCAGCGGACCAGAACTAAGCTGGTAGTTAAGCTGAGAAGTCCTCATGCAGGCCCCTACATTTGTACCCTAAAGTTCAAAGTGGGGATACAGCCTTGACATGGTGGCAGCGGTGGGATCGTTTTAAACCCAAAAGCCAGTAAGAGATTTTTTTTTCCTTCTAGCTGCTTGGAAAGCAGAGCTGAAGGTAGATGCATATCTTATCTCTCCTTGCCTGAAGGCAGAGGTGTTAAGTTTTTTTAACAAGGTCCTTTGTTAAGAGAAGTGTTCAAATAAGCAAACAAACTTTCACTGGTAAAGGCAATTTACAAGCTGAATTGTTTTTTTTTTCTTTTTACATCCTCGGGAGTAGCTTGTTAAAAAGTCTCTGTTAACTCAGCAGCAGCCAGAGCTAAGTACATCCCAGTTTCAGTCAACTGCAGAGGGGTGTGACCCAGCACAAGAAAACAGGAAAATGACTACCAAAGAAGTAGCTAACAAAATAGAACTGGCCAAACTAGAAGCAGAAGAAAATGAAAGAAAACGTCAGAGACTGCTTCAAATTAAAAAACTTGAAGAGGAGGCCCATGAAAGAGAAGAAAAAGCCAAAGAGGAGGCCCACAAGAGAGAGATGGAGCTGGAAAAAGCCAAAGAGGAGGCCCATAAAAGAGAAGAGAAAGCCAAAGAGGAGGCCCACAAGAGAGAGATGGAGCTGGAAAAAGCCAAAGAGGAGGCGAGAGAAAAAGAAAGGAAGCATGAACTGGAAGCAGCAAGTGCTAGGCAGGATGCATCAGACCATCCTAGCAACTCCTCTCCAGGTACCACTTCCCATCCCAGGAAATTCCCCACCTACAAGGCAGGCAATGATACTGAGGCCTTCTTAGAAAATTTTGAAAGGGCCTGCCTTGGATACAGCATCACTCCAACCCAGTACATGGTAGAGCTGAGGCCGCAGCTCAGTGGACCCTTAGCAGAGGTGGCGGCTGAAATGCCTAAGGAACACATGAACAGTTATGAACTTTTTAAAAACAAGGCCAGAATCAGAATGGGGCTAACACCTGAGCATACCCGTCGGCGGTTCAGAGCCCTAAGGTGGAAACCCGATGTGTCATTTACCCGACATGCCTACCACATTGGGAAAAATTGGGATGCCTGGATATCAGGAGCAAATGTTAAATCTACGGAAGAGTTGCCCTTCCTATTGCAAATGGAGCAGTTTTTAGAGGGTGTTCCTGAGGAAATAGAAAGGTACATCCTAGATGGGAAGCCCAAAACTGTAACCGAGGCGGGGGAGATTGGAGCCAAGTGGGTGGAGGTGACAGAAAAGAAAAAAGCTAGTAGCAGTTGGAGCGAATATCAGAAGGGGCAAGCCGAAACAAAACCTTACCACTGGGGACAACCCAAGGCCCCACCCACATCCCAAGGGAAACCCCAGACGCCTTCTCACCGCACCACACCAGTCTCCATCAACCAACATCGCCCCGGTGATACCTTAGCAGGGCGATGTTTTAAATGTAATGAACTGGGACATATAAAGGCTCACTGCCCCAAGAACCCCAACCGATTACAGTTCATTACACCACAATCACACCAAAGATCCCCAGACCCAGATGCCTCTCTCATACCCTCGGAGCGAAGGGAAACCTTGAGAGTGGGCGGAAAGAAGGTTATCGCTTGGAGGGACACTGGGGCACAAGTGTCAACTATCCACCAATCCCTAGTGGACCCCAAACTCATCAACCCGGAGGTTACAGTGACAATTCAACCCTTTGTGTCACAGTCTGTAACCTTGCCTACAGCCAAGTTGCATGTCCAGTACAAGGGCTGGTCAGGAATGTGGACTTTTGCAGTCTATGACAATTATCCCATCCCCATGCTGCTGGGGGAAGACTTGGCCAACCATGTGAAGCTAGCCAAGAGGGTGGGAATAGTCACCCGCAGCCAGGCTAAGCAAGCTTTCACCCCCATCCCTGTTCCTGAGCCGTCCACCAGGGCCCCGTCTGTGTTACCAGAGACCCAAACAAAGGTGGTGGAACCGGATCCCCTGCCAACGACTGCAACAGCCGTAGTGGATCCAATCCCAGAGACCCAGCCAAAGCCAGTCCCAGAACCGGAACTGGCAACGCAACCAGCACCAGAACCACTGCCAGCACTGAGTCCAGCGCTTGCAAACCCGTCTACAGCTCCAATGCCAGAGGGCACCAGCGAGCCTGAACTGGTGGAAGCAGCAGATAACCCTACCCAAGAGGCTCAGCCAGAGCCTGAAATACCACATAGTGCACCAGCGGACAGCGGTTCACAGTCAATGGAAACAGCCCCAGCACCTGCATCGCTTCCAGAGGCACCAAGCCCCAGTCCACAGTCCAAGGAGGAACTGATGTCTCCAGCATCAAGGGAACAGTTCCAGGCCGAGCAGGATGCAGATGACAGCCTTCAGAAAGCTTGGGCGGCGGCACGGAGCACCCCACCGCCTCTCAGCTCTTCTAACCGATCCCGGTTGGTTGTAGAACAAGGACTTTTATACAAGGAGACTCTTTCTGGTGGGCACCAGGAAGACTGGCATCCTCAAAGACAGTTGGTAGTTCCCACTAAGTATCGGGTAAAGCTCTTGAGCTTAGCCCATGATCATCCCAGTGGCCATTCTGGGGTGAACAGAACCAAAGACCGGTTGGGGAAGTCCTTCCACTGGGAGGGAATGGGCAAGGACGTTGCTAATTATGTCCGGTCTTGTGAGGTGTGCCGACGAGTGGGAAAGCCCCAAGACCAGGTTAAAGCCCCTCTCCAGCCACTACCCATAATTGAGGTCCCATTTCAGCGAGTAGCTGTGGATATTCTGGGTCCTTTCCCAAAGAAGACACCCAGAGGAAAGCAGTACGTACTGACTTTAATGGATTTTGCTACCCGATGGCCGGAAGCTGTACCCTTAAGCAACACCAGGGCTAACAGTGTGTGCCAGGCATTAGCAGACATTTTTGCCAGGGTAGGGTGGCCCTCCGACATACTTACAGATTCGGGAACTAATTTCCTGGCAGGGAACATGAAAAACCTGTGGGAAGCTTATGGGGTGAATCACTTGGTTGCCACCCCTCATCACCATCAAACCAATGGTCTGGTGGAGAGGTTTAATGGAACTTTGGGGGCCATGATACGTAAATTCGTAAATGAACACTCCAATGATTGGGACCTAGTGTTGCAGCAGTTGCTTTTTGCCTACAGGGCTGTACCACATCCCAGTTTAGGGTTTTCACCATTTGAACTTGTGTATGGCCGCGAGGTTAAGGGGCCATTACAGTTGGTGAAGCAACAATGGGAGGGGTTTACGCCTTCTCCAGGAACTAACATTCTAGACTTTGTAAGCAACCTACAAAGCACCCTCCGACACTCTTTAGCCCTTGCTACAGAAAACCTAAAGGATGCTCAAGAAGAGCAAAAGGCCTGGTATGATAAACATTCCAGAGAACGGTCCTTCAAAGTAGGAGACCAAGTCATGGTCTTAAGGGCACTCCAGGCCCATAAAATGGAAGCGTCGTGGGAAGGACCATTCACGGTCCAGGAGCGCCTAGGAGCTGTTAACTATCTCATAGCCTCCCCCACCTCCAACATAAAGCCTAAGGTATACCATGTTAATTCTCTTAAGCCCTTTTATTCCAGAGAATTAAACGTTTGCCAGTTTACAGCCCAGGAAACAGATGACGTGGAGTGGCCTGCAGGTGTCTACTACGAAGGAAAAAGGAATGGTGGCGTGGAAGAGGTGAACCTCTCCACGACCCTGGGATGTCTGCAGCGACAGCAGATCAAGGAGCTGTGCACAAGCTTTGCACGGATTTTCTCAGCCACTCCAGGACGGACCGAACGGGCATACCACTCCATTGACACAGGTAATGCTCACCCAATTAGAACCCCACCCTACCGGGAGTCACCTCATGCCCAAGCTGCTATACAAAGGGAGATCCAGGACATGCTACAGATGGGTATAATCCGCCCCTCTACCAGTGCATGGGCATCTCCAGTGGTTCTAGTTCCCAAACCAGATGGGGAAATACGCTTTTGCGTGGACTACCGTAAGCTAAATGCTGTAACTCGTCCTGACAACTATCCAATGCCACGCACAGATGAGCTATTGGAAAAATTGGGACATGCCCAATTCATCTCTACTTTAGACTTAACCAAAGGGTACTGGCAAGTAGCACTAGATGAACCCGCTAAGGAAAGGTCAGCCTTCGTCACCCAGGCAGGGGTGTATGAATTCAATGTACTTCCTTTCGGGTTGCGAAATGCACCCGCCACCTTCCAAAGACTTGTAGATGGTCTCCTAGCGGGATTGGGAGAATCTGCAGTTGCCTACCTCGATGATGTGGCCATTTTTTCTGATTCATGGACAGAACACCTGGAGCACCTGGAAAAAGTCTTCGAGCGCATCCGGCAGGCAGGACTAACTGTTAAGGCTAAAAAGTGTCAAATAGGCCAAAACAGAGTGACGTACCTGGGGCACCAGGTGGGTCAAGAAACAATAAATCCCCTACAGGCCAAAGTGGATGCTATCCAAAAGTGGCCGGTTCCAAAGTCAAAGAAACAGGTCCAATCCTTCTTAGGCTTGGCCGGATATTATAGGCGATTTGTACCACACTACAGCCAAATCGCCGCCCCACTGACAGACCTAACCAGAAAAAAACAGCCAAATGCAGTTTAGTGGACTGATAAGTGTCAAAAGGCCTTTAACCAGCTTAAGGCAACACTCATGTCTGACCCTGTGCTAAGGGCCCCAGACTTTGACAAACCGTTCCTAGTAACCACAGATGCTTCCGAGCGAGGCGTGGGAGCAGTTTTAATGCAGGAAGGACCGGATCAAGAATTCCATCCTGTCGTGTTTCTCAGCAAGAAACTGTCTGAGAGGGAAAGCCACTGGTCAATCAGCGAAAAGGAATGCTACGCCATTGTGTACGCGCTGGAAAAGCTACGCCCATATGTTTGGGGACGGCGTTTCCAACTACAAACAGACCATGCTGCGCTACAGTGGCTTCATACCGCCAAGGGAAATAACAAAAAACTTCTTCGGTGGAGTTTAGCTCTCCAAGATTTTGATTTTGAAATACAACACATTTCGGGAGCTTCTAACAAAGTGGCTGATGCACTCTCCCGGGAAAGTTTCCCAGAGTTAACTGGTTAACAATTGTTCTTGGAATGAAACATATTGTTAGTTTTTATATAATCAGTAGTATGTCTAAAGGTACATGTGTCTTGTTAACTCTGTTTTCTCCTAGAACTCCAGGAAGAAATCACAGCCAGTGTGGAACCGAACGCCCAACACTATCTGTGATTTGGGGGGCGTGTCGTAACTATAAAGGGAAGGGTAACAGCTCTCCTGTGTACAGTACTAAAATCCCTCCTGGCCAGAGACTCCAAAATCCTTTTACCTGTAAAGGGTTAAGAAGCTCGGGTAACCTGGCTGACACCTGACCCAAAGGGCCAATAAGGGGACAAGATACTTTCAAATCTTGGGGGTGGGAAAGGCTTTTGTGTGTGCTCTTTGTTTTAAGGGGTTGTTCGCTCTTGGGACTGAGAGGGACCAGACATCAATCCAGGTTCTCCCCATCTTTCTAAACAAGTCTCTCTTATTTTCAAAATTGTAAGTAAAAGCCAGGCAAGGCGTCTTAGATTTACTTTGTTTTCTCAACTTGTAAATGTACATTTTACTAGAGTGTTTATCTTTGTTTGCTATACTTTGAACCTAAGACAGAGGGGGGTCCTTTGAGTTCTTTAAGTTTGATTATCCTGTAAAGTTACTTTCCATACTGATTTTACAGAGATGATTTTTACCTTTTTCTTTAATTAAAAGCCTTCTTTTTAAGGACCTGATTAATTTCTCCTTGTTTTAAGATCCAAGGGGGTTTGGATCTGTATTCACCAGGAGTTGGTGAAAGGAAGGAGGGGGGAAGGGTCAATTTCTCCTTGTTTAAGATCCAAGGAGTTTGGATCTGTATTCACCAGGGAATTGGTGAGAGAGTTTCTAAAAGCTTCCCAGGGTAGGGAATGGTGGCAGCGGACCAGAACTAAGCTGGTAGTTAAGCTTAGAAGTCCTCATGCAGGCCCCTACATTTGTACCCTAAAGTTCAAAGTGGGGATACAGCCTTGACAGGGGTTTTGCTGGCTACTGTGCCAAGGAGAGGTGTGCATGTGAGAGAGAGAAGGAGAAAAGACCACAGAAGGATACAGAGAGAAGGAGCAGAATCTGAAAGCCAAGGACACAGCCTGGACAAGCACTGGGAGCACTCCCCTAAGAAAAAGCCTAGAGAGAGGTTTGGGGTTGGGTACTGCCTGAAAAAGTTGCTTTGCTCACAGACCCAAGCCTATCTCCTGTAGTTTGATTTGTCTGGTGTTCAGGGAAATAAATGGGATTGCACAAACAGAAATTCCAGAGTCCATCACCAATTTCTCCTCCTAACTCAGACAAGCTGCAAAACTGCAAATTTTCAGCTAATCGCTCAGGTCAAAAGGAGCAACAATATCAATAACCCTGCAATCTAAGGGATCAGGGTGAACTGGGTTACTACCGAAGTTCTTCCATCACTCTGGTGATATGACATTCTTTCCCATTTCCAGATACTAAATACTTGAGTCCCAATCATTTCTGGTAGCACCACACATTTATTGGCATCACACCAGGAATAAATTTGGCCTTGGGTTTCCAAGGAGGAACAGCAAGCCAACAGCTCTGTAATGAGCTTAATAAAGGATACTTGGAAAAATAAGCAATCCTTATCCAGTGTGACGGTGTGGGACTCATCCCTGTGGTGCCTCCTGCTGGTTGTCTCTGGGAATTAGCTCATCCAGCCTCTGGAGCACCCTCTGCAAGCCGTTGTGCCACTGCCGCTGGGCCCCCCTGTCCCTCCCTGGACTCCAGTGCCCTGTTATCTTTGGGCCCTGCCCCCTGGCAATACCCCCACAGTCTCAGGGTCTCCCCACCCCAGGGAGCCCCCACCCACTATCCCCACCTTGCCTCAGTATAAGGCTACTGCCAGTCATTGTCTAGCCCTCACACCCTAGGGCAGACTACTCATCACTACTATCAGCCTACTCATCACCAGCAAGGTTGGGTTTGGACCTGCTGCCTTTGCCTACCACCCCTGGGCTGCCCTCTGCAGCCCCCAGTACCCGTTGGCCTTCTGCTAGGCCGCAGCCTGGGGCTTTCCAGGCTGGAGCTCCCGAGCTCCTCTGCCTTTCCCCAGCCCTGCTCCACTCAGGTCCCTGCAGCCAGGTCTATCTCCCTCTAGAGATAGACTGCTGAGTGCCTGACTTCCAGCCTCCTATATAGGGCCAGGTGAGGCCTGATTGGGGCATGGCCCAGCTGTGGCTGCTTCCCCAATCAGCCTATTAGCTGTTTTCCCTGCCACAGCCCTCTTCCAGGGCTGTTTTAAGCCCTTCAGGGCAGGAGTGGGGTAACCATCCCACTACATCCAGAAAGCTAGACACATCAGCTCTGCGGTCCTATTAATCTCTCTTTGCCCAAGGAGAAATGTTACAGATTGGTTGGTTAGTTTTAGTCAATTTATCAAGATTAAGGTTATCCTCTAAACATACTGTCACTGAGACTGCGCTCCCTATGAAAGTATTTAATGTGCTGTGTGTGCATTTTGACATGCTCATACAGATGTGGTGAGAAAGACAGCCCTCTTTTAATGTAGTTTAGCAGATAGAGACAAGAGGGTCATCCAGAACCATGTGTAAGGGCCCACAGGTCTCAAATCTGGGCACTGGGGTTCCCGGGTAGCCCTCACACCCTGGTCTCTCCTGGGCAGCTCACCCAGATCTTCTAGAAGTGAGGGACTTACAGAACTCGGATGCTACCTCTGGGAGGGGTCAATGAGGATACTGACTGGGGGTGATTACAGGCCCTACAATTGGCTGGACCAAATAATTTAAGCCAGAAGGAGGCACAGGAAGTTGCCCAAGCAACTGAGAGACTTTTTGGCTGGCTTCTGCACTGGACCCCATTCTTGTGGAGCTCTGGTTTCTGAGTTTGGCTCTGATCACTAGAACTGACCACCCCTGCTCTGATCAGTAGGCCAGACTACCCGTGTCCTGCTCCTGACACCATGTGATCTGCTAGCCCATTTCTCTGCAGACACTCACTACCAACAAATGCTACATGTGCTGCCAGTAGTCAATGGACCACAACTTTTGCACCTTTGGTTTAGTGTAACAAAAGGAGGATGAAAATCAGGAAGAGAATGGCAAGGGGAGTTATTTAATAATGACAAAGGACTGGGAACCATGACTACTAGGTTCTATTTCTGGCATCTGGCTCTGTCGCTGACTTAATGTGAGGCCTTGAAGAAGTCATTGAACTTTTCTGTGCTTCAGTTGCCTCATCTATAATGTGAGTATAATAAAGCTTACCTGCCTCATGGTGGCTTATTTAATTTGAGTGGGTGAAAAGCCTTGAGATCCTTTGGACAAAAGGTGCATATAAATGCAAAAGTCTGTTTTGGCAATCTCTTTGGAGTAGATCACAATGTTTTTGTTTCTCAGCTGTAGCATTTTTTTCAGAGCTGATCCAGTTTATGGAATGAGAGAGCTCGGTTCCAAAGTCTGCTGCATTTGAAATATTTTTGATTGGCTTAGTGGTTTTCTTCATAGAATCTCAGGGTTGGAAGGGCCCTGAAGAGGTCATGAAGTCCAACCGCCAAGGCAGGGCCAATCCCCAGACAGATTTTTGACCCAAATCACCCCCTGAAGGATTAAACTCACAAGGCTGAGCTTAGCAGGCCAATGCTCAAACCACTGAGCTATCCCTCCTCCCCTTCTGTAAGTTTGTTTTTGTACTCTGTTGATTCAAGGGATGGTTCCTGTTATTTGGTAGAGGTTAATAGCTTCATTGCCAGTTGATTTCTTGTATATTCAGTGCGTTTGGGAGGTCTGTCTCAATTTGATGATAATGCTTTGTTGTTGAAGTTTTTATTAAAGTCTTGAGGTGATCTATATGTAAACTAGCAAAGACATAGATGATGTTATGGACATGTGCCCAAAGCATTGGTAATGTGCTCAAATGCCCAATGGATACTTTTTAGCAAAGAACAAATTGTAACTTTTTGAAAGGGCTGCGGGGTGGCAGGGATCATTCTCTTGGAAAATTAAGTTTTCTACACAGTGGCTGATATAATGGAAATGTCTGGTCTTCTGACTTTGCTTATATTTATCTTCATTATACTTTACAGTGAATATTTGAAATACTGGTGTTTTGGATTCAGGAAATGAAATATCTAAATTATGTCAATAACCATCATTTTAGGGAAATTTGCCAGCTCTACAGACAGTTAATAAAACAGCTCTGTTGCAGCTACAGAACCAGCTTGATTTAATTGCCAATAGTTACTCTACAGAAATCTGTCTCTCTCATAGGTGTCATCATAATCAACCTTCTCTTCCTGCACTGAATTTCCACTAATATCTGGCCTATGGAGTTGTGAAAGTGAGATGCCTGCTTTCTGTAGACTGCACCATGAAGTTTGTAAGAACTCTGCCTGTGTGCCAAGACCGTGGGTATTTTGTTCTCAGACTTACCACAGACAGTTACGAAGGAGACACGCACACATTATGCTCTCACTTAGACGGACATCAGTGGAATTACTCAAGTGCTTAAAATCAAGTGCATGTTTAAGTGCTTTGCTGGATTGGGGCCTATGTAAACTTTCCTTTCATTCTTTCATGTTGGGTATTTTTTCTTGGTCTACAAAAGTCAGTTGGTTATAGGGATGATCTTAATGGATGGACAAGCTATGTCAATATGAAGTATGGTTGTTAATCAATGACAGTATATAGCCCTATGTGAATAAAATGTTTGAGTGAAAAGTTTATATTTCAATAGTTCCTAATTCATGAAAGTAGCTTCAGGACATCTTATCTCAGTAGCCATGCTTTTGAAGCCCTCAAACAGCAGCATAGCTTCACTGTTTCAGATCAATCAGTTGGATTCAAATGGCTGTGCAATATCTTTTTTTTTTTTGTGGATCACTTATTTTAATAAAGTTCACTTCGCAAACACTCTGTGGCATTTAAAATGTAAATCTGTCAATACATTTCAGCTATTATTCACAGAATATCTATACCTATGAATAATGATACATGACAGTCTAATTTTTCAGAGGTGGTCAGGTAAGACAATTTTCCATTTAGAGTGGCCTTTTGACTTACAGATCTACGTAAAAAGAAATTAACATCCCCAAGAGGTGTGACACAGTCCATGAAATCCTGCAGTTTCTACTGAAAAATAATACTTAGTACTTAGGTAGTACCCATTCATCTGGGGAGCTTGACACATAGAGGCCAAGTATGATTCCATATATTCATAAACGCCAACAGAGGAAAAGAATTTTAGAAAATGTTTAACCATTTAAATGGGATAGCCTTAATTGTGTCTTGTGATCTAACTTTCTCTTCATTAATTTCATCAATGCCCACCTTGCTTTCAGGGCTGGGTCTTTGACTGACAGCCCGGGGGATGGACATTGGTGGGGGCTTTCTAGGAGATACAGAGCCGACTCCCATCTCTTCTCACTGGGATTCCTGACCACAGGGGAGCAGTGGGAGAATACAGGGCCCACAGGTGCTGGGAGACAGCTGGGGTGGAGTGCAACCTTCAATACCATGCACACCCTGAGGGCACTCCTCATCTTCCAACCTTACATGAGATAAGGATGGAAGGGGATTTTTGTCTGCTGAAGTTAAATCCCTTTAGGGTTAGAGGAGGGGTGGGGAGTGGGGGTGGCGGCAGCAGCTAAGGGCTATTCATCTCTCTCCTCTTTTTTTTTTTTTTTACTGGCCAGCTTAGTATCTGCAGTAGAATAATTCCTAATACGTAGTTGAACTTGTTGAGGTCCTTTTTTGCCTCCTTTTAATTGGTTTGTGGAAATTAATTAAATCCCAGTCTCTGCTTTTAACCACATACTCTTGTGTCTGTATCTTATTCCTCTCCCATGCCCAGGTCAGTAGCTGCAAACGAGTTCTGACTTAGGAAGGTGGGACCATTAGTCCATAACTATGTCTTTTTTAATGTAACCATTTAAACAGCCAACCGTTTTATGACTTAAAATTATTACATGCTAGAGAAGATAGCCCTTAATTGCGTAGAATGCAGTTGTGGGTAGTTTGGGTGTTGTTGGGGAAGGCATGGATTGGCATATTCTAATAAGCAGGTCTATTTATGGAGACTAGGTCACCGTGCTGTTTCTTATGTCTACACTACGAGAGTAGTTCGATTTTAGTTAAATCGAATATGTGGAATCGATATTACAAAGTCGAACGTGTGTGTCCACACTAAGGACAGTAATTCGACTTTGTCAGTCCACACTAACGGGGCAAGCGTCGACATTGGAAGCGGTGCACTGTGGGCAGCTATCCCACAGTTCCCGCAGTCCCCGCTGCCCATTGGAATTCTGGGTCGAGCCGCCATTGCCTTCTGGGTAAAAAAATGTGTCGAGGGTGCTTTTGGGTAACTGTCGTCATCCAACCGTCACTCCCGCCCTCCCTCCCTGAAAGCGCCGGCGGGAAATCAGTTCGCGCACTTTTCTGGTCAGTGACAGCGCGGACGCCACAGCACTGCGAGCATGGATCCCGCTGTGACCATCGCTGCAGTTGTGGCCGTTGTCAACGCATCGCAGCTCATCATCGACCTTTCACTGAGGCACATAGAGAGAAATCAGGCGAGGAGGCTACGGCACCGGGGTCAGGACCTGAACTCCGAGAGTAGCACACGCCTGTCTGAAACCACGACACCCAGTGCCGAGGACATCACGGTGGCAATGGGTCTTGTGGATACTGTGGAACGGCGATTCTGGGCCCGTGAAACAAGCACGGACTGGTGGGACCGCATAGTGCTTCAGGTCTGGGATGAATCCCAGTGGCTGCGAAACTTTCGCATGCGGAAGGGGACTTTCCTCGAACTTTGTGAGTTGCTGTCCCCTGCCCTGAAGCGCAAGGACACCCGGATGCGAGCAGCCCTGACTGTCCAGAAGCGAGTGGCCATAGCCCTCTGGAAGCTTGCAACGCCGGACAGCTACCGGTCAGTCGCGAACCAGTTTGGCGTGGGCAAGTCTACCGTGGGGGTTGTTGTCATGCAAGTAGCCAAGGCAATCGTGAAGGTACTGCTGTCAAAGGTAGTGACCCTGGGAAACGCGCAGGCCATCATAGATGGCTTCGCCGCGATGGGATTCCCAAACTGCGGTGGGGCTATAGATGGGACTCACATCCCTATCCTGGGACCGGACCACCAGGCCAGCCAGTACATCAACCGAAAGGGCTACTTTTCAATGGTGCTGCAAGCACTGGTGGACCATAAGGGACGTTTTACTAACATCAACGTTGGATGGCCGGGCAAGGTTCATGACGCTCGCGTGTTCAGGAACTCTGGTCTGTTTAGAAGGCTGCAGGAAGGTATTTACTTCCCGGACCACAAAATAACTCTTGGGGATGTGGAGATGCCTACAGTGATCCTCGGGGACCCAGCATACCCGCTAATGCCCTGGCTCATGAAGCCCTATACTGGTGCCCTGGACACAGAAAAAGAACTGTTCAACTACCGGCTCAGCAACTGCAGAATGGTGGTGGAGTGTGCTTTTGGCCGTCTCAAGGGGAGATGGAGAAGCTTACTGACTCGCTGTGATCTCAGCGAAACCAATATCCCCATTGTTATTGCAGCTTGCTGTGTGCTCCACAATCTCTGTGAGAGCAAGGGGGAGACCTTTATGGTGGGGTGGGAGGTTGAGGCAAATCGCCTGGCTGCTGATTACTCCCAGCCAGACAGCCGGGAGATTAGAAGAGCCCAGCGGGACGCACTGTGCATCCGGGAGGCTTTGAAAGACAGTTTCCAGACTGAGCAGGGTCACCAGTGAATTTTAAGTTTGTGGACTCAGAACCTGAACTTGCCACCGTTTCTTTACCCAGTTACCGTTGACTATCCTCTCCAGTTACATACCCCCTTCACCCCCTTCCCAAAAAATAAAATCTGTTCTGTTTTGTTAATGAACACCGTTGTCTTTATTACTGTTTTCGCGGGAATGTTTTAAACCTGGGACGCAGACTGTGGCGGGGTGCGGGTTTACTGTTGTGATGCAAATGCTTCTAAACTCCAGGAATGACGGGTTCTGCAGTGGTGGACTGGTTGTTTCAACAGAGCCTGCCAGCCCTCCTGGGCGGGACAGCGTGTATGTGTCGGCTATGTGACTGTCTGGCAGGGGGAGGAGGGTTACAGCTCCCCTGCTGCGGGGCTCTGTGATGCATTAGATCTGTAACTGCCCTCCCCCGCCACAAAGTCACAGAGCAACCCCCCCCCCCCACAGAACATGAAAACCACCTCCCAGATTGAACAGGGTCACTAGTCACTGCACTGGGTATGTGTCCTGATCCTGGACCTGACCCCGCCTCTGTACCCTGGTAAAGGTGACTGTCCTGTCCAATTACCATGCCCCTTCCCCTCGTTCAGACAGACTCTCCTCCAAAATAAAATCATGGAAACAGTAATTAACAGAAACGAATATTTTATTATGAACCAGACATGAAACGTGGGGGTTGAAACTTGCACGGGGGCTTCTGTGAGGTGTGTAGGAAAGGACTTTTAAAATTTTGGGGAATGAGAGCCTTCTAGTGCTAGAGCAGTCTGCAGGGGTTGACTGAAAGTTTTAACGGCCCTTGCCGCCCCTCCTTCTTTGTACTTTGGGTGAGGGGGGTGTGGGACTTGGTGGCGGGGGAGGGCGGTTAGAGATAGACTGCAGCGGGGCTCTGTCCTCCTGCCTCCGGTCTTGCAGAACATCCACAAGGCGCCGGAGCGTGTCCGTTTGCTCCCTCAGAAGTCCAAGCAGCTTTTCAGTAGCCTGCTGGTCCTCCTGACGCCACCTCTCCTCCCGTTCCATGACTGCTCGGTGCATTTGGGACAAGTTCTCCCTCCACTGTGTCTGCTGGGCTGCCTGGGCTCGGGAACAGCTCATTAGTTCTGAGAACATGTCCTCCCGCGTCTTCTTCTTCCTCCTCCTAATCTGCGCTAGCCTCTGGGAGTGTGCTGACAGGCTGGGTTGGGAGACAGTCGCAGATGTGTCTGTGTGAATGGGAAAAATGGAGTGAATTCCTGAGACAGATAAATGAAGTTGTGTACAAAGAACCTAGTCTTTCTCTGTGAACAAGACCATGCACTGCACCTCTCACATGCGCACTCAGGACAAGGTCGAATTTTCGGCCATCGCCTTCAGTGCCTGGGGTCCTGCAGTGGTCTTGCAGTTATCTGAGAAGCGTGGCAGGACACCTGAACTTCTGTAGCGTGCAATCATGGTAAGCCGTAGACTTCTGGCTGCTTAAAACTGTACTAGTAGCACTGGCCTCCTTTCACATTGAAAGCAATGCCAGTCTCTGCTGCCAGCAATCAGGACAGCATGAACTATGCCCCTGTCCCACCCCCTCGCGGCTGTTCCAGGGAAAGATCCCTGTATGCTGCCCCTCTCCCTCCACCGCGTGGCTGTAAAGCAGTCCCAATACTAACATTCCCCTCCCTAATTCAAAGCAGGGCGTAATGAGCGACATCACCCTGCT
Organism: Emys orbicularis; assembly: GCF_028017835.1. Lineage (NCBI taxonomy): Eukaryota > Metazoa > Chordata > Testudines > Emydidae > Emys > Emys orbicularis. The sequence continues at coordinate 27,557,587 of NC_088691.1, forward strand.
GAGGATCTCGGAGTCCCAGAGGGAAAGGATGTTTCGAGAAAGCCTTCAGAAACCAGGGCCGTTTGCCGCTATGCTCTGCAGGGCGATGATACCAGAGTATCTGATGGTGTCGTGGCGCGGTAACGTGTCCTACCACGGAGGGCCCACTAAGATCGCCCTACCCAGGAACCTGATGAACAGGCTGGAAATGTACCTTCATGAGACCTACGAGGAGTTCTCCTATGAGGATTTCGCCTCCATCCCCGGCCATATTGACCGGATTTTCGCGTAGGTGCACTGGGACTAAAGAGTGGAGCGTCTTGGGCAGCATAATCATGACTTACCGGACATTGTAAAAAAAATTTTAAATACTTGGGACTAAATTGTGAAGAGCCTAAGGCAGACAAATCATGAAAAACCCTTTGTTACTATTGTAAATATTCCAGTTTTTTTGCAGATAATTGTTTACATGTTTAAGCACTTTAATAAACAGCCATTGTTAATATTATAAATATTCCAGTTCTTGTAAAAATAAATGTTTAGATATTTAAAGCACTCACTGCTTGATCCTTCCCCTGATTCTGTCTCCGGGGTAAGGGATGGGGACGGTTGGTAGGGGATCTCGGTAAGGGTGATGAAGAGCTCCTGGCTGTCGGGGAAATCAGCGGTGCCAGCGCTGTCGACTGCCTCGTCCTCCTCATCTCCTTCTTCATCTTCCCCGTCCGCTAACATGTCCGACGAGGAACCTGCCGCGGACAATATCCCATCCTCAGAGTCCACGGTCAGTGGTGGGGTAGTGGTGGCGGCCGCACCTAGGATGGAATGCAGTGCCTCGTAGAAACGGGATGTGTGGGGATGGGATCCGGAGCGTCCATTTGCCTCTTTGGTTTTTTGGTAGCCTTGTCTCAGCTCCTTGATTTTCACGCGGCACTGCGTTGCATCCCGGCTGTATCCTCTCTCTGCCATGGCTTTAGAGATCTTCTCGTAGATCTTTGCATTCCGTCTTTTGGAGCGCAGCTCTGAAAGCACGGACTCATCGCCCCACACAGCGATGAGATCCAAGACTTCCCGATCAGTCCATGCTGGGGCCCTCCTTCTATTAGATTGCACGGCCATCTCTGCTGGAGAGCTCTGCATCGTTGCCAGTGCTGCTGAGCTCGCCACGCTGTCCAAACAGGGAATGAGATTCAAACTGCTCAGACAGGAAAAGGAATTCAAATTTTCCCGGGGCTTTTCCTGTGTGGCTGATCAGAGCATCCGAGCTCGGACTGCTGTCCAGAGCGTCAACAGAGTGGTGCACTGTGGGATAGCTCCCGGAGCTATTACCGTCGATTTCCATCCACACCTAGCCTAATTCGATATGGCCATTTCGAATTTAGCGCTACTCCTCTCGTTTTGGAGGAGTACAGAAGTCGAATTTAAGAGAGCTCTATGTCGAACTAAATAGCTTCGTGGTGTGGACGGGTGCAGGGTTAATTCGATGTAACGGCGCTAAATTCGACATAAAAGCCTAGTGTAGACCAGGCCCAAGTCAGGATTTGGATTATATATCCAGAGCAACCCAAAATTACTGCAGCTCCCTCCAGCATGATTTTAATACTCGTGGATAAAATGAAGCCTGGAAAACAGGTTAAAATAAAGTTAATTCTGTAACTAAAGCAATTTACCAATACCTAAAAATACCATCTTAAATATACATGTGCTTTCTTTTGTCCTAAACAATTCCAAAGGGCCTTGCAAGGTATAGCGCACACGCACACACCCTGCTTTACACAGAAACCTTCAAACAGCACACAGTAGGCACTATGCAATAGTCAAGAGAGTGAAGAGTACAGGTCTGTCGCATCTTACGCGCATTTACCATGCGCGATTTCAACTTTACGCGGTTGGCAAAAACAAAAAACAAAACAAAAAAAAAGAGAAAAACAACAATTTTAATACTATACCTGTAGTGTGGGCGATTTCGCCCACCATTGAACTCAATGGGGTTTTGGCTATACACGGTTTTCGCTTTACACGCTAACCACGGAACAGAACCCCCGCGTAAGATGAGACAGGCCTGTAGTTTATCTATCTGCCAGGGATTCTGAGATAGGCAGAAAGCAACTAACATTTGGATTTTAGCAAACGCAGCCATAGAGGACTCCCCTAATGTTCAGAAAGTGACATGAGATTTTAGTGACCACATGCAGTCAGGATGGCCTCAGTTTCCCAACTAGTCTGAAACAGGACACACACTGGAGCACAGTGTCCTTTTGTAACACCATACCAGAGTATTGGTTCAGGAGTGATTCAAAGGGAAGAATGCCGCGTACGGAATCACTAGCACCACTTCATGCAGTACATAGGTTTTGCCACGGAAGTCATCCAGTCACATTTCTGACCAGGCCCAACCCTGTTTAGTACTGAAGAGATCAGAGCCCATGGTGATTTGAGTTTATCTATTAATTGACATGTTCTTTGAGTCCCCTCACAGCCTCATTGGAGTGTAATGATCATTCTCAAGGGCCTAAATAATACAGGTACAGTCTATTTTTCATTGTTGTCATTTTCCATGTAACTCTCAGGCCTGTTCATTAAACAGTAAGGAGTGACTACTGTAGTATATTTAATCCAAACCACAGCAACTCTTGGGACCCCTTTCTAAAGTAGAAGATAGGGACCAAATTTTGTCCACAAAGTGGTATAAATCTAGAGTAATTTCATTGAAGCCTCATGATTTGCACCACTATAAATTAGGCCCTACAATTGTTAATCATTTTGAAATTGAATCCAACCATAGCGCACCTGCTCATAAATAATAAATCCAAGCACATCCTGTCGACATCACAACAGCGTACACTGATGGAAAAGAACATGAATAAATCACTCATTCATAATGGATTATTTCTCAGATTTCATGCAGTTTGAGAGTTTTCCTTGTATTTTGCATTAAAATATCATTTTGTATTAAAATATTTGTTCCTTCTACAACATTCAGCACGCATTAGTAACAATGCCCAAAGACACAAAGAGCTCTTGAGTTATGAACAGGTAGCAATTGATTGTTTTTGTTTTACAATTATTGTGATAAATGAATGGAATATTTCAGTAATGCCTGTGTGTGCTCCATAAATAATGATTCTCATTGCCCTTTAATTGTATGTATTTGGTAAATGAGCTTTAAAGGTCGCATTAGTATTCATTAGCCACAGGTTACCATACAGTTTCTGCTAAATATAATTTTTATTAATACAATTTAATTGCTTTCATTTGATCATGAGAGTCAAGTTTGCAGCTCAGTGTTAATATTAGCATATGTTGTTTTCTTTCTTTCTTAATAAAATCCAATCATCCAGCTCTGGCCATCTTTGTTAATTAATAGTTGAGGAACACAGGTGTGTGTATCGGTGGTGGCGGGTTTATTGTCTCGGTCTCCACCCCCGAATGTTTGTCATTCAGGTTACCAAACTCAGCACAGAGCCAGATCCTCAGCTAGTGTAAACTGATGAAGCTCCACACTGGTCAATGAAGCAGTACTATGGTGTTATTTCTATTATTTTTGTCTAAATCAGTTCTACAATCCGGTACTCAAAGACCCTGTAATAAGGTAACCCAATAATGCTAAAGTTAGGAAATATATCAAAATGGCAGAGTGGTAACTCAGTGAGTCATAAGACAATAGCCTATCTAGCAGATGGATAGACAATATTAGAAATAAAAGCACCACATAAAAGCAGTGATTTACTAATGCTGCACATTTTAAATCTGGAAATGGTTTGGGAATCTCAATCACTAATGCTGGTCCCTAAGAGGCATTGATAATAAGAAAAGTGAGTCATGCATTCTTCCCAAAGAAGAATGACCGAGCAAACCATTTCTGCGTTGATTTATGTAAGGTAAATGCAGTCTCCAAAAGTGATGATTGCCTGTCACCCAAGAACACTCAGACAAAGCAATTCAGCTCCACTTCTCATCTCTTGAATTGATACTGGCAAATCCAATCACTAATATTAGTCAAAGCCCTAACGAGGAGAAAAGGAAGAGATGCACCCATTAAGCCCCGTGGTGCCCCCACCCACACAGGAGGTCATGGGCAGAGAAACTGCACTTGCTATAGGAGGGGGATCACCATGCCTGTGCCTAACAGAGCAATATGGTCTACTGTTATAAGGAAGAAAAGAAAGAAGGAAAACTCCCATCAAGCTGAAATCAATAGGATTTGGAAATAACATCTCAAAACGAATAATCAAAAATACCGAAAGAAAATAAAGAATCTTGCTTTCAGGTTTGGGCCTCCAAAAAGGTAAATAATAGAGTACAGCCATTAACTGATTGTCAATATTTATAAGCTGTTACTTCTCACTTCACTTACCATTCATGAAAAATGTAGCACAAACAGAAATCTATTCCCAGTGCAATCATTAACCTACACTCTGTCCTTCTGGAGTGCCAGCCTACTGAGATATGATTTTTTTCCAGTGTCATGAGTCTCACTCTTTAATAACTGTCTCCTGAAAATAACCCTTCTGGTGTCACTTCTATTAGGACCCAGAAGCCTTTTCTTCTATCAACTCTAGATTTCCTCATTCACCAACAGAGGCGTAGCGAGCGCCCTCCGTACCCTCTGACCGGAGGGGGCCCTGCAAGGAAGGGGGCCCCTAAAAGTGGCAAAATAAATACCGCATTCCAGTTTCTGCATTGTAAGGGGCCCCGCCCGGACATATGTTCGGAGGGGGCCACCGTTCGGAGGGGGCCACGTTCTTTGTTGCTACGGCCCTGTTCACCAACCTATTTCTCAGTTGCTTTTGTAAAGATCCATATTCAGGATGCTTTACCACCATTACCTCTTGAGGGATTCTCTCAAATTATTCATACTGTAGATGGAATAGTCTAACGTAACATTTGAACAGTTTTAATGATTCTACCTGTATACCAATATTTTAAACTGGAAATGGTCTTTTTGTAACTTGATTGCCTCCAAACTGTCTCACATGCTGCATCTGGGGAAGTTATCTTCCAAAATCCTTTATCTTTTGTACAGCACAAGAATAATGCTTTCTTCCCAACACCCTCATTGTTCAGTGTGAAGATTTGGGTAAGGATTGGTTACTTACCTTGTAGTAACAAGTTCTTTCAGATGTGTTGTCTCTATGTGTCATGCACTTGAGGTTGCTCATGTGCTCCATGCACCCAGGACAGGAGATTTTTCTCTAAGAGCATCTATTTGGTCCATGCATGCACCTCCACTTTCCTTGTGCTCTGCACTGAGGTGATAAAGGCAGATGCTGGACCACTGTCATTTTAGTTCCTTCTCTATTGCCAGTCCCCAGTAGGGGGAACAGGCAGTGGGGCAGGCAGTGCACCGCACATAGGGACAACACGTCTTGAAGAACTCAAGCCACTACAAAGTGAGTAACCCATCCTTCTTGAAGTGATTGCCAGCTATGTGAAGTGCACTTCTGGTGATTCACAAACAGCATCTCTTTAAAGGAGATGAGTGCCTGGACTCCTATGACACAACAGACTGCAGAACTGCCAAGTCTAAAGAAGCTTCAGAAGCAGCCGTTTGTACCAGTGCATAGTGTCTAGAAAAGGTGTGACTGGAACTCCAACTTTTTGCTCCGCAGACATCCGTAATGGGGACATCTCAAAGGGAAACTACCAATGCTACCTGAGCGCTAATTGCGTGTGTTCTCACACTACCTTCAAAGGGGACAGAGTTCATCTTGTAACATTCAGCGTGTGTGTAGTCCCACTGAGTTCAATGGGAATATTCAGGTTCTTAAAGGCAGGTATGTGCTTTAGTATCTTGATGAATCAGGGCCTAATATTGGATCTTGGGGCTTAAACCTGTTCTTACATATGCAGGTTTGTGTTTCACATATTTCTGTCAGTATCTCAGAAGTTGAACTAAGGGACTTATGCACCTTTCAAAGTGTAATTTATGTGTAATTCCCAATAAGGCTAATGAGAGCTGGTTACATGACTGCATCAGAAAGAGAATCGCTGCAAAAATGTCATAGCTCTGAATTAGAAACACAAATGGTGTACAATGTATTATACAGTTCAAGTGCATATAAACCCCCAGATTCACAGAAGTAAATTACTATTTATTCCCTACTTCTAACCCTACTTTTGATCAAAAACATGAAGGTGGTTTTCAGTTGATTTTTTTTCTTTTAAAAACCATTATGAGAATAATAGTTTTTCCTTGTGTCATAAGTAGTTTCTGCTCAGTCAGTTGACTTGGCTAATTAAGACACCCTTGCTTTTTGACAAGTTATGCTGCAGAATTGACAAGTTATCAAGAAGGTGGAATCTACTGAAAGCCAAAATTTCAGCTGACACATGAGTCACATACTACTGAATTCCCATTAAACTTGCAAATAACCGTTAGTTGATTGTGTTAGAAAAAGTAAAACAAAGCAAAAAAAAAAAAAAATCAACTACACCAGGGGTTCTCAAACTGTGGGTTGGGACCACAAAGTGCGTCACAACCTCATTTTAATGGGATCGCCAAGGCTGGTGTTGGCCCCAGGCCTCAGCAAGTCCAAGCACAAACCGCACCACCCAGGGCTAAGGTTACATGCCCCCCACTCAGGGCAGAAGCCCTTGGGCTTCAGCTTTGGTCCCCCTGCCAAGGGTGGCGGAGCTCAGGTGGTGGGGCTTGGGCAGGCCTGGTCTTCAGTCCCCCCTCCTGGAGTCATGCAGTAATTTTTGTTGTCAGAAGGGGGTCACAATGCAATGAAATTTGAGAACCACTGAACTACACCATTCTGAAAAGCTTTAGAAACCTAAGACATCACTGAGGATTGTTTTCTGGCAAACTTAATGAGGGCTCGTTCCTACAAAGTGTTGAGTCCTCTTGCACCAATGCAGGAAAGCACTTAAGTGCTTTGCTGGATGGGGCCAAAATCTTTTTCATCTTGCACAATCAAGCCCTCAATGTACAATTGTTTTATTCTGGCAAAATAATAGGAGTATAGTGTATAAGTCAATATATTTGCCAAAGTAAAGCAAACTCGTTTTCACCTCTTACTAATACAACCATGGTGAGTAAAAATTCATGTAATGGCACTCGTCTTTGCTGTTACCTTGTCCTCCTTCCCCATCCTACTCCCATCGATTGGCAGTTTAGTCATTTGTTGTGTCTTGTCTAAATTCTAGACTGAATTTCTGGGCAAGGGATTATCTTTGTGAGATTTGTTTGTTCAGCCCGGTACAAAGAGGGCTCTAATGCCTGACTTGGGTCCTTAGGTGATACTGCAATAGAAGCAATAAATAGTAATAACGGTAATATGGCATTAAAATTCAAATACAAGCCTGGGGGGGGGGGGGAAGGAAAATCTAAATTAATGTTTCCACAGTATACTTACACCGATATGGCTAACTTCATTGAGCTCATTGGAGTTAGTCCAGGGATGACTCAGTATTCCCTTGAGCATAGTACTACAGCACATTTTTCCTTCAGTCTATAGAGGACACGGTGTCTCAGAACAGTGGGAAATCTTACTTGTTATACACTATATGCCACAAGACTTAGAAAAAGATGAGGCCAAGCACCATGACAGAACACCATGGCTCATGGAAACCTAGGAGCAGCATGCTCCATACCTCTCCCTATGCTCCTTTAAAAAAGACCAGTGCACACTCTACCATAGTTCCTTTGCTGAACAGGCCACGTGAACCAGTGGCGTGGGCCTGACCACTCGCATCCAACAACTTGTTGATGCCTTTGGTGGAGGGCCATTAGGTCAATTAACAGAACCTCTCCTGGTTCTCCCTAATAAAAAATCTTGATTGTCTAGAATAAGAGAAAAGAAATGAGTGGGGTAGAGTCAGTGTAAGTGAGAATTAGGTCCGGTGAGACTATAAGGGCTGGTCTACACTGGGGGTGGGGAGTTCGATGTAAGATATGCAACTTCAGCTACGGGAATAGCGTAGCTGAAGTCGACGTATCTTATTTCGACTTACCTCGGGTCCTCACGGCGTGGGATCGACGGCCGTGGCTCCCCCGTTGACTTCGCTACCGCCGCTCACCCTGGTGGAGTTCCAGAGTCAACGGGAGCGCGTTCGGGGATCGATATATCGCGTCTAGACGAGATGTGATATATCGATCCCTGATAGATCGATTACTACCCGCCGATTCGGCGGGTAGTCTGGACGTAAGGGGAAGATTTTTAAGGCACACATGGCAGTTATGTGCCTAACTCCTGTTTATTTCAATAACAGCTAGTGGCTGAATGCCATTTGTGCCTTTGACATCTCCTGCTAAGTGTGTTGCAGCCATAATATCTGATATTATTCTAGGCAGGTAAGAGTTTTATTTCGTATGAACTTCCAAACACAACGGATGATAGAACACAGCAATATTTTGAGGCAATGGATCTTCAGAACAAAAACCACTTTTCAGCAAAGATATGCACTATAGCTTAAAAAATCTGCTTTAAAGGTGTTATAGTTTAATGGATAATTTTTTAGAATGCATTCAATGTGTATAATAATTGCCACTCAGAAAGTTGGAAGATTACTTATGAGTTTGTTCTGGACCCAAGTGATTGGTTCTGCCCAAAAGTCAAACATTTGTCAATCAGTCTCAGGGACAGGTAGTTGAATGAAAAATTAAAGAGGCATAAAGAGAGTAAAGATTACAGAATACATTAGATTTCTTCAGACAAATTATAGGAAAAAATAGAGAAAGGGTATTAAAAAAGCAACTCAAAATGAAACTGGAAAGATATAGAAATACCCATTAAAATAGAATGAACACTAAGAAATTCAGAATACTACACTTTTCAGCTTACAATGCAGGCTTCTCAAAAGGGCTGTTAAAAGCCAATCAGCACATAAAATGCCTGAAATATGTGCTCTAAATGAAAAAGCACACTTGTTGAAATAATAGTGCATCAGATGGTGAGAAGTTTATAACTAGATGATTATATATAGTAATAAAATAGTATGCTAAGCCCCAGAAATTTAACATGAAATTTGATTCCCCTATACAACTTTATTAAAGTAGGTAAAAAATCTACATCTCCATAATATATGTTCAAAATTATCATTCACCAAAACTACTTAGACCTGTCTAGACAGGCAGCAATAACAATAAATTAGAAAATCTTATATTTATATAGATCCTTCATCCCAAAATAGCTCATAAATAGGAAATAAGTCACTGGGATTATTAATTATTAGCTGAAAATGCAGAACATAGATATGGTAGCACTTGTCAGGAGTGAGAAGATTAAATCTCATTGGAAAGTAATGTTAAGGTTTGACTGATGGGTAGAAAGCCATCCAAATGAACTGAAGGGAGGTATGGATTATTGTCTAAAGTGCTTACCCTCAACAATGGTGCTCAGAGTTCAAAAGAAGTGTGTAAGATCCCTGCACTTCTCAACCATTACTTATTATTTAATGGTTAAAAAATTAAAACCCAAAACAACTACTGAGTTCAGCCCAATGCTGTTGTAATAAAACATCAGGAGCTTGATTCACATTTGCACTGAGGCCCCTTTACACCATTCTGGCCGTGCCATGTGGAGAGCAGAAATGTAACTGACACTCCACTTCAAGCCTCCTTTACACTGAGAGGTATACAGTGGCCTTGGCGTATAAAAAAATCAAGTCCAAATCTATTCTGTAGGGCAGATGCTGTTCAGAATATTCCCCCATCAAAACAAGAGAATGCATGGGCCCAAATTCTCACCTCAGTGAGGATAGAAACAATACAGCAGTCAGGATTCAAGGAAGGACAACAAAGGTAACAATTGATACAAGGAGTGAAATCTTGGCTCCATTGATGTCAATGGGACTTTTACCATTAACTTCAACAGGGCTACAATTTCACCTCGGTATTACCGAATATTATTTAGAGTACAAAGATACAGTAAAGGAAGCTAGGGGTCTGCTCCAAAGAATTTATACTGTAAGGATTAAACCCTACAGAACACTGGGGTTTGGCTCTAAATCATAAGGAGGAGAGGCTGAGGAAGTCATGTTTGTTTAGCCTAAGAAAATATTTAACAGAGGAGAAGGGACAAGGAGAAGATAACTCTGCATAAATATTTAAAAGGAAGCAGTATAGCCCATCACACTTAGTACCTAGGGATTTGGACTAAAATTAAGCTGCCCTTTCCAACACTGTCACCTCAGATTCTGTAAACATTTGGGGTACTCAGTAAGTAACCAGTAGAGGCTGTTTGGAAAAAACACATATTTACTTTCGAAAAGTAAATAACTTTAAACTCTTCCATTTTGTTTTAAAAAGTAAAACAATGAAGAATTTGTTTCTTATTTTGCTGTTGGTGTAAAGGCATCTGAAATTCTAAATAAGCTGTATAAATTGCAAATCTCATCAATCTTTTCGTGATCCAGTCAAACCGGTGCTAGGGCTCTGGAGATCTGACCTAGCTTTCTTCACACAGAAAGGGAAGTAAAAGAATATTGCCCACACAGATCCAGAATGCAATTCAGGCTAGTGGCTAGTAAGGAGATGGAGAAAAGTCAGCCACCTAGTATGGATTTGGTGGATCACCGTGATTCTGCATGGCGGGTGCAGTGATGGTACAAATGTTATGCTTATAAGAATCACATGGGATCTTTTTCAGGGGAAAAGGCAAGACGCTGCATTTATTGGAGATACAAGAATTAGCATATGCATTTAATCTCTCTCTCTCTCACACACACACACACACACACACACACACACACACACAGTCCCGCCAGTCGATGTTATAGTTACCAGTCCAGTGTCCGGATCAATCTAGTGACCAGCTAGGTTGATCACGGGTAGGGAGGAGCCGGGTTCTGTCAGTCGCGACACAATGCTCTGGGGAAGTCTTGGCAGGACGAACCCAAAGTTTCATGGCAAAACACCCTGTTTATATAGTGATCTTCCTTCATTGGGACCAATGAGTTTTGCACCATCATGCTGTAATCAATCGCCGTTTGACAAATGATTGTTTTCTTAAATTGTTCTTCTCATCCTTTATCTTGTTCTTTTATCAGTCTCTCAGGGACTTACCCCATACTGGTTTTGATCACAGCTATCTTGTCCTGATTGATAGGTGTCTGCCTCATCTTTCAGAGTCATCAATCTGCCCTCCTCTGACATCTCAATAGGGGCGTGTTGCAATCTTCTGGCGCCTTTATGTCTATCCTTGGTTCCTCCCTAGAACATCTGCTCTAGTGATGGCCTTCACACTTATCTTCTAACACACACATTCCTCATTCACACGCAAAACAGGATTGATTTACACAGAACATTTGAACAGGAACATCAAATTGCAATGCAGGAGAAAATTCTTTTACTTATTTCAAAATGCTAATTTTAAACTTACAACAAAGTGGTGACCCTAAAGGTCTATTACTGCCTTGAAATCAGCTTCAGACACAAGATTCTGGCTGATGCATCTTTACCAATGGCATACTAGGCCATTCCTTTCTGCTTTCAGAAAGGATGGCTGGCAGAATATGGTAAAATCATACACCAATACATTTAATGCATGCTACATTATTATTCTTTATTCTTCATTCTAAATTATACAAAATACAAACAAAATCCTACTACTACACAAGCAGGGTCTGACATTCACATTGTCATACTACAGTTATGTAGTAAAGACAGCAGGCCTCAGTCTGAGCTTGCATAAACTAGTTTTATTACCGAGAAACTCTACAGTCCCCAATGGAGTACCCATTTTAAGGAAGTACCAGCAAGAATTACTTTTAGGACTTGAAACATGACATAATTGTGATGTATTAACTACTGAGATGCGTGCATGGTTCATGTACTGTACTTTCTTTCCTAAAACCCTTGGAAAAGGGCAGAGGAATGTTGACAAGCCCTGGAATAGCACTCCCCCTTTGCTGCGGAAGCCGAAGACTTCAATTACACATTTGTCTTACTGTTGGTTGTAGAGTTCTTTAAAGCACATCTTCTCCTTTGTCTATTCCAAAAGACATCTTAGTGCAAACATGACTGTGTCTGACATTTCAATGAGAGAAACTCCAAAGGAAACATATTCTTTCCAAATGTTGTGCAAAGGTTAACAGGTTATCTTTCCTTCTCTGTATGGAGGATTCCAAGCATGGAGACAAACTGAAAAATAGTTCCGAAAGGTGCAGATGTGATTCCATGTAATGAAATGCAGAGTCTCAGTCAACACTGTATATAAAAGGAAACATTTCCTAGCAATGAGATTATATTTATTGCTCTTTATATAGTGAGTCTTTAACAAAAATTTGGTTATCACCTATATGTTCTTGAAAGAAAAATCTCTGGAATTACTTGGGACCAATGGATCACCAATAAAGAGATCCTTGGGAAAAACGGCCTACAGTCTAGGCAGACCATGCTGGATGTTTGCAGACTTCACTGGTTGGGACACATGAAGTGCATGCTTCAAGATCAGCTGTGGATGGCTATGCTCTATTGGCATCTTAAGAACTATCCATGACACAGAGGAAGGCCAAAGCTCTGATACAGCAACAAGGTCATACAAGGCCTCAAGAAATTCAGCATTCTCACTGACAATTGGGAAAATCCTGCCCATAATCATTCAGTCTGGAGAAGCCGGATTAAGACTGGTGCAGTCACCGCGGTCCACGGAGAGCCATCATAGAGCCCAGGCTGAGGCCTGCAGGTGAGCCAGGAAGCAGAGTATGTTTCAACTTCCATCTGGTGAGTGGACCTGTGTAGCCATTGTGGGAAGGTTTGCTGCTCGTGTATCAGGTTCTTTTCCCATACCATTGCTAAGCACTACTGATGGACCGACTTTGTTGCATCTCCTTTCATTTGTCAAGATGTTGGATGGCCATATAATATAACTGAATGGACACATGTAAAGGGATAGCCGCTCACTGCTAGCATACCTCCTTGCATTTATTTTGGGGAATCTAGCTCTTGCTGTGTCAGGTATCCCTTTGTTACTCCCTCACACTGCAATAGCTTTTCTTCTGGCCCTTTAGTCAAGTCATCATTTAGTCCACCCGTTCTGGGGTTACAAAGTCCAACAGGACAACTGTCCAAATGCTGTTGCCAGATGGTGTTCAACCCTTTTTCAGGCTCTCTGCCACTACACCAGTGGCTGGCATGGGAACCTGGGCCCGCCCACTACACTGGGATCCTGCCCAGAGATGCTACAACCAGCAATCCAGGTTTGCTCAATTCCAATCCCTGGTGCTGTTTTCCTGGGCCCCTTCCTATGTAGCCTCTCTGTCTTCTCTTGTGTGCTTCTGGGTTTACATTGGGAGTCTACTCTACTCCCCATGGCTACTTCATCCCTCCTAGCCATTTGCCGGACTCCTTACTCCACGACAGGCTCAGGGTATGTCTACACTACGAAATTAGGTCGAATTTATAGAAGCCAGTTTTATAGAAATCAGTTGTATACAGCCGATTGTGTGTGTCCCCACATAAAATGCTCTAAGTGCATTAAGTCGGCAGACCGCGTCCACAGTACCGAGGCTAGCGTCGACTTCCAGAGCGTTGCACTGTGGGTAGCTATCCCACAGTTCCCGCAGTCTCCACCGCCCATTGGAATTCTGGGTTAAGATCCCAATGCCTGAATGATGCAAAACAGTGTTGCGGGGGGTTCTGGGTACATGTCGTCAGGCACCTCCCCCTCCGTCAGAGCAACAGCAGACAATCGATTCACGCCTTTTTACCTGGGTTACCTGTGCAGACAACATACCACGCCAAGCATGGAGCCCGCTCAGCTCAGCTCACCGTCACCATGTGTCCTCTGGGTGCCAGCAGACGTGGTACTGCATTGCTACACAGCAGCAGCTAATTGCCTTTTGGCAGTAGACGGTGCAGTATGACTGGTAGCCTTCATCGGCGATCTGGGTGCTGGCAGACGTGGGGCTGGCAGACGTGGGGCTGCATTGCACACAGCAGCAGCCCCTTGCCTTTTGGTAGAAGATGGTATATTACGACTGGTATCCATCGTCGTCGTACTGCAGTGGCTGTCAATCATGGGCACCTGGGCAGGCATGCTCAGTCCTATCGAACTGTCTTGACGATGATGGCTATCAGTCGTAGTATGCTATTTTCTGCCAAGCGCCCAGTATTTTCTGCCAAGCACCCAGAAGATGCCGAGGGCTATCAGTCATGCTGCACCGTCGTCTGCCAGCTTAAGTTGTAAAAAATAGATTTGTTCTGTATTCATTTGCTTCCCCCTCCCTCCGTGAAATCAACGGCCTGCTAAACCCAAGCTTTTGAGTTCAATCTTTGGGGGGGGGGCCATTCTGTGTGACAGTTGTTTGTGTTTCTCCCTGATGCACAGCCAACTTTGTTGATTTTAATTCCCTGTACCTGTATGCCATGTCGTCACTCGCCCCTCCCTCCCTCCCTCCGTCCGTCAGATACTAGTTTCGCGCCTTTTTTCAGACCAGACGCCATAGCTAGCACTGGGATCATGGAGCCCGCTCAGATCACCGTGGCAATTATGAGCACTATGAACACCACGCGCATTGTCCTGGAGTATATGCAGAGCCAGGACATGCCAAAGCAAAACCAGGACCAGCCGAGGAGGCGATTGCAGCGCGGTGACGAGAGTGATGAGGAAATTGACATGGACATAGACCTCTCACAAGGCACAGGCCCCAGCAATGTGGAAATCATGGTGTTACTGGGGCAGGTTCATGCCGTGGAATGCCGATTCTGGGCCCGGGAAACAAGCACAGACTGGTGGGACCGCATCGTGCTGCAGGTGTGGGACGATTCCCAGTGGCTGCAAAACTTTCGCATGCGTAAGGGCAGTTTCATGGAACTTTGTGACTTGCTTTCCCCTGCCCTGAAGTGACAGAATACCAGGATGAGAGCAGCCCTCACAGTTGAGAAGCGAGTGGCGATAACTCTGTGGAAGCTTGCAACGCCAGACAGCTACCGGTAAGTCGGGAATCAATCTGGAGTGGACAAATCTACTGTGGGGGCTGCTGTGATCCAACTTGTCAGGGCAATGAAAAACCTGGTGATATCAAGGGTAGTGACTCTGGGAAACGTGCAGGCCATGGTGGATGGCTTTGCTGCAATGGGATTCCCAAACTGTGGTGGGGCGATAGATGGAACCCATATCCCTATCTTGGCACTGGAGCACCAAGCCACCGAGTACATAAACCGCAAGGGGTACTATTCAATGCTGCTGCAAGCCCTGGTGGATCACAAGGGACGTTTCACCAACATCAACGTGGGATGGCCGGGAAAGGTACATGATGCTCGCGTCTTCAGGCACTCTGGTCTGCTTCGAAAGCTGGAGGAAGGGACTTTCTTCCCGGACCAGAAAATAACCGTTGGGGATGTTGAAATGCCTATCGTGATCCTTGGGGACCCAGCCTACCCCTTAATGCCATGGCTCATGAAGCCATACACAGGCAGCCTGGACAGTAGTCAGGACCTGTTCAACTACAGGCTGAGCAAGTGCCGAATGGTGGTGGAATGTGCATTTGGACATTTAAAAGCACGCTGACGCAGCTTACTGACTCTCTCAGACCTTAGCGAAAAGAATATCCCCATTGTTATTGCTGCTTGCTGTGCGCTCCACAATATCTGTGAGAGTAAGGGGGAGACATTTATGGCGGGGTGGGAGGTTGAGGCAAATCGCCTGGCCGCTGATTACGCGCAGCCAGACACCAGGGCGGTTAGAAGAGCACAGCAGGGCACGGTGCGCATCAGAGAAGCTTTGAAAATGAGTTTTGTGACTGGCCAGGCTACGGTGTGAAACTTCTGTTTGTTTCTCCTTGATGAACCCTCCGCCCCCCCACCCGGTTCACTCTACTTCCCTGTAAACCAACCACCCCACCCTCCGCTCCCCCCTTCGAGCACCACTTGCAGAGGCAATAAAGTCATTGTTACTTCACATTCATGCATTCTTTATTAATTCATCACACAACTAGGGGGATAATTGCCAAGGTAGCCCGGGATGGGTGGGGGAGGAGGGAAGGAAAAGGACACACTGCAGTTTAAAACTTTAACTCTTATTGAAGGCCAGCCTTCTGATGCTCGGGCAATCATCTGGGGTGGAGTGACTGGGTGGTCGGAGGCCCCCCCACCGTGTTCTTGGGCGTCTGGGTGAGGAGGCTATGGAACTTGGGGAGGAGGGCTGTTGGTTACACAGCGGCTGTAGCGGCGGTCTCTGCTCCTGCTGCCTTTCCTGCAGCTCAACCATACGCTGGAGCATATCAGTTTGATGCTCCAGCAGCCGGAGCATCGACTCTTGCCTTCTGTCTGCAAGCTGACACCACCTATCATCTTCAGCCTGCCACTTGCTCTGTTCATCCCGCGATTCAGTCCGCCACCTCTCCTTTCGTTCATACTGTGCTTTTCTGTAGTCTGACATTGACTGCCTCCACGCATTCTGCTGTGCTCTGTCAGCGTGGGAGACATCTGGAGCTCCGTGAACATATCATCCCGAGTCCGCCGTTTTCTCCTTCTAATCTTCACTAGCCTCTGTGAAGGAGAAACATTTGCAGCTGGTGGAGGAGAAGGGAGAGATGGTTAAAAAAGACACATTTTAGAGAACAATGGGTACACTCTTTCACGTTAAATTTTGCTGTTCACATTACACAGCACATGTGCTTTCGTTACAAGGTCGCATTTTTCCTCTTATATTGAGGGCCTGCCGGTTTGGTGTGAGAGATCACTCACGCAGTGCCAGGCAACAGATTTCGGCTTGCAGGCAGCCATGGTAAGCCACAGTCTTTTGGCTTTTTTAACCTTCTTAACATGTGGGAATGGTTTCAAACAGTAGCGCCCTCATTTCCCATACCAAGCACCCGTTGGGTTGGCCATTTAAAATGGGTTTGCAATGTAAAAGGAGGGGCTGCAGTTTCCGGGTTAACATGCAGCACAAAGCCAACTAACCCCCCTCTCCCCCACACCCAATTATCGGGGATGATCACTTCACCACTCCCCCCCACCGTGTGGCTAACAGCAGGGAACATTTCTGTTCAGCAGAGCAGGAACGGGCACCTCTGAATGTCCCCTTAATAAAATCGCCCCATTTCAACCAGGTGACCGTGAATGATATCACTCTCCTGAGGATAACAAAGAGCAATCAGGAATGGATGTTGTCTGCATGCCAGCAAACACCGGGACCATACGCTGCCATGCTTTGTTATGCAATGATTCCAGACTATGTGCTACTGGCCTGGCATGGTAAAGTGTCCTACCATGGCGGACGGGATAAGGCAGCCCTCCCCAGAAACCTTTTGCAAAGGCTTTGGGAGTACATGAAGGAGAGCTTTCTGGAGATGTCCCTGGAGGATTTCCGCTCCATCCCCATACACATTAACAGACTTTTCCAGTAGCTGTACTGGCCGCGATTGCCAGGGCAAATTAATCATTAATCATTAAACACGCTTGCTTTTAAACCATGTGTAATATTTACAAAGGTACACTCACCAGAGGTCCCCTGTGTGCCCTCAGGGTCTGGGAGCACGCCTTGGGTGAATTCGGGGGTTACTGGTTCCAGGTCCAGGGTGATAAACATATCCTGGCTGTTGGGGAAACCGGTTTCTCCGCTTCCTTGCTGCTGTGAGCTATCTACATTATCTTCATCCTCATCTTCCTCATACCCCGAACCCGCTTCCCTGTGTGTTTCTCCAGTGAGGGAGTCATAGCACACGGTTGGGATAGTGGTGGCTGCACCCCCTAGCATGGCATGCAGCTCCGCGTAGAAGCGGCATGTTTGCGGCTCTGCCCCGGACCTTCCGTTTGCCTCTCTGGCTTTGTGGTAGGCTTGCCTTAGCTCCTTAATTTTCACACGGCACTGCTGTGCGTCCCTGTTATGGCCTCTGTCCTTCATGGCCTTGGAGACCTTTTCTAATATTTTGCCATTTCGTTTACTGCTACGGAGTTCAGCTAGCACTGATTCATCTCCCTATATGGCGAGCAGATCCCGTACCTCCCGTTCGGTCCATGATGGAGCTCTTTTGCGATCCTGGGACTCCATCACGGTTACCTGTGCTGATGAGCTCTGCATGGTCACCTGTGCTCTCCACGCTGAGCAAACAGGAAATGAAATTCAAACGTTCGCGGGGCTTTTCCTGGTCAGTGCATCTGAGTTGAGAGTGCTGTCCAGAGAGGTCACAATGAGGCACTGTGGGATAGCTCCCGGAGGCCAATAACGTCGAATTCCGTCCACACTACCCCAATTCCGACCCGCTAAGGCCGATTTTATCGCTAATCCCCTCGTCGGAGGTGGAGTAAAGAAACCGGTTTAAAGGGCTCTTTAAGTCGAAAGAAAGGGCTTCGTCGTGTGAACGTGTCCAGGCTTAATTCGATTTAACGCTGCTAAAGTCGACCTAAACTCGTAGTGTAGACCAGGCCTCAGAAAGCTTACTCTGCCCATGTGCTTCCTCCTTGTCCCTGGTGACCTCCCTCATCCCAGGGAGTGACTGCAGACTCCTCCCCCTGCAGTCCCCTCCCTACTTTCTCTTCCTGACTTTATCATCTTCTCCCAGCTTCTTCCCCAGCTGGGCTTCATCTGCCATTCGGCCCTATCAAGTCCTGGCTTCCCTGCAGATGCCGTACATAAGGTTAATTGGCCTTTTCTGACCCACATTAACCCACTCAGGGCTTGTGTGGGGTGGACAGCCCATCTCTGCACATTGCCAACCTAACAAATGATCTTGAGTGTAGGCTACCAAACGAACCAGTATATGCATGTGTGAGCATAAGGAACCAAACTACCAACCATACATTTCCAATTAATCTGTAAATAGCATCCATGCCAAAGAAAAGTTTTCTCTAGCTCAGAGTTAAATGAACTTTGAATATCCAAAAATAGTTACATGCCCATTTAATACAATTTTAACTATTTAATTTTAAATGCAAAAACTTCTATTTCGTAGAACCACAAAATATTGCACACATGGCTTTAGGTAGTTAAAATAACATGATCTTTAACTGAACACTTAGATACTCTACAAAGGCAGATGGCTAGAAGAATAGATGGAAGTACTTCTCTAGCTACCTCAAGTCACCTTTCAAATAAAATTCTGTAGTGTGTCAAGGTAATATATGCTCAGTGGGTGAAATTCTGTCTCACTGAAGTCAATGGTAAAACTCCCATTGACATCAGTGAGGCCAAGATTTCACCCAATGTCTTTTTCACAGATTTAGCCATTTAAAATTATGTTCTCTCTCTAGGCTAATATTATTTTTCTTTAAAAATAATACATTGTTAAGATAAAGAAAGCTGAAGGACTGAATGTGACACATATATTCCATTCATTGCACTCTCTTTTTCACTCCAGCTTTGGGAAGCAAAATTGGTTGCTAATATGGTACTTGAATAAAAAAAATCCAGGTGCATAAAAATATGAGTTTTATACTGAACACAAATTCCTAAAATGGCCCCACATATAATATCCTTACTCACAGTATGGGGTATATCAGAATTTACCTAGAACAGAAGAAAACTCATAATACCAGCACCATAGGCACTACTTGAAGAATTGTTCAAAAGCCATGACAATTTTCTTGAAGTGTCATAAATAAATGCATATAATAATAGAGTATTGCTGTAGAAAATGCATGTTCAGATTATAAGTGCTTGAATGATGAATAAGTATTTGAATTACAATGTCTTCTGCAAAACACTATGCAAGATTACTTAAGTACCTGGGGAAATCATGTCATGACAGTTCAGGTTAATAGGCTATTAGTGTTGACTACGAAGGATGAATGAATCCTTATTAAATGCACATATTATTCAAAATGCTTTTTGTGGTGTTTAAACCTGGCATGGAGGAAAGCAAATTACACAGAGGTGTATGCTCAGCTTGTACTCAAATCATATGTAAGTAAAATACTCACATTATATACAAATCTAATAATTTTTTATCATAGATGTGATAATTCAAATGACCTTATTAGTGACAGAGACATCATTGTTGAGATTAGGAGTCTGTATTCTACAGCAATAGCACTTACCAAGTTAATAGTTCTTCCCAGGTGAAGACACTGCCTTGTGCAGTCACTTAGGGCCAGACTCTCTTCTGCTAGCCAGCTCCTCTGTGCCACTCGAGCAATGCAAAGGAGGTGGATCTGGCCATCACTGAGCAGCTGACAATTCCCACCACAGGGGGATCATTCTGCTGGTGAAAGCCAGTTCCTGCTCCAGCTGCCCCATCACACCACTCCCCAATGAACAGGACATGTGGAAGCATGCCAGGGATTGGATGCAGCACAGCTCTGCTTTGCCAATTCTCAGTTGGCATATGGTCTCATAGAGACCATACACAGCGAGCCCATAGGCTGCACTGGAGGCTGATACTGGAGCAGCTGTGGCTTCAGAATCAGAGAGCTGTAATGGCACCCCAATCAGATCCCAGGTGCAGGATGGAATCTAGCCCTTATTTTTTGGAGGGTTTATGGATTAAAATCATCCATAATATGACTTCAGTGAAGTCAGAATGGATGATATGGCCCTCCGACTTTGTAACTGGGCTAGAGTGGGCTGCCTTGTAGTAATTATTATATGGAGATTTGAGTTCAGCCTCTGGGAGAGGACACTTTTTACAACACATGTAAGCAACTCCCTCAGGTTGACCCAGGTTTGTACACTGGAGAGATGAATGCAGCCTTCTTTGGCTGGAAGGAGAAAAGGAGAGACATGGGAGAGAGTCAGAGCAGCAACCAGCTAGTGGACAGTTACAAATCTCTTACAATCTCACAGAAAGGGAGTTAAAAAGCAAACTTTTCAGGGCAGAGACCATTTCTGTAAAGCACCCAGGACACTTGCTGTAAAGGCAACTGATCATTTTAGCAATAAGAAGATTTAATTCTGGTTGGTGGTACATGGAGTGCAGCATATACACTGTAACCTGCATTGAAGTGAATTATCCGTAACAGGGACACACTGTTTCCCCATGTAGAGTAAACAGGAGAAAGTAGCCTCTGTGTATCCAGACATTTAATCCTCTTCTTCACTTACAGCATCAGCTCAGGTGTGATTTCTTTGAAATTTACAGTACACGAGACAAATGGGTAAATATTTTCCCAAACATTTTCTTTGTATGAAACCATTTCTAAGATCCTGCTCCATGGAACCAGCAATTAACATCTGAAAAAAATCCCAATTAAACTGCACAATGAAATTATGAGACATTTATGAATAAAATCATAGAGGAAATGATGGATAAATGAGGAGTCTACAGTCTCAGCGGGATCAAGCAACTTCCTTTATGTACAGCACAACTGCCTCAGACAGCAGCTATCTGCTTTGAGTCACATGTCATTAGGAACCAGGAGAGTTTAAAAAAAAAAAAAAAAAAAGCAAGCCACAGACATGCTGACTGAGACTATTACAGACTTACATAACAAATTTGTTATGCCAGGAAGATGAAGCATGAGCCAGTTTGCTAAGCACCTTCAATGCCCATTGACTTCTGTGGGAGCTGAGAGAGTTCAACACCTCAGAGAGGCATCCATCTTGTCTCATGCTCTAGGCCTATATAAAGAACACTGGTCCCTTGTTTTGGTTTCTCATCTAGTTTGAGGCTGCAGAAGTACATCAAAAGTTAAACAAAGCAAAATTAAGTGGGACAGATTTGGGCTTAGGGGCAGAAAGCAGTCAAGAGTCAAAGGATTTCATATGCCCTCAATGACCACACAGAATCCATGCTCTAGTCTTACCATGAGAGGACAGGGGGAAACTTTCTGGAAACCTGCGATCTTCTTTATCACATCAGTTAACAAGACATTAAACAGAGATTTTGAGGACTTCAGGAAATCATCATCCCACTGCACAATAAATCTGAGTCCAAAGGCATCGACCTGGAAAGTAAAATGGATGGGACATGGGACACCTCTGACCCAATACTTACTGAAGTTCTGAAAGAGGATAAAGTGATGAAAAAAAAGCTAGATGGATGACAAGGCAGAATGTTAGGTTTCTGGATAATTCTTGAGAATTTATACTCTAGAAATGTGGAAGAATGTCAAAATGGGTTATTGGAATGTTTGACACGAATAAAATAACATTTACTCATCTCAAGCTGGGAACGGGTTTGGTAATATAATTTGCTTTACCTGCTCATTTGAAACTGCAATATGGTGGAATGACACTGGAGTTGATGCTTGTCTTGAGTTACATGGATATAAATTAGGATCTACTCCACTGAAATCAACTGAGTTATACCAGGATAAAATTAGTATGAGGAGAATCAGATCCATATGCATAGACTTGGCAGAATTTCATTTTCAATTTTTTATAATTTCAGCAGATAATATCAATGTTTATTTTAAGCAATTTTATCTATTTTTTATCCATTTAAATTTTCACAATTGCAGGAAATTATGCAGAGGGATCAGACAATGATTACTTAATGACAGTACATGTTGAGATTCACAGAGTTAAAGCTTTATAACCATTAAAACACAAATTGTCAACATCACATGTCAAAACCACAAAGTAAATATACTTAAATCAAACTCTAATAAGTTCTCAAGCAGCATTTTTTTTTACTCTGCCTATCTGTAAGTTTATTATTATAGATGGAAATTTTTTTGTCAGTTTGTGTGTGTATGGTGAAATCGACCTTTACTGACCGACTGACATTTACTGATAAAAATCTAATCCTTCCAAGCCTACATATGCATTTGATTCTTCAAATGAGGCAAAACTTTTTATTTAATCAAAAAATGCACAAATCAGCTCAGAGGAGCTCCAAACTCTCAACTAATAGATTCTAACATATAGTCTACACAGCCCATCTACCTGTCTTAGATATTTATATGGGTGTAGAGGCAAGTGGCTCATTTCCTTGGGTGCAGTATGGGTTGGCCCGGCTCCTCCTCACTCTAGGTTCAGTATTACATAGCTCAGGTTGCTTCGTCTCCAAGGGCAGGGAAGTGATGGTGGTGGTGCAAGCTGGCCAATCCGGGGCTTTCATACTGCATTAGGAATGGAAATGGAGCTTCGGCTCCAGATCTAACCAGGTGGGCAATCCACGGAAGGGGACTGGGAAGGAAGGTGGTGGTTCAATTTGTGAAACCGGAGGGGCCTTTAGGAAGAAGCAGGTGGCTGAGGAGGACCAATACTTCAGGTAGAAGGAGGGGGACAGCTGGCCTCTTTGAGGAAATATCATGAGGAAGAGATTGATCATCACAATGAAGAAATAGATGGTCTACAGAAAGAAATTGAATGTCATAAGAACAAGATCCAGAAACTTAAAAATGATGATGATTAAATTGCTGCTGCTGCTGTTGGTTTGTTTTCATATACAGCCAGCGATGGTTTCAGTGTAATCATTGCATTCAGGACTGTATGCTTTAGCCAAAAGAATCCAGATTTGTTCTGTTATTGTGTGAACTATGAAAGAATCAATAAACTATTTGGATATTTATATGGCCCCCACTACCACAGTATCTGAGCGCCTCACAAACAGTAATTCACTTATCCTCACAACACCACTGTGAGATACGGCAGTTCTATTATCGTCAATTTACTGGTGGGGAACTGAAGCAACGACTAAGGGTCTTGCCAAGCTCAGACAGGAAGTCTATAGCAGACTCAGAAATTAATCTGGGTATCCTGAGTGTCTCCTTTCATTCGGTTTGCCCTGCTCAGCTCTACTTAATATAGATTCTGTGTCTTTTCTTCCCGTTACGCCATCCAGGTGAACTACTAAGCCTCAAATGCTCTTCTCCCCTCCCCCCCATCCCTGAAGTATTCTATATCCCAAGGACTTAGTCCAGTAATAGGAAATCTCTATACATATTACATATGGGGCTCATAGGGGGCTGTTTCAGTGGTAGGAGAACTGCTTCAAGCAGATAGTTATATATAGTCTGCAAAGCACTTTTTATGATGGAAGATAACACGTAAGAGTGTCATTATCATTAATATTTTGGACTAAGAGCTTATGTGGCTAACTCTTCTGAGGCACCAACTTTTCTTTTCAATCAAGGCACTCTAAAAACTCTGGCAGCACAACTTCTTCAGGCACCTAATACACTCATTCAGAGAGCTCCATTCAGAAAGCTAAATTAAAAGAAAAACACTTTAAAATGTTAAAATAATTTTTTTTAAATTATTGAAACACTTTCTAGAGGATTCCTAGGACGAGAGCAGCAGGGATGAAGATGGAGAACTCTTTTTCTTCTGAGGTTCCCAGAGGAAGGAAAAGTATGGAATTTGCACTATTTTATTAATTCTGCTCCAGTTCCTTAGTCTCTTCTACAATATTTACAGTTATGTCTTCACACTCCATCCTGACCACAGATGACTCATTCCACTATATCAGCACTTGTCACCTGCCATCCCCTATTAAACCTCTTCTATATTCTTCACGTTTATCACACACATGCCAAAGTGAAAGAACAACTCTGTGCTAACTGCACTTCCACCAGGTGACATAATCCCCAAAAGATTCAGATTTTCACATTTATTTCTGGATAATGAGACACAGACATCCTTTGGCTGGAACAGATGATATCACTGCTGCGTGTGAGAGTTGAATGGAGCAACATGTTGGCTAGCAGGTTACCTTATTATTTATTTGTATTACAGCAGCAGCACACAGAGGCTCCAGTAGAATTCAGGACACCACTGTGCTTGGTGATTCACAAATACATAGTAAGAGACAGTCTTTGCCTTGAGGAGCTTACAATCTAAAGAGACAAGACAGACAAAAAGTGGGAGGGGAAAGAGAGGCACAGAGAGTGAAGAGACTTGGCCAAGATCACATAGCAGGTCTGTGCAGAGCCCAGAAAAGAATGTCAGTCTCTTGATTGGAGCACACCACCTTTGATGAGCATCAACTACCCTGATATTGCAGAGAGTAGAAATACTTTACTTATACATTGTATGATTCATAGAGTTTAAGGGACCATTAGATCATCTAGTCTGACCTCCTGTATTTCACAGGACATAAATTTTCACCCAGTTATCCCTGCATTTAGCCAAATAACTGATGCTTGACTAAAGCATATCTTGTGATTGGCTACAGCGTATCTTCCAGAAAGGCATCCAGTCTTGAAGACTCCAAGCAATGGAGAATTCACCAGTTCCCTTGGTAGTTTGTTCCAATGGTTAATCACCCTCTCTGTTAGAAACATGTGTATTATTTCTAATTTGAATTTGTCTGGCTTCAGCTTCCAGTCATTGGTTCTTGTTATGCCTTTTTCTGGTAGATTAAAGAGCCCGTTAGTATCCAAAAAATTTCCCCCATGGTTGTGCTTATACACTGCAAACAAATCACCACTCAGTCTTCTTTTTGATAAGCTAAAGAGATTGAGCCCTTTATGTCTCTCATTGTAAGGCATTTGAGGAGTGGACTTTTGTTAAAGATGGGTTTTTTAATACACAGTAGGGGTTTTTTAGACTTGTTTTGGTTCTGCTAGACTTGACCCATGAAATGGTTCAGTATTATTATTAAACATTTTCACTGGGGCAGCACCAAGGCCAACCAGGCTAGGGACCCATCATGCTGGCACTGTACAAACATATACTAAATGACAGTCCCTGACTCATACATTGTCTAAATATCTCCCTAAAGCATATAAAGCATCAGTTCTCAAGCTGTGGTCCGCAGAGCTCTTGCTGTTGGTTTATATAGAGCTGGCTGGTCACACAATGCTGCCTCCCTCTTTGTTTTCCAACTGCTAAATTGCATTAAAAGACAGGTAGAGACACATAAAATGCTTTTCTGTTATTCAACTTCCATTTAAGCAAATGCTGTAGTTGTCCCAGGGATATTACTTGATCATGCATGGGGAGGGAGGTTGAGCATGAGACAATCTCTGTTGAGATATGGTCCATGCTATGAAACAGTTTGAAAATCAGGCGGTATATTTTCTAAGATACTCCCTTCATGATTATCAGCAGAGGTGCTCAAGCTGGGTTGAAACAATTCTCTGAATTTAAACAGGAGGTAGTTGCTGGTAGAGTGCTCTCTGGGAAGAATGCTTCTTGGCTGTGGAATTCACTTAATCTCTGGGGATGGCTACACTTGCAGATGTAGAGTGCTTTGAGTTAAACCAGCCTTTGTAGAGCACAGTAGGGAAAGCGCTGCAGTCTGTCCACAATGACAGCTGCAAGTGCACTGGCGTGGCCACATTAGCAGCTCTTGCAATGGCCACAGAGAGCAATGCATTGTGGTAGCTATCCCAGCATGCAAGTGGCTGCAATGTGCTTTTCAAATGAGGGGGGTGGGTGGAGTGTGACAGGGAGTGTGTTGTGTGTATGTGGGGGGAGAGAGAGTGAGTTTTTGGGGGGCTGAGAGCATGTCAGCATGCTGTCTTGTAAGTTCAGACAGCACCAAACCCCCCTCACCTCTCTCTCACACACACAGCATCCCACAGTAATGGCTGCTTTGTCTCGGAGCAGATAAGTATGCCGGCTGTCAAATGGAACTTTCAAAGGGCATATCGGCATGCCTGCGGTGATTCCAAAACAATGACAAGAGTGGCCACTTGACTTAAGGGGATTATGGGACATTTCCGGAGGCTGATCAGAGCGCAGTAATGCAACACCTTGTTCACACTGATGCCCGGGCGTTTCAGCCAATGCGCAGCAAGTGTTATTCTTCTCGCTGAGGTGGAGTACCAGGAGCGCTCTAGCCCTGGAGTCAGAACGCTCTACGTGCCATGCCAGTGTGGACAGGGAGTGAGCTAGGGCGCCTGGGGCTGCTTTAATGCACTCTAACTCGCAAGTGTAGCCAAACCCTCTGTCTCCCAGAGACCAGATTTGTTAACCTCCTAGACTCATTTCAAGTTCTACCTTTTTCCTTCAGTCATTTGGGGAGGGCATCAGGTGAGGGCCTTATGATTGTTTGTTGGTGAGTAATTTAATATAATTTATAACAACAGATTATAGATTTTTATAATAATTTATAATAATATAATTTCACAATATAAGGGCAGATCTGTACTGTATAAGTGACTTGCTATTACTATTTATTAGTAGTATTGCAGTGAAGCATAGGAACTCCAGTCATGGACCAGAACTCCATTATGCTAGGCATTGTACAAACACAGAACAAAATGACTGTCCCTGTCCCAAAGAGTTTATATGAAGTCTTAAAATTCACACCAGGAAACATAGAAAAGTGCACAGAGCTTGTAGGCTTTTTGACAGGACTTGGATACTCCCCATAGTACTGAAAGGGATACCCAATTCCTATATGCTGCATGCATATAGTTAGCTATATATATTTAAATAAATAAATACTGTTAAGTTTAATCATAAATATGTAAAATTAAACTTAAGTTGTCCTAATAGCCGATCAAAGTACATTTCATGATGCACCTAGAAACAATTGGACGCCTAATTTAATGAATTCCAGTGAAAATGAGGTAGGATCAGAAGCTGAAATAGGGAAAGAACAAGTTAAAATTACTTAGAAAAGTTAGATGTCTTCAAGTCACCAGGGCCTAATGAAATACATCCTACAATACTCAAGGAGCTGACTGAGGAGATATCTGAGCCATTAGCGATTATCTTTGAAAAGTCATGGAAGATGGGTGAGATTCCAGAGGATTGGAAAAGGGAAAACATAGGGCCAATCTATGAAAAGAAGAATAAGGACAACATGGGGAATTACAGATCAGTCAGCTTAACTTCAGTATCCAGAAAGATAATGGAGCAAATAATTAAGCAATCAATTTCAAACACCTAGAAGATAATAAGGTGATAAGTAACAGTCAGCATGGATTTGTCAAAAACAAATCATGTCAAACCAACCTAATAGCTTTCTTTGACAGGGTAACAAGCCTTGTAGATAGGAGGGAAGCAGTAGATGTAAGGCTTTTGAGAAACTGCTGAACTGGAATTAATTTGCAAACTAGATACCATTAACTTGGGCTTGAATAGAGACTGGGAGTGGCTGGGTCATTACACAAATTGAATCTATTTCCCCATGTTAAGTATCCTCACACCTTCTTGTCAACTGTCTGAAATGGGCCATCTTGATTATCACTACAAAAGATTTTTTTCTCCTGCTGATAATAGCTCATCTTAATTAATTAGTCTCTTAGGGTAGGTCTACACTTACCCGGTAGTTCGGCGGCAAGCAAATCGAACTTCTGGGTTTGACTTATCGCGTCTTGTCTGGACGCAATAAGTCGAACCCGGAAGTGCTTGCCGTCGACTGTGGTACTCCAGCTCGGCGAGAGGAGTACGCGAAGTCGACGGGGGAGCCTGCCTGCCGCGTCTGGACTGAGGTAAGTTCGAACTAAGGTACTTCGAACTTCAGCTACGTTATTCACATAGCCGAAGTTGCGTACCTTAGTTCGAATTGGGGGGTTAGTGTAGACCTGCCCTTAGAGTTGGTATGGCAACTTCCACCTTTTCATGTTCTCTGTATGTGTATATATCCTCTTACTATATGTTCCATTCTATGCATCTGATGAAGTGGGCTGTAGCCTACGAAAGCTTATGCTCAAATAAATTTGTTAGTCTCTAAGGTGCCACAAGTACTCCTGTTCTTTTTGCGGATACAGACTAACACGGCTGCTACTCTGAAACCTGTCTTGTATGACCTTCTCATAAACAACTAGGAAAATACAACCTAGATGGAGCTACTATAAGGTGGTGCATAATTCGTTGGCAAACCATTTCCAGAGAGTTATAAGTGGTTCACAGTCAAGCTGGAAGGGCATTCCAAGGGGGGTCCTGCAGGTGATCAGTTCTGGGTCCATTCTGTTCTGTTCAATATCTTCATCAATGATTTAGATAATGGCATAGAGAGTACACTTATAAAGTTTGCAGATGATATCAAGCTAAGAGGGGTTGCAAGTGCTTTGGAGGACAGGATTAAAATTCAGAATGATTTGGACAAACTGGAGAAATGGTCTGAAGTAAATAGGATGAAATTCAATAAAGACAAATGCAAAGTACTCCACTTAGGAAGGAACAATCAGTTGCACACATACAAAATGGAAAATGACTGCCTAGGAACTGCAGAAAGCATGACAATAAGCACAAGAGCAAAGCATGACTGCTTTGGGGTGTTAAGAGAATACGGAGACATTTATGGTTTAACTATGAGTTTCCCTATGTATATCACACAAATCATTAAAAGGAAAAATATTTTAAAATGTACATATAAAATATCACTTTGTCCCATTTTTAGTGCATGTGAAATTCTATTTGAGATTTATTATTTACAGGAGAAAAATACTTTAGATTTTTCATGCATCTGGTATAATTGAATTATGGAAATTAAGACATAGGATGCAACTGTTCAGACATTAGTGTAACAAGCCAAATAGATAAAACAATTGTGATTGGGGAGTTTTTCCTCAAGTTTTCCTTGCAGTATTTGTCCACGAGTTGCTGCTAACTCTGCTAAGTATTGAATCCAAAGCTGATCTGAGTTTCTAGTCATTAGTGGAGGTCAGTTATTTTTGCCAGAAGTAGTTTGTTTTTTCTAAAATTGGGACCAGATATCAGTCACTGCATCTCTCTAAACACTGCAAAGCCACTTCATGCATGGGCAGCTTACGGCAGAGAGTTTGCCATGGTTCTATTGTTGCTTTGATGTGTTCAGGTATAGGGCTATAAATAGAAGCAGCAAGCATTAGTGATCTTAATTGAATAGATGTGGCAGCCTGTGATGTCACTTCTGTTTACTCAGGTCTGACTCTACCAGATATATTATTAAAAATGTAAAGAGACTAACGTGTCCTCCCAACAAACCCCTTCGATTCAGTGTTCTTACAAAAATGACTTTTCACAGTTGAGATATCAGCTTATGCCACGTGCATGCTGAAGAAATGTAGTATGAACAGACAGACATTGAGTGAGTTTGCACCTGAGGACTGATTTTTTTGGCCCCACCCCACCTGCACTGGGAAAGCAACTATGGGTCAACACCTTTCAAAAAAGAAAGCAACCTTTGCCAAACTATTGGAGCTGGGGAAGTTAAAAGAGTGCTATGTGCTGACACTTGTATGACCATTATGCCTTATGTTGGGTTTGCAGAGGAGTTAGAGAAAAACAGATTTTGCAGCATATGTATCAGTTTAGTTTTTATTGAAAACTGTAGTGCACATTTTCACCTAATATAGGGGCAAATGTGAATTATATAATAACAGAATTGAACTGAGTCTCGTTCCATTAAGGTAACAAAAGAACTGCATCCCTCTGTGACTCTAAGAGCACCCCAATGCCAGATGGCATACTGTTGCCAGGCTATTTACCCAAAAGGTGGCATATGATATATTACTGGAAAACTAATAACTCACAGATCATTAATACTCTTCTGTGATGCACGTATGGTTAACCCGCAAAGAACTTTACAGATGTGCTGGAAATATGTGACTAAAATGTGCTTAAACCAGGCATGTCAGGGGGAGATGATACAGAGATTTTCTCCAGACAAAGGAAAGAGGCCGACACCTCAGACCAGGTGTGGTCAAATTCAATGGGCTATTCATTTGTATTGGAGGTTGCAGGAAGACATCATTCACATTGTAAAAATCACTAGTGGGAGAGTAACCAGCATGGAGTCTACATCCAGCAGGGGCAATTAATTTTATCTGGGGATACATTTCAGAAGAATACCTTTCAAAGGTTTACTGGAGAGAGGGAGAGTGAAACCCTAGGTTATCCTTCAGCTAAGAAGTCAAAGAAACCAACACCTTGATCTCTGTGCGTTGGGTCCTGGTTAAAGGTCTAGTCAGCCACACTAGAAGAAAAACTGGTGAGAAAACTTCTTTGAACCAAGGACTCTAGTTTGTTAAATAAGATTTAAGTCTTAGAAGCATATTCTTACTTTTGCTTGTTTGTAACCATTTCTATCCTTATTCCCTAGATATGGTATCTCTTAAACATATGTTCCTTTTGTTAAAAGTAAAACACGTTTTTATTACCATAAACCAACTTGGGGCTTGGAATGAAATAGAATTTATTGACTCCAGTGGACTGTCTCCTTAAAGGAGCAGTGAACCAACTTGATAAGGTTTTGTGAATGGTATAGTAAGAAGGAACTGTGCACTGTAGAAAGATGTCTCTGAACTCAAGGACTGGGATTCACTGATTGCTACCTGCGAGGCAAAGTTTGGACTGGCAGAGTCCTGAAGAGTTTGTTGGCAAGGCAGATAAACTGGTGCATCAGGGAGCTGACACATAGCTTAGCAGCAGCAAAGCTCCCACTTGCTGAGGCTGAGAGGGGTAACACAGTAACCCACAATTCTGGGAACCCCAGCAGTTTGTCACACTGTCTCTGCACTTGTCCTTGCCAGCTTGGATGATAACGGTCTCAGGTGCAGGACTTCTGCCTGCTTGTTCTAGTGCTCACAATAGTTAATAAGGAAGCAAATATTAGAATAATCAGTTGCCACTCTAAATTGTCAAAGTACTTTTTTGGCTTGAAAGAAAGAGTACTTCTCAAGGAGAAGATAAGGAATTCTGGAAAATGTATGAACCTGTGTGAATGAGTGGCCCAATGAAAAGGGAATATCGCTTCTAGTAGCTGGTGGGTAACAAAGCCAAGGCCATAGCAGAGGAAAGATAGAACTGCACATGAATCAAACATGTCACAAAACAGTTTCAAAGGGACCTGATTAATTTAATATGATTTTTAAAATGAAAGACAGATATACCAGACTCCTGTCACCTTAATAGATACTGCCCCTTTCTACATACATATTTCCTGGATTACACAAAGATGTAACTGGCACAAATATGGAAAGCATTCATCTAATTTTCACACTGTCATTAGTGACCTCTTCCTCCTACTCTCTTTTCTTTTTCTTCCTCCACCCACTGAGCCCAAAAGAAAAAGCCTTCTCCCCTCAACCTCTCCTTTTATGTGGTTCTAAACACCTGATAGCAATTGCTCGCTGAACATAATTAGCCTTTAATTAGCATCAGTTCTTTTGTCACCTACACATCCTTGGAACTTCTAGCTTGCTCAGGTAGCATGCTCCAAACCCCACTTCTCCTTCCCACTTCCTATCCCCCCACAACTGGTAGAGAGTAAGGAAACAGACATCGTCTTTGCCTGCCAGCTGCTGAGACTGTGTTTGATTTAGGATCAGAGAAGCACTGAAAGAAAATTCATTTCTTGCAATGGTCCTATGGTGTTTGCATGACAGTTGTACTTCCTTTGGGACAGTTAGGCCTGGATCCACAAAGGGACTTTGGCATTGCAATGCTGAGCATTGCAACACCGAACTTTTGGGCACTTTGAAAATCACTGGAATCCACAAAGCCTGAGCTAAGCGCCTCTGCTCTCTATATAATGAATGAGACAGGCACCTATGGGCTTGTTCACATCAATATTTAGTTTGCAGCAAGCTAGGATGTGAATCTACCCTGCACTGGCCTGCTGCACACCAGCTCTCCATGTGGACCCTGCTGATGTGCATTAACATTTCATTAATGCGCTTTCATCTATTCCCGTTTCAAAAAGAACTAGATCGAAGTGCATTAATGAACCATTATTGCATGTCAGCAGGGTCCACACAGAGCCTGCAGTAGTCTAGAGCAGTGGTTCTCAAACTAGGGCCGCCGCTTGTTCCGGGAAAGCCCCTAGCGGGCCGGGCCGTTTTGTTTACCTGCCGCGCCGCGTCCGCAGGTTCGGCTGATCGCAGCTCCCACTGGCTGCGGTTCGCCGCTCCAGGCCAATGGGGGCTGCAGAAAGGGTGGACAGCACATCCCTTGGCCCGCGCCGCTTCCCGCAGCCCCCATTGGCCCAGAGCGGCGAACCGCAGCCAGTGGGAGCCGCGATCGGCGAATCTGCAGACGTGGCAGGTAAACAAACCGGCCCGGCCTGCCAGGGGCTTTCCCTGAACAAGCGGTGGCCCTAGTTTGAAAACCACTTGTCTAGAGCCATAGAGTTTAATGCCACAAGGGGCCACCAGATCATCTAGTCTGACTCCCTGTATATCCCAGGCCTCCACCGCTCCCTAGAACTTGCACACTAAACCCAACAACTGAAATGAGAGCAAAGTATTACAGCCCACAGGAGACTAGATTACAGCCAGAGAACAGGAGGGACTGAGATGTGCTAGTGCCTGCAGTGGCAGGGAAATGGTTAAATGAGCTATACTCAGATAATCCTGGCAAAAAAACCCCAAGACACTGCCAAACTGACCTGGGGAAAAAATTCCTTTCTGACCCTAAATCCAGAGCTGCCTTGCCTAATTTTTAATCACTCAGTGGAATCCACAAACCCTGGATTAGGCATGTAGGCTCCCTATACAATGCAGGGGGAGAGATAGATACCTGAGAATGGGATTCAGAAAAGCCAGCATGCTAGGTGGGAAACTGCCTAAACTAGCCAATAATAGAGCCAAGAAGAGGGGCGTGTCCTAATCCCTGTCCCTCTCACAGAATTGGTGCCTAGCTCTACTTGGGATCCTCAGTCAGGAAGCCTCTCCTGGAGTCAGGCACTGAAACCATTTCTTGCAAGAATGGCAGCAACATGTGCTGAATTCCACACAAAATAGTCTAGGGTAGGAGGCACCACCCCTAATCCTCCCTATAACTTCTAGCGAGTGGTTAGTGAACTCGCTAGATGGGATGTGGGAGACCCTGGTTCAATTCCCCACTTCACCTGATAAAGACACAGGATTAAAGATGGGTTTCCTAACTCTCAAGTGAGTGCCCTGATTATAGAGACATTGTTATCTCTCTGGCCCTATGCATATTAAACTACTTATACATAGAGGAACAGCTTTAACAGGAGAAATTGAGAGGCCCACATCAGACTCTCCCTGATCCTAATTGTTAGGGCACTGTAATGGGATGTTCACCTCACACTACCCTACTAAGGGTTAATGAGGCTGAGAAGGGGCCAATTAAGCAGACAAAGCAGCAAAGAGTTCTGTGGCACCTTATAGACTAACAGACGTATTGGAGCACGAGCTTTCGTGGGTGAATACCCACTTTCTCGTATTCACCCATGAAAGCTCATGCTCCAATACGTCTGTTAGTCTATAAGGTGCCACAGGACTCTTTGCTGCTTTTACAGATCCAGACTAACACAGCTACCCCTCTGATACTTAAGCAGACAAGCCACACTTGAGGGGAATTAGGTGTCCTAAGTAACCCTGGAATGATGATGGAGCCCATCTGAGAAGGAACAGATGGGGGTGATATAAAGCCAGGAAATTGGTAGTAGAGAAGGGTTGTAGCAAGGGAGCCTGCAGTTGTTTTTTGGATGTTAGCGGGGCAAAGACAGAAAGCCATGGGGAGAGTAGAAACCTCCGGGAATCTGGGCTCTGAAGGAAGAGTGGTGGAATGAAAGCCTGAGAGAGGCAGAATAGACAAGAGCTCAGAGAAATGGCAGCAAGATGGGATATTGCAGACCTTGACCACTGATTATAGAGAGTTCCTGAGCTGGAACCTGGAGTAGAGGGCAGGCCTGCGTTCTCTTACCAACTACTTGAGAAGTGGCACAGTTAGGGAAGTGAGTGAGAAGACTGCTATTTTTTTGGATAGAGAGACTTGGATAACACCTGGAAGGGGAAAACACAGTCACTGGGACAGAGGACCAACCATGAAGAGAGATCACTATGAGTCGCACAGAGAGAGCGAGATGGCAGGATGCATGAACAAGTGACAGAAGGGGTTGTGGATGCAGCTAATCCCCAGAGCAGCCAGGAGAAGGTGCCCTAGTGATGAGTGAACCCTGTGATAGGCACTCATCTGGGAGGGGGGAAATCTCTTTTCTACATCATGCGGAGGGGAGATTTGAGCCAGGGTCTCCAACACCCAGGAGAGTGATCTAACCACTGGGCTAAAGGCTATAAGGGAGTTTGCCTCTGGCCCACCATTTTGTGTGGAGTTAGGTGTGCTTGGAGTACACCTACCAGACCAGGCCCGCCACAAGCTACATAGGTGAGGCAATGCCTATCTTCACTTGGCTAGAGGAGCCTGCTGGGACATAGAAGCCTAGGTGTCTACATTGAGTCATTGTGCACATGCCCAGTGGCAGAAGCTTAGGGGACTCCTACAGCAAAAATTTGGGTGTGTATGGATTTTTGGTGCCTCCAGAGTTAGTGGTAGCTGAGCAGGGTTTTGAGGATCTCAGTGGCACCTAAATTTTGGATTTACATGCTTAAGTCCTTTTTAGATCTGAGCCCACAGCTACTGTGCTTTTTCCACCTTTAACCTGCACTTTATCTGTCAAGCAAATATTGGTGTGAAGAGGAATCCTGTTAACTTAAACTTCACCATTAATGCAGAAAGATCCTGCCGAGCCAGGAAGGGAATGTGTGTGGTATAAATGACCATATGAGTGAAAGATGGGAACTGTTTTGAAAGAAAATGGCACAGTAGATACAGTTAGAGCTGGGCAAAATTTTTCAGCCTAAACTTTTTACAAAAAAGTAGATTCTGAGGTGACAAACATTTTGGATATTCATTTTGGTAGGACAAAAATATCAACCCCCCTCCCCCAAAACAAATGTTGTTTTGAAACTTCTTAAACAAAATGTTGGGGTTTTTTTAGGGTTTTTTCCCTTCAGATCAAAAGGACTTTTCACTTTGGATTTTCCTTCAGTTTTATTTTTTAAAAGGTAAAAACACCACACAAAAGTCAAATGAAACTTTGTTCAACCTGAAATGATTCCCCCCACACACACACTTTTCAATTCCCTGAAAATTTTCAAGAGTTTTCAAGTTGACCCCAAATATTTTCCCCCCAAAACTGCCAGCAAACTGAAAACTCCTTTGTTTGCACAGCTTTAGGTACAGTTACGGTGGGCTGGTGCAAGGATTTGAGTGGAACCCACCCACACACACTTGCTGTGGAGCAGCCTGCAGAACCAAACTTAGCTCTGAATTTAGTGTGGGAGACAGAAACATGATACAGGCTGGCTGCAAGGCATCAGCCAGCAAGAGCTTGTATTGGAAGGCCCAAAGCTCAGCTAGTGCTGAGCCTGACAGAGACTCAGGGTGGGGGATCTTGTACCTTCCAACTGGGGGAACTACTGGAAGCTGGCTTAAGTTTTGCACTGGTTGCAATGGTCCCTGTGGACACTGACAGCCAGGGTACAGAATTATCCCACTCACTCACTCACGCATGCATGAGTGTACACATACGCCCCAGTCCCTCCTCCATCTCTAACTCTGCCCATGACATAGCAGTGGTAGGGTGGAAAAAAGCCAGTTTATGTTGATTCTGAACCTGCTGAAAAGACCCTCCCATGCTAGATGCCCTGCCTAGGGGCTGGTGGTGGGAGAATGACACCAGCCACTTCCCCAAGAAGACTCTCGCCTTGTGAGACCATGTCCCTGGAGCACAGGCAGTAGAACAAGGCTATCTGCTTCTTGTGACAGGATAAGAAGTCTGTGGCCTAGGAGTCCATCCTCACAGCAGAGGGACAGGAGAATCTCAGCTGCATAAAAAGTTAATGAGAAGAGAGAGGTTTGGGAAGCCCTACCAAAAATACCAACCTCATCAACCTATTTGTTAACTTCTTACAACCATCTCTGTGCCATCTTCCACATTACCCTTCATTCACGGAACATCCTGCCTGACACGATTGTGGAGGCTGATACTCTCTCCTCCTCCTGATCTTTTTTGCTAGGACATCATGACACAGAGAAATCAGCCAGGTTATGATGACTAAGTAGAGAGGAAAGTGGGGGAAATTGGTACCTGCTTTATCCAGGAATAGCAATAAATTAGAAAGCATTGCAAATCTATGTACACAGATAATTCTACATATAGAATAAAAGCTCACAAACATTGCTCTTCAGGGGGTGTGCATGTAGCATGTGAACGTAAGAGAGAAGGATGGCTCTGGCCTTACCAGGGAAGCTCCTTCCCCAGTGCCCATTGTTTTTGGCTGTAACATCTCATCCTTCACCCACCAGTGCTGGGGAGGGGCTTCCTCACTGCTGGAGAGACTTGTGGGGCTTCTCTCCTCCCCCTTCCCCAAAGAACCTGGGTGATTTTTTTTCCTTTGCTTGTTTTTGGTCTGGGGGGGGAGGAGTAGGCATGAAAAGGAGTAGATATCTTTAGGCTGTCTGGCTCCTTTCTTCCTGAGTCTGACCACTCAGCACAGCAGAAAGACAGGACATGTGCAGTGACATCAGGTTGTGACCCCTTTAAAATTCTTCCTTGACATTCATTCATCTGTGGAAGAATCCATTTCACATTAGAAAGTTGGATGATTAGGGAGTCCTCCGGAACATAATTACCATTCAGTACCTGGTGATCAGACCAAGCAGAACCATAGACACTAAAGGGAGAGGATAACTGCAGAATATCTAATGTTTCAACATGTGGCATGATAGGAAATAGCTGCTATTGCAGTCGAATCCAACAAACTTCAAGAATTTCCACATTCCAGCTATTGTACAGGTTCACTTATGCTGTCTGAGCCCTCTGCGCAAACACAAGCAACAGTTTTCCCTAAACTGTTTTTTTTTTTTAAGCAAATTGAAAACTCTGCAAACATTGCACAATGCCCATTCTGTTAGGCACTTCCATGGCCCCTGTGCTCAATAGAAACTCTTTGGCTCTCTGTCCTAAGGGAGAAGCTCACCACAGCTAGGTCAAGAGCTGACTAGAAATCTACCAAAGTCTGAAGCTGGCCACCTTTTTCTAGTCATACATTTATAGCAAGAATTGGAATTTCCTTTGGCAGTCTATCTGCCAGCTGGTTTTGCCTACTCTAAGGTAGTTGTCTTGACAGCCAGAGGAGACATAAAGAGATATGTTCCCTATTGGAGGGAATATGTGCATATTGGTCTAAATTATGTCAAGTGCATCCAGATACTACCGTGGTAGGCGCTATATAAGGGTATATGTATAAACGGGTATATATAATAACAAAATAACAAATAAACCAAATACTAAGCACTGATTTGAAAATCTGTACAATTATTTTAAACAAGAACGAACATTTACATTACGTTTCTCCAATATACAGTACATAAATATCCAACATTATTTTTAAACCAAGATCTCTGTTTCAGTTAGAGACCTGATAAAAATTACTGCCATTATATATTTATTCTGCTCTCAGTTACACCAGGATAAATCCAGAGTATTTCACCTGATACCATATAAGAGTAGATTTTCACTTTTAGTTTATATTATTTTGAAAATGGTGCTAAAATTTTTCATATAAATGCTAAATAATCCACAGAATGACCCTCTTCTTCTGTGATGCCCATGATAACTTGACAAGCTAATCTTAGGTTGAAGAGGACATATTCTAATGTGCATTTATTCAACAAAAAGCCTTGCTTATAATATATAAAATATTATGTAAATATGTAATATATAAAATTACCTATTTGTTCCACGTTCTTGGTATTTTACAGTTGACAGTTAAGAAGTCTCCAGATAGTCTAGCTCAATTTGAAGTTATGGACTTGGTGAAGGAATCATTTGGTGAAATTCTGTGGTTTGTGTTATACAGGACTCAGACCAGATGAGCATAATGGCCCCTTCTGGCCTTAAAATCTAAGAACCTAGGATTCTCCTAGATGTACATGCAGTGGGAGAGCTACATATATAACACCTTTGCCCATAGGCATTCTGGATATTAAAGATATATTTATCAAAGAATGTGGATCAAATTCAGCTTTGGTGTAGTTAACAGCAATTTCTACTGATTTCATCAGGGAGCAGTCATTACTTCAGGGCTCAATTTGGGCCTGTGAACCTTCTTGGTTCTGTATTAAAAATAAATGTAAGAATGATTTTTTTAAAAATTTTGTCTTTATCTTTGCTTCCTTCTCTTCGCCTGGAGTCTAGTCCAACACTGTTGAAGTAACTGGATGGACTGTCATTCCCCTCACTGGGCATTGGATCAAACACATGATGATCCTGTGTGGAACTGAACAGATACAACCACCATTTTAAACAGCGGTGCAAAACATTGTGGCTGGAGGCGCAATATTGGCTCCACAGAAGTCAGTGCAATCTCTATTGACTTCAGTGAAGTTATGATTGGATTCCAGATCCTCAGCTGACAAAGTGGTGTACTTCCATTGATTTCAAAACATTGTGTACACTCATCACACAAACAAACACCACATGGATGAATGAGCTCATTACAAATGCTCAGATACATTGTGAAAACCAACACAGTGGTGAACATTGTAACTTCTTTCAATGGGAATCCTCTTAAAATTAGGGCCTGAATTACACAAAAACCAACACAAGAGAGAAGACTGAAATATTACCCCCTCCCCAACACTTGATTAACCATTTTCTCACATACATAGGTGGATACGCTCTGTGCATATGACAAGAGAAATACTTAACTTACAGAACATCTGCAGCCGATCAGGTGAAACAGCCTGTAAGTTCCAGCATTTTCTTTTTAACACCTTTCAAAGGAAAGCCATTAAAATATTAACTTCCAAATATCCAGCACACTAATTCTTATAAATGACATGTCATTTCACCCCCACATCTTTTCTGTCAGCCAGTGTTTAGTCACATCATATGCTAAGATAAAAGGCAACATTACTGCCATGCAAATGACGTGAACTTTCACACTAGCCTCTATTTATTTCTGCTTAACTATATTACAATTATTATACCTATTGCACAATCACTCAACGGTGGTTCAGATGCATTATTAATATGTAGAAGCACAGGCTTCTTTATGAGCTGTTAACATTCATTAGCACTTTAGACCCTGATGTAGAGCGAACCTTTCCTCTGTTCACTGCCATTCACTGCTTGACACTAATAGCATTAAGGGATGTGGACAGATTATGCCATTAACAACACTGACGTAGAATTTTTATGGTGGGTTCGTTGGTGTTAGGATTTGACGTCAGAGCGTGCATCACTAGTGGTCTTCCGCAGCTGTCCCTGGAGACAGGGGAAGGCTGAAGAGGTAATTATTTAGATTCATTCTGAGTTACAGAGGTTTCAGAAAGATTTTTTTTTGTCCTGTGCAATCATGTTGTCATGACAACCAAATATGGACCCTGGACATCAGTCTCCTACTTCTAGAAGAAAGGACTTAAGCAATGATATAGCTAATAGCTTGCGGTGGGGCTTTGCTGTGTTTGAAGAAGAGAAATAAATTTTAGAAAGAGAAGGCAAAAGATGACAAACCTTTTCTAAACCAGACTTAATATTTCATCTTAACCATTGAGTTATTATAAAGTTAACTTGCCCCACATCATCTATGAAATATTGATAGAGTAATAACTTATACATACGATACCAATATAGGGCCTGATTATGGAACTTTTAAAGGCAGTTGAAGACTATTTGCATCACTTAATTGCCATTTAAATCCTCATAGGTTGTCTTCTGGCCCTCCGTACAGAGGTGAGTTTCACTCAGTGGTGAGCACTTACTAATATGAGTAAATGCTGTTCATCAGGAGTAAAGGTTCCATTATGTGGCCCTGACACTATTCTTAATGAATGATTTGTATGATTAATTTAGTTTCTTTATCTCTTTGTGAACTGTCTGCAAGCAGCCTTCATTTTTTACTTATGTTCAAAATTATTCAACACCTGTCTTATGCAAACATATTTCAGCTTTTGGTGACTCTCAAAATATTCCCCATGACTATTGCTTCAAATATTCACTATTCATCTGGTGAGATTGATTTTTCTGCATCATGATATTGATTCTACTCAAAGCCCAAAAGATTTCAAAATTGCAAAGAGAACCCTTCTGTCATTAATACATATTTGAATATTTGTTAAAAAATCATATTAATTTAAATATTAATTGCACGTTTCCTTTTTTGAAAATTTTGTTCTACTGAATGTTTGTGAATAGTGAATACAAGGGGACAGGAATACCCTCAAAGAAACTTTGCACTCATACCCATGTTCACTATGTGCTTGCAGTATTTGCCAAGTTTTACTAATACAAAATAATTTTTGAAGTTGTTGAAAGACACAGTCAGTTCTGAAATGTGTTAGTGGATAGAGGAAGTGGTTTGCAAAACATCCAGAGAAACAAACTGTTAGCTGATATCTCCATCCCCACTTAAATACCAACCATCAGAAACATACAAATGACTGAGTGTTGTACTGTGAGTTAGAATGTGACTGAAAAGGATCCACAGTGTATTAGAGGATAGCATTGTGTCTGTAATTACACACTCATCCCCTATCAAACGTCCAGTGTTTAATGTTCATTTTTTAGGCTGTCAATTAAAGAGCGATGTTGTGTGGTCATTGGCATATAATAGCCTAAAGTTTGGTTCTACAATTATGGTAATAACATTTTACAGTGCCTTAACTGTCAAAACAATGAGATTTTCACATTTCAATACATTAACTAGACAAGTGATTGAAGATAATATATTGGCCACAGAATGACAATAATGGAAAGGATGTTTGGCTCTTGCTCCAGCCTCCCTGAGACCCTGTCCATACCCCCCCCCCTCCCATTTCCTTCCAATCCTGTCCATGCATACTCCTTCCTATCTTATCCATACCATGATTGGCCCCACCCAATCAACTCCATGCACTCATGGCCTGAGATCTATATGAATTATTTGGTTGCATAGGAATCCACACACTCTACACACAGCTTCAGCCACTCAAAGCACCATCCCTGATCATCAGTCCCTGCTCATGGTTCCATTTCTCCTCACCATTAGTCTGTGATGGATAATGTACTCTGGTGTTCTGGCTCCACCTGCTGGCTTCCCAGTCCACATAGGAAGTCACCAGAGGGCACAAACCAGTAACTGAGGAGGTCAACAAAGGTAGGTAAACGTGGGAGGGCCAGTTATAACTGGGTAGAGAGCCTGTTATTTTGCATGGGGCATTGGAAAATCTAGGACGGGCCATACTGCCATGCCTATCCCACTCCTCACACAATTATATATCATGCATCTCCCAGTCTTCTTCCAATCCTGTCTTATCCCTATCTCTACCAGTCCTCCCACTCCACTGCAGGGGAACACCCTGCCTTCCCTGCCCTCACGCCAAGCCAGGTCCCCAAAACCAACCCCTCTACAGCATCTGAGAACTTTTTCATCCGCACTAGGTGGGGGAGAGGCAGGATTTGCCTATTAGTAGGTGGTCTGGAAAATCCCAGTATTCCTGAGGTGAAACAAACATAAAAAACCTCAGGAAATGTAATCTGCAAAGAGATTACATTTAGCTTGTGGGCACCATTTGAAACCTTTTGTTTTACATGAAAATATGTAGCTCTGCAGTAGTGTCTGGGGAGTAGTCCCATGCAGGTAGTCAGAAGATGCTTTGCCTCTCAGTCCCCCTCACACAGGCACACAAATACTTCCTCTGTTTCATGTTGGAGAGAAGCCAGTGTGGGTCGATCTCCATCATTTTGGGGGTACCATGATCTATGGCTCTCCTCACGGGCTTGAGGCTGAGATTTTCAGAGCTTCCCAGAGGCACTGAGGCATCCCATTCCCATTTTAAATGGAATTGGCTATCCAAAGTCCATAAACTGTTTTGAAAAGCCCAGCCCTTGTCTGAACAGAAACTATCATTCACTGAAAATATTCAAGTATCTCTTTTATACAAAACATTTCCCCTTTCCTGGATTCTAGAAAATGCCCCCCACATTAGCACCAAGGGAGGAGTCCATGCTAGCCTTGGCCACTGAAAGGAGTGAATAAGAGGCAGAATCTGACCACAGTGACGACCCTGACCACCACCACCAACATACTTAGACAGTGTAGGGCCATAGTGCCAAGAATCCATGGTCACACTGTAAGGCTTTATTCCAGACATCTAAGAGATCCCCAAGGTTATTACTGATCTGGTGCAGCCAGGTTAATTATGGGTGACTGTGTAGCTGCCACCAATCCATGACTGGGCTTGAGGTCAGGAGGGGTCATTGCTCAATCTTCAGAGCTCAGTGTGGGGAGGCGATGGCCAATAATGACTTCAATCACAATGATACATCCCTATTACTGATAAAGTCAAACTATCTTACACTCAGTAGTTGCCATTGGCAATGCATATAAAATGCCTCCAGCCTCCTGTTTCTTGTTTAAGCAATGTCCATGTTTTAAATCCATATAAGAGGATCGGAAGCACACGGGTTTGATTAAATCCCTACTTTTGTATGTAGTTTCACCCTCTTTTGGCTACAGCCCCTATGCAGGTCCTTCATGCCTGAGGCTGCTAAACATCTCCTTAGGATGTCCAGCGGGCTGCACCTGTTCATTGACAATTTACTGCCTAGATAGATTAAAACTATCTAGATTTAATCTATGTCCACAGTGGGTCCAGAAGCACAGATGTCTTGTAGCACAACCTTTGCACTGACACACTGGATTTTTGCCCCTTAAACCAAGGGCAGCTGAGTTGTGTTGGAAGCTTTCTAGTGCATCTTTGAGATCGTTTGCATCCTGACCAAAGTGCTAGATATCAGCTGCATAATCCAGTCAATAAAAGAGGTTGAACAACAGTTATACTGATATTTGCAGAGAGATGTTCAAAGAGCCAACCCACTGCACAGCAGAACAGGACTGCGGACAGGACACATCCCTGCTTCACCCCAGATCACCCAGTCAGACTTCTGGGTCCCCCAATGCACCTGTGCCCTTGAGTCTTTATGTAGATCTTGAATTAGCCTCAGGAGAAAACACCAATGCCTCGTACGGACTTCCGTAAGGCAGCATTATCGACAGAATCAAAGGCTGCCTTAGTCTATGATTCCTGCTGCCAAAGGCTGGTTAAATTCATGATGGATCTCAGATAAAATATGGAGAGCAAGTATAGCATCTATTGTATATCGCCCAGCATCAAAGCCAGCTTGCTCACAAGGCGAGGCAGGAGCTGGGTAAGTAGGA
This sequence comes from Emys orbicularis, assembly GCF_028017835.1. NCBI lineage: Eukaryota > Metazoa > Chordata > Testudines > Emydidae > Emys > Emys orbicularis. The sequence goes on from NC_088691.1 coordinate 27,601,235, forward strand.
TGACACGTGTGAAGTCTTTTCCAGCAACAAAGAGCACAGAGTTATTGGCCTAGAGCTACCGCACTCAGGCCTAGGCCTAGGCCTTGTCCCTTATAAAGTGGGACAATGAATCCTTCCTTCCACTCTACTGGTACCTTCCCAGTAGTCCAAACCAGGACAAAAAGTTGGCATAAGGCTACACTTATGGGCTCTTCGGTGCACCTGAGAAGTTCAGACATTATTCCGTCAAGTCTGTAAGCAGTGAGAAGAACTATAAATACATTACGTAAATATAACTGATGGAAAGGTGCCCCCACCCACACCTACTTCTCCATGCTTCCCTCTCCCCCCATTTGGAAGTCAATTCTAGGACCATTTACTGAGGGGAAAATTTCACTGAGCTGTTTGTCACAAAACTCATTCCCTTCTCTGACATGCTTAATCTAATATGACTGGGGATGAATAATTATATTTATGTTTTAAAATGCAGGCATGTGGTAGTTACCAGTTTGTTTAAATCACACTACACTGGAGTGGCAGCTGCTGCTTATTCAGAGGGAATCCCCCAACATAATATTCGGAAAGTAGACAGATGGCCATCAGCTAAGACCTTTCTCTAACATTACTTGTATCCACGTGAACATTAGAACTCATGTTCAATAACGTTTGCTTAGGTGGATGCTGCTGTGCTTTTGGGCTGTATTGTTGCATTTAGCCATTGCCCTGCATTTGCAGAAGTGAGGAGACCCACCCTTTGCAAGCTGACCACGCTGTCGGGGGAGTAATTTGCCACAGCCTTCCAAGGTATGGAGCATATGCTTCCTGCACCACAGCCAGTAAACTCTGGTTCCTGGCACAGAGGGGCTGCTGAGTCAAAGCCCTGCCTTCTCCTTCCTCACATCCTGTCCAGCCTACTTTCCAATAAGTTGCTTGCAGGATGGTAGCAGCCTTTATGTTTCCCAAGCACAGTTACTGTGATTCTCAGTTACTCCTTCTCTTCCCTCCCTGCATCGCAGAACCTTGAACCAGCCTTTTATGCATACAGAATGAATACCATTCAACTCCCCCGGTATCACACATTTCCATAATTGGCCTCTAGTTTGTGCTGCTTTAGAAAAATCTGCCAGTCTCCATTACCATTACACCTAAAAGCACAGAAATGTAGGGCTGCAAGGGACCTCAAGAGGTCATCTAGTCCATCCTCCTGCACTGAGGCAGGACCAAGTGCACCTGGACCATCTCTGACAGGCATTTGTCTAACCTGTTCTGAAAAACCTGCAGCGAGGTATGTGGGGTTGTTTTTATGATGGCTAATTATCTGGGTATTTCTGTCATGTCAATTAATGTCACAGAAGTGAATTACCCAGATATGATGCGTCACAGAAACTTGAGAGACATGGAGTGCTGAAAAATTCGTTAAAGAGCTCTTTAAGTGTCTCTATCTTTTCCTTGGCAAATACTGTGATGTTATCCTTTGAAACATTCATTCAAGTGGGTGACAGTCACCAGTCTGTGGTAGACTGGACAGTCAAAATACGCAGCCTACTCACAACTCTCCAAATGCTCCTATATTGAGAGAGATCTGAGCTCTAATTGACACTTCAGCTGCTCTTCACTCACTTCTGGTCATTAAGGCTGTCATCCTTACATTTCATAGTGTGACTGATTATTTTGGAATGAACTTTTAAGAACAATCATTGGAGGACAGCCATTATTCCAGCTCTTAAAGGAGCTTTACTACCAACTGTAGCCTTTAGTAGTGTGCATGGGTTTTGGGAGGTACATCAGTTTGATTGGTATATTCCACTGACTCTTGCCTGTTAGTGACATTCTGTAGATGATGTGTCTCCTGCCACTGATCATATCAATCATCTGTTCCAGCAGAGTGATAATGCAACGTACTCCACTGCCACTCACCAACCCCAGCAATGTATATCCAACAGCTTCCCTTGGTTATCCATACAAAGCAAGTCTTCCCTATTATGGCCTCACTTAAGTAAGGTACTAAAAGCACATGCCTATGGGCATCCCATTGACTTTGCTGAATCAGGACCTATATGATTTCTAGTGCTGGTGTACAATTGAAAACATACTTTGTTTTTCCATTCTTCTACCATCCTGAAAGAATTCTAAAATCAATTAAATGTTAATAAAATGGTGCACAGCTACCTAAAAATACTGTCTTGGTTCTTCAGTTCTGCTGCTACAACCCAGTGGATGTAAAATAAGTACTTTATCTCCATACCAAACTACATTCTCAAAAGGTTGCACACTGTGTCTCTGAAACTAAAAAGCAGCTCTCTGAGATTAGTGTTAAAGCAGGTCACACTTCACAGCTTCACTTCATTTCAGCAGCCCAGTTGGCCTGGTGAGCACAAAGCAGTGCCAGAAATAGTGTTTGAGAAAACCAGGTTAAAGTGCAAAGAAATTGATCGAGCTTACAGATGGTAGTTACCTATTTACTTTCCCTTTGGCTGTCTGTTTTACACTACCAATGCCATGGGGAACTGGGTCATTCAAGCTGTTAATAGTTATTTGATCTCAGTTCAGCTTGGACTTCAGTGATTTCCTCAGCTTCTCTCTCTTTTCTTTTGCCATCTCATCTATACCATTAAAGAAAGTGATCTTAATCTGTTCCTCTGGTGCAATACCCACTGAGTGGGAAAGCTGCCACATAAATGCCTTCTGTAACAAGGCTAAATCTCCATACAGCTGATGGTCTATACATTCTTGCATGGCTCAAACTTTATAATGAATTGACATAATTCATAGAACTGGGTACGCTGTATTGAAAATATCTCCATGTTACAACAGGAATGATAATATATTGTTATTGTACAGCTAACATCACATCCTGTCATAATAAAATTCTTATCCATCTGGTTACCCACTGGTAAGAAATATTAGCATGAGTTTCTTTAGCATTGCCCCAGCTAAACTACTCCTTATCTATGGTCCAATCGTACAGTCTGTACTAAGACAAAACTTCTATTAGTGTCAGTGGGCGTTTTCCCTCTGTAAGGGCTGCCAGATTTGGCCTTTAATTATCCATAGCTTGTTGAAATTCCTCAAAAAACACATGGTGAAACTATTAGCAATACTGAAAAGTATATAGCTATTGTTGACCCTCGTTCTGACACCAGTGTCCCATTCTAACACCTGCATTATGCCTCTGCCCAGCAGCAGCAGCAAATATCTGGGACCTTCCATGTGGGCTTCCCAGTGGAGAAGAAATCAGTGATGTGGAATCTGAGTATATACTAAGTGTAATTTAGTGTAATTTGTTTTATTTATACACACACACACACACACACACCAGTCCTAAAACAGAGGTCAAACCACAAGCAGGCAACACCTTCTATCAGGAATTCCAATGCCAGGGGCAACTCTGCTTCGAGAATTAACTCTAATAAGAGCCCAAGGCAAACAGCAAACTCTCCAGTTGCTTTCATAGCTCCCTCTGTATAGAATCATAGACTTGTAGGACTGGAAGGGACCTCGAGAGGTCATCTAGTTCAGTCCCCTGCACTCATGGCAGGACTAAGCATTATCTAGACCATCCCTGACAGCTGTTTGTCTAACCTGCTCTTCCACAACCTCCCTAGGCAATTTACTCCAGTGCTTAACCATCCCGACAGTTAGGACATTTTTCCTAATGTCCAACCTAAACCTCCCTTGCTGCAATTTAAGCCCATTGCTTCTTGTCCTATCCTTAGAGGTTAAGAAGAAAAAAAATTCTCCCTCCTCCTTGTAACAACCTTTTACATACTTGAAAACTGTTATCATGTCCATCCCCCCCACCCAGTCTTCTCTTTTCCAGACTAAACAAACCCAATTTTTTCAATCTTCCCTCATAGGTCATGTTTTCTAGAGCTTTAATCATTTTTGTTGCTCTTCTCTGGATTCTCTCCAATTTGTTAACATCCTTCCTGAAATGTGTCACCCAGAACTGGACACAATATTCTAGCTGAGGCCTAATCAGCACCGAGTAGAGCGGAAGAATTACTTCTTGTGTCCTGCTAATACATCCCAGAATTATGTTTGCCTTTTTTTGCAACAGTGTTACACTTACACTGTTGACCCATATTTAGCTTGTGGTCCACTATGACCCCCTTTCCACAGTACTCCTTCCTAGGCAGTCACTTCCCATTTTGTACGTGTGCAACTGATTGTTCCTTCCTAAATGGAGTACTTTGCATTTGTCCTTATTGAATTTCATCCTATTTACTTCAGACATTTCTCAAGTTTGTCCAGATCATTTTGAATTTTAATCCTATCCTCCAAAGCACTTGCAATCCCTCCCAGCTTGTTATCATCCACAAACTTTATAAGTGTAGTCTCTATGCCATTATCTAAATCATTGATGAAGATATTGAACAGAACCAGACCCAGAACTGATCCCTGCAGGACCCCACTCGTTATGTTCTTCCAGTATGACTGTGAACCACTGATAACTACTCTCTGGGAACAATTTTCCAACCAGTTTTGCACCCACCTTATAGTAGCTCCATCTAGGTTGCATTTCCCTAGTTTGTTTATGAGAAGGTCATGTGAGACAGTATCAAAAGCTTTACTAAAGTCAAGATATACCACATCTACCGCTTCCCCCCATCCACAAGGCTTGTTACCCTGTCAAAGAAAGCTATTAGTAGAACCTTGCATAATAAACAACAACACAGCAATGTCTTCCAAAGACAACTCACTGGTTCGCATAAATACAAAAAGAACTTGTAATGTTATGTGTAACAGCACCACTTGGATTGCCTGCCATAACACTAAAAGGAGAAAACACAAACACCAGCAACATTAAAACTTCAGTGTTCAGCCTCAAAGATTCATGGCCCAGGGTTTAAAAAAAAAAAAATCTAGTCCAAAGAGTGGAAAAGGTTGAAATGAATGCTGAACAGAAGAGGGTTGGCACTACAGTATTTATGCTTCTGCACCATTGGTGGATTAATGCTATCAAACTGAGACTGAACCTACTCATGGTCTTTGCAACTGGATAGTAAATCTTGCACTGCGGTTTTCTAAATACCTGGTAACATTAGCACTAAAATTCCATTAAAATGAGACCAATTCGGAATTTGCACTGAAGTGAGAAAATACTCAAGTTTCAAGCATTCCAAACTATGTTGCCAATTTTCTGTACTCATCTTTCCTGGTGTCACAATAATTCCATCTTCAAATACTGCTGGTGGTACGTGATGAGCTGGTATATGAAAAGTGAAAGCATTCCTCTATCAAAGTCCCAGTTGCAGCAAAACAGGGGAAGATGCGAATTAGGACTGTATTTATTAGACAAGAACCATCCTACTGCTTGTATCCATTCCCTGGCTTTCTAATAAGGTCTCCTAAGCAATGCTTATCACTTTGGGTTAACCACTACCAATGTCATTTCTGGATCAGTTTGCAGTATGCAGCTTTATAGCAGCATAGCCAGAGAGCAATTTCACTCTTCAGAGACTAGCATTAACTATAATGTGTCCAAGAAGGGAAAGTCTAAAAGGTCACTTCTGAACCAATGTCTTTTGCATGGCAGCCCCTGGGATGCTTCACTCTGATAGCTGCTTTAAAGATTTTTTTTCTTTTAAACTTTATTTTTATTGTTTTGATATAAAATATAAACCATAACAAAACTAAACATATATCAATACATGCACGAGATGGAAATCGCATATAAATAACTTTCTAAATGGTGCGTAATAACCCTGAGGAATACACAGGTGAAATGTGCCTGCTTTGTTTTTCGGACATGGACTGATACTTCTGTTATGACTTCTACTGAATTTGCACCTTCATGATTTTATAATGATAAATGGTTGCTACACAGTTGTGGATTATTGGAATTTATGTTTTGAAATGATGACTGCAAATTCTTCAGTTTTCTGACAACACTGCTCCTTCAGTACTTTCAATCTATTAGAGGAGATCACAATCCAGAAGTGTTGAAAATATCCTCCTCTCTTCCAAGGCCCTAAATCTCTATAGGCTGCCATTTTCAAAGCAGTCTATGGGATTTAAGTGCCCTGTATCCCATTGACTTTCAAGCCTTTAGGATGCTTTGAAAACCCCAGCAGTAGCCTTCCAAAGCACCACTATAATTCTATACAATACTCGGTATCCGGATGTGGCTATAATACATCAACAACAGGAAAAATATAACAAAGGGGCATTTGGGGGGATATTAGTTTTGAATGTATTAATGAAGGTAAAGTACCTGTTATGATTTCATACCACCACACAGCAGATGTTAATAATGAATTATGTTTCTGTGTGAATCCAGTAATACTGTTTACTATACCTGATCTTTCTTGAGTTGGCTCATTAAGTATTATAAATAACTCCTCATAAACCACACTCAATATACATGTGGCTTATGTAATGACTCAGAAACAATCATAAACTAATTCCCCACAGAAGATTCCTAACAACATAGCTGAATAAAAGAAGGCAGGATATTTGCATATGTCCCCAGAAGGTAGTAATCTCCCCATGAATTGTTCTATTCCGTGAACTGCATTAATCAATGACTTTAGCATAGTCACTTTCACATGAAATTATACGAATGCAATGTGAAACCTTTCATTTTCTTTAAAAGTATTTCAGCCCAGAAAGATACAGAATGGGACAGAGAGAGACGCTATTGTCCAGGATAATAGATTTCATTGTCTGCTCAAATAAATAACGCTTTGGCTGGGGGGGGGGGGGGGGGGGGGGGGGGGGGGGGGGGGAATCAAAGAAGGTAACTATAACATACTTGATCTTCAGTATATAAATCCCATTAAGGATTAAACTACAGTAAGTGCACATAGTCTACACAGCACACACTTGCATTGAGGATTAATTAATAACATTTAGGTACCTTGCTGATAAGCACTTTAAAAAGTACCTGAGATAGGCAGAGCCCCTAAGTTGAAATCCAATGTATCATTTAAAATAGCATCATAAGAATTATCGAGAGCCTTTTATGGTCCACTAAACAGACCAGCCGTAAATCATTAGTAGGTCAAGCAGATCTAGAAAGATGCCTGCACAGATATGACATATCGCGGGGGTGGTGGCTGACTCACCTAACCCAAGGAGATGGCACTCGGATATTTACAATTAAGCAGAGATCTGTGGGCTTGTGCATGTACACCCTTCCTTCTTTTTATTATGGAGTTTGATGGTTTTTAAACATACCATCAACAAATTCAGTTTATTCTAATAAGAATCTGGGGACAGATTCTCCCACACTTACTTATCACAAGAGGTGCCCTGGTAGGCATGAAATCAATGGTATTTTTGTGGGATTGTTTGCATAATAAGGCTCTATTTAATGTGAACAATGGTAGCAGAATCAAGCCATTAGCAAGTAAATCAGCAGGAAAATGAATCTAGTCTTTCAGCTCTCCACAATTGTGGTGGGACTCTGTGGTTCATGTCAAGTTGCATCTACTTCTCTTTTAAACACAATCATTTTAATCTTTTCCTCCTCCAGCTAAACCAGAGAGTGACATCTGCCAACAGCAGAAAGAATGCTACACATTCTGAAAGTCTTGATTTATTTAATTCTTTTTTATTTATTTTTTTGGTGAACAGGCTTTTTCAATTATTTCTGCAGTGGCTGCTGTGACATGTTCTGTTCTGGGATGCAAATCTTATTAGATGTGTAGCACCATTGAAAGCAACATTTTCATTTGAATAGATGAGTGAGTGGCTACATTTCTGCATCTCCCATGAAGCAGATCCATGGCTGAAACAGATCCTTAGGGTTGATGCTGGTTGAACTGATCTCAGATTGGCAGCCAGTAATGCATCTGATTCGCTAAACAAAATTACAGGCTATGTATTTTTCAGAAGAGTCTGTTGATTTGTAAATTAGTCAAAAATGGGTTCTGACATTGTTTATATTCTAATGAGAGCACTGTATTTAATACAGCAGAATGGAAGCACTTTACACAATACAAGGAGCCGCTAAATTGATGGCAGGCTAGAAACAATGCAGAAATATTACACATGAGCGAGACCAAATCCTTCATATTAGTATAGAGCTTGAGGTCAGAACTGCAATGATAGGTGTGGACAAACAAACAATGCCAGGCTAATTGATCATTGCATCAATATCTGGGGAAGACCAGCTTGCTTTGCACCTTGTATCATCATTCACACTAATGCAAAGACGATATAAAATGCTATTAAACCAGATTGGTAACAGTTTCACACCCATCTTGAACTGGTGTGAATAATGAGACAAGATTCAGTATAAATGTACAGACATGACCTAGGTACCGCCTCAGGTAACAAGCCTCCATTAAAAGGCAGATGAGGCCTTGACATTTCAACTGATGTGGCTGGAGATTAAAGTTTTCTTAGGTTTCAGGAGGGACAGAAGTATTGTTTTGTCTGTGTGTCGCAGATCCTAGCAAATGCCCACTCCTGGCCACTCACTAGGACTGCTGTGAGGGGAAGTCAAGCCTCTGTGTCCCTGGATGTCCCAGGTGGGTTCAGCCCCTGGAGTCTGAACAAAGTCCAGCTGCTGCCCCAAGCCTGTGGTCCATAGTGTATTCTTAGGTCACAAACCTTCTAGTTGGCAGCCCCTTCTGAGAACTGGAACCCACTGTCCAGCTCCCTGGCCCATGGGCTCAGTGAATCACTCTTCAGACTCCCTTGTACTTAAACATACCCTCCCCCGCACATACCCAAAAGGCTTAAAGCTTCTGGTTTACAGCTTCACTCTCTCAGGAGCATGCAGCAGTTGTGAAGCAGGTCACACACACAAATACACACACACACACACACACACACACACACACACACTCTTTCATTTAATCATGTAAAACATGGGAGTACAAATCATATAAAACAATAAACACTACCTGCATATCCCTGCCTCAGTATCCTCCCTGTTCCAGGCTTTTCTTGGGCTGGGGTCAGAGTCCCTTAACTTGCCCAGAAGCCTTCTGCTTCAATGCATGGCTCATGGGCTGCCACATGCTGGGTTGCTTCTCCGTCATGGAGAGGAGGAAATTGCCCCAGCCATGAGCCAAATAACTTTCCCCCTTGTGTCAGGTAACATCCTTGCCAACTCCACATGAGCACAACTCCCAGCTAGGTGACTTGGTTGCCAAGTTGACTTTCCCCCGCTAAACCAGTTCTTCTGGGTAGGAGCTAGTCTTTTGTCTAGAGTGAATAGATTTCCAATAAATGGGTACTTAAACCAACTATCCTCCATTGTCAGCCCTGTATCGCTATGTGATGAGACTTCAGCACAACGTGGAGGCAAACAGGCAATTCAGCAAAAAAACCTGTGTATTCAAAAATGGAGTCTGCCCCTTGATACAGATTCACAGAGTTCATAATCTCACACAATGTCCATACACTGTAAAGATGCAGGGATCTTGCCCTGGAGCTGCAGACCACATCCATGCTACTTCCAGCTCTGTGGGGGTTCCCTGTGCACCAGGGCATTCAGATGCAGGAAGGGTGGAGCAGGAGAAGATTGGAAGCAGTGGATACAGCCCTATGTGGATCCATTTGACAAACTCCTTTGTGGAGTGGGGTGGAGCACCTATAGTTTACTGAATTATAATTTAACCACTTCCAGGGACATCCACTGAATTAAAATGTCACTGACAACTGGAAAAAGGTGTCACTGGGTTCATGATTAGCATGTTCAGTCTCCCCACAAGTAGATTAGTACTCTCATTCCAAGGCACAGTACCTGAATCTGCTGTGTACGTGTGTTATGCAGACTTTTTCATATTTTCTATGTTATTGTTGGCTGCTGTGCAAACTAACTTCATTCTGTTTACTTCTCAGTGAGCAGGAAAGAATCCTAAAAAGAACACAAAGCATTTAATATTTTAGTAGAGCTGCTGTTGTACAACCTTTGCCAAAATCCACAAACAAAGCGTTTTTAATTGCTGGCTTTGGAAGGCATATCTCTTTGAAAATAGTATTTAGCTACATTTTAAATCAGCCTTTTAGTCAAATGAAGATACCAATATTCTCTCGTGTCTCTTGGTAAACATACCACCATGTTAAAAAGTAATGACAATGGTTCCCTTTGACGAAGTTTACAGTCTGATTCCTGAATCCTTAATGCCCAGTTCAGCAGTTCTGTTTAACATTTGATACATTTATATTCTGTCTGACAATGTTGTCGGCCACAAAGGACATTTTACATAAAGCATTTATACAGGCTAAGTAAAGTGGCCATATTTTTGCTGACCTTCATGCATGCTACGTTTTTAAAGTTATGCTTTTCATCTGGGATTTTCATAGGAGACTCTTTTGAAAAGGATTGGACACAGTCCAAAATAATTTTTGCTCTTTGTGACTTTTACCTGTTGTATTTTATGATGCAAAATCAGACTAAAGCGATATTTCTCAGGGAAGAGCGGTCCTGTTCAGGTACCAGAATGGAAGAGAAAACAAAATAAGAGAACTATTAATTTATTTTCATTTGAGCACAGCTAACTTCTGGGCAGGCAGCACTTGGATAACATCTACTCACACCCGCAAGGTGGCTGACAGAACTCAGTCTTCAGAGAAAATGGCTTTGATCCATGAACTGATAAGAGTCTCTACATGTCAAAAACTGACAGCCTAATGTTGGCCTTAAAGAATTCCTGTACACGTTTCTTTTGAAAGCCAGTAACCTTAGATTGGAAGGTAACAATAGAATACATTCATTATGGATTTGGCTAGGTTCCCTTGTTATTATGTGCTCCCTTTTTCCATATCCCTAACACACATTACCCTTGCTCTTTATGGCACACCAGGAGCACTGCCCAGACACGAAGGTGCTTATAGCACTCTCTGACGAGTAAGTAGCTATCTCAGGCTATGTCTACCCTACAAAATTAGGTCGAATTTATAGAAGCCGGTTTTATAGAAACCGGTTGTATGCAGCCGATTGTGTGTGTTCCCACATAAAATGCTCTAAGTGCATGAAGTCGGCGGACCGCGTCCACAGTACCGAGGCTAGCGTCGACTTCCGGCGCATTGCACTATGGGTAGCTATCCCACAGTTCCCGCAGTCTTCGGCGCCCATTGGAATTATGGGTTGAGATCGCAATGCCCGAATTATGCAAAACAGTGCCGCGGGGGGTTCTGGGTACATTGCGTCAGGCCCCTCCCCCTCCGTCACAGCAACGGCAGACAATAGATTTGCGCCTTTTTACCTGGGTTACCTGTGCAGACAACATACCACGGCAAGCATGGAGCCCGCTCAGCTCAGCTCACCGTCACCATATGTCATCCGGGTGCCGGCAGACGTGGGACTGCATTGCTACACAGCAGCAGCAGCTAATTGCCTTTTGGCAGTAGACGGTGCAGTATGACTGGTAGCCTTCATCGGCGATCGGGATGCTGGTAGCTGTGGGGCTGGCAGCCGTAGGGCTGCATTGCACCAGTCCCTTGCCTTTTGGCAGTAGATGGTGTATTACGACTGGTAACCGTCCTCGTCGGACAATCATGGCTATCAGTCATAGTATATTATTTTCTGCCAAGTATTGTCTGCTAAGCACCCAGAAGAGGCCGAGGGCGATCTGGGTGCTGGCAGACATGTGGCTGGCACACGTGGGGCTACATTGCTACACAGCAGCAACCCCTTGCCTTTTGGCAATAAATAGTATATTATGATTGGTATCTGTCATCATCATACTGGTAAGCGCCCAGTATTTGCTGCCAAGCACCCAGAAAATGCTGAGGGCTATCAGTCATGCTGCACTGTCGTCTTAAGATGTAAAAAATAGATTTGTTCTGTATTCATTTCCTTCCCCCCTCCCTCCGTCAAATCAACGGCCCGCTAAACCCAGGCTTAGGAGTTCAATCTCGGGGGGGGGGGACATTCTGTGTGACAGTTGTTTGTATTTCTCCCTGATGCACAGCCACCTTTCTTGATTTTAATTCCCTGTACCTGTACGCCATGTCATCACTCGCCCCTCGCTCCCTCCTTCCCCTGGTCTTTCAGATACTAGTTTCGCGCCTTTTTTTAGACCAGACGCCATAGCTAGCACTGGGATCATGGAGCCCGCTCAGATCACCGCGGCAATTATGAGCACTATGAACACCACGCGCATTGTCCTGGAGTATATGCAGAGCCAGGACATGCCAAAGCAAAACCGGGACCAGCCGAGGAGGAGGCGATTGCAGCGCGGCGACGAGAGTGATGAGGAAATGGACATGGACCTAGACCTCTCACAAGGCACAGGCCCCAGCAATGTGGAAATCATGGTGTTACTGGGGCAGGTTCATGCCGTGGAACGCCGATTCTGGGCCCGGGAAACAAGCACAGACTGGTGGGACCGCATCGTGTTGCAGGTCTGGGACGATGCCCAGTGGCTGCGAAACTTTCGCATGCGTAAGGGCACTTTCATGGAACTTTGTGACTTGCTTTCCCCTGCCCTGAAGCGCCAGAATACCAGGATGAGAGCAGCCCTCACAGTTGAGAAGCGAGTGGCGATAGCCCTGTGGAAGCTTGCAACGCCAGACAGCTACCGGTCAGTCGGGAATCAATTTGGAGTGGGCAAATCTACTGTGGGGGCTGCTGTGATCCAAGTTGCCAGGGCAATGAGAGACCTGGTGATATCAAGGGTAGTGACTCTGGGAAACGTGCAGGACATAGTGGATGGCTTTGCTGCAATGGGATTCCCAAACTGTGGTGGGGCCATAGCCGGAACCCATATCCCTATCTTGGCACCGGAGCACCAAGCCACCGAGTACATAAACCGCAAGGGGTACTTTTCAATGCTGCTGCAAGCCCTGGTGGATCACAAGGGACGTTTCACCAACATCAACGTGGGCTGGCCGGGAAGGGTACATGATGCTCGCGTCTTCAGGCACTCTAGTCTGTTTCGAAAGCTGGAGGAAGGGACTTTCTTCCTGGACCAGAAAATAACCGTTGGGGATGTTGAAATGCCTATCGTGATCCTTGGGGACCCAGCCTACCCCATAATGCCATGGCTCATGAAGCCATACACAGGCAGCCTGGACAGGAGTCAGGACCTGTTCAACTACAGGCTGAGCAAGTGCCGAATGGTGGTGGAATGTGCATTTGGGCGTTTAAAAGCGCGCTGGTGCAGCTTACTGACTCGCTCAGACCTTAGCGAAAAGAATATCCCCATTGTTATTGCTGCTTGCTGTGCGCTCCACAATATCTGTGAGAGTAAGGGGGAGACATTTATGGCGGGGTGGGAGGTAGAGGCAAATCGCCTGGCCGCTGATTACGCGCAGCCAGACACCAGGTCGGTTAGAGCAGCACAGCAGGGCGCGGTGCGCATCAGAGAAGCTTTGAAAACTAGTTTTGTGACTGGCGAGGCTACGGTATGAAACTTCTGTTTGTATCTCCTTGATGAAATCTCCACCCCCCCACCCACCCGGTTAACTCTACTTCCCTGTAAACCAAACACCCCACCCTCCCCTACCCTCCCCCCTTCAAGCACCACTTGCAGAGGCAATAAAGTCATTGTTACTTCACATTCATGCATTCTTTATTAATTCAGCACACAACTAGGGGGATAATTGCAAAGGTAGCCCGGGATGGGTGGGGGAGGAGGGAAGGAAAAGGACACACTGCACTTTAAAACTTTAAAACTTATTGCTCGTGAAATCATCTAGGGTGGAGTGACTGGGTGGCCGGAGGCCCCCCCACTGTGTTCTTGGGCGTCTGGGTGAGGACGCAATGGGACTTGGGGAGGAGGGCTGTTGGTTACACAGGGGCTGTAGTGGCGGTCTCTGCTCCTGCTGCCTTTCCTGCAGCTCAACCATACGCAGGAGCATATCAGTTTGATGCTCCAGCAGCTGGAGCATCGACTCTTGCTTTCTGTTTACAAGCTGACGCCACTTCTCCTCTTCAGCCCGCGATTCAGCCCGCAACCTCTGCTCTTCAGACCGCGATTCAGCATGCCACCTCTCCTCTCGCTCATATTGGGCTTTTCTAAAATCAGTAATTGACTGCCTCCACGCATTCTGCTGTGCTCTGTCAGCGTGGGAGGCAGTCTGTAGTTCAGTGAACATTTAGTCACGCGTCCTTCGCTTCCGCTTTCGAATATTCACTAGCCTCTGTGAAGGTGAAACATTTGCAGCTGGTGGAGGAGAAGGGAGAGGTGGTTAAAAAAGACACATTTTAGAGAACAATGGGTACACTCTTTCACGTTAGATTTCGCTGTTCACATCACACAGCACATGTGCTTTCGTTACAAGGTCGCATTTTTCCTCTTATATTGAGGGCCTGCCGGTTTGGTGTGAGAGATCACTCACGCAGTGCCAGGCAACAGATTTCGGCTTGCAGGCAGCCACAGTCTTTTGGCTTTTTTAACCTTCTTAACATGTGGGAATGGTTTCAAACAGTAGCGCCCTCATTTCCCATACCAAGCACCCGTTGGGTTGGCCATTTAAAATGGGTTTGCAATGTAAAAGGAGGGGCTGCAGTTTCCGGGTTAACATGCAGCACAAACCCAACCAACCCCCCTCCCTCCCACACCCAATTATCGGGAATGATCACTTCACCACTCCCCCCCACCGTGTGGCTAACAGCGGGGAACATTTCTGTTCAGCAGAGCAGGAAGGGGCACCTCTGAATGTCCCCTTAATAAAATCGCCCCATTTCAACCAGGTGACCATGAATGATATCACTCTCCTGAGGATAACAAAGAGCGATAAGGAATGGATGTTGTCTGCATGCCAGCAAACACCGGGACCATACGCTGCCATGCTTTGTTATGCAATGATTCCAGACTACGTGCTACTGGCCTGGCATGGTAAAGTGTCCTACCATGGCGGACGGGATAAGGCAGCCCTCCCCAGCAACCTTTTGCAAAGGCTTTGGGAGTACATGAAGGAGAGCTTTCTGGAGATGTCCCTGGAGGATTTCCGCTCCATCCCCATACACGTTAACAGACTTTTCCAGTAGCTGTACTGGCCGCGATTGCCAGGGCAAATTAATCATTAATCATTAAACACGCTTGCTTTTAAACCATGTGTAATATTTACAAAGGTACACTCACCAGAGGTCCCCTGTGTGCCCACAGGGTCTTGGGTGAGTTCGGGGGTTACTGGTTCCAGGTCCAGGGTGATAAACATATCCTGGCTGTTGGGGAAACCGGTTTCTCCGCTTCCTTGCTGCTGTGAGCTATCTATGTTCTCTCCATCCTCATCTTCCTCGTATCCCGAACCCGCTTCCCTGTGTGTTTCTCCAGTGAGGGACTCATAGCACACGGTTGGGGTAGTGGTGGCTGCACCCCCTAGAATGGCATGCAGCTCCGCGTAGAAGCGGCATGTTTGCGGCTCAGCCCCGGACCTTCCGTTTGCTTCTCTGGATTTGTGGTAGGCTTGCCTTAGCTCCTTAATTTTCACGCGGCACTGCTGTGCGTCCCTGTTATGGCCTCTGTCCTTCATGGCCTTGGAGACCTTTTCTAATATTTTGCCATTTCGTTTACTGCTTCGGAGTTCGGCCAGCACAGATTCATCTCCCCATATGGCGAGCAGATCCCGTACCTCCCGTTCGGTCCAGGCTGGAGCTCTTTTGCGATCCTGGGACTCCATCACGGTTACCTGTGCTGATGAGCTCTGCGTGGTCACCTGTGCTCTCCACGCTGAGCAAACAGGAAATGAAATTCAAACGTTCGCGGGGCTTTTCCTGTCTACCTGGCCAGTGCATCTGAGTTGAGAGTGCTGTCCAGAGCGGTCACAATGAAGCACTGTGGGATAGCTCCCGGAGGCCAATAACGTCAAATTCCATCCACACTACCCCAATTCCGACCCCCTAAGGCCGATTTTATCGCTAATCCACTCGTCAGAGGTGGTGTAAAGAAACCGGTTTAAAGGGCCCTTTAAGTCGAAAGAAAGGGCTTCGTTGTGTGAACGTGTCCAGGCTTAATTCGATTTAACGCGGCTAAAGTCGACCTAAACTTGTAGTGTAGACCAGGCCTCAGCTACAAAGCTAGATCACCCATGTTTCTTACAGAGCTTTCTGCACAAACTCACTTCACCCTTCAACCCACAGATCTCAGAGTGAAAATGGCAGCGAGTAATTAATTCAAGCCCCTTGGACTCTCTCCATTCTGATTCCTGGGATCTGGTCTCCCAATGTTTGATTACAATCAGCCCATATTAGCCTAATATTGGCTAGATTCTACCTCCCTCACATCATTCATATCAGCCAAATTTTCATGTGATGTGAGATATCCAATCAAATATGAAACATCTATAACATGGACAGGATTCCAAATACAACAATATTTGTAATTTCACTATTCATATCTATGCATCTCACTAGTGTTTTACAACCATAGGAGATATAAGATCTCAAGAGGGTGTTGCATACCTACATATATTAAAAAACAACACCACGCAGTAGCATTAAGCGGCATTAAGGCTGAAAAATCAAGCACTGAAAGATCAAGACATGTACAGTTAATATTAAAAATTCAACTTTAACTCTGGTAATTGCTCGTATGTCTTCATGTAGTCTCTCTTTTCATCATAGCATCATATGAAACTGCCTCTTGAGCCTGTGCTTGAGACTCCAGCCAGCAGTGAGTGCCAGGACTGATAAGAAGAAGAGATGTTACCAGGCCAGAAACCTGACTAACATTTCAAGGCAACCAAATGCAGGCTCCAACAGCAGGCACATGTCTGAGACTGCTCATATAGATATGCGTGGAACATGGACAGACAGTATTTGAAGGAAGACAGTCAGATGCTAGACATGGGCTGCTAACAAGGGAATGCAACAGCTCCTGAGTGCTCTATGCAGAATACGGGAGAAAACTCCATTTTACATCTCAGCCAGAGGGCCCAGCTGACCGCAAGCATCCAGGTGCTCCCTTCCCCTTCAACTAACTGTCTTTGACAGAGTTTGGCCGGTGAAAGCATCAGGCAGAGAGAATCCAGGCCCTCTTCCCAAGCAATCACCAGCCATACAGAGGGAGAGAAGGAGCCCCCAGACTCCATATGCAGAGGGAGAGAAGGATTGTCTGCCAGTTTCGACTTTTAGGCCTCCCTTCTTCTAGAAACCAAGGGAAGGCGGGGGTTGGAGTGACTGAGGATCTGCTCCTTCCCATGATAGATCTGCCTGCCTCACAGTAGGACATCACAACAGTGAGCACTGATTGCCCTCCATACCTAGCTACCAAGTAAAAGGCCCTTGGGTGAGGAAAGACCCGATCAATGGGTGCACAGACTCATCCAGACATGAAGGGGTGTGTGGCACAACACCCCACGTAAGCAACAAGCAGACCTGCAACATGTATTTGTTTTACTGTACAAGTAGCCTGATAAAGCTCCAACACAAGACCAGTGTATACACTGACCACCCAGGTCCTGTGGGCAGACTCTGGCCTTGCACCCATTTGCTTTTTATATTCTGTGGGAGATTTTAACTACCTGTAGTTATTTGATGGGATGTTTTTATGTGTAGGAAGGTCTGATAATTGTGCGGTTTAACATATTCATTCATCACTTCCTCTTGGTTTCCCTGCCTTTTCTCTTCACCCAGTTGCAATCCTTAAACTTTATAAGTTTACTCTGTTCTTTCCCCTAATAAAGTGTTTGCTCCTTTTTAAGCTTGCTTGGTCCTTGATTGATTTTAATTTGTAATGTCAGATTAATTTATTCATGCCACCACTAGATGCAGACATTGCACAATGAGAATCCAGTAAGATCCAGCTACCAGGATGCTATGGGCAGATAGTGCCATTAGCCCAAGGAACACAGACAACCCTGGACCTATTGGGCCTAAGGTGGGACACAGAACCACATAGGAAGAAGGAGCAAATGGACTGTACGATACCTGGGAATCAGGGGGCCTCATTTCTATAATAACTACCCACATGCCAGCGCTATACTAAGATACAGGCCCCAATGTAAATGCTATTGAAGTCAGTAGGGCCTGGTCTACACGGGGGGAGGAAATCGATCTAAGATATGCAACTTCAGCTACGAGAATAGCATAGCTGAAGTCGACGTATCTTAGATTGAATTAAAATTACTTACTTCGCATCCTCGCGGCGCTGGATCGACGGCTTCCGCCTCTCGCACTGCTGGAGTTCAGAAGTCGATGGGAGAGCGATCGGGGATCAATTTATCGCGTCTACGCTACACGCGATAAATCAATCCCCGATAGATTGATCGCTACCCGCCGATCCGGCGGGTAGTGTAGACGTACCCTAGGAGTCCTTCCATTGACTTCAATGGGCTGTGAGTCATCCTGCCAGTGCTACCCTTCACTTTCTTCAGTAGCAGATTCATAAGACGGAAACCTAAGAGGGAATCTAAAAGAGTTGTTAAAAACCCGACACATTTAATCTTCTGGACCCACAGAAAGATCCTCTTTCAGCGAATCTCCACACCTGTTGAAATTCACAGATGTTTTGTGTTAATAAAAGTAAGATATAATTCTATGCTAATAAGAATTCAAAACATTAGGTCTGAACCTCTCCATCACCACCCCCTGGATGAATACTATTCTTTGCATTTTTAGTATGGTATTTTCTTAATTTTTTTAAAGTAATCTCCCTGCCTCATGTGCTGCTGCTACTCTATAAATACTCAAGAAATGTGTAAATTCCAGCCAAATAACCACTTCTGAGTACACACGCTACTGCCCTATTCCTTTTGCAGACAAACTTGTTTTCTATTTGGGGAGTTTGGTCTAGACAGTTGAACCAGGTACAGAGTCAAGATTCCTAGACTCTGTTTGCAGTTCTGCCCCGATCTGCTGTGGAATATTCCCCAAGTCATTCAGGACACAATTTTCAAAATACTCATTTGAGGTGCCTTTTTGGGGGGGTAACCAACTTTAGACACCTTGGACATGATTTTTAGAGATGCTGAGCAGTTGTTGCTGCATAGGCGCTGTGGATGCCCAGTCATTCTGAGCAATCATGACCCTTAGATGTCTCACATTGGACACTCAAAAAACAAAGGTACCCCAAATTAGTGACACTATAAAAAATATTGGCCTCAAATTCTCTGTGCCTCGGTTTACCCATTTTATAGGAGGGTAATAACAACTACCACCAGAATGTTGTGTGGATAAATTAACGTTTGTAAAGCACTTTGAGATTCTTGGGAAAAGGAGCAGTTGAGTGCAAAGTATTATTCTTATTCTGCTAGTTATCATTTCCAGATTCTGGCTTTAAGAGGTCATGTCCAGCTGTGTTGATCTTCCACTAACCTACACAATACTGACACAAGGTAGGAGTCAACTATTATTTAACTTCTCTGAATGTATCTCTGCCCATGTCCACACAGAATTAATACTTAACCTTTTTTATGCCTTTGCTGCATTGTGAATGGACCATCAGACATCCTTTTCTTGTTATCCATTTTGATTTTATTAACATGTTTGTGTCTGAATTATTCCTCCATAGCTGTTCCACTGTGATACAGAGGTAATTTTTTAGGAACATCCTTTGTAATGAGTTGAATCCCTTGTTTTCATGAGAGGAAGGATTGCCTGTAGAACAGCTTACAATGTTAATTAGGGATTTTATATTCAAGGGATTATTTATTTTACAGATTCTAGCATTCAAAGGTTTTTAGAAAATATACATTGGGAGACGCATTCTCTAGCTTGGTTGCCTAAACTTCGGCATTTGTGTCTACAGTTAGGCACCTAAATTAGCATATATTTGAGTGCCTAAAGATAGGTACCCATTTGTAACAATAAACTGTAATGTCATTTTATGTAGTACTCAAATTGCTTTGATAATGGGATTTTGTTAATACTTTGTTATTGTTTATCACTATAGGTATTCAGCGCTATAGGTGAACTGTGCCCAACAGATAACAAGCCCCTCTTCTGAAAAGCTTACAGCCCCTATGCCCAGTTCCACAACCTTTACCCACACTGAAGTCAGTGAGCCTACTTGCACAAGTAAGCATTATTCACATAAATAAGGTTTGCAGGGTTCAGGACCTAAGTGAGCGCAGTACAGGAGAAATCACCGTAGAGCAGAGAATAGTGTATGCTCTTTATGAATTCAACACGTCATCTTTAGTCAATGTAATAAAATGTTGCCTATTTCAGCCATTCAGCCAGGTATGTTTTTCCTAAGAATCAGACAAGATTGTTGCCCAAACTCATTCAAATCATATTACAGTATAAATTATGCAGAGAGTTATTCTTTCAGAATTAAATTAAAATTATATATTCTCTAACAATCTGGTCCAAATTGCATTGAAGTGAATGAAAAGACTACAACTGACTGATGGGCGTCAGATCCAGCCATAAATATCCACTATACACCTTTCAATTCATATAGCGGCAGCCTTCAGATATAGGCCCAGATTCTCAACACCCTTAAAGTATTCATAGGTTCTAAAGCCAGAAGGGACCATTGTGATCATCTAGTCTGACTTCCTGTATCACACAGGCCAGAGATCTTCCCCAAAATAATTTCTAGAGCAGATTTTTTAGAAAAACATCCAATCTTGATTTAACAAATTGTCCACGATGGAGAATCCACTATGACCATTGGTAACTTGTTCCAATGGTTAATTATTTTCACTGTTGAAAATTTACACCTTATGTCTAGTCTGTATTTGTCCAGCTTAAATTTCCAGACGTCGTATTGTGATATACTTTATTCATTGTTCAGAAGGGTAAACTGAATCAAAGAGACTATCCTACCTTTGATTCCTGCTCCCAATGGGAAAACTCCCATTGACTGGAATGGTGCAGGATCAAACCTTAGTACAGCACTGTAGAGAAGCATAAACTATTTTAATTTCTTCAGTGGCTCCCTCCTAACTCCAGTGTGAGTGGGATCTATTATTAGTTCCTCCTCGCTATGGAGCGCTCATGATAAATTCCCCTTCCCAGACCTTAAAATAGCACCAATATTTTAGGCTGGATTCTGTCTGCCTCACTTGCTCAGTCTACTATGATCTTATAAGCCTCTAGGCACCATTGAAGTCATTGATTTGGCACCATTGAAGTCAACATGAGTTTTAACAGTGATTTCAGTGATCAAGCTCTACATAATGCAAATGCCCCTATCCAGCATCTCCATTTTCTGACCCGCTGTATCTTTTTCATTTTTAATTACTTCGGTAAATACAGCACATTGGTTAATTTAGCAAAGTAAGTGCTTCTGATGGGCTTTCAGTGCAATACAAAAACAGATTTCAATTATATCACTCAGAACGTTTCACAGAAATTATAAAAAATTCATGTCAGAGACGCCTTTCTCTAGTTGCCAATTTACAATAAGGCTCATGTTGGCTTTCTTTACAGAGTCATCACCCTGAAGATCTGTAACAATGACAGAAAAATTGTGGAATAGGCATTTATTATGATTGATTGAATGCAAGCACCCATAAAAAGAATCAAGTTAGTAAAATAAAAACCAGCAATGCCTGTCAGTATCTCATCATTTAATGGACAATAGGAGATACAGATGCAGTCATTCCTTAGGTAGGTTTCCTTTTGGGAAAGCTCTCCCTCAAAGTATCAGTAAATGAAATAAAAGTTATTCCACTGTACAGTGCTCAGCTAAGGCAATTAATTAAGAATCAATACAAAAGTAATCTAAGTCCTCTTAAATTTACAATTGTAATACCATGACAAATGAGACGGTGCACTATACATTATAGTCCAGTTGGACATTAGATGAATCCTGCAAGTAGAAAAAGCCAGGTGTTTAGCCATTGGCCGAAGACATCCAACTCCGCAGCAACAGGAACGTGTCACTTTAAATGTTGATGATGATACTTTTCTTTCCTTTTAAGTTGTGCAGATCACTAAAGGACTCACAACTTCACAGCACCATCTGCAAAGTCAACATCTGCAAAGCACTGAGTGAAGGACGTGCTCTCTCATATGAAGGTACAAGACTATTTTAGACATTTACTACCTTGAAAATCATTAATCAACAAGTCTTTCTTCCAGACACAATATTAAGTGGCACCAAAAGGTGATAACATCTGCTATAATCTCTTAACAGTTTCTCTCTCAGTTTCTCCTAGAAAAGTCCCTTCCCCAATCATAATCCTTACAGAAAAGATGGTGCCATCTACTGGCATCTTTCAGTATTGCATTTCTTTTTTCAATCTGTGATGTTCATTAACTTCCTTCCTTTCTTATAAGAACATTCTCCCTGACCAATGTTCTATAAACACACATTGTATAAAAAGTGTATGTATTAGACACAAAAAGCAATGATGCACAGTCAAGACTGAAATTACCCTGTATCTGTATACAAACTGTTTCAAAGCTGCATGCATTCAAATGCCTAATTATTTAATGCTGCTATGATTACACACAAAAGGCTAGTTAGATGTTGCCAGCATTACGGGGCAAACTGTGCTTTGGACCCTCTTTAGTAGCTCTCGGGTGGACCCCTTAGGTGACAGGCCTGGCTTCCTGCATCTCGCTCTGGGCAGAACCATGTGGTTCAATCACACTGGGCCCGGGTCTCTGGGCACCAGTCCCCATTTCCCACCCATGTTAACATGATCGGCCCAACTGTGTTTGGCACATTGTAACCTTTTCACTCCAGGGATCTTTGGCCAGATCAAGATGGTTAAAGCAACTCAAAACCAGCTTCTTCAAAACCAAGCATCATGTATCCATTCACCAAAGGTACAAAGCATGCAGAGCAAAAGATCAATACTCTAAAGGGCTCTACGCACATTTTCCTTTACCTAAACCTTAATCTTTCCTTGCAAACTTTGGTATATTTCATCTAGCCAAGTTACCTCCATCTCTGGGCTGTGAAAAAGCTGATAGCCCCTGCTTCTGCTTCTGCCTCTCTCTGTGCATGTCTCCTTGCCAGCCGGTCAGCTCACACAGATACCCTGAGCAAGGTCCGGCCACTCCACCCCCAGCTGGGGTCTACTAGTGTTTAATTGTTTCTTTTTTCATTTTAGGCTTAGCCTTGGGACGAGTAAACCATTCTTAGCCTGGCAAGAGATAGGTAGGCTTGGACAGCTAGCCCAGTAGATAGAGCATTCAGCTGGGACTTAAAAGACCCATGTTCCATTCCTGGATCCTCCACTGACCTGCTGGGTGACTTTGGGCAAGACTCTCTGCCTCAGTTCCCTCATCTATAAAGCACATTGTGATATAATAATGAAAAGCACTATGTAAGAACTAGGTAGTAGTATGGGGCCTTCCCCAATATTTCTTCTAGGACTCATGTCCATGGTACAGTTTTACCTGTCCTGCTTAGTGCCTTTAACATCCCCTTTTAATCTAATCTTATAGCAAGTCACCCATCATAAACACACACACACGGCTTGCATTCTGTTCAGAATAAATAATACTTATATTTCCTCGTTCTTCACATATGAGTACCCAGTCACTTGCAGGTGCATACATCCAGTTTGTGAGCAGAAACATGATAAATAAGTAGAGACACGTGCATGCACACATAGTTTTGAAACTTTCAAGTAGATTAAAACCAGCTCTGCAATAAAGGTCTCTTTCGGGAGCTCATATTGCTATGGTCTGTTTTTGAAGCATTGCTACAATATAATACTTTTAAAATACATTATTCTGTAACACAGAATGATAGAAAGAGACAAGGAATGTCATAGAATGGCAAAATAGAACCACAGCACAATAACAGAGATAGGGAAGGTGGGTATGACTAGACTAGAGAATAAAAGTTTTTGGAATACATAAGTGATACAAGGATTGTTCTTTCTGCTTCCGTGTGCATTTTTTAGGCTTATCAAAGAAATGTATGCCTTGTACAGTAAAATAAGGAGAGGACCTCACCTTTTTCTGAATTTCTGGGAGAGGCGGTCATGGGAATAATGGATTAATACATATTATTTTATCAGGTAAACTGGTAAGACAGAATTGAACTAAAGGAGTTTGTCATGCAATACATCTGGAGTGATGCATTTGTATTAGTTTCTATGTGTTAGTTTAACTATGATTACATGCACAAAAATAATCTCAATTTCTATATTATTTCTCACTGATTTTCGTAGTTTACATTGCCACAATTGATTTCCCAAGACAGTCACAACTGAGTTTTATCAAACACTCTCTTTCATTCACTTGGACATATGTACCATATTTCTCTCCTGGTCATACATGTCCCTGTGGTTATCCCGTCTCATTAACTTAATACAATGGATGCTGCAGGTCAAAATATTCTGTTGTCCACTCTCTGCAGTGAGATTTGCATTGAAAAACATTTTTAGTGCAGAATATTTTGTATAATTCCCCAGTCCGCATATGAGTGCAGAGAAAGATTTCTATTCCTGATTTATTTTCAGTTTGTTACAATACAATTATTATCTAATGCTCCTATTCCCTCATTAGAACAAATCATTTAAGTACTTAACATGCAGCACTTCTAGCTAAAAATTCCCAAAGACAGGCCTTGTAGTTTCCTAGAGAACACGACCCAGGCACATTTCATTAGAGCCCGTTCTTGAAGGGTGCTGTGAGGTTCTGAGCACCGTGATCACTTATTGTCTCAGATGAGTGTTGAGGCTGTGCAGCACTTTGCCCCATCAGGAGCCTAGGCATTTATCCATGTACACACTTAACTGTGTCTTGTAAAACAGCATGCTTGTATAATTGCTGCTTTAATGTATTATTTATCATAAAATATATTATCATTGGAGTATGAGATGGCACACTAGGGCCATATTACCCTCCTGCTTTTATTATGCATTTTGCCTTTATGTATTATTTTTGATCCCACATAACCCCCGCAAATGGGCTCACTCTTGTCCCAGTTCGAGTCCCACAGAGTTCCATGGAAACACATGTGGTCCTGTTTGCAGGGATTGTGGCAGCTAACCAGCTCATAGTTAGAGCTGTCAGGAATTTTCTCAAAGTGTTTTTTTATTGTAAAATGCTGATTCGTCAAACCCAAAACTTTCCATGGGAATGTATCTGTTTCAATGAAACTTTCATTGGGAAAGTTTCTCAGGTCGAGGGGGAAATTTCTGGTCAAAACCACAAAGAGAGGCCCACCCCAGGATACCCAGTATCCTGGTTGTTAGGGCCCTCACCTGGGATGTAGGAGACCCATGTTCAAGTCACTAGTCTGAATCAGCAAAGCAGGGACTTAAATTTATGTCTACCATAATGCAGGTGAGTGCCCTGACCATCAAGCGATGGCTTTTCTTGGATGCAGGAGTTGGTCTCTCTCTCTCTCCTCCGTTTTTTCCATTAAACACTTTGAAAGGGCTCAGATTTGTCCCAATGAACAATGGGAAGATTTTTTTAAACCATGAAAGTTTTTACAGGATGGGAAAACCATTTGTCACCTAGCTCTACTCACAGCACACTGACCTAGAATTAGGCTTGGCAGTTTTTATAGTTTTAACAGATTATCTCAATGGATAATTTTAAGCATTTTAAAAGATTTTTATTGATTTAAATTTCCACAGTTGCAGAAAGTTATTGGAGGTGGTGGTCTAACAATTATTTAATGACAGTAGACACCGAGATTCAAAAAGTTAAATATTTATAACCATTAAAACACAAACCGTCAACATGTCTGTAGTAGAAACAGAGCCTGAGACATAAACCCTTGCATCAGAAGCCTGGTATAAGGAATCGATCAACATCTAACCACAATGTCAAAATATACAAAGGAAATATCCTTAAATCAACAAATCATACCTATTTTCACTATTCATTTGCTAATCCAGTTATAGCATGCCTAATTCAAAAGTCTAAATCACTGGATTCTGACTCTAATAAAGTTCTCAGGCAGCATTTTTCTTACTTTGCCTATCTGTAAATTTCCATTATCATCAATGGAAATATTTTTAGTCGATTTAGTCAGTTTGTACTCTAAAATTGACATTTACCAGCATTTACTGATGAATCTATTCCTTCCAAGCCCAACTAGAGTGGAGAGAGAGAGAGACATTTTGCCTGAAAACAGATGCAGACCTTCATTTTTAAAGGTCAAATCCAAAAGACCTCCACACTGTAAACTATATGGGGACTTTTATCTACTTCAGAAGAATGAAGAACTATATCAACCATGTCAGGGTTTGAACCCAATTTCTAAGAAGTCTAAATTTAAACCTGAGCTTAGACCAATAAGCCACCCATACTTACACTTCAATAAATAAGTTCACTGATTGGATGAACTACATGCACATGAAAATAGCAGGTTCCTTTTGATAGCATTTAAGACCAGACTGGACTGCTGTGATCTAGTCTGACTTCCTGCATACCACAGGTCATAGAACAGAATGTAGAACTGTATTTTCCAATATATATCTACTAGTATCAGGAAAGATCTGACCGATAAAGGGCTTGATCTGTACTCACTGAAAGTCAACTACCATGTAAATTTACAGTGCTCTATGAGTAATTTAATTATGTCCAGTGCATCCATCTCTCTGGCATTATTATTTATATTGCAGTCATGAACCAGGACCCCATTGTGCTAGTTGCTGTACAAAGACAGAACCAAAACACAGGGCCCTGTGACAAAGAGTTCACAATCTGATTAACGATATTATCTAGAGGAAAATTCAGCCCCAAAAATCTCTTCCTCAGATTACGTTTGGAGTGTGTAGATAATAGTGTGGAGTGAAAATAAGAATTTCCAGTCCACAGGAAATCCCAATACTTCCACATTCATGTTCATCCTAAATTGGGGTGAAAAGTTGACATTCTAAAATTTTTCACACAATGGAAAGTTTGAAAAAGTTTCAATTCAAAAACGTTGAAATGTTTCATTTTTTTATCAAAACATTTTGACCTTCCCAAAAATCAAAATGCTTTGTTTTGGTTTATCTCATAGCATTGCATTGCCTTATGGGAGTTGTAGTTCAGGAAACTGATGTCCCCATTCTCCCCTATATGCCAAGTTCTCTGGCCAAACTACATCTCCCATAATGTACCAAGTCAAGTGACTCCCATGATGCACCATGCAGCTCAGTCAGAGGGAAAGCTATATTACATTATGGTAGACCTCCAGGAAACACAGCCTGTAGTAGAGACTGGAGGTCCATCCAACAACTCCAATAAAGCAATGCACTGAGAGGCAAATGCAGTTTAATGTTTTGTTAAACTGATCCTAAACTGAATATTTCAGTCCAATTTTTAAAAAAACAACTACCGTAAGTATTCCAATTTGGGTCAAATGGACCTAAAACTAAATATTTCATTTTGATTTTCCCATGGAAAACTTTGATTTTGCAGAAACTACATTCTCTATAGGAAAATGATTCCAGCAGAGAATTCCTAACTAGCTCAAGTGAATAATGTCTTTTGTATCTTCTTCTCTTCCGCCTCTTGCCTCTCTCCTGGGAATGGTTGCTGGGTTATGTTTCCAGCATTGTCAAAAGAGAAGTCTTACATTTCTCTCTAATAGTGGTAAATCTGAGCTCATTCTAATATCTTGGGAGATGGAATTTCGTTATTTGCATACTGTTAGCACAGACATCTATTGGGTCTTGTGATCTCCCTTCGAGGTGACACATATATTTTGAATAGGAGGGAAGACAAGATTGAGCCTTGTGGAGTACCACAATTGAGCACTCTTGAGAAGAAGAATTGCCCATCACAATTCTCTGGTGCCACGTTAAAAGGAATGTGTGAAGCCCTCTTATTTACTATTCTTTCTCTTAATCCTCAGAACGGTTTTTCTGAACCCTACTCTGCTCCTCCCTCCAATACAATTGTCAATTTTCTGACATGTTCTATTGTTTAATGTATTAGACAGAGCTATCTTAGTATTATTACGCTGTAATGTACAACGAGACTGATCAAGTCTGATAACCTAATGTGTAGAACAGAAAATTCAACAGGACAAAGAACCATGCAGTGCAGATACAAAGCAAATCTTTTAAAATAAGTTAGGTCCTTGCTGTACCATAAGAAAAATACCTTTAGCTAAAAACTCGCATTTCTCATTTGCAGAACTTATGGCTCAGTGGAAATAGATAAGGGGCAGACACAGAATTTCCAACATTACTTCCTTTTGTGTGACATTTTTAACAACTGCAAAGAGGAAAAAGACTCCAGCAAGCATCAGGGCCAAATTCTGCAACGTGCTGAGCACTCGCAATACCTACTGACTATAATGGGGGTCATGGCTGCCAAGTAGCAGGTCTGCATCTTTCAGGAATTTAGAGAAACAAGGTGGGCGAGGTGATACCTTTTATTGGATCAACTTCTGTCGGTGAAAGATACAAGCTTTTGAGCTTACACAGAGCTTCTCTTAGGATTGTTTTATTGTTTGTGGAGAGCAAGTTTGTTTTTAATTTCATTTAAGGGAATGCAGTTGCCTTCAGTATTGATCTGTATTTTTACATGTGAAACCATCAAAGTCAAATTATACATGAAAATAAATAGCAATTCTATGTTGCAAAGAATTGTAATCCTTATCCATGTGCCAGTAAAGGAAAATGTAGTTATTTTTTACAATTACACAACTGTTTGGTGTGTATATAGTTACTCAATACAAAAAAGCATCTGATGGAGCGAATTAGTGCCTCTCTCAATAGAGAACGGTGTCCCAGTAGCCTTCTGCCTTCTATATTCTTATTTTGATTAGATTTTTTTTTTATTTACATGAAGAATAAAATGCAGGTGCTTTGGTGTTTAAAGCACTCTAATAAGTCAGGTTAGCAAAAGCCTGATGACTGCGCTACTGAAAGGAAAGTGATTTCAAATATTCATGGGCCTAATTTTCCACTAGTAGACCTGCCACAAGAGAGAGATTTCCCCTCTGCATCCCACCCCAACAAAGTCAGAATCATGAAATCTACCTGGGGCTTTGCTATTGGTTTTATGTGGAAGGTGGTCAGATACTACAGTGATTGGCAGCAATATAAAACCCTCATATAAGATATGTAAGGGGACTGTTGCCCCCTTACTAACATTCAGTGGGGGTGTTTTGATTGGCTTGCTCCCAGTACTAAAAGGGGAAGGGTCGATGGCAAATCAGGAGCCTGAGACTGACAGTCCCCAGGAACAATGGGGAGAGGCCAATGCTCCAGATCAGCCTGATTGACAGGGCGGCCAGGCTAATCAGAGGGTCAGGAGGCCAGGGAGGTCCCGTCCTCCTTGTGAGCTGGAATTGCCTGGGTCAGACTGAGTGGGGCCGAGCTAAGGAGAAAGCAGGGGCCCAAGCTGAGCTGGAGAGCAGAACCGTGCCAGATCCAGAGGGGCCAGAGGCGCAGCCACAGAGCCAGAGACAAAGCCCAGGGAGAGCAGATCCTGAGCTGGGAGCAGAGCTGCAGCCCCAAAGCCAGAGCACAGCCAGGACAGAGAGGGGCCTGAGCTAAGTTGCTGGGAGCAGAGCTGCAGCCCCAAAGCCAGAGCACAGCCAGGAGAGAGCAGGGGCCTGAGCTAAGTTGCTGGGAGCAGAGCTGCAGCCCCAAAGCAGAGTTACAGAAGCAGCCTGCAGAGCAGACCTGTCCTGGGGGCAGAGCTGCAGCAACCAGAGCCAGAGCGGCCAGAGAAGCAGCCCAGGGAGCTGGAGGCAGAGCAGCAGCAGCAGCCGTGCTGAGGCAGAGTGGAGCTAGAGCTGGGGCTGGAGCAGTCCGGAGCTGGGTGCGGTGAGCAGCTGGGGAGAGTGAGGGGGACCCTGGCAGTGGGCCCAGCGCAGGGAGATACCTCAGCCAAGAGGCCTTGCAGGCCAGACTTGGAGGGGGATCGTAACCCTGACAGGGCGGGGGTGACGCTGGGAAGAAGGGTCCTGCCACCTAGAGCCTGAGAGCGTGTGGCCACCGCCAGAGCAAGTGTCCAACCCACAGCGTCCCTGCAGCACAGCCAGGGCCTGAGAAGGAGGCCCGGGACCTACAAGGAACAGACTGTGAACTGCCCTGACGTTCCAGAGACACTGCTTGTGATATTCCCTGCCTCAGAGCAGGGTGATGTGTTTCCTTTAACCTTTTCCATTTTTCCTTATTCTTTTTTAAAAGTAATTGTTAATTAAATAACTTGTATTTGCTTTAAATTGTATAAAATGATCAGTGGGTCAGGGAGGTGCCCAGTGCAAAGAGAGTACCCCGGAGTGGGGACACCCTAGCCCCTGTCCTAGGTGACCACAGCAGGGTTGGGGGTCAAGCCCCCCAGGAATCCTGGGCCCAGCCTTGTCGGGGTTTACGAGGACTCTGCCAGACAGGAGAGTGGAAGGGGAGTCCTCAAGGGCAGGGAGGCCTCTGGGTAAAGGAAGTGGGAGCGAGGACTCGGATCCTTTCGTTAGCCCACTTCACCGGGGTAGTGCAGAAGCCAGGAAAGTTCCCCACAATAGCGGGACCATTCCCCCGCTTACAGATAGATAGATCACCTTGCTTTACGGGCTCCTGGTTGAAGTACCTGGATTGAGTGCAAAAAAGGGAAAAGCAGACAGTTTTATAGTATAATCAATCAGACCATCCCCGTAGTCTTCTCTAGTCAAATATAGATTTATCCACTTATTGTTCTTCGTCATTTCCTTTATGTGGCTCTGAACACATGAGGCAGATACTCAGCTCATGTACATTGTCATAGCTCCATTGAGTTCCATGCCCCCAAGGGTGAAATCCTGGCCCTGTTGAACTCAGTTGAAGTTTTGCTTTGACTTCAATGCGTCCCATATATTACCCCTCAGTGGCGCTGGAACAGTTTTTAGATTGGGGATGCTGAGCTGCGCCCCCCTACACTGTCCATGCCCCTCACCGGCCCCTAGAGCTGGGGCCGGGCGCAGGGCTGTGGCTTCGGGGGAACACGGACTGGATAAGGGGGCCGAGGCTACATCTGGGGGTGGGTACAGAGCCAGGGGCAGGAGCAGAGCCCCAGGTGTGAGGCCAGCAGCCGGGACTCAACGCAAAACCTGAGGGTGCTGCAGCCACACCCCTAGTTCCCATGCCTTTGTCACCCATGGGAGGCAGTTGGTAGCCAAGATATTTAGCCTGCAGCTCTCACCTGTTCCATTTGTAAATCCCTGGAACTTTTAGCTTTTTCAGTTAACATCTTCTGTCTCCTCCTCCCATAACTGGAATTAATTCCTCACTGTGACAGGGTGTACCAGACCCTTTGAGACCCCCCCCCCCCAGAAGGTCCTGTGGTCCTACCACATCCTGCCTCAGTAAAAGGCAGTAAAGTGGGGTCCTCCAAGCTGCCTACAGAGGCTGCAGGGGGAGACAGGCAATTAGAGCTTAGCAGGCTCATATAAAAGGAATTGCAGGTGGTGGACAGCTCAATTGCTGGCTGGACACAGAGGAGGAAGGCTGGTGTTCCTGGCTGAGGAAGTTGCACCAACTGGACAGAGCAGTCTCAGGCTGGGACCAGAAGGAATGGAAGACTGGGAGACTCCACAGATACAGAGACTGGGGAGAAACCGTGCCCAAGCAGAGATAGGATTGTGAAGCTCTCCAGGCACAGAAGCCTGGGAGAGAGAGAGCCAGGGCCGGCACCAGCGTAGCAAGCAGGTGCTTGAGGTGGCCATTCAAAGGGGTGGCACTCTGTCCAGTATCGGGGCGGCACGCCCGGGTCTTCGGTGGAAATTCGGCGGCGGGCCCCCCATTCCCTCTCTTCCTCTTTGAGCTGCCACTGAATTGCCACCGAAGAGGAAGAGAGGGAGTGAAGGACCCGCTGCCGAACTGCCGCCGAAGAAGTGGCGCGACTGAATTGCCGACAAAGTGCCGCCGCTCGTCTTTTTTTTTTTTTTTTTTGCCGCTTGGGGCGGCAGAAAAGCTGGAGCCGGCCCTGGAGAGAGCTTTGATAAGAAGGGCCACCGACTGTTATAAGATCTATAGATTGCATTAGCTCTTTTGACCGTAAAGACACATTGGGAGCTCATGTTCAGCTGATTACCCACCACAATCCCCAAATCTTTTTCGGTCTATTTACTTATTGTCATCCTAAAAAGGATGTTTGTTCTGATTCTCTCATGTTTTCCTACTTTCAATAAAGTGCATATGGTTTGTGCATATTCTAGTAATCCCTGATCTAGGTATTTTGTTTCAATGTTCACAAATAGCATGTGCAGACTACATTTCTACCGTTTTGACTGGATACCCTCTGCTCAGTGTTAACTGGTGATTTTCTCCAACCTCCTGTCCTACTTCCTCTCTCATGGTCTCTTCACCACAGCCTTACTGCACACCCTACCCTCCACTTCTCCCCTGCCCGGTCCACCTCACCTCTTCCCTCCAGTGTTCTGTCCCCAGAGTCATGTTCCATGCCACACATGAGGATAGATGCTGTCATACTAAATGGCATTCTGACACTGTAATTTTAGATAATCAGAAAGTGCTAGTCAATATTATCAACTAATGGCAGTGTTATGGCTTAAGAGCACACACACAAAAATGTGATGCCAAAAACCCTGATGAGGTTCCCCCCCCTAGAATCCAGGAACTTCTAAATCAAAGTTTGGAGGAAAAAATTGTTGCCCAGTAAGGACCCTGGACATCAAAATTTTACTCAGAGTGATTTTTTTCTGACTGAGTAATAAACTGCTGGTAATGGAAATATCCTTTAACTATGGTAGTCCCATCTGTCCCCTCTGATGAATTACATAGGACCAGAATGAAGAGAAAATAGAACTATTTGGTTCAAAAGGCGGATGTGTGACAGAGTGGCAAAAAAAAAGTTTTAAAGCATGATTTCACTTTTTCCACCTTCTGTTTTCACCCAAAAGCTGGTGGAACATCTAAGTTAGCTGCTTTTATGTGCTGAGGTTTTCTATTGTGAATATTTTTAATATGTTTGAAATTTTAAAATCCTGTTACTCAACATAGTTTAGAAAGTTTAAAAGTGAGGCTGTGTACTGCCCATGTAACTTCCGTAACTATTGTTCTATGATGTATCAATAGAACAGCAAACAAACTTAGCCGACTGCACACTTGTAATCAATTTAGCTTTGTACAGATTGAAAAAATGTTCCTCCTGGAAATATGTTAGAAGTCATCATCGATCAGTACAGGCACAGAGTACCATAATGGGTGTCAGAAGTGACCTAAACATCACAGATGTTACAGGGTAGGCTAGCCCTGAAAAATCTCACAGAACATTCCAAACTCAAAGTGCTCTGACCAGACCAGTAAAACACTCCAGTCCCCTCAGTACAAGCTGGGAAAAATTTTACAAAACACTGGAAAAAACTCTTTTGTCTCAGTTCACGCTGCTCTCAGGGTTAGGTTTTAATCAGCTATACGCAAGATGACTGAAAGATACAATTGTTTAGATCTACTTCCTGTACTTGTTTGTTTGCCCTTCCGTTTTTCAGTGCTTTGGTTGCATGAGTTTTGCATGTGGGGGCAGGGTTGAAAATGTAGGCCCAGCTAAAGGCTTCATAGATATAAAACTTGCCATTCCAGATGAAAGGACAGTAAGAAACTTCTGTCATCAATCCACTCTCAGGAGATGGCTTCTTCTCTTATCGCTTCCCTTTCCCTCACTGAACTTTTTCATACCTTGTCTCTATAAACTTTCTATGTGAGGCAAAATAGACAACTTAAAATGTCTCAGTGCCTGAGCTTTGTTCATATGGGGCTTGGTCTACAAGAGCAACTTACGTTGGTATAACTGTGTCACTCAGTGGGTTGGAAAATTCACACCCCTGAGCAATGCAGTTATACCGACCTAACTCTTTGTGTTGACAGTGCTATGTCAACAGGAGGGTTTCTCCTGTTGACATAACTACAGCCTATTGGAGAGGTGGATTATCTCCGCCAACAGGAGAGGCCCTCCCGTTGGCATAGGTAGCGTCTTTGTTGAAGCGCTATGGCTGTGCCGCTGCAACCTTTTAAATGTAGACAAGCCTCTCATGTAATGACTGTGAAATGTTTTTGGCATAGCCCTAGCTCTGTGCTATCTTTGTGCAGCATCACTGTGAAAGCCTCACTTATTTATAGGTGTTTCTATAGCACTCAAGTCATTCCCATAGCATTGGAGCACCTTGCCATCACCATGGCAGAGTCGTTCAGCTTCTCCACAATGCATACAGTGAGCCTGGTCTTCCTTCTACACTCAGGTATCATCTTATGAGCAAGAGGCCCTTCTCAACCTTTTTGGGGGTGGGGAGAAGGGAGGGGCTGGGGAAGGGTTGGACATAGTATGTAAAAGGAGGAAGGAATTTTGCCAAGTTTTTAGGGAAAAGCAGTAGGGACAGTGAGTTTAGGCAGGACCAGATTTGTGTTCCAAGTTTGATTAAACTCGATGATTAAGACAAGGATGGAGAAATAACAGTGGAATTATAGTCTCACTTTTCTGTCAGAATCAAATGAAAAGGATGGGCATCAAAAAAGGAAACTTCAGTAGAGGAACAAAGTGTGGCAGCTCTATTCATTATTAAGTTACCGAGGACATTATAGCTTCCAGTAATAGTTCAGATGAGTCATTCT
The DNA here is from genome assembly GCF_028017835.1 of Emys orbicularis. Classification (NCBI taxonomy): domain Eukaryota; kingdom Metazoa; phylum Chordata; order Testudines; family Emydidae; genus Emys; species Emys orbicularis. The sequence continues at coordinate 27,635,483 of NC_088691.1, forward strand.
TCCCCCTTATCTTCATCTGTTGTGTAGAATGATCAAGGGCTTCAGGTCTGGGTGTGCTGCTTTGCTCTGTTTATCTCATACTTAGGCCACCTTTTTTCCCCCCACACTTCCACTACAACTGGCTGACTCATTCAGGGCCCAATCCTGCAAGCTGCTGCCAAGCACTGGGGCCCTGATCAAAGTACTCATGCATGTGCTTAACGTTAATGGCTCCAATGAGACTACTTCCCTGTTTAAAGGGAAGCTTGCGTTGAAGTGCTTTGCCGGATCAGGGCCAGAGTGCTCAGCACCTTGCAGAATCAAACCCTCAAAGGCTATGTAGCTACTGGCTGCCTGCCTGACAACACAATACCAAGGGGCAGAACTTACAGATGCGAAACCCAGCCCCGTGCATTTCAGCTCACCAGAACATGCTAATGAGGTTCATTATTTAATAATAAACAGCAACATTTAGTTAATGTAGTAATTACAAGGCATAAAATGCTTTAATTATACAGAGGGGTTGTGGAAATCAGTGACTTGGAGCGAAACTCACTTGTGTGCGGGGGGGGAGGGTTGGAGGGGGAAGTTTTCATTTGTGCATTGAAATTTGGCCATTATCAACTAAACAAAAGTGGCCTTCAGAATTTATGCTTTCTGTGTGTTAGTTCACAAATTATGTAATATGCTGAAGGTGCAGCATGTTGGGTTTTTTCCCCAGCCTTTTGATCATTTGAAATTATTTTACCACCACTTCTAGTTTTCTTTGCATGATTTCCATAACAAGCAGTCCGTGTTAGTGTTTGATTAAGTAATGTTAGTCTGGTCTGTGCTGCTTCCTGGTTTGGTTTTTTGTGGCCCAGAGAAAAGCCATTCTCTGCTTGTCTTTAGACACACTCAAGCTACAAAGGCAGTGGGACTCTTGGCTCACTAATGAAACTTGTCTATTTTATAAAGCTTTCAGTGGAAGGGGAAGGATTCAGTTATTATTGGTTATTTGTATCCAAATAGTGCCTACAGGCCCTAATTGAAACCAAGACCCATTATGTGAGGCATTGTATAAACACACAGCAAGACATTTCTTGTACCATAGCTTACAATCGAAACAGACAAAGGGTAGGAGGGGAAAGTGACTTGTACCCAAGATGGATAGTCTGTGGTCAATAGTGGAGCTGGGAATAGAACCCAGGCCTCCTGATCCCAGTCTAGTGCCACTAGATGCTGCTGCTGCTCACCTATGAGTTAGTATTATCAGTAGCAGATTTCTGCAACTCAACTCCAATCCATAAACTCCACCTCCCAGAAACAAAGCTTTGGTGGAGTTGCCTCTCCCACAGTTGTGCACCACTGAAAGTAAATCTCCCCATTGTGCCTTTCATATGCGAAGGGGAGGATGTAGGCAATAATGCCCATGAAGACAATAGGAAACGTGCCCTCACAAAGCAAGACCAGACCTCCTAGTAGCCATTATTTTAAAGAAAATCTGAGAGAGACGCAATAAACACCTAAGGGATCTCAGTGACCACTCGAATCAGTCAAGGGCAAAACATTCAGAAATCAGTCCAAAGAAAAGCCCAGCAATGCAAGTAAGCTACACACAAGACATTGATTTTCAGTGGAGGAAACAATCCGTTTCCTGTGCAGGTTTTTCTAATTATAGTCAATTAGTCAATGTCCATCATGAAAAGGCACCAAATGCAATCAGGCACAGGGGGAGGTCATTCCACAGATTAAAGGTCATACATCATATGGGTGCTGAGAGTTTAGCTCTAGCCAGTCCTGTTGATTTGGTAAGGTAGCTTTGCAAAACAAATGTGAAGGCTGAGCTGTTTGTGGCTGAAATTTTTCCTCTCCAGTTTTCCTTACATCTCCAGTCTGCTATTTAACATATTGCTGCCAAACGTCTCCCCTACTGCCAATCCTTCCCTTTCACCCCTTTCCTCAAGAGTCCTCACTAGCTCCTTGCCATGTTCTGCATCAGCTTTAGACTCCTGACCATCATCTTCAGGACACTCCACCACTCTTCCCCTGACTAGGTCTCAGCCCAAATTTCAGCTACTCTGCATCTAGCACCCAAAGCTCTGCCCATCTCCTTCATCTTGGGTGAAATCAATGGCAGCTGTGCATTGACTTCAGTGGAGCCAGGAGTTCACCCTTTCTAGCTTTGTCTTGTGCCGCCATGTGTTTCTTTTTTCATACTGCTCCCTTATTTCTGGGACTGCCGTCTTCCTTCAGAGCACCAAGAGCCCTTGCTCTCCTCCTTCAAATGCATCTTCAAATTTCACTTCTTTGGGCTATCCTTCTACCTCCAACCTGTGCTCCCCTCCACGGTCATCTGCTCCCCCTCTCTTGCCCTAGGTTATTGGATCATTTGATGCGTTCATTTGACTTCGATGATAAAAACCACAGAAGAATGACTTTTTATTTTTGAAGAGCAGCATGGACAGCTAGAGAGTAATACTATTAATGGTCATCAAGAAAACCTATTGGAACTTTAAAAATGGTGAAATGTGGAACATGGATGTGGACAATTACTTTAATTCATTTTTGTGACAATGTGACATTTACCATCCCTTCACTCCTCAGCCAATTCATTTGCATCATATTAGTCACATGCCACATCTATTCAATCAGCAGCTGGAGCTTCACTTATATCATTTCAGGCACTTTGGGCTATTCTTTCAAAGGTTGTCTATGCCAAAGCAATTACACTCAGGCACTGCATAGTGCCCAGGAGAATAAATATGGCACAAATTTTCCTGGTTGTAGAAACTGCATCAGTAGGGGCAGCTGTGTCTCAGAGAGTGCATAAGTAAAGATTTTGTAGTTTTCCTGAGCTCTCCATCTGTTGTGCTATTCCATAAGGAATGCATGTTAATTCATACATAAATAATACCTCTCTGCTTGTGTAATCACAAGTCAAGAAATTAGTTCTTGGTTACCCATATGGCCTGGAGAAGGCTGATCATCAATGATGTTGCCAAATGGATAAGTGGCTGCATGGCTTGTAACTATCCAGCAGTGGAATATTGGTACAAATGCATGTCATGGGCTAATAAAGCAATGAAGCAAGTGAGTTCAAGTGAAATTCCAACAAACCTATTATCTCTGCCTTGATGAATTTGAACAGCATGTGCATCTTAAGAAAGCGCCCATTTCAGAAACTTAGCATATCCGTTTTTTCTTTGCTGTTAAATCAATGCTTACATTTTCATCTGAAGACTAATAACATGACAGTGCTTTCACTATCAAGAGGTGAAGAGCATCTTCAAATTCAAAGGCTTGCTTTAGCTTACTACCTAGGTTCATTGTCAATATATGGTGGAGCTAATCCTTCAGTTTCTGCCATCAATTTATTCATCTTCACATTTGTCACAATCATGGGGATCTGGAATTTGAACATTAAGTGTGGTCGGTGCTCTCTCTCATGTACTATATTATAGGCATTATAACTACAGCTGGGACTTCCTCTAAGTAGCATCTGATGTGGCCAAATTCCAAAGTCTGAGATCTGAATAGAACAGCCAGCTAGAGCCCAGCAGTGTGTGCGCCAGTACTGAGCCCCCTCCTCCCTTTGGAAGAGCAGAGATGGTAGGGAGACAGGTTTGGGAATCAGCAGACTTGGGGGTCATTGGACAGTATTTTGGTGGATTGGATGGAACGGGAAGGAGGATGCAATGCTAGCTTTTCTTTGTTCTGTACTAATTATTATGCAAATATATGTAATACCTCTAAGTTTCCAATGCATGGGGACTGGGTAGATGAAGCTACATGTGATGCATCATCAGAGTATGGCCTTTAATTTGGGAAAACTCAGACACTCAGATTGCATTTCTCGTGATAGCCACACATCATGCTGAATTATTTTGTAAAGCCAGCTGTGTACATCAGAATGAAGCTATTGTGGGAAACTGCTTGAGACATACTGTAAAAGACAGCAATGTTAGCCATCTGCTTGTTTGGTTTCTGTGTAGCCTACGGGGGAAAATGTTAACACCATATTGGCATCACTGGAATTTAAGTTTTAAAATTATTTTCTTCACGGTTTATTAGCTAGCACAACAGATAAAGCACAACACTGCAATGACAAGGTAAGTCTAAAGCGTCTCAGGTTAATAATTCAGGAAGAACTCCCATGACTGATAAAACTTTGAGCCAAATTCTCTACTGGTGTAAATGGGCAGCACTTCTGTGATGTAAAGGATCGTGTAACATGCAGTGTGTCATGTTCCCCCTCTAGTGGATGCACCATATAGAGAATCCATTACTCTTACAGCTCCAGTGCTAGAGGCCTTAGCACAGGGGTGGGCAAACTTTTTGGCCCGAGGGCCACATCTGGGTATGGAAATTGTATGGTGGCCCACGAATGCTCACAAAATTGGGGGTTGGGGTGTGAGAGGGGGTGAGGGCTCTAGCTGGGGAGGCGGGCTCTGGGAAAAATGAGTTCGGGATATGGGAGGGGGCTCTGGGCTCGGGCAGGGGGTCGGGGTGCGGGGGGGTGCAGGTTCTGGGATGGGGCTGGGGATGAGGGGTTGGGGTGCAGGATGGTGCTTCGGGCTGGGACCGAGGGGTTCGGAGGGCAGGAGGGGGATGAGGGCTGGGGCATGGGAGGGGGTCAGGGGTGCAGGCTCTGGGCGGCACTTACCTCCTGGCCAATGGGAGCTGCGGGGGCGGCGCTTGGGAATGGGGCAGTGCACAGAGCCCCCTGGCTGCCCCTACATGTAGGAGCCGGAGGAGGGACATGCTGCTGCTTCCAGGAACCACGCAGATCCACGGCACGCGCAGAGGGGAGCAAGTCCCCGACCCCACTCCCTGGCTGGAGCGGGACAAGCCCTGGACCCCACTCCCCGGTGGGAGCTTGAGGATAGGATTAAAACGTCTGAAGGGATGGATGCGGCCCCTGGGCCGTAGTTTGCTCACCCCTGCCTTGGCATCTGGTGCTGAAGGCATGGGGTGTGGACCATTTCAAATTGGTGGCTCATGTCACTGTTGGAAGAAGAAACCTGGCAAGTAGTTTGTGCTTGCATCTGAGATACATTCTTATAATTGCCTTCATGTTTCATCCTGTTTAGTCTCCTTTTTACAGGAAATTAAACTGCAAACACACACACAAAGAATCAAGGGGCCACAAACTTACTCCATCATTTTCCGATAAAGCACGTTGCCCTTCTGTAAGCCATTTTCTGAAAATTGTAGCCAGGTGCACACATACCAATTTCCAATTCACTCAGCTTCTAACCAGTCTCTGCACACATGGGAGGAGGCCTGGATTTTAAGAACCAAAAAGTACTCAAACCATCTTTTAAAATTCTTAAATCAAAACTACCCATAGAAATCAGTGTTTGGGTTTTGGAAATCTTGCTGTGTAATGTGGAAGTAAAATGTCAGTCCTTCCCCCTTTTCAAGGCCTAATCCAATTCTACTGGAAGTTAATGGGCATCTTTCCACTGACTTCCAAGGTTGTTGCACTGGACCTCATGGAACAACTCAATGTCATAGCAGAATAAGGAAATGTTGCTACTGATTGTTTTTGTCATGGGGCCATTTTTGCCCTGTACACAAGTTCCCTCTGTGTGAGGATCCCATCCATGATATAAACGTTATATGCAGCTTCAGTTTATCCATTTTAGAAAAAGTATTCCCTGTAAATATGAAAAGTTGACTGCATTTAGCTGAACACTTAGCCCTGGTCTACACTACGAGGTTAGCCAAATTTAGCCGCGTTAGGTCAATTTTATAAGCAATGCGTCTATACATCCAACCCTGTTCCGTCGACCTAAAGGGCTCTTAAAATTGACTGCTGTACTCCTCCCCGGCGAGGGGAGTAGCGCTAAAATCGACCTTGCTGGGTTGAATTTGGGGTAGTGCAGACGCAATTCGATGGTATTGGCCTCCGGGAGCTATCACAGAGTGCTCCAATGTGACCACTCTGGACAGCACTTTCAACTCCGATGCACTAGCCAGGTACACAGGAAAAGCCCCAGGAAATTTTGAATTTCATTTCCTGTTTGGTCAGCATGGCAAGCTCAGTAACACAGGTGACCATGCAGTCCCACAATCGCAAACAAGCTCCAGCATGGACTGAACAGGAGACACTGGATCTGATTGCTGTATGAGGAGAAAAATCTGTGCAGGCCGAACTCCAATTAATGCTAATATATATGCCAAAATTGCACAGGGCATGGTGGAGAGAGGCTACAACAGGGACACACAGCAGTGCCGCGTGAAATTTAAGGAGCTCAGGCAAGCCTACCAAAAGACAAAGGAGGCAAACGGTTGCTCCGGGTCAGAGCCCCATACATGCCGCTTCTATGATCAGCTGCATGGCATTGTAGGGGGAGGACCCTACCACTACCCCACCACTGTCCGTGGATACCTGCACGGGGGGAGTCTCACGGAACAGGGAGGAGGATTTTATGGAGGAGGAGGAGGAGGACGACAATGTGCAGCAGGTAAGTGGAGAATCTGTTCTCCCTTGCAGCCAGGACCTTTTCATCACCCTGGAGCCAATACCCTCCCAAGGCGGGTTCCCAGACCCTGAAGCCAGAGAAGGCACCTCTGGTGAGTGCACATTTGTAACTACACTACAGGGTTTAAAAGCAATAGTGTTTAATGTTTGATTTGCCCTGAATACTTGGGATGCATTCGCGGCCAGTACAGCTACTGGAAAAGTCTGTTAACGTGTCTGGGGATGGAGTGGGAATCCTCCAGGGACATCTCCATGAAGCTCTCCTGGAGATGGTCTGAAAGCCTTTGCAGAAGGTTTCTGGGGAGGGCTGCCTTATTTCGTCCTCCACCATAGGACACTTTACCACACAAAGCTAGTAGCAAGTAATCTGGAATCATGGCAGCACAAAGCATAGCAGCGAATGGTCCTGGGTTTTGGTCGCATTCAAGCAACATTTGGTCTATATCTTTCTGTGTCAGCCTCAGGAGAGTGATATCATTCATGGTCACCTGGTTGAATTAGGGGAATTTTTGTAAGGGAACAGTAAAAGGACCCTGTTCATGCTGGGCTGTTTGCGCTTGGCTAAAAGGAATCATCCCTGAGAATAGCTATGCGGTGTGGGGAGGGGTGAAGGGATCATCCCAGCGAATAGCCACTTGGTGGGGTGGGGGGAGGGGTGTGCTGCACATCCACCCGAAAACCGCAGCCCCTCCTTTTAAACGGTAAACCCAACCAGCATTGCTTGCTATGGGAAAGGAGGGCACTGCAGTTTGAAACCATTCCCACATGTTATGAAGGCGGAAGAAGCCAACCCTGCATACCCTTTGGCTTACCATGGCTGCCTGGAAACCGAATTCTGTTGCCCAGCCATGTGTTATGTGTCACCATATCGGCAGGCGCTCAATATAAAAGACAAAATGCGACCTTGTACCCAAAACACATATGCTGTCTGCTGTGAATTGCTTGATTCACTGTGAAAGAGTCTCCCTTTTGTTCTCAGAAATGTATCTTCTTAAATTCTACTCTCCCTTTTTATCCCCCCACAAGTGCAAATATTTTTACGCTCCCCCTATCATCTCCATCCCAGAGGTTATCACAGATTAGAAGGTGAAAAAACCGCACTTGTGATGACATGTTTTCTGAGCTCATGCAGTCCTCCCGCACTGACAGGGCACAGCTGAATGCATGGAGGCATACAGTGACAGAGGCCAGGAAAGCATACAATGAGCATGATGAGCAGAGGCAGGCGGCGATGCTGAGGCTAATTGGGGAGCAAACGGACATGCTCAGGCGTCTGGTGGAGCTGCAGGAAAGGCAACAAGAGCACAGACCGCCGCTGCATCCACTGTATAACCGCCTGCCCTCCTCCCCAAGTTCCATATCCTCCTCACCCAGCTGCCCAAGAACGCGTGGGAGGCTCCGAACACTCAGCCACTCCACTCCAGAGGATGGCCCAAGCAACAGAAGGCTGTCATTCAAACAGTTTTGATTTGTAGTGTGGCTACAATAAGCAATGTGGCCTTGTCCTTCCCTCCTCCCCCACCCCACCCGGGCTACCTGGTCAGTTCTTTCTTTTTTTTTTTAAACTAATAACGAAAGAATGCATGGTTTCAAAACAATAGTGACTTTATTTACTTCGCCAGCTGTGATCGAAGGGGGGGGAGGGTGGTTGGCTTACAGGGAATTAAAATCAACAAAGGGGGCAGGTTTGAATCAAGGAGAAACACACACAACTGTCACACCGTAGCCTGGCCAGTCATGAAACTGGTTTTCAAAGCCTCTCTGATGCGCAGCATGCCTTGCTGTGCTCTTCTAATCACCCTCGTGTCTGGCTGCTCAAAATCGGCCAGCAGGTGATTTGCCTCAACCTCCCACACCGCCATAAACGTCTCCCCCTTACTCTCACAGATATTATGGAGCACACAGCAAGCAGCAATAACAATGGGAATATTGGTTGTGCTGAGGTCTAACCTAGTCAGCAAGCAGTGCCAGCGAGCTTTTAAACATCCAAAGGCACATTCTACCACCACTCTGCACTTGCTCAGCCTACAGTTGAACTGCTCCTTATTACTGTCCAGGCTGCCTGTGTATGGCTTCATGAGCCATGGGAGCAAGGGGTAGGCTGGGTCTCCAAGGATAACTATTGGCATTTCAACATCCCCAACAGTAATTTTCTGGTCAGGGAAGTAAGTCCCTTCTTGCAGCTGTTCAAACAGCCCGGAGTTCCTAAAAATGCGAGCGTCATGCACCTTTCCCAGCCATCCCATGTTGATGTTGGTGAAACGTCCCTTGTGATCCACCAGTGCTTGCAGCACCATTGACAAGTACCCCTTGCAGTTTACGTACTGGTTGGCAAGGTGGTCTGGTGCCAAGATAGGGATATGCATTCCGTCTATCGCCCCACTACAGTTAGGGAACCTCATTGCAGCAAAGCCATCCACTATGACCTGCACATTTCCCAGTCACTACCCTTGCTAGCAGAAGGTTAGTGATTGCCTTGGCTACTTGGATCACAGCAGCCCCTACAGTAGAGTTGCCGACTCCAAACTGATTCCCCACTGACCAGTAGCAATCAGGCATTGCAAGCTTCCACAGGGCTATCGTCACTCGCTTCTCAACTGTCATGGCAGCTCTCATCTTGGTACTCCTGCGCTTTAGGGCGGGGGAAGCAACTCACAAAGTTCCAGGAAAGTGGCCTTACACATGCGAAAGTTTCGCAGCCACTGGGAATCATCCCATACCTGCAACACTATGCAGTCCCACCAGTCTGTGCTTGTTTGCCGGGCCCAGAATCAGCGTTCCACTGTATCAACCTGTCCCACTGCTGCCATGATGTCCCAATTGCCACATCTCGTGCTTTCAGGAACGTCTGTGTCCATGTCCTCCTCACAATCGTCCTCGTGCTGGCGGCTCCTAGCCAGGTTCTGCACATACTGCAGGATGATGGGCGAGGTGTTTACAATGCTCACAACAGCAGCGGTGAGCTGAGCGGGCTTCATGCTTGCCGTGCTATGGCATCTGCACGGGTAACCCAGGAAAAAAGGCACGAAATGATTGTCTGCCGTTGGTTTCACGGAGGGAGGGGAGACTGACGACATGTATCCAAAACCACCCACAACAATGTTTTTGCCCCATCAGGCATTGGGAGCTTAACCCAGAATTCCAATGGGCAGCGGGAACTGTGGGATAGCTATCCCGTGAGTCGATGACATGGCATTGAGGACACACTTTGCCGACCTAATGCACTTAGTGGAGACATACACGATCGACTGTATAAAATCGCTTTCTAAAGATCGACTTCTAGAAAATCAACCTAATTTTGTAGTGTAGACATACCCTTAATGACAACCAATTGATAAAAATGTCTAAATTTTCTAATATAGGAAAAATAATTAATCCAGCTGTAGAGGAGCGGACTCACCCCTGCGGCGCCTCCTGCTGGTGACTCCAGGAATTAGCTCTTCCAGCGTCCTGGAGCGCCCTCTGCAGGCCGGTGGTCCGCCTGTCCTCTTCTGGCTCCCGTGTCCCCCCAGGACCCGAGTGCCCTTATCTGGGTGCTGCCCCCTGGCAGTACCCACACACATTGGGTCTCCCCTCACAGGGGAACCCCCACTCACTAACCCCACCTCACCTCCGTACCAGGCCACTGCCAGTCACTATCAAGCCCCCGCTCCCTGGGGCAGACTGCAGTATAGGCCACTCATCACAGGTAAGGTTGGGTTTGGACCTGCTGCCTTGGCCTACTCATGGGCCGCCCTCTGCAACCCCCAGTACCCCTTGGCCTCCTACTAGGCCACAGCCTGGGGCTATCCAGGCTGGAGCTCCCCAGCTCCTCAGCCTTTCCCCCAGCCCTGCTCCACTCAGGTACCCTGTGTCTAGCTTGCTGCAGCCAGGCCCTTCTCCCTCTGAAGGCAGAGAGAGACTGTTGAGCTCTTGGCTCCCAGCCTTCTTATACAGGCCAGCTGGGGCCTGATTGGGGCGTGGCCCAGCTGTGGCTACTTCCCCAATCAGCTTAGTAGCTTTTCCCTTTGCCCCAGCCCTCTGCCAGGGCTGTTTTAAACCCCTCAGGCAGGAGCGGGGTAACCACCCAGCTACACCAGCCTTCCACAGTATCTATAACACTGGCCAATTGCTACGCACATTTCAAGAATATAATAAACTACAAATAGCTGGTTATAACAAATCAATATTTCTGCAAGTCTGAAAACTTCAGTTTGGCTTAGAAGCAATTTTTGCTGTCCACTTTTAATGTATTAAAAATGTGTTCAATTTAATTTAATTTCACTCTATTGATGTTTTAAAGACTAGAGACATATTGCTTTCCCTACTGTTTGAATCTGCCATGAAAACAAAAAGCAACTACTCTGCACCTGTGATCGCTTTACAACCAGCTAAAATGAAATCTGGATTCAACAATTGCTAAACAAACAAAGCGATGATGTAGTATGGAAATAAGATTTATTTCTATTTGCCCCTATTATGCGATAGCGCAAGAGTGCCTTCATTATGTTTTCTTAAGGTATACCTTTATTTTATATTTACAGGCGAGTCTCATCTTACGCGGGGGTTCCGTTCCGCGGTTAGCGCGTAAAGCAAAAACTGCGTATAGTCAAAATTACATTGAGTTGAATGGCGGGCTGAATTGCCCGCGCTACAGGTATAGTATTAAAATTGTTATTTTTCTCTTTTTGTTTTTGTTTGTTTGTTTGTTTTTGCCGACCGCGTAAAGCTGAAATCGCACATGTTAAATGCGCGTAAGATGCGACAGGCCTGTATGTATATTTCAAAGTCCTGCTTTGTTCTTCCAACATCTCTGAAGCAAATAACAAACTAAAAATAACCTATGTATTTCCTCCACACCCATTCTCATGAGAGAGATGCAAGTCTAGTACATTCAATATTTTTAGAACAATAACTTAATATTCAAATATGGAAACAGAAGATATATAAAGACATTTCTTTTCAAAACTTTATTTTATGTGTTAATTTCAGTTCCCAATTTGCCCAGATCAGGGTTCCCCAATTTTTCATAGTATGAACCATATTTTAATAGTCTATTGTCTAACTGACCTCCCCTCCCATTCAGAATTGCATAGCATTTCTATTGCAATTACAACAATTTGTTATCCAGAAAGATGGTGGTAGGGAAGTACTGAATATATGTTTGCTTTGTTTTAAAGCAATTTAGCAATTGGAAACAGAAGGATGATGATCAGTCATTACCATGGAGTGGTGGTCCACAGAAAACAGCAGGGTTCACAGATTATGGATTGGGGACCTGTAATCTATCTGAAGAAATAAGACCTGGTCTGTTCCTTTAAGCTCAAAGAATCAGAAGGGTGACCTCAGCTCTAGCAGAGAGGAAGATTGTTCTATTGTCAAGGAATAAGTCATGAGCAGCCAACTCACCCCTTTCTTCCAGTGGAAGAGTGATCTGTGATTGGCTTCCTGCCCCAAAGGTTCCAATCTCTTGTGATGGCAGAGTAGCTATCCCCAGGAAGATACAGGCTCCTGGGGGTTCAGGCAGGATCTGGATTCTGAGGAGCTTCCCCAAGATTTTCTTGTTGCTGTAGGGAAGAGGACATCAGCAACTCTGCACAACAATGCCTGCTCACCAGTTCACTGTAAAACATTCAGATGCCATAGTGATGGGCAGGCTGTAGAAACCTAGACAGACTGATTACATAGCTAGGACAGATTAGATTGCTAGTTCAGCCCAGCCGTATATGCTGCTTCTCTGTTGTCCGATAAACTTTATAATGTTAACCTCCAGCACAACATGTAATTTCGTGTGGCAAATCAAACAGTGTTTTCTGGGCTGGATTCAAAGCCCACTGAAGTCAGCTGGAGCCTTTCCATTGACTTCAAAGGGCTTTGGATCAGGCCCTAGATATTTCATTATATACATTATACCCTATGACTGTTCTGCAGCAGAAATCATATGCAGCATATTGTATGGCAAGTCACTTGTATCACATCAGCAACATTCAGTGAATGCACAGTTCTGAACTATTTCCTGATCTATTTTAAATAATTTCCATTTTTTAGATTGGTGTATAAAGTGTATTGACAGAGAAGTATTGCACTTCTAGGATGATTTAAGTCACTCAACCTTTGGTCTTCTATTTTCCAAACACCACGCTTAGGATATCCTGGGTTCAAGTCCTGGTGATGATCCACATGATGATCTTCACTATTGTTATTTATGTTGTAGTGATAGCCAAAAGCCTCATTAAAACTGGGAGCCCATTGTGCAAGACACTGGCCTAACACATAGGAGTCTGTGCCCCAGAGAGTTTGCCATCTAAAATGACAAAAAACAGACCAAGGGTGAGGGAAGGGACCCACCATTCAGACAAAGCAAACAGCCAGGGTGAAGATAGGCACTGGGCAGGGTAATCCTAGATCTCGCCTTTTCACGTATTGGTTTATATATAATGTTTTATAGTTATTTATATTTACTTCACAATACAAAAGCTAAGTAAATTTGGGAGAGGCTGGGCTGGGAGAGGGGAAGATTGTTGGAGTCAGGCAGGCAGAGTGGGCAGAGACAGAGTGAATTTGAGGGGGATGGAGATCCGAAGGAGGAAGGTGAGATGGGAAGCACTCACTGCAGGAGTCTGGTTGAGGAGTTACAATGCTGCCATGGGGTGAGGAGCAGGATAGAAGGGAACCAACAACCACAACTGATGCAACAAATGAACAAAATCCAAGTTACAGAACGGGGTAAAAGAGGATGCCATGAGGCTACCAAGGCCCCTTTGGCCCATATGGGGAGGCGGCAGCATAGAAGGGACAATGGAAGGCCCTGGATTGCTCCCTGCACATTGTTTTAGATGATGTTGACTGCTTTGGGGAAGGAGCCCCAAGTATCTGGGGACTCCCATAGTCTGTCTCCGACAGGCTCCTCTTGTTGTTCCCCTTGTTGAAGGAGAAACTTTAGACATCCGAGTATACTGCCCGGGTCCAGTCCCTCTGGGTCACTGGTCACCTAGGCCAGATTTTAACGGACATAGAAATGAAAGGCTCCATGTCTCATTACCAATACCACATTGTCCGTTCTGAAAGCAGAGCTTTATAATTAGGCATGGGGAATTTTAAAATTCATTTCTACAAATTCAGCATTCATTCATAGAACCCTGTTTAGTGAAAAGAAAGCTCAGAGTTACAGTTCCTAATTACCCATCTATTACAAGTGCTTCAGCTAGTTAGGCTTCTTATATTCTCTTATCGCACAGAAGCCAGCTCACAAAACTATACCGAGCAGCAAATCCCTCTAAATACCTTTCTGGGGGGAAAAATTCCAAATATCTCCACACATGAGAGTAGCCACTTTTCCTGGATTGGGTTTGCCTCCTTCCTCACCCCACTGAACAATGTTTCCCCTGTAAATCAAACTTCAACTACAGGTGCCGGTGAATGTGCCAGCCACCTCCTGAGCACCCCTTGTGGTCTAGGGCTCTCAATCAAATCACCAGAACAAACTCTTCCCAAGTTCAGCTGTGCCCCTCCCTGAGGCGGGATTTATTAACACAACAAAATACTTCAAAGAAGAGTTCTCAAAGCCCCATCCAGTCCAGGCTCAGAGTCTTCCTACTGAGAAGACTATTCCCTGCCGGAAGCCTTTTCCCTGAAAACTCAGGGTTCCTGCTGGAGTCTACTTGACTCTGCAGTCTCTCTCCCTGAGCTCCCCCAGCTGCCTGCTGCTTTTTGTAGGAGCATCAGCTCCTCCATACACAGCTATACATAGCTGGTTCTACTACTTAAACCCCACACCCCATCCCAGGTATGGCAGGCAGGGCTAATTCTACTATGAGAGCCAGCTCCAGGCCTGGCCTCTGGCCCTTAAGGGGGCAGGGCACCCCATTACAGTGCCTTACTTCATATGTAAGGACCCTTTAAATATCTGCACCTTTATCTTAGCTATTAATATCTTCCTGTTTATTAATTAATTGCTGATGGGGAACTTTCTCAAAGGCTGTTTGAGAATCTTAAGTACTGTGTGCTACACCTAATGTGCTCCCCTTATTTAAATGGGGCAGGATATCTACAGCCTGTCCATTATTCTTGCAATAAGGATTCATGCAACATTCTGAAATAGTACTTCTGGAAACCCCTGTTCACCAGAGTGAAAGAACAGGATAAGCATTAAAGTCTTTGTCCTGGGTATAGATGGTGTAAGATTTTTATCATCACCAATCCCACCAACAATTAGATGTAAAACCCAGTAATTTCAGCCAGCAGATTTTCAAGGACTCATGCCCCTTTATACTTTCTCATCTTCCCACCTTTCCTTCTCCTAAGATCAGCTACACTTTTAAGGCAAATGGTCTTGAATAATTGCCAGGGTGAGGCCACCTACAATCAATAAATAGCTGTAAAGTACCTACCAAGCAGGAAGGAGATGTACAATATGGGTCCAATCCTATAAAATGCTGAACACTTCCAAAATGCTGAGCATTTACTATAATAGAAGTTAAGGATGCTCAGTACCCCACGGAAGTACTTAGTGCTTTGCAAGAATTGGGCTTTGTATGAGCAGCATCCACACTTCCTTCTTTAATCCTCCTGATTTGCAGAACATATTGATTTGTTATGAAGTTACAAGAAACATGTTAATGATAACAAGGGTTTTTCAATTATATATGCAATTGGCTGAGGAAAAGAAAGAATTAAATCACTTAAAATGAAATCAGGTTTATAATGAAAGACAGAGAGAGCAGAGTAGGCAAATAGCTTTGTTTAATCTTCAACGAAGATGACAATGGAGATCTGCCTGAGTCTGGGATCAGAACTTTTCCTGATGTGGCAGGCAAGAATCTGGGAAATGGACCGACGTGCAGAATGGATTCAATGCACTTAATAGAGTTAAATCATCAGGTTCAGATGTCATACTAGAAATCTATGAATGTTACATGAAGGAAATTAATGTACCTTAAACAATTTAAGGTCACTAGATTTGGGAGAGAATCTTGATGAGAAAATAGCTGTTATAATACCATTAAAACAGAGTCAATAGACAAATCAAGGAATTATAGACTAATGGATTTTGTGAGGAAAATATCTTTCAGAATGTGACAGAAGAAACTTAGTAAACAAGAGAGATTCCCAGTGAAAACAGAACAGTGTACTTAAGATTGAGATGGAATGCTGCAAAGATTAATAGATAAGGTTAGGACTTACTTATAATTTAAGGAATGTATAATATAGAAAGCAAAAAAGAGTACACAGAGATGAGAACTTTAGACTACAAGGGGTTAGAAGTGAAGACTTCCATTGTTTATAAATTATATATAAATACAAATACTAAAAACAAGGGGCCAGATCTTCAATGGACTTGTACTGATTTACATCAGATGAAGTTATGTCAATTTTCTCCAGCTGAGGATCTGATCTAAGGTCTCCAATTTGCAGAAGTTACTAAAATTGGAGGTTGAGCAATAAAAGAAAGGGGGGGAAAAGAAAAAAAAATCACCTGCATTTGGATCATTTATGTGATTGGAAGAAAATTAGGTTCAATTTAGAAATACAGAGACAGATTTTATCCATGGATATGTAAGCCCAATTCCTAAAATATTATATTTTCAGCTGGAAGACACACACTACATACAGTATTCTGAGATATGGACCAACCTGTGTTTTGCAAGTTCTCTAGCTGTAGGGTAATAATCTCTTTGGACCTTTTCTGTATTTTAAAAATAATTTCTTAATATTGATTCTAGCCAAGTAGATTACTTGTTATCTTATTTCGCTTTGTTTAAGGTCATCTTTCACAGGAGTGGACAGATAATATATTCTGCTGAAATGCCACAATTCAGTAGATAGTTATCTTATCAAGTGACTTCGACACATGCCAATGTAAAAATGAACAAACAAAAAATCACCTAAGTCAGTATACACTTACCCTTCACAACAGAGAATGAAAACCCTGACAATAAAAAAGATGGCACATGGGAGATTCTTTGAAACTAACTGTACATAAATGCAAGAAGCATGAAGAAGTAAATAACTGATTCCTTTAAGTTCTGACTCCCCTTTATGTTAAGGCTCCTGTAGCCTAACCTGAATAGTGCCAAAGGCCCTTAATGTAAATGAGAACTAGGCCTTTTGTGTTTAAAGTTACAGATCACTTTTCATTGTATATTTTATTTGATCCAATCAATTAAGGAGAATTACAAAGATCTGGTATTTATGTAATATTTTTGCTAGTAGCTGTTGTCCAAGTCATTTTACCTCCTTTTAGGTTCATTAAAATTCAGCAAAATTTTGTTTCTGGATTCTCTTTATCTGCTCCTTGTGTTCAACAAAATCCATTTGGTTATAGTGAATAAACTTAATACAATTTCTAATGGCAGTAAAGAGAGTTAAAGGTTATTTTTAAAAATATACATCTATTATATAGTCACAAAATGCTAATGGCTCCTTTTTGAGAGTGCCTGAACATTCCCATTTCAGCTCAATACACATACTGCTTGTTCTGTGCTATTAGAAACGTTTATCTTTCATGCTAGTCATTTCTTAATGTTCTCCATATTGGTTATTCTGCCCGGCAGGCCGCATATACAAAATTGATCAAATGATTTAAAAAGGTGTCCTCTTTAGGGTTGCACTATAAGTGAAAGTAAAATAACAAGCAAAGTAGCTCTCTGACTGTACAATTACTCCAGTCCAGTGTGAAAAAAGTCCCTGAAAACCCTCAACTTACTGTTATCCTCACTGATGGAGGGCTTGATCTATTTCTGTCAGCCTAAGCTTAGGAGTTATCTTCTTCATCCATAAGAGACATGACTGACATTGTCCTCTCTTTCCTCTTCCAACACAGAAATACCCACCTTTTAAAGAACATGCTTCAGAGCTGAAATGGGTCTAGTGTTCTAAGAACTCGAGGCAGAATGCAGCAAGACCCAGTAGCTTGGCTGGAGGAATAAGAATCGCTCAATCCTAGGCTACACTGTAGCAATGGAGCCTTTCTGTGGACCCTATATTTGGCCCTGAGGCTGATGCAGCCTCTGCCTCTACTAAGCCTCCCTTCTGCAGGAGGAAATGGACAGTGAATCCAGGATGGGAGAGATCCACTAGCCCCACCTTTGCTCCTCCCAAGATTACACCTGCAGTGGGAACATACAGGGAACCTTGTAGAACTGGGCCTCATAGTGCTGACCTCATGTCTGGGATCCCCAAATCCTGCCCTCCAGCTATGTGGTAAAACTGTATCAGTTTGGCTGCATCTGGAGACTCCCAGAGCCACAGAGGGGGCATCATTTGCCCCTAAAAGTAGCTTGATTCAGCCACCGTGACCATGAAAAGAGCTAGATATCAAACAAAGAATCCCTATATAGCAGCATTATGATGATGAAAGGATGTGTGTTTTGGTTCTCTTATTCCTCAGGTGGTTAAAAGCAGTGCACTAATGAAGAATTCCATGTTAATGACTCACTACAACCTGCCTGTTTAGCAACAGACATGCTTCTGCATCATAATTCCACAGTAGAAATGCTGTCGTGAAGGATCAGCTGTTTCTATTCTGAGCCTTCATTTTCAATCACTAAACGTTCACATATAAAATAGATGCCTTATTATGCTGAATTTTAATATTGCAGCTCATAAGATTGTGTAAATTGACTCAGTTGAGTACAGTTTATTTTTAAATTGAACCTTTGTCTACAGCCTTAGAGGAACATATACAGGATTGTGTGTTACTGGGGAAAAACTGTGAGATCATGTAATGAAAGCCATAAATGAGGTCACACAATGCTATTGATTTTTAAGCAGAACCTGCCATTCATATCAATGGGACCTGCTCCTTAAAAAGTCCAAGGCATGATGTGATCATCATTTATCATGCAAGAGCACGGGACAGCAGGATTAAGAATGCTGCAGGAAACCGGTGTTTGAATTTTCCAGATTGTATGAATAAAATCTTAGCCTTAAAACATGCATGTAAAAAACCCTACAAAAATTAAGAATAATGTGCCTTATGACCTACAAAATAATGAAATTTATTATGAATGTTTTAATAAGTTCCTAGAATTCTGTATGTAACATTCTATCCATTATTTCATCCTAAAGGCAGATACACATTCACTGGACAAACTTTTGTGCAGGGGATTTAAATGTTACTAGAGTCCATAGGTTGCATTAGCAACCAGCACAGCTTTGTTACTGCCCAAAAGCTTTGGAGAGAAGATTCTGTATCCTGCACTCCACAGAAATCTTTTGCAGTAAGACCATTTGCCTCAGCTTTGTGCAGAGGGAAAAAAAGTTAGTCTTAGATATAGTATACAGAACATAAAGGCCTGATGCTCCATTGTACAATATGCAGATAGAGCTGTAGCTTTCAGGGGGCAGAGATTGATCCATTCCTGGTAGCACTTCTCTGAGCTGTAAAATAATCACAGAAACCTGCCAAGTATTCGTTCATAAGCCGAATTTTTTTAGTAAAAAAGGGAAGCACCAGAGAAGGGGGTCGGCTTATGAACGGGTACAGAGAGGGAGAGGTGGGACACAACCCCTCCCCCCAACAGAGGGACCAAGGAGAGGCAGCACAGCCAGCAGAGACAGAAGGGAAGAGGCGGGGCCAGAGTCTCTCCGCTTCTCGCCACGCTGCTCCAAAGCAGCTGCAGCTCCTGGGCTGGCAGGCTGCAGCCATGCCGCTCGGCCCCGCCCCCCAGAGCAGGCTGTGGCCGCGCTGCCCAGCCTGCCAGAGCAGCTCCAGCCAGGCCAGAGACATCCTCCCCAGCCCTCCCCAGATAAGGTGGGAAGGGCTGGGATGGGGAGAGTGTGGGGGTCCCAGGCTAGGGGTGGGGTCATGTCGGGGGTGGTCACAGGGGTTACTCCCCTGACCCCCAGCTTCTCCACCCCAAAAATTTCCCCACCAGTTGCTGTCCTGGCCCGTCAGGGTAAGCAGCTGGCGTGCCAGGACATTTTGTTTACTTAGGTTTACCTCCGTGCCTGCGGACGCTCAAGGTAAACAAACCATCTCGGCCCCCCAGCGGCTTATCCTAATGGCCCGGGAGCCAAAGTTTGCTGACCCCTGAATTATAAGGGCAGCTTATGAACGGGTTATAAAATTTTTCTATTTTTACTTATCCATCTTGGGGGGGCGGGCAGTGTCGGCTTATAAAGGAACCAGTTTATGATCGAGTATATATGGTAATTTTTGTGTAATTCCAACACATGGGGTCAAACTCACCCTTGAAGTCAATAGAGTTACACTAGATATCAACTTGGCCCATTAACTTTTTTGATTAATGCAAAAATGTATTTAAAGAGTAGGGAGGGGGCAGAAAAAGATATCCTTGGGTTTTTCAGAAGAAAAGATCACGATAACAGGGTTTGACAGTTGTGAGTATGAATACATCATGTGAAGCATCCACTTTAGGTGACTGAAATCAAATAGTAGCCATGATGGGAAGTTTTCCTGAGAGGTTCCTCATCTGGAGGCTGCTGTGATTGTAATAACTTGGAGGAAAGTCTTGAAACACTTCAAAGAAATAAATTACTCAAATAAGGAGGAAATCAAGATTAAGGGCCTCGCACAGTGGTGTAAATCAGGAGCAACTCCACTGAAGGCAACAGAGTTAATCCACTCAAGAAACTGTACGTGAGAAAAGGAATCAGGCTCTAAAAGAAGATACAGATTTCAGGAAGAAAATGAATTCTGAGGGCTGGATGACCTAGTGTCAACTCACTATTAGTGCATAAATGCACTATTTGCAAGGAGACTGGAGAGAGAATGTGACTTTACAGATGCATCAGCTATTGGGACTAGGTTACTCGGCCTAGGAGTTGGGATTTTCAGATGGCTGCATTCCTCATTTTGAGGAAAAGCTAATTGGTTCTAGAGACAGGACTAAACTGCAAAATAATTTATTATTTGTATTGTGGTAGTGCCTATGAGCCCTTATTGTGGACCAAGATGCCATTGTGCTAGGTGTTGTACAAACTGATCAGAAAGATAGTCCCCACCCTAAAGAGGTCAGATTTTGTACATATACACCCTTCCCCATATGAGTACGGGGGTGAAGTGAGTGCTGATACATTATACAGGGATGCTCTCTGTTCCAAGTTTATGGTGAAACCTGCTCATCCTACTGCTTTTGTCATCAATAAAAACGTTTTGAATAATGACTGTGTCTGTTACAGCTGTCCCCCTGCTGCATTCCTTTTCCCCCTCTCCTTTCTGTTTGTCCTGTGTGGCCGCCCCTCCCGGCCATTGTACTAACTAAAGTCACAGCCCTATTCATAGGAATGGCTTGTACGGACTAACTGGAGCCATTGCTCTGCCTAGGGAGGGGGCTTCTTGCTTCTTTGTTTGGTTCCTTTGTTCAGACCCGGGCTCGGTGTGGGGGGCGCTGCCCAGAAATGCAAGACCTGAAGTGGCCAACTAACTAAGCATATGAGTCATACCTGTGGCTCAGAACATGCCCAGGCATGCCTATGCTTACCTGCAGCCTTCTTTCCTCCCCTGTATCAAGAGGAGCCAATCAAAAGTACTGGTGGGAAACTGCCTGAGTTTGCCTTTAAAGCCGGACATATTCTGATCAGACCTCAGAGAAGGTCCTTGCTTTGCCACCTGGTCTGATCAGCTAGGAGTCTTTGGGGGGCCCTCTCCCCGCTCTCGTTTGTTTTTGAGCGTACCCCCATTTTTAAACTCCCCTCCCACGAACAACGAATTTGTGCCTGGAGATCTCCTGATTATTGTAAGCGAATCGAGTCCTCTCTCCATCCTCCAATGCTACTGCCGTTCCTGTCTCTGTGCTTGCTGCTGTCCTGGGGATTGGTAAGAACTCCTTCTTGCAAACTCCCCCTGTCCTAGCTGCTGGCCTTGTTTCCCCAGCAGACAGACCCAAGCTAACTCCTTGGTCTGTATCTGTAATGTTTCTTGCTCCGCAGCACCTTTGCTGCTAGAAATAAGCCTGTGCTACTGCTAGGCTGTGCCTTCCTGGACTGTATCCTGGGCTGCCAGCTTGCAGCCACCCCACTGCTGCAGCCACCACTAGTTAACCGCCCCCCCCCCGGGGGGGGGTACCCTGGGCACACACCACTCTGCCCTCCGGAACTGCTCCCCCTCCCGATCAAAGAAGCGGCATAGTGTAAGGTGCACCTATTAGAATCAGGTTCTTAGTCTAGATAAGTTGTAATTTCATTTTGCATAGCTGTGGTTAAGTTAGGTTTAAAAAATTGTTGCATTGTGTTCTGTTACTTGCTAATTTGTGTAGTCTTGGTTAAGTTAGATCATAGATAAGATTTTGCTGTGTTCTGTATAATTGTGGTTAAGTCTGTCTTCCCGCTGCCCTAACCCCTCCCCCCCCCCGAGCTTGCCCGTGTCTCCCCCCGAGCTCCCCAGTCACTCGTTGCAGTCTCTCTACTGTTTAAACTTGCAGCCTGTCTGCTCTCTGTGTGTGTGTGTCTCTCTCTCTCTTAATCCCTTCCCCCACGTGCTCACCCCGCTCCTACTGCTGCCAAACCTCAATTGTATTACTAAAATCTAGCATAAAACCCCATTGGTTACCCTTTTTCTCTCTAACACCCCTCACATTTTACATTTACACCACTGTGACGCATTTTTACCTAGAGTTGTTGGTTATTTAACACATTTTACCCATAACTGTTAGTTGGTTATATGCTGCTGTGACACACCCTTTACATAGAAATTGTTAGCTACCTGTTACATTTATACTTCAGTGTTAATTGGTTACCAACTGTATTGTACCCCACTGTATTGTACCCCACTATTGAAACCCCCTATCCTATTTACTAAAAGAAACCCCTCCCCAATTGTCTACCTTAACAAACCCCATACCCCTCACTATTGAATTTTTCCCTGTTTTTGCATTTTCTTAATAAAGTTTATTTTGCATCCCACCAGTGCAGTAGTTGTCCCCCAAGATCCCCTACCTGCTGGCAGGGTCAGACTGAAGTCTAGAAAGACTCAATTATGCAAAGTGGATTTCTCTTACCTTTTTGAAAAACTGGTGACGAGCGTTTTGTTCTATGAATGAAACTTCAGCAGCTCTGATGTCACCACTTAACTACACAAAGTATTTAGAGCACAAAAGAGTATTTTACACACACGAACATTTATTTGGCATTCTCTGAAGACTCTTTAGAAAAATCCATATATTTGGGGCTAAATTCTGGCTGGCTGAAAGTCCCACATTGACCTCAATGGAATAACACCAGGGATGAATTTGGTCCAGTATGCTTAATTCAAAAAGCAGAGACTGTACCTTCATGGGAAAAGTACATGCTGCCTCCATTAGTGTTGATATCATATTCCTCTTCACAAATAGGACATGCAGGTATTAAACAGAGAGCAATGAGTCAGAATGAGTCAAATTTTACTGGCAATGAGTGACAACTTGAACAAGGAACTGACCTAACAAAAAACAGTTTCAAAAAATGTACTGCACTGAAGATTTTGCATTATTCAATTGCAAGTATGGTGCCATCATCTTAATTGCTGACAATACTCCTTATAATTTTATTGTTAAAAAACAAAGTTAGTTAACACTAAAAGTATCACTTAGAAATGTATTCTTAGAAGGCCAGAGTTTTAGGAAGCTCTTTCAAGATTTTTTTTTAAAGCTCTGGCCTTCTAATATATTTTTAAGTACAATGAGGTTCCAAGAAGACATACTCATTATAAGCACATCATCCATAATAGGAAGAAATAATTAAATAAAGCATAATTTCCACTACTGGGGGCCAAGAGTTTGAGAACTGGGTGCTGAAAGTTAGGCTTTTAAGTCTATACTTCGATGACTAAAGCTTTGAGCCTCTGGCACCTCCTGTTGAAGTCAATGGGAGCTATGTGGGTGCAGTAGTTTTGAAAGTCAGGCCATTTATTTATATGGATAAATATGGACATAAGAGTCTAACTTTAGGCATCCAGTTCTGAAAATCTTGGCCCTGGAACTGTAAAAAGGATAACAACATTAACAAGGTATGAACTGTGTTTTGGGTATAAGACTAGGGAGAAGTGTACTACTGTAAGGTCTTTAAGATGCTTTTGAAGTTTAATAGTGTTAATATAACTCCTTGGTCCCACAGTTAACTATGAGACTGGGGTGCCTTTCTAGCACTGCACTGGGCCCCAGTGGGCAACGTGGGCATTCCCCAGCAAAGTGACCCTGCTGGCCACATATGGCACTCTGCTTTCCTCTCCCCATTACAGGGCTTCTTGGAGGTGGTTGTTCTCCCCCCGGGCATGGGTCTCAGCTTGGGCCTGATCCCTGTCTGATTCCTAGATCCTCCGTATTGTTGTCTCTCAAACCTTTTTCACCCCCATGCACTCTTTCATCCTTAATATTTAGCATTTGCTACAAGATGGGCTTAATCTAAGGCTACCAGGTACTTCCTGTATGGACCATGACATTTCTTACAGCCAGTTCTCTCTGCCAGAATAAGATG
Source organism: Emys orbicularis (assembly GCF_028017835.1). Taxonomy (NCBI): domain Eukaryota; kingdom Metazoa; phylum Chordata; order Testudines; family Emydidae; genus Emys; species Emys orbicularis. The sequence goes on from NC_088691.1 coordinate 27,659,325, forward strand.
TTTTGTTTTGTTAAAAGAGAGTCTGGCAGGACACAGGCAGGGATTCTAAGATAATTTAGGCAAGTGTTGCTGCATTAGGATTACAATGCATACAAAAAAGTGAGCAATGTTGTGGATCAGCAGGGTTACAGATGGCAGATAACCGAGATTAGGCAGAGCCTGCCATTTCCATTACAGATGCAGGGCTGTGGTGTGTGCCGGCATTTCTACCGTGACAGGCTCTCGCGGCATCCTGTGTGTTCTTCTAAATCTATATAGAATGAACATTTCAAAGATGTGTAAGTAGGAAATTAGGGTCAGAAAAGCAGCTTGGGAAACCATCAAATCTGACCCAGCATACAGTATTTATAAATCTTAACATCCCTCCTCTCATAGGTACCTATCTGCTTTGTTTGTAACATGGCAATGCTACTTGTTTCTATTGCTGCCTGAGATAGTCTTCATGTACTGCATACAGTTATCTACTTCATCACTAAAAGTCATTTAAGGAGAACATAGTTTCTCTACAAATACAGCTTACCTATCTTTCTGTACTTGGGCCACTCGGATTATGATAAGGGAATCAATGCACATTACTGTATATCTGCCTTATCACCTCCTAAAAATGTGAGGGTAATGCAGTGCGTGATAACACAGCCTTCCAGAAATTATATTTCAGCATAAGCTATGCTTTTCATCTTTATCAGAGCACAAAACTACTACAAGTGCCAAGCTAGCTCTGATCTAGGGCAATAGATCATGGCTGCATTGAATTACAGATAAAATCCCCAATTTATAGAATAGAAAAACAAATTCATCTCTGGTGGATGATTTAGTTGGGGATTGGTCCTGCTTTGAGCAGGGGTTGGACTAGATGACCTCCTGAGGTCCCTTCCAACCCTGATATTCTATGATTCTACACCTGATAGGAATTTGGTCCATGAAGAGAAAAGGCTAAAACAGTAAGAGTGCTAGCATCCATGGAGGCAGTCTATATTGCAAAGAGATATTTGTCGTTGGTTGTAGCTACAGCAAACCAATTCAGGCATTCAGTGACTAGTCAGTAATTCTGCTTTCATGGGAACATCTTCAGGTTCCCCGCAGTGTAATGGCATGGCAATAAGGCTTAGAGAATGATGTGGAGGATGTGCTGAGTGCCAGTGTCCTATCATGAAAAGGGGGCTCTGTCTTGGCTGAGTAACATTTAATCAGCAAGTGAAGATTTTAAAAGGGCCGTGGAGCCCTAAGATAGTTTTTGCTGACACTTCTGTACCATAGGTCAGCCAGCGAAAAATGAGGGCTAACAATTCCCTCCTCACCCTCCCAAAACCAAATGGGAGTGTGGAGGAAAGGAGAGAGGCCATCCACTATGATGAGCCTGATAAGGTCCCCATACAACAGTGATGGGGGAGAGTCCCCCGGATTCGTACCACCAATGGGAAAGTTACTGCCTTCCATCACTTCCAGATGATTTTTTAAAAAATTCTAGTCGGTGTGAACATCTATAAATGCAAAAGTAAATCGCATCCCCCTATGCACCAGAAAAGCAGGTGCCTCTCTTGTCTCAGAGCAAAGCAGGGAGCTGCTGCAGAGCTAGGTATTTAGTAAATTCCTGCCTGTTGCATGGTCCCAGGTGGTGAGACACCCTGGTGTAGAAGTGAGTTATAGGGTATGGAAAGCTCATTTCCTTCAGTCCTCCTCCCTCACAAGGTGCTCTGTCTGTCACCCCCTGCTGCAGAGAGTTTCATTGACTAATAGGCTTGCACAGCAAGCCAACATTCCACCGCCCCCTGCCCACGAGGGGCCTGCTGCCTGCACACCTAGTGTCTAGAGACTTCTGGAGATTCCAAGGTTTAGAAAGCTGTGGGTATTGTGTTGCATTGGGCCCGTTGCTATTATTATGCACATTTTATTTACACATATTATTTCTTAAGTCTCAATCTACACCTGTATGTATAGCTGCCCCTATATTAGACTTGGCTGTCTAGATCGGAGTCAAGGGCTGGAATGCTTAAAGGGACTGTATTTGGCTTCTTGGCAACCAGTGTGGTATTACAGAAGTCGTTCTGTTACTGGCTTGGTGAATCTAATTATAGAATAAACCACCAGTTTGGGGGATTATCTGCCCCAGGGCCACCCAGAGGATTCAGGGGACCTGGGGTAAAGCAATTTCGGGGGCCTCTTCCATAAAAAAAAGTTGCGATACTATAGAATACTTATATTCTCCTGGGGGCCCCTGTGGGGCCCAGGGCCTTGGGCAAATTGCCCCACTTGCCCACCCCTCTGGGCGGCCCTGGTCTGCCCTATTCCTTGCAGTCTGCCCTGAGTATAGTATTCTCAGTGTGGCCCATCCCAGGCACCCAGTCACACCCTGCATTTGTGTTCATCAAGAAACTCCAATCGTATATCAAACTCAGATCAGATTTACACATATTAATTTTCTTTACCAAGAAAGACAGAATAGAAAGAAAAATTCAGGGTCTTCAAGATCCAGTGTGATCTACCGATAGATGTGTTTTGACAACAGATATCAAGGTGAACATTTATAAAAGCAAAAATAAATTGCATCCCCCGATGCAAAAATATACTAATGCAATAATGCAGTAGGTTAAAAAGGCTAAACTGATTTTCCATGTTGCCCCAAGTGCACATTTGCAGTAATATCATTGTCAGCTTTTGATTATACCATAGTATGGATACAGCTCTATGATATTAATTTGCAAATAATTTTGAATAAAATCCATTTTGCTGCAGCACCTTGCTAATCAATTTTTCATAGGACTGTCCCTCTATTTTCCCAAAGATTTAATGGGTCACCCTGTCTGTTTGTAGCACTTCTTAATATCAAGAATGAATGGCATATACATGTTCAGTATAATTAGATCACATGTGGTTTAGACTGCAAATTATATTAAAATATCATGCAGATGCAGATATCATATCCAATGTACTGCATTCAACAAGTCATTAGGTGAGGCAAACAATGAATCAGCTGCTGTCTGCTGTGCACCTCATATCATTTTATTTAGACAATCAGAAGAAAAGTAGTATAAAAATTGTAATGCAATAACATACTGATCTGGTTCAATTAATAATCACCAGCTTTCCCAAAGACTGACATGTTGGTTGGCCACAAATTACCTTTTTTGTACAAATATCAAACCATTGTATGTGGCAATAGCAGTTTTCTGTAAAATGGTTTGTTACAAACATTTGAACATGAAGGTTCATATCCAGAGGTGAGTCTATTCTATTATCTATCTGTATGTGAAATAAGGATATTGTAATAGTGCTGTATGTGAATATTGCTGCTGTTCAGATGACATGTCTACTCTATTTTTTTAGGCTGAATTTTAAAAATGTGATTTGTTACTATATAGAAACTATATACACCTTAGTGAAGTCAATGAAGCTATGCTATGCTTCATATCCACTTAGAATCTGGGCCATTGAATGTGCAATAGCATTTAGTAACCACCTCATAAAATTAAACAATACAGATATGGATGAGCCTACCTAAATAGATTGCACTCAGAATCAGATTAAGAACTAAAGATGAGCAATAATTGGATCCCCCCGTACCTGGGGGTACTACCCATCTACTTTTGCATATAGTAGCTAACCCCAACATTTGAAATGATTTACATGTCTGATAATGTCACCTGTTCTGGCAACTAGAATGCTTGCACCCTTTCTTAGATCATAAAGTGTTGTCTGCAGGGTGTCTAGTTTGTATCTGCTATGACTGATTTTCTGTGTCTCTCTGCTATTACTATTGGACGCCTTGCAGGAACATGGGGGCAGGCAGAGCTCAGTGCACACTTTCAAGGAGAAGACACACTCCGTGTACTTTCTTATGGAGACTCTCTGGTTCGCTCTCATTTTGTTATTCTCATAATCTAAAATAAAATCCACTCTTACCTAAAGCATATGGCTCTTTGTATATGGAAAATCATAGTACTAGACTCCTTAATATTTTTATTTAACGTCTACCAATTTTATTTCCTCTAACCATGCTATTATGTTTCTGTTCTCTCATAAAACCTTCAACAGTAGATTATAAAAACAGTACAGGAAAATATAATATTGAAATTCATTAAAGATTCATATCCATTTAATTGTAGACTATTCACAGTATTACTTTCCATTTGAACTAATGAAATCCCAATAAAAGAAATTGATGCAACATAGTTGTCACTACTCTTACAGACCAAATACACAAAGTGTTAGAAAACATAAGGGTTTAGACTTAACACCAAATCCCTCTCTTCTCTAAACACTCCAATGAACAGTAAGTACTGCTTATGTAACTCAGAACAGCCTTTCAGCTGGTTAAATGAGCTGCAGTATATTGTGAATAAATAGTAATTGCATTCTGTAGTTCAACAATAGAATGAATACGATTCCAAGATTGCTAAATGCCAGCTGCCAAGTCATTCAGAGCTCATCTACCTACTGCAGCATTCCCCAAGAACAGATAGAATCCCTAAATTCATCCAGACCTAGAAGAACCTAGAGGCAAGATTGCTTTAAGAGAGTGTCTGTTTGCTATTCTGGTTCAGAAGATTTTGTCTTTTCTTTTCAATTGCATTTTGCAATGAATTACAATGGCACATCAATGGGGCTTTATCTAAGAATCATACCACTACACTTCTTTGTCTGCACCTGATTTATATGCATCAAAGCTAAAACTGGGATTGGATACAAACAAACAACGAAGGGCAAACCTCAGAATGGTTTAAAGTAGAGACAGGCCAAAACTGGAGCATGGAATCCAAACTCCTTCAGTTTTCAATAGACGAAAGGGCTGGGACAGAGCTAGCAACAGAATCTACAGAGGAGATTTTCAAAGGCATAAATTACAGTTAGACTCCCAATTCTGATTGTCAGTTCACTACTTGGATGGACAAATAATAGTGTTAGGGTGATCTTCAACCAGTGTTAATCAGTGTAGCTCTGCACATCAGCCTGGATAACTTCCAGAAAAGTTACAAGTAAAAATCTCTTCAAGAGCTCATAACACTTAGTCACGTAATAAATTCCTTCCACCGAGTCTCTCTCTCTCTCTCTCTCTCTCTCTCTCTCAAAAAAAAAATCATGCAAGCATGAGGATAGATCATTCTAAGAGGAACAGGAGAGTATCCCTGCTGGTCCATGCTACCAACCAGGGCCGGCTCCAGCATTTCTGCCGCCCCAAGCAGTTCAGCGGCAGGTCCTTCACTCCTAGAGGGAGTGAGGGACCTGCCGCCCCCGAATTGCCGCAGGTGCCGCCCCTCTCCCTTGGCCGCTCCAAGCACCTGCTTGTTAAGCTGGTGCCTGGAGCCGGCCCTGCTACCAACATTTTCTCTATTAAAAAGATCAATGGGAAGATACTAAGTCCAGAACCACAGAAATGATTTCCTATCCACCAACAATGTGGTCAGTCCTGTTTAAGGCACTCAGATCCTTATCTAATTCGCTAAATAGCCTCTTCTGGCCAGAAGTTTGGGAACCTCGTTCGCTACCATGTCAAGCAGTGCCATCCAGTCTGACTACTTGTACATCTCATTATCCACCTTCAAATCCCTCCTCATGCCTACCTCATGCTGTGATGCCTAGTAACTTGGTTTGGCTGCTAGTGTACAGAGACCATGCCTGAATGGCATGGGTACGTACCTAAGAACATACTCTACACAACTCTCCACTCACCCACACCTTATCTGTACTGTAGTGTTTTGCTGTCTCCCTGCTGAGTATTTTCCTGCAGTGGGGAAAGGCTCTGGCAGGAGGGAGGCAGCAGGGAAAGACTCAGCCTTTCCCCGCTGCCTGAACCTTTCCTCACCTCAATGAAAGGCTCAGACAGGGGAAGCTGCTGAATCCTTTTTCCACTGCCTACCCAGTGCCAGAGCCTTTCACTAACACATGTGGCTACACACTGTGGTGTGGACACAACATGCTTTTCACTGCAGCATGTAGCTACACATACTCCCCCATCTGTCTACATCCATCTGTTGTCTCTTGTTGTGTAAACCCTTAAGGCAGGGACTGTCTTTTACTTCTGTGTTTATACGTCTATCACAACGGGGTCCTCATCTATAACGAGAATCCCTACGCACTATCGTAATTCAGGTAATAAATGTTTGAGGAAAGGGAACACAATAAGATGCAAATACAGCTAAAGCAAATCCATATTCACATTTGAGAGAATACCCAGATTTTTTTGCAATATTCATCCAATTCTATTGCGAACGCACGCACACACACACACACAGAGTAAATAAATGAAGTTTCACATTAGATTTTTTATGATTATTATGATTATGATTATTATTATTATTCATGAACCACTGACTACCTATTGATCTACAAAACACACAAAATACTTTTCAGGGCACAATTTTTTCAAAATTACAAAACACTTTATTCATTTTTTTATCCATATTTGCTCAGACATTATTTGGACAAGTTCTATGCAAAAGCTGAATGAAAACTGCACAAGAACTTCAAGCCTTCTGTTTAATTGACTAACTTTGCACCAAAAACTTTAATTTAGAAGACCTCTAAAGACTTGTTTAACATTGCAAGTCCACGCCATAGTCAATGCGAGACTCATACATTCCCTTTCAAAGAAAGGCTGTGGAGATGTAATTTATCTTTATGTCATGCTATCTTGGCTGTCCAGCCTGTGCTGATGACTCACTCTATAGTCTTGTGGCACTTTAATAATGCAGATTGTTGGGGACAATATCAAACTGTCCTTTAGAATTGCCTTGAAGTTTTAGAAATAGAATTTAAGCAGCAAATGATCCCAGGAGAAGCTATTATCTGCTACGCTCATAATCTGATGCTAATATGAGATTCTGTCAGACTGCAAAGTAGATCAATCATTTTCATTCAGAACTTTAAAATGACAGAACAGACGCTCATGATTCTGAGGAAATACAGTTGCTAATATGATGAATGCTATTGTAATGAATTCACTTTCTGTACATTTGCCCTCCCCCAACATTAGGGCTTGCTCCCAGCCCCTCCCTCCCCCCAAAGCAGGCAGTCTGCAGCATAAATCAGCTCCACTGTTTAAATAACCTTAAATTGTTTTGTATTGCACTGCTCTACAGCCAAAATGCTTCTGAAATAAATATAGTCAAACTTTACTAATTCTGGGTCACTGAGAACGAAAATGATGCTTAAAATTGTTGATTGGCTCTAGTTTTCAAGATATGCTATTGGGTTAGTATATACGACCCTTGACTTGGGAATGGCGGAGGATAAGTGAGTTATAAAGGGAAGGGATCTCAATTTAAACCAGAAATGACTAAAATACATCTTTGACTGGATCTATGAAGAAATCTATGACTGGGTTTGGACAGTACTTGCTTTTTAGGCAAAACAATGCATGATGCAATCTGAAGCTGGTATTGCGTCATACCTGATATGAATTGCATCATGTTATTCCTAGAAGTCATGGATGATGCAATCATAACGAAGCTTACATCACTCTGCTGAACAAATTGCCCTATATCAGCTCTAGAAATCATACAGTGTCGTGCTCTCTTATTTGTCAGTGTTTGATTTTGCAAAGGGACACATTTCTGTTTAGCCAAAGTGAGCAGAGATGCCTCATACTTGTGTGAACAGTGCAGATAACTTCTGCTATGTTTGTGGTGAAGTGACTTTTGCATCACAAAAGCGCAGTATAACCACTATGGTTAAGAAAGCCTATCACCTTTATTTTGGCTGCAAAATTGGAGATCAGGACAAGAGGTGGGCCCCACACATATGCTGCAACACTTGTGCAACAAATCTTCGCCAGTGGTTGAACAGGAAAAGGAAATCTATGCCTTTTGCAGTGCCAATGATTTGGAGAGAGCCAACAGATCATACCAGCAATTGTTACTTCTGCATGGTGCCTCCAGTTGGGAAAGGTGTGTCAAAGAAGAAAAAGTGGACTGTGCATTATCCAAACATTCCATCAGCTATACGCCCAGTACCCCACGGAGAAGGACTGCCGGTTCCTGATGCACCAGAATCATTCTCACTTGAGTCAGACGAGGAAGAGGAAAAGGATGAAACTTCTGGTCCTGAACCATCGATGTCACAGGACCCACATTTTCTCCCATCCTCCTCCTCTGAACCACACCTCATAACACAAGGTGAACTGAATGACCTTGTCAGGGATTTGGAACTACCCAAGAGTAAGGCAGAGCTGTTCGGCTCCAGACTACAGCAGTGGAATCTCCTGGCAGGTGATGTTAGGGTTTCCATGTTCCGTGACCGTCAAAAGGATCTTGTCCCATTCTTCTTCATGGAAGGTGAGCTTGTAGTCTGCAACAACATCGATGGTGTGATGGCAGCCCTCAACATCGTTCATGATCCAGATGAGTGGAGACTGTTCATTGATTCATCGAAGACGAGTCTTAAAGCTGTTTTACTGCATAATGGGAATGTTTTGCCATCAATTCCAGTTGGTCATGCAGTCCATATGAAGGAAACCTATGACAACATGAAACAACTTTTGAGGTGCATAAACTATGACCAACATCAGTGACAGCTTTGTGGCGATTTGAAGGTTGTTGCTCTCTTGCTTGGTCTGCAGACTGGATACACAAAGTACTGCTGTTTTCTCTGCGAATGGGATAGTCGTGCAAGAGATTCCCACTACATCAAGAAAGATTGGCCACTCCGACAGTCATTGGAGCCTGGGATGAAAAGTGTTCAGCATCCACCACTTGTTGAATCAAGGAAGATTTTGTTACCACCCTTACACATCAAGCTGGGTCTGATGAAGAACTTTGTCAAGGCCATTGACAAAACAGAAGCAGCTTTCAAGTACCTCCGTGGAAAATTTCCAAGGTTAAGTGAAGCTAAGATAAAGGAAGGTGTCTTTGTTGGTCCTCAGATTCGTGAACTTCTTCGAGATGATGCATTTGACCATGCACTGCGTGGCAAGGAAAAGACGGCATGGAAAGCCTTCCAGTTAGTGGCAATAAATTTTCTCGGAAACAACAAGGCAGACAACTACAGGTTGTTGGTGGAAAACCTCCTCAAGGCATACAAAAGCCTTGGTTGCAACATGTCACTAAAGATACATTTTTTGCACTCTCATCTAGATTTTTTTCCACCGAACTGCGGAGCAGTGAGCGACGAGCACGGCGAGCGATTTCACCAGGACATTGCAACAATGGAGAAACGCTATCAGGGCAAATGGATCCCATCAATGCTTGCAGACTATTGCTGGACAGTGACAAGAGATGCTCCATTTAATGAATACAAGAGACAAGCCAAGAAGCGCCGAGTAGACACTGAATAGGACTAAACTATGTACATAATAGTTTTTTGCCTTTTGTTTCATAATAAATTTTATTTATATAACCCTTTTGCTGATTTTTAAAGTGTTACATAAACAGGACAGGTGAAATATTATCATGTAAAGCAACCATAAACACATGAAAAGACCTAGGTTTAAAATTTATGATTAAAACTCTACTATCTACACAATATACATAGACATAAAATGTAAAAACTTAAATATCTTAGAAACAGTAGCCAATCAGTTGTTTTAATTGTCATATTTGAATTCAGCACATCAAAATACATAATAAATAGCACATTTTATCTCTGAAGCAGACGACTTCTCAAAAATTGTAGACCAGTGTTGTTAGTCACAACTAAAACACTGATAAATGTACTTTAAGCCAAACCTGCCAGGGAAAGTTTATTTTAAACATTTTTTTTTAAACTATCTGACATTTTACTGTTTTTACAGGTATATGTCTAATGACACTCAATTCAGTTATAATACCCATTATAATCCCAGTAAGATTCTGCCAAACTGTGCTATACCCAACCTGCTCTGAAGCACAGGCAACATGCTCAGTAGAATTCAAACTCACCCTTTTTCTAGGTGTTAGTTCTATAAACACCTATAGCAATAATGCAATATGTTCTTCTCAAACCTTCTCCCCACATTTGTCTATTCCTAGGATTCCTCCCTTGGGAGGCATCTACACCCCAGATGCCCTCTCTCAGAGGGGTACTCCCACCTCCTTTATATCTGGGTGGGGTAAGGGGCACCTTGCCTCAGTGAGTCAGCAGAACCCACTTACCCTATTCCCAGCAGGATCAACACCTACTACCAGCATGGAGTATTTCAGGTTCTGCCTTGCTCTTGTACAGGTGCTCACGACGAGTGAGAGAGGCTCCCAGGGCTCCAGCCTGAGCCTGAATGCCTACACAGCAATTAAACAGCCCCATAGCCTGAACCCGAGTCAGCTGACACAGGTCAGCCACAGGTGTTTAAATGGAGCTCAGACATACCACCTTCTCCCACCTTTGCAGAGCCTGCAGAAGGGTCAGCACCCAGGAGAGCAAATCCCTACTCCCTCAGGGCTGCACAGCATCCAAGATGGGTTAGGGAGAAGGCAGACCCATAGCCCTGTCTCCTCACTAGCCACAGAGTGGGACCAGCATTCAGGAGGAGTAAAAATTCACCAGATAATGGTTGTAGTAGCTGGCACCCAGGAGGTCAAGGAATGCCTGCTCCGGCTGGGGCAGTGCAGCTCTGTGCAACCCCTTACTCTGAGCTATGCTTAACAGGCCCAATATAGCCCAGATGTAGCAGGTTTGTTAATTCATTTCCACTGTGACGTTCTGATGAATTAAGGCTGCCACAGACATATGCACATTTATCAGAACTGTGCGTGGAACTGAGTAGCATCTGCCTGACCCATCTGATGGCACTTTAGTGTCCGTGGCTAAACTGGCTTGGTCTAATCAGTCTGATGTCACCTATCAGGGCAGGTGGTGAACAGTTTTAGTCCCTGGTAGTTTTGCGTCATGTTCCTAACACTCCATTACTGCTCCAAGATTCAAGACTAGATTTATTCCCAGGGTTTCATATAGAAGCAAAAGGACTTAAATGCTGCCATTATAATTTCTGTTTTGAGGCATTAATCCCTACATGTGTCATACTGTCAACCTTCTGTGAAGATTTCTTGATTCATTGTTTTCAAGAAGTCATACTCTCTATGCTGTAGTTTCCCCCTCTGTAAAATGAGGATCATACTACTTCCTTTCCCCCATTCCTTTGTCAGTCTTTTCTATTTAGACTGTAAGCCATTGGGGGGGCAGGGAGTCTCTCCCACTGTGATTATGGGTATAGCACTTAACACAATGTGGCCTTGAACTAGGTGAGGGCCTCTAGGTTTTTCCTTAATACACATAATAATCATCTATATACATAAAACTGGCCAATGTCAAGTTTGTCCATTTTTACAATAGAATGTTTGGTATCTGTTTAAATAAAATGGTGGCATGGATTTCTGCACCTTGAATTTAATAACTGTTTTTATAGGTGGGACTTTTCCATGATGGTAAATTCCAATCCTGCATTTCATGTGTACCCAAGACACCCACTGATTCCAATAGGACTCTTGGTTGTGCAATGGATGTAGAATCAACCCACATACCCTGCATTACTTGTGTAGGAAATATACATTAACTTCCTAACTTGTAAAGTGTAAATATCTGAAGGTTTGGTTCAGAGAAGTATCTGAGTGGTATTGGAAAAATTCTCATTTAAAAAAGAGGCTGCAAGATTTCTGGCACAGTGCAGGCACAAATTAAAATTCATTTAAAAAAAACTTATCCAAACTTTTTAAAACTTAAGAAGAATTTAGGTTCTGGGCTACTTCAAGTTGTTGCTTATTTTATGTGAGCCTATGTATCCATCTCAGATTGTAACATGCTATTATTAAAGCATAAAATATAATTAGCAAAGTGGTTTACATTAAGATGGGGAACTTAAGCCATTATTGGTTACTAATGTGAAGTTGTCCCCTAAGGTTTGATTTTGCTTCCACTGAAGAGAATGGGAGTTTTGATATTGACTTGGGAGCAGAATTGGTCTCTTAATTATTAGCTAGTGCTCTTAAAAATGCATGGCCAAATTATAAAAGGTCTCAGATAAGGCTATATTTAGCTTTGCACATCTAGTATAAATAAATTTAGATTTTGTTTGACAGGTGTAAATGTGTATATAACATAATGACATTTTGCCATGTTAGTCATTAGGAAGCAAGACAGTGTTGTTACTAAATCAAGTGGCAATTTCACAGCTAAAATTTCTACCATGGTATTTAAAGTACATGTATGGCCGCCCATGTCAGAATGGTCTTGAGTTCTAGACTTCTCAAACACTAGTGGCTGCTCCCTGTTCCAATGGGTTACTTTCTCCTCAGAAACAGATGCATTACATGGCCACCCAACCCTGATTTAGAGAACTGCGACTCGCTAATTTAGAATTAGGACTGGATCAGTCAAAAGATGTGGAGGCAAATATCTTCTGAATAAAGCAAGTGATGCAGGTAGCATGCATCCACTGTGTATTAGCTACAGCACGGGAATTGATGGTCTTAGTCCCCAGCAAGATAAGATAAAACTACCATTTATGTTAATTGTTCCACTTCTTTGCAAGACAGTCACATCCATTTACTAGAGCTCTCGGTAAACATTCAGAACTTTTGATAAAACTGCTGTGCAAATATCAACAGGCAGCAACACAGATTAAAGACTAAGATAATACTGTCCAGGAATTGAAATGCTGATGAGTGGAGAGTCCTGATTAGCTTATCCTGGCCTATAATAAAAGTCTTGCAATGCCAGAGGATATGTGCCCACAAAGCTTTATATTAATAAGCCAAATGAAGACATTAAGATTGATAACTCGCATAGCTTTTAGTTATGACTTTTTTACATTCTTTGTTTAGAAGCCAAGCTGTAGCAAACAATACTTATTTTTAACTGATCCCTACTTTCTACAACAGGACCCTCGTGAAGGACACAATCTCCTGAAATAGAATTTAAAAACTCCTCTTCTGGATTCTGGAGGCTGCCTGGGGCTTGGCCAGCCAGAGGTGTAAATTAGAGCAGTCTCAGGGCAACTCTATGGGTATGTCTACACTGGCAAGTTTCTGCGCAACAAGTTACACCACTTTTATTAAAGCACTGGAATTAAACCGCTGTTGCATGTTCACACTGTGCTCCTTGTGACACTGGAGCGCATCCACATTAGCAGCTCTTGCAACGGCAAAGAGAGCAGTGCATTGTGGTAGCTAACCCACTGTGCAGCTGGCAGCATGGTGCTTTGGGAAGGGTTTGCAATGCCTCATGGGGCAGGCACAGCGTCACACGATGCAGGTTTCCTAGTTGCATTGTTCCATGGGTATCCTACTACATTGCTGCTTTTCAACTGAAGTGGAGGGGGAGGGCAGAGTGTGTGACAGGGAGTGTGTGTGTGTATGGGGGGGGAAGAGACAGTATGTTTTGGGGGACAGAGAGTGTGTCAGCATGCTGTCTTGTAAGCTCAGACAGCGACAGGAAGCAACCAGTTCTGAGGCAGGGGGAGGGGGAAACCCTGACATCAGCCCCCGCCTCCCTCCCCAGCTCTCTCTGCACAGCACTCTCTCTCTCTCTCACACACACACACACACAGACACACACACCCCTCTGTGTTCAACAGCATGAGCATTCCACATTAATAGTTCGCTTTGTGTCCTGGAGCAGATCAGCACAGCACGCAAGGGCTGTCAGAAACGGAGCTGTGAAAGGGGAGGGGCGCATGTCTTCAGGGCAACCAGCCAAGTTCAAAACAATGAGCACAGCAGCCACTTGAGGGATTATGGGACACTTCCAGAGGCCAACTGATTGCTTTCTGCGCTGTAATCTGTTTACACTGCCAATACAGCGCTGTAGCCTCTGCACTTTAAGGCTTACAACTCTCCTCAAGGTGGTTTTTTTGCAACACTGCAATTGAGGAGTTTCTGCACATAAAGTGGCTTGGCAGTGTGTACACCTCGGGAGTTACACCGCAGAAAGCTGCTTTACTGCGCAGAAACTTGCCAGCATAGGTGCCAACTCCGTGGGTGCTCTGGGGCTGGAGCACCCACAGGGAAAAATTGGTGGGTGCTCAGCACCCACCGGCAGCTCCCCGCCCCCCCGCCCAGCTCACCTCCACCTCCGCCTCCTCCCCTGAGCGCCCCCCGTGCCCGCTTTTCCCCCCTCGCTCCCAGCGCTTGCGCCGCAAAACAGCTATTTTGTGCGGCTGGGAGGGAGGGGGAACGCGGCACGCTCGGGGAAGAGGCGGGGTCGGGGCGGGGATTTGGGGAAGGGGTCCAATAGGGGCAGGGAGGGGACGGAGTTGGGCGGGGACTTTGGGGAAGGGGTTGGAATGGGGGCGGAGCAAGGAAAGGGTGGAGTTGGGGCGGGGCCAGGGACTGGGGGGTGTGAGCACCCACCGGCGCCGGGGAAAGTTGGCACCTATGCTTGCCAGTGTAGACAAGGCCTAACTCTTGTGCTACCCATGACCCTAAGGACAATGGGCAGCTGAGAATTGTTGGAGTTCAGGGAATGGTAGCAGCCCCCTCTCTCCTTCAGCATGTCTCCTTCCTTCTATCCACTCATCATGGTCCCAGTTCCCCCCTGTATTGGGAGCTATGAGAGGAACTGGCATAGAACAACTACTTCAGCTTCACGTCAATGCGGAGCCCCAATACACAGCAGGTATTCTCTGCACCCCTCTCTACCCCTCTCCTCCCCCTCCCCCCCCGCTTTATCTGTGGAGCAAAAGAGAGAAGCACTAGTACTACAGAGATCCAGGCCTTCTGAATCCATCTCACAGGGAAAGGCCTGCTCTAGAATTGCTAAATACCTCACTCATGCAATCTAGATTTAATACTTCAATTGCAACACTTATGGTTAAGCTTTATTCCCATATTAACTTGTTACCAGGCTTATGTCTAGTAATCTAAGCAGAGATATTAATTATCAGGAAATAATTACAGTGTGCTTCCTTCAAAGTAAAAATGATAAAACATGGTAACTCCTTGTGACCGCGTACCCCATAAGGCTTTATGGGGGGGTGTTTATAAATGTATGTATGATATAACTGAAATATGTTTTGTGCTGCCTGTGCCATGTAACATATCTCCGTAAAGGTTATGGTCTACTATATCTATTCATCCTTTGTACTTCTATACCATTTTCTACTTGAGGTTAAGAATATGGGCTGTATGCTTGCTTGATTTCTAAGTAAGCTTGGTGAGGCATTTGGTCAGCTTCTTTAGGAAGGAATTTGCCAGGTTAAGTACCTGATCAGGAAACACTTGGGGAACAATGCATCTTGGAATGCTCCAATCCACATAAGAAGTCTTCCTGGAGACATGCACGATACCATGTGGACAATGGCGTCGGCCTGTAAAGACTGAGTCATGCAGGGGCAGGTGACTTGCCCAGGTGCCTCCAAAACTCCATCTTGGAGCTGGACTTTGCATAGGAGGGAGGAGGGGGGTCTCCTCCCACAAGAGAGAGCCTATTTAAGCCTGGGGGAGACCCCTCCATTTTGTCTTCAGCTGGCTAAAGAAGGAGCCTCTCTACCCCCCCAGGATACTTGAAAGAAACTGAAACAAAAGACAGACTACAGGGGTTGTGAGAGATTGCTGGACCCAGGCTAAAGGGAGAGTAGCCTGTAAAAGGGAGCATTCTGGAACTGGTGAGGAACTTATCTGTATTTAGTTTGATTAGGCATAGATTTGCGCATTTTATTTTATTTTGCTTGTGACTTACTTTGTTCTGTCTGTTACCACTTTGAACCACTTAGATCCTACTGTCTGTATTTAATAAAATCACTTTTTATTTAGTAATTTACTCAGAGTATGTATTAATACCTGGGGGAGCAAACAACTGTGCATATCTCTCTATCAGTGTTATAGAGGGTGAACAATTTATGAGTTTGCCCTGCATGAGCTTTATGCAGGGTAAAACGGATTTATCTGGGTTTAGACCCCATTGGGAGTTGGGCATCTGAGTGCTAAAGACAAGCACACTCCTGTGAGCTGGTTTTCAGGTAAACTTGCAGCTTTGGGACAAGTGATTCAGACCCTGAGTCTTTGTTAGAGCAGACTGGAGTGTCTGGCTCAGCGAGACAGGGTGCTGGAATCCTGAGCTGGCAGGGAAAACAGAAGCAGGGGTAGTCTTTGCACATTGGGTGGCAGCTCTCAAGGGGGTTTCTGTGATCCAACCCGTCACAGTGGCGTAGTCGAGCAGGATCTGTGCACAGCTGATTGCTTTGAGATACTGGTAGTGATTTTAAGTGAGTTTTAAGTGTGGTGGCTGGAGAACAGACAAAGTGGTTACTGGTTTGTTATTTTCTGTTTGCTTATTTCGGGAAAGGGAAGTAGGGACAGAAAAGGAAGCAAAATAAGTAAGACGGAAGATCAGAAGAAACTAAAACTGCACAGGGTACAAATTGCCCAGAAAAGCTGAACGCTGGGCACTGTGAAAGTCTTGGTTAACTAAGAATCCCCTGAGCTAAGTGCATCTCAGTTTCAGTGAACTGCAGAGGGGTTGTGGCCCAGCCCAAGAAAGCAGGAAAATGAGTACTAGTGATCTCAGTTTCAGTGAACTGCAGAGGGATTGTAGCCCAGCACAAGAAAGCAGGACAATGAGTACTAGTGACGCTGCTAATAAACTAAAGCTGGCCAGGCTGGTAGCAAAAGAGAAAGAAAATGAACATAAGAGACAGTTGGAACTAAGACAATTAGAAATTAGTGCCAGGGAGGCAGAACATGCAAGGGAAGAGGCTGCCCACAAGAGAGCTATGGAGGCGGAGGCAGCGAGGGCAGCAGCGAGAGCGGAGGCAGAACATGCAAGGGAAGAGGCTGCCCACAAGAGAGCTATGGAGGCGGAGGCAGCGAGAGCGGAGGCAGAAACAGCTGCCCACGAGAGGGCTATGGAGGTGGAGGCAGCGAGGGAGCGAGCGGAGGCAGCGAGGGAGCGAGCGGCGGCAGCGAGGGCGGAGGCAGAGGCAGCTGCCCAGGAGAGGGCTATGGAGGCCCAGAGGGAGGCCCAGAAACATGAACTGACTGTTATGGAGTCGAGGAGACAAAACCCTCCCCCGGCTGGCTCCGCTTCCCCAAAAATCCACAAATGGGAGCGACTATGTCCACAGTATGACGAGTCCAGCGATATCGCCAAATATTTCATCACCTTTGAGAGACTGTGCACCCTCCATGCCATCCCTGAAGATCAGAAGATGACCACATTGATAGCAAAATTGTCTGGCAGAGCTCTGGACATATTCAATAAGATGCCCATTGATGATGCTTCAAACTATGGTAAATTTAAGGAACTGGTTTTGAAACAGTTTCAGGTTACACCTGAAACCTACAGGGTTAAATTCAGGAGCCTTAAGAGGGGATCTGGATTAAGTAATGTGGCTTATGCCAATGAAATGAGAGATTTGGTAGATAAATGGGTGCGGGGGAGAGGCATTACCAGCTTTGAAGGGATGTGTGATCTGGTTACTCAGGAACACTTCCTGAATATGTGCAGTGATGAGGTAAAACAGTATTTGTGGGACAAAAAGGTAAATGCAGTGGGTGAATTAGCTGAGTATGCTGACTCTTATGAACAAGCACAAGCTGCAATCAAACATAAACCACTGGTGGAGGGGTATAAGGTTGGGGGAAAGCAGAATCACCGTTTTACCCCTGGGTCTGGGAAAAAGGAGGCTGGGCAGTCACCCCCCCATTCTCCTGTTACTCGTCCCAAATTTCCTGCACAAGCAGGGGATCCCAGACGGTGCTTTCGCTGCAATTCCCCAGGGCACCTGAGGAGTAGCTGCCCCAAATTGAAGGAGAATAAACCTCCCTTGTCCCATGTTAGCTCGGTTGCCTTCAGCCCTGAGGCCCCAGAGGGCACCCCCACCTCTTATCACACCAGCTTGGTGGACATGGGGCCCAGTGAAGCGGACAGGGAACACATCAAGGTTGTCAAGATCGATGGCATGGAGTGTCTGGGATGGAGGGATACGGCGGCTCAGTTCTCTCTGGTTCGACCAAGTGTGGTCCCAGATGCTAGTGTTCTGACGGGGCAGACGACCCACATTAAGGGGGTGGGGCCGCAGAGGTTCCCTGTGCCCCTGGCTAAGGTTCATGTGGAATGGGAAGGTATGGAAAGGGATTTACTGGTGGGGATGCTCGAGGACATCCCCGCGGACATGTTGCTGGGAAATGATTTTTTCAGCAGAACTAGGACTGTTAGTGTGGTAACTCGCAGCATGAAGAAAGGCTGTGAGGGGGAGGCTGTTCCGGCTGATGACTGTAGGTCTGATGCAGCTGAACAGCCAACACCTCCTGCCCCTGGGAACATGGTGGTGGGTGACTCAGAGGGAGTCCCCAGGGATGGGGCGGGGACCTTGGAACCCATAGAGTTGGGGGAGGGTCTCATTGACAGAACAGTGCAGGGAGGTGGGGTACTTCCAAATATGGGAGAGGCAGAGCCAGGCCTCTTTCTGGCTGAGGACAACAGGCTCCCAGGGGTGGGGGCAGGGGAGATGCAGTCAGTGCCCAGGGACGCTATCTCAAGGGTTGTCTGTCAGGAATTTGCAGCTAAACAAAGGGCGGACCCCTCCCTTGAAAGTATAAGAAAGTGTATCTCGGAGGGAACTCCAGGAAGGGAGGGGGGGGAGAAGTTTTTTGAAGAGGACGGGAAACTGTACAGGCAGGCCCCTGTAGGGAAAAACCAGGGTCCCGGGCAACCCTATAAGCAGTTGGTTGTACCCAGCCAACACCGGGGGGAATTAGTGCTGGTAGCGCATGACGGTCCCTTTGCTGGTCACTTGGGGGTACAGAGAACATATGACAGGCTGAGGAGGAATTTCTACTGGCCAGGGATACAGAATGATGTGAGGGATTATTGTAGGACTTGTGCGGTGTGTCAGGAGAGGAAGAAGCCGGGGGGACCCCAAAAGGCTCCGCTTCGTCCCTTGCCCATCATCCAGGAGGCATTCCAAAGGGTGGCAATAGACATAGTGGGCCCTATGCCACGCCCCACCCGGAGAGGGAACAAGTATATCTTGGTGGTAGTAGACTTCGCCACTCGGTACCCTGAGGCAATTGCACTGTCTAACATAGAAGCCGAGACAGTGGCAAGAGCCCTGCTCACCATATTCAGCAGAGTGGGCTTCCCTAAGGAAATTTTGTCAGATCGGGGGGCAAACTTTATGTCGCAGTTGTTCAATGAGCTATGGAAGGTGTGTGGAGTGAAACAGCTTAAGACGGCCCCCTACCACCCCCAGGCCAATGGGCTGGTGGAAAGATTCAATGGGACCCTAAAATCCATGCTGGGGATGTATGCCAAAAAAAGGGGCCAAAGTTGGGATGAACTATTACCGTTCCTGCTGTATGCCTACAGGGAGGTACCCCAAGAGTCCACAGGCTTTTCTCCATTTGACCTTCTGTATGGGAGGAAAGTGAGGGGACCCCTCGATCTCATCAGAGATACCTGGGAAGGATGCAACACGGTAAGGGAGGAACCTGTGACTGAGTATGTCCAGAGGTTCAGGAGGGAGTTGAAAGACATGATGGAGATTGTACAAAACAACCTCCAGAGCAGTCAGGCCAAGCAAAAGGCGTGGTATGATAAAAATACTTGTAAACGCACTTTTGATGTAGGAGATTTGGTCATGGTACTCGGCCCTGCCAAAAAGTTCAAGATGCAAAACTCCTGGGAGGGGCCCTTTGAAGTGGTGGAAGTGGCGAATGAGGACACCTATAAAGTTAAAAAGCCCCTGGATGGTGCGGTACCCCAATTGGTACATGTAAACAGACTCAAGGCCTATCACAGCAGAGTGGCCGAGGTAAACATGATCTGTTGCGTCGAAGGGGAAACTGAGGCACACCCACTCACTGATCTGATGGCTGAATGCCAAGACGGGTCGTCCCTTGAAAGTATAGAAATCTGTAGTGAGCTGACACCACTCGAAAGGAGGGAAGCATTGTCAACACTGCAGAAGTACAGTGAGGTATTTTCCAACAAACCAGGGAGGACGCACTTGCTGTCCCATAGGATCCTCACAAAAGGGGCTCAACCTCCTCCTTCCAGGCCTTATAGGGCCACCGGCAAGGTGAAGGAGCAAATTCAGGCTGAGATACAAAGCATGTTGGACTTGGGGGTGATTAAGGATTCCGACAGTGCATGGGCTTCCCCTGTGGTCTTGGTCCCCAAAAGAGATGGCACCGTTAGATTTTGTGTAGACTATAGAAAACTCAATGCTGTCACTGTAACAGATGCATACCCCATGCCAAGAATTGATGACATGCTGGATGTGCTGAGCCAAGCCAAGTACCTTAGTACCTTTGATCTGACCAAAGGTTACTGGCAGATCCCTCTGGAGGGAGAGGCGCAACAAAAATCAGCTTTTATCACGGACATAGGGCTCTATGAATTCACAGTGTTACCTTTTGGTCTGGTAAATGCGGGTGCCACCTTCCAGAGACTGGTCAACAGAGTGTTAAATGGCTTGCAGCATTATGCTAGGGCATATATAGATGACATTGCTGTATTCAGCAACACCTGGGGTGACCACAGAGAGCACCTGGAAGTCGTGCTATCAAAGCTCAAAGAGGCTGGGCTAACTGTGAAGCCCTCCAAGTGCAAGATAGGGGCAGCCAAAGTCCCTTATCTGGGGCACTGGGTAGGGGGGGGTAAAATATCCCCCGACCCTCTTAAGGTGGAAGCCATCGTGAAATGGCCTGTACCCCAGACTAAAAGGCAAGTCCAATCCTTCATAGGCTTGGCAAACTATTACAGGAGGTTTGTGGTGGGGTTCAGTGACGTTGTGTCCCCAATCACGGACTTATGTAAAAAGCATCAACCTAATAAGGTCATTTGGTCAGAGGCATGCCAAGAAGGCTTCAACAAGGTAAAAGCACTCCTGTCCGCGAAGCCTGTGCTGGCCAGCCCTGACTTCGAAAAGCCTTTTGAGTTGTGCACTGACGCGTCAGACACAGGGTTGGGTGCTGTGCTGATGCAGACAGGGGAAGACAGTAAGAAGCATCCCATTGCCTTCCTGAGCAAAAAACTGTCCCCGGCAGAACAGAATTACTCTGTTATAGAGAAGGAATGCTATGCCATTGTGTGGGCCGTCAAACAATTAAGACCTTACCTTTTTAATAGGAGGTTCAGAATTCTGACTGACCATTCACCTTTAGTATGGCTTCACCGAACTAAGGGCACCAACTCCAAACTGCTACGCTGGAGCCTGGTCCTACAGGAGTTTGACATGGAGATTACTCATATTAAAGGAAAGGAGAACTGGGTAGCAGATGCCCTGTCCAGAAAAGAGGAACTTTAGGTATACTGCCTCCGCCATGGACAGTGTCCAAGTCTCTGGCAGTAAGTTCAGGGGGAGGGTGTGACCGCGTACCCCATAAGGCTTTATGGGGGGGTGTTTATAAATGTATGTATGATATAACTGAAATATGTTTTGTGCTGCCTGTGCCATGTAACATATCTCCGTAAAGGTTATGGTCTACTATATCTATTCATCCTTTGTACTTCTATACCATTTTCTACTTGAGGTTAAGAATATGGGCTGTATGCTTGCTTGATTTCTAAGTAAGCTTGGTGAGGCATTTGGTCAGCTTCTTTAGGAAGGAATTTGCCAGGTTAAGTACCTGATCAGGAAACACTTGGGGAACAATGCATCTTGGAATGCTCCAATCCACATAAGAAGTCTTCCTGGAGACATGCACGATACCATGTGGACAATGGCGTCGGCCTGTAAAGACTGAGTCATGCAGGGGCAGGTGACTTGCCCAGGTGCCTCCAAAACTCCATCTTGGAGCTGGACTTTGCATAGGAGGGAGGAGGGGAGTCTCCTCCCACAAGAGAGAGCCTATTTAAGCCTGGGGGAGACCCCTCCATTTTGTCTTCAGCTGGCTAAAGAAGGAGCCTCTCTACCCCCCCAGGATACTTGAAAGAAACTGAAACAAAAGACAGACTACAGGGGTTGTGAGAGATTGCTGGACCCAGGCTAAAGGGAGAGTAGCCTGTAAAAGGGAGCATTCTGGAACTGGTGAGGAACTTATCTGTATTTAGTTTGATTAGGCATAGATTTGCGCATTTTATTTTATTTTGCTTGTGACTTACTTTGTTCTGTCTGTTACCACTTTGAACCACTTAGATCCTACTGTCTGTATTTAATAAAATCACTTTTTATTTAGTAATTTACTCAGAGTATGTATTAATACCTGGGGGAGCAAACAACTGTGCATATCTCTCTATCAGTGTTATAGAGGGCGCACAATTTATGAGTTTGCCCTGCATGAGCTTTATGCAGGGTAAAACGGATTTATCTGGGTTTAGACCCCATTGGGAGTTGGGCATCTGAGTGCTAAAGACAAGCACACTCCTGTGAGCTGGTTTTCAGGTAAACTTGCAGCTTTGGGACAAGTGATTCAGACCCTGAGTCTTTGTTAGAGCAGACTGGAGTGTCTGGCTCAGCGAGACAGGGTGCTGGAATCCTGAGCTGGCAGGGAAAACAGAAGCAGGGGTAGTCTTTGCACATTGGGTGGCAGCTCTCAAGGGGGTTTCTGTGATCCAACCCGTCACACTCCTCTTTTGCACAATCTCACTCCAGGGGAGTTCATCTAAATCCTGAATGAACCCTTTGTGAGCTGTGAGAAGCTACATAGTAAACATAGCTAGTAGACAGCTATTGCTGTAAATCAGAGGTTCTCAAACTGTGGTCCGTGGACCACCAGTGGTCTGCGAGCTCCATTCCCTCTAAGGTACGTGCCTGGGCAGCAGCACACAACAGAATGAAGGGCCACCCACCTAATTAGTGCAGGCATGGCTCCACTAATTGGGTGCCTGGAGAAGATGCACATGTAAGGTGAGGTGGTGGCCTTGGGGGGAACAGGGGGTAGGTGGAGGGGGCAGTGGGGTGAGAAGAGGGGATGGGGGAATTTGGGACGTGCAGGGCTGCGGCGGCCAGAGAAAGAGGCGACTATCCCCAGCTCCAGGGCTGCGGCTGCTGGGGATAGACGGCCCTCCTTCCCAGCCTCAGCTCTGTGGCGAGGGAGAGAGGGCACATGCATCGCATTAGAAAGGTAAAACTACTGATATGAAAATATGCGTTGTGTGCTTTTATTTGTAGAACCAAAAAAGTTAATTATTATTAAGTTTTTTTTATATAGCGCTTTTATCCAAAGCACTTTACAATAGTTAGCTAATGGTATAAACATTTGGAAAGATCATTAACTGGTCCGCCAAGCAATTTTCAAGTGGTCTGCAGAAAAAAAAGTTTGAAAACCACTGCTGTAAATGGTTGGGAATATATTGTTCAAATGTTTAAAGGCTGGGTCAAGGTAAAGTGGCTGAGTTACTCAGGCGCAGGGCAAGTTTTCCCTGATACACATTGTCCTAGGAAATAATCAATGTGAGTCAACTCTGATTTTGACAAAAGGTGAAAAAAAATCTTGGATTTACTGAACCAGATTGTTGGAAAAATCAACAGGAAGGGGCAAAATCTTCTGCAGTATGGTTGAAGCTCCAAGAATCATGTGGTAAATGCCAAAAGGACCTCTGCATCCTTCCCTCCCACATGACAGGGTGCAGAAGCTGTGGGAAGAAAGTTCAGTGAAGAAACCAAGTAGGGTCTGAGGCTCAACCAAAAACAACCACCAGTTAAACAACTTCTATTCTTGCAGCTCCAGGGCCCCTTCTCCTTAGGAACCATGGCTCTTCCAGGAACTGTACAGCCATTGGCTGTTCACTCCCTAAAGGGGGCTGAAGGCATGGAAAAGAAATGAATACCTCTTGGAGCACCACCAATTCCAAGTATATTTCCACAATGAAGTCTGCCTGACCTCCAGCTGATCCCTGGCTCTGCCTTCCTGTCTAAGACCTAGAATATCCCACCCTGATTAGGTGCACACACACGTTTCACTAGATTGTGCCCATGTGAAGTGTGGAAAGCAAGGTAGATATTAAAAATTATTGGCAATGAACTGATAGAAATTCCAAGTCATATACTGATAATGGATGCAGTGAAGCCATCTCATGCAAGAGTTTTTCTTGTGCTCACCTTTGAAATTTGATATTTTTGTTACTGAGTTATTAGATCTCTTGTATGTTTTCAGCAATTGCTATCCTAGCAAAAGCAAGCCTATCAAAAAGAACATTAACAAGCTATTCCTATGTGTGGCATAAATACTGTATTGACACTCCAATTTCTCTCTCCAGTTTTTATGTATTTGGAAAGTACCCACAGGGAGAAAGTGGAAGTCATTAATTTAATCCAGTTCCTGGCCCATACATCTCCCTGGAATAACTACAAGCCCAGCCTGATGTGGAAGCAATGCTGTGCATTGCTGTAACACTAGATATTATAACTCACCCATGTCAGGTTTTTCAAAGCTTTAAGTGTTTCATTTTTGCCTTAACTCATCATTTTGTATGATCAGATGTTAAATCAGAACATAATATGATCAGATATCCAGTTTCAGATGTCCAGCACAGTAACAGCTCATTTTTAAAGCTTTGAGAATTTTTTATATATTTAGATCATTAACTGATACTTCAAAAATATTGTCTTTGTAATCTTATTATGCTGATGTATCATTGCTGCAGTGCATCGTAGACCATTCTATTACCAATTACTTTAAAAGCTTAATACAATTCATTCTTTAGTATAAAAAATGGTTTTACACCTCTACCCCGATATAACGCTGGCCTCGGGAGCTAAAAAATCTTACCGCGTTATAGGTGAAACTGCGTTATATCGAGCTTGCTTTGATCCACTGAAGCGTGCAGCCCCACCCCCCCGGAGTGCTGCTTTACCAGGTTATATCCGAATTCGTGTTATATAGGGTCGCGTTATATCAGGGTAGAGGTGTATATATAAAAGAATTAGAGATATAATGTATAAGTGGAGGAATATCAGAACCGGGCTAGCTTTTCAAAATCACGTCCTCAAAAACTAGAAAATATATTAACAAAACTGCATGCAAAAAAATCATCATAATGGTTGAAAAAAAATCAAGCACTGGTTTCCAAAAATGTCTCGTTAAGGTTGAAATGTTATATCTTAAAACATGCGCTCTATAGTATTAAAAAAAATGTTGCAACATAATGTCATCAAATGCAAAGTAGAACTCTTTGCAGAACTTTATATAAAGATTATATGTAGTGTCCTGTAACCTGTTTTAGTTGACTTCATTTTTTTGGACACTCAGATGCTATAGTGATGAGTGCTATATGTGTACCTGGATAGAAAGATAAGCTTCAATGAGGCCTACAGTACAATCTATGCTAAATTTCAGTTCAGTAGTTTTAAAGCTATAAATTACCCTGAAGCATTACCTTGGGCATTTGGTTGGTTTTGTTTTTTAAAGAAAGACAAAAATTTCAAATGGAGCTTGTGATTTCCATGTTTTGGAACTATTTGGCTTGATGCCTCCTGTACATTCAGGAAGATATACCTATGGGGTGAAATCCTGGCCCCATTGAAATAAATGGCAAAACTTCCATTGACTTCCATAGAGCAGGATTTCACCATTGGGGCAGATCCTCAGCTGATGTAAATGCCCAAAGCCCCAAATCAAAAATTTACAAGCTGAAAACTTGTCCTGTAATTTTGAATATGTCAGCTTCCATTGTCAAAGGCTAGAGCTGAGAACATCACACATTTTAAACCCATATAAATGCCACATAAATATTTGGCAGTAGCTAAAATAAGATACTCAGGAATTATAGATAAAGCTAAATAGAATTTATGATAAAACTAGCCCAGTTAGGCAGCAGTCATTACTGTTCAGTATCATTAGGCTAAATCACTTTCCTCGGAGACAGTCAAATAAAGTAACCATCATGATTCAGCAATTAGGCAGAGTACACTGTAATAACATTTACATGTAGTTGGCACCTGCCATGCCAATGCCCTTTACACATTATTAGAGATGACAAATATCACAAAAATATGCTAGTGACTAGTCACATGAATTTAAAAATGAATTGGTGTGGCTGAGATCACACCCTATATGTTACAGTTGTGAATGCTAGTTGAAAACAAAGTTTTAAAGTTGCATGTTTGAGAATTCATTCTAGAACTGGCACACTTCATATGGTAGGACGCTGCTTGATACAGCGAGGGGACAAGGTTCCCTTACACATTCTACTTGTCTTCAGCTATATAATAACTCCATTTGAAATGTATATTCATTGCATACTAACAGTATGTGTTTCCTCCTCCTTGAGAGCCCCTGGACCAGACATGCATGTGAATCATCAGAATATCTGCAGTCACACTAGCTAGGATAAAAATGTATAAGATATAAACACTCATGCTTCAGGATAGAAAAGAACTACTAACTGTCTGAGATTAGGAAGAAACAATAGCATAATTTCCCATTATGGGGCTTGCATCTTCCTCTGAGGCATCTGATACAGGGCATTGGGAAGCCCCCCAGTGGATATGTGGATAATGTTCTGACAGATCACAGGTAATCTGGTCACTCCAGCCTGGAAGTGGTTATTGATATTCCTTGTGAATCAGGAAACTGGACACTCGATCTGCCATAGGGATATGTTTGAACTAAGGTCCCAAAGTAGATACACCTACACCTACTTTCTACTTGGGGGGAAAAAAAAGATTCCTCACCTCCCTTCTCCCAACCCCTGGAGCCACGATATTCTCCTGTTTAGTTTATTGGTATACATCATTTAATTCGTGACTATGCACACTTCAGTCATAACTTGTGATCCAATGGGAGTTTTTTCACTAACTTCATTGGGCATTGGATCAGGCCCTTAATAAGACAACCACACAAAATAATGTTTTCTGTTTTGTGATCATCTATGACACAGTAATGGAATGTGTTAATTTTAGACTCAGAAAGGCACTTCCTTTGAAAGTACTTGGCCTGTTACAACTCCATTGACTTGAATAGACTTACAGCAGGCATGAATTTAGCCTTAGGATATAGGTTGTGGCAAAATGTTTATTAATGTCCTGTCTCACGACAACGGTAATAGTGGATAGAGCAGTGGACTGGGACTCAGGAGACCTGGATTCTATTCCTGGGTCAGTCCCTGGTCTGCTGGGTGACCTTGGGAGAGTCAAGTCACCACTCTATGCCTCAGTTTCCTCATCTGTAAAATGGGGATAATGAGGCTTACATCATTTGTTAAGTGCTTTGACAAACACTATATATGAGCTAGGTGGTATTATTATACTGTCACTGTAAATCTATTGCAGGCATTCATATGGGATGCATGATCTTCCACATCTCACAATTTTCTGTTTCCCTGAAAGTATATATTTCTCTGAATTCATTGCTGATTGCCTCTCAGGATATAAGCTAGTTAAATTAAATCATGAAATTGAATCTGTGGACAGTAGTGAAAATATATGGTAGTGGAAAAAGGCCTTGGCCCCTTCCTCAAGAAAACATGACAAAAACATCAAGTTTAACCTTGCTGACTATGAATCAATTATAGTAAAGAAGAATAGTTAAAAAGTAACTCTGGCAACATGACAGTGAAGACCTAGCAGTCATACAGGTGGACTTTACCCCACACAGATTTGATGAATGTAGATCTGCCACCAGCCGGCTGGCTGATAACTAAGGATAAGCTTATAAAAGAGGGTGAGTATTACAAACTTCATGGCTTATATGCATCTCTCAAAAGAACACATGTGGACTCTTACTTTCCACCTGTGCCTGGTTTCTCTGAGCTGATGCCTATATTTTCCAGACACCAAATTATTATTATTACAAAACTCAGCACCTCTTAGTTATTGTAGCTTTTTATGTAAAACACTCCAGCCTTCTGATGCTACAATTTCATTAACTTCATTACTAATGAAAATGCTGAAAAGCCTTTGAATATAATGGAAAAGCCATAAGCAAGATAATTGTATTGACTTGAACCAGGGCCGGCTCTGGCTTTTTGGCTGCCCCAAGCAAAAAAAAAACCCCCCAAAAAATGGGGCGGCCGGAGCGCAGGTGCAGGGGGACCGGCTGGGGGCGTGGGGGGAGCGGGCGGGAGAGAGAGAGAAGGGGGCTGCCACGCGGCCCCTCCCGCTGCGCTGCTGCCTGCCGCGAGGGATCCGCTCTGGTCGGCGGGGAGGGAAGGAAGAGGACTGCCCTGCAGGGCACTCTGGTTCTCCGCGCCGCCGCCACCTACCGGGTGGCCGGAGCAGAACAAACAAACAAAACAAAAACAAAAAAACAAAAAAAAAGCGGCTGTGCCGCCCTAGGATTGGGCAGAATGCCGCCTCGAACAATCTGCCGCCCCAAGCACCAGCTTGCTCAGCTGGTGCCTGGAGCCGGCCCTGACTTGAACTGATTCATAACTACAGGGATGAAAGGCAGTACTCAGTACGTACTGAGCTCTCCGCCATCAGGGTAGCATTGGCATTGTTTTATGCAACACAGCTTCACACATGTGCTGGTGACCTTTGCTTTGACTAGGTGCAGGCTCTAGTATAAAAATATTCATTGTGGTCCTGACGTCAAATATTAAGTTACAAATAGATTGGCAGATCAGAAGAAGAGATTTGCTTCTGTGGAATAAGTAGGGAAGGCATTTACCAATATGTTCTCCTTGTAGCATTCTGTGAGAAGAAATACTACTTTCTAACTCAGCTAGCAAAGTCTAAATCTAGTATCTCTCTGCACACACAAAGTACCAGAGAGAATATTTAAGGGGTCTTTGGTTTTGAACAATGGCTCCTATGATATGCACTATAGCTTGATGACACACCTGCTGCTCTGCTCTAGCTTTCCATGGAGACTGTAGGAACATGAGCCCCCATTAGGCCTGAGTGAACTATAGATTTAAATTAAGTTGGGATTTTAGCATGAGTGATAGGCCCAAAGCATATGCTTAAAAAGAATGAACTCAAGAGAAAGGAAAGTTGTTTGTGTTAAACTTGAAATGACTCTGGAAATACCAGTGATATCTTATTTAAGGTTTGGGCTGAGCAATGAAGAAAACATGGTTAATTGGGCACCAGGTGTAGTATATAATTGGTTAGAAATCCTTAGTCCAGTAGTTGGGAAAAAATACGGCAAAGTAATATAAGGGGAAAAAATCTTGGAGAGCAGAGTGCAGCCCTAAACTGCTTCAGCCGACGTTAGCTAACGTCCAATAAAGAGTATAAAAGGGGTTGTCAGAACTTTTACTTACCCCTCTGGAGCCATGTCATGATGTCTCCTGGGCCTGCTCCAGTTCCGAGTATTCAGTCAATGCTGGTAACTGTATTGTTGCTAGAATATATGGGTGTATATGCGTATAATGATATTTTGGATGTAACCAACACTAAGTGTCTAACAAAGGAATGCTTGTGTGGAAGCTGAGTCATGGTAAAACCTTAATCAACTTATTCGGGTAATTATTTCCAACAGAGACTAAATATAGGACATAAGCAGAAATGTGCATTATGGAAATCTAAGTGGGAGAGAATACCCAGTCAATTCATTCTGTAATTCTCATGGCTATAATCATAGCAGTTTTTCTTGCAAGGGAGTGGTTGTCATTCTGATCACCAAGGTGAATTATTTGTATTATCATGGCATCTAGGAGCCCCAGGACTCCATGGTGCTAGGCGCTGTACAAACACAGAACAACAAGACAGTCCCTTGTGATAACATTTGAATAAGAGGCAAACCACAGACATATTGCTTTGGACAACCAAATGTGCTATCACAGACCCTCGGAACCATACTATTCTCCAAGATTCAGACTAAAATTTTTTTTTTTTACTAAATAAGATATTGACTAGACCAATCTGTCACTTCATTGTATCCAGTAGAAAAAGCATTTGAGGCCCCAATCCTGCAAACACTTATACTTGGGCTTAATTTAAACCATGCAAGTAGTCCCACTGGCTTCAAACATATACTTAAAGGACAGAGTTTTCAAGGCATTTAGGAACATAAAGATACAAATAGGTGACACAGAGAATTTTCAGAAGCACCTAGGTGCCTGTCTCCCACTGATTTCAACTGAATAGTCTGTGTGAGCTAACGTAATCTGATGAGCAGACCTGATCACAGTAAAATGAATATAAAGGGCCCAAATCTCATTTACACTGTCTCTTTACACCTTTTTAGCAGTGTAAAGTGGCCTTAATGTGGGCGTAAGTGTGAATTATATAGACTATAAGTGTCTTTTACAAAGCTAAGCAGTATAAAGGAGCTTTAGTGTACCTGAGAATCAGGCCCTAACTATTTAGTTTATCACTACAGTTCTTTTTTATTCTGTTTTTTAAATTTTGTACGAGCCATGAAAATTACTGGTAGATGCAATGTCTAAATCTAAAGACAGAAATTGAACCAAATGCTTTACTACTCTTCCCAGACATAATTAACTAGAAAGAAGATGCAAAACCAGACCAGCAATAATGCAACATGGTAGCACAAGGGGGCTCCTACTTTTAGATTTTAGCGCTGTCCCTTACTCTTAGGCTGGCAGAAGCTGGAGGCAAAGTGATCCAGAGTGGGGAAGCAGGAGCAACTAATTCTCTACTGACCTCACGTCAACAGATAGCATTGATGAGCTCCAGCAGGAAGGATGGTCCAGTTCAGGATTTACATTAATAATATGAAGGGAGGAGAAAAAGGGCTAAGCGGCAGGACCCTGAAAAAACCTTCTCCACATGGGGGAGAATAGGAGGCTGTGAAGAGGAGTATGCCCTGGAGCTTTTACACTCTCCATCAAGGCTGCTTCAACTGCTATTTCTCAGAAGATCACCTTAATGAGATCACAGTAAATAAAAACTAACAGTCCCTTTGGTCCCACTTTCTAACCATTCATCTAGGGATTAGGGGAAAGAAAGCAGCTGCCTTTAGCTTCTGTCAAAGCCCTATTCATCGATTCCAGGGCCAAAAGGGACCATTGTGATCATCTAGTCTATATAGCACTGTATAGCACAGGCCATATAATTTCCCCAAAATAATTCCTGCAACAGATCCTTTAGAAAAACCATCCAATCTTAATTTTAAAATTGCCAGGGATGGCATAAATTGTACCAGTAGTTAATTATCCTCAGTGTTAACAACGTACACCTTATTTCCAGTCTGAATTAGTCCAGCATCAACTTCCAGCCATTGGATCGGGTTATATCTTTCTCTGCTAAGCTGAGGATCCCATTATTAAATACTTGTTCCCCCTGTAGATACTTTTAGGCTCTAATCAAGTCACCCCTTAACTTTCTCTTTGTTAAGCTAAGGCTATGCCTACACTACAGTTTATGTTGGCATAATTGATGTTGCTCGGGGTGCAAGTAAATCACCCCCGAGTGACATAAGTTACACTGACATAAGCACCGGGGTGGACATTGCTACATTGGCAGGAGAGCTTCTCCTACCAACATAGCTACTGTTACTTGCGGGGATGGAGTAGTTAAGCCAATGGGAGACAGCTCTCCCGTAGGCTTAAAGTGGCTATATTAGAGAGCTTGCAGCTGCACCCCTGTAAACTCTCTAGTGTAGCCATGCCCTTAATAGACTGAGCTCCTATCACATGTTTTCTAATCCTTTAATCATTCTCATGGCTCTTCTCTGAATCCTTTCCAGTTTATCAATGTATTTCTTGAATTGCAAGCACCAGAACTGGACACTTTATTCCAGCAACAGTCACACCAGTGTCAAATGCAGAGGTAAAATAACCTCTCTACTCCTACTCAAGAGTCCCCTGTTTATGCCTCCCAGGACTGTATTAGCTCTTTTCACCACAGTGTCACAATGGGAGCTCACGTTCAGCTGATTATCCACCATGATCCCCAAATTTTTTCAGTCATTACTTCCCAGGATGGTACCCCTCTACATTCTTTGCTCCTGGATGTACACATTTAGCCACATTAAAAACAGATTACTTACATCCTGCTTACCAAGCAATCCAGATCACTCTGTATCAGTTACCTGTCCTCTTCATTATATACCACCTCCCCAAATTCTGTCTCATCTACAAACTTCATTGCTGATGATTTTATGTTTCCTCCAGGTTAGTGCTGTGATGGGTTCGGTCAGAGAGACCTCCTTGAGGCTGTCACCTGACGTGCTGGAATTACCTCTGAGCCCGTTTTCCACTGCCAGTTTGGGACTCCAGAACCCTGCCTTGTTGAGCCAGACATGCTAGTCTGCTGCAACACAGACCCAGGTCTGGTCCACGCCCTCAAAACTACAGACTTTCACCAAAAACTGCTCAGCAAGTCACCTATCTCCAGCACCCAGACACCCAGCTCCCAATGGGATCCAAACCCCAAATAAATCCGTTTTACTCTGTATAAAGCTTATACAGGGTAAACTCATAAATTGTCTGCCCTCTATAACACTGATGGAGAGATATGCACAGCTGTTTGTTCCCCCATGTATGAATCACTTACTCTGGGTTTAGTAATAAACAAAAGTGATTTTATTAAGTATAAAAAGTAGGATTTAAGTGGTTTCAAGTAATAACAGACAGAAAAAAGTAAGTTACCAAGCAAAATAAAACAAAACACGCAAGTCTGAGCCTAATACATTTAAGAAACTGAATACAGGTAATCTCATCCTCAGAGATGTTCCAATAAGCTTCTTTCACGGACTAGATTCCTTCCTAGTCTGGGCCGAATCCTTTCCCCTCGTACAGTTCTTGTTAGTTCCAGCTCAGGTGGTAACTAGGGGATGTCTCATGACTGGTAACCTCCTTTGTTCTGCTCCACCCCCTTTTACAGCTTTGGCACAAGGCAGGAATCTTTTGTCTCTCTGGATCCCCCCCTCCTTCTAAATGGAAAAGCACTAGATTTAAGATGGCTTTCAGTTCAGGTGACATGATCACATGTCACTGTAAGACCTCATTCTCCATTCTTTCAGGGCTGGCCTGCATGTACCCAGGAAGGTTTGCGAGTAAACAGAGCCATTCACAACCAGTTGTCCTAGTTAATGGGAGCCATCAAGATTCCAAGCCACCATTAATGGCCCACACTTTGCATAGTTAAAATAAGACTTCAGAGTCATACTTCATATTTCTAGCTTCAGATACAAGAATGATACATTCATACAAATAGGATGAACACACTCAGTAGATTATAAGCTTTGTAATGATACCTTACAAGAGACCTTTTGCATAAAGCATATTCCAGTTACATTATATTTACACTCATAAGCATATTTCCATAAACATATGTAGTGCAACATCACAAGTGCCTTCTCTCATGGGACCGGAAGGATCTCAGGGAATATCTCTTAGACATTCTTCTTCATCACACTTCTGAGTTCCCTGAAGTCATCTGTTATCTGTGAGATATCCCATGATGCAATGTCACTAGTGTTGATATGAACCATCACTAATGGATCCTTGCCTGGCAACTTCAGAAGCATATCTAATCTTAGAGTGACATCTCACGTTTAGGTTCTGAGAAGACAGCACTCCATCCTGTTTTCTACTTGTCCCTTGCAGAATGTTCATTCAGTTCTTCCGAGTATTGAATCCACAACAAAAATCATGTCTCCCTGGACAATTGTAGATCTTTGTGGGCAGGCTTGATTTTCTTACAGGTTGGGCCAAGCTGCCATCCACAGGTGTGTTACATATATGTCTCCGTTCCTTTGGACCAGCTGGATCTTGATATGTATCTTCCACAGTTTCCATATTGAAAACCTGGTATCAATTGGAAGCTTCTAGCTTTATAGAATTTCTCCTAGTCCTGTTCTCTCTGATGGCCACAGCCTGATCATCCTCATCTGTCTGCGGCCATGCAGAATGCTGCCATGAGCTCCTGCCTCTGGCATTGCTGTAATTGAGACACAAGATCAGGGGTCGGCAGCCTTTCAGAAGTGGTGTGCTGAGTCTTCATTTATTCACTCTAATTTAAGGTTTCACGTGCCAGTAATACATTTTAATGTTTTTAGAAGGTCTCTTTCTATAAGTCTATAATATATAACTATTATTGTATGTAAAGTAAATAAGGTTTTTAAAATGTTCAAGAAGCTTCATTTAAAATTAAATTAAAATGCAGAGCCCCCGGACCGGTGGCCAGGACCCGGGCAGTGTGAGTGCCACTGAAAATCAGCTCGTGTGCCGCCTTTGGCACAAGATGCTATCACTAGAATCCCAAAGAATAGAACTTTAATATCAATGAGTCAGTTAGGGCCTGAAGTGCAAGTGTTTTATTTTGTTTTCTGATATACTTGCTAGCTCCTGAATAAGTAATACAATAATGGTGATTTATATATATATCCAAAATGTCTTTGATTTGCTTGTAAACAACTTTCTTTCTTGACCTTTATTTTTCTTCCTTTTTGATGCATGCATTGGTGTTGTGAAGTTCAAAACTTCATGCTTGAATGGGAATGTATGTGAAGAGGCTTATATGACCCTGAAACAAGCGATGACTCAACATCTTTGATGATGCAAGAACAAGTCTGTCAAAACCATGTTAGAATAAGTGGCAGTTACATAGTATTTGATGAATGCTTTGATTGAAATTTCCAGCCTTCCTCGAATGTTACCTAAGGATTCTTTGATCTTTTTCAATCCTGAGGCAACATTACCACTTTGGAGACAAAAGAATAGCTTTTCTGTCATGTCTTGTCTCCCTTATTTCTTCCATATGAAAAGTATTCTTGTGGAACACAATCACGTTATCTTCCAGAGTGGAGACAGGATTTTCACCCACAAGAGTAAACATTTGAATGAAAGAACAAATTAACAGGATGCAAACTCACTGCCAGGGCTCTGTCTACACTTAAAATGCTACGACAGCACAGCTGCAACACCGCAGCTGCACTGCTTCAGTGTAGACACTCACTACAACAGTGGGAGGGCTTCTCCTGTCGCTGTACATAATCAAACCCCCTCCCTCCCCCCAAGAGGCAGTAGCTAGATTGATGGAAGAATTCTAACACTGTTTTCATAGATCAGCATAGCTGTGTCTCCCAGGGGTGTGGATTTTTCACGCTCCCAAGAGCTGTAGCTATGCCAATGTGAGTTTTCAGTGTACACCAGCCCAAATGACTGTTTATCCCCCAGGCTATGCAGTCATTCATTACCATTCATTGGAATGTACAGGTGCTACCATAAGAGAGACTCCCTAACTTTTCCTTGAGTGCAATAGAAATGTGATGAGAATTCCAAGTTAAACTAAACAGTCAAATACTTAGGCCTCACAATTTACTCCATCACAATTACAATAGGACATTTGTTGCTCTAAGATATCTTGATATTCTTATTTCCAGTCTCCAGTATACTTTTCATTGTAGGCTTTCCAGCAGTCTGCATACATTCTCTCACTTAAATATAGTCCAAAAAGCCACACGTGGGATAGATATGTCACATTTTTAAAAGATTTAACCTTGCTTAATCATTGTGGGAACACGATTCACATTCATTGTGTTAAACTGCCACTTTGAGGAAACAAAACCATTTTTTTCAGAGATTTGTAAATTCACCCCAATGCCTAGATCCGGATTCTGGTGTGCCTAGTGGAAGTAATACTGGCAAGAGGAGAGAGAATACTAACGATCCAGCTACAGTTTTATGATGACTCACTAGAAGGCAGCAGAGGAGCAAATTTCACCATGTGACTTGTTCAGAAAGCCCCAGGTGGAAAGCCAAAGTAACAAGTTTTGTGAGTTAAGGAACCTCTTAATAAACCCAGTTCCCGTCCTACTTCATCCTAATAACAAGGGCAAAACCTTCAAAAATTAACAGTACAAAAATATGTAGAGGGTAAACCCTTGTCAGCATCAGAAGAGTCGAACAGGGATATTTCCAAGCATAGGTATTTTCTTTGCTCCTTTAAGGTAACATCCTTCAAAAGGATCCACAAAGGAGAGGTGAACATGGACAGGTGGTCACACAGCTGACAAGTGGCCAGACAGAGAACCTTACAAAGTTGAATAGACAGTAATGCTTCTTGTTCCAAAGGTCAATGTCTTTCTTTTCTTGTTGTAGGTCTTTTTTTTTCCTTTCCCCCATCTTGGGTCTGTTTGCCACGGCAACAGCCAGAAACAGCTTGTCATGTTGCTAAGGCAACTTTTCATTGTTCCTGTGCTGAGCAGGAATAAGTCCCATCTTCAGAGTTCCTTGAAACAGCCTGTTGGATCAAACAGAATGAAGCACACACCCCTCTCTTTGGCCTTTGATTAACAATTCTCAATCCCCCAAGGCTCTTATGGACAATTTATACCATCTGTGGAATGAAATTTCCATTACGGCCACGCTCAGTCAGGATACTTGTGAGAAAGGGAACATGTATCACTTAACATTTGTACAGATATTTGTGAACGCCAACATTTTTTATAGAAGGGAAATTCATTCAAGCAACTACAGTGCCCCAGAATTTAGCCATCTGGAGAATCAGTTATGGATAAGAATCAAACTGGAAAGTCTCTACTCATTTATACTAGTTTATTTTGGGAAAGTGTGATGGAAGCAATGGGAGCCAAGTGTACCTTGAAGTAAAGAAAATGAAGTAGAATGCAAATATTCTGATGGAGAATACATGGATCTATGACCAAATCTTTTTTTATTAATATCGTGCATATAAAGTGTGTTTTTAAGATTTTATTTCTAGAACATACTTGATCTAGAATGAATTCACAAAATAACATCAATCCTATCAGTACCGGATTTACCATGGCATGGCACCATGGTGCTGGGCCCACGGTTCAAAGGGGCCCTGGCCCAGCCCGCTCTTCTCCGCCCTCTCCTGCAGGCGCAGCAGGCAGAATCTGGGTCCTGCCGGCTCCTGCTGCAGGGCAGGCTCTGCCAGCAGCCAAGCTCCCCCGTCCCCCACCTCTTCCCCCGAGCATGCAGCATTCCTGCCCCTCCCCCTCCCAGTGCTTCCCCGGCCACCAAACAGCTGTTCGCCAGTGCGAGGGAGAGGGAGGAGCGGAGCCACAGTGCACTTGCCGCTCAGGGGAGGAGGCAGGGCAGAGGCGGGGCCTTGGGGAAGGGGGTGGAATCAGGGCATACCCCCCTCCAGCCCCCTGCTGTGAGCCGCTCAGGGCAGGGGGCTGGGAGCACCCCCACAACCCCAGCCCACACCCCCAGCCCTCTGCCCTGACTCCTGCACCCCCTCACACACACAGCCCCCAGTCCTGACTCCTGTACCCCCCACACATACCCAGCCCCCACACCCCAAGCCCTGACTCCTGCACCCCCTTACACACCCTCAGTCCTGACTCCTGCACCCCCCACACATACCTAGCCCCCCCACATCCCATGCCCTGACTCCTGCACCCCCCCACATTCCCACCTGCACCCCTCACCCTAAGTGGGAGCTGCCCCAGGTAAGCACTCCACAGCCCAACCTCCTGCCCCAACCCTGAGCCCCCTCCCTCACCCTAGCTCCTGGCCAGACCCTGCACCCCAGCCCCCAGCCTGCTCCTGCACCCTAACTGCCTCCCAGACCCTGCACCCCCAGCCCTGTGCTCAGTGCCCCCCCCCCCCCCACCCTCAGCTCAGTGCAGAGAGAGATGAAGAGAATGGGCTAGAACCAGGGAGAAGGTAGGTACCCACTCTATGTGGGCAGGGGTGTGGGGGGGAGGGATCCTGTTTACCCCCTCCCCAGCCCTGCTGCACTTTCAGTTTACCCCTGGCCCCTCCCTTGCTCCAGGGACCAACCCCAGCTTGGGCCCCGCTGTGCTTTTGCCCCCAGCCCCTGCCTTGCTCCAGTCAGCAGGGACTAATCCTCCCCCCATACCCCATTGTGCTCATCTTGCCCCTGGCCCCTGCCTCACTCCAGCTGGGGACCAATCCTTCCCCCACACCATGCCCCGCTGTCAGGGTGGATAAACATCGATGACTTTTTTTTTTTAAACCAAAAAATCGGATTTTTTTTATTTAAATCGGATTTTTGAGGAAAATAACCTATCTCATCATGGAATAGGGATTATTAATTCTAATTCTATAGTATCAGACAATATATTCATGTAATGTTTAAGAAAAGTTTTGTAAATGAGTTCCAATAGTTCATGGATTAGGGACCCAATCTTATGGAGTTCCACAGGCTTCTGTATAGATTATTTAGGTTAATCTTTCTATCTACCCAGTGGGACTCAGTGCTCAGTCTAGAAGATACCATCAGAGATGCTTAGTTTTGCAGTTCTCAAACTGTGGATTTGTGTCTCCAGAGGTAACATGCTTGTTAACAGCAAAAAATGTTTTTAAATAAATAAATAATATATAGAGGTGAGAAATAACAGACCTCAACTCTATTGTCTCTCTGCAAATTTGTGTACACAGAGTCAGTTCCTTACCTCTTTTTAAAAGTGAAAAGTTTCAAAAAGTTCAATGAATAGAAGATTGTTGGGGGCGGAATAGATCTGGACAAGGAGAAGAAGGATCCCTTGGGAGAATAACATGAGGGGAAAAGGAGTCCAGGAGAGTTGGATGTATTTTAAAGAATCCTTTACTGAGGTTGCAGGAACAAACCATCCCGATGAGTAGAAAGAATAGTAAATATGGCAGGCGACCAGCTTGGCTTAACAGTGAAATCCTTGCTGATCTTAAACACAAAAAAGAAGCTTGCAAGAAGTGGAA
Organism: Emys orbicularis; assembly: GCF_028017835.1. Taxonomy (NCBI): domain Eukaryota; kingdom Metazoa; phylum Chordata; order Testudines; family Emydidae; genus Emys; species Emys orbicularis. Next base: position 27,697,662 of record NC_088691.1, read on the forward strand.
GATTGGACAAATGACCAGGGAGGAGTATAAAAATATTGCAGGAGTGAAATCAGGAAGACCAAATGACACTTGGAGTTGCATCTAGTAAGGGATGTTAAGAGGAACAAGAAGGGTTTCTACAGGTATATTAGCAACAAGAAGAAGGTTAAGGAAAGTGTGGGCCCCTTACTGAATGGGGAAGGCAACCTAGTGACAGAGGATGTGGAAAAAGCTAATGTACTCAATGCTTTTTTTGCTTGTCTTCACGAGCAAGGTCAGCTCCCAGACTGCTGCACTGGGCAGCAGGTGACCAGCCCTTGGTGGAGAAAGAAGTGGTTCAGGACTATTTAGAAAAGCTGGACGAGCACAAGTCCATGGGTACAGATTCACTGCATCGAGGGTGCTAAAGGAGTTGGCGGATGTGATTGCAGAGCCATTGGCCATTATTTTTGAAAACTCATGGCAATCGGGGGAGGTCCCAGATGACTGGAAAAAGGCTAATGTAGTGCCCATCTTTAAAAAAAGGGAAGGAGGAGGATCCGGGGAACTACAGGCCAGTCAGCCTCACCTCAGTCCCTGGAAAAATCATGGAGCAGGTCCTCAAGGAATCAATTTTGAAGCACTTAGAGGAGAGGAAAGTGATCAGGAACAGTCAGCACGGATTCACCAAGGGCAAGTCATGCATGACTAACCTAATTGCCTTCTTTGATGAGATAACTGGCTCTGTGGGTGAGGGGAAAGCAGTGCACGTGTTATTCCTTGACTTTAGCAAAGCTTTTGATACAGTTTCCCACAGTATTCTTGCCAGCAAGTTAAAGAAGTATGGGCTGGATGAATGGACTATAAGGTGGACAGAAAGTTGGCTAGATCGTCAGGCTCAACGGGTAGTGATCAATGACTCCATGTCTAGTTGGCAGCCAGTATCAAGCGGAGTGCCCCAAGGGTTAGTCCTGGGGCCGGTTTTGTTCAATATCTTCATTAATGATCTGGAGGATGGCATGGATTGCACCCTCAGCAAGTTTGCAGATGACACTAAACTGGGAGGAGTGGTAGATACACTGAAGGGTAGGGATAGGATACAGAGGGACCTAGACAAATTAGAGGATTGGGCCGAAAGAAATCTGACGAGGTTCAACAAGGACAAGTGCAGAGTCCTGCACTTAGGACGGAAGGATCCCATGCACTGCTACAGACTACGGACCAAGTGGCTAGGCAGCAATTCTGCTGAAAAGGACCCTAGGGGTTACAGTGGATGAGAAGCTGGATATGAATCAACAGTTTGCCCTTGTTGCCAAGAAGGCTAATGGCATTTTGGGCTGTATAAGTAGGAGCATTGCCAGCAGGTCGAGGGACGTGATCATTCCCCTCTATTCGGCATTGGTGAGGCCTCATCTGGAGTACTGTGTTGTACAACAAGAAGGATGTGGAAAATTTGGAAAGAGTCCAGCGGAGGGCAACAAAAATGATTAAGGGGCTGGAGCACATGACTTATGAGGAGAGGCTGAGGGAACTGGGATTATTTAGTCTGCAGAAGAGAAGAATGAAGGGGGATTTGATAGCTGCTTTCAACTACCTGAAAGGGGGTTCCAAAGAGGATGGATCTAGACTGTTCTCAGTGGTAGCAGCTGACAGAACAAGGAGTAATGGTCTCAAGTTGCAGTGCGGGAGGTTTAGGTTGGATATTAGGAAAAACTTTTTCACTAGAAAGGTGGTGAAGCACTGGAATGGGTTACCTAGGGAGGTGGTGGAATCTCCTTCCTTAGAGGTTTTTAAGGTCAGGCTTGACAAAGCCCTGGTTGGGATGATTTAGTTGGGGATTGGTCCTGCTTTGAGCAGGGGGTTGGACTAGATGACCTCCTGAGGTCCCTTCCAACCCTGATATTCTATTATTCTAAGTCTGGAGATAAATGTGAGAAGCGAGAGGCATATGCTTTTTTTGTTAAAATATTATGTTTGCTGTTGAAGAAAAAAATCCAGAATACGTAACGTTGTTGTTTTAGTTAAATAAAACAATTTAAATGTCTGTCTGGTGATATTCTCCTCCTAATACAGCCTGGCAAGAAAATCCTCCAAATATTAATGATTACTCTGTTGAATTGGAGATAGTTCACCTCCCAGTGACTTCATAAATATCTGCTTCAATTATCATGGTAAATGAAATAACCAAACAATCATTCATTTTCTGTTATAGCTGTAAAACTAATCTGAAAAGTTTTCAAAATAAATTACTGTTTAAAAATGTATAGTGTGTACTGAAACCTACATCTGTCTCTGAGTTGTGAAGAATATGTATTAAGGTTATAACAACCAACAAGAATGCACTTTTATGTAGAAAACCATGATTAAATTGAGTCTTCCTGACTAGTGATTTAAATCAAATCCACCCTGCCAGCTGTGCTCTTGCCCCTTCATTTCCCAGGGGGCCCACAAAAAGTTAATCCAGCCCTGATTCCTAATAAGTGCTCAGAGTGTAAGGTAAATATAGGAATTTTTAGGCATGTTGTATACCATTGCTATGGAGTCCATAAAGAGGCCAGTGTGGAACACAGTCTTGGAATTTCCAGAAAACACCTTAGAAAAATCAAAACACTTGTGAACCTCAGCTGTGTGTCCATAGTGATGGATCTAGTATCTGAGGTGACAAGTTCTTAAGCATGGTATTGTCCAGTGCTCAGATCTGTCTTACGAGAGACACTCTCGGGGGGGCTCTGGCCTAAGTCTAAGAGTCACTAATGGCTCCAGGTGTCTCAATTTTGCCCAACTTGAGATACTTTAAAGGGACAGGATTTTCAGAAATTGATGGGTGTCAGAAAGTGATGCCATCTGAAAAAAATCAAGACCCTTTAAGGTGACTCAGGTTGGACACCCAGAAACTGTGGAACCCAAAACTGTTAGTCACTTTGAAAGTATGGTTCTCTCTACCATCTGAGGAAGGTTTGGTGAAAGGTAGAGGTGTTTGCCTTTCTCTGGAGAAGACAGTGTATAAGAAAGCAACCTCCTAAGATCCTCAAACACATGGACTCATCTGTGGAACTCAAAAGGATTGCTCAGCTTGCTCAGTAGTCAAGATTATTTTCTTTATTTGCATGTAAATGTTTGGATTTCTCCCTGAGAAGTTTAAAACACAAATGTCCAAAACAAGCCTCATTTTGTCATCTGATTTGATTCGCACAGAATACTCAGCTTAGTATGTCAGTATTAAGGGCATGATCCAAAGCCCATCGCAGTCTCTGCTCTGACTGAGTTTGGATCAGGTCCTAAATGTGTTTTTAGAAGTGTCAAAGAAAAAAAAAAATCTTCTCCCTTACAAAGCTTTGCTATGACAATGTCACTTGTTTCACAGAACTAAAGCTATTATTAAATAGCAGTCAGTATGGATGCAAGAAACATACCTTTTTCCATGACTAGATGACTCTTGCGGTTCCTTCTCACCCTATGATTCTATGTTGCTTCTACACTGCATTATACCTGCTAAATTAGGTGTGCATGGCATGAAAGGAAAAGAAGAGGAGATACAGTTAGCGTGAGAGATTAAAGTTCAGATAGCGAGAGAGGGTGATCTCTCTTCTATTTAGTGGGAGGAAAACTACCAAGTTTGTTAAACTGTTCCTACATAGCATTTAGCAGCAGCATAGTTTAAAACCCCTATATGCTGGTTTCAGTGCTTAGCATAAACTATTACCCCCCCCTGTATTCTTGACTTTTCTTTCCAGCATCCATAGCAACATCTACTGGTAGTACAATTTGATTGCTTCCTTTATAACAGATCAGTGAACATGACACCCAGTGATCCATGGTGCACAGCGGTTTAATGTTTTCTAGGTGATCACTCTCCTCTTCTTTAGTAGCATTTCTCACTAGTATTTAAGTTTTTTGTATCCACAATTTGATTGCAGATTGAGCATATTTCTCTGAATATAGGACAATTTAAAGCTTTTTAGGATCTATTTCCAAGGAATATAGGGAATTTTAGTGCTTAGAAAGTGACAACACTGTCTGAAGTCATGCATTGTACATGCAAGTGCTATTCAAGCTTCCCCACATTACTTGGCAAATGCCTGTTTGTCCTGAGCTGCAGCGCCCTCTCACTTCCAGTTCTGGGTCTCTCTTGAACATACCTTTCCAGCCCTAATTAATTGTGCCAGATGTAATGGTTTTGCTATATAGACAGTGAGAACTGTGCAAAACAATTGCAGCACACCCTCAACACGTTTGAAATTAACCTGTGTTTGAAGTTTGGTGTGTTCCTGCAACCAAGGAAGAATTCTCACACAGCTACAGAAAGTATGGACCTCCTGAAACCAAGGGAAGTGGCCACCCAGCCCTAGGAGAAAGACATGAAGGGTAGGCCACCAAGCTTCCTAAAGACAACTATGATAAGTAGGAGGTGCTGGGGCTTGTTTAAAGAGGGGGCAACTGGAGATGAATAGAAAAGGGCCACTGTGGTGGAAGGCTGATGGGAGCTTCTACTGCAGATTGGTCAAACTCAAACCTCCAAGAAAACCAGAGCCCCAATTCAGGAAAGTTTTGAAGCACATGCTTAAGTCCATCCTGTTCAAATAAACTCCGAGGCACATACTGAATGCACTCAGCTTGTACTGAGTTCAATGGCAGTTGGTATCATTCAGCACCTTGCAGGATTGGCCCCTTAAAGATGACCAGAATGGCACATTTATTTTCAACAAACAGACATTCTACATTGTCAGAAGTAAAATACCCAGGAACTTCAGTTTTTGAAAGAGTAAAAAATACCCTTGAAGATGTTTACAATAAATCAGTTTAGGAAAGATTTATAATAATACAAAAGAAAAATATAGAAAGCGATAAAGATTTAGTGTTCAAATTATATTATGCAAATTTTCATATAGAGTCTCTGAAAAGAAACTATACTAACTGTTTAGCTGCAGTAAGTTATTTAGATGAATTTATTTTCTCATGAAGAATTCCTATCCGTTGATTACACTGCACTGGAATTATTTGCTTCTCTAAATGTCAAGACAAGATTTTTAGAATCTCAGAAAATAAATTCCCTATTGCATTTCTGCAGCCAAAAGGCTGTGTAAATGAAGCACAGTTCACGCTGTCACCGTTACAAGTTTATGTACCACTTAATCAAATCCTTTTAATGAGTTTTTCTAAAGGTTCACCAGAGGAGCCCATATTATGTGTCCATTTTCTAAACAGGTTAATTTATATATAAAAGCATTTTCACAGCAATCAACTGCTGAAAGTATTCAATAGTCTCACTCATTCATGGCTATTTCCTTTCTGATAGGGAGCATACAATATCTGGTATATTTTATTTATTACTATGAATGGTGCCTGAATATTTAGGTTGAGCTGTGGAATTGTTCATTTTCTTCACAAAAAAAGTTAATATCACATTTTTTAAAATATTTGTGAAGCCTTTGTGTTCTATGGGGTTTTGAGTGACTTGTCAGCATAGCCCACAGTCGCTCTTATTCAGTCAAGTGGCAGAATAAATACACATTTTGCAAACCTTTTTATTAAAATTAGCAGAGAGCACATCTAATCATGTTCTCAGCTCTAATACCGACACCAGATGAACACCCAAGAACATTTTCCACGGGGGGGGGGGGGGGGTGAAGAAAAGGTTACATCTGTAGAGGAAGAAAATTCTTATACTAAATTAATTGTGGGGGAGCTCCAGTATTACCATTACTGCTCGACAACTAACATTCTGCTTGGCAATGTATGCAACATGCAGGAGATATAGTACCTACCCCAAGGAAATGACAAATTGATCTATAAACGCCAACAGACAATTCAGACATACAAAGCACCAGAACTCAGGCTAGAAAGTGGCTTCACTGCACAGAGGTGCAGCAGCATTTAAAAACAATTGGCAGTCTGCATGGAAGTCTTCATAATGCTCCTAGCCAATGGCATGGGGAGGTGAGATTTGAAATCTAAAGGAAGACACTTCCTTGCACCATGACAGGCAGGGCATTGCGATCATAGTGGGCCATGCTGCAGAAGAAAGCACATCTGTGCCTTTAGGAGCTCTTGCTTCTTTGCCTACTACAAAAATTTTAGAGCTCTTTGCACCAACACCACTGCCCCAAAATGCTTCAGAGAAGCTGCACTTGAAGGTAAAAGGAGGCAGGGACATTATGTCTTCAGAGTTGATTCTAGAAATTCAGAGATTCAAAAGCTGACAGTCATCCTCCTGTCCCACCACTCAGCTCATTTCACTCTGCCACACCTAAAGAGCCCATTCTCTGGTCTGTTTTTTTATGCTGTGTGTTTCATGGGCCCTCAAGCCTGCCTTCAAGGCGCTACACAATTCTACCACTGCTCCGGCCCCACTCTTTTTCTGTCTACTGTCCCTCAGTACATTCCTGCCACACTGTGCAGCTATTTGGAGCAATTTTTGTCCCCTCTCTTTTTAGCTCCTTCCATAAAGCCTGTTTCTTTAAGGAAACCTGCCTAAATTGATCTCCATACTGATCTTGCTTACTGGCCATCTTGTGTTTGATTTGTTAGCTCCATATGCTGTATAATATCTGTGTTTTGTAAAGGGGTTCCACTCACCACAGATGCACCTCCTAGTGGCTGGGCCAGGGAATTAACTGTTACCCTATCTGGCACTCTTCTGTCAGTCACTCACGCTGTAGCTAGGGTGACCAGCTGTCCCGATTTTATAGGGACAGTCCCGATATTTGGGGCTTTGCCTTATATAGGCTCCTATTACCCCCTGTCCCGATTTTTCACACTTGCTATCTGGTCGCCCTAGCCGTAGCCCTTCTCTCATGCCCAGACTCACAGTGTTCCCTCTTTGTGTCTCAAGTCATTAAATAGTCACTTCACCGTCCAGGGTAACCAAATCCCACAAGTCAAGCAGTCCATATGCCATCTGAGGCAGTCTTCTCCTGCAGGTCCTGTGCCGCTTTCCCAGTGGCTAGTAAGGGAACCTGGGCCCACTCACTACTCTGGGTTCCAGCCCAGGGACGCTATGACTAATCTACTAGGCCTGCTCAGTCGCAGACCCTAGGGCTGTTTCCCTGGGCTCTTTCCATATCTCTGCCTTTACTCCCAGAGCTTCTACCACCCCCTCTAACTACTTCCCCTTGTAACACTCTCCCCCTAGATCACCTCCTTGCCCCCTGGCCTTTCAGGGGCAACTACAACTAGGGTCAGGGCCGGCTCCAAGCACCAGCTGAGCAAGCAGGTGCTTGAGGCGGCCAAGGGGAAGGGGCGGCACGTCGGGCTCTTCGGCGGCAATTCGGCAGAGGGTCCCTGTCCCTCTCGGAGGGAAGGACCTGCCGCCGAATTGCCGCCGAAAAAGAAAGCGGCGCGGTGCAGCTGCCGCTGATCGCGGCGCTTTTTTTTTTTCCGTTGCTTGGGGCGGCAAAAACCCTGGAGCCAGCCCTGACTAGGGTGACCAGATGTCCCGATTTTATAGGGACAGTCCTGATATTTGGAGCTTTTTCTTATATCGGCTCCTATTACCCCTCACCCCCTGTCCCGATTTTTCACACTTGCTACCTGGTCAGTCTAACTACAACCCTCCTTTCTAGAGGCCCCTGCTTCTGCTCTCACTTTTGGCTTTATAATATTAGCCTAGCTCCTCCCCCAACTGGGCTTCATCAGCAATTAATGTTTATCAGGCCCTGGCTTCCCTCCAGGTGTAGCATATAAGATTAGCTGACCCCTTCTGGCCCACAATAACCCATTCAGGGCTTGTGTGGGGGTGAACACAGCACCATGTTTCTGATTTAAGTTGGGGCCTCCTCACAGAAAGGCACTTGGTTTATAGTGCTCTACAGGCACCTCCAAAGCCTTATGGTGTTCCACATACATTAAATACTCTAATTGTATCATGAGGTAATCCAGGCAGTCCCAGTTCAGCAGAGAAGTGGTTATTTCATGCACATATAAAAAGTGTGCAGTCACAAAAATCAAATGCCCTTTCAAAACTCATGAAAACTATACCACGAATAAATTCCTCTAGTAAGGAAAACCCATCCAAGGAAGGCCACTCAAGAGTTACCCCCTACAAAGGCAAATGCTTCTAGTAACTGCCTACCTATAAAATCCCTGTTACCTCTGATTCTCCTTCAGCTTTCCAAGTGATGCTTTTATAATTAACAAGCAGAACCGAGACAACCTGCAGGTGAATCAAGCCCTCTTATTAATTCACCCACTTGGGCCTCACAAGACCCTTTATGAAAGCTGACCTACCTACTCTTACGCACAGGTGGCTACTCTACTACTTTAATATATTGAGAGCACTGGAGTTGATAGGCACAGGAGCTAATCCCAAAACAAGCCCATGTTTATAGAACCAAAGGAACAAACCATGCATTCGAATTCATGTTAATATGGAAACATCCACCACTGTTCCTTGCAATATTGCCACTATGTGCTACAAATTCATGGCCCAATATTGCTCTCAGTGGAGTTTGTCATGGGAACAAAATCAGGCCTTTGCTACTTAAAAATAGCCCTGTTTATTCCTGAACACTGAGATGGGATAAATACGGCCAGCTTCTAGCACCCATCACACAGGAAAACATACTGGGCCTGAGGGCTTGACGATACACAAACTTGCACCAGTTCAGCTACAAGAGTTGTTTTTAAACCAATTTAGTTAGACTAGTGTAAGTTTGTGTGTAGTCAAGGCTGGGATCTCCATTGCCTTGCACCTTGTGTAATCCTTTACTCCTTTGAAAAGTGGCCATCAAACATGACCAATTTAGAATGGTAGCCTTTTAATTCAGATATAAATCACTATGCAAGGTGCAACACAGTGGAGAATCAGGGTCATTGTCTAAGCTATTGATCTAAATAGTATCCTACTAGCGAGCCCTCCTATAGCATGTACACTGCATTTGTAACAAATATAAAGCTACATGTGCTGTATACATTACAATTAGTCTAATAGAACAATCAAATTGTATTCATACCTGTTATTCCACAGATTATCTATCCAGGCCAATGTTGCATATCCTAGTAAAATACCTATTCAGAAATCATGATTCTCTTCAGAGTCCCTTAATAAATAGCTGGTTTCAGTTAAAAGTGTTCAGTTCATGCAATAGACTTACTTGATTTACTACTTACTTATAAATACTTACTTATTTGCCCCTGGACTCAAAAGGGGCTTTGCCTGTGTGTGGGCTGCAGAATCAGACCCACAGTTGGAGATAGCATACTGCTCTCAGTCCCATTTGACTCAGTTTCACTGATACCCACCTTCCAGATTTAATGTAGAAATAGCAAGCCATTGTGCAATTTTTTGCAGTCCATCAAGTTGATTATCTTTCCTTGGACACTGGGCAATACATGATGCTTCAGAGGAAGGTCAGAGTTCCTAGAATGCTCTTCGCCAGTTTTGCAATGCTGTATTGCACAATAAAAATATCAATAAAAATATTATTGGTCATAAAAGACTCCAGCCATAGTATAAGGCTCTATGTGACATGGCACAGTGCACCCTACAGGCTGATTGGAGAGTTAGGAAGTGTTTCTTTTTATTTGTATAAAATGTATTTTCCATGAGTTTTATGGAGTGATCCCTTGTTCTGTGATTATCGGGAAATAGGAAGGTAAAAGTGTTAAACGGTGTCACCATTTTTCACTGTGCCCTGCATAATCTTAGCTATCTCAACCAAACAGTCGTGAGCCTCTCCCCATTAAAATCAATGACAAAAAATCCACTGACTTCAATAGGCAGGACCTGGCCCTACATCATAGGCTTTCTTCAAGCTCCAAATTCAAGTCATTCTAGTATGTATGTGCTCTAGTCTAGTATGTATGACCTAAGCCAAAAAGCTACATTCATTTGAAATGTGACAGCCTTTAAAATGGCTCCACCAGGGTACTTCATCCTCTCACCCTTCTGCTCTCCTAGGTCTCTTATCTGCAGCAATGGAACAAGAAACCCTGGGAAATTTTACAACAGTTTTCCCAGCTCTTTTAGGGTATTAGGAATCACATTGAGAGATTAGAGCTCTTGTGTTTACAGGGTGAAGTACGAGCTCAAACAGAATTAATCATTTTGACTTTTCGTGTTTATTGCTGCTTCCCCTATTGCTCCCCTTTCCTTACCGTGGCAGTTATTTACCTGGTCCCAAGACTATAATACATATGCAGTGATGGGATGCATTGATTAAGATCTCATTCACCTTTTAGAATTCTTATTTCTACTGAGCATAGATGAAGACTCCAGCCATTGCAGCTCTGACCAGCATGTGCTTATTACTGATCTTTCCATTACATTTCAATAAGTAGCTTCCCGCTTGTTCAACCAATAGAATCAAACCAACAGCCAGATTTTGCCCTCAGAAACACAATTTCCACTTAACTCAATGGCGGCAGCAATGGCATATCTGAAGAAAAAAATATGCCCCCATGTGTTTTCTGAATTTTTACCCTATAGTATTGGCTCTATTATTATGTACTGTACAGTTAATGGAATAAAGCAGTCCTTTAGCTTCCTCCACTCCCATGAATATGGATAACAGGGTAGAAATAGAACTTGGTCTGAAGTTAAATGGTCGTATTGTATTGTACTGTGTGTGTGTAGTAGAAGCTTGACATCACTAAAAATCCTTCTCTGTTTTTCTAAATTCCATGCCATTCTGAAAGAAATTTACAGAGTTCAGTCATTTATACGAACCAAGCTGTTGGCTGCATGTTGCTTCCCTAAGAGCCAGGCTTTGATTTGAGGAAGCTAGGTTTATTTATAAATTTGAATTGTGTATTTTTAAATACCTGTTAAAGCACCTTGGGGAAGGCTCTCTTTAAAAATAAATGCAATTAAAGTGAATAAATAGTTTAGCATTCACGGTCAGCTATCGAGCCATCTGCAAGAACAAGCAGATATTGGGATGTCAAAGCAGGTTTGTGAAAGAGTGGACTCTCCCCTAGAGTGCCTCCTCATGGCTGGGCATGGCATAACTACTCTCTCCTATCTAGTGCTCCCTCCCCTCTCGTGAACGGTTGTTCCAGTCCTGCAGTGGTTCATCTGTTCTTGTGACTCAGACCTCTGGCCAGGTCATGTTTAAGTCCACTGCTTCCAGGGTAACAAAGTCCAGCAGAAAACAGCCCAACATCCTCACAAAAGGTCTTTGGGCCACATGGTCCTCACACCCTTCTCTCAGAGCTTCCAGTTGTTCATGGTGGCTTATAGGGGAATCCAGGCCAATCCTCTACTCCTGGGTTCCACTCCAGGGACATGTTCCCTGCACCAAGTTCCTTGCTGCCACCTCCCTGGATGTTTTCCTATCCAGCCTTTCTCGGGTCTTCTCCTCTAGAATAATCCTTCTTTCATGGCTAGGGCCCTCCCCTGGAATCCCCTAACAGACTTCCAAACCATAAAATATAAACCACTTCCCCCCTCCTTGGACTTGACCTTACATCCCTCTCAACCTTCCCCTGCTCTGCTCCACAATTGAGTGCCTCCCAGTGGTCTCTCCCTGAGGTCCATTTCCTCCCCTATGTCAGAGCTTCCGTTCCCACCAGAGCCTGTTCCACTCCAGGGGCTACTCTGTGTCTCCCCTAGCCACACTTCTCTAGTCAGGCAAGGATCCCAGGGCTTACTTTCCCCCTTGTGCTTCCTCTTTGATGACCCTCTCGGTTTCCCTACTCTGTAATCCCAGAGAGTATCTGCAGATTCCCTCTCCCTGTAGCCCCCCTTTCTTCTTCTTATGCTTTACAGACTCATCTACAGAGCCTATAACCGCTATCTACTATATTCCCTGGACATTCATGCCACTACACTCTCTTACCCCATTCTATATCCCTGAAAAAACATAGGAGAGTTTTTTTAATGTTATGCAACTTTCCTGATACTCTCACTAAGGATAATACTATGAGGAGTTTAAAGTGTCTAAATTCTTCATAAAGAACCTGTTTTTTCCTGGGAACAGTCCCTGCATTCCCATATCAGGTGATCAACTGTTTCTTTAACCTTACCTGTGTAACATAACCCATCTTTGTGCCTGTCAGGGTTCCCTCCCCACTCTGAACTCTGGGGTACAGATGTGGGGACCCGCATGAAAGACCCCCTAAGCTTATTTCTACCAGCTTAAGTTAAAAACTTCCCCATGGCACAAATTCCTTCCTTGCCCTTGGTATCGCTGCCACCACCAAGTGATTTAAACAAACATTCAGGGAGGGCCACTTGGAGCCCTACCTCCCCCAAAATATCCCCCCAAGCCTCTACACCCCCTTTCTTGGGGAGGCTTGAGAATAATATCCTAAACAATTGGTTACAAAGTGAGCACAGATCAACCCCCCCTGGGTCTTTAGAACACTGAAAAACAATCAGTTTCTTAAAAGAAGTTTATTTTAAAAAAGATAAAAGAATCACCTCTGTAAAATCAGGATGGAAAATAACTTTACAGGGTAACAAAAAGATTCAAAACACAGAGGATTTCCCCTCTAGGCAAAACTTTAAAGTTACAAAAACAGGGATAAACCTCCCTCTTAGCACAGGGAAAATTCACAAGCTAAAACAAACGATAATTTAACACATTTCCTTCCTATTACTTACTATTTCTGTAATATTAGATGCTTAGTTCAGATATGGCTTAGGAAGATGTATTTTCCTTGCCCTGGTTCCTCGCTGACCCGAAGAGAACACACACACACACACACAAACAACCTTCCCCCACTGATTTGAAAGTATCTTCTCCCCTTATTGGTCCTTTTGGTCAGGTGCCAACCAGGTTATTTAAGCTTCTTAACCCTTTACAGGTAAAGGAGGGATTTTATGCTACCTTTAGCTGTATATTTATGACTGTGCCTATTCAGGAAATATAAATTATTATTCAAACCACAATGATCAGTTAGTCTAAATAGGAGTACTTCACTGAACTTTTCATAACTTTGGTGTAGCGCATTATCCTCCATTTTGGGGCATACTTCAAAGACTTTTCTTCCTCTATTCTCTTTGGTCTATCATTCTTGCCCTTCCTTTTTTAATCCTTTGTAACTGAACTTTTAAATTCCCCCTTTATATCATTTTCTCAATTTTTAAAGCATTTTTTGCTTCCTCATCCACCATTTCATTGCCAGGTATCTCAACACGTGTCCATGCTAGTACTATGTTCACACTTGAGCATATTAACTCTGTAGTCAAAAACAATATTTCATTCATTAAATCATGCCTGCTTTGAGGTACCCCTTTTTATTGCCAGTATACCTGCTAATGAATCCAAAAATATAACAGCTGCAATAGGATGTACATCCCTTATCCAATTTAAAGCTAACATTAGTCCCACCAAATCAGCTATCATAATGGCTACAAAATTAGATATTCTTTTAGATTTCTTAACTCCAATCTCAGGGATGCAAAAGGCTGCTCCCACTCTACCTGTTTTTTCCATCTTTAGATTCATCACTATCTATTTGGCTATGACGACTCCATTTACCATATACAAACTCATAACCTTTATCTGCCTTACAGGATGACTCTTTTCCTTTTTACATGTATAGAATTCTAAATCCACACCTGGAAAAATGTTGTTTCAGGAGTAATTCACTGCCCCATAACTATAAATTGTAACATCTTCTAGCACTTCCTTTTCAACATAACTCTTTTGCCCACATTTTAACCATAAGATGACAAGGAAGTTTATTTTGTCGGGCTATGTTTCATCAACTTAATTCCCAGCCTTCCTCATACATTTCTCCAGTATTCTTAGCTGCACTCTTTGCCTTCGATTTGATATCTTGGGCTAAAGTTAACGTTTTCATTCTTAAATGGATAGGCATTTCTGCAGTAGCTACCCACCTTACACAGAAGGGCATCGTAAGAAATGCACGCCATGCAATTTGTAATGATTGAGTTTGAATTGACTAATTGTTGAAACTCCGCTAAACACACAGAACTAAAGTCTTGCCACCTAGAATCTATGAGTGAGCTTATTAACACTAAAAGAACAGGAGTACTTGTGGCACTTTAGAGACTAACAGATTTATTTGAGCATAAGCTTTCGTGGGCTACAGCCCACTTCATTGAATGCATAGAATGGAACATATAGTGTGGAGATATATATACATACAGAGAACATGAAAAGGTGGGAGTTGCCCAACCAACTCTAAGAGGCTAATTAATTAAGATGAACTGTTGTCAGCAGGAGGGAAAAAAAAAACTTTTGTAATGATAATCAAGATAGACCATTTAAGACAGTTTGACAAGAAGCTGTGAGGATAGTTAACATGGGGGAAATAGATTCAACGTGTGTAATGGCTCAGCCATTCCCAGTCTCTATTTAAGCCTAAGTGGATAGTAACTAGTTTGATCATATCAATTCAAGTCCAGCAGTTTCTCGTTGGAGTCTGTTTTTGAAGCTTTTCTGTTGCAAAATTGCCACCTTTAAATCTGTTACTGAATGGCCAGAAAGGTTGAAGTGTTCTCCTACTGGTTTTTGAATGTTATGATTTGTGTCCATTTATTCTTTTGCGTAGAGACTGTCCAGTTTGGCCAATGTACATGGCAGAGGGGCATTGCTGGCACATGATGGCATATATCACATTGGTAGATGTGCAGGTGAATGAACTCCTGATGGTGTGGCTGATGTGATTAGGTCCTATGATGGTGTCACTTGAATAGATATGTGGACAGAGTTGGCTCATAGACTCATAGACTCATAGACTTTAAGGTCAGAAGGGACCATTATGATCATCTAGTCTGACCTCCCGCATGATGCAGGCCACAAAATCTGACCCACCCACTCCTCGAATAATTCTCTCCCATGACTCAGCTGTTGAAGTCCCCAAATCATGATTTAAAGACTTTAAGTCGCAGAGAATCCTCCAGCAAGCGACCCCTGCCCCATGCTGCGGAGGAAGGCGAAAAACCTCCAGGGCCTCTGCCAATCTACCCTGGAGGAAAATTCCTTCCCGACCCCAAATATGGCGATCAGCAGAACCCCGAGCATGAGGGCAAGATTCTCCAGCCAGACCCACATTGACCATTGATACTAATTACCAGCGATGGCACGTTATTGACTTATTGACTAAAATCACATTATCCCATCAAACCATCCCCTCCATAAACTTATCAAGCTTAATCTTAAAGCCAGAGAGGTCTTTGGCCCCCACCGTTTCCCTCGGAAGGCTATTCCAGAACTTCACCCCTCTGACGGTTAGAAACCGTCGTCTAATTTCAAGCCTAAACTTCCCGACGGCCAGTTTATATCCATTTGTTCTCGTGTCCACATTAGTACTAAGCTGAAATAATTCCTCTCCCTACCTGGTATTTATCCCTCTGATATATTTAAAGAGAGCAATCATATCCCCCCTCAGCCTCCTTTTGGTTAGGGTAAACAAACGGAGCTCCTCGAGACTCCTTTCATACGACAGGTTTTCCATTCCTCGGATCATCCTAGTAGCCCTTCTCTGTACCCGTTCCAGTTTGAGTTCATCCTTCTTAAACATGGGAGACCAGAACTGCACACAGTACTCCAAATGAGGTCTCACCAGCGCCTTGTATAACGGAAGCAGCACCTCCTTATCCCTACTAGAAATACCTCGCCTAATGCATCCCAAGACCGCATTAGCTTTTTTCACGGCCACGTCGCATTGCCAACTCATAGTCATCCTGCGATCAACCAGGACTCCGAGGTCCTTCTCCTCCTCCGTTACTTCCAACCGAGGCGTCCCTAGCTTATAACTAAAATTCTTGTTAGTCATCCCTAAATGCATCACCTTACACGTCTCACTATTAAATTTCATCCTATTACTATTACTCCAGTTTACCAGGTCATCCAAGTCTCCCTGCAGGATATCCCGATCCTTCTCCGAATTGGCAATACCTCCCAAC
Source organism: Emys orbicularis (assembly GCF_028017835.1). Lineage (NCBI taxonomy): Eukaryota > Metazoa > Chordata > Testudines > Emydidae > Emys > Emys orbicularis. The sequence goes on from NC_088691.1 coordinate 27,713,440, forward strand.
TTTGTGTCATCCGCAAACTTTATCAGCCCACTTCTACATTTGGTTCCGAGGTCAGTAATAAATAGATTAAATAAAATCGGACCCAAAACCGAACCTTGAGGAACTCCACTGGTCACCTCCCTCCAACCTGACAGTTCTCCTTTCAGTACGACCCGCTGCAGTCTCCCCTTTAACCAGTTCTTTATCCACCCCTGGATTTTCATATCGATCCTCATCTTTTCCAATTTAACCAATAATTCCTCATGCGGTACCGTATCAAACGCTTTACTGAAATCGAGGTATATTAGATCCACCGCATCGGGCTTTGTTGCAAGGATAGGTTCCTGGGTTAGTGTTTTTGTAATGTGGTGTGTGGTTGCTGGTGAGTATTTGCTTCAGGTTGGGGGGCTGTCTGTAAGCAAGGACAGGTCTGTCTCCCAAGATCTGTGAGAGTGACTCACAGATATAGCACCATCAGCACTTTCTTATCAGCTCCCCCCAGTTAATCCTAGCAATACTTTGAAGTATAGCCCCTTTCCTCTATGGACTTCCTCTGTTTATAGTCCTCTCTCAACCCCTCCCCAATTGGGCTTTATCCTCATTTAAGCCTGGCTCACCCTCCAGCTGCAGTCTGATATGTTAACTGGCCTTTCAGGCCCACATTAACCCTTTCAGAGCCTTTGTGTGTGTGGTACATGCTCCATCACAAAGGTGAATGAATACTACAACTGTGGGAAGTTTATTAACAGTAGCAATGGGTGGGATCTAAACTCAATACTTTTACATGGGATTTATACTTTGGCCAGTGTCATGATTTTATATCAGTAAGTACCAGTTGAAATCCAGTCAAGGTCAATGAAAAGAGTTCCTCTGACTTCAATAGGAGTTGGACCGGCCCTGAGGACAGGAGAGATATGAAGGATTTATATGAGCATGTAGAGGGTGATTTGATCAATTCATGCTAAATGTAGGGGTTATTGACAGCAAAAGAAATTACTAACACTGCTCTATGACCTTTGACATTCATGGGCTTCTTGGAAGGACCCTGAAAGACCAGGCACCAGGACATGGCCTATAGCACAGCCTAAATCTCATGGGCGTTGTGAGACTGCATCAGTTAATGTTTGCAAAGTGCTATGAGGACAAAAAGCTCCCTGTAAGTGTTCAGGGTGATTTTGTGACAGTGAAAAGGAAAAGGTTCAGTGCTCAGTGGAGACAGAGTACCTGCGTAGCTGAAATGTGAGGGGGTTGATGGGAGGGCTGGAAATGAGGAAAGAGATGGAGGGAAGATGTCACATGGAGAGAGGCTTGTTCACATAACACATCTTAACAGAAAAGGTTGGGTTTTTTTTCATTATAAGAAGAGACAGAATGACTGTTCATCTCTGTGCAGTCTGACCATTGCAAGTCAATGCAAGTCACCTCCCTAGTTACAGCTAAGAATTATTTTCATAACAAGTCTAGGAGTCTGACGATTTTACAAAAGATCTGTATTGTGCTCACAGAACCACTTTGAGCGAAGCTCTGACAATATTATACAATCCTAGGGACTAAAGATAAAGCACTGTAAAAGTTTTAATATTGAAAAGGTTCCCTGGCCTAATCTCCATATGAATGGTATTTAATATGAATGGCAATTGGACTCAGAGTGCATGATGTTTGTCATCTTGTACAGATGGGTCTATCCTTTATCACTGCCTGGTGTTCAATACAATAAAATTATAGAGTTAAATACAATCAGTTTTTCATTTATCTCACTTGATTTTTATATGATGCATTTTCATAATGTTGATATTGTTATGCTGCCTTATGTAATGTTTATTTGATTGCTGTAGCAGTTTTCTATTGCCAACATTTGCACTTCTTTGAGAGCAGAAATTGAATTTTTCAATAGCATCTTGTCATAAATATTATTTGACTGAACTGTCTGTGCTTAGTGCTAATCATAATACAGCTGAACAAAGTTGCAGTTGAATGTGGAAGTTCAGAGAACAGCACTGCTAAAAACAGCTCACATGCAAAATACAAGGACTTGATTTAAAAAAAAATTCTCAGTGTACAAAATGAGATGGGTTTACATGGTGGAAATTAGGACTATGGTTTTGGAACAGGTTATTACTTTAATGAGAGGCAGTGTGATCCAGCAGGTAGGGCAGTGGGCTAGGAATCAGGCAAACTTGGGTTCTACTCCAAGCTATTGTGTGAAGTTGAGTAGATCACTTCACCTATTTCCCTTCCCTCTCTTTGTGTGCCTTGCCTAAAAGGGAAAAAAAATCAGTTTAATCTAATGTAGAACACAAATACTAAAATGCCTTAAACATAATCATAAGGAAGCATTAAGGCTTTTTGGGTACCCTACCTGTGCATGTCCATACCTGAACATATTTGGATTTCTTTTAAGTTTAACCTACATGCTGAATCCTGAGTTCATGATGAGCATTTTGGGAATAATTAAAGTGTCCGTGTAATGTATTTCATCCTAAATTACTGATATAGACTCTCAACCTTAACCATAAAAACAAACAAATTCCATATGCAATTCCAACCTTCACTTAGAAGGAGAAAGGCAAAATTCCTACTCTGCTAATGCTGACTGCCCACAATTCAAATTAATTTACTTTTTTTAAATTAATTTGCAGCACAAAGTGATCAGTATTGGTCTGAGGTAAATATTTCATAAAAGGCAAGAAAGCATCAGGGAGATCTGCTTAGTACACCACCATCTTGCAAGCAGCTGAACTGAACGGCAGCGATAGCCACTCTGATATGAAAGGCTTCTTGTCATTTTTCTGTTTCCTTAATATTACCCTTTTAACATAAATCAGAGCCTTCTTGGGCATTGTTAATGATGGCACTGTCCTGTATAGACAAAATATCAGATTGCCAGTCACAGTCTATCAAATACACAAAATGTTCTCTATTACTACTGATATTGTCCTACAATATTTAATGGGTAATTTTGCATTCATAAAACATATGAAAAGCCTAGTACATCCAACCTTTTTGTCACCAGCTTATGTCTTTGTGCCTCAGCTTTATGGGATGTATTTAAAAGCTACTCCTACCCATTTTGAGGTTGCTTGTGAAATTTCCTTTTCTAACTCATTTTACCAAAGAGGAATTGTTCTTTTGTGTCCCAAGAATGGAACCAGCTGTGTGTTTTGTTCAATCTCCTCTACTATTACAGCAACTTTTAGTCATAATATGACGTAATACATTGTCTTCATAAAATAAAGAGCTTAGAAGTAACTGGAGGACTGTTGCACCAGATTTGTCTTGAACTGATCAGGTTTGTATTAAAACTCAATCTTGTCTTTTTTTTCAGAGATTCATAACTTCCCAGGCCAGAAGGGACCATAGTGATCACCTAGTCTGACCTCTATAACGCAGGCCAAAGAACTTCCCCAATATAATTCCTAGAGCAGAGCTTTAAGAAAAATGTCCAGTCTTGATTTAAAAGTGGTCAGTGATGGAGAATCCACCATGACCCTTGTTTAGTTGTTCCCGTGGCTAATTACTCTCACCATTACAAATGTACGCCTTATTTCCAGTCTGAATTTGACTAGCTTCAACTTCCAGCCATTGACTTGTGTTATACCTTCTTCTGCTAGATTGAAGAGCCCATGATTAAATATTTGTTCCCCATGTAGATATTTGTAGTCTGATCAAATCACCCTTTAACCTTCTCTGTTAAACTAAATAGATCGAGCTCCTTGAGTCTAACGTTTTAAGGAATGTTTTTTAATCCTTTAATCATGCTTATGGCTCTTCTCTGAACCCTCTCCAATGTATCCACATCCTTCTTGAACTGTGGACACCAAAACCGGACACAGGATTCCTGCAGGAGTCAATACTGGTGCCAAATATAGAGGTAAAATAACCTCACTACTCCACTCAAGCGTCCTCCATTTATGCATCCCAGGATCACATTAGCTTCTTTGGCCACAGCGCCATTCTGGGAGTTCATATTCAGCTGATTATCCACCACGAACCCCAAACCTTTTTCAGTCAATGCTTCCCAGGTTAGAGTCCTGCATCCTGTAAGTATGGCCTATAGTCTTTGTCCCTACATGTATACTTTTACAGTTAGCCATATTAAAAATGCATATTGGTTGTTTGCACCCCGTTTACCAAGTGATTCAGATTGCTCTGAACCAGTGACTTGTCTTCTTTGTTATTTACCATGCCCCCAAATTTTTGTCATTAGCAAACTTCATCAGTGATGATTTTATGTTTTCTTCCAGGTGATTGATATGATTTTGATGCACCTTGGTCTGTGAACTCTTCAGCTGCTACTTATTGACCACTTCCTACTCCACCCTCAGAGCAAACACCATCAGTGTGCCCACAGCTGTACCCTCTATATTGATTTCTTTTCATTTCACTTACATTTTTAGTTGTATGAATTAGAGGCTCCAGGTGTCTAGATGCTTTTTGATCCAACTTTTTGGTTGGGCATAGTTGGTTGCAGGATTTTTTAAATTGCTTTTTGGGTAGCGGATTCAAAAAGCTGACAACTGCTGCTCTAGACATGTTGCCCCCCAATGCTACTCAGCTGATCTTCCTTGTGGCCAGAGGTCATATGGGCTCCTCAGTAGAGGGAGCTGGCTCAGCCCATGGCTCCAACTGGTAGGGAGTTTGTGGTGACGCTCCTGTCACCAGCACTGGTCCTGGGAGCAGTTCCTTCACAGCTGTGAACTGGTTGGGGGGGGGGGTCATCTTGATAATCCTAAGAGCATTGGCTATGGTTTCCCAGAATCCAAAGCCCTGGGGACTGGGGCAAACTGTAAATAACCTGTGGTGTTTAGGAAAACTTTCCCCTCTCAGTGACCAGCGTTCAGCTTTAGTGGTCAGTTTGCACAGGTGTGTATTTTCAAGATTATCTTTGCAAGGAAGAGGACTAGAAACCTCCTTTGTCTTAGAAATGAAAGCTGAGATTCTCTTTTATAGTTCTAGGCCTCCCAGTTTAATAGGGGGACACACTGTTGAGTTCTGAGGCTTTGCAAATGCCAGTTCTGCTCAGGAATTTCTATCATAATTAGCTTTATATCCTATGTCCCTCACCTATTCCTGGTTCTGTCTGAATTCCTATCTGCTATTCATGGATAATTAACAATTCTCTACAACTGAACATGCTAATGGCACAGGTCTATTTTATTGTCCTGGACAGCTTTAGTTAAGTTGACTCAACAATTTCCACTGTTTAATCATTTTCTTTAATATAGAGTAAGTCTACTCATCTGTTAAATCTTCTGAGCCCCTTTGATCTATGACCTGAGTTCTGACTTCTATAAAAAGAACAGGAGTACTTGTGGCACCTTAGAGACTAACAAATTTATTTGAGCATAAGCTTTCGTGGGCTACAGCCCACTTCATCAGATGCATAGAATGGAAGATATTTATACATACAGAGAACATGAAAAGGTGGGAGTAGCCATACCAACTGTAAGAGGCCAATCAACTGAGATGAGCTATCATCAACAGGAGAGAGAAAAAAACCTTTGAAGTGATAATCGAGATGACCCATAGAAGGTGTGAGGATATTTTAACATGGGGAAATAGATTCAATTAGTGTAATGACCCAACAATTCCCAGTCTCTGTTCAAACCTAAGTTAATTGTATCTAATTTGCATATTAATTCAAGTTCAGCAGTCTCTCTTTGGAGTCTGTTTTTGAAGTTTTTTTGTTGCAAAATTGCTACCTTCAAGTCTGTCACTGAGTGGTTAGAGAGGTTGAAGTGTTCTCCTACTGGTTTTTGAATGTTATGATTCCTGATGTCAGATTTGTGTCCATTTATTCTTTTGCGTAGAGACTGCCCGGTTTGGCCAATGTATATGGCAGAGGGGCATTGCTGGCACATGATGGCATATATCACGTTGGTAGATGTGCAGGTGAATGAGCCCCTGATGGCGTTGCTGATGTGATTAGGTCCTATGATGGTGTCACTTGAATAGATATGTGGACAGAGTTGGCATCGGGCTTTGTTGCAAGGATAGGTTCCTGGGTTAGTGTTTGTTGTATGGTGTGCGGTTGGTGGTGAGTATTTGCTTTAGGTTGGGGGGCTGTCTGTAAGCGAGGACAGGTCTGTCTCCCAAGATCTGTGAGAGTGAGGGATCATCTTTCAGGATAGGTTGTAGATCTTTGATGACTTTTATGTGCATTCTACCACTAATGCACCTTCCTGCTCTCCCAGTAATACCACCTTAATTATGTTTTTGGGATGTTGAAGCTTCTGCTGTCATCTTGAGCCATACTTTTGTTAAAGCTAGACTCGATTCCTATTGCAGGCAGCTGGGCAGATACCTATATGTTTTACCGACCTGTAGCAGGCTGAAAGTGGATGGTAGGGAAAGGGAGGTTGCTGAACCTGATAGGAATAGCAATGTTTTTGTGATTTAAAAAAAATAAATTAAATTAACACTTTATTCTTCCCTGAAAAGTTGTGATTATGACTCTTGGGGTCTCTAGCTTCTGCCACCTGGGGCCTCAGCAGTTCCCAGGCTGGAGTCTGCTGCAGCAGCAGCATGCATCCTATCTCCTCAGCAGTCTGCCCTGAATGAGCTGAGCTGCTCCCTTTTATACCTGGTCTCCAGCCGGAGCATGCCCAGCCCTCTTGGCCCAAAGGGTGGAGTTAACCCTTGCAGTACCAGTGCAGGGCAGGCACGCCCCATCACACAGGGAAATTGAACCTGGGTCTCCCACCTTTGAGGTGAATGCTCTAACCTCTGGGCTCCAAGTTATAAAGTGGCTGCCCTCACTATCCTCATCTTCCAGCTGTTCTGTGTGGAGCAAGGCAGGTGCCTATGTCATTCCCACAAGAAACAGCTTAGGCACCTAAGCCACCTGACTCCAGGTGGCTGGTCTGGTCCCCATTTATGGATCATAAGCAGAGATCACCTCCCTGCAGCCTGGATTTAGTGCCTCTCTCTGAGAGAGGGATGGAGGTTACACACACCCCTCTCATCGTCTTAGGTGGGCAGCTATCCTAACATGCTGGCTTTTGTGGATTAGATTCTTCAGTGTCTCTCTCCCCCACACATTTTATAGGAGCCTAGGTGACTCCCTCAGGCTTTCTGAATTGTACTGTTGTGCCTGTGATTTTTCTAGGTGCCTAAAAATTAGGTACTGGGGTACTCAGTGTTGCAATGCCTCAGTCTCTTCATAGAGCCCACCCCAATTCTATAAATATTGTGTACTCACAACTCTGTATTCAACGCTGTGTCTGCAACAATCACTCGGATCAGGGCGATATTTCCCACTCTCACCTGGAACACAGGGTAATTCTCACTTCAGTTATCTGATGGGATAGTTGTGCAGAGGAAAAGAGTGTAGCGGTACTCACAGTTTAAGAGCCTCTTGTCCTTAGGCCGGTAAACCCCACTCCTCTCTCAACATGTGATATCACCTCCTCAAATGCACTGCCGTTGTTCCCTTTGTAAAGACGGTGGAGAATAAAAAGTGATTGCTGACCTTTAATCTCTTGGTACAATCTGTTTTACATAGCCCATCTATCCAATGTACACTCACTGGTGTGAGGTATGACCCTTATTACTAGTTTCCATTGCTCTGTGGCATTGGTCTGTGCTCTGAAATGCCATTACCCAGCACATTAAATAGATGATTTTCTTTAGTCAATTTGAATTCAGAAATATTTAAAACAGGGCACTGCCGATAGATACTATTTCCTTGCTGTCAAGAGCTATGAAATTATAAAGTGTCCGGAGACATCAGCCATTAGAACAGGAGCATTGTTTAAATAGAGCTGCTGTTGTAAGGCAGAAAGGGATGAAATGATCAAATATAACATCCCTTAATGTTGTTCTATGACATTTTAAATGTAAATAAACATTTGATTTCTGTTTGTTACTTTTTGTTTGATTTCTCCTTTGGGAAATCCCCTCGGAGCAGGTTGGACAAATAGAAAAGGAAATGAAAATGGAAAGAGAGAACATTTCTTCGTAAAGGTTATTGACAAACCCCAACTGATATTCCCGTCTTCATCTGATCCGGCAGACATGGAACTGAAATGAAATTTGGTGCGTCATGTAACTCCAAGTCTCATTTCATGGCCAGAGAATATCTGCAGGATAGAAAAAAAAATGAGAAAAAAGGAAAAACGGTGCAGCACAGAGAGCAAACGCAAAAGCTAGAATCTGTTCTGTGCCTCCTGAGAGAGGTAGCGCAAGAAGGGGAAGGGTGGGATGGCTTACACCATCTATGCACCACCTGGATTTTGGGTTGCAGCAGGGGCCAAAATGGCTCCTGGTGTAAGGCAGAGCAGCCCTGGGATCTGCCTTTAACTTATGGCAGGTTTGCCTGGGCTGCCTATAGGATGGTCTACAGCCCAGAACCCCTATAACATGGTCATAATGCACAATGCCCCCTCTCATCCCTGATCCACACACAACCCTGCTTCCAGCATGCCTCTTATGCTGAGAGTCTGCAGAGCGGGGAAACAGCTTACATCAACCTCATACTGCTCTTTCACCAGAGTGGCGTACCAGGGTTGGGATAGGGACAGAAACTGGCCCATGCACATTGTAGCAAGTTATTTGGCCCATGCACACTGTAGCAAGTCATTAGGCAAGGACAAAGAGCTAGTAACTCGCTGTTCCAACAGTCACCCTTGGAATTTACAAGATGTATTGCAGTGCACATTAACATTTTTGGAGAACAATGAGAAAGGAACTCAGTCACATATTGCAAAAGTCAATGGTACCAAAACTGTACTCTATATGGGACTACTCACAGGCTTAAAATTAAACACATGCATAAATCTTAGGCGTTAAGGTTTCAGCTATACAACTGAGCAGCCTGATCTATTCCCTGCCGTAGGCCCTGATCCATTCAGGCACAGCCATGCAATTGGACTCCTGCATCTACGTGAAACTCTTTCAAATGAGGGCACAGTCACCAACTTCTAGCAAAACCCCTTATGCTTCAGGGCCTAAGTTATACTCTAACTGATGGGGGTTGGGAAAAAACTTCCCCTATGGGCACATTATTCCATAGTTGTCCATTATAGAGTTTCTTGCACGTTCCTCTGATTAAGCTGATTCTGGCCACTGTCGGGGACAGGGTAATGTACTAAATGAGCCATTGGTCTGATACAGTATGGAAATTCCCATGTGCTGAGAGAACAGAGAATCAAACTCCACTAAAATCCCAGCCTCCCAAATAGCTTTGCACATCATGTTTGGTAAGTAGGTGCAGAGCCCATCCAGCTCAGCAGGCCAGAGCATCCTCAAGATCACAGCCTGAAATGGAAGTAACATACCTCTGGACAAGAGGTCAGCGTGCTCCTTCATACAACTTGGCCTGATGGTTTGGTCGCTGTCCATTCCCCCCTCCTCTTTCCACTCCTCTCCCCACCCCCCCACCCCCGAGTGTTAAATTAACATTATGGTTGCAAAGTCAATCGTTACCACATTTAAAGTTGCCTGTACAACCTTGAGCCCCGCAGCTCTATTGCACATATGTATTATGATACCATCTTTAATTACATACTATATTTTCCACAGGACTCCTGCCTCATTCAGTACACAAAATGGATGGTGCTCACAATGTGTGGCCCCCCAGACCCTATTTACTACACTAAATCCTACTCAGAAGACAGAATTATTAATTTCTTCCTGGGCTTTGCTATAGTACTCAGCAGTAAACTGAATGCTGCACCAACATGATTTAATTTATCTTGAACATCCCTGTGAGACGAGGGGGTATTATTATACCCATTATGCAGATGAGGAACTGAGGTGCAGAGAGATTAAAGTCAAAAGTATCCACTAATTTTGGGTGCCAACTTTGAGACACCTAGGACCTGTTTTTGTTGTAGTTGTGAGGGCTCAGGACTTCTGCAAATCAGATCCCAAGGTCTCAAGCTGGGCACTCAGAAAATGAGGAACATACAATTAGGGGCCAATTTTGACCAATAATATGAGCAGTTTGGTTTAAGTGACTGGCCAGCATCAAATGAGAACTCTGTGGCAGAGACAGGGATGGAATCCATTTCTCCAGGGTGACATTCAACTGCCTTAACCATGAAACCATCCTTTCTCTTCCTGCAGTCCCCTGCCTCATTCACTACACGCCTCCCAACTTCTGCAACAAATGAGCCAAGGGTCCTACAGACCACAGCCTCTTCCACTACACAGGTCCCTCCCTGGGCACTGAATGAAGCGGGGTCCTATGGAAAAAAGTAGTATGTGATAATGTAATTCAAAATAGTAGCCATTATACATATGCACAAGGAGTCCACAAATGACAAGGTTGCACAGGCAAACCTTAATTCTGTTATTTCCTATATTTTGACTCCTTGGCTTTGCAAACTTAATAATGTTCTTTTATCATTTTTTGTATGTAATTCCCTAGGTTTTTTAAAAAAGGAAGCTGAAAATGAAGAATTCTATCATGTGGAAACATATTAGCACCCAGGTGGTTCATTAGCAAGGTTAGAACCTTTAGATCCACAACACTGACCTCTGTGACTTGAACTAAAGGAGCAACTGATAGAAGTAGTAGATTGTCATCCTCTATGTGCTCTAGTGGACACAAACTCTTCTGCTTATTCTACCAAGTTTAACCCCTTATGCCCTATCATCTCAAACCTGTCCCACTTCCAATCCCAATCCTGTCTCATCCCCATCACTGGCTCCTCATCCCAATCCCATTCTCCTCAATTAGCCAGTCCCATTTTCCACTCCTCTGGTTTCTCATCCACTCCCAGTCTCCTTACCCAGCTATTTCTAGTGTCATTATCACAACCGCCCTGGCCGCTTGGCCAGACATTTCTGGTCCCTCCCTCCTCCAGCATCCACAGTTCCTTATCTGAAGTTTCTTTCTCCTCTGACCTCCAGTTCAGTGCTAGAGCTTCTCACAGCAAAGGATGCCAGACTTTTTGAAGGTGGGCAAAACAAATTATCTTTCCCTAGTCTTGTTTTCAGAAATGGTTGAACCATTTGGGCAGAAATTTTACAAAATAAATAATAAGCCTGAAACAAACAACTGACATGTAGAATTTCAGCTCACATAGATAAAGTCTGGCAAAGTTACATTACATATAAATAAAACTCCCACCTCCCTAAATCCTCTACATCTTCCAGTCAGTTTGTAGGGTTTTAGCTGTATGAATCTCATTAAAGTAACTGAGAGCAGCACAGCTAAATCCCTGTGCGACCCTTTGAAAAGTTATCCCTGTGTTTGCAAGATAACAATTGTATTTTATACCAATTCATTGAAAGAAAGTACAGCATTTAACTGGTGAAATCTCATTTACCACAAAACTGCCTCTGTGCTCATCACCTCAAATTTCCTTTAAAGCTGTCATTTAATTATCTGTTAAAAAAAAAAGTTTATTCCTGTTAAATTAAGAGTTTTGTTTAAAAAAAATTAACCTGAAATTGAAATAAAAATACCACCTGCATTACTGCAAATAAATAATTAAAAGTTAATATTCATTTAGCTCTCACAAGCAGAGTTTGGAAGTTTTATACACAGAACAGTTCTGAAATAAAAATAATTTAAAGACCTGTTATATTATGTATTGAAAGCAACCAAACTATAAATTCCAATCAGTAATTACTTTGAGATAATATAATAAAGCAAGTGAAGTTTTGAATCAACCATAAAGCAAATTACTTTTAGACCAATGGCACAGGAAACAGCGATATTGTTCTACTAACAAAGAGATGCAAAAAAATTCTGTACAAGAAAGTTAGCCATATTAATAAATGAATTAAAAAATTAAGGCCTAGTCCTCCACTGACATAAATGAGCATAGTGCAACTAAACCCTGTGGGTCTATGCCAGTTTATGCTAGTTGAAGATCCTGCCCCGAGAAGCTGATTGAAGAGGTTAAAAGTACATCTGGGCAGGAAATGGTTTCCTGGCCCAGGAAAATTTTGTGTATCCCAAATCAGGCCAAAAAGTAAAACTCTCAATTTTTTTCCCAATCAAATGTATGAAAAAAAATTAGCTGGGGTCAATTGAAAAGTTTCCTTTCCATTACTTTAAAAGGTTGTTTCAATGTTGACCATTTTTATTTGTTTTCTACAATAATTAGCTTTAATTTTTACACAAGACATTGTTTTGAGCCAGAAAACAGGAATTTTTCATTTAGAAAATGCCAAAGTGGAATGTTTTCACAATTTTGACATTTTCAGGATTTTTTTATCCAAAAAATTTGTTGAAACCGACCCTTTCCCCGCAAAAAGGTTTTGTTTCAGTGGACTGTCAGTTCCAACAAAGAAATTTCATCAAAAATGTCCCAACCAACTCTAGTTAGAAGGCTCACGGCTGTAATCAAACTGAACTAAGTTCTCTTCCTCCATTGCAGCAGCCTTCAAGTCATCGCAAGATAAGCTGTTCAATGTGCAATCAGCTGGTGAATTTGGGCTTTCGCCAACTGGAAGTACTGTTGAATGTTTGTATATGTTTTACAGACAAGCCTGATCATACTCCAGCTGGATTGGCTATCAATTTACCCAGTCCTTTGGTGGAGGAAGCTTGAGGGGGCTGAGTTTCTTGCACTGCTTGAAGATTTCATTTTTTAAGTTCTTCTCTAGCTGAATAGTATTCTACTGTATTGGTCTTTGTTGGTTGGAGTCCATTTTGCAGTGGCCTGTGTGGTCCATCTCCATTTACACTTTGCACAAGGCAGGCTGCTTTAACTCATTTCTCCCCTCCCCGTCATTACTAGAGCACAGCATCTGAAAAACAAACAGGGTTCTGGGGAGAAGATGAGAGAGAGAACAAACCACGTGACAGATGTTGGTCATGTCACTTATAATGCTATGCTGGAAGGAGCTCAGATGCAATGGTGATGAGGGTGGGGTAAGAACCTATAAAAAATGAATAGACTAGAAAAAGCTAAATATTATCTATACAAAGGACTAACATATACATGTGTATGTACATACACAAAGAAATTCACCGACTCTCCTGGAGATTATTCATGATAAAAATGTTTGATCACAGTGTATATGGGCAGGTTCAATAATTAAGACAAACAGTAACATTGTCCAAAAATGGAGACCAAATTAATCTTACTTTCCATTACTCTTCACTTTCCAACAGAATAAATAAAACACACACCCCACAATGAAAAGAACAGAAATGAAAGGCATGTCCACACTTCGAGCTGTGATTCCCAGCTCCTATGCTAGCTCTGATCAAGCTAGAGTGCTAAAAATAGAATGTAGCTGTGATGGCATGAGCAGCAGGAGGGGCTAGCCACCCTCAGTATGACAGGAGGCATTAGCTGCCCTGAATATGTACCCATCAGAAACACTAGGCACGTACTCGGGATAGCTAGCCTCTCCCACCACTTGCACTGCTGTGACTACATTCTATTTTTAGTGCACTAGCTTGATCAGAGCTAGCACAGGTATGTCTACTCAAGATGGACATTACACTCCCAAGCTCAAAGTGTAGAAGTACCCTCAGTCTTTCAATAAAATCGACGAGGGCAAATCTCACTGCAGGACTAAGAAAAAGAAACCCAATCAAAAAAAAAAAAAAAAAAAGACTGACCAAAGTAGATGTGGCTTAACCTGAAAATGGCAAGAGATCACCTTCTGATAGCCGGCCAATAGGAATGAATTCCATAGTAGAGCCTCCCATCCAAAGAGTGCTCTAATACTAGCCCTCACAATTTCCATGCTGGGGATCAACTGCTGAACTATTCCAACTGATCCCAGCTATTTCAATGCAGGAGGGACTTCCTCTAAGATTGCCAGGATCTTGACCCTTTAAGTATTTACAAATTATTTTAATGCCACCTTATATGGCACCCAGAAGTGAATTGGGAACAAGTGCAGAGAGAACAGAGCAGTGATAGAATGTGCTTTTGGCAGTGTGGCCTAGTAGACAGAGCACTGGACTGGGACACAGAAGGTCTATGATATATTCCCAGCTCTGCCGCTGACCTGCTGGGTGACCTTGGGCAAGTCACTGTAACTTCTTTGTGCTTCAGTTTCCCCATCTGTAAAATGGGGATAAGGATATTGACATCCTTCATTGGAGAGCATTGAGATCTACTGATAACTAGCTGTAATAAAATGCTTTTCATTATTATTATCCTACTTGCAAGCTAATTAGTGCAAAAGTGGCTATATGCCTTCCGAGCAGTTTATGATGATATACGCTGTAGAGCCATTTGTAGTAGCCTAACCTGGATTTGACACAGTTTTGGAAAACTATGTCTAGGGCTACGTCTGAGATGAAATGTCACCAACTCTCAGATTGGTCAATGAAGGAAAACCCACTTTTCAACCATCTCTGCTACCAAGGGACCCAAAAGCAGAAATCAATTCAATGAGACACCACTTTGGCCACAGTTGGAGAGTACAGGCACAACTCCTGGCAACAAACAGCATCACCTCAGACTTATCTGGACTGAACCTATGCTAGCTGGATTTCATCCAGGTTCCTATCTTGGCCAGATACCAGCAAATCAAAGAAATAGCAACACCTTCGTTCAGCATGAAATACTGAGGCATAGAACAAAATCCTTAGTATATTGATGGCCCTGTCAAACTGTCTCCCAATTCCCTTTAGCAGACTCATATGCACATTTAACAAGAGGAGTGATAGAGGAATGCTGTGGGAACTCACAGCAGAGACCTTCTTGGGAAGATGAGCAATTGCCCCTCATAGCTCACTGGTATCTTTCCAAAAGGGAGGAAAACCAAACCCTATCATGTGACCCCATCCACCCCACCCACCACATTCTCAATAACCTTCTGCTAAAAAAGGAAGAATAGAGACTGGGTGAGGGAGCAGAAATAAGTGGTGAAATCATTAGAATGTTTTCTCTTCAGCAAGATCAGGTTCACAGTATGCCCAAAGTGTGATTATAGTCAGAAGAGTGACTATGTAAAAATGGCAGCTTCATAATCCAAATATCTGCACCATGTGTACATTCGGGGTTCTCTTGGTGACAAAGAGAAGTTTCATTGGGTGTTGCTGGGTTTTGTTCATATTATTGTGGGTTTGGGTTTTTTTGTTCTCCCTTTTAACTCCTGGGACACTACAGAGACAACACAGCTGTGAGAGAAAAATTTAGATTCTATTTGGACTCACATCAGCAACAGAACTGTTTTCTCCAGTTCTAATCTATTACTGGTGAAGATTCACAAGCCAGAAAGAACCCAGATTGACTACAAGTCCCAGGGTGAGTCTGCTGGGTGGAAAATTAAAAAAATATATATATCTGTGTGGTTGTAAATTGAACAGATTTGTTCTGGAGTCACCAATAGACCACAGGTATGGAATCCCATTTTAAAAGTCACTCTTCAGATTACAACTGTAAGGGCATCATTTTACAATTTGCCTTCAGTACCAAATCCCATTAAAAATGGCCCAGAGCACTCCCCACTAACTTCCAGCTTGGATCCATACGCCAGGTAGTTGAATGGACCCTCCCCGCTAACACATTAAAAAACCTCCATTTGTGACACTAGATGAAACTCATCCAGAAAAGTCAACACACTATCTCCTTCCTGCTCTGACGCACAACAGTGGAACTGGAAAGTCTGCCCTGGGTCCAACTGATCTCCTCTGTGAAATGGACGAAAAACTTCTAACAATGAGAAATATTTGATGATGGAATGGGGTGGAGAGGGATTAATCTGATGGCTAGACACTCAGAACAATCTAAACAGAGCCACACAGCAGGAGATAGAGAGAAGATTCATAAAGTGACCTTCCACCCACACTGAGTGATATTAGACAATCTCTTTCCTCCCATCTCACCTCGCCCCATCATAAACAGACCTAATATAGGGCTAACCATACTGTGACTCAATAAAGGAGTTGCAAAAGCAATCAACTTAATTACCTCCTGGGTTCAATAACTAGATTCAAGATTTGATAGGAACCCATTGTAAGACAGAAGTTGAAATGCATTTGTTGAATCTATGTCCAATATTGTAAAGAAGTCAGTGGGAGCTGAAAGCACTAATCTGGCATGCAAAGCAGCTTGTCCACAGTTCTCTCAACTCAAGTTCTTCTCATAAGACCAAATAAAATGGGGGTTGTTGTTTAGTTCAATATAACAAATAGCTGTAGAGAGATAAAAGTTACACAATTTCTCACTTGTTTGGAAGCCAAATGTTCTATGAATAGATTCAGAAAAATCTATTACCAGGGAATACACCATAAATCCAAACCCCAATCAAATTAATTTCAACTCTTCATAAATTTTGAAGTAACTGCTTTCCAAGAAATAATTTATCCATCTACAAGAATATTACAGCAATGTTTTTATTAGGGCTAATACAAGAGAATATCATCTCAAAGATGGGAGAGTTAGTCTAGACACAACACAAGAAAATGCCCAATACATAAATGGACGTTCCGCCAAAAATTCCTGAGAATCTTAACCTGGCCCCTATTTTACTGAAATGTTACTGTTTAGACAGTCCATCAAAAATCCCCATTATATTATTTACATGTACAGTGTTTATGGAAAACTATTGTTAGAGTTTCAAATGCATGTGCTGTTCACATCAGCTTTGCTAATGTGGCTTCTGACAACATGTATTTTCAATTCAGAGATCACCACATAATTCAGTTATTCCTTTGAAAATTAATTTTTTGCATATAAACTCCCCTCAGAATGTTATAACAGACTGTATGCAGTGTTGTGGTGGCCATGTTGGATCCCAGAATACTAGAGAGTCATGGTGGGTGAGGCAATATCTATCTATCTCACCTGTTGGTAAGAGAGAAGTTTTTGAGCTCACAAAGAGCTCTTCTTCAGGTCTTGGAAAGAGTGTCACAGCTACATAGAAGGTGGAACAGCTTGTTTAGCATATGTAATTAACACATATTTCAAGGGACCATTCAAGGTGAAGTGGCCCGTTAATACCCCTCCAGTCATGGGGGGTGGGGATGGGGAGTGGGAAGGCAGAAAAAGTAACTACTTATAAACAATCTGTTCCACCTTCTATTTAGCTATGACACTTTGGGTACGTCTTCACTACCCGCCGGTTCGGCGGGTAGTAATCGATCTATCGGGGATCGATTTATCGCATCTCATCTAGACACGATAAATCGATCCCCTAACGCGCTCCCCGTCGACTCCGGAACTCCACCAGGGCGAGAGGCGGAAGCGGAGTCGACGGGGGAGCCGCGGCCATCGATTCTGCGCCGTGAGGATGCGAGGTAAGTCGATCTAAGATACGTTGGCTATTCTAATAGCTGAAGTTGTGTATCTTAGATCGATCCCCCCCCATTGTAGACCAGCCCTTACAGTACCTTTCCCAGACCTGAAAAAGAGCTCTGTGGAAACTCAAAAGCTTGTCTCTCTCACCCACAGAAGTTGGTCCAATAAAAGATATTACCTCACACACCTTGGCCTTGTCTACACTGCCACTTTAGAGTGTTGAAACTTTCTCTCTCAGGGGTATGAAAAAACACCCCCCTGAGTGATGCAAGTTTCAGCACTCTAAAGTGGCAGCGTAGAGCTCCCAGCACTGGTTGCTACTCCCCTCGTGGGGATGGGTTTTTTTACAGCACTGGGAAAGCTCTCTCCCAGCACCAGTGCTGCGACTACACCCGCAGCAATGCTTTAACATCGGTAGTGAAGACATACCCCTTGTCTCTCTCTAACAACATTAGACTGCATTCTTATGAAGATGACTAGATTAGATTAGATCAGATCAGATCCTTGGGAAAACAGCCCTGAGAGTTTTTGCCTACGTGCTCACATGCATTACTTTTGCACTACTCTGAATCAATAGGTACATAAAACTTGAATTTTGAGCTGTAATATTGTTAGCCTGCATGATCAGTGAGCACTAAATGGACAACTGCAAAATTACTGATAACATAATAAGAGCTGGTTTTGTTTCTATTAATCTTGAAAGTATCATGGAAACAGAAAGTGAATCAAATGAAAGAACAAGTCTGAAATTGTGCCTGATGGCAGCTCCACCAGAAAACTATAAAACGGAATTGCAAAGGATTAAAAACCACTGTTGCATTTAATCCTTTCCCCTCATTTCAAATCCACATATACAGTGTGAAGGAAAGCACAGCCCTGTAACAGGAGTTTGAAACAAAAACTACTTACGTAAACATCAATACACTTCATTCATACTGCAGGTATTTCCAGCCACTGGGAGAGCGATGGCACCAGGACTGGAAGCATTTTGCAATCCTAAACACTTGCTTGTTTTACAACAAAACACGACAAACACTGAGTCAACCCCATATTAAAAATCCAAGTAATAAAAACTTGACAAAGTGCAGAGATTACGGTTTTAAACCTGGGTGGAGGAGCATTATAATCAACCTGGGAAACTGAGCTGTTGTGTTTCTTTGTGTGCTTTATAATGACCGATGATACAATGCAAGTTTTAGCAGGGGCTTTTTTATGCAAAGTTGTATTTTCTTTTTAAAAAAAGGTTATATTGGATCAGAAACTCAAATATGCCTTTCTTATTAACATATATTAAATGTCTTAAGGACACTGTTGAAGATAGAACATGCCATCATCAAAGAATAGTGGAAACATGAGCTTGATTGCTAGTGTCCTATCGAAATACTCAGTAAAATCCTTCTTCGTATGAAAGACACAATAAAACCTGGCTTCAAATCCATCCAAATCATGGGAGACTCCCTTCCAATGAGTCTGCGGGGCTAATCCATGCTCACTGCCCTCAAAGAGCCCGGCTGTTCCATGTAAGGTAGCCACCCCCTTCTCTTGCAGAGTCTGTGTCCGTCTCACTACACTGTGCCAGCTACGCATGATAAGCACGTACAACAGGCACAGAGGCCCAGCACCGCTGACAGTGCTGCCGAGATCCGCGACTGGCGCTCGTACTTCAGGGCTTTCTTCACCTCCTCGTTGGACTGGGACACGTAATCAAGCGTATGCAGGACGTTGTACTCAATGTTGTTGATGACCTCGTGCTGCTCTGAAACCAGCACTTCCAAGTGCAGGAAGAGCGAGTGCAGCTCACTGATCTGGGCCTCTAGGTCCAGCAGCTGTTGGTGGCGTACTTGGGCCATGGCCAAGTGCTGCTTGGCCTTGAGCACTTCCAGGTCCTGGCCCACAATCCGAGGAGCCACAGGGCTTTCCACTAGCTGATTAATGTCCTCTTCACATAGGCTTAAGCCCGCCAGCTCGGTTTGCCTTATGATCTGCTCCTTCAACTTCTCCACGTACTCCATCTCCTTGGCATAATGGTGAGTGATGATGTCTCGGTACCGGCTGATTAGGACAGAGAGCTGGCTCTGGTGGATGCGGTATCCTGCCAGCCACTGTTTGCTGTCTCGGGCCAGTGTGTCTTGAATCCCATAGAGCTGAGGCTGGATGACTTTCGCCTGACTAGTGAAGGAGGCTTTAATGTTACTTAGCTCTTTCTTTTCTTCATAAACGCTCTCCTCCGTGGTGCAGCACAGCACCCGCTGCTGCTTCTTGTGGATGCTCTCTGATAACTCCTCCAGTTTACTCAGGCCCAGCGAGATATCTGACACTTCCTGGAATATCTTGCTCATGGGATTGGTCTCATCCTCCTTGAAAACAGGGTTATCAAATGAGAGAGTATCATCAATATCCAAAGAGTCCTCATCTTCATTAACTCGGATCCTCAATTCCTCCAGTCTGTCCTTCATCTTCAGCTCCAGCTGCTGGCAACATCTGTGGCAGAGGGACACAAAATGCACACATCAGCTTTGTAAAGAAGTCAGAGAGAGTTAGGATCTTTTGCGTCAGTGGAGCTGTTAAAATCTTCCCTCCCAGAGCTAGAGCAAATATTGACCAAGGCAATAGGCTTACCCAGAGTTTACTCTGCATCACATGGCTAACTAATACCGGCTAGGTTAGATTGCATGCCAAAAGTGGGCGGAACGCTTCATTGCTATACAGAAACTGCAGGAACCAACTTTGTTAGAACAATCACAGGGAAACATTAAGGAAAGAGAAGAGTGTATAGTCAACTAACCTGATAACAAGGTGACAGAATGCTAGTTCTGAAAAAACCACAGCGCTCTGATCAGATACAAGAAAATCCAGAATTCACATAAATGCCATCATACAAAACTCTTTTTGACTTTCAAAGTATAGGATCAAATAAGGATGTGTCTACTGGAATTGTTTGGAATCTTATTGTCTTGGAGATTATCAATCACAATCTGTTCGTCAAGAAAAAAAATCATCACTTAAAGTCTGATTCCTTCCAGTCATAAATAACTGTTTTATGCCATGGGATCATGTTTAAGAGCAGCAAGAGCGAGCAGTGGAGAAGCATACCAATCTATTGAGGGAAAGGGAGAAAGACTAGAGACTTGTTTATGAGGCCTGGTCTAAACTGGAAATTTACATGGGTGCAGCTATGTCTCTCAGAGGTGTGAAAAATCCACACCCCTGAGAGATAGCTATACTAACTAGCACTAGGCCAAGGGAAGGATTCTTCCATCAACCTAACTACAGCCTCTCTGGGAGGTGGATTACCTACACCGACGGGAGAACACCTCCTGTTGGCATAGGTAATTTCTACACTGAAGCACTACAGTGGCGCAGCTGCACCCCTGTAGGGTTTTAAATGTAGACATACCCTAAGGTTGCACTTTCCTCTATAAAGCAGTCCTCTATACTCTGGAGGACTACATTCAGTCTTGATGCAGTAAGGGTTAAGACTAGTGCAGAGAGTTAGTTAGATGCTTCTTTTGCTTTTCCACAGAGTACATTCTATCCATGTCATTTCACCAAAGTTCACCTGACATCATTGCCTATTGACTTCTCCTGTTACATCTTCTTGTGCCGTAAAGTCATGTGACAGGAGTTAATTCCCTCTTCCTCTAAATATTCGTTAAACAGTGTGTTACTTATCACAGCTAAAGTACGTAAGAGTACCCAGAACAACAACAATGAACAGTCGTGCGTTTCAGAGATCACTAAGTCCCAGGCCAGAACTTTGGCAGCACTCCAGACTCTAAGATCTCTAACTCAGACTTAGAGCATCAGTTTTTTCTTTGGTGCATGGATAATTTTCCGTGTTTCACTCTATGGGTTATGGTAAAGCTCAGAGCTTATGATTGTTGGTTTCAGTGACACTAGTAAACTGGTATCGGTTTATCTGTCTTTTAACAGGTTCATAGTAAGTCACAAAATGAAATCATAACTTTGCATTTCTATATTGCCTGTCATCAGAGGATGTTAGGGCAGTGTACAAATCTTAATTAATTAAAGTCCTGATCCAAAGCCCATTGATGTCAACTACTGTTCAAAACACCCCTGGAAAAATATGCAAATAGTATTAGACTTACTTTAAAGATGGATAAACGGAGACACAGTGAAGTTAAATGACTTACCCAGCGAGTACTGCAGGTCAAGAGTCCTGGCTCTCATTCACCTAGACTAACCACCTACAATCTCTCTCTCGCTGCCAAATCCTTGACTTCCTGCTGAGTTAGAATGCTACGGGCCGCAGCCTGATCTCATTTACACCTGTGCTAACCTGAATTAGCTCCATTGAAATCAGCTACATCAATTTTACACTAGTGTGGCTAAGAGCAGAATTTGGCCCTGTAAATCTAGCAACCTAATGAGAAAAATAAAACCCTTTATCACCAATCTTGGCAACTCTAGTTCAACCCTACTTGAACTCTATTTTTTGCATCATTGTGGTACTTGTGCTGAAATTTCCTGTTTTCTATGAAGGATAAATACATATTTAATATATGCTGAAAGGGACAGTTTAAACTTTTGGTAAGATGCACCATTACTCCTGATACCAATAGCAAAAAAAAAAAACCCACTTTTTTTAATCACAATAAAAATTAAGGTTAGGACTATTTAACTTTTGACAGGTATCCTAATATTTCTGTATGGCTATGATTGACCAGAGATGACTGTTAAAAAAGGTAAAGGCATCAATGCACTGAAAGAAAGAACGTGACCCCTTCAAACTAACTGTAATGAGTAATAAAAGTCCATTTATAAACCACATTCATATAATAACCCATCTGAGAGCTATCAATGTGCCTTGAAAAACAGCTCTCAATAATGATATAATTGTGGGGAGGGAAATGACCATATTTCATGACAAACTTTTATTGAAAAGATCAGATTTAGGAAAAATCATTTGTTTCCTCTACCATTGAAAAAGGCCGAAAGCATTTTAAAAAAGGAGAACCGCTGATGGGATGATAACTGGTAATTATCAGGCATTTCAGAGGATGAGCGCAGAGATTCCAGGTGAAATGGAAGCCCCAGCTCTTTTTAATTCCATCTGTAAATCACTGTATCTGATCATACAGATTTTATGAGACTAGTTCATTTCTGCTGTAATAGCACTGAAATAACAATAAGTATTATTTTGCATATTGTAGGTGTGCTCACAATGTGCTAGGCACCTTCCAGACATAGGAACACATATTTCCCACCCCTTATATAACACTTTTCATCCACAGGTCTCAAAGCACCTTGCAAAATATTAGTATATCAATTGCTGAAATAAGGAAACTGAGTCACGGAGCAATTAAGGTCTCAATCCTGCGCATTTTAGCTCCAACCCAGCAAAGTATTTAAGCATGTGCTTAACATTAAGCACATGACTAGTTCTACAATGGTTTGCTTTGCTGGATTGGATCCAAAGTGCTTGGCAGGCACCTTGCAGAATCGAGCCCTCATTGACTTGCCCAAGATCACATAGATACAGAGCCAGCAAAGCACTTTAAGCACATGATTAATTTTAAACACCAGTAGTCCCACTAACTTCAATGGGATGACTCACATGCTTAAAGTTAGGCATGTGCTGAAGTATTTTGCTAGATTGAGACCACAGTAAGCCATAAACAGATTTGAGAGTAGAAACCAAGTCTGCCCATCTATCCCCAATCAATGTCCCATCCACTGGACCTCTCTGCCTTCCTAGACTAACTGGGATGAACTTGAGACATTGTATTATGAGCACTAAGTTTCTTTCTGTCCACATTCGTTGCCTACTTCATCCATTCCTGTGGGACTTAGAAGAACCACTGCCCATTTCCTGGCAGAGGCAAATTTTGCAAGTTTCCTTGCAGTTTTTGTTTAGAGAAAAGACTTCTCCACTGACCTAGCCATTAGAATCAGTACCGAGATTGCAACTAGGGTTCATTTTTTAAGTCATTCCTTTAAATAACTGTCAGTGTAGTCTTAATATCACAGACATGACATAAACACACAGACCAAAAAACAACAACATGCATCCAAACATATTGGAAGCTTATATTTTAGTTGTCTATGAGTGCTGTAGGGGAGCGCAAGCTGTTCACTCCAGAAATGGAATCAGTTCCAAGCTACCCCCAGGGTTAGTTAGCAGGTGGTTTGGACACTAGACTCCTGGCTGGGTCCATCTGTAATTAACATACGTAGGTGAGCAGATTTAGTTATAGTTTTACTTGCTTATAGCTGGTCACGTTAAAAACCAAAACCATCATTCATGGAAATCGAGGGGCACTGGTATCGCTGACTAGGAATGTCGCAGCTCAGGTGGCATAGCCCAGACAAATCCCCTTTGCTTCTTCCAAATTCCTAATCAGCCCCCAGCACAATTTAGAGCAACCACAGGAATGGCTGTCAATTATGATGGCCTGAATGGCTGCAGACCAGAGTGCTCCGGCAATTAGGGTGACCAGATGTCCCGATTTTATAGGGACAGTCCCGATTTTGGGGTCTTTTTCTTATATAGGCTCCTATTACCCCCCACCCCCGTCCCGATTTTTCACATTTGCTGTCTGGTCACCCTACCGGCAATGTACATTTCCACCATTGGGCAAGACTCTATACCAGAAATTCTGAGGGGTTCCTTTGCCAGCCCTATAGAACCACCTCTTCTCCCCACATACACACACTTCAGAGAGAGCTGCCTGGATTTGGGCTTCTTTATCATCTGGGGCAGTATAAGTAGGAAGGGTCTGGAATGCAGCTTAGAATCAGGGCCACTCATTCATATTCTGCTTTCAGTTACAATGGTGTAAATCCAGAATAAATCCATATGCTCTCCTTTCCAGTGGAGTCATTCAGATTTAACAGGGTGCTGAACTTGACCCATAAACTACACTATTAGAGGCATCCTATATATTTATATTAAAGCAAGCTAACAAAATATTTTACTCTTACACACACACACACACACACACACACACACACACACACACACACACACACACACCCCTACCCTCTTTCAAGACTCCAATCAGCCGTACAGGTGACTTGATCCTCTCTCTTTGTTGTACTTTAGAGCAACCTGACTCTGTAGTGAATGCAAATGCTTTGCCCAGACTGATTTGCATTGCTCTCTTCGTTCCCCTTCACTTTTGTTAAAACTTTATTTTCTGCTCCCTCCCATCCCATGCTTTCCCTTCTCCTTCCCCCCAACTCTTCCCAGGGCTGATACTGATTTGTTAGTGAGCTAATTATTCCCTGTGCACAACATCTATTACCCATCCAGATGTATATATCTCAGCTCCTTGAAGTAACCCTTACGCTTCAACGTTAAAAGACGGATAAGCCCTCTTTTATTAATACTACTGAGGCTTTGTGCTCAGCTTCTGACACTCTCTGATTGGCCAAGCACTTGGAAATGTAAGAGACTTTTAGTGTGAAGGTCACAGAGTGTTTATTTTAAAGATGGAAAGGTTCTTTTTGGAATAGACATTTTCCTGCTTACCTCAAGAGCTCATTTTGTTGCAGACCAGTCAGCTTTCTGGTCTTGTAACAAAATCTGTAACAGTTACCATTTTAAGTTTCCCCAATATGCATTTAATGTAGACCTCAGTTTAATATATGAAATACCAAACAATTATTAAAAGTGCTGCTTGACATCTTTTTGACTAAGGTTCATATATAGTGCCCATTTAATCTCTGTCAAGTCCTCTATTCCATTGGTAGAGAAATGGATACAGCAATCTACTAAGTCTTTTCCTTCTCTAGTTACTCTGACCCTACATGCTGTGCCATCCATTGAAAAGCAACAGGGATTTGTAAAAATGTGTGATGGGATGTACTTGGCCTTTGTGGCCCCCTGCTAGAGGCCCCACAGTCCTACCACATCAGGCTCCAGGAAAGCAGTAGCAAAGGTGGGTCCTTCAGGCCTGCCTAGAGAGGCTGCATAGACAAAGCCAGTCAGGGCCCAGCAGGCTCAGATAAAAGGAGCTACAGGGGCTGAGGCAGGGCAGTTCCTGGCTGGGACAAGAAAGGGTGCTTGTTGTGGGACTGCCAGAAGAGAATCAGAAGATGGGTTCTG
Organism: Emys orbicularis; assembly: GCF_028017835.1. Lineage (NCBI taxonomy): Eukaryota > Metazoa > Chordata > Testudines > Emydidae > Emys > Emys orbicularis. Next base: position 27,738,658 of record NC_088691.1, read on the forward strand.
ATGATACTTATGTTCAGTGAGGAGGAAGAGGATTTGAGAGCTTCAGTCCTGAGATCAGGGTGAAGAAAAAAGGGGCTACATGGAAAAAGGCCCAGGGAATAGCAGCAGCAAACTGAAGGAAGCAGTATGTGGCTGCTGTGTGTAGGGTTGCTGGGCTGAAACTCAGAGTAGTGGGTGGGTCTGGGATCCCCACCTACCTACCAGCCAAGTGGCTTGAACCCATAGAAGGACTAGGCTCTGTTTGGAAGCCCAAGTGAAGAGCAGGAATTAAAGGGGTTAGAGACAGGGTTTAAGACCCTGGTGAGGGCAGACAGTGTGTTGAATTCTTTGCTATCCCAGGAGAGGTTCATCCATTTTTGACTGAATGACTTGGCTGGAGGGCTGAGCCATTGAAAACCCACCTAGTAAGGTCAACAAGCTACAAGGGATGTCTGGAGCAGGCGAGCTTGCAGCATCACACCCAGCCAACAGGAGGCACTCATGAGCGAGTGTCCCCATCACAGAACACTTAAGGCCTTTTGTGACACTCTCACTCATTTTCAGTGGGGATTCCCATAAACACCCCTGAATTTTTCTTTGAATCTCTGCTATTCCAATAACTCAAACTCCCATCTTTGGGGTTATGCTTGACTCTCCCCTTTCCTTCCCTCCTCACAGCCAAGCTCTTGCCAGAACTATTTGTTTCTCCCTCAGTAATATCTTTCTAAAAGACTCCGCTACCAAAACCTTGGTTCATACCATGATTCTAGCTTGCCTACCCTACTGTAACCTCCTCCATTCCAGGTCCCCTCTTCATCCTTCAACCTCCAGCAGCTAAAATCCTACCCTGCTGCTCTGATCATGCTTAAGTTCCTCTGTGGACTCTCTCTCTTTTCACATATATTTTGAACTCCATGAGTGAAGTCCTGACCCTAATGAAGGCTATGGCAAAAAAAACCCTGACTTCAATAAGGACGGGTTTAAACCTCCTTTTGAAACACTGCACCACTCTATCCCTGCTTGTAGCTCATCTCATCTTTCCCCTGCACTCTGCCTACTTTTCTCATCTAGTTTCTCCCTTTGTCTTCTCTTCCCATTCTCCCATCTGTGCCTATATTTACTGAAAGCTGTATACAGGATGTATTAGGCCCACCAGCTTTCCAGATACATTTGAGATCAGATGATTCCAAAATACTTTCCTTACCTATGGATGGTCTGAACTAGTGAGATAAGGCATTTCAGTATCTCGTTTGTGGTATTAATATATGGTGTCATATCATGACCGGGGCTTGGGCAGCCAGGCGCAGTGCTAAGAGCAATGGTATAAGAATGGCCATACTGGTCAGACCAGTGGTCCATCTAAGCCCGGTATCCTGTCTTCTGACAGTGACCGGTGCCAGATGCTTCAGAGGAAATGAACAAAACAGGGCAATTATTGAGTGATCCATCCCCTGTTGTCCAGTCGCAGCTTCTGGCAATCAGAGGTTTTGGGACACCCAGAGCATGGGGTTGCGTCCCTAACTATCTTGATTCTGGCAATGATGGACCTATCCCCCATTAACTTAAATAATTCTTTTTTGAACCTAGTTATACTTTTGTCCTTCACAACATCCCCTGGCAACGAGTTTCACAGGTTGACTGTGCATTGGAAGAAGTATGTTCTTATGTAACACTTCATTATTCATTTTCTCCACATCATCCATGATTGTATAGACCTCCATCATATCCCTCTAGAGTCATCTCTTGTCTAAGCTGAACAGTCCAAGTCTTTTTAATCTCTCATATGGAAGCGGTTCCATTCCCGTAGTGATTTTTGTTGCCCTTCTTTGTGATTTTTTTTTCTAATTCTAGTCTCTCTCTTTTGACACGGGGTGACCAGAACTGCATGCAGTAGTCAAAGTGTGGGTGTACCATGGATTTATATAGTGACATGATTATATTTTCTGTCTTATTTTCTATCCCTTTACTAATAGCTCCTAACATTGTTAGCCCTTTTTGACTGCCACTGTACACTGAGCAGATGTTTTCAGAAAACAACCAATGATGACTCTAAGGTGGTCATGCCTAATGGCCAGAGCAGTGGGGTCAGAAGCCTGCACCAAAGGTCAGAGCTGGAGTCAGGAACCAGGAATCAGAGCCAAGAGTCGGAGCTGGGGCCAGGAGTCCAAGAGGTCAGTCCATCATTATGGCTGATGGAGGAGTCCACTTTGTTGCATAGACACTTCCTGGAACTCCTCCTGGGTTTAAGCAGGGTGCCTGGACCACTCAGGGGCCATGAGAGAAGCTGTCATTCATCTTCCAAGGCAGTACTTCCCGGGGTATTTATCTCACGGAGTCTATGTGGTAATTGCATACAGCCCTACCATGGCTGCCAGGAAGTGGCGCGGAGGCATCAGTCATCCTTACCCTACAGATCCAGCTTCCAGTCCCATCCTCACAGAACCTCACATCATGAAAGATTCACTTCAAGCTATAGCATCAGAGCACCATTCACTCCGTATTGCCACATCATGCTCTTTGTGAAGGACGTATGCAGGAAAGGTATCATCACATTGCTTTGGAAGTAGTTTGGAGGCCAAAATGTCCATCAGCTGTGGGCTAAATGTCAGCCCATTCGCACTGAAGCCGCTTGTGTATCACTCATCTAGATGTCTTATGCACTGTGGCCTACTGAATTAAACATAGGCTTAGGAACCAGCATACCTAGGCTCCAACCTTGGTTCAGACAGTGCTTTTACTTGTGATATTGGGCAAGTTACTTAACTTCTCTGTATTTTAAGCATTCCCCCTTAGTAAAATGGAGGATAATGCTTACCCACCCATGTAAAGAGCTTTGAGATCTATAAATGAAAAAGCTCTATATAAAGCATAAACTATTAAGTTCGCTCTCAAACAATCTCCCTTGAATCAGTTCTGACAACCTCAAACAGTGCTATAGGGAAAGGTGAGAAGGCTTAAATAAAGGGAAAATGCATTGTTGAAGCCATTTCTGTCTAAGGTCCTATCACTTTGCTCTTCCTATTTGTCTCTGGCCTTCCTTACTGCCCTCCCACAAATTATCCTTACTGGTGTTTTCCCTTTAAGTGACTTTCACAGCTGATCACTGGAGGCATACTCCCCTTGATTGGCATCTTTATCTGCATAAATTATGGAGTTAATGTAAATAAACCAGCAGTGCTACTCACTTGATTGATGTGGTTTTCCATCTCTGACATGGTCACAGCAGTAAATGCTGGAGGACACTGACACTCCCTGAATGTTTTCTTTTAACTATCCTCACTTCATTGGCAGGTTTTGCAAGACCTCTTCCTTCTTTGACACTTAACTAAAATGTTGTTAAAAATTAAAAAAATAATAATAATCAGAGCTAGAGTGTAACAAGCACTTACTTTTTGGATTAATAGTTAACTCCCAGAGCCCCAAATAATTAAAGTTGAAATGAGTCACCTGCTCTGGGAAAGGCAGAGTACAAATCATTTACAGCTGCAGCGCTGCTCTGTTGGAGACATGCTGATGTGATTGAGATCACTGGAAAAATATTGCTCCCTGGAACCTTGGGAATCCAGAAAAGAGTTAAAATCCAAGAAAGAGAAGTGGGGACTGGGTAAGACAGGTACTGATGCCTAAAAGCATTGAGAACAATTGCCAGTAAATGCACCAAAACTTTTTTATGGAGTTTTCTTAAAGTTTACATGGACTTTAGTGTCTATGGAGGAGTATAAATGACTGCAGGCTGGCTCCTGAAGGTAACCTTTGAATGCCTTGTAATTAATCTACAGGGCACGCTCATTTTGACATACCTGTGTACTGTATGCATATGCATGTCAGATCTGCTGAAAGGTTGCAGGGAGGCACTACCTGAAATGAAGACACAATCTTGCTATAGAGAGAGACATTTTAGCTATCTCCATCTGTGTCCGGGGGAGGAGGGGCAATGCATGATGGTATAATGTGATATAAAGGTTTTATTAGCACGCGTTTGGAATAACAGCATCATTCACGAGTTGTGAAGCTGCAAACAAGCAATGCATGTCATCCCAAATGACAAATAAAACATGGGGCAGATCGCTCACTGTGGGGAGGGTAAGAGCATAGGCCACAGCACAGGAGTGACTTTCACCCCCAGTGAAATGGAGGGGGAGTGGAAGCAATGGTCATAATCCACTGGCAAAGGGGAGAGAGAAGCTTTCAGAAAAGGCAAAAGGCCAGGTTTGCATCACCACGTCCCAGTCTGGCAGCTTTGGATGCAGCCAGCCACAGAGAGCTGCCACAAAGGAATTTATGGCTAATTTGCGACTGAAACAATCAGTCAACCAGAGCATTTTTTAAGGTTGAAGGATGCAGGGTCTGCACAGAGGTGAATTCTGATGACGCAGCTGTTGCAGAATCTGGGAAAGAGGGTTCGTCTGGGCAGGAAACCTCATTACGTGGTTATTGCAAATACACAAAAAGGCTGCCATGGAGCCCATTCCTCCTGAGGAGATGAGGGAGGAGCAGGAGGGTGTTTCTGGGAAATGCTGGCTAAAATGAAGTGGTTTAGAAGGAGAAGCTTCACAGCAAGCGTTCAGATTTTTTCACCCTTTTTATGTTACAGTAGCAACTACAGGCCTCAGTCAGGTTACCAAGACAAAGCTCAGATGCCTTCTGGTGGGAAAGGGAAATAAGTTGTTTCTGCAAGGACAGAGGCCACGCAGAGGTTTGTAGGGTTGGGGCAATTCCCATGGTGTTGCCCTCCTACTGCTCATCCAGAACAAGCATCAGCAACAGTAAATACATCTCCTGCAAGACTGTCACCGTTGAGATGTCTCTTCTAGCTGTGGCAGATATGGCAATTTCCTGCAATACCTTTGTGAGATCTTACCGTGTTAAGTTTCCATGTATCATTGTGGGCCAGGTATTTATGTAATTCCTCAGGGGAGGATGACTACAACCCACCAGGAACTAAGAACAGCTGGAGAGGGAGGTGCAGAAATTAGGCAAATTTCCTCAGGCTGTAACAGCTCCAGAGAGGTTCTACCATTTGGCTACACTTGTATATACTTCTTCAATCTGGAGTCTCCAGAAACCAACAGACACGAGAAAGGACTTTTGGATAAACAGCCTGAGTTTCAACTAACTCAGGGCTTTTTCTGATCTAGCAAACAGACAGGGCCCCCCTAATCCCTCCTGTTAAGGGTCGGAAAACTTTGGTCTACAGAGGCCCCATAAAATGGATGAGTGACTGTTGCTAAGCTTTTAGCATGTAAATGGGAACTCAATGTTCTCTGTGTAATGCTTTCCCCTTAAGAATAAATGTGCTTGCTTAGAAAGAGCAGTGTGATATAATGGAGGGAGGGGAATTAAGAGGGATGTTAAATGGTTAACCAAGAAGTATTAGTCTTACCATTAATATATTGCAGTTAGTGTTTAAAACAGATTGGCAGCACCCTGGACCCCACTGTGTGAGAGACCATGGGGTGGCAGCCCCAACCATGATACCAACCCCCGCCGGGTGGGGATGGGTGGCAGACCATGACCCCCGCTGGATGGGGCAAGGTGGCAGCCCATGACCCAAGACCCCAGCCACTGCTGTGTGGGGCCGGGTGGCAGCCCCAGATCCCTGCCAGGCAGGGCCGGCTGACAGCCCCCAGATCCCAACTCCTGTCATGTTGGGCGGGGCAGCAGCCCCCAGATCCCGATCCCTGCCATGTGGGGTGGGGCAGGGTGGTAGCCCCTGAGCCCTGCAGAGGGCCACCCCCAACCCCTGCTGGGCAGTGCCAAACGGCAGCCCCTGATCCCGGACTCAGACCAAACCCCACCCATAAGATGGTCTGTTTTTGTTGTTAGTAAAGACACTTGACAAAGATAATATATATGTGGGCTACATTGTGAACTCGTTAACAAATAAATGGTTAACCAATACGATTTTAATAGTTTAAACGGGTACTTTTTAAAACAATATTTACATCCCTGGTTCATAGCCTGTGAGGCGAAACAAAAGTGCAGATGCTGGCCTCACTGCTGGGTTTACAATGGTGCCAGGGGTGCCATTGAGCCGGGCCCATGCTCAGAAGGAGCCCTGGCCTGCTCTGCTTGCACTGGTGAGACCCCACCAGCCCGCTCCACACCCTGCCCACCATTTGCTCCTCTCGGCCTGCCTGCCAGCCGGCCGAGGGCTCTTCTCCACCCCTTGGCCTCACCCGCCGGCTTCTCTCTGCCTCCTGGCTGGACCCCAGTGCACCTCCGGCTCCAGGCAGTCTCTGCTTCCCACCACCTGAGGGGCCCCACCTGTCTCCCTGGAGCTGAGCCGCCTGGGACTGATGCAGAAGCCTGGCCAGTTGCGGGGGAGGGGAACAGTGTGGGGGGCTTGGCTGGGCCCTTCCAGGCAAGTGGGTCCTGAGGGAGCCCGGGTGGGGCAGGCCCTGGCTGATTGCGCAACTTCCGAGTAGCCAGAGTGATTCCCTGCCCCAGGACACTGGCGGCTCAGCCCGGAAGACACAGTCGCCTCCCAGCAGGGCCAGTGAGTGGGGCCAGGAGGCAGGGCGTGAGGGAGTGGGTCTCTGGAGGGCCTTGCGGTGTGCTGGGCTGTGAAGGGGCAGGGAAGATCTCAGTGTGTTGGGGCACTAGGGAGTGGGGGTTCTGTGTGGGGTGCTGGGCAGTTCTGGTGTTGTGCAGGACGCTGTGCATTTGTGGCAGGGTTGCGGGGGGGCTGGACATAGTGAGACCGGGGGGGGCTTTAGCCATAGGGAATCGGGGGGGGGGGGGTCCGGTGTTGGGCAGGGGGGGCTGTGTGGCATGACATGGGCCCACCCCAAGGCGAAGGGGCATGCTGGCAGCACAGGGCCGGGTGGGCCATTGTGTGTCTGGCAACTGCCGGTTTGTAAATAGTGCCCTCGCACTGGACTGGGCTGGGCGGAGCGGGGCCGCCCCTGCCATGCCATGCCCCATTGCCCCTGGCTGGCCCCTCGCTCCAGGGACTGAACCCCCTCGCCATGCACCATTGCCCCCATGGAGGCCCACAAATATGTTTGGCGCCGGGCCCACAAAAGGTTAATCTGGCCCTGGCTGGCCTATCTAGGCAGTCTGAGCTGTGGGGAATAATACAGTGTATGCAGGGACCTGTGCAGCCTGAAAAAACGCCAGTCAGGAGGGAGGTAGATGTGGATCTCCTCCAAGATAGGTGATGGCTGAGGAGCCAGGGCCTAGAGTAGCTATCCTTGATGGACTGTGGAGGGTGAATACAGGTGCAGTTGCCCTGAACTGTAACACCAGCAATCCCACATGGGTCATTTAGCCCTCATAATGTTGCAAGTAAGCAGCAAATGGCTGGTGTGTTGGCTCTCAGCACCCATGGTAAAATGGTGAGGTACAACATAATCATAAAATTAAAAGGGCAATTTCATCACAGAATGCCTTATATATTTTTAAATGTTGGGTTTAGTAAACCCCCAATATGGGGTTTAACATTTATTTTAGTTTTGCACATTTTCAACACTTTTAGAACAAAACAAACCATTTAGCAACCCTTGTCTCCACTCTGTGGTTTGAGCCTCAAGTTAAGCCTCAACTCACTGCATTGATCCAGTCCTGCCCCATGGTACATCCAACTCCCCCGCTCCCAGGGGCAAACCAAGAATGAAGGGGATGAAATCCTATTTTAAACACTTTCTCATTCTGCTGTAAGTGGCATCTGATTTTGGCAACGCAATTGGGTGGAGCTTTGGAGAGTACCACTGTGTGAACCCCCAATCTGAGGCCTGGTTTGAGGCAGGGGCTATTACTGCTGATCTGATCAAAGCACGTAGTAGGGGAAAAGCTTAGTATCAGCAGGAATAATGTCTGCAGGCAAACAATATTGTCTCTCCTCCTACCCACCTCACTGCCCCCATCAGAGACCAGAAAGCCTACAGGGCAGAGATTCATAGATTCTAGGACTGGAAGGGACCTCGAGAGGTCATCGAGTCCAGTCCCCTGCCCTCATGGCAGGACCAAATACTGTCTAGACCATCCCTGATAGACATTTATCTAACCTACTCTTAAATATCTCCAGAGATGGAGATTCCACAATCTCCCTAGGCAATTTATTCCAGTATTTAACCACCCTGACAGTTAGGAACCTTTTCCTAATGTCCAACCTAGACCTCCCTTGCTGCAGTTTAAGCCCATTGCTTCTTGTTCTATCCTTAGAGGCTAAGGTGAACAAGTTTTCTCCCTCCTCCTTATGACACCCTTTTAGATACCTGAAAACTGCTATCATGTCTCCTCTCAGTCTTCTCTTTTCCAAACTAAACAAACCCAATTCTTTCAGCCTTCCTTCATAGGTCATGTTCTCAAGACCTTTAATCATTCTTGTTGCTCTTCTCTGGACCCTCTCCAATTTCTCCACATCTTTCTTGAAATGCGGTGCCCAGAACTGGACACAATACTCCAGTTGAGGCCTAACCAGCACAGAGTAGAGCGGAAGAATGACTTCTCGTGTCTCGCTCACAACACACCTGTTAATGCATCCCAGAATCATGTTTGCTTTTTTTGCAACAGCATCACACTGTTGACTCTTATTTAGCTTGTGGTCCACTATAACCCCTAGATCCCTTTCTGCCGTACTCCTTCCTAGACAGTCTCTTCCCATTCTGTATGTGTGAAACTGATTTTTCCTTCCTAAGTGGAGCACTTTGCATTTGTCTTTGTTAAACTTCATCCTGTTTACCTCAGACCATTTCTCCAATTTGTCCAGATCATTTTGAATTATGACCCTGTCCTCCAAAGCAGTTGCAATCCCTCCCAGTTTGGTATCATCTGCAAATTTAATAAGCGTACTTTCTATGCCAATATCTAAGTCGTTAATGAAGATATTGAACAGAGCCGGTCCCAAAATAGACCCCTGCGGAACCCCACTTGTTATGCCTTTCCAGCAGGATTGGGAACCATTAATAACAACTCTCTGAGTACGGTTATCTAGCCAGTTATGCACCCACCTTATAGTAGCCCCATCTAAATTGTATTTGCCTAGTTTATTGATAAGAATATCATGCGAGACCGTATCAAATGCCTTACTAAAGTCTAGGTATACCACATCCACAGCTTCTCCCTTATCCACAAGACTCGTTATCCTATCGAAGAAAGCTATCAGATTGGTTTGACACGATTTGTTCTTTACAAATCCATGCTGGCTATTCCCTATCACCTTACCACCTTCCAAGTGTTTGCAGATGATTTCCTTAATTACTTGCTCCATTATCTTCCCTGGCACAGAAGTTAATCTAACTGGTCTGTAGTTTCCTGGGTTGTTTTTATTTCCCTTTTTATAGATGGGCATTATATTTGCCCTTTTCCAGTCTTCTGGAATCTCTCCCATCTCCCATGATTTTCCAAAGATAATAGCGAGAGGCTCAGATACCTCCTCTATTAGCTCCTTGAGTATTCTAGGATGCATTTCATCAGGCCCTGGTGACTTGCAGGCATCTAACTTTTCTAAGTGATTTTTAACTTGTTCTTTTTTTATTTTATCTGCTAAACCTACCCCCTTCCCATTAGCATTCACTGTTAGGCATTCCTGCAGACTTCTTGGTGAAGACCGAAACAAAGAAGTCATTAGGCATCTCAGCCATTTCCAAATTTCCTGTTACTGTTTTTCCCTCTTCACTGAGCAGTGGGCCTACCCTGTCTTTGGTCTTCCTCTTGCTTCTAATGTATTGATAAAAAGTCTTCTTGTTTCCTTTTATTCCTGTAGCTAGTTTGAGCTCATTTTGTGCCTTTGCCTTTCTAATCTTGCCCCTGCATTCCTGTGTTGTTTGCCTATATTCATCCTTTGTAATCTGTCCTAGTTTCCATTTTATATATGACTCCTTTTTATTTTTTAGATCATGCAAGATCTCGTGGTTAAGCCAAGGTGATCTTTTGCCACATTTTCTATCTTTCCTAACCAGCGGAATAGCTTGCTTTTGAGCCCTTAATAGTGTCCCTTTGAAAAACTGCCAACTCTCCTCAGTTGTTTTTCTCCAAGATGCAGTCTTGGAGGGGGACAGACAGAGAACTGTTCAGCTGAACGCATTTATGAAGCTATGAGGCTTTAGCAGCATGACAACCACCGCTGTTTGCAGTGCACTTTCATGGGTGTTTTCAGACCTGACAATTAATTGAGGTCAGTGTGTTCACATGAAGCAAATATGAGCTTTTAACATGTCAGACAAAAAGCTTTACTGTATAACATTCTGCAGATTAATCAACCAGGTGGTTTTTATTTATTTCAACCTTTGAAGAGATGTTTTTATAACTCAGTTTCTCACTGTGTTTGAAGGAAGTTAGGAATAGTAGAAACAGCTGGATAACATGCTTAGTCCAAACTGCTTCCTACATTCAGGGGCCAGGCACCCAAGCTCCATCTGACCCCAGGCCATAAGCCAAAATCACTAGGCTCTCTACCATATAGTTGTGGGTTGTCAGTACGAAAACCTTTGCAATATCCAACTCCAAACAGGGGGCGACAACATAAAATGGATGTAATATCAAAATAAAAAACACAGGAGGCTACTGTCAGGAGTGTATTAGTCACAGACATGATGCATTCATAATAAACCTCCATTTCTAACTTCAATGGAGCTGCAAAGAATTTTTATTCTTTTCATCAGAGTGCTACAGAATCTAGGAACCTGCTGAATGTGGGTGTAGTTTGCAACAGAGTATATAGGGTTTTAATAACTGCAAATAAATAGATGTATGGGAGTGTCTGCATTTTTAGACTGGTGTAGCTAAAGTGTAGGCTCTTAAATCAAAGTGATCTGCACCCATTGAACTCACCTCTGGAAAAAAAAAAATCAGGCTACTCTGGTTTGCCCGTAGGTGGCTAAATATTGCGTTAGGCCCTTAACTTTTAGGAAGCGTCATTTGAAAATCGTGGATTGAGCTTTTAACACTTTATTTTTCCCCTTTGCCAAAATGGGGGAAGTTGATCAGTTTCAATAGTAGAGTGCGTTATGCATCTTTCCACAGCCATGGTATACAGTGCAGAAGCTGACTTTTCAGAATACAATTGGAGGGAGCAGGATTAAAATCCTAATTGTGACAAGATGAGAGATTTTAACAATGTACAAGCTATGGATAAATTATATGACGCCTGTTTCAGAGATTTCACCAGGCACCAGGATGATCATCTAGTCTGACCTGCATAACACAGGCCACTGAATTTCAGCCTGTAACTCCCACATCATGCCCACGGATTCAACTGAAATGTGCCAAAATAAAATAAAAACCCAAACAAACTAACACCATGGATGAAAGTTATTTCTGCAAAACCTTAAGATTTTCCAAGCACCTGAGAATCCTAATCAAATCCTTTCACCACTGATAACTTACAGGAACATAAATTAGTAATACAGCTGGTGTGGGTTGACTAAGGTGGGATTGGCTCTAAAAGGAGCATTATTTCTTCCCATTATGGCTATTTGACAGATATGCTAGTTATTTTTCAATACATGTGAAATATGGGTTTAATCTTGCTCTCGGTGACCCTAAAGAAAAAGGCATCTCTGGTTTTGGAGCCTGGAGTACAGATGTTGCAAATGAAGAGACAGATGCACAAAAGAAGGGAATTTTCATTTGACTGGGAGTTCTTGTCTGACAAGTGTCAAATAAATCATTAGACTAAATACAGAAAAAGCCTGAATGTACTTAAAATGAGCTATTGCAGAAATAGCACAGGATATATTTATTTTGAGAGACAGCTGAATGGTACGTGTGAGGTTATCATAGACATTCAATTAATAAAAGATATCTTTTAATAAGTATTTTTGAGTCTTAAACCATCCACCTATGACTGATAGAATCAAAGGACTGGTAAACTTTCACTCAATATATGCCTAAAATACAGCCCTGTGACAGGTTCTCTAATCTGTCCTATTCATATTTGATAAAGAGTGGAATTAATGTTAAAATGAATTATATGAGTCTTGTACTTGAATAGCCGGAGTCTGACAATTAATATCCCCATTCAGGAAAATTAACACACAAAAAACATTGTGGTTGGCAGGTAACAAAGGGTACATTCAGCCCTTGCAGGGTGCTGAGGGTAATAAGATGCAAAGATGGAACAGGAAAACTAGCAACTGAACTCTATTCCAAAGTAGTGAGCACAATCCTGAATGGATCTGGGATCTAGCCAATGGGTATGGCTTGAGAGACATGAGGGGGCACCGGGCTTGTCTGGTACGACAATTGTTACAGCCCTGGGGTTAACTGCACCTCTGCCCACAGGAGTTGACTCCATGGGTGCTCCAGTCCTGGAGCACCCACGAAAAAAAATGGTGGGTACTTAGCACCCACTGGCATCCCCCCCATCAGAGCCTCCCATCCACCAGCAGCCCCGCCGATCAGCACCTTCCCCTTTCCCCAGTGCCTCCCGGCTCCCGCCCACCGCGATCAGCTATTCGGTGGCATGCAGGAGGCGCTGGGGGGCAGGGGGTAGGAGCAAGGGCAGGGCACGCTCAGGGAAGGGGGCAGAACAGGGCGGGAAGAGACTGGGCAGGGGTAGTGTGGGAAGAGTCAGGGCAGGGGTAGGGACTTGGGAAAAGAGGTGGAGTGGGGGTGGGGCCTTGGTCAGAGCCAGGGGGAGCACCCCCGGCACATTAGAAAATCAGTGCCTATGCCTCTGCTGCCCCCTTCATGGCCTCTTCAAAAGTGCCCCCTTAGAACTCAGGCGTCTAACTGCCACCTTTCTCAAGCAGGAACCCACGTTCCTCTCCCTCCAGCTGAGAATTTTAGGGCTGCTATCCCCGTGCAGTTCACTGTATTATTTATCCCAGAAGGTCTGACTTTCGTTCAGTACCTTCACTTCTACTCTCTCTCTGAGACAATGACAGAGTTAACCAATGCCCAGCCAACTTTCATAAAGCACAGTACATGTATTTAGGATAAAAGCATCACAGGGAAAACATTTATAACCCAACAAACCATCTTCATGCACACTAAACTTATCAGGTATTAGCCATCATCAGCAAGGGCTCCTAGGAGGAGGCACTCACACAAGTTTGTCAGTTCCAGAGCGAGTCTGTTCACAAGTCAGATCAGGCTGAGTATTTCTACAGTTTGGAGGGTTTTATTTCCCAGGCCTCATAAACCAGGATCAGTCATTGCTACTTCCCACAGTGGGCAGGCCATTCATCCGGTTATAAGCAAGACAGTCCTCTTTTCCTAACGTTTGTCCCCTCTCCAGTACAAAGACAAAACCGGATGTGGTTTTGTCTAGTATCACAAATGGGGGATGCTGTTTTGAAAAGTCTGCTGCCCCGCCCCCACTGGCGTGCACAGTGCGTGCGAGGTTACACCAGCAGGGGCAGGGTCACGACATTCCCAAAAGTGCTGGAATCTCTGGCCTATTCCCCTGGTGGCAAAGCTACGGAGAGCTGGATATCTGCATAACCAGTATTGGAGATTTTTATTAATTACCTACCCCACAGTGATTCTAGATTCCACAGAAAACCCACTTAGTGAGGCAGGAACATAAAGGTACATGTAACACCTATGGATATAGCATACAGATATTGACAATCCCACGTACCCGTCGTGTCTGGCACATCTCAATATAACAATGTGACCAGACTCACCATCTCGGAGCACCCCAAACAGGAAGACCTGGCGTTGCAGCACTCTGCCTCAGTTTCCCCACAAAGGTCTTTTACCTACTCCAGTCATATAGTCCAAGCCACTTTACAGAATTCCATGCCTCTCAGGGTAACAAGTCGAACAAAAGCACAAAACAAAGGAATCTTCAGCTCAGCTTGCCTCAGCATCCAGGGCCCTTCTTCACAGGGGGACCCTAGCTGGGATAGCCTGTCTCAATGTCCGCCAACAGGTACCTGGGCTCTGGTCCACTCAACAATCCAGCCCCACTCTTCTGCCAAGAGCTCTGGCAGACCACCATCATCATACAGTCTTTGCTCCCTTGCCCCCAGATAGGAGCAGTCTGTGCACTTTCCTCCCCTCAGCTGCTGGGCTTTCCTCTTCTTAACTCCACTAACCAGCACAGGTGTAGCAGCATGGGGCTAACTGAACAAGGCTGACTAGCCCCAGGCATCCGGGCCTTTAAAGAGCACACCACCATATTACAAATAGCCTCGAAGTGTCCATTCTTCCAAGGCCTCACATTTGTCACAACAACATCCCAGCAACACCAAAGGAGTATAAAAAATATAATGGGGCTGAGAAACAAGAAAAGGAGAGAAGGGGAGACACCTGAAACCAAACGCTGCCTTGCTGACAGGCTGACCTGCCACTAGGGTAAGAGAAGAGAACAGCAGCATTTTATAGAAGTGTGTGGATTTTTTTTATTCACTGTAACTAAACTTAACTCTGACCCCTAGCCTATCTAGAGGACAGGGGTGTTCAGACTAGATATCTTACATGGCCCATTCATTTGGTTTTAATCTGATCTTCTCCATCTCTGGTGAATAAGAATGTTTTTTAATTCAGCATTTGGATCAGAGTGTTGTTTGGGAATGTTACTCAAGCCACTTCAGAAAGGTTGAATAACTCTCAGAAGTTGGAGGAGGTGAGGCAGGGAGAGTATCTGGAGCCCAGCCCACTGATCAAAAGGCCATGGAGAATGGAGTCCTTTCCCTATAAGGGGTGTTGTTTGAGGGACTGTAACCTGAAAAATGCTGGGGAAATACCAGTGATGAGTTGAAGGAGCATGAGGTGACAAGCAAGATAGTCAAGTGCCCAAGATATGAATATTGTGTAAACCCTTCTCCAAGTAAATGGCACACATAGACAGGTGTCTACATCACAAAGCAGCCAGCAGCCCAAGAGTGGCAGTGAATCAATGCATACAAAAACTGTCAGACACTGACCTCATGTCAGACCTGAGGCACAGTGATGGAAGACAATGGAAGAAGATGGCCTACTGCTGCCAGTGCCTGCTCTGTGGATAAGAAAGGTCAGACATACAGCAACACACTCAACCCTAAGGAGGAATCATATTTAACAACAGAAGGGATAAAAAGTAGTTTGATATTCTGGCAAGGGCAAAATATTTAGATAAGCTAATTTAATGAGCCAGAGTACAGGGTACCAGAATATGAAACCAATGTGCCCCTAACTCAGCTTTTTGGTAGCTTCAAATGGCCTACCTTAGATACCACTATACTGGATCACTTTCCAATTGCTTATTCTTTTATCAAACAGTGTGTGTTTCACTTTACAATCATTTAATGGAAGCAGGCTTGATGCACCATGACATGAACTTCAAATTTAAGAAAGAACACAAGTAGTGTTACTTACTCACGCTGAGTAGTACTTTACTCAACAAATATTAACATTGAAATCAATGGGGACAACTCCTGGAGGAAGTTACTACTCAGTGTGAGGAAGGATGGCAGGATCTTGTCCTCAGAGATTTGGGTATGTACAAGAGGGCTTTCCCCTCCACACCGTACGATGTAATACAAGTAAGTCACTGTCTGAACATCTGCAGATGTGATTGCAATAGCAGAAAGAATATAAAAAAATGAAAATTGCTACAAAAATATATTATACAAAGGACAGAAATAAACATAAGAAACCATGAAAATGAGATGGGAATGACAAGCTGGGAAATGAAGAGAGTAGATTAGAGGTACATTTTACAAAGTGCAGGCTAGTATGTTTCAATGCATTAGTAGATTCATGCAGGAGTTTTTCTTGTACTATGAGTCAGCTTTATTATCTACTTCCTCAGTACTTGCAAGACAGAATCCAAGAGACAATGGCTCCATTCTGATGTAGTGCTCTAGAGCAAGGCTTCCGACACAGGCCATTGTGGTACTCAATGAATGTGAACAGCTGGTGCTCTCTCTTTTGGATTCAGAACATATTGTGGAATTAGGAAGGTCTCTTTTGGAGAAGAAAGTATATTAGGCACAAAAGTTCATTAAAATAACCCTTGTAGCTTGATATTTTAACTGAAGGGAGCAGCGAAAGCCTGTCTCTCTCACCAACAGAAGTTGGTCCAATAAAAGATACCTCACCCACCTTGTGTCTCTAATATCCTGAGACCAACATAGCTACAACACCTCATACATGGATGCAGAGATGTCATTCTTAGTGCACATCATTCTGTTTATGTTGTACAGGTAGGACTTTCAGAACAGGCAGTAAAGTTGTTACATGTTTAGATTCTTACATTGTCCCCTGTATGTTGACAGGACTTCAGTGATCTCAGCGGAAACAGGAATATGCTTAAGTTGTGTATGTAGGATCTGTTTGTTAGGTATAGCCAAAGGCGAGGACCCTAGGGGGAGGATCAAAGATGGCGGTTATTGATGGTCACCTTGGAGAGAGAAAAATCAAGAACTTCAAGGGAGGCAGTGCCAGGAATAATTAACAGTTCAGTACAAAGGTCTCTAAGTAGGGTGACCAGATGTCCCGATTTGATAGGGACAGTCCTGATATTTGAGGCTTTGTCTTCTATGAGTGCCTATTACCCCCCACCCGCGTCCCGATTTTTCACACTTGCTCTCTGGTCACCCTATCGCTAAGTCATGGAAAAGGTTGCAGTCTCCCTCCCCAAACAGTGCCACAGAAGAGCAGGCAAGATCATCATGCACACAGACAACCTGAATATTCCAAAACCCTCTTAAAGGTTTAGGGCTAGATTGTTCCTTTAGGTGCAGCGCTGAGACTCAGGTAGCTGTAACTGGTGGTCTGATACCATCCCAATCTCCTGCACCAAGCAGAGCTCTGGCCAGAGAGAGAATCTGGCCCAAAGTTTTCAAAAGTTATTTAATATTTGAACTTCACAATCTTTGTCTTTCAGTCTTCAAACTGTCTAATCTTACTGATCTTGAGTATTGAAACTGGACAGTATAGATGGCACACCACAACCAAAAGCAGTATTTGATCTCAGTATTTGACAAGAGGACATCACTGAGCATTGCAAAGGTGCAGCAACTTGCTTGGCAACTTACAGTGGTTGCTATTAAGAGTCACTGTTGATAAGCTGTTAACAAATAGTGCTCTCTAATAAACAGTAGTTCTTTCTGTTTTTAAGTGTATGGAGAAGCTTGGTATCTCAGATGCTACTGTTTACTTTTTAATAGTGACTACTGTACAAGCACAATTAAAACTTTTCAAACATTAATTAAGGCAATCAAGTATTTTTCAGGGTTATGAATGCCCAGAAAGCCCCTCTCTCCCCCCACTGCATTGTTTGTGGTTCTAAAGTATTCCATTGTGTGATCTCTCAAGATTTATTGAGATTTACAGCTTAAAATATTGTGCCTGATAAATATGAACTGATTTAAGAGGAGCCTCAAACAAATCTCTTTGGATTGGAGTGGGGGAATACAGTACATTTTGGAAGTACGTTTTAAATAAGTACAAAGAGGGCAAAAATCTGACTTTGAAAACAACGGAAAGCGTGAGCCAATACATTGTTACTCCTTTTGACCCAAATATCCAATAATCAGGGTCTTGCAGGTTGTTTCTGTTAGGAGGTGAAATTGATGTTTTAGTCTCATGCCATCCTGTTTATTTACTAAGAATGTACAGAAAGTCCTATTTCCCTGTACATAGGCGAAATCAAACAACAGAAGACAGTTTCTTTGCTCACAGTTCCAAGCCTCTTTCCAGACACCACTTTACCCAAAAGCTCTGTCTTTCTCAGCTATTTCTCAGGGTCACTTATAAATTAGTGTTACCATACGTCCATATTTTCCCAGACATGTCCGGCTTTTTAGTTCTTAAATCGCCATCTGGGAGGAATTTTTAAATATCTAAAAATGTCCAGGAAAATACGGACGTATGGTAACCCTAACAAAGTCCCGGGGCTGGCGGCGCTTCCTGGGGCAGCTCCCGGCGCCCGCCCACCAGCAGGAGCCTGCAGTATGGGCGGCCCCTAGGCACAGAGGCGGAGGGGGTCTCCGCATGCTGCACCGGCTCCCTCCTGCCCAATCAGAGCTGCGGGGGCGGGGCTTGCAGGCGCCGGCAGCGGACAGAGAAGCACTGGGACACAGGAGAGAGGCTTTTGGACCTGTAATGTCCCAGGAAGGAGCAGTGCGCACTGCGTAAGTGTGAGAAAAAGGCCACAGACATTGCAAAACAAATCACTGATCCGTTCCCAGTGCTGTTTTGATTGTAAAAAACAGCACCTTTTTATTATCTCATCATA
This sequence comes from Emys orbicularis, assembly GCF_028017835.1. Lineage (NCBI taxonomy): Eukaryota > Metazoa > Chordata > Testudines > Emydidae > Emys > Emys orbicularis. Next base: position 27,756,755 of record NC_088691.1, read on the forward strand.
AAAGCATAACTGCAGCCTCTTCCTTAGAGAAATATAGGCAAAACTGTCTCTTGATCATTTGGGTTAGTCTCCGGCAATCAGGGAACCAGAACTAGTATATTCCAAACACAAAAAACTTTGTTTTAAAAATCGTTAAGTTTTATAAGTGACAGCAATGCACTCAACTATCCCATCACATACAAACCCAAGCCCTTCACAGCAAGGTAATGAATAGTTAAGGATATCATAAGTCTCACGCATATCCATATAAGCATTCTCCTCAATTATAAAGAAATGTTTATTTAATCTCAACAGACCCTCTTACCAGATACTAGTTTTCATCAGTAATTTCAAAATATCAAACTCAATAAAAAACTTTCCTGAAAAAGAAACATCAACATTAGATATGCACACAATGACCAGCCTCAAAAACAAGTCCCCAGGCATAATTTTACCATAAATCAACTGTTATACACTTTCCCATTAAACTATATATATATTTTCTTCTCCTTAAACAGCCATTATAAATATTTAATCAAAAACCACTATAGTCAGTTGATAAATATAGCCGCTGATGTTTCCCACTTAACCACCTTCAAAAGAAAATGTTTAAATGTGGAAATCAAGAGAACAGAACTATTACATTAAAAGGCAACATACTGAGATGCACCTACTAAGCAAGACCAATGCTAATATATCTACTTATCCAATATGTTGGAAGAGTTCAATAGATGATGGCTTTGAGCCTGAACTTACGTGCCCTGCTTACCCACTGCTGTCATTTCCTCTTCCAAGTACTGCCACAGTTCTTCAGTTCTGTCTCGGGACTGAAAGGCTTTGAGAGTGACATGGTTCCACTGCAGTCTGTCCGATTGAGCACCATCAAATAATCCAGTTCTTGTCTTTTTTACTTTAATTATATAGGAGTGAGCAGTAATTGAAAGTAAACCCCCCTGGACTTTTAACACTCATTACTCTAGCTGTAGCCCTACGCAGAAATGAATGGCTGCTGGGACAGTCCTTTGCACACAGCTCTTCAACAAAAATTATTAAAGCAATGACTAAAGCCACAAAACTGATGAAAGGTCTAGAAAACTTAATCTATAACAAAAATTGGGGGGGGGGGGGAAATGGGTTTGTTTAGTCTAGAGTCGAGAAGGCTGATTGGGGACATGACAACAGTTTTCAAGTATGTAAAAGGTTGTTATACAAGGAGGAGGGTGAAAAATTGTTCTTATTAACCTCTAAGGATAGGACGAGAAGCAATGGGCTTAAATTGCAGCAAGGGAGGTTTAGGATGGACATTAGGAAAAACTTCCTAACTGTCAGGATACTAAAGCAGAAACTCCAGTTACCAGATAGGGCAGCTAGAGACCTCTCAGGTTGGCCGAGGGCTGAATGTAGCAGCTTTAGGAGCAGGAGTTGTTCCTGCCCTGCTACTGTCCAAAGCAGAAATGAGTGGGCGGGCTCTCTGCATCCCAGAAAACCTTGTTATTTAGGAAGCAGGGAGCCTATTTGCCTCCCTTCAGGAAGTCAGATGAAAGAGTGGTCAACAAGCTTCCAGCTAAGCCAGCTCTCTGTGCTATATCTGTGTACTTTGAAAATATTATTTAAGAATGATAAACACAAAGATGGATGCAGCACCATGTAACTGATAGTCATAGACAATTAAACGCTTGAGTTAACTTAGTACTGGCATCGTATAAAGGGTACTTCAACAAAAACAGTCCAAAAATATCTGAGCATTTATCATCAATATATTTAATGGATCATTTTGCTTCACAAATTATAGCTTCTGTAGAGTGCCAGAAGAATCTCCCCTCTGCTCCTTCTTGCCTGAACCAGCCTGTTCCTTTTAATTTGTTGGTTTTTTTCAAAGCATCATCCTCAGTAAAAGCCTCACTAAACACAAACCACCTGCGCAAAAATCAATGCGAACACAAGTTAATATCTTTCCCACTTCCTCCATCTGTTAAATCAGGATAATAGTATGTACCTGTCTCACTGGTGCTGTGGAAGGATTAATTAATTAAGGTTTGCAAGATGTTAGGCAGATGTTAACAGCTGTGCTGTGTTAATAAGAGCTAGTTTTCTTACTTTCTCCACAAAGTGCCTCTGGAGATACTGGATATATTACTTAGTTTTATACAAGAGGATCAGATTGTTAACAGGAGGGAACAGGTACAGTCAAGTGATCATTTAAATAGCTTACACACAAAAGTAATTACGCCCTACTGCAGTTCACATTGATTGACGGTCTAGCGGATGTGCTACCATTGCTGTTTTTAAAGTGAGTGCTCGTGAATGAGATAGTCCTCGCACGTAGCCAAGCTATTACTAGCAAGCATTGTGCGGGTGACTGCACATCGCACTGACTGAGTTCTTAGGACCTGTCCTGGCACTGAGTCATCCCATAGAGTTAATTTTGCAACGTGGCAACATCCACAACTGATTTCACCAAAATGACTCTCATCCCCTGTGTGAGATTTGCGATCAGTTTCCTAGAGAAAGGCATTACCCGACAAGATGGGAAAGCTCTCAGCAGTTGAGCTCCCAATACATATAGACATACACATCAGACCTCACTAACTGTACTGAAGCCTAGCTCTACTCCTGATCTTTAAGCTTTCCCAGTGTTCCCCCTGCACCACTGAAACACCTTTTGGGGAGCAGACCTGCAGTTACCCCCAAGGTGGCCATGCCACCATCCTTATTCCTTGCTCTCTCCAGGTCACATGATGGGCTTTAGGTTTCTTTACAGAATGAATGAATTCATGACCTCTGCCCTAAAGTACATAATGCAGCTTTGGGCACAGTTAAAAATAAATTGTCATAATTAAGAGCCTCTCTTGAAAATCCAGCCATTTATTTCAGTGCCTAAATGGGAGAGGAGCTCTTTTGAAAACCTGGAACTTTATCTCTGGTAGGTGTCCATTAGCAACTGTCCCATAACATATCAATCACCAATTCCAATTGCCTTACAATACGAAAGTGTTTTGCAGCAAATGAAAGTTGAGGAGAGTGTAATCACAACAAGGCCCAGACTACACTGGAAGCATAGCTAGACTGGATCTCATAATTACAAGGTATTGGCTAAAGCAAGATGGTCCCTTGGCAGGAAGGTCTGTATCTCTACAGCTACTTGCCATTTCCCTCAGACCTGGTCTACAATAGGGTTTCTTGACAAAAATATTCCCACTATTGCAAACTAGATTCAGCTCAACTAGCGATAACAGTGGTGAAAGCCTTAATGTGTAGACGAGGCTAGTAGAGAGAAAGGATAGTGCAGTAGTTAGGGCACTAGCCTGAGTCTTTGGAGACCTGGGCTCATTTCTCAGCTGAACCACAGAGTTTCCTGTGTCACCTTGGGCAAGTCATTAGTCTCTCTCTCGCTGTCTGTCTCCATTCACCATCTGTAAAATGGGGACAAGAGCATGGGGGTGTGGTGAGGATAAATACATTAAAGACTGGGAGGCACTTAGGTGCTACAGAGATGAGATTGATATAAATATCTGAGATAGACAGACAGACATCTCCCCTCATCCACCAGTGTACACTACTGTTATTGTTTATTTGCATTGCAGTAGTGCCTAGGAGCCCTACTCATGGGCCAGAACTCCATTGTACTATGCACTGTACAAAGAGAACAAAAAGCTGGTCCATGCCCCAGACAGCTTGCAGCCTAAGTAAAAAATGTTAATGTTAGACCTGCTTTTAGCAGGGCTAGACACTGTGGGGTTAAATGCCACGGCCTATTTTGAGACAAAAGTTGACACCTTTGGCAAAATTCTAATGATATGGCCACAGCCACAGTCCCAGAATCTCTCAGGTCTCTGTGTCAGCCCTTTTGATATTTTTAATGGCTCCCCCATCGCTGTAGAACATTTCATTTATATTCCCTCTGGGGCACTTTGTTTGGGTGTGAGGTTATAACAGACCATTGTTGCCCCTTTTAGTCTGAGTGGTTAGCCAATCTGGGTTGCTTGCATTAGGAGGAGAAATTGGTGATGGAGTCAGGTATTTTTCTGGTGCAATCCCGTTTATTTACAGAGAATGGACACAAAGTCCTGTTTCCCTGATCACAGTTGGTACAAACAACAGCAGGCAGTTTCCTTGCTCAGAAATCAGTCTGCCTTTCCAGCAAATCCTGTGCCCAAAAGAAACTCAGTCTCTTGACTTCCTCACAAGACCATGCTCACAACTGCTTTCTCCTGACTTTCTGCTTCTCTCAGGCACAGACACACGAGTGTAATCAATCAATGCCCCACCACCTGCAATTAGTCCCCAAGAAAGCCCCTTAACCCACACAGCATAGCTTCTGCTCAGGCCTTGCCTTCCTGCTCATTGTCTTGGGTGGTGACTTTCTATTCTTTCAGCTACCACTGCACAAAGAGTCATTCAGTTTTCCTTCCATTTAGCCTGAATGAAAGGTGGTTGACTTCAACTAAGGGCTTGTCTACACTGGCACTTTACAGCACTGCAACTTTCTGGCTCGGGGGGGAGGGGGGGAGTGAAAAAACACCCCCCTGAGCGCAGCAAGTTTCAGCGCTGTAAAGCACCAGTGTAGACTGCCCCAGCACTGGGAGCTGCACCCCTCCTGGAGGTGGGTTTTTTAGAGCACTGGAAGAGCTCTTTCCCAGCGCTGCACGGCGACCACACAAGGCACGTTAAAGCGCTGCCACGGCAGCACTTTAGCGTTGCCAGTGTAGACTAGCCCTAAGTTTGCAATTGATCTTTATGTAACCCTTCTGCCCCTCTGAGTTGGCAGCAACAAGGGCCGGGTTCCGTATCTAGGGGTTCCGTTTCAATAACGCAATGCAAAACCGGCTCGAGCCCCCACCCAGTGACCTGGGACAATTACATACCACCCCCCGGGTGCCTCTAGGAGGCAATACTTCCCCTCTCGCAAGCACGGAGTCTGAGTGTAGCAAAAGCCTTTTAATAAAGGAGGGAAACAATGCGGCATTATGTTGGGGAACAACCACAAACAGGATTCATAACACAAACCATGAGCAAAAGACCCACCTTCAAGTAAGTTTGGCAGTGTCCTTTTCCCCTCAGGGTCTTAAGTCCAATCACCCCAAAGTCCAACAACCCCAAAGTCTCTGTCCCTGGTCAGTGCCGCCCCAGAGTTCAAAAGTTTATCTGCAGAGTTTTACCCCCCCAGCCTGGGCGGAAATGGGGGGGGGGCGCATGGGATGTTAAGGGGCACCTTACGTGGTCCGAGGCCGACTGCCCCACCTCTCCGTGGAGTTCTGCTGCAGCCTTTACCACGAATGGCTCCACTCTACCAGCCGCGCCACGCTGCTCCTCCAGCCATCCCATGAACTGCTCCAGCTGCCCCCGCAAATGGCTCAGCTCTGCGCCGCTCCGCTCGCTGTTCCGTGGGCCGCTCCAACCGTCCCACAAACTGCTCGGGTCTGCCAGCTGCTTAGCAATATTTCTTCAGGCTCCCCCACTGGTTAACACAGCACTCAGTGATCTCAGCTCAGCAATTTTAGCTCTTTTAGTGATTTCAGCTTGTAGTAGGGGAGCCCCAGTGCTCGTGCACCATTGGCCCAAAGTGAATTCAGTTCAGCGACTTCTAGTTAGACTCCTAATGGAAGCAAACTTAGCCCTGCTATTCAACAGTGGAGAGAGGGGGAAGTGCAATTGGTTTTCCAGGCCCTCAAAAGGGGCCCATACCATCAGGTACACATACCTGTCCCCAACCTCTCTCTATTCACTGGGTTTTGTAACCCATGCCCCTTGTCTAGCGAGTGCTACTTAGTTACTGGTGAGTCCCTCTGTCATACAACAGTTCCACTGGCCTTGATTCACAGAATCAGGGTAACAACACTTTATTCTTCCTGCCCCAATAACAGAGAAACTGGGGATCGCACACCAGCCAAAGTAACCACTTTCAGTTGTTGTTGTCCCAGGCTAGGCGGGTGGGTGTGCCTATTCAAACAAGATCAGCCCCTGAAGTTCTTTTCCACCCTCGCTATAATTCACCACCAGATGTCAGGGTAGAGCTCATCCTGACTCTGCTTACATATAAATCAAAGACACGCTTGATGATAGCCATTAATACCTTCCAGCGTAACATGTAGTTCAAGAAGTTCATGCTCCAAAAAAAGTGTAGTCTACTCCTATTTTGCACCAAAACACATCAAAATAATTTTGGGCCTTTTCAATGGACTCTTGACAGAGTCAAAATTTTCAGTTGAAAATTTCAACAAAAAAATAATTTTCATAATTTTTTGGGGGGAGGAGGAATTCCGCCCATCACTAATAAAAAGATTTCCAACTATGTTGTTGCTTAGGGATTTTCTTTTCCCTAAAGAACACAAACTCTTGCTGCACAAAGGATGTGGCCCGTAGTGTTTACCTATAAAACAAAATATCTGCCATCTTTAGTAAGTCCCGGTGATGGATTTGTATCATTGTATCTCTATCATCAAACTACCAACTCCATTTTGTTTTGTAAATGCAATTTTGACGGTAGACTGCACTGTACCTTCACTGTTGTCTTTTAACCTCTGCCTCGAGTGGAAAACACCAGGAGGTGTCAGGAGAAATCCCTGCACCTAGCAGAGGGCTCACAATGGAAAGCAATCCAGAGTTGTTTACCGGGATGATCTTCCATCAAATGGAAGATCAATAAGACATGAGGTGGCAACCATCCAGATGATCCCATTCTACCAGACATAACCAAGTAATGGATCACGTGAAAGGCACTTGAAGCTGCTCAGGGTGGTGGACACCTGACAGAGAGGACCGCAATTTATAAAAAAGACTCACTCCAGCAAGACATGGGGAGCAGACCAGGCCCAGAAAAAGACAAGGTAGGGCAGGAAGAGACAAGGAATCTTGGACCTCCTGAAAAGGCAGTGACCAAATCCCAAAAGGCTCTTGGAGAGGTCATTAAACTGAGGCAGGGGTTTGCATGCAGATTTTGTTTTTCTGCAGATCTCTATATCTCTTTTGCTATTCATAAATCATGTGTGTTTAGAAATTCCTTTGCAGAGTCTTTGTTACTTGTTTTCACTGTCACATAGTCCCCATGAGGGAAACAGTAAACCAGAGGGTCCTCAGCTTTTGTCCATTGTTACTGGGGAGGTTTGGGAGAGCAGGCCACAGTGTTGCCAAGTAGGCAAGTCATTTGTCCAGTTTTAAACCAAACAGTCCTCTTTTTGGGTGGTTTGTCCCCTGTCTGATACTGAGACAAAACCAGAGGTGGCTTTGTCCGATATCAGGCATGGGACGCCATTTTGAAGAGCACCCCATGCTGTGCTGCTCCGCTCCGCTTCCACTGGTATGACCTCACATTCACCAGGCATAAGAAATCACGTTCTTCAAAATAGCATCCTTCATGTGGTGTGACTTCGTACGCACAAGGTCATGCAAGCAGGGGTGGGGACATGCCAGCAGGGACCGGCCTTCGCCATTCCCAGAAATACCGGCATGTCCAATATTCTGGGAATGCTTGAGTGGCCACCCTGCCCAACTGCCACTTAGTGAAAGTTGCTGGATGAGCCTTGAAAAGTCATTAGAATAGCACAAAAAAACACCACCACAACTCCAGGGAGCCTGTAGAAATAGTCATGCAGTGTGTCTCTGTCTGTTCAGTGGCAGAAGCAGCCACCAGGTGCTTCTCTCCCTTCCAGTTTAATGTATGCCACTGCGAGAGGGAAGGGAGCAGCAATGGTCAGTTACCTGCAGCTCACCACTCCCACAACACAGCTCGGGGTCTATTCCCCTTGCACCATTCCCAAAGAGAAGGAGGAAATCCACAACAGGAGCATCACAGAACATTTCCTGCTGAATGCCCCCTCTTCTTCTTCTGGCCCCGCCCCCCGCCAAAGTCTGAGCTGCTCTCATCAGGCTCCAACATGTGCGGAGCACTGTGTGCATTAAAAATAAAAAGCCTTGTTGGGCACAATTATAAAACAAGAGGCGAGCAGGGCAGAGCTGGAGTCATTAAAATAAAGGATCTTCAATTGCAAAAAGAGTTTTTTCCCCACCCATCGCCTCCTTTCACACCGCCTATCAGCCACCCACCTCCACAAAGCATAAATTAACTTCCTGCAGCCGCTGAACAAGGCTGACTTTTTTTGCCTTCCATCTGCCGTATGTTCAGCATCTCCAGCGCAGGAGATCACACTGCAGCTCAGCACCGATCACTGAAGGCAACAAGTTGAAGTGGAAATCCTGTGCCCGTTGGCATTTTTTTTTTATTTTTAGCCATGCATGTAATGCACAGCCCAGGCAAGATGTCTGTCTCTGAGCAACTTGCAAAATGTATTGCAAGCTGCAATCTTCCCAACATCTTGAGATGGGGGGATAGAGGGGGGAGGTCAAGAGGTAGGGCGGGGAGGAGCTGGTAATTCGCTATTCATTTGATCTTGCACAGGGGGGAGTTTTTGAGATTTCCCTCTCCCCTTCCCCATGTACAGTCTGACAGGCATGAAGAGGTTCTGGCAAACCACTCTTAACGCTGAAGAAAAAATCCCTGCATACATGGGCTATTAAACGCTTTCATGCTGCAAAGAATTCACCTGTGCCTGGGTCTCAGGACCATCCTGGGACTAGCCACTGGGGGAGGAAGGGGAGTCCTGTGCTGATTGAAGTGCTATGCTTTCTTGCTGCTTAAAAGTGCCCCACCGGCACAGCAAACAGGTTGAGATTAAAGAGTAAACTCGGTAAACAGAGTAGCCATCAAACAAAGGGCTTTTTGGACACTCCGCCTTGCACCCAATCTGGTGCCCTCCAGTGTACAAGTGCCTCCAGCAGCAAGACTGCTCTAGAAAAGTCCAAACTCAGCCCCTCCCTGAGCCCAGGCAGGCATGTCACAGAATCTTTTCATTCTGTATTTAAGATTATGGAAAGTTACCTGAATGTCACCAGACTAGATTTTACAAGTCACAGGTTAGTGACTTGTGTCAGAGTTCAAGGCCAGGAGTCACCACTAGATCTAGTCTGGCCTCCTGTACATCCCAGGCCACCACCCAGCACCCGCACACTAACCCCACAGGAAATGAGACCAAAGCATTACAGCCCACAGGAGACTACACTATTATGTGCCACAGGCAGAGAATAGGAGGGACCGAGGTGCTTGAGGCCCCTGCAATGGCAGGGAAATGATTAAGATACAGACAGATAATATTGGCAAGTGACCCATGCCCACATACTGGGTAGGAAGGCGAAAAAACTGGAGTCACTGCCAATCTGACCCAGAGAAAAATTCTTTCCCGACCCCACATATGGTGATCAGTTAGACCCTGAGCATGTGAGTGAGAACGAGCCAGCCAAGCACTTCAGAGACAGAATGCTCGGTGCCACCTCAAAGCCCTGGCCCACCCTACCCCAGTGTCCCATCTCCAGCCATGGCCATCTCTAATACTTCAGAGGAAGGAGATTTTAAAAAACCTCCCAGCATATATTGCATGGGGAATCCCTTCCTGACCCCCTGTCAGTGACCTGCTGAAACCCGTGCTTTAGGAATATAAGTCATAAAACTGAAGTGAACCCCGAGGCTGTTGAGCCCTGCTCCCTACCACCACAAGCAAAGCTTGAAAAATCTCCAGCAGACCTACAAAGTTGCTAGATCTTCTTTGCCAGAGTTGACAGCTCTTGTTCTTTGTCTCCAAGTGTTCTTGTCAAGTGCGTCTACCAAGCTGACATACCAACCTTCTTCATGTGCTCCTTCAGCATTTCAAACCACTTTTTTCAGGTCTTCCTTATGCTCTTTGTCCCAGGACTAAATAGCTCTTATACTCTCTAGCCAATATATCCCACATCTCATTGTCGCATCACCCAGCCAGCTCAGTCAATACTCCCTCAAGCTTTTTGATGATGGGGCTACCTATAACATGGTTTGTACTGTTTCATTGCATAGCCCATCAGTTCTCATCTTACCCAGCATTCACCTGAGTATTCTCATTTCAACAGTGTAAAGTAGTAGCACTCCTCTCTTCCTCATTGTCCAGCATTCCAACCCATACATCATGGCTGGTCTAATTATGATCTTATACACTTTGCTCCTACTTGACATATTCTTATTGCAGAGAATATGCAACTCCCTCCACTTACACTAAGCACTGTTCATGTGGCTCCTAACATCCACTCTACATTCCATCATGGCTCAGCATTGAACTAAGGTATTCAAACTGTTGCAGACTTTAACTCTATCCCAGCTAATTTTACTGTCTTCTCATTGTCCCTCTCAGTGAAGCATTGTGTGTATTTTGTCTTTTGTTGGCTGATTTATAAACCATTTTGGGGGGAAATCTGGGACTGGGAGTCTGTTGGGGTCACCTGGCAGAAGCAACCATGGCTGGTAAAAGAGAGTGTAACTCAAGTGTGGCCAGCAGGCTGCAGTTACACACAGACACTCAGGGTGCGGCTTGCATGCTGGAAGGATGTTTGTGAGCAGCCCAGGTGGGAGCTACTGCAGCAAGGCATTGTAAGGCACCCAAGGTTGCAGGATAGGGATGATCCAGACCCTCACTGGTCTGCATTGTACCCTGGTATGTCTCAGTCAGGAAACTACTACATTCTTGCACATCTCCTTTACACTTGAAGATGTGGCCAATGTTCTCTTCCTCAACTCATTGGGCATTTTGCCAGTAAGGAGAATCAAGTTGAAAAAATTGTTACCTTCCCTCATGGCCTAATGCCTCAATTGGATACCCCCTCCAGTCTCACCACCTTCCCCCATTTCATCATATTTAGTGCTCCTTAAGTCTCCACCATGGTGATAAGTCTTGTGAAGTTGTTGCTTGCACATACTCCCCCTCAATGGCTTCTTCACATTCTCTTAATTGAGCAGTGTCTCATAGAACAGCTGCCACCCAGTGATGTCATTGTCTTCCACCAGTACTCTTCTGTTTTCATCTTTGATACACTTCACAGCTCCCAAGTCCTCTGGGCTTCTTTGCCTAATCCTGGCTAATCTATATAATTCTTTTCCCCCCATCCTTCATCAGTAGTCCTGTGTCCAAGGCTTAAAATGCCTGACCTTCAGCTTCCACAACTACTCTTTTCTTTACCCGCTTCCCCAGCTTGTAATCCTCATAACTTTCCACCACTTAAACCTTTTGCTTAAACCTTTCCTCCTCCACTGCCTCCCGCACATCGCTGGGCCTGTTGGCACCCCCTCTTGTATGTAATCAAGTGCTTCTCCCTCTTTACAGAGTATGTATTGTCAAAAATCAGGCCATGGTCGCTGGTTAATTTGAAGGCATCTCTCCCCGTTCATTTCTTGTTTCCAAGCCTCATCCTCTGTGACAATCATCGTAGCCTTCATTGTGTTCTCCCACCCATTCATTGAGATCTGCTCCAATAACCAAGTACTCAGCTTGTGGTAATTCACTTTATCATTTGGTCCAGTGCTATTTGGAATTCCTCCTTCTCCTCACTTATACAACCAACCTACAGCATGCATCTCCATCCAACATTAAATATTTGTTCTCTGCTCCATGCTGTTCTCTGCTCAGGGCTATTCTGACTTTCATCAGCTGGTCACTCTTCCTTTGGATATCCACTACCTTATCTTGTATTATTTCTGCTACCATTAATCCTATTCCATTACTCCTTGCTACTGAACCATGATACATTATCTTCTAACCCTCCCTGTTCATGGATTTTGACCACTTCCATTTTGTCTCTTATATACAGCCAATGTACACTCTCCTTTTTAATATCTTGGTTACTTCTCTTGGTTTCCCAGTCACTGTTCACACAAATCAGGGAAGACAAATGTATTTCCTGGACTATCTTTTTTAGCCACGTATCTAAAATTCAATAGCCTTTTCCCATGTTCCACAGCCATCCAGCGAAGGGGTCGTGCATCACTTCCGGGGATTGTCCTAGCATTGTACTAATATATTCCCTGAAGACGAAGACCCTTAGGTCGTGTAATTGACACAACTTTTACAAAAAAAAGAGTTAGCCAGGCTTGACATTCTTAATTTGAAGTTGGAGTCCCTTCTTCAAGGCGGACTGCCTACAATGGCTAACAAGCCCTGGAGCAATCTAGTTATAGGGTACCCAACACCTACATTTCACCCCACCATGCACACTTTCAGTTAAGAACACCTCTACCACAAAAAGGCAAGTGGCAGGTATTTAGCTGTCAGAGACTACATATTACGCCAGCTGCATGAGGCATTTTCTAGGGAGTGAGAGCTCATCCTCAAACCTACCTCAACCATGACAGCTCTTTAGGAGGCACCTAAACGTTACTAGATCTAGCAACAAAAATAGCTAAATTGGCAACACTGCAAGAGCTACATATTGTATTGGAAAACTGGTCTGAAATGAACAAGAAGATACTCAATAAAGACAAGTGCAAAGTACTACAGTGAGGAAGGAAAAGTCAAATGCACAACTTCAAAATGGGGAATAACTGGCTAGGCAGTAGTACTGCTGAAAAGGATCGGAGGGTTCTAGTAGACCACAAATTGAATATGAGCCAACAGTGTGATGGAGTTGCTAAAAAGACTATCATCATTCTAGAGTGTAGAGTGTTGTATGTAAGACACAGGAAGTAACTGTCCTGCTCTACCTGGCACTGGTGAGGCCTCAGCTGATGTATTGTGTCCAATTCTGAGCACCACCCTTTAGGAAAGATGAGGATATACTGGAGAGAGTCCAGAGGAGAGAACAAAAATTATACAAGGTTTAGAAAACCTCACCTATGGGAAAAGATTTTAAAAACTGAGTATGCTTAATCTTGAGAAAAGAAGACTGAGGGGAGCAGGGCCGGCTCCAGGCACCAGCCGACCAAGCACGTGCTTGGGGCGGCACCTTGGGGCGGGGCGGCGCTCGGGTTTTTATTTATTTATTGGTTCGTCGGGGCAGCGCTGGAGGGTTTTGTTTGTTTCCGCGGTGCTGGGGGGGGGGGGCTTCGGGCGGCGTGGCGCTCGGGTGGGGTGGGGCTTCGGGCGGCGTGGTGATCAGGGGGGTGGGGCTTCGGGCGGCTCGGCGGGGCGGGGGCTTGCCGTGGCACTAGGGGGTGGGGGCTGGCATGGTGCGGTGCTCGGAGGGGGGTCGGGGCTGGCGCGGCATGGCGCTCGGAGGGGGCGGGGGCTTGGCGCGGCGCTCGGATGGGGGAGCGGGGGCTTGGCGTGGCGCTCGGATGGGGGTGGAGGCTGGTGCGGCGCGGCACAGCACTCGGAGGGAGGGCGGGGGCTTGGCGCAGAGCTCGGAGGAGGCGGGCTTTGGGCAGCGCGGCGCTGGGGGGGGCGGGGGCTTGCGCGGCGCGGGGGGGGCGGGGCTTTGGGCGGTGTGGTGCTTGCGGGGCGGGGATTTCGGCAGCGCGGTGCTGGGGGGGGTAGGGCGGCGTGGCGCTCGTGGGGGGGGTATGGCGGCGTGGCGCTCTTTTTTTTGGCCTGGGGTGGCAAAAAAGTTAGAGCTGGCCCCACAGGGGAGACCTGATAACAGTCTTCAAATATGTTAAGGGCTGTTATAAAGAGGATGGTGATCAATGGTTCTCCATGTCCACTGGAGGTAGGACATGAAGTAATGGGCTTAATCTGCAGCAAGGGAGATTTAGGTCAGATATTTGGAACAAATTTCCAACTGTAAGAGTAGTTAAGCTCTGGAATGGGCTGCCAAGAGAGGTTGTGGAATCCCTGCAATTGGATGTTTTTAAGAACAGGTTCAACAAACACCCATCAGGGATGGTCTAGGTCAGGCCTGCACAACATACGGCCCGCGGGCCGCATGCGGCCCGCGGGGGCTCACTGTGCGGCCCGCGGGGGCTCACTCTCAAGCCTGGGAGGGAGGGGGAGCAGCGGCGCGCGAATCAGCTGTTTCGCGCGCCGCGGCCGCTCGGGGTCTCCCCCTCCCTCCCAGGCTCTCAAACCTGGGAGGGAGGGGGGGGGAGATCCACAGCGGCCGCGGCGCGCGAAACCGGCCCCCCTGCCCCAAGCGGGACACGGGCAGGGAGCCCTCGCGCGCTGCCGCCCCCCCCCCCCCCCCAAGCAGGACACGGGCAGGGAGCCCTCGCGCGCTGCCGCGCCTCCACCCCCCCGCCCCAAGCGGGACATGGAGCCCGCGCACGGCGCCGCACCCCGCAGGCCTCAAGCAGGACAGGGAGCCCTCGCGCGCCGCTGCCCCTCCCCACTGCCCCAAGCGGGACACGGGCACGGAGCCCTCGTCCCGCCCCCAGCAGGGACACGGGGCTCAGCCACCGCCCCCGTCCTGAGCGCTTTTTGGCCCCCCCCCCCCCGGGACTCCTGCCCCATCCACCCCCCCGCGTTCCTTGATGCCCCCCCCCAGGACCCCTGCCCCATCCACCCCCTTCCCTGTCCCCTGACTGCCCTCTGCCGCCCCATCCAACTCCTCTCCTGATTCCCTATCCAACCACCCCTTCTCCCTGTCCCCTGACCACCCTTGGAACCCCTGCCCCTGACTGCCTCCCACCGCCCCATCCAACCCCTGCTCCTTCCTGACTGCCCCCTGGGACCCTTGCCCCCATTCAATCCCCCTGTTCCCTGCCATCTGACTGCCCCGACCCCTATCCACCCCCCCACCCCACCCCCTGAACTCCCCTGTCCTCTATCCAACACCCCCTCCCTGCTCCCTTACCGCGCTGCCTGGAGGTGGCTGGCGGCGCTACAGCCACGCCGCTCGGCTGGAGCCGGGCCACGCCGCCACTGTGCAGTGCCTGGAGCACTGGGTCAGGCTGAGCTTGCAGCCCCCCTGCTTCCCGCGAATCAGCTGTTCACGCAGGAAGCCTGGGAGGGCTGAGAAGCAAGCAGCGGCTTCGCGCTCAGGCCCAGGGAGGCGGAGCAGAGGTGAGCTGGGGCGGGGAGCGGTTCCCCTCCGCGCCCCTCCCCCCGGGTTACCTGCTGTGGCGCGGGCGGCTCCCCCCACCCCAGCTCACCTCCGCTCCGGCTCCCTGGGCTTGAGCGCGAAGCCACCGCTTGCTTCTCTGCCCTCCCAGGCTTCCCGCGCGAACAGCTGATTCGCGGGAAGCGGGGGGCGGGATGGGGAGAAGCGGGGCAGAGTGTTCAGAGGCAGAGGCGGAGCGGAGGTGAGCTGGGGCTGGGGAGCGGGGCGGAGAGCTGGAGCACCCATAGGGTCGGCTCCTAAGGCGCCACTTTTGGATAATGTGCTCAGGGGGAGTTATGTCCAGAAAAGAGGGGAATATTTGAGAATGTCAGTCTATCACACATGACTGTACGGAGAAGAATAGCTGACATTTCTACCAATTTAAGTGATCAGTTAAAGCAGAGAGTCAGTGAATTCTGCTTTTACTCCCTAGCTATGGATGAAAGCACCGATTTAAAAGACACCGCCCAACTTCTTATTTTTATTAGAGGTATTGATAAAAACTTTGAAATTACTGAAGAACTTGCTGGCATGTGCTCCATGACGGGTCGCACAACCGGAAAAGAAATTTCCAGTGAAGTGATAAAGTGCACGAATGATAAGTCGGGATTAGATTTCACAAACTTGGTGGCCATTTGTACTGATGGTGCTCCAGCTATGTGCCAAAAAAATGTTGGAGCAGTTACTCTTCTTGAAGAATTTATCGGGAGAGAAATAACCAAACATCACTTCATTATGCATCAGCAGGTTTTGTGTAGCAAAGTCTTAAAATTTGAGCATGTAATGTCAGTGGTAGTTTCCATTGTAAACTACATCCGTTCTAGAGGACTAAAACATAGGACATTTCGAGCCTTTCTTGAAGGGGTAGACACCGAGTGCAATGACTTAATCTACCATACAGAAGTGAGATGGTTGAGTCGAGGAAGAGTGCTCCAGCGTTTTGTTGCTTTGAAAGAGGAGGTAGCAAAATTCCTAGAAAATGGGCCAATAAAATTCCCAGAGCTTGAAAATGAGTCCTGGAATCAAGATCTCTTTTTCTTTTGTGATATTAGAGCACACCTGAATGATCTCAACATTCAACTTCAGGGAAAAAATCAACTTATATTTCAAATGTGTGCAGCAGTGAAAGCTTTCAAAATGAAATTGAAACTTTTCAGAAGTCAGCTGTCAAAAGGTGAAATGTGTCACTTTCCTACTTGTGCACAGT
This sequence comes from Emys orbicularis, assembly GCF_028017835.1. Lineage (NCBI taxonomy): Eukaryota > Metazoa > Chordata > Testudines > Emydidae > Emys > Emys orbicularis. The sequence continues at coordinate 27,772,764 of NC_088691.1, forward strand.
GTATCCCTCAGCACAAACACGCCGAGTTAGGAGAAAAATACGCAAAGCACATCATTCTTTTGATTGAAGAATTTGACAGAAGACTTACTTTGTCTAAAGAAGAAGACGTCCAGTTGAAGCTGATTGAAGATCCCTTTTCTGTGGATCCAGAGGAAGTGCCACTAGATTTGCAGTTGGAGGTTATTGAACTTCAGTGTTCAGCAGTTTACCGAAATAAGCACAGAGAAAGCAGCTTGCGGGACTTCTACAAAAGTCTGGACAATGAAGTTGCACTGAAAACGTTCAGCATTTTTGGACGCACTTACATATGTGAACAAACATTTTCCATCATGAACATGAATAAAAACAAGCAACGTTCTTCTCTGACTGACGACCATTTGGAAGACATTATGAAAATATCCACTTCAAATATGACCCCCAAATGCGACAAGCTTGTTGCCGAAAAGAGATGTAATATTTCTCATTAAATTTGCAAGGTAATTATGAAAAGTACAAATGTTTTCTTTCAACGGAACAGATGTTTTTAATTTTTCCATGATTAATAAAAAAATTTAAAAGAATTTAAAAAATTGTTTGATTTAATTGAAAAATTCTTAATAAAGTATCACACACCCTCCCCCACAAACCTTAGCTGTTTCGGCGGTGCGGTGCTGGGGAAGGAGGGTTTGTTTCCGCGGGGCTGGGCGGTGCTGGGGGGGGGTGTTTCCGCGGGGGCCGGGAGGTTTCGGCCCTCAGCTGTTTTCTTTGGAGTAATATGGCCCTCGCCGCTTTATGAGTTGTGCAGGCCTGGTCTAGGTCTATCTGGTGCAGGAGGTTGGACATGATGATTTGTCAAGGTCCTTTCCATCCCTACATTTCTATGAAAGGAGGGATCATTCTTCTCATTTTACAGATGGGGAAACTGAGGCACAGAGCAATGACTTGACCTGCCCAAGGTCAACCAGCAGGCTAGTAGCAGAGCTGGGAATAGAACTCTGTTCTCCTGAGCTGTCATCCAGTGCTCTATCCACTAAACCACACTGCCTACCTAGATAAAAAAAATCAAATATTGTGTGAAATAATTAATCAGAATAAAAAACAAAGAATGTGATCACTTTCCTTTGTTTCTCTAGCTGGGAAAAAAAAACTTCTGGAAAAACACCCAATATTCTAATGATTGAAGAGGTTTTAGATTGTGTCCAACAGGAAATTGTATTTTATGGTCACAACTAAGACTGGTTGTTTGTAACTGCAAAATATAGGAAAAGTCATGGCAAAAAAGGCCACCACCAGAAAGGGTACAGGAAAAAAAAATTAAAAATCATGAGGGCACATTCTTTTTGAGGAAAATATATAGTACTTTGTGGGGGAATGATGGGTTTACAATTGAAACCTATACTTACCCCTACACTCCTCTTTGCTGGACAGGTACAGAGAAGAGTTTGCAGCTCATGAAAACATCTTGCTCAGCCACAGGCAGACATGGTCATGACAAACATGAAGCTTCAGTCACGATGAGCCTAATTAATTTGACTTATTAAAAATATAATGAAAATGAATGGCAAAACTGGCAGCAAACATGAGGGCTGAGCTCTGTTTGTTAAAAGTGCTTTTTATGAGATGCATCTAAAAAAAGGCCCTGTTTGTTTCACCTCAGGTACACAATGAGTTTCCCTGAATCATTATAATCAACCAGTTACATAAAATGAAAGCAAGGAGACTGGCAAAGCTCTATTATGGCTGACAACATACTGAATGTAACGAAAGTAGGACAGGCTGGTTGTAATATTCTTGATTAATAGAAACAGTAACATCAGTGAAGAGTGAGGGATAGATTTCAAAAACACAGATTTCATATTTGCAGTAAGTACATACACAATGATAAGTGCAAAGAGAGGTGGGTCCTATAAAGGAGGGTTGCTAGCCTAGGAGTCTCCACTCCCCAATGTAAAGGCACCACTGATGCTCTGGAGTGGGATGACAATCAGGAAACCTGGAGTTCAGAAAACAAATTTTCTGAAACAAGACCAAAAGCACTTCACAGGCCGCATTCAGCTCAGGAAACCCTCCATAGTTCATTTGGGGATAGATCCTGCTTTCTTCATGCACATAAAGCTGACTTCAGGAGGTATTTGTGGTGCATGAAAAACACTGGGTTGGCTCCACAGACAGCTCCTCAAACAAAGCTCCTTGTATGGCATATTATCAAGTAATACACCTCCCAAACTATGCTCTAGACTTGGGCAGAAAATTACTCGTCGTTCAGATTTTTGGGAGGATGTTAGATAGTGACCACACAGGCCCAAATTCATTCCTGGTTCAACTCCATTGGCTTCCCCATGAGACTGCTCAAATGGGTAAATATTATTCACTCCCTCAAGTGTTTGCAGGATCAGGGCCTATATTAAGACTAGAACAGCAGGAGGAAAGTGCAACAGGAAGAGGGTAAGTGAGAAAAAAAATATATAATTGCCTGGTCACTTGAAAGGTTAAGGCAAATACATCTTGAGACTAACAAAGAAGGGCTATTTCCCTCCCTCCCTTCTCAGCCCTGATGGGATCCATCTGAATGAAGGTGCTGTTCTAAATGTACAATATCCTGGGAAGAGAGAAAGTTATCAAAGAAAATGGTATCTTGTTATGCGATTTCTTTTTAAACCTGTCCCAAGGCAACCCACGGTGGGCTGGGGGGGGGGGGGGGGAGGAGACGGCTGGACACATAACTAGGTCACCTAGGTGCTACTATAACAAAAATAATAATACAGGATGTAGGTGCTGTGCCCACAGCAAAAGGGGGAAGTGGTTAGTGAGCTTCCTTGCAGGGAAGTTTTAGAGGGAGAGGAAGATGCTGAACCGCCTGTGGGAAGCAGTAGTTCCATAGAAGTGTTTGGGCTCTGGGTAGAATCCCTGTTTGAAGACTTCAAGGGAGAAGCACACTGTACCTGGGTCAAGAGGACGTCTGCCTACAGAGCCTAAGAATGATTGGCGTCGCGAGTGAGAGACACTGTATTTAGTCTGTGGACTCACAGTTGGTTACTGTAGCATACCCTGGAGGACCAGGGTTTAGTCTGTGAGTTAGCCCCTCCAAGGGTTTTGGAATATAACCCTGTCTAATATCTAAACTGTTTATAATAGCGTGCTTTGTCCCACCAGTTACTCCCATAGCTGAAGGACAAGAGATCTGTGCAGTGGCTCTGCAGGTTCAAATTCTGATGATGAGCCTAGTGGGAATGAAAAAATATATATAAACCTATATATAAAGTTAGTGTAAGGGCCATGGAGTAATTGTTGGGGTGATTTTGTGTGTCAGAACATTGTATTTAGTAATAAATTTGGATGATGTGCTGAAATTACCTCTGAGCCCATTTTCCCTGATGGCTTGGGACTCCAGAACCCTGCCTTGTTGAGCCAGACATGCTAGTCTGCTGCAACACAGATCCAGGTCTGAACTACGCCCACGAAGCTGAAGGCTTTAACTGAAAACCACTCAGCAGGTTACCTGTCCTCAGCACCCAGACACCCAGTTCCCAATGGGATCCAAACCCCAAATAAATCTGTTTTACTCTGTATAAAGCTTAATATTGTCCACCCTCTATACCACTGATAGAGAGATATGCACAGCTGTTTGCTTCCCCGGGTATTAATCACTTACTCTGGGTTTAGTAATAAACAAAACTGATTTTATTAAGTATAAAAAGTAGGATTCAAGTAGTTTCAAGTAATAACAGACAGAACAAAGTAAGTTACCAAGCAAAATAAAACAAAACACGCAAGTCTAAGCCTAATACATTAAGAAACTGAATACAGATGAAATCTCACCCTCAGAGATGTTCCAATAAGCTTCTTTCACAGACTAGACTCCTTCTTAGTCTGGGCCCAATCCTTTCCCCTGGTACAGTTCTTGTTAGTTCCAGCTCAGGTGGTAACAAGGGGACTTCTCATGACTGGCAGCCTCCTTTGTTCTGTTCCACCCCCTTTTATAGCTTTGGCACAAGGCAGGAAACTTGCGTCTCTCTGGATCCCCACCCCTCCTTCTAAATTGAAAAGCACCAGGTTTAAGATGGATTCCAGTACCAGGTGACATGGTCACATGTTCTGTGAGACCCCAAGCCTCCATTCTTTCTGGCCTGACTCATATGAACACAGGAAGGCTTACAAGTAAACAGAGCCATTTACAACAAATTGTCCTGGTTAATGGGAGCCATCAATATTCTAAACCACCATTAATGGCCCACACTTTGCATAGTTACAATAGGACTTCAGAGTAATACTTTATATTTCTAGCTTCAGATACAAGTATGATACATTCGTACAAATAGGATAATCAGTAGATTACAAGCTTTTTAAAGAGACCTTTTGCATAAAGCATATTCCAGTTACATCACAATTTGTTTTATTGTTTCATTTGTACTGTTCACACTTTGAGCTACGGAGCCTTTCATCCTTACAGTTGTCTGTTTGAATCCAGTCCAACTCAGCAGAGATTCAAAGTTGCTCCAACCTAGAGGATGCCTAGTGTTCCCTATCCGAGAGAAGGCTAATGGGTCTCAATTCCAGCTTGCATGTTGCAAACCCTCACTAGATTTATCCCACTGTGCATGTTTGTATAGTGCCTGGCACAATACAGACCCCATCTCAGTTGGGTTCTCGGTCTATAAGAGCTCCTGCAGTGAGGACCAAAATTGCCTTACTATATGTTTGTGAGGGTTGGCAACACTGCAACTGTCACACAAATATTGAGAGTAAGCAGGGGGAGTTAAAGAAATCAGAAGACATCCAACCCCCCCCCCCCCATTTAATGTTCTTGATTTCTTTTTCAGAGGGGGGTGGCGAGCTGGACTTCCGATTTTTCAACTTTGGGGGTTGTTTATTCGGTGTTACTGGATGGGCTAAAGCTTCCTGGGATGGTGCTAGGCCAGATTACAATAATTATTTTAACATGATCGTGCCCAGTAGTTTTGTCTGAAAATCCCATGTATACCTCTCTTCCACTTGTAAAAATAAGGTCAAAGTTGAGGATTGGCACATACACAAGCATTGAAAATGTGGCCCTTAATATTAATCTGTCTTGTGTGCTCATGTACTACTAGAATCAGGGCTTAAATTCAGCTGGAGCTGTCCAGAGTGGAGCTCCAGAAAATATTTTCAACCCCGCTGGAGTTTTCATAGCATGTTGGGGGCAGGGAGGGGTGTGGGGGCATCTGGGAAATACTCTGAGAATTTTAAGCCCTGACTAGAATAATCTCATTAGAATTTGCTACATCACTGAAATCATGCAGCAAATAAATGTAGATTTCTCTAGTCCTGCTACATGGGCTGCATTTGCTATTAGCTAAATGATGCTGCTCCACAGCATATGTCCATTGGCAAATTTCATTTTCTTTGCACGTCAAACAGTTATCTCAACCGGTTTTAGCTTGGCTGACGACCAATATACACGGAAAGGATATTTTACAGTAGGAATTTTAATTTTGCCTCTTTAGCAGACTTAAGAATCTTAATATTGCATTTCTGAAAATATTGGCCCAAATTAATCCCTTGAGTTGAGCTGTACCAGTGATGAAACTGACCCATCTATATATACATCTTCCTGCCCTTTCAATTTTAAATTATTCAAGCAGACTCTGAATCCAGCTAATACTGGTAGGTTGTTAAAGGGAACTCTCAGGCTGTGCACAACTTTAAAGTATATTGCACTTAGAATACAAAATCATTCCTCTGTCATTAGTTTTCCTTGCCCTCTTACTAAATATTAGAGATATTATTGTTTAAATAAGGGCTTTCTCCTATGCAGCTAGGGTTCTCCTCCTTGCAAGTCTTGATTGTGGTATCACAAATTCAGTACTGTGACTTCTCTGCAGGATAATTTCCTTGGTGACACACTGTGAAGCTATAAACACAGGATTTTACAGCTTCAGTGCAGAAGCTGGGTCATTAGGGAGAATGATCTTAAGTCAGAAGAGTGCCATTGTCAAAGCCTTATGGGAAATCCACGCTGGAGCGTGGGGCTAAGTACCCAGACAGAAATAATCAATTGCTCTGTATGTCAGGGGCAGGGCCCATCGTGTGTGTGTGTGTGTGTGTGTGTGTGTGTGTGTGTGCGCGCGCACAGCATGGAGCACAGCAGAGCCTGGGTCCATGACTGCTGTTCCTAGGCACTACAGTAATATAAAGAAAGAAAGTGCAAGTAAGGCAGTGAAACATCCCTGGCTTGGCAAGGGCACTCTTCTCTATGTTCTAGAACTCATGCCCCCTCCAGCTCCTTCCAATGCCAGTACCACAGGCTCATGGCTCTGCTGGGCTGGGGCCCAGGAAGGAGAGAGAGAGAGAGAGAGAGCGCGCGCTTGCTTTCCGCACTACCTTGGAATCTACAGCTTTTCAAGTTTCCATAAGGGTCACTCTCTCAGTGCATCGTTACCTCTCAATAGCAGACCAGAACATTGGGCCACATGCTGCAGACTACAGAATAGCCAGGTATTTGGTACTTAGTATTTGAAAGTCGCACTCTGCTAAGAGCAGTTATGAGCACTTCCCTTGAAGATTTGTTTAAATATTAAGGGTGTTTATGTACATACAGGGACCACATTACAGTCTAGAGAGTAGAGTAACTAGCCATGCTTGGGAATAAACTTCAGCATTCACACATCTATTGCTAGGTCAAGATCCTTAAGGGGTAGGAGTTGCATCCAGCTTTGGTCCTTAGAACAGCCCCAGGCAGTTACTGATGTCTTTAGGATTCAGTCTCTTCACCACAGTCACGCTACACAGCAGTGGTGAAGAATGCTGCTGTGACAATTTCATGTCTGCTACTAATTATCGTATTTGCCTTTGATGCAACCTTTTCACATGAAATCTTTACATTCCCCACTGGTTCGCTCCAGGAAAAGTGTTGTCGTGCATCTTTAACTTTTATCTTGCTGACTTTTATAGGCATATAATCAGAAGCTTATAATCATCTTAGAATGCTGCTCAGAGTTGTGCATATAATTTGTTGCCAACTCTTTACAGTAGCAACAAAGGGAGGCTATTATATGATAACTTAATAACAGGAATCATTATGATCTCTTTGAAATACAAGCAGCAATTACATTCATTTGCACTGCACAATAGGATTTATTGTACTAACATCCTGGGGAAAAAATATGGAAATACCCTATTGCCCTAACCTTGAGGATTCATCATAATCCAGTATATTCACAGCAAGAAATCCTGATATTTTCTGTACAAGAGTGGAGTCCAAATAGGACCTCTCTCTCGGGCAAATCTGGCAACGTATGAAAAAAGTCTCTAGAAAACATGTGCCACCACCTTATTCCGAGTACATAAATGGGCACTTTCTTAGCAAACTATAATAATCAAAACAACACATACAAGAGAAGAGATTACTCTTTTTAATCTTTTTCTCTGTAGATTTTCCTTCATCTATTGATAAAAAGAAGGGACGTGGAAAAACAAACTTGCAATATGTTATTGGGATTCTCTGACTTTTTCCCATTTTAGTTTCATTCCATCAGACCTTTTCAATTTTCATTCCTTTTCCTTTATACTTACAATATTTTCATCCCTTCTGTCCTCTGTTCTCCCTTCTTATTCTCTGAGTTGCCAAACTCCAAACAAAACAAATTAAGGGTTGGGGTTTTCTCTCTCTGCCACTTTCCTTTCTGCTCACTCCATGCTTTCTTCATCACATCACTTCTTCCCTATTATAAAGTTCCCCCCTGTCTCGCTCCCTTTTCTTCCCCCCAAACCCTCCCCTCATCCCTCTGTCATGGGGTGCACCACTCACTCCTGGCCTGGAATCTCCTTCTGGTCACTCTGGTGATTAACTCTTGAGGCTGACGCCCCTGTCCGCAGTTTGCACACCAACGTGCTCTCTCCCCCTCTGGTCTGCAGCCCCAGGAACCGCAGTGTCCTCTTTGTGACTCAGCCCTCTGGCCAGATAACTCAGCATTCCCCCTTCCAGGGTAGCAAAGTCCCTTCTCCCTAGTAGTTCTAGAAAGTCTTCCCTTCCACTGCCTCCATGCCACTCCCTCAGTGGCTGGTAGGGGAACCCAGGCCTGCCCTCTACTCCCGGCTCCAGTCCAGGGACCCTCAGCTCAGCAGTTCTGGGCTTTGCCCTCTCAACCCTCACTGCTCCTTCCCTGGATTGCTTCCTACCACACCTTGTTCCCTTTCTCTCTCTGGGTGTACCAGCCCCAAACCCGCTTCCTTTTTCCCAGGGAGTGACTTCTGCCTGCTTTTCTGAAGCCTTCCCCATCAGCCCCCATCTCTTGCCAGCTACCTGTTTTATACAGGCCCCACCTGTTCCTTCACAGCTGAACCTGCTTCTAATTAGTTCCCTGCTCTCTGGCTCTTCCTACAGGTGCAGCCTGTGGAGTTGATTGGCCTGCGTGGCCACCTTAACTCCTTTCAGTCCTGTGTCCCCATCCCACAATTCTTACAATCACTCCAGTAATCTTGCCCCCAAATTTCCTTTTCCCTTACAGCACAGAAAGCCAGCTCCTCGTTCCTTATTTTGGGTCTTGGGAACTTCCGTGGTCCTCTAGCACCATAAAAATGTAGTAATGCAAGCTAGACAGATGTTGATACTCTGAAGTTAGCTTGTCTAACCTGGCCCTTTGACTCCAGACACCCACACAATCCCTGTAGAGCCAAAGAGAATAGTCTTTAAAATCATTTTGAAATCCCATCACTCCTATGGGAGCAAGAGAATCACACACAGGTATCCATGTTCATGAATAGTGCACAACAGTCGGGAGGTCACAGCAGGTGGTTTGTGAGAGATGCTTAGAAGGTGGATAAGAACTTTACACAAAACATGTAACAAAATTACAGGTGAGAGACTAATCATCAGGACAGCATCTGCTCCTCCCATAGGTATAGTTCTTGGAGAAGGGCTGCAACGTGCCAGATAATCTTGGATTTATTAGTCTATTGGCCATCCTGCAGAAATCCAAGACCAGCTGGAAGAGTCGAATGGAGTCCACCAGCATTTCCATTAGAATGGGGTTTTTACTCTCATAATTCCATGCCCCTTGGAAAGACCATGTGCTCTGCTAACTAGGTACAGTAACTCCTCACTTAAAGTCATCCCGGTTAACGTTTGATTGTTACGTCGCTGATCAATTAGGGAACATGCTCGTTTAAAGTTGCGCAATGCTCCCTTATAACGTTGTTTGGCAGCCGCCTGCTTTGTCCACTGCTTGCAGGAAGAGCAGCCCGTTGGAGCTAGCTGGTGGGGCCTTGGAACCAGGGTGGACCGGCAGCCCCCCATAAGCTCCCCCCTCCTCTAAATTCCCTGTGCGGCAGCCGCCCAGCAGGTTATCAATTGCCGGGCAGTTCAACTGTCCCTCCCCCCACTGCCCTGTGCTGTTCCTGCCCTCTGCCTTGGAGCTGCTCCCGGGACCTCCTGCTTGCTATGCAAGGAGGAGGAGAGGAGGGGGGGCTAATGTCAGGGTGTCCCCTCCCCCCTGCTCCTGCCCCCCCCCCCCGCTTACCTCATCTCCATAGAGTGGGGGGGGGAGGGACACGACAGGGCTCAGGACAGAGGGAGTTTACCCACAGCAGCTGCTGTCTCAACTTGCTGATCTATTTAAAAAGGCAATGTACTTAGAGTGGGGTCAGCGAACTTAAAGGGGCAATGCACATCTCTCTCTCTCTCACACACATACAGGTTGTGTGTCTCGGTCTCTGTCTGACATGCTGTCTCCCCTCCCTACATTTGTGCTGCCTTGTAGAGTGTGAGGCTACATTAACAACAATGTGCTAACCCTTGAGGGCTCAGCTGTTCAGTTCATCATTTAGCAGTAAGGCATTCCCTGGGAAATATCCCACCCTCTGACTTCACCACCTCAACCAAGCTTCACAATCATCATTGCTGTACACAGTATTAAATTGTTTAAAACTTCTACTCTGTGTGTGTGACCTGCCACAGTGGAAAACTTCCACAGCAGTGACTTGGAGGAAGCAGTTGCCATTAATACCTGGGCACAAAATGCTTCTAGGAAGCATGGATGTCCATGGTATTCTGTGCCCTTTCTGTGCCAGGATCTGCTCCCCTCCTGCTGACAAAAATTCAAAGAACACTCCATGAGTGGGAACTGATTGTATTTCCTTTCCCCCCATCCTGGCTTATCCTGTATGGCCCAAAGACCTTAAATAAGGAATTTATTTGGGAGCTTTCCATCAACCAGCCAATTGATGTTCCAATGATTACTATAGTATAAAAAGAACAATTTTCTCTAACTTCAATGTAGAATTATCCAGAGCTAAATCAAAAGTTGAATTTTAGGTATGCTTAGTTAAAGTTCTAACTAGTTCACTTGTCTTTATAATGTCTAAACTGTTTAATAAGTAATGCAAAATCAAAGTAAGATTTACTTTTTTTATTAAGACAATCCCACAGCTGGAAAAATGAAACATCCTAAATTACATAAGTGACTTCAAAAAAACTCTAGAAAAAAATCTTTACAAATTTACATTTTTACAATACAAAAACTAACAGCTCGTTGCATATAAATATTACATTTGGTCTGCCATCAAGTGGCATTAAAAATCCCTGAAGTATTCATTTAAAGGGACCTGAGATAGCGGATGTGAAGATAGGGGCATAAATATCCCCTTGAAAAAAATCAATACAGAAACTAGACATATCAGTTCAAATCAGTTTTGTGCATTTTTGGTGGAGTATTTTAAACTGTCAAGAACACCGAAATGTGCGAGGCTAGACAGCACCATTTCATTGTTCCAAGCCCCTCAACTGTAAAAACTGATATTTCTAAATGAAGTCTGCTGTAATGATTCTTATGTAAAGAATGAATAACCTATATTAATATTCCTAGGGAAAATTAAAAAACCAGCCTTAGATATAGGAGTATGTTGGGTTAACGCCACTTACTGAAAAAGCATTTTGAAAAACTAAGTGGGGTATTTGTCCGTCAAAAGAAAACCTCTATGAATGGTAACACCAAATAGCACAGAAACACCAATTTATCTTGCATTCAAACAGACCCTTTCGTTCTCTAACACTTCAAGTGCTCTCCTCTTGCCCTGCCCTTAGTTTCACAAATGTTTAATGCACCCAGAAACCGGGAAGGTATGCACTATCTTCTTATTTATAAGAGACTCGGAAATTGTTCTAAGATGTCTGGAAGTTAAAATATTTAATGATGAATTCACAAAACATGGCTGTCTTTATCTAACAGGAGCATTAGTTTGTTTGCATTTTCAGCACCAAACGCTGAACTTAGAAGTTCTCATTTAAACACTCATCAGATTTGAGGTACCCACATCCATGCATATATGTATTTAAGCACCATTTTCATACTCGAGTTAAGGCTGTGACAGCAATTCCACTGGAAATCTAATTTTTCAGGGATTCATAGCAGTTGCAGAAATTTGTTGTGGGCTGAAGCATAACATAGTAAAAATGTACAAGCTTCCAACAGGACTTTGTGTTTCTATCACTAAAAAAGACAACTTTTTAAACCAAAATTTTGCAGGCTATTACTTACTATACATAAAGGAGGTTTTTTTTAAAAAGTGTGTAAACATCCGATATACTAATATTTGAAAGTTAACTACTGCACATGCGCAGTAATTTTCTATAATACATACTTGTAAGAACATGACAGCTTCCTACATTACTAAATATAAATTTATCCATAGATTGTTAACTGCTCCTTCAGTCTATCAAGTAAATAATTAGCATTTTATAAAACTTTCCATAACAATTAAAAAAAAAAAAAAACACACACCAAGAAATGTAAACACAAAAATACATTTTAAAAACATTAAGTTGTGATACAGACCAACAATAGTAAGACACACTAAGTTAAGGCTGATAACATCCTTAACCTAAAACTGGTTTGTTTACTCTGTCATCATCTGCACAGGTTAAGGGTGAATTATTAGTCTTGAGTTAGTTATTAAATGCATTTTCTCATTTTAATACTGCATGATTTGGAATGTTCATCAGACACATTCTATAGACATCTCGGAGCCATATTTTCAAATATTTGCCAAGATTCATCTCACTTTTAGTAGTCAGCTCCTCAAAAACATTGTCAGAAGCAATACATTTTAATTGGTCTTTCCTAAATTTTTAATTACTGTATATGGATATTTTACCCGCCACACACCTGACTTCAATTCTCTTCAGTATTTCTATACTATACAGTTTTCATATTTATGTGCAGTAGAAACAGCCAGGTCTACATTTATTTTTTAATCATAAGGGAAGTTGATTAAAACAAACAGTATAAAGAACTTAAACTGAAATCACCCACAAGTTGGTTTCCTAACTGTAAATATTTTTGCCTCCTCTTACTTTTACATATCACAATTCTTGTATTATAAACATGCCAAATAATTTTCCTACGTGGCTCATTTTTCAGGTGAATTACTCCTCTAATACTTCTCTTTTTAAAGAAAACATACCATCATGTCTCTCCTTTTTAATCTTTGCAGTTTGTGAAGTTAGTAGGTTTGAAAGTGAGGGATTATTGCAGACTTGAAGCAGATATAGATACACATAGGTCTGAGTTAACTTCCCCACACAGCTCAGTTAATACACTTCACTTTTGTCCTAGCAAGACCTTGCTATTGTAGGGCTCAAGCTTGCACAGACTATAGCTATGAGTTATTTTGTAGGGTTTGGGTTTTTTTTTTTTTTTTTAAAAAGGAGTACAAGTGGGGATAAGTATGACACCAGAAAGGATGTGATATTGAGACGGAAGAGGGAAACTTCATTGGGAAGCTTGAGTACACCTCATGCTCTGTAAGTATAACAGCTAAAAAGACATGAATCCTCTTGACACGGACACAAAACGAAAAAAAGAGAGTGAGAAACTTAAATCCGATACTACAGTGATGCATGCTGTGTAAGAACCTGAATAAAGTAGTATAGGTTGCTTCCAACTGAAAGATCTCATGAAAACCCAAGATTTACTCCCTTTTCAAAAAAACACATACACTAAAGGCAATGGAGAAAACACTTTTTAGTAATTGACTAATACTATTCAGCTATTTTCAGCATTTCAGAATGCTTCATGTACCATAAAAGATTTTATTTAATATTCAAAAACTCTCCCTCCCCCCCACAAACTAAACAGATAACCAAAACCTTCAAAATATGCCTTGCTGATTGGTGTTTGTGATGCTGAGTTGTAACTGAATATTCCAAAATGCAGGTAAAATTGTATGCTAATCCCACTATCTCAGACACTGGAAAGGAAACACATGAGCTTTACAGGTGTTACATTAACTCACGTCCAGATAAAGAAAACGTGATAATTCAGATAATAGCATGAAACAATTTATTCGGGAGGTCAGGTGAGACCTAAATTTTTAATTCAAATAGTCAGAACTGGCCTGTACCTTTACCTCAGAGTGAGTGCAAACAGTACTTGCTCTGAGTTGAGTGTTTACACTAGTGTAAATGAAGACCTAAAGTGCAAGACAATGGAGAATCAGGCCCAACAACTTTCTACATTTCTATTCATTTACTACTAACACTTTTGGAAGGTTTGTTAATAAGCAAAATATGGCAAGAAAAAAAGCTTGACTTGAATTTACAGACAAGTGACTTTAGGTGGACAGATGAGAAAGAACCTAATGTATTCCTAATGGCCCAGCAAGAGCATCAGAGTTAAAGTTTCAGCTGATCCTGCTGACACAAATGGGGGGAATACTACGGAGTGCAGGAGCAGCAGCACAGGCAGGCTCTTAGGAGAGGACAGAGAAACAAAGAACGGAAGGCAAAAGGGATGGAACAAAGCCACAAAACCCAGGAGGGGACGGAGCAGAGACACGCAAAATAAGGGGAGGCAAAATGGAAGTCTGGGACTGGGGTGAAGGCCTAATGACAGATATCAGTGTTCAGGACCAAGCTTGGGCCTGTGTGCACTGGGCCTGCAGGAGTTGGGCGTGCTCCAGAGGTAGTAAGCTGGTATTCAAAACACACACACAAATGTTCAGCCCCCTCCTCTTGAAAGTATGTGGGTGGTGGGGGCCAAAGGAGCCCTCCAACACCCAACAATCACATGTAACTGCTGGCTGGTGGCTCTATTTGCAGTCCTGTTTCCTAAGGCTGGTAATGGGATGCCCTCGAACTGTTGACACTAGGGAGTGAGACCATCCAAAACTTCCATAAACATTCATACCCATTTCTGGAGAAAGCCTTGAAGCACTGGTACTTGAATATTAACTAAATATCAGCAATCTACAGCCCAACTAGGGATTTTGTTAACCATTAGTATTTTAAATATATGATCAAAACACCTTCATACACAAGTGTTAAAGAGTAGACCCAAACAGAAGTTACTTTTGGTTAAAACTGTATGAATAAAGATAATGCTGATGATTCTGCAATAAACTCGGGGTGGACAGAGCTCTGTGCCTGCATGGAACCCCATTGATTTCAAAGAGGCATTACATGGGCACAGAAGTTTTGGATTGGGGTCTGAAGGACTGGGTTGCAACCCTTTTGGTGCAAGGGCTATTCTTGTTTCATTGCTCCTGCTGCAGCTGTCAGGGTAAAAATCAAGTGTCATGCAGCTTTAAGTACGTGGCTTCTAACTGAATTTAACATCTGAGTAAAAAAAAAAAAAAAAAAAAAGTGTCCAACTTATTACAAAGTTAGAATTCATCCACAGAATGAGGCTGAGAGAGAAATCAAATATCTAAATTGGAAAAAAAAAATCCAGATACGAAATCAAGTAAAAATAGCATTCAAAAATATAAGTTATTTCTTTCATGCTTATAAAAAGGTTTTCATGCACAAAATAAAATAAAATTAAAAAAAAATCTCAGATTCTTTACAATAAGCAATAGCTCTGTTGTTCTAGCACACCTGCTGTCTGGCTCTTAATCACATAACACATTTTAGATTAATACTTACACCACAGCAAAGTGCTGTTTTACTGTTATCTTCACAGTACTTCATTACATATAAAAGATACATTTAAGAACATATTTACTCTTATTCTAATTGTTGCTAAAATACATTTAAACTTAGGAAATCATGATTTTTTCAGGAATCCGCGTTTTTCCTCCCTCCCACCCCCAAATAAATTAATAATTACAGCTTCAGCCAGCCAGAAACATATGAATAGCATTTCTTCAGAATCTCAGGACTTTAGCATAGGAATCTTAGCATTTATATTGGTTGGAAAGAACTTTGATCTAAAATGTATATGATTATGTCTAGGAACTGACATATCCATGCTTTTCCTGATTACATAGATATAGGGACCAATAACTCTAGGGAAGAATACATTTTCTTCTGAATACATACTGTAAGAGATGATAGGACAGGCATTTGTATTTTAAAGCCCAATACAGAGCTAGGAGATCCTCTGTATCCATTTCTTTGTTAAATGGACCATCTGAGTCATGCCCAGAAATTAGTTTTGGCATAATCAGGACAACAACTGTAACAAAAAGTTTGAGAGATTTTTTTTACTGTACCATAAATTCAGATCATTACCATGTACTACTTAGACTGCTTTCTTCTCCCCACTCCCAAGCCCGACGACCCTCACAGCATTTGTTCCAGTTATCTTGCACCTGACTAGAACTGTTGCAAAGAGAGATCAGCCTGCTAACATTTGTCATAGAAAAAAGGCCAGAACCAAATCTATTTATGTATGAAAATATACACTTCACTATTCCTCCCTCCCCCCCAGGTTTTCCAGAATTATTGACAAAGTGATAAAAGTTGCACATTGAGGAAGAAATTTCAGAATTGCATCCCTCATTTATTTCAATTTCCAAACCTCCTCTCTCATCCCTTTTTCTCCACGTGTAATCAATGACTCACTATCTCAACTCAGCTAGAGATGTCAGCTAGATGTCTCTTCCTTGGTCTAACATGACAGAGTCCCACAAATCTTTTAGCTGGACCCTACAAAGTAGAAGGCTGCAACTCTCCTTCTCATGCCACAAGAACAAGCATGTTCCAATTAATTAAACACAGCCAGTCATTCAGTCTGAAGAGCAAGATACAGAGTAATCTCCTAACCCTACATTTCCCTCATAGCATTGCATACTGTATTATTACTGCCAGAATGACCTCAGTGTGCAAATTATTATTTTTCAATGCAACATTTACAAGGTAAGAGTACAGTACAGTGTGAATTCTCTTCTGGAAGCTTGAGCTACAAGGACTCTTGTCAATGATATGAATGGAAACTTATCAGTAATGATACAAAAATATGAGTAGCCAGTAGAGACACGATAGCTCAATTTAGGTTTCTTTGAACGTTTCAATAATCAAATTAAAAACAGAAACAGACTTTCATTGAATAAGCGATACCAGAAATGTGTGAGAGCCCACTGGCTGTTTGCCCAACAAATTACCATCTGCTAAAAGCATATTAGGCTTGTGAAAGCTTTGATAGCTACACTAAGGTTTGTTTCAGAGTACCAATATGATGAAGAAATGGTTACTTCACAATGTGAGCAATTCCATCCCCGCTATACTCATTCTTGCCTCTTCTTCAATAAGCACTGCAGAATAACATCAATTTTCTTTTAAGTTTCCAGTAGTTGTAAACAGAGGTAGCTGAGCTACTATTAAGACATGTAATGCTTTGAAGAGGAGAAACCTTTCAAATGTTGAAATTAACCCTTTGCAGCACAATCTCTATTAATGCTATAAAAATATGAGAGGACAAAAAGAAAATAGATGCAAGTAACTTTTGCATTTGGCACCTTCTGTCTAGATATTCATACTTCTCAAGTATTCTCTTTTTAATAAAGTTAATGCACACATTAGGACACACCACATCAAAGGTTTGCTACATATTTACAAGGCACCAACCCTTTTCTCACTTTTTACATGAATTACGAACCAACAGAAAGCATTTCAAACCCTCCTAAACTGTAGTATAAACATACTTCAGTTCAGCACAATTCATGAAGTTTGGCCTGGGAAGATTAAAATAATCCAGATCCTTCTTACAATATAGAAACGGTAAACATTTTATAGCTGCCTTTAGGATTGGTGTATTGTGCAAAAGTTATAATTATTACTGTGTATAAGGATTTATGACAAACCATATAAAAACTCTGTAAGAAGGTGCTATTTCTAGAATACAAAAAAACAAAACAAGGGAGAGATTTCATAATCATGATTCAAAATGTCATGCTATTATTGAGAAGCTGGAAGCTCCTTGAAACAAAATGAACTTGTAGTGCGTGGGGAAGAATTTCTGTAATTTAAGGCCTAATAAGTAAGGCTTTTTTTGACCAATGAAGTGTGGCAATCTGAAGTCTTAAAACAAATGTATACTGGCATAATGGAAAAGCACCACTGTAGAAAGTGAGTGGAGTCCCCCCACAACTTGCTTGGTAGATTTTCTGGTAAAATCCCTGCAGTAGAAGGCCTTTGAAGTTCATTTGAAATTTTTTAAAGATGTTTATCTGTCAATAATTCCATCCCATGAGATGGCTAACCCTGGCTTTTTCTGTCATTTTCCGCACCCTGCCCGATCTGGAAGTACCGAGATTCAGAGGATCCTCGGTGTGCACAAAGTTGTCGTTATCTGAATCGTCATTATATAAAACAGTTCTCCTGCCCTCGTTCCTTGTTTTAATTCGTGGTGGCCTACTGAATCGTCCTCCAAACATATTCTCGCCAAATCGTCCGCCAAACAGATTCTCAAATTCATCATCTGCCATTCGTGCACGTTTGGCTCTGGTTGCTCCTCGTGAAGCTCCTCTACCTCCTCTGCCTCTTCTTCCTCCCCTGCCTCCTCTTCTTCCTCTGCCGCAGCCTCCTCTTCCTCCTCTGCCACCTCTTCCCCCTCTGCTCCATCTACCCCATCTGCCCCATCTACCTCTCCTCCCTGTTCCTCTACCCTGCCAGTTTCTTTTCCCACTAGCAATTTTCCTTTTAATTTTTCTTTTGGGTTTAGTTTGCACAACTTTACTGTAGTCATGATCTCCATCAATGTAATCCTGATCTGTTCTAGAGGTTGATTCAGAATCTGAATCAGAGCCACATCTGCTTTCAGAGCTTGAACTGGATCCTGACTCCCCACTTTCTGATGAAGATAAACCAGGTTTTTCTTTTAATTCTCTCTTCTTCTCCTCTTCCTCTAGGTGTTCCTCCTCTTCCGAGGCACTTACTAACTTTCTCTTGACTGCTATCCGAGGCTCTCTGCTATCACCATTTGTAAGTGGTCCATCAAGAGACTGATCTAAACAAACACAAAAAACAATCACTTGTTAACAGTGTGATAAAGTTAAATCTGAACTGCAGTAGTTCAAGGGAAAAATTCTTTTCAAATATAAAAAGGATTTTCTATTAAAATTTACATTTCTCTCCAATAGCTTGTGCTATCAGCCCTCATCAAACATCTGTTCTGTAAGGCCCCAATCAGCATTTCAATACATACTTAATATTAAGCATGTGAGTAGTCCAACTGAAATCAATGGGATTACTAGGTACTTAAAACTTAGCACATGCTTTAGTGCCTTTGCTGTGTTGGGGCTTAAAATGTTTCTCCTTTCACAGTTAACATATGCTGCTTGTGAAGGCTGAAAAATTACATTAATCCTGGAAAAGTGAAGCCCTACCCCATAACAAATAACACATTTTTGTAAGTGCACCTTAACATGATAGCAATTTTATTTACAAAAATATACATATGTTGGCAAACGTGTGTGTACCCTTTGACAATTTCAGAAGAGTAAAACACTTATACCTGTTCCAGCATAGCCTTGTGAAAATTCTAACCACTGTGTAACCCCAGATTAAAAAAGCCATGAGCTAGTCAGGACATTTCTGTTCAACTTTTAAAATATTTTCCCCCTTCTCTTCAGCTTTAATATCCCAAATAAAATGTCAGCGATTTCCTAAAAGCCTTTGGGAAACTCCTAACTTTCTTTGAGAATTATCAACTTTTCCCATCTTGGCGACATTTTAGGGGCATTGGTTGAATCTTTGGAGAACATTTATCCCATAATTTAGATAACAGATTTCAGAATTGTAAAAAATGTGTCCGGAAACATGACAAAGCAGGGAAATAAGCTCAATTTAATACTGCACTAAGGTAGAGAGATCACACGTACATTTAGCTGTTTGAAACAGCAGGGTTTAAGCCCACTAGGTAACTGTTTCAGTACAGGGCTCACTCTAGGATTGCCAGGTGTCCAGTTTTCTACCAGAAAGTCCAATCGAAAAGGGGACCTGGCAGTGTCTGGTCAGCACAGCTGACTGGACGCTAAAAGTCCGATTACCAGAGTAATCACGATCAGCCTCCACACCAAGATGGCGGGAAGAGCAGCAGCTGCTCAGATGCTAATGGGGAGAACTGGCTGGCTCCCAGCTCCAGCCTCTCGGGTGGAGAGACAGGTACCGGCACCGCTGCTGCCCGAGGGGAGATCCTGTCTGCCCCTCTCGTCCGCACCGCTGTGCCCTCATTTTCTTGCCCTGGCCCTTCACTCTGGGAACCGACCCCGCCTCGCTGTGGCCCGATTTCCCCACCCCCATCACACACACATCGTCCTGCCGCTGCCAGTTAATGGTTCCCCCAATTCCACCGCCCCCTCTCTGCCAGTTAGTGCCCCCACCCACAGCATGCTCCATCAATTCCAGTTAGTCATCCCCTCATACCCCCTCAATGCCATTTACTGCTCCCTCCACACACCCCGAGTCCTCTCAATGACACTTACTGCTCTCCCTAAAATTCTAGTGCCCACACACAGCGTTCCCCCTCAATGCCAGTTAGTGCCCCTACAGTACCAGCACCCCTCAATGCCAGTTACTGCCCCCCCTTTCCCCCCCTACACACTTGGGAAGTAGGGCAAGGCTACTTTTCTGTAAGTTATCAAGAGTGTCGATTAATACATTTCTATTCAAACAATATTCTGAGATGCCTATTCTAGCGACAGTTTTTAAAATAAGTTTGATTTAAAATATAATACTTTCTTAAACAGCCAAAAATCACTTCCCAGCTTTTCAAAGAACTATTTAGACACCTAAAAAGACTTAATTTCTATAAAAACAAATCTTAGTGTGCATAATACGCCAAAAGCCATAAAATTTGTATCAAATTTAGAGACTCTAAAACAGAAACAAGATGATCAGGAGTATGGAAAATGGGCCTGGTAGTTAGCAGCACCCTGGCAAATGGTTTGCTGCATTTTATAGCAGAATTACATATGCTGCCAGGTTTGTTTGGCGTGATCTTGATATATTATGTTATAGCAAGGCATTCTTGTTTGTATAGCTGAAACTTGCCTTTTCTAAGTTTGTGGAACTTCTCATTCACCTTCACCCCAAGAAAAAACTCACATTCCTGTACTGTTTGGTATCTAACACATAGAAAAGAGGTGGGATAGGCTTTTAACCAAGTTATAGGAAAAAATTTTCAACTTTTTTTTGGATGTTAGTGGCAGTGCTACATCTCACTTAATGCAGATGTACTTAAATGTGTTTAACCCTCACTTAAATCAGTTTAATTTAATTTAGTAGTTTACTAGTACATGGTAAACAAGGATTAAATGGGTTGAAGTGCATCTACATTAGGGGGTATCATCTATTTAACTACAAAGACTTCAACATTAATTTAGTTAAGATTGCACAACTTTTCTAATATAGACAAGCCCTAAGCATTAGGACACAATTGCAAATACATGCACATTGGGTAAATGTCAATATGTATTTGTATAATACCACACTGAATCAGTTCATTATGTTTGCTTCACTTGAGTGTGCAATCAGGTTTCTCTTTTAAAAATAAAAATAAAAACCTGAAAAGGTGTGTGGGGAAAGCCTACCTACAGAATAGGTGAGACATTTAATGAACGCTCCTAAGGCTAGAGGTTTTTTCTACATGATTTTTCTGTGGAGAATTTTGTTGTAGAAAGGTATCAAGTATGAGGAGAAAACAAAGTTTTCCAAAAGGCAAAGAACAAACACTTCTTTTAAACCTCTCACGCTGTTCTAAGTCTCAAAAATCAGCACCATCTTGCTCAATCACACCAGCTTCCTGGGAGGGGAGAGCGAGCAGGGGAGGAGGGGGCATCCTGGGGGAAGAGGTAGGGCAGGGGTGTCTGGTTTTCAACAATTAGAAAGTTGGCGACCGTAGTCCTCACGGAGATTGAGGAGCACACTGGAGAACTGTAGATTTATACCACAACTTGCAGTGCAATAAATGTTTGTCTACAGTAATCCATAGATGCCAGAAGCAGATTTCTTTTCTAGTAAAATTAGTCATCCAAAGAAAGCATATAACTTCCAACCTTGTTTAACTGGTGTGGATTTACTCCTGACTAGTCTATTTTTCCCTGGATCAATGTTATTTCCACTTCGGTTCTGTGTATTTAACCCAGATGAGGATGGTTGGCCCTCCGTTTCTTCACCAATGGCTGAACCCAGAGCCTCCTCTGTAGTATCTGAAACTTAAAACAGGACATAATAAACTCAAACGATTTCCTTAATCTCTCCTTATACTGACGTACTAGGGCACCGTGCAAACAATCAGATTTCACAGGTCCAAAATGGCTCAATCTTTTCTTTAATTAATGCAGGGGAAACCAAATTTTTTATACACTAGTAACTTACCAAGAACTTGACGGATGTATCTAGTTTGCATGTAATCTATGCCAAACGTACTTACATAACCAAAATCTTTAATTATACAGCAATTAGATACTAGCCTTTGATAGATTAATACAACGAGCTTGTTTAAGATCAGCAATAAATACCCCTCAGCTTTTCTTCATACTGCAGTTATTAGGAAGCAGCAGTGGAAATACTTTAGGCACTCCTGTTTTCAGACTTTGGTTCTGCCATGTACACCATTTTTTATTCTACTTACCATGAGATGACACTGAAGAGCTAGTCCTAGTCAAAGGCAGTGAGGTATTCTGGTTGATTTTAGGTTGCACCTTCACTTGTTTCTGTTTCCCTTTAGGGCTGAAGATATGAAACATCCCCAAAAATATACAAATGTTAATGCAAAAGGATTTAAAAAACAAAAAACACACATAACACTGTTATCAGGTTATCAGTGTAAATTGATATTTAAATGTAAAACGGAGCATCTGATTTTCTGTCTCAAAGATTACATAGCTGTAGTAATTGAAAATATATAATAAAGCAAAAATACTGGTGAATTTATTAAAGGAATACAACTGTTCAAGAACAAGATTTTATCTTGCTTTCCTAAAAGGAACATACAATTTGCTTTGTTAATGTGTTATAGAAATTAAATGTGGCTTTTATACAGCACCCACCCCTTATACGAGCTCCAGTGTTTAAACTCACCCACAGGAGAGATTGTACTATAAAATAAGCCATATTGTTACTGCCTTCTTATCTGAACGTTTATTTCCCCCTAAAACAGAGGATTTCAAAATATGCAAATAGAGAGTTTCATTATTAAGTTACCTGGATGCTCTGCTACTAGATGGTGAACTACTGCTGCTCCTTAGTCGTTTTCGGTATCGTGGCCTATTCCTCTTCTGACACTGCATGGCCAACTTGTATTCAGAGATGATGTTTTTAATATGATTTTCAAATAAGGCAGATAGTCTAAGCGTCATGCTATAGATCTGGAGAAAGAAGTTATGGCCATATTTACTGATTGCTCGAACTGTGGAGCAAAATTATTTTTAACATGCAAAATAATGTTGCAAAGATTCACAGAAATATATCAACCTTAATATTCCAAAAGCAAAATCCATACTGACAGACAACTGCAAAGATCATAGCACATGTACTAGTATAAAGAAGTCATCTGTATTCTAGCTATAGAAATCAATAATGAAGTATTTCAGAGTTTATGGTCTTAAAATATAATTAATCTTCTTTATTGTACAAACCAAATAGATGACAAACTAGACAAACAAGTTAAGAGGTACCCCTAATAAGAAAGGATGAAAACAATTCATTAAACCTCCTGAAGTCTCAAGTGAAGTTAAACATTTTTTTTTTTATTTTTTTTTTTAGAATATCAGGGTTGGAAGGGACCTCAGGAGGTCATCTAGTCCAACCCCCTGCTCAAAGCAGGACCAATCCCCAGACAGATTTTTGCCCTAGATCCCTAAATGGCTCCCTCAAGGATTGAACTCACAATCTTGGGTTTAGCAGGCCAATGCTCAAACCACTGAGCTATCCCTCTCCCCCTTTGCATGAAATCAAGTTTAGCCTATTTAATTAAAGGATAGATTTTTGATTAGCCCCAATACAGCTGACAGAGAAGCCTGGTAAGTTCAGCGTAAGTACAGCCAAGGCATCTCACCCTCTGCGCAGCCAAGTTAGCACTGCCTGGGTCATGCCTCCAGCACGAAGAAGGAAGGGCAGGGGCTCTATATCTGATACTCCCCTACTGAGTGAGTGGAGAGGAAGGGGATGAGAGTGGGAGGAGCCACAGCTTTACCTCCATATACAGTGGCTAGCAGATTGTATCCAGGTGTATGGAGGTGGGGGGAAGCTTTACCCCAAAAAAGGGTTAAGTAATTTCCTCCACACCAGAACAAAGAGGAGAACACTTGAGACTCTGAGGGCTTGTCTACATGGGGAAGTGCACATTAAGGTAGGGTGTGAATTCAAAGTGCACTAGATATTCCACATTAACTCCCCATGTAGACACTCATACTGCACTCCAAGTGTGCCCTTGGGAGGTTTAGCTTAATGCTTTTCCAAAGTGCATTAAGCTAATGCACACAAGGGCACTGTATTTATAGCACTAGCTACTGTGGGCTTTTTCTCTGTGTAGACCACCCTGAGCCACAGCCCATTCCACATGCTTAGCACGGGACAGTGCAGCGATCTGCCACCCAATACTCAGAGCTGAGCCTAACAGCCCAATCTAGCCCCAAACATGTTTCATTCTTAATACCTGATGCACATTTCATTTCCTGCATGGCAGCGGTACCTGAAATGGGAACCGGCATTCTTTCCAAGTATGTTAAATGGTGGCGTTAAATGAGTGTGCCAGGACAGGGGCATTACTTTTTAATATGCATTATTTTCCTGCATTACTAAAGATCATGCCTACATTGGTTTTGCTTGGCTTCTGGAATCACAGTAACATTACTGAGTTTCAGCTCTCGCATAGATTACCAGAAAAAGAAGCTCCAACTTTAGACAGTGTCAATAGATGAATTAAAAGTAGTTTTAGTAACTACACCTGCCAGTCTGGGTAACTTTACAACGACGACGTTCCAAATATAAATAATATAAACACTACTATTTTTAGCCCCGCAGTGCGAGCCCAAGTCAGTTGACCCAGGCTCTCCAACTCACTGCCATGGGTTTTTCCTACAGTGTAGATATACCTATAGTATCTAGATCAGTAGTTCTCAACCCATGGCCCACTTGCGGCCCAATCAGCACAGCGCTGCAGCCCATGTGACATCCTAAGATCCATACAGGTAGTATATATAGGGTGTGGATGCAGCCCACATACCACAGAGAGCTGCATATGCGGCCCACAATGGGAAATAGTTTGAGAACCACTGATCTAGACTATAACTACAGTATTTTTGAATGTTGTGCCTGAAAAGTTTTCAAGAAACTGAGACATAGTCACCTGAAGCATGTTCTGGGAGGGCTTTGCAAAGGGGATTTATTATCCTAGGTTCTTAAAATGACAAAGACTGTTCATTTATATTTTAAAATATCATGCTACGACCTCCATCTGCACATTCCAAGTGCCATTCATTCCTTATATGAAAGTGTGATTGAAGATCATAGCAGAAATGGCCTGAGATGTCACGTATCCATGTTTTTATCACTTACCCGTGACTTTTTATTAGGTGTGTAAGCTTTAGAGTTGCAGAATATTAAGCGAACATCCTTGTAAAATTCCAGAGGATTGGTGTAATTTCCTGCTTCCAAAGTTTCTTTCACAGTGCTGAAATCCATTGGAGTGTCTACAATATCTCGATAGTCCTACAAAAATAATGTATGCAATATTAACAAGTAGGTAAAGTTATCACTAGCTGCCATGAACTGGTTAAGTAAACATTACATGTGTTTTGCTTCATGTCCCTGTACAGTCCAATATCTCTCAAATTTATCCTACCCCACAAAATAATCAAACTGTTCCACAAACTCTGTTTTAGACTAAACTTAAATCTTCTAGCTACAAGACTCATATTTACAGATTCCAAGGGGCTTTGCTGGCACTCAAGGGTTCACATTCCATCAGAGGGGAAAATGAGTTTAATGGGCTAATCCATGTTCCTCCATTCAATAGCACTAACAGAATGTGTCTGGCAGTCTCTCCTCAAGAGATCGTGAGATGTAGGAACAACAGGAGGGTCTGAAGTGCACTGACTGAGCTCTCTGAAGAAAGTGGCTATTTCCTGCCAGCTCTATTCCTGCTCAGTCCAAGGCTACGGGTCCCTCATTTTCTCAGAGGGAATTAATTTAGCACTCATTGAGGAAGACAGACTGTGACTGACAAAGAGGAGCTCAGTAATGTATCCAGCAGCATGAAGAATATATGACTTCTTAAAAGACTGAAATATTATGATAAGAATTTTTTTTAAATTACAGAAAGTAGAAATATATTTACAGGATAGGAGAAGAGATCAACTGGCTGTCTAAAAGGCTCGGAGTCCTCACGTTCATATATTAGGCTTAACAACTGCTTGCACTGTTCTTTCCAAGCATCAGGGCTTGCTTTGAAGGGCTGCCTTTTTATTGGTCGTCTTACCTGAAGATTTTAAGGGAACAAAATAAAAGTTGTATTTTAATAACATTTAAAGTATAAAGGTTTTTGTATCTACTGGTCTTGGCTTTAAATTACTATCAATGTGCTCAGAAAATGGTTCAAAATTGAAGTCCATAACTAAAAACGTGCAACAAAAGTTGAGTGGCATAACAATATGGTCTATGCAATTTACTGAAGAATGCATTTTCTCTTTTAGTAATATAAAAATACCCAACTCAATATCCATACAACATTTTAGATGCAAGAGCTGTGGTTCAGAGCTGTGGTTCAGAGCTTTGTATTTCGGAAAGGCCACAATGCCTTATTGGCTGACGGGAAAGTTGCTCATTAATTACCATGGGAAAATAATTGCTTGTTGAAAGTTAAACTTTTATCTATTAAATGTAATATAGGCAGACTTCCGTGGTCATTAATTTAGTAATAGTATGTATTTATAAAGTAAACAAATTCAATATTTTTCTGTCTACTTCCATGACTGAAGGAACACAAGCAGCTTGTATATTGTTGGTTAATGCTCTTGTACAGATATCCAAAGTATCAGGACAGTAACAGCCACTAAGCAATCATCAAATTATTTCTATAGTAATATAAGGTCCTGATTCTGCCAAAAACTTACACATGTGCTTAAACTTAATACGTACAAGCAGTGACTGACTGACAACAGCCTGTGTAAAGTTAAATCTTTGCAGGATCAGGCCCTAAGTGAGGGTTGTTAATTCCGTGGACCAACCTAACTCCTGCAGCATAAACTGGACGCAGATAAGTTATTTACTCACTCTTCTTTTCCCAGATGAAGTTCCAGGCCCATCTGACTCTACATCTACTTCTGCCACCTAAAGGAAACGGTAATGATTATGCTCAAACAAGTGTTCGCATGAACACAAAGAACAAAACCAAACTATTACTGTGAGAATAAACGTGTTGGGTAAGATTACTGCAATTAAAAAAAAAAAAATGATTTAAGCAAAACTAGTGTTTTTTTTTTACTAGAACTTTCACTTTTTATATTTTAGTATCTTTAAACAGAAAAGCTGCTTCAACTCCCTGAGTTTGTTTCTGATGTGTGTGTGCGTATATATCTATACAGATATATATACAAAAATTAAAATGGATGGATGGATGGATGAGATGGAGTCTTGTAAGACCCCAAAGAGAATATACAATGTATGTTCAGTGCTCTCTTATTTTTAAAGAAGTCTCTATTCATTTAGTTACATATAGGTTACTAGAACAAGAAATAGCACAGGAGTACAAACAGAAAAACACCTTACTTGACAGGTAAAATGCAAGAGCTATTTGTGACGTTGTGCAGTCTATATGGTTTTATAAAAACATGATAATAAGTGACTATAATGCAAATGGGATATGCTTCGTGCAAAAGGTCTATTGTAAGGTATCATTACAAAGCTCATAATCTACTGAGTGTGATCATCCTATTTGTAGAAATGTACCACTCTTGTATCTAAAACTAGAAATATAAAACATAACTCTGAGGGCCTATTGTAATTATGTAAAGTGTGGGCCATTAATGATGGTTTGGAATCTTGATGACTCCCATTAACAGGACCATTATCCGCAGATGACTGTGTTTACCGGTTAGTCTTCCTGTATATGTGTGTGCTGGCAAGTGAGTAATGAAGTCTTGCAGTGACATATGATCATGTCACCTGAACTGGAATCCATCTTTAACCTGGTGCTTTTCCAGTGAGGGGGGGTGAAAACCCAGAGGGACAAAGGGTTCCCGCCTTATGCAAAAGATATATAAAGGGGTGGAAGAGAACAGAGGGGGAGAGGAGCCATCATGAAGAATCCCTTAGCTACCACCTGAGCTGGAACAAGAGCTGTACCAGGGGAAAGAATTGTGCCCAGGCCTGGAAGGTGTCCAGTCTGAGAAAAACTTACTGAAGCATCTCTGAGGGTGAGATTATCTGTATTTAGTTTGATTAGACATAGATTTGCGCATTTTATTTTATTTTGCTTGGTGACTTACTTTGTTCTGTCTGTTACTACTTGGAACCACTTAAATCCTACTGTCTGTATTTAATAAAATCACTTTTTATTTAGTAATTTACTCAGAGTATGTATTAATACCTGAGGGAGCAAACAACTGTGCATCTCTCTCTATCAGTGTTATAGAGGGCGAACAATTTATGAGTTTGCCCTGCATAAGCTTTATGCAGGGTAAAACGGATTTATCTGGGTTTAGACCCCATTGGGAGTTGGGCATCTGAGTGCTAAAGACAAGCACACTACCGTGAGCTGTTTTCAGGTAAACTTGCAGCTTTGGGACAAGTGATTCAGACCCTGGGTCTTCGTTGGAGCAGACAGGAGTGTCTGGCTCAGCAAGACAGGGTGCTGGAGTCCTGAGCTGGCAGGGAAAACAGAAGCAGGGGTAGTCTTTGCACATTAGGTAGCAGCTCCCAAGGGGGTTTCTGTGATCCAACCCGTCACACTATTGTACTACAAAAATAGGCAACAAAACATATTTTATTAAAATTATTTATCCCACATTTGTGAGGAAAGAGAAAATGCAGAGATGTTTTGTGCTTTTTACATTACTAATATTAACGAACATATCTAGCACAATACACTTACGCTGGGCTTTTTCAATGAAGCTAAACATTTAAACACGAAAGTCCTGATTGACAGTCCCCTTCTTTCCACCAAAAAAACCCATGGGAGGAAGCTTACAGGGTGGAAAACTCCATGGTAAGCCCTTGTGGAGCTTCCCCCATTGTTCTGCTGGGGAGAGGTAGGATTTGCTGCCCTGAGCAATAAGCCACGAGGTTTGCCAAGTAAATGTGGATCCCAGGGTATCTGCAGGAGGCCAGCAGCATGTGTGTGGATGAGTGGCTCCGGCACCAGTCCCAGCAATTCCACTGAGCAGCATTACTGTCAATGATTCACCGTAACTGCAGCTGCACCCAGGGACCCCCCCTCAAAGGAAATCCTCACTGCAGAGAGGGCTTCATAGAAAGCTAATACAGGCCTATGCTGTATTATCTTTTCTGGGTGAGCTGTGTGGTGCCACAGGGTGGGGAAAACTGCATTTCCCCCACCAGGCCTGTCAACTCCTTCCCCCAACCTGCTCACACTTAGAGGGGTCTGGGGAAAGGGAACAGGATATGGCAACAATGCCAGACACTGCTGATCACCAAACCACATGGGAAGGATGATTCACATACCGACCTAGGAGGTACAGTCCTCCCACATGATTCAAGTGGGTTTGTGAAGGGAAGCATCAGGATTTTAAGTTACAGGAGCCCTTTATTTTTTTTTTTTTTTTAAAACCCATGCATTTATTCAGAGAGACAAGGTGGGAGAGGTAATATCTTTTGTTGGACCAACTTCCGTTTATGAGAGAGAGAAGCTTTCGCGCTTACACAGAGCTCTTCAAGTCTGGGCTACAACACCACTGCATGTATTTATTTATACAGCCTAGCAAAGGGTTAATCTACCTTCAACACTTTTATAAAATAGCAGCATTTTACAATATTAAAATCTTAGTGATTTCACACAAGAGTTCTCCTTTAACACCAGAATCAAGGGGGAGGGGAATCTTTCTGGCTAGGAGTTTCTTTCAAAACCATTGAGGGCAGAGCAGGAAACTGCAGGGTTTGTCTTGCACACACGAAAATGTGTAAGAATGGCCGAGAGAGCCAGTTATCCCTATTCCAGCCTCCTCCCATGCCAGTTTCTCTTTTTAAGGAACTGCCAGACCTGGCTTGTTTAAATGGCAGTCTCAGCCATCCCCCTCCTTCACCATTTTCTTTCAGGAAGCTGCAGTGTTTCTACTTCTTGGTGCAGTAGTAGTGGGACCGTTTGCTGGCTGCCTGGCCTGAGGTTACTGACAGGTGAAAGAAAGACACCAGAGCTTAAAGGGCATTAAGTGCCACTGCAAGGTCACACTACTACAGGTGTTCATGAGATCATGATAATTAGAAGGGAAACAAAGACCCCTAAAAGCCAATCTTGGCACCTAATTAAAGAAGGAACTGATTTTCATATTTTGGTATCAACTCTGAATGGCACAGACCCTGAACCTGCAAGGTACACTGCACACTGCCGACTTAAGTCAATGTTGCTTTGTGTGGACACTGTGGTGCTCCCACACAGAGCCCTTTGCAGGATCAGAACTTTATTACATTAATTACTTGGATCAAGGGGCCCCCTGATGTCAACTAGGGAGACTTTCCATTGGCTTCAGTGGGGTTTGGAGCAGACCCTTAAACACTGTTAGATTTGGGGAGGTGGGGGGAAATTTGTTAAAGGAAAAAAATATTTGCATTCACAACAATAGTGATTAGGACAAAAGTAACAACCACTCCTTTCTTACCCTCAAACACAATCATTCCACTGTATTCATGCTAGTCTGTTATAAAAAGCTATGAATGATGTGTGATGTTTATTCACTTGGTACAGATGTTCATCCAGCAATCAGTTTTCATTCAAAGATTTGAATAATAGATATATTGGGGAAAGGGGGCTGGAGAGGGTGGATGCAAATGACCATCATAAATGTATCCCACTGTCAATGGCTCATACACCAGAGCCTGAAAGAACTAAAGGCAAAACTAAGAAGTTCCAGCTATTGGCAGTCACCACATCACAATGGAAACTGCTACACTGCAATCTTCTTGAAAACTGCATTTTTTAAATAGATAAAAAAAGGACAATCGTGTTAAGCTTTGGAGCAGTTTCTGTCTGTCAGTCATCTTTACAAGGCAAAACCAAGAAATGAAAAAAAAGTAAAGTCTCAATAGACAAAATCCACTATGGTGCCACTTGGAAGGTGGACAGATTGCAGAGAGATGAATGTTCACCTGGTTTCTTTGGAGTGAATAATATAATATTACATTACCTCATGCATTTCCCCTCCACTCTTAGCATTTCCTCTCCATATGAGAGTGAAACTCAGGCACTCTGGGAAGATTCAGATGGCTAGCCAGACTCAAAGAATCAATCTTACTAAATGAGGAGAATTTATCATCTAAGACCATGCAACACAAGTTACATAACAACCATTCTTGTATCAAACCCCAAAGTGATTACACGTAAAAAAAACCCATAACAAACTTTAAACTCCGTCTATCTATTGAATAAAAAAGAGCCAATTATGCTTCTGATGATCATGCTTACTGCTCTTACCTCCTCCTCTTCATCAGTACTGCTTAGATCTTCTGCTTTCACTTTATTATATATATCCAATATATCAGTACAACTCTGATCCCTGCAGAGCAACAGGACAAGTCAAAATACATTTCAGAACTGGTTTAGAAACCCAGAAATGCTGGCATAAGGAAACACAAAGTACTCACCCAATATAGTGAAGTAAGACATCCGTTACAATTTTGGCTGCTTTAACTATAGGACTGTCTGGCTCATTGAAAGTCCTAGCATTATGCTCGATGTATCGAACCTCCCACATCAATGCTGAGATTCTCCTGAGTGGGGGAAGGAGAGGAAAGAAAAATGTTACCTTCCTTTGGTGCCATAAAAGTTAGTTAGAAAAGAGGTAGACCCTGCAAGCCCAGCACCAAGAGACAAAGCCTCTGTTCAGATGGCCAGGATGTCTGGCCCATGCCAGATTGGCAATAGCAGGCTCCATGGCCTATTACATGGTAAGGGAACTCACATGCCACAATCAACAATGAAAGGAATTGCCCCAGGTGGAAACAAATGCAGTGAAGGAACTTGGCTGAGAGGTCCCAATGGTAAATGTTTGTCCTCCGAGGGAAAGGAGATGGGGCTAACAAAGGTATTATTTGCTGCTGCCCCAAAATCAGCTCAAAAAGTTGAGATGCTACTAGATGAAGGCAGGAATATTGAACTGCCTCTAAGTTTGCTGCACTGCAGAGAAAGAATCAGGTGCAAGAGCAAGAAGAGGCGTTATCAAGCAAATCTGAACTGCCTCCAATATTTGCAGGATGGAAGACGCAAGGCAGATGTCTCAGATCAGGAAAGAGATCAAGACCCAGAAATCTGGTTTTGTTTTTGCAATATGACCCAAAAAAAAAAAAATTATCAAGACCTATTCTTTGAAGATGGGGTTTGGAGTCTAGTCTTATGCAATAGACCTGCTGAGGACACTGATAACTTCAGTGAATATTGTCACTTACTGTAATTTGTTGAGTTGCAATACATTCAGCTCAGCAGATCATTCTAGTGCAGCGGTTCTCAAACTGTGGGTTGGGACCCCAAAGGCTGGCTTAGACTTGCTGTGAACCATGACCAAAGCCCAAGGGCTGGCTCAGGCTTCAGTTCCCCCCTCCTGGGGTCATGTAGTAATTTTTATTGTCCAAAGGGGATCACAGTGCAATGAAGTTTGAGAACCCCTGTTCTAGTGGGATACATGATAAAATACACAGGAATTTAAATGAGGTACAAATCAAACTGACCTATAAAATCTGTTTTCAAGTCTCCTCCTGATTGTGGTGAGGTCAGTTGGGTAAGCAACTACAGTGCAATACATGGGATAGGCACTAAGGTCCACTGGAACAGCAAAGGGGTTAGAAATATCTAAAAACAAAAAGATCAGAATCAGGTAGACTCCACAGATGACAGCCCTGGCCATATGATAATAACAGAATTAGATCCCTTATAAAAAGAAAAATCCAGCAATCATTGGCCCAACGATAAATATATCTACAGTCATGTTGCTCAGTGAGCCATTCTGAATGCCCACAGGATGAAAATGAATTTCCCCTTGCATGAACTAGTTAAAAACTGCATTTGAGATTTCAATGCCAGTAGCTGTTGCTGAAAACTGCCATCTCATACAAACCTTGACGTAGGGGTGTCCAACATCAGAAATTGTAAACCAGATTCCTTCCTTGTTTAACAATATTTAAATAAAGTAGTTTCATACCAAGACTCATTAAAACCAATTATATTTTGTTCATTAGGGACTCAGTCTAGCTCGCTTGCTATCATTAGACATGAATTGGAGCACGATCAAACCCTATCAAGATGAAAGTGTGCCTGCAAAGGGTACCTAGAGGAATAAGAGGCTATTTCCAATGGGTTTTTTTAAAGTAAATTTCCCCCCCAAAGAGTCATTTGGCATCACGCTGATTTTCTTGATGCTCCTGTAATTTATTTCATGCCCAACATACCAAGGGTCAGAAGATAATCAATCCCCCTAATAACTCGTTCACATTCTTCATCTCTGGAATGGGTCCCCCATTCTCCTTCTTGGGGTTTATACAGTAGAGATGTCAGTTCCTCTGGGGACACGGGAACTCCAGCACCAACCTCGTCTGGATAAGCAGCTAAAAGAAATGTGAAGAATTCAAAAATAGTGAGCCATTAATGCCATGCCGGTATAATCGTACTGACATGGAAATGATAATGAATTCAAGAGCATATTTACTTCCTTCTGGAACTGGTTCCATGTCCCATGGACTCATCTTTTCTCTTTCATTGTTGTCCCAGCTGTTTAAAACAAATGAAAACCATATTACTTACATGCAACTATTTAATTTTTACCTATTTTCATTGATGCATGTAGGGTGTAAAATTTCTTCCAAAAGAGACTTGAAATAAAATGGCAGTGTGATCTTCCCAGAAGTATATTAGAGATGGGCCAAAGTCACAAGTGGATCTCAGCTTCCTTAGGATTGGGGGTATTTAGATCCAGGGTTTTTCTTCAAGCTCATCTCTAATACACAGAGTACTGGTCAAATCTCAGCAATGTATCTGCCTTAGCAATGACAACAATTAATAAAACCCAATGTTTGGGAAGGTTGTTTTACAGCAATCAATAACTACCGCCACTAGGGAAAAAAGTCAAAACATTTTTGTAACCACTAACCACAGATTATTTTTGTAACCAGTGACTGATAGATTAGTATTTTTAACAAATGCTTTTGTCAGATGATATCTACCAGAAAAGACTGTAATATAATAGCTACAGATCACTTTTGAGAATCCCAGTAGCGCTCCAGAACAACATAGTATTTTGGTTACTACTACTACATGAACAATGATATGCAAGGAAGAAACTGGCACAGCTTCTGTAACAGAAAATGGTGCTTCTCCAATTTGGTAGCACACTTTGAGCAAGTCGACAAGAGAGTAGATAATGGAAAAATGGTTGATTTTATTTATTTGAACTTTTAAACAAATCCTTTGACTAAACAGGAGGCTATTAAGGAACTATTTTGTGATGGGACAAGGCACAGTACTGCCATACACTAGCAACTGGCTAACACCACAAAAACAACACCCCTGCACCCCCAAAAAGCCACCATAGGGACAAATCCTTGTTTTTCAGTGTGACAAAACATTAACAGTAGAATGTCCCAAAGAACCACACTAGGACGGCTATTTTACACAGATATTTAGCAATGATCTGAAAAGGGGTGGAAACAATGAGGTGACACAAATTGCAGATGACTCAAAATGATGTTAGTTAAAACTAAAGAAGACTGAGAAACACTAGAACAGAGGTGGGCAAACTACGGCCCACAGGCCACATCCGGCCCGCGGGACCCTCCCGTCTGGCCCCTGAGCTCCTGGCCCAGAAGGCTAGCCCCCAGCCCCTCCCCTGCTGTTCCCCCTCCCCCGCAGCCTCAGCTCACTGCGCCACTGGCGCAATGCTCTAGGCGGTGGGGCTGCGAGCTCCTGGGGCAGCGTAGCTGCAGAGCCTGGCCTGACCCGGTGCTCTGTGCTGCAGGATGGCGTGGCTGGCTCCAGCCGGGTGGCGCGGCTGTAGCGCCGCCAGCCACCGGTGCTCCAGGCAGTGCGGCAAGGGGGGCAGGGAGGCGGGGGGGTTGGATAGAGTTCAGGGTGGTGGTCAGGAGGTGGGGGTGTGGATAGGGGTCAGGGTGGTCAGAGGGCAGGGAACAGGGGGGTTGAATGGGTGCAGAGGTCCTGGGGGGCAGTTAGGATGGGGGGGGTTGGATGGGGCAGCAGAGGGCAGTCAAGGGCAGGGGTTCCGGGGGCAGTCAGGGAACAGGGAGAAGAGGTGGTTGGATGGGGTAGGGGTCCGGGGGGGGGGCAGTGAGGAAGGAGATGGGGGGGTTGGATGGGGCAGCGGGGGGCAGTCAGGGGTTCTGGGGCTGGTCAGGGGACAGGGAGAACGGGTGGTTGGATGGGGCAGAGGTCCCCGGGGGGCAGTCAGGAATGAGAGGAGGGGTTGGACGGGACAGCGGGAGGCCGTCAGGGGTGGGGGTTCTGGGGGTGGTCAGGGGACAGAGAGCGGGGTGGGGGGTGGATGGGGCAGAGGTCCTGGAGGGGGTCGTCAGGGAACCGGGGGGGGGGGGGAATGGATGGGGCAGGAGTCCGGGGGGGATGGAGGGGGGGGGGAGGGCGTCAGGGGGTGAGAAGCAGGAGGGGTTGGATTGGGGGGGGGGGGGGGAAGAAGGGCTAGGCTACACCTCGCTGTTTGAGGAGGCACAGCCTCCCCTAACTGGCCCTCCATACAATTTCTAAAACCCGGTGCGGCCCTCAGGCCAAAAAGTTTGCCCGCCCATGCACTAGAAGG
Source organism: Emys orbicularis (assembly GCF_028017835.1). Taxonomy (NCBI): domain Eukaryota; kingdom Metazoa; phylum Chordata; order Testudines; family Emydidae; genus Emys; species Emys orbicularis. The sequence goes on from NC_088691.1 coordinate 27,807,927, forward strand.
ATCCAACAGAACCAGGCCAATGGGCAGCACAACGTTAAATGAAATTCAGTGTTGACAAATGCAAGGTAATGCACATTGAAAGACAAATCTGAACTATTTACACACATTGCTGGGTTTCAAATTAACTAACTATTCAGGTTAAAAGCCGGAGTCGTCACAGAATTCAACAATGTGTATGAATAGTTCAAATTATTATTTTCAATGTTAATTATATTACATCTTTAAACACTGAAATGCACCTGCTGCATGTGCAGCAAACAAAACATTACGCATAAATGAATGGAATAGACAATAATACTGTCAGTATTATCATGCCATAATACAAATCAATAGTATGCCCTCACCTGGAATATTGGCTCAGTTCTGGCCGCCCCATCTCAAAAGAGATAACAGAAAAAGAAGGGGTCCAGAGACAGGTGATGAAAATTATTAGATACAGGGAAAGACTTCCATATGAGACGCAATTACAAAGACTGGGACTTGTTAGAAAGGAGACTAATAAAAAGGAGACATAGATGTATACAAAATAACGAATGGTATACAAGGGGAAATCAGGTGTTCCTATTTATCCTTATAATAAAACTAAGGGACAGTCAATGAAATTGAAAGGCAAAAGTTAAAAACTAATAAAAAGAAACTTTTAAAAAGCCAACATAATTCAACTGTGGAACTCACTGTCACATGATCGGTGAAGCTAAAGCTGAGTAGGATTCAGAAAGGGAATTCTACATTTTTGTAGACAACGAGAACGTCACGGTTACATTAGATAGGATTAATTTCTTAAAAAGATTTAAAGCCTCATGCTCCAGCGCATAAAAGACAACCATTGGCCAGAGTAAGAATGAAACCTTCCCTATGAGCAGGTTATTTCATAACTCCCACTACATGGTTTCTTGCACCTTTTTCTGAAGCATTTGGTGCCACTGTCAGAAATAGGATACTGGACGAGAAAGACCACAGTCTGATCTGGTAAGGCAATTCCAATGTAACAAGAACCAGGAACTCAGTGTAGTTGTCTGGGGCTCTAATTCATATCAAATTGGGATTTTAGTGCAAAATTATAGTTTTGGGAGTAGGTAGGTCAGAAAGAAAGGTGGGCTGTTTGTTCATCTAAATTTTTTTCCCTTGATGCACACATGTAAATTACATATAAATACGCAGAGGAGAAAAGACCCATAAATGCTTAGATATATCAGATAGTAATAGTAACTATAGTAATCCTTACTGAACGCTGTAGCACTGGAAGGAACTATCAGGATATTCTGCCTGGAAAGGCTGCTGACTCTCCACTGTTCCAAACCACCAAGCATCATCTATTATACTGCGAAACCTATCCCCTGTAATTAAAATTAAAAAGAAAAAAAAAAAAGTTATTTAGCAGTGGAGTAATGTATCCATTTCTATTGTAACAGCTAAAACACCTTACTTATATAATATAGTAAAGTAAATAATTGACAGGAGTCTGTATGTCTACCCTCTTCATCACAGCAGCATACAGGGGCCAAAAAAGACCAAAGGAGAGCATCTTTACATTTCTGGAGATTGACAGCAGATTTCCCCTAGCCTCAGACCACAACCTAGCCATAGATTCTTCTGGTCATTATGGACCAATTGACTTTCTCCTCCAATATTATAACATTTCTCTTCCTCTCCTACTACTGCTGCTGTGTTAATCACCTTGCTGCTGAAAGCACAGCTTCCAATGGTGCCATAAAGATTCCATCATTATCATATAGTAGAACAGGGATCGGCAACCTTTGGCATGTGGCCCACCGGGGTAAGCCCCCTGGGGGGGCCAGGCCGGTTTGTTTACCTGCCGCGTCCGCAGGTTTGGCTGATCGCAGCTCCCACTTGCTGCGGTTCACCGTCCCAGGCCAATGGGGGCTGAAGGAAGCGGCGGCCAGCATATCCCTCAGCCTGCGCCACTTCCCACAGCCCCCATTGGCCTGGAGCGGCGAACCGCGGCCAACGGGAACTGCGATCGGCCAAACATGCGGACGCAGCAGGTGAACAAACCATCTCAGCCTGCCGGGAGCTTACCCTGGCGGGCCACGTGCAAAAGGCTGCCGATCCCTGTAGTAGAAGTTAGACAATCAGTGTAATTTACATAATTTGATACTGATCAAGTACATGATCTTACCAGTACACCAGCCTCCACTAACTTGGTGATGGTGGATCACAAATACAGATTGTCTCTCTGAAAGTCACAACTGTATTCTGTGTGGTTATTTATATGGCTCTTATCACCAGCATATCTGAGCATTCTGGCTTTAAAACATACCAGTCATGATCAGAAATTATTAATACGCAAATTGTAGAAGTGACAAACTATAATTTTTTTAAATAAGTTTAAATGCTAGAAAATAAAACATAAGGTGTTTACATCAAAAGGTGTGTTAGAATGCTCTCAAAGAGAAGACTGCACTTGAAAAATAACCAGTACATTTAAAAGTGAACAACCAATGACTTACAAGTGCCTCTTTCATTAAAACTGGGCAAATATTTACATTTTAGATTTAGAATAAAGACAAATGAATTGTATCCTGTCCAATATTGGTATTCAGCATGCCAAACACAAGGATGTGGTAAAACAGTACTTACCAATCTGCCAGTTCCTTTCTTTGGCTTCATTATAAAACTGATGCAGCACAAGGAAATCAATAACATCTGGCATATCATGGTACCTATGAATAACAGAAAACAATATTACTTCTAAACAAGATACTGCTTCCACAGTAATTGTTCTCGTGGAATCCCACAGGCAATCTTTTTAGTCTTCAAATACTATTTCATGTTCATTGCAGCAATGACAAGTGCTTACATGAAGCCTTCAACTGCAAGGAGATCAGGAAAAAGGGATTCTAGACCATTTGTAAGAATATTTGTTTTTTTGGAGAAATGATTTACTCACTTAATGGAAAAAGAGTCTCCTGTCATTTTGCCTGAGATAGGATCTAGAAATGCAAGCTTCAAGCAGCAGAGTGTAGGAGGTCCGACTTCATATTTAATTCCTACAGTCTTCACAAGTTCTTGTTCCTAATTATCAAAACACAGTGTGGGTCAATGTTTAGGGTTTAAAAGCAGCGTATCCATGTTTAAACTCACTCGTATATATGTACAAAGAAAGATATGTATTTATAGATTACTTCTTCCTTCCAGCCTAGATCCTTCTATCAGTCATATGCTTCATTCCTAAAAATCCAAGAGCATAATGGTCTCTCTAACAAAGAAGGATGAGAGGGTACACAGTACTTCTCCCCCGTATCATATTCAACAAGGCTGGTCATAATTTGGTTAACTGCACTGGAAAGTGTATTGGGGATAGTGCATTTGTTCTTCCAGAAGCAGTAGTGGCCCCAGGTGGGCATCTCTGGCCAAGGCCACAACCTCAAACCTTTGCACATCAGGAGGCAGCACTAGGGGAAGCAAAGTATGGTCTTTTTAAAAAGAAGATTCAGCATGAGCTAAATGAAAGCCTCTGGAAGTGCTAGGACTTGAGAGGCAATACCTGGAGGCATTATGCCTCTCTAAGGCTACGTCTGCATTTGGGATTAGGGGTGTGAGTCCCACCTCACAGAGACATGCTCGTGCTAGCTCTCATCCAATGGGCATGTCAAAACCAGAAGTGTAGTTGTGGCAGCACAGGCAGCGGCAAGCGGTGGCACAGGCCAACCGCTCCCGAGCATAAACCCACCTGGATCCCATGGGTATGTTCTTGGGACTGCTAGCTCATACCACCACAGGTACAATATTATTGTTAGTGCACTAGCTCAATGATAACCAGCACAAGTATGTCTGCTTGAGCTAGGAATCACACCCTAGTTCCAAGTGTGGATGTAACTTAAGGGGAGTAGTTCTTTCCCATCCCCTTCAAACTGAAGACGTCTTTGAAGACTCATAGTTGGCCCCAAACAGCCACCACTGATAACATATAGTTGGGACCTCTATTTGTTACTCTCAGGTTCTGAAACAATGAGCAGTATCTGTATGCTCATTCATTCTAAGAATGCTGAAGTGACTATATTAACAACCTGAGAGTTGCTAGTTCTACGTGAGTTAGAATGCAAGAAAAGGTAATACACCTCTACCTCGACAGAACGCTGTCCTCGGGAGCCAAAAAAATCTTACCGCATTATAGGTGAAACCGCATTATATCGAACTTGCTTTGATCCACCGGAGTGCGCAGCCCCCCCCCGGAGCACTGCTTTACCGCGTTATATCCGAATTCGTGTTATATTGGGTTGCATTATATCAAGGTAGAGGTGTATTTCAAATTAGAGTTGTCTAACTTTTGTTAGTGAAGAATACCATTCTAGGTAAACATCTTCCTTCAACTTGAATCTCCTATTGAGTTCCCACCATCAGTGATTGATTGATTGATTGGTGTATTTCATAAAAAAATCTTTAAAGTTTGGTTTGCAAAGCAACATTTTTAAACAGCATTTTTCTTTTATTTGTTCACATTTGACTTTAATGCAGAAGTTAATGACAGGATTCACAGATCGTGGAAGTATTTTTTTTTTGTTAAGTTGACTTACCCTGAGTTCCATTTTGTTCCATGGTTGTTTTTGCATGTTAACATTGTAAATTTTTGCCTTCCTTACTGCCCGCACATAAGCCTCATGGCCTTGCCTAAAATATATAATCTTAAAGAAAAGAAAAGAGAATGTGTAGATTTCATTTTATTCATACAGTTGATCCATAGGGTTATTTTCTTTTTTTTTTTTTTACTATATATATATATATATATATATATATATATATATATATATATATATATATATATATATATAGACACACACACACACAAAGGATCATCCCTCTTAAATTCTATAGGATATTTCCATAGGGATTATTTTCTTGGAAAACACTCTTATTCCTCCTTCTGAGCAGCAGGATATTTATATCTAGGCATCTGAAGCATCTTTATTGGCCCTAGCTAAGGCAATTTCATCTGCTGTCAGTGAGAACACGTACATTACCTCGTCTCCCATTTGTGGGACAAAGGGTGAACGACGTGGTATGGTATCCAAGATCCACTGGGGTGCAAACCATTCTTCACTGGGTTCACCTTCCATCGAAAGTAATCCACTTGGTTTCTTAAACAAATTAAATTATTTTTAGGGAACAAGCTGTAATTACTATTGGCAAGGCATGTGAACAAGTCATTACGTAGAACAAAGCTGATTAAATATTATGAGCAAAGCAAATCCTGAAATGCCAAGTCTCCAAGAAGATCAAGTGATCACCCATCATCAGCAATATAATGGCAGACTAAGGAAAGAATTCATTTCTTAAGATATATATAACAGGCCTAACAGCATGCTAAACGTCTGCCTCGACAAAAACCAAACATTCTTCAAGAGAAGCGTATAATAAAAAAATTTAAAATATGGAACTAACATAACTCCTTTAATGTCGCAGCCCTTCCACTAACCCTTTGTAGTTCTATCTATTTGGGACACAATTCAAAGTCAATAGGCTCACTTCAGGTGTGAATCTGACCCTTTACATTTGCCCTTTGAGATGAAGTTATACAAAAGGAAAGATGTAGGGGGGTGCTAATCACTTGGTTTTTTTTCCTTTTCCATCCTCTCCACCCCAATATATCCATAAAAGTAAAAGTAAAATAGACAGTTGAAAAATTTGAGAACCTAAGGACTAACACCTCAGCTGTTCCAGAGCATGGCTTGGCACAGCTGAGGTGAGACAAAACTGGCTCCAAGTCACCTTTGTGGCAAAGATCCTCAGGCTGGCTAGTAGCTGAACTGGCCCCTGGTGCAAGTTAAAGCATATTAATGGCTGCTCTGACGTACTTCTCGTTTGTGGTGACTCCAAGGGATGTTGCACCAGTGGGGACTGCTGGAGCACAAGTGAGTTCTGGCCCTACCTCTCCAATCCTCAAAACACTACATCCCTCCTCCTATGCATACAGCGTACTATGTTGGCTTTGCACTAGCCAAGGAAATCCTCAGACAAAAAAGGACCTTCATGTGGGCCTGGTTCTGGCCACAGTTATTCAGAAAACACAAAATAACTTGGTCTGTAGCGAGTAAATATAAAGGTCTCTCTCACTAACCTAGCTCTTTTATAAAAGTCTGTTCTTTTCAGCATCCTAATTACAAATCACTAAAAATATCAAAATTACCACTACACAACAATAGCATAACAAAGTTACACATCCAGAATCCTATTCTGTTCTACTTTAAGGTGAACTGTGACTACTGTGTTATCAGTCAGTCGTCTTTCATATATACTTGTTAATGAAAAAAATTTAACTTGAAGACAACCATTTATGAAAGATTTATAGCCGTAAAGCCAAAAAGCCATTAAAAAAAAAAAAAAAGCTAACCTTTTTTCTAGTCTGTTTGGGTTTCCTTCGTTTCTCTTCCAACCCTTTAGCTTCCTTCATGTTTTCATCTTCAGAGCTGCTACAGATCTTCCGAGTCGCCTGTCTGGTTTGTCTCTTTGGAGGCTGGAGATTAATTCCAGCATCTGCTGTCCAGTCAGAATATTCGCTTGAAGAATCACTGTAAATATTACGAAGTAAAAAGCTAAGAAACAAGGTGTCAAGAAAACCATAACTCTGACTTTCACACAATACAGTCCTAGGCCTCATCCTACAAGCTGCTCCATGCAGGTGGGTTCCTGTGGCTGAGAGGACAGCTGGCAGGATTAGAACTATATTCACATGAAGTCTATAGAAAGCCTAAATCATGCATAATTTAGACATGTCAGCATACTATTTCAGTTGCAAATTCATATACAAGCCAGCATTATATTTAATATTTGCATCATAGTAATGATGCCACTCATTCACAGAAGGCTGTAGGGACATATTTTATTGCCCTCGTGATTTCACATCAATTCTTAATGGATTTATTACTGGAATTTGCCAAAGTTTTAGCCTATAGTAGTGGAGTCTTTAAATGTATACTGCTGACTTCCATAACATCACAGTAACCGACATACACTTTCTGATTTAATATTAGCTCTCGTCCCTCCAAGCACAGAAGCATTGTATTTTTTTAAAAATTCTAAAAATTATGCACCAAGGTATTTTGACAAAATTCATTACAGAGAGCGGAACAGATTTGGCCACTTTAGCATAATGCAGTCATCCCATGTCAATACTATTACTTCACTAGTCAAATAATCAACTAACATTTGTGTTTTGGGTAGCTGACTCACAAATATGAAAACGCTTCATTTTGCAGATCTACTTCATACTAGCTCCTATTCTTGCACAAAATACAAAAAACTGTATAGCGGATAAGAAAAAAAAAGAAGAAAGTATTCGGACTAAAAAACATTTGAAAGTTAGGTGTGTGTATATATATATATATATATATATATATATATGTGTGTGTGTGTGTGTGTGTGTGTGTGTGTCGAGATATACCTATCTCATAGAACTGGAAGGGACCTTGAAAAGTCATCGAGTCCAGCCCCCTGCCTTCACTAGCAGGACCAAGTACTGATTTTTGCCCCAGATCCCTAAGTGGCCTCCTCAAGGATTAAACTCACAACCCTGGGTTTAGCAGGCTAATGCTCAAACCCCTGAGCTATCCCTCCTCCCACCTAAGGACAGGTCTTTCACACTGCCTTAACAAAAGGTAAGTGCTTTTGTAAAAACCTTGGTCAGTTTCACTACGATACTTCCTAGTTAAAGAGACACAAACATTCTGTCCAGGGTGATGGAGCCTGTGAACGTCAATGGTGAGCAGTGCAGAGCACAAAAATCTACTAAACAAGGTGTGATTCTCCTCCTTACCTTAATCTCTCACAGGAGTAACAGATTTACTTATTTCATAGTGAAATAAGTCCTAGATCAGGGGTCGGCAACATTCGGCATGCGGCTCGCCAGGGTAAGCACCCTAGCGGGCCGGGCCAGTTTGTTTACCTGCTGACGTGGCCGGTTTGGCCGATTGCAGCCCCCACTGGCCGCGGTTCGCTGTCCCGGGCCAATGGGGGCGGCGGGAAGCCGCGGCCAGCACATCCCTCGCCCGCGCCGCTTCCCGCAGCCCCCATTGGCCCGGGACGGCGAACCGCGGCGAGTGGGGGCCGCAATCGGCCGAACCTGCCGCGTCAGCAGGTAAACAAACTGGCCCGGCCCGCTAGGGTGCTTACCCTGGCAAGCTGCGTGCCGAACGTTGCCGACCCCGTCCTAGATACTCATTTCCATATTGTAGTCATGGCTCCAGAAATACCAGCCGTCATGGTATGGCTTTCTAAGACTACATAATCACAAGACAAAGAAGAAATATTTAGAAGGACAGGAAAAGCTACCTGGAACTGCTTTCACTTTGCCACACAGCTACAGCATCGTCCACAGAGGCATCACTTGTGCCAACTGTTTCATCTTCCTGCATTAAAAACAAAAGAGTCATGTTGTTATTCCTGCTGCCACACTTTCACCAAAATATTTTCTCTTTCACATTATATATGCAGTAGTACACCAGAGTTATGAACTGACCAGTCAACCACACACCTCATTTGGAACAGGAAATATGCAATCAGGCAGCAGCAGAGACAAAGAAAATAAAAACACCACAAATACAGTACACCTCTACCCCGATATAACGCTGTCCTTGGGAGCCAAAAAAATCTTACTGCGTTATAGGTGAAACCGCGTTATATCGAACTTGCTTTGATCCGCCAGAGTGCACAGCTTTACCGCGTTATATCCGAATTCGTTTTATATCGGGTCGCGTTATATCGGGGTAGAGGTGTACAGTACTATGTTAAACACAAACTACTAAAAAAGGGAAAGTATAAAAAAAGATTTGAGAGTAAGGAAACTGTTTCTGTGCTTGTTTAATTTAAATTAAAATGGTTAAAAGCAGCATTCTTCTGCATAGTAAAGTTTCAGAGCTGTATTAAGTCAATGTTCAGCTGTAAACTTTTGAGAGAACAACCATAACGTTTTGTTCAGAGTTACGAACGTTTCAGAGTTATGAATAACCTCCACTCCCAAGGTGTTAATATCTCTGAGGTTCTACTGTATTCGCCTGAAAATGTCATGATACAAACACTTGGATGTCGTTTGTCAAAGGAAAGTTATTTACCAGTAACTCAAGTTCTCAAAAAAAGGTCTCTCCAGAGTGATGTAGGAGGAGTTACATGACATGACTCCCCTCACAAACCACTGCACTTTTGATAGTAGCATGAACTACTAAAGGCGTGGGACAGCACCCACCCTGGCGGCATTCTAGAACCAATATATAGAATTCCACACCCCTATAAAAACTGTCCTTTAGGTCCTTTCAACCTCAGAAAACTGGACCCAAAATCCACATGAAAGGGAAAGGCTGAAGAATGTGGTCCTCGCAGATCTACAGACCCAAAATATAATCAGAGAATTCCAGTTACTAGTACGTGACTATCGTTTCTCTCTCACAAAGTTGCCTCTGCAGAACAGGTGGAAGAAGAATAGCCTGATTTTTTGAGGGGTGATGCACATAGCCCTTTAATGGTTCTTGCTGCTACTGAAGGTTTGTGGTCTGCAAGGCAAAGCGCTCCTACAGTGGAGAGTTGCAAAAGCAGATGCATGAGGAAGAACTGGATATCATCAGATGTTAAAACAATTAAAAAAAATTATACTTAAAATGGTTTCTTTCTTAAAAACGTAAAAAGGTATTAATTTCTAATATCTGAAACATATATCCATTAATATACAAGTATGGCCATTAATCAATAATACTAAACTTTTTCTTCTTGTCACAATTCTGATAACTATGGTGAGCTTTTAACTGAGCATTTAATTCACATGTATTTTAGTTTTAAGTTACAGAGCAGGAGAAGGCAGTGAATACATAGAATATGTATAATATGTCTTCTTATTTTACATGCTCCCCCTTTCCTTGCTGAGGAAATTCCATTTAATCTGTGAAACGTTCAATCCTTACTCTCGCCAATATCAACCACTAACACCAACACAGTATCTTTAAAAGTTGCTGCACAGAAACCACAAAACCAACCTACTTAGTGGCATCTACAATACATGTGCAATATGAAGTCTCTTATTTGCATGAAACACCAAAATAGCAAATGTCCAGGCCAATTAAATTAACCTGACAACACTTCAAGACTTCCTAGCAGATGATGTCCATTAAACAATCCATTTTTAACTAGATTTGAATACTTTTATATTTCTGCCAATTTAGGCACTGAAATAAATGGCTCATCTCCCTCCCAGACTGATTTAATAAAATAATGGCATGAATCCTAAAAACAATATGAATCAAATCCTTCTTCATAAAGGAAGAGAAAATCCTGAGTCTTAATGATAACACCATTTTGAGAATATCTGTAGTCAAACTACACAATCTATGAACAAGGAACCTATTGAAACAATCACTTGAGGTGTCATACCTCAGAGGAGCTTTCAGATTCTTCCTTTGTATGTGCATTTTGACTTGCTCCCTGCTGATTGTGTTCAATGGTGGAGCGTGTTTGGTAGGCATGCTGGCGTTTGCGTTGGTTTCTTCTCAAAGATCGTCCACTCCCAGGTTGATAATCGCTCTTTTGTTATTGGGGGGAAAAAGACAAAGATTAGATTTTTTAGCAGTTAAATATATATATACTACAAAAACATGCCATATTAAAAGGAATGGATGCTGTCCAACTCTCAACGGAAAACCAGAAAATCTGGAGTTCGGGCTGAAATGCCATCCCTAAATTATTCTGGCTTGGCTAGGTATTGCTGGAAAAAATATTGCCCATTGTTTTAAGAAGTGATTCGACCCTGAAAAATTGGTTATGCAAAAATACCACTTTCTTGCTGAACAGCTGTTCCCTGTGGTCTTGACTACAAAAAAGGAAATTACTATTCTAAGAACTGTGTGGTTCCTCTAGCATACTTGTAAAATGCATGTATAAAAATGCCACAAATCAAACTGTGAGATTAGACTTGCTTTCAACAAGACTCTAAATACTGTTTCAGTCAACACCATTTTAGTACTAGTGTGGATGTAGCTTGCTGGCAAAAAAGCACAAAAGATTCAAATAACCTTCCCACTGCTGTTCAAGAAGAGAAAGCCTACCCTCTATTACATGTCTGATTCCAAAGAAAAACATAGGATTGAACATATGATTTTACTGATTACGCATCAGCAGCAACGAAGCCAGCTTGACTTTCAGATCTCAGGTTGAGTTTGCAGTATTTGTACAGAAACTAGCACAGTGAACTTCTAGGCACTATGGTACTCCAAATAATATTAATAGAGAGGCGGAAGATGAGGACTGAAGGTTCCTGAAAAAAGGATCCTGTCAGCTGCAATACTTGCATACAATGGGTGAAATCCAGGCCCACTGAAATCAATGGGAGTTTTTTCAATGACTTCAGTGGGGACAGGATTTCATCCAATACAGACGTATTAAAAATGGTGTTTTGTATTTTAATTAATGGCACTTTTTAAAAAGCCCTTACAGCAGAGTGTGTGACTTCATCTTTGAATGATATCACTATCATCTGGTGGGTGTACAAAACAGATCTTTGATGTAGTATCTTAAGCGGACTGTGTAATATGAACTCCTAGAACAGTGCTGTTGCAATTTAGGGGCCTCTGTGCCCAAACACTGGGACTTCACATAGACCCAGGGGTTCATGACAGCAGTTGCAGAAGAGAGACGTGTTATGAATCCTTTTTTAAAAAAATGAGTAAAGTAGTTACCCATATACAACGCTTAATTTGTCAAGCAGTCAGTCATTTAAACGATTTTTCAATTTAAAATCTAACATATTTGGTCCTCAAAGTCTATGCATAACAAAATATTTATTGCATTCCCAAGAGCCTGAAAATACGTTAGGCCCTCATCCTGCAAAAATCACCATGCGGGAAGACTTCTTTCCATCCACACAGAGCCCCACTAAAGAACAGGAGGCTCCATGTAGATGCAGCATTTGCCCATATGTTGCAAGTTGTAGGATCTAGATCTTGGTACCAACATTTTTTTTTTAATCTAAGATGAGCCTTTACTCACTTAAACCATGTACTTCACTGTTTCCCCTCCCATGACAATGGTTTACACAGCTAACAGCAAACTGTTCTGCAGCACAGACTAAATTAAAAATGGAGCGACATAAATAGTAAAATTAGAAAGATTAAGTAGCAAGGATATTAAAACATCTAGAAAAATTGCTGTTGGACTTTTTTTGCATAATGCTTAAAATGGTCTCCATTCTTATTTTCCCTTTTCTTCTAGTGAAAATTACTCACCCTTTGCAAGGTGTGGGATGGTTTTCTCTTCTTTTCAACAGTGTAAAGATTAACTTCCATATCACCTTTGACAGCTCGGCATTCTTCCTGAACCCTTAAAACATACGGCAGACATTCAGCTTATTCACTAAGTCATTAAACAGACTGACAACAGTATTTGCTTCCTTGCTACCAGCTAAGTGGGCATAAATCCTCCTAGCACCCAGAGATTTTGCTTTGTTAAAAAAAAAAAAAAAAAAAAAAAAAAAAAACCTCTTTTGATGTCATTTCCCTATAAAAGGGGAGCTGGCTGGATCTTTGATGATAGCTCAAGAAATCTTTCACTGAGCATGACGACCTATTAAAATTTTTTAAAGCTGCACTAGGAAAAAAAAACTTTCAAGAAAGAACAGTCGAAATAAAACTGGCCCCAAAAAGGTAAGAATGGAATATCTGAACCAGCAAAGAAGGAGTTAAATAACCATATAGGTAAGAAATTACCAGTCTCCAAATTCCCAAGCAGAATATAATCCTAATTTTTAATTAAGTCTGAAGAAAATATGGTACTGAAAAATCAATTTATTAAAAAAAAATGTAAATAATTTCTCTCATTTTTGAAAGAGGCATCATTGAAACACTATATGATTTATTCTTCCTCCCCCAAGCATTCTTTGGAACATTATACATGCACACCCAGGAAACAATAGACTCCCTACAGTTATAACATGATCTTTAGTAGTATACACAGTTCATAATGTTTGTACAATTGATTCCATATGGACAGCACATATTGGATTCATAAAGAAATATGAACAAATTAACTCAATATGTTTTAGTATTCTTGTACTGCAAAGGAATGGAGATAGTTCCAACAGAAATTCAGTATCAATGGCTTCATCTTACCTGCTAACCCCTGGATGCAGCTCATTCACCACTACTCTTCTGCTCCAGGCCATGAGATCTCTCTCTGTGGCCATCTGACTGCGAGGAGCATTGAGATGCATTTGCCGGACCCCCTCAATCTGACCGCTACGTCTGAGACCAACATTTGGTGGGGAGTCCAAACCTGGACTTCTAAGAGCTAAAACACAAAAATGAAGATCTCTTTCCCTTTCATTTCCACAACTATTTTAATAAAAATCTATGCATAAAAATTTAGAGCCAGACAGAGAGTTTCTTCTCAGCCCTCTGCAAGTGGCAGAGCATAGTTGCGCTGGTCCAGAGGAGGGCAGTTTTATCACAGTTACTGATCAACTGAAAATCAGTGACTAACATGAGGTGAGGGGTTTTGATGCTTTCAATGAATATCTAGGGAAATACCTACTTCTATATGTCGCTGGAATGTTACCAACCACTTTGCACACACATAAAAAAAGTGATCAGTCAGTGCTGTGACTTCCTATGGTACCTGGAGTTTTCGAGGAGATTTCTCAGCCAAGTAACAATTAGGCCAACATAAGATGTGTAAGTAAAGTTTTTATAAGTACCTAGGGGCCAAAGTCCCATTGATTTTCAATAGGACTTTGACTTAGGAGCTTTTGAAAATGTCATGCTACAAAAGCAGATGAGATCGCTGTAGGCTCCAACACATCCACTTGTACTGTTTCTATAACCTACCCTGTTGTGCATTTTTTGAGGGTTCAAAAAAGAACTAGATAAATTCATGGACGATAGGTCCATCAATGGCTATTAGCCAGGATGGGCAGGGATGGTGTCCCTAGCCTCTATTTGCCAGAAGCTGGGACTGGGCGACTGGGGATGGAGCACTTGATGATTACCTGTTCTGTTCATCCCCTCTGAAGCACTTGGCATTGGCCACTGTCGGAAGACAGGATACGAGGCTAGATGGTCCTTTGGTCTGACCCAGTATGGCCGTTCTTATGTTCTTCAAAACAACTCTGTCCCTGAGCTGCTCTCAAGGCAGCACAGCTACATGCTGCCACTTACCCAGAGCCAGACAAAGTCTGAATCTTTCCTTTAGTCGGTCAAGTGGGGATAAGAAGATGCTGGGCTGTACTAGTACCACAGCTATTCCTCTCTTTGGTTTACTTGGCTATTTAGAAGTGAAATTATCTAATTTCTATATGCACAAATATGGTGCACATGCAAAGTACACTCATAATTATGCAAAGTTGTATGAAAAACTGGTTCTTAAAGTGTCAATTAGGCTTAAATGTAAACACCTCACTGAGGTGAATACAGGCAGTTCATGTGTCCCACAGCTACCGTTTCAAGTAGCCTGCAAACTCTGAAAGACAATGGGGCATCTGTTTACACTCCGTTCATGTTTGGAAGGTTATCTTAATCATATGGACTAGACTTTTTTTTTTTTTTAAATGAAAACTTGCACTATGCAAAATTTAAAATCGGTCACAAGGGCCAGATAAGAACCTCAAGCAGGCTGGACCTGGCTTGTGAGCTGGGTGTTTGGAACCACTGATTTAGATCAAAATAAACTTAGGTGTTCTGTTGGTAATTCTTTCCTATCACTTTGGTTTAAGGAAAGGCAGTTCTAAGCACACTGCTCCCATGGATCTGTATCAGTAGCAGATAGTTTAAACATAAGCAAGTCACTCAGTCATTTAAAACCTAAAACCAGATTACTAGCAAACGTACAGTAAACTTTTTAAGAGCTTTGGATACTATGAATAAACTGATCTGTGACTAGCTGACTCACAGCACAAGTCCACAGCATCTGTTACAACAGACAGTAAGCTGCTTTGTAATCAGCTGGTCAGATCTGATTGGGTTTGATTTTAGTTTTTAATCATGGTCTATATCAGAAGAGAAGTCAGGGAAACAGAACAGTGGGACAGGAGAACAAATTCAAGCTTTGAAATGAAACACTGGGACAAAGAAGATATGTTTATTTTATGAACACTGATGCATATAGGCAGCAGCAAGAGAGCATTAGCCTTTCGCAGCACTGTACTCTAATAACTTTGTCTACTTATTAATTATACACTGTTGTGGTGACATTAAGATACGAAAAGTTAGAAAGCATCATCCCTGCAGCAAATAAATGATAATATAGTAAAAGTTTATTTAAAAAAAAAGTTTGTAAGAGAATTATGGTCTAATTATCTTAAGCAGTCAGGCACTGCCCAGCTAGATCATCAAGTGCCCTCAGTTGTACCTCACTCTCTCAGTTCTTCTACTAAGTCATCACCTGAGCTCCAAAGACCTCCAGATGGGTTATTAATGCTTAAATCAGTGGTTCTCAAACTGTGGGTCACAACCCCATTTTAATGGGGTTGCCTGGGCTGGTGTTAGACTTCCTGGGGCCCAGCGCCAAAGCCCGACCCTCACCGCGTAGGGCCAAAGCCGAGGGCTTCAGCCCAAGGCAGCGGGGCTTGGGCTTCGGACTGCCCGCCTGGGGTCATGTAGTAATTTTTGTAGTCAGAAGGGGGATCACGGTGCAATGAAGGTTGAGACCCCCTGGCTTAAATGAATGGGGAAAGACAGGGAAAGAAAGCACACACAAGACATAATCATGGTAGAACTAGGCGAATAAATGATATTTTGGTTCAAATCACCAAACTGAAAAACCAGAGAAAATATTCTGTAAATGTTAGGCATTTGTCAAAAAAACAGAAAAACCCATTTTCAGGAGGTAGAGGGGGAACAGACTGTGAGGGAGTGTGTGTGGTGTCCCTTGATAACCTTTAGTCAGCGGTTAATGCACTTGTCTAGGATTGGGAGACTCGCATTTGAATCCCCAGTCTGAAGCAGGGATCTGAATTCACATCTCTCTCCTTTGTAACAATCCTAACCACCAGGCTATAGGCTATTCTGCTCTGAATCTCTCTGGCTGAAGCTATTCCACTTTGCATAAATATTCACTCAGCCGAGAGAGAATGCCTCCATAGCCTGGTGATTAACACACTCATCTGTGAGATAGGAGATGTGGATTGAAATCAATCCTCTGAATCAGACAGAGAAGATCTGAATCTGGATGTACACAGGCAAACTTTTCTGAAGTTGGCCCTGAAAAACATTTCCCCAGCTGAAACTATTGGGTCAAATTTGCAAAAGCATTGGCATTCTCAGTGCAACCAATCCAGGCACCTGGTCACAGTTGTTCAGGGTGCTTTCCTAGCAGTCTGACTAAATGAGTAATCAAGACAAGGGGGGAATACTTACCACCATTAATAGAGTGTGATCTACTGTATGGAGGGTTTGGGATAGCTTCTCCTTCATTCATTCGCCTCAGATCTTGTTCTCTCTGCAGCTCCCTAATCATTCCATCCAAAATACTCTCATCCTGGTCATTGGTTTGCTGCCCAATCACCTGTTCAATCACTTCACCGTCACCTTAGTGAGAACAAAACCACCAGTTTTACTAACAACCCAAACACACACAAACGCCGCACCACGTGCCTTCCTGCCTTCAATTCACATATATTATAAAATTTTGTATTTTATTTGTATAGAGCCAAGTTGACTCTTCTATTGTAAGATACATTGCTTACCAACTATTTCAATAAGGTGGTAAACTACAAAGATTTCCATGAGATACCTAGCTCCTCTGAATACTTTCCCATTAAGTTCAGCTCTAGTGGTTTCTCATTCCACTCATGCTACAGATTTTAAAAACTATTTTATCATTCATATGGATTGAAGCAAGAGCCAAAGACTATCAGTTTGTATGAAAGCATATACTCAAAAAAGAACCAAGAAAAGTCTTCTTGCGATCTGGTTCTTATACCTTGTTATTTGCTACCCAAATTTCTCTTGCCATATAGGGAACTACTTATCTAGGCAGAGTCCAAAATTTAAAAGATTCTCCCCACCCGTTGCAAGTATTAAGCCTAAAGCCACATGTAGCAGTAGAGAAAACAAATACTGTACTAATGTTTCATTTGGTATTGACAGTCAGATTTTTTAAAGATCCTCCTGTAGCAAAGGTTATATTACAAAGAACAAATTTGATTCCAAAACCAAAAACCCTCTTCCTTTTCAAAGATTACTTTATTTTGTTAATACAGTAGCTATAAAGTACAGGGCCCTATTCTGCCAGCCTTGCATACAGCCCCACTGAAATTAATGGATTCGTTGACTATACAGAATAAGGCTCACTAATGTTTGAGTGCTACAGATTCTCTACAATAACTCAAATCCTGTCTCTGATTTTAAGACAGGCCAATCCGTACACTTGCATTGCTTCATTCATGCTGTAATTCATCCCCCACATATTAACATTGGACTGAAGATCACTGTCTAGCTGAAGAAGAGCGATAATAGATCATTCCCTCTAATGTTGCCCTAGTTAATTAGCATTCATATACTTTTCAATAAGTTTGTTAAACAAGAATTTTAGATAACATACCATTAGCCACATATCCCAGTTGAGGAATAAGTTGTTCATCCTTACAATTTTCACGTCCTGGTACAAGACGTTGGTATCTTGTGGGATGTGGATTTCCATCCACATCCACCAGGAATGGGGGAGGCATGAGATGTGGAGCCTGTTGGGTCTGTTCATCCAGCACATAGTTATTAGCATCACGGATCAGTGGTCGATAATCCGTATGGAAGAACATCTGATCTGGAATCTACATGAAGGACAATTTAGTAAGAGGTGAGTGTCCACTAACAGCAGTCTGCTTTGGAACGGTTTCTGCACCCACAGAACACAACTCCGACACTGAGGATCTGCAGGGCCAATTACATGATGAAGAACACAAATGCGTTCTATACCCAAGGCTTGAAAATTCTGATGCCATGGAGCAAACTTCAGCAGCAGGATATGCCAAGCGAGGCAGGAAGAGTGCCTTGTACCCCTTTCTAATGATTCTCCTTGGACAGCTTAAAGAATGACATTGCTGGAGTCTGGAAGTAAGCGTGCAGTCCTCCACGCACCATAATGAAGAGCAGATGGAGAAATAACAAAAATTAATCATGTAAGTAGATGGGGAAGAGAGTGAGAATGAGGTAGCCAGGTGCCAACAGGAGCTCAGAAGACCAAGTTTCACATTTCCTGTAAACTAAACATAATTCTATTATAGGCTACAAAAAAAATCCAAAGACAAAACCACTACTGGTCCCACCACTACTCATATCCCAGAATGTATCTAAAAAGGCCTCATTTCATTTTTATTATAGCAGAGCAGCAGTTCTGCTCTATTTAAGGTTCAGAGTCACTGTTTGAAAGGCGACTATTTTAAGTGCACTAAGATCCACATGCTGACTCAGAATGTCTTGAAATCCACATGCTTACTGTACCTCACGAGTGTGTGGTCCAAATTTAGGCTCATGTGTGTAAAGGGTTCCTAAGATACAGCCCCCCAAAAATGGTGTTTACAAAAATCACCTGGTGGTGCTAACTCTTTTTGCCCACACATGGGTCTCAAACTATAGCTTTGATCCGCTCCAAACTGGTATCACCCTTAGGAATTTATCTAGTGCTTGGACCCACTTCCCCTTTGGAGAAGCACATTTCAAAAGCTATTGAGGGTAAAAGTTTAAAACTCCAGGTAAGCATGAGTGAAACTGACATGCCAAAGAGACCAAAATGCAGCCAGACCATGGGCCCTGGTAAAGCCAGAGGGCTTCCAGACAGTTATTACAAATGCTGGGAGGTGACATCCTGTGGTCACTGAACCTGAGCTACACCTATGTACCGCAAGGGCAAACCCTACCCTTGGCAGCTTCCAAGTGTGCCCTGTACACGTTCCTTACTCTTTGCCTGCATTCTGCAAAGGCTCTTTTTGGAAGTTTGGCACTGAGACCAACATGTCTACTTTACAGAGCTCAAAAATCCACAAGGAGACACTGATTCTACTGTAGAAGCGTTGTCAAGGAAATTAGTGTTAATTTAAACAGAGGAAAGATGAAAGACTCTAGTAAGCAGTTAGGATAATGCACTCATGCCTCAACCTTCTGAGCAATGGGACTAAGTGGGATCAAAGAAAAGTTGCTCATAACATTTTCTGATTCTTATAACTATTTTGGTGCAGAGCTAAGGAATAGAGGGGGGTCAGCGCCGAGTGGGGGGATGCAGGGCTGTGTTAGAGCAGTGCATGAGGTGTGGGGAATGGGAGGTGGTGTGGGGAATGCCCCTTTGCCAACCTTCATCCCTTAGTGCTGTGCTCTTACACGGCTACTGAGGAGCCAGCACACCTCGATAATGACCCTTATTAGCGTAAGGGAACATCCAAACACTATGTTTTTGAAAATCTAGTTCAGGGGTCGGCAACGTTGGCACGCGGCTCGCCAGGGTAAGTACCCTGGCGGGCCGGGCCAGTTTTATTTACCTGCTGACACGGCAGGTTCGGCCGATCGCGGCCCCCACTGGCCGCGGTTCGCCGTCCCGGGCCAATGGGGGCGGCGAGAAGCGGCGCGGGCGAGCGATGTGCTGGCCGCGGCTTCTCGCCGCCCCCATTGGCCCGGGACGGCGAACCGCGGCCAGTGGGGGCCGTGATCAGCCGAACCTGCCGCGTCAGCAGGTAAATAAAACTGGCCCGGCCCGCCAGGGTGCTTACCCTGGCGAGCTGCGTGCCGAAAGTTGCCGACCCCTGATCTAGTTCAATGGTTAGAACTTTGACAAATAACTAGGGTTCCAAAAGAGTAGTTTTTCTATGATCCCTCAATGAATAAAGGATCATCCTCAATAGGACCTTTCCTTTCTGAGAGCTCAGAAGCACTGACGGAGCAGAAACAATAAGGAGGGGAAGCTGGAATTCATCTTCTTTAGTGACATACTTCGGAGGAAGGGAACTGGAGCCATCTATGCCCTCCCTCCCCAGCTCCCTGTGACTGCTCAACTAGGTTAAAGGAGGGGGCGCCGAGGCTCACCAATAAGGGGGAAGGAATCCAGAACTCTCCACCTTCTGGATGCTGCCTCCACCAGTGAAAGGGGCTCCTCCTGTCCCTTCCTGCCTCCAACTTGCATGTCACTCCTCGCAGCCATGCCCCCATCCCTCCCCACAGCCCTTCCTAGTTTACCAGGGCCATGGACTGAGTGGCAAAGCAGAGGAAGGAGCAGGTGGACATGTGGAGAGGCCTTGGAGGAGCAGGCACGGTGGGGTGGTCAGAGATGGGTATGATGAAGAGAATATTAGAGGAGTCGGAGCAGTGTAAGAGCAGCAGAGAGGCATCTGAGCAGTGATGGAAAATATGGGAGTGCTGGGAAGGAGTGGGGTGCAAAGGAAGGGATGTCAGCTGTCTGAGCAGTGGGCTTCAGCTCTGTCCCACCAAAATCCTCCACATACATGCCCCCATATTTGTCCCCTTGCTTCAAAAAAGTCCCCAATGACTTCATGGTAGTCCCTGAACTTGCGTGCATCCTCTCCCCAGCTCCTCTATCTATGGGTCCCATGCCAAAATCTGCCTCATCACAGGGATGGGCTGAGGAGGGAGAACATGGATGCACTGGACAAGCAGAGAGGCCAGAGACAAGGTTACGATGGGGGAGCAAAGGAACTAACATGAAGCCAATGCATTCTGCGATCAGAGTAATCATTGACAAGAAGCCAGAGGCAATGGAAGGGGAGAGCTGGGCTGTGGTGCATGGGGATGCAGAAAAATTATTTTTAGAAAACCAAGAACATTAAATGTCCAAGAATTTCGTTCCCTCAAAGTTAAAGTTACCCAGTGGTACCTCATGCTCTTCCAGAATGGGGAGAGTGGCTACACTGAAACTTCTGAAAATCAGGACATACAAAGTTAAGGTACATGCTCAATTCACAATGCAACCTTAACTCTGCCCGCTTTGAATGGTTCCCCAATGTGCTGATAGCTCAGGCTATGATTTAGTCATGGATATTTTTAGTATAAGTCATGGACAGGTCACAGCCAAACAAAAATTCACAGCCGGTGACCTGTCCATGACTTACACTATAAATACCCCTGACTAAATCTGGGGGGGGGGAGGAAGGAGGGAAACAATGCATTTTGATGGGGTGAAAAATGTGTAAGAACAACAACAAAAAAAGACTGAATTATGTCCAAACAAAAAGGCCTACTGATATAATTTAAGGACTGTATAAAGATCATGCCTGGTAAACAGTGAAATGTGGGATCAGAAATCAGTGAACCAAATTTGATGTGTCACAAATTAGGCCTAATCAGTAAACCAAGTAATGAGAGGGTAGGCTAGTCTGCCCATCACTCCCCTTTAGGAGTCTTAAAAAGAAAAGATTTCTGGGAAATATTAGAAGCAGCAGCTGTCTGCCAACAAACATTGCAGCAGGATTTAATATTATGGCTGCCACCTCCACCATCTCCTGGGATCACACACCTTCTTCATCCTAATCCTGAGAGACATCTTGACTGGACAGGGACCCAGGTGACATCACCACTTCCACCAGCTTCATCCCAAACATCACCTGGGATGTTAGAACAGATGCACACACATACACACACACACACACACTCTGTAGAGCACATCATTTTCCTTCCATTTCCTTTTGTCTTTGAAGTCCAGCTTAGCTGGCCAAGACTATATATTTTGCAACACACCTGTAAACCTGTGACCAGAAAGACAGCTAACTGTAATTCCCTAAACACCCGATGTTGGTACAAGTTTGCCAGGTCTCAGATTGGCTGATAACATGTTCTGTGCTTATGTTTCTTCAACAGTGAGGTTACAAGTGAGAGTCAACACAAGAGACAGAAGAAGCATTTTCTAATCTTTGCTGTTCTCCCCCTCCCCCCCACCCCTCTTGTGTGAGCTTTTCTTGTTTTGTCTTCTAGGAAATGGGATTAGATTTTAAGAATAAAAACAATAATGAGACCTCCAGCCTGTCTCAACTAAAAATTCTTCTCTTTTCCCCAATAGGACAGTTATCACCATCTTTAATATAATCTAAAAAACGCTCAAGACAAGGGAATTTCCTTCTTAAAACTCTCTCCAGCTAAAGAGAAAGGGAACAAGGGTTATAATTAAAATGAAAGCCTTACCTAATAGTTAGGGCCCTACCAAATTCACAGCCATGGAAAAACGCATCATGGACCATGAAATCTGGTCTTCCCATGAAATCTGGTCTTTTGTGTGCTTTTACCCTATACAGATTTCACAGAAGAGAACAGCGTTTCTCAAATTGGGGGTCCTGACCCAAAAGGGAGTTGCAAAGGTGTCACAAGGATATTGTGTGTGTGTGTGTGGGCGAGGGGAGGGGTGGGGTCCACGATCAGTGTTCCCTCTAATTTTTCCAACCCAGGTGTGGAATGAATTGTTATCTTCACCAATATGGAGGTGATGTGTGACACATCACCTTAATATTGGTGCACATAACAAAATTCATGTGGTGGGGGTGGGGCCGAGGGGTTCGGAGTGTGCGACAGAGCTCAGGGCTGGGGCAGAGGGTTGGGGTGCAGGGGGTGAGGGCTCCGGCTGGGCATGCAGGCTCTGGGGTGGGGGCGGGGATGAGGGGTTTGGGGTGCAGGAGGGTGCTTCGGGGCTACAGCAGGGAGAGAGCTCTCTCTCCCCGCAGCAGCACCTGTGCTGGGGGGGGAGGTGGGGAGAGGCACCTCTCTCCGCCGCAGCAGTTCTGGGGCTGGAGCTGCAGGATAGGCACCCCTCCCCCAGTAGGTCCTGGCCAGGGCTGGGTATGGACCAGGGGAGGGGCGCCGTGGCAGGTCTGGACCGGGGTAGGGGCGCCCCGGGCTGCGCCAGAATTGGCCACGGCAGGTTCGGGCTGTGGCAGAACTGGGGCAGGGGAGGGGTGCCCCGGCCACAGCAGGTCTGGGCCGCAGCAGAGTTGGGGCTGGTGGAGGGGCGCCGCAGGCAGGCTAGGTTGAGGCGGGGGAGAGGTGCCCCCTCCCCGGCTGCAGCAGGTCTCTAGGCAGGTTCCCTGAGCACCTGCGCGGCGCTAAATAGGCTGCTGTGCAGCCATGCGGCTTACAGGGAAGTTAGGTCACAGTATTGCCACCCTTACTTCTGCACTGCCTTCAGAGCTGGGCAGCTGGAGAGCAGCAGCTGTTGGCCAGGCACCCAGCTCTGAAGGCAGCGCCCCGCCAGCAGCAGTGCACAAGTAAGGGTGGCAATACCATACCATGCCACCCTGACTTCTGCGCTGCTGCCTTCAGAGCTGGAGGGTCGAAGAGCAGTAGCTGCTGACTGAGGGCCCAGCTCTGCAGGCAGCAGCGCAGAAGTAAGGGTGGCAATACCATACCATGCTATCCTTACTTCTGCGCCATCCTTATTTCTGTGCTGGTGCTGATGGCGGCTCTGCCTTCAGAGCTGAGCTACCGCAGCCGCCACTCTCCAGCTGCCCAGCTCTGAAGGCAGCGCCACTGCCAGCAACAGCGCAGAAGTAGGGGTAGCAGTACCGCAACCCCCTACAATAACCTTGCACCCCCCACACACTCCTTTTTCAGTCAGGACCCCCTACAATTACACCACCATGAAATTTCAGATTTAAATAGCTGAAATCATGACATTTACCATTTTTAAAATCCTATGACCACGAAATTGACCAAAATGGACCTTGAATTTGGTATGGCCCTACTAATACTTCACATGTAAAAAGCTCTGTGTTCCCTTTTCTGTATCTTTAATAAAAGGTTTTAAAGGATTTTTAATTATACGTATGATATGGTACTAAGCAGGCTGAGGTCTCTGTATACCAAACCCTGTTTAATGCTGTCTCATGTTGGACAGCTTCATGGCCATGTTTACACCTTTGTCTCTTTGGATCCATTTATTTCACATAAATGGATACAAAAGCACTTTAGGGCAAAGTCTAACATCTTCTCTTTGCTTAGGCAAAACTTGAGTTTAGGCTGGGTTTAGCAAAGAGGAGTTACCTACACCTGGCCTACACTCAAACACTGAGCCTAACTCCGCACAGACCACCCCAGACTACTTTACCCTTGCCCTGAGGATTACATCTGAGACATTGCCTTCATGTATCCCTCTCTAAGCTATGGAGACCAAAATCACATATGCCACCGAACGGCTGACAATCCCCCTGGCAAGAAGAGCCCTGTGTGCTGCTACCGACACAAACTACAGAACTCAGCAATGAAATCAGGCATACTTGATCTCTCAAGGTACATGTGCACCTTTCCTCCTATCACACTGACAGCTCTTCCAATCTGCTCCAATTGATCCCTGCTCCATTCAATACATGTACATAACAAAGTGAATGAAACCAAAGTGCATGCAGATAAATGCCACAATACCTACTTGGAACATGACTACAAGAATGTGCCATTGTTTGTGTTGTTTTTCATGTCTACCTATGGCTCCACCCTACTGAACTATTCACAGTAGCAACTACCAGCTCCAGAGGGCAGAGTTAAGGTTAAATTTCAGGAGTGCCTGTACCTTACACCTCTTTATTTCCTAATTTTCAGAGGTCTAAGAAAAGAAATCTGGAGCATTTATTATATGAGTTAATCTCATCACTTTCTTTGATGTAGAAAAAGGCATCACTGAACAATAATTATCTAGTCAATTTTCTGTTCAGTTTGCACACAGAAGAAAGGATTTTATTGGATCTCGCAGAACATGACACCAACTGACCACCTATGTTGGAGAAAAGAACTTGTGTAAAATTTAAAAGAATAGCAGTGACACATTTTGATCAAATAAAACCCCTCTCTCTTCCTTAAGATGCCTACAGACCTTCTTTGGTGTTCGGATTGCTTTTTCACAAAGTGACACTTTTCCTTGCCAGGTTAAGTTAATAACATGTAGTGCAGTCACATTCTCTCCAGGTTTGCCAAACATCCTCTATTCCCACTACCAAAAGAAAATTTACTGTGGGATATTTAAACACATGCAGATTTTGATTTAGAGAACCAGTGACTGCCACATAATTCAAGTACCATTTAGAGCTCATCATGAGAGAAGTACCATAAACAACACTTCCCAAACAAAACCAGCCCAAAATGCAGAAAAGTCTAAGATTCAGTCAACCCACCTTTTCATAATATTTATTGCATCCAAAACCAAATAATAGCAGATGCCCATGTGAGTCTGTGCAGGCAAAATGCTGTCCATCTGGCGAGAATTTGCAATCAAAAACAGCACCATGGCCCTGGCCTTCAATCTGTAACATACAAACACAGCATACCCATTTTAAAACATATATTTTCTAGACTAGCTTCAATATGACGATTTAATCAGCCATACTTCAGATTCTTCAAATATCATTATATAACTGCACACATATTCTGTTTATAGGTCCCAATTTAATATAAGATCCATCTCACACCAATGAAATGGAATTTCACTAATCCCCCCCCCCCCATTTAGCTATTTTTTAACATTTACAATTCTCAGTTAAGTTTTAAGTTAGTGTCCCATCTTTCCTAAATCTTAATGTCAAAACTTAATGCCAACACCCTTAAAGCTCCATTGTGAAAAAGTTGGTCAAAAACATTCCATTGATTTTCAGAGATGTAAACATGATCGATTACCAAATGACTTGGTATTATTCTTAAAATAATTCTTAAAATCCTTCCTTCCTAAAGCCCAGTTTCATACAAATGTGAAAATATTCCCTGACAATTCTTACCATGTTAAAGTAATTGCGAATTTTTGTTCCTTTGTCAAGGTCCCAAACAAAAATGTTCCCATCATGACCTGCAGAAAGCATGATCCTTTGGTCAAATGGATGTGCTTCCAAAACAAAAACTTCATCATCATGGCCCTGTGATGAAAGCAAAGTAGGAAAAGAAAGTAATGTTTCTATAGAACAGCTCAATGTGCAACTACATATTTATTTTGAGGTCAGTGATATGTAAGCGTATCAGATTAGAACTGTATCACTCTTCAGTCACTGTTCTGAGGACTTTTAGCTCCGTTTACTATCATTCACTATCTCATAGCCCAGATTCCCAGCTGGGCAAAGGTAAAGTGGAGGCCAACAAAGAGGACAGTTGCAGCTCCCTGATCTTGGAGCTACTTTAATACAAGCTGGCTATGGCCCTAAGAAGCCCTTATGTCAGCCAGCAATTGCTGGAGAGCAGCAGCACCATGCTAATTTCCTCTCTCCCCATAATACACACTCCTTAAACCAGGACTCAGGAGAAGCATACAGCTGACCTACTTCAGAAGTAAGACATTACTTAGTGCCTGGAAGGATGGCAGACTCCAGCCCTTAATCTTGTTCTGGACACAGAAGTACAGAATTTTGAAATATACACTGGATTTTTACTCACAGATAAACTATGAAGAAGCTGTCCCGTGGTCGAGTTCCACACTTTCAAAAGGAAGTTGTTGACCGCAGTGATGACAGTGGTATCATATCGATCCCAAGCCACCATAGTAACCTTCAGTTTAGTTACTTTGTCCTCCCCAGATACCAAGTTGTTACTGTGGAAATTCATAATTGAAAAAGTACAAATCATACCTCAGTAACTATAGCAAAACCTCTCAGTAGCAATTCAATTGGAAATTAGTGGGAGATTGGCTGTCACCACTATACTGTATACCAGGGATTGGCAACCTTTGGCATGCGGCCCGTCAGGGTGTGGGCCGAGGGATGTGCTGGCCGCTGCTTCCCGCAGCCCCCATTGGCCTGGAACGGCGAACCGCGGCCAATGGGAGCTGCGATCGGCTTAACCTGCGGACGCTGCAGGTAAACAAACTGTCCCGGCCCGCCAGCAGATTTCCCTGATGGGCCACGTGCCAAAGGTTGCCGATCCCTGCTGTATACTATTGGGTATAACAGGACCGTGAAGTTTGATTGAATTTGAAAATAAATAATGGTTCATGCAATTCTAGAATATATTTTGTTGTGGTGGAAGCAGGATACAGGAAATATTAAATACATCTGACATTAACCTTAATCCTTCACTTCTCTATTTGAGTAAACCAGCTCTTACTATTATTAAACATTTACACTGCAGCAGCACTTACAGGCTGCAACCAGCTTCAGCTCCATTGTGTTAGGTGCTGTACAAACATATAATGAATGACAGACCTTGCCCCAAGGAGCTTACAATTGAGGTAGGAAGAATTTTTCTCTCTTTAGTCTTAAAATAAATTTTTGTTTTGAAACTGTGGAAATTTGAGAGATGCATGCACATCCATGCAATTTATAAACATTTGGAATTCATAACATATTTACAAAACTGCGGAAAAGTTGGTTTATATTGAAAGATTTTCACTCTCTTTGAAAAGCTGAAGTAGTTTCACTTCCTTTTCTATGTAACAGATCATTCTTTTTCCTAGAAAATTAATCATTTCCCCCTTTTTCCCGTAGGCACTTTTTTTTTTTTTTTTAAAACACCCACCACTGTTATTTGCTATAGTAAACTCCATCACGAATACCTACTGGTTAAATAAATCTAAATTATAGTTAGATGGCCACCTTAAAGATGTTTAGTGCTACACATGTAACTTTTGAGAGATACATATATATTTTCTGAAACAGCAGAGGGAAATGGACAGAATTGTCCAGCAGGTCTTTTCCATCTCTATTTTCTATGCCTGTGTTTGTTCTAATACTGGGCTACTTATTGAAGTCATTTGAAGAACAAGCAAAAAAACCCACCCTAAAAATTAAAAACCCAACCAGCATATCAAATCTTACATCATGTTGCATCTCCAAAAAAAATAATGTTAAGAAACACTATGAAAACATTCAGATAAAAGTCTTATAACCATATTAGATGAAACAATAAAGAAATCCCAAAATATATTTTAAAAGGGACAGAATATGGAAAAAAATAAAAGAACAAAGTTCAGACCTTTCAGCATTTTTCTGCTCTCTGCCATTTGTTTTCAACTATATAAGACGATTTCCAGAATGACCTCACACCCTTTTACTGAAAACATTAATTCACTAGCATTCTAACTGTAATTGCAGAAAATCTTCACTATACATTAATGACGGGGTGATCCATGAAAAATTATTGAATTCATATGATTCAACACCAAGATGAATCACAGGATGTACTTCGTTTATTTTTGTCAATTCTTAGTTTAGTTTTAATGTTTATTATAATACTTCATAGTATATAATAAATATAATATGGCATATTTTGTAAAAAATAAAGAACTCTTTGGAATTTAAGGCCACACTACAGCAACTACAATTGAATCTTCACTGATAGGTGGGAGAAACCACACTTTTTTTGTGCGTCTTATAAAATGTGCAGCTCAAACTGCACACAAGCGAGGTTCCACTACAGCAGAGGTGGGCAAACTACGGCCCGCGGGCTGGACCGTCCTGCCCAGCCGTTGAGCCCCCGGCCCCTCCCCTGCTGCTTTGCCGCCACGCGGGCAGCGCTCTGGGCGGCGCGGTTGCACGCTCCTGCCAAGCAGCGCGGCAGCGTGTCTGGCTCCGGCCAGGGGGCCGGGGGGCTGGATAAGGGGCGGGGGGGTCCGTCAGGGGACAGGGAGCAGGGGGTTGTTGGATGGGGCGGAGGTTCGGGGACGGAGGAGGAGCGGTCGGGGGCTGGGGAACAGGGGGGGTTGGATAAGTGTGGGAGTCCCGGGGGGGCTGTCGGGGGCGGGGGTGTGGATAGGGATCAGGAGACGGGGATCGGGGGGGTTGGATAGGTGTAGGAGTCCCGGGGAGCCTGTCAGGGGGCGGGGGTGTGGAAGTCAGGGGACAGGGAGCAGGAGGGGTTGGATAGGGGGTGGGATCCCGGGGGGGCGGTTAGGGGACAAGGAGCAGGGGGGGTTGGATGGGTCAGAGGTTCTGAGGGGGTGGGAAGTGGGAGGAGGCGGATAGGGGGTGGGGGCCAGGCTGTTTGGGGAGGCACAGACTTCCCTACCCTGCCCTCCATACAGTTTTGCAAAGCCAATGTGGCCCTCGGGCCAAAAAGTTTGCCCACCCCTGCACTACAGCTTCTTTCCTAGAGAGAGAGACTATTCAACATTCTAGTTTCTTATGTTAAATAGGAAGAATGTGCCATCCATGAGAGCAATGAAACTGCTGAGTAGATATGTTAACAGATTAATTTCAAAGTTAATTAAAATGTTCAGAAGAATTGTCATTTAATGGACAAGGACACAGCACTTTCAATACACATCAGACTACATGCACAGAGATTAATTCAAAATATAAAATACAACATTTTTCAAATTAGTTGCTGGAAAGGTTTTGTTCTTACACATAGATGATGACACAATATAAATTACTGTTTTGCTTTCTTTTACCCTGTCATTTTAGTAGCCATATCCAGGACTATACTCTTCCATTCCTGCTGCTGGTATTGCCATATTCTTGCTGTTCCATCTCTGCTCCCACTGACAAATCTTAAGCTGTAGACAAATGTGGAAAAAATAAGTCACGTAATTTGTCAGCATCAAAGCCAGAGAATATTTAATCTTTCTTTCTATTTTGTTTGTACATCTCTGTTCCAGAGTGTAATGAGAAAACAATGAGTTTATATATTTTCTATTAGATATTGTACACAAGATTAATTACAGTTACAGCTAGCAGATGGCCTTGGAGCGAATTCAATGTTGTATTTCATATAAGCTGCACTTTCTCTTTTTAACGACATCAGTGAATCCCTTGAAACAGTTTATAATGGCAGCAGAAAAGAAAATATATGGCCAGGTTCTACTATAAATTATACTGTATTAACATTTGTACAGATTATGCCCAAATCTGCCAATGAATAGTGCTGTTTGTGAAGATGAATGTACACAGCTTTATTTTTCAAGCTATTTTAGGTTAAAATGTTAAATATTTAATAAAATGACACTCACCTACATAAAACTGTCATGGTCATCAATGAAACAATATTTAGTTTTTCTTGTCATAGAGAAATTCCCCAAGTATTGTACATTTAATTCAAGGATGCCCAGCACAATTTTTTTACTCTTAAGAAAAAAAAATTCACCTGAAGCTTTCCGTGTAAAAATGCAAGCCTACACAATTATATTTTAATAAGTGATAGTTTCTTTTTTTTAAAGTTTAATTCTTACTGTAACGGAGAAAGAAGGGAAAAAACCACCTATAAATACACTTATGCTAGGTTCTTCCTTTACTTTGACTTTATTTTCTTTCAAGGACTTTTCATTACTCCTATAATCTAAACAGGGGGTTGTGGATTTTATATTAAAAGCATCAATATAATAGGCTGAGTGGGGAACTTGCAAGTGTCTAAGTGACTTAGGACTTTCAAGGAGACTTTTACACCTACATCACTTAGGCCAGATCTGCATTAGGAGCACTTTGCTGGTATAACTATACCAGCTCGCTACACAGGCAAAGCACTCCTACGGTCTACATAGTTTATACTGGCAAAAAGGGCACAGTTCTGCCAGTATAAATTACAGTAGGAGCTTTTGCTGGCACAGCCACGTTGGTCAGAAATCACACCTCTTCACACCCCTGACCGACAGAGCCTTGCCAGCAAAGATCTGTAGTGCAGAGCTGGACTTAGGAACTTTTGAAAATTCTACCATGGGCCTTTTGGTTTTATTCTCTAACTCTCCTCCAGTGTTTATCTTCTAGATCAAAAGGTCTTGCAGGTAGGGACAGCGTATATATTAGTTTTCTGCAGAGTGCCAGCGACATTGTCAGAGGACAGCAAACAAATGTGAATAAAACATACCAAAGGAATGATAGCCAAGATATTAAGGTTTTAAATCCTGGTCCTGCAAAAGTGGAGCCAGTAGAAGGCTGGGGGTTTAGAGAGCAGATGCTGCATACGTACATTAACTACTTTACTTATTGTAATATGGATCCACAATAGAGTACACAGGGTAATATTCTTACTAAAAATCTGTACCGGCATTCATAATAATTCATGCCAGACACACAAGAGGTATTTCAGTTTGGGAAATATTAAGACTGCTACACAATATTAAACTCTATTAATATAGTTCCTCCACACAATGACACTTGGGGAAAAAAGTGTACATAAACGACCAAAAAAATGTGGAAAGAATACTAAGCAACACATGGAGCATCTGTAGTCTTGTGGGAAAAATTGGACTGTAGTGCTCTCTGCTGCTGATTACAAGGAGAACAATTAACTGAGAGCTGCTTTTAGGTAAGTTTCAATATATCTGAAATGGGAGGGATGAAATATGCTTTTGTTTTAAATGAATTGTTATCTATTTTATAAACAGATGTAATCTGACATTTGTACATGAAGATAAACTGCATCTCCCACTTCTCTTGAAGAGTGGTCCTCTGCTTTGTCCTTTACATACAAACCAACACAAATCCCAGAGCCAAAAACATGGGGGACGGGGAGTTTCCTGGCTACCCCTACACAGTACATCTTTCCTTACAGAACCTCCCAAAAGTTGAGATCAGCTAAGGTGCTTCATTGAACAGCACGTACATCTAAATATATGGGGACGGGAGGCAGCATGTTTGTAACTAAAAACGTGCTTCTCTTGCATGATTTTCAGAACTCTGTTTTGCTGAACTTCAAGGCATGGGAAAGGACTATTTGCTTACTCAAGCCATTGCCCAAGATAGGCCTGACAGAAGAAATCAGACGTCAAGGAATTAGGTCAGTTAGTAGCGGTTGCTGTTCTTGTCTTCTAGTAGCATATCAGCACTTTTATCCGTTTGGAAAGTGTTTTAAAATATGCCAACTATTCGCTTAAAAAAAAAAATTAAAAAAAAAAAACAAAACACGAATGGAAATGCCCCCAAGAAGCCTATGCAATGGGGGCATATTTTTCTATTAAATCAGATACAAAAATAAAATAGCCCTCTTAATCCCAATATCTCTCTTACAGAAGTGAAATCAGTACATGATCGGGTCAGGACAAAAAGGGAGCCTTAGTTCTTAATTTCCTTTCTTTTGTTAAATATGAAATGCTAAATTAACAAAAATTTAGAGTCTAAATTAAATTAATTGCCTTCCCACACCATCTTTAAAAAACAAACAACAAAGGGAAAAAGGGGGAAATAAAACTGCCTTTTCATTCAGTATCACACTGGGTTCATGAGTTCTTTTGGCCAGCTGCACTGTTGATTGCATCACTAGGATGTTGATCCAAGCACATTTCTTTTGAAAAGAAAGAATTTTGCATTGTGCCTAAATGCAAAGGGAGGATTGTGCAATGAATAGTGGGGGAAGAGGACACAAGTAGCCTCCTCTTTTGTGTCTCAATGTAGGAAATGGGAAAAATACAGCTCATCTGAATTCAAGAACTACATTAACAAAGCACTACTGCCAGTGGTAGCTTCTCCAAATAGGGGCTGTGGTCATGGCCTCACCTCTTCTGAAATAGCCATCAAAGCTGGCTGACCGTTGCAAGGTTGGTACAATAACCACTCTCCTTGTGCTCTCTGGAGTTCCAGGAAGCATTGACCCTGCTTTCTGTAAGAAACATCGTTGCTCTAAGGCAGTGGTTCTTAACCTTTACTGCAGCCTGCACCCCTTTGGTTCTCAAAATATGTTCTCGCACCCCTTATCAAAAATCGTTGAAGTAGGTCAGTTCTTTAAACCTAGATATATTTTTTGTTTGTATATTACAGTAATCGTTAAAAGAAAGTATAATGTTAATAAATACATAGGTTTGATGAAACAAAGTAGTTGTACTTACATGCCTGTGCTTAATTTGTGTTTTTGATGATTTACCTTCTAAAAAAATCTGACATGTCTCGCACCCCCAGAAAGGGTATCTTGCACCCCCAGGTTAAGAACCACTGCTCTAAGGGTATTAGTCTGCACTAAAGCAAACAAAACCCCCAGAACTTGCACATTTTTAAAAACTTGCTCTAATGTGACTAAAGCCACAGAGTTGACAATCTAGATGAAATGTTTTAACCTGATGCAATTTCCAGCTGAAAAGTTATTAATGTTAGGAGATATACAGAAACCTAGGCTTACTGGCACAGTTGGTCCTACTAGAATTACAAAAAATACAGACATGTCACTCAATGTGAACCTAATCCTACAAGGCATGGAGCACCTCCCATGAGATGCTTAGAACCCTCAATTCCTGTTAAACTCAACGAAGACTGAGGGTGCTAAGCACTTTGCAGCAGCACAGCCCTCTAAAGTATGATGTCAAGTTTACTTAGTGGGTAACCTGTGTCTCCATGATAATTCTACCGTTTTTGTTAATCTTTCATTTAGGGCCAGATTCCAATACCCTTAGTCGTGTGGAATAGTATCACATTCCATGAGTATGATGTTCATCTTAATAAAGAGATGACTCAGGGGGGTGGAGGGGATGTGATAGAGATTTATAAAATCATGCATGATGTGGAGAAAGTGAACAGGGAAGTGTTATTTACCCCTTCACAAAATACAAGAACCAGGCGTCACCCAATGAATTAACAGGCAGCAGGTTTAAAACAAACATAAGGAAATATTTCTTCACACAATGCACAGTCAAGCTGTGGAATTATTTGCCAGGGGGTGTGGTGAAGGCCAAAAGCTCAACTGGGTTTAAAAAAAAAAAAAAAAAAAGAGAAATGGATAAGTTCATGAAGGATAGGTCCATTAATGTCTATTAGCCAAGCTGGTCAGGGACACAATCCCTTCTTCTGGGTACCCCTAAACTTCAGACTGCCATAAGCGGGAACTGGACGACAGAGGATGGATCATTTGATAATTGCCCAGTTCTGTTCATTCCTTCTGAAGCATCTGGAACCAGCCACTGTCGGAAGACAGGATACTGCACTAGATGGACTGTTGTTCTGACCCAGCATGCCCATTTTTATTGTCTTATGTAATCCCACTGTACTCAATAACGCTACTTGCGGAGTACAAGTCTACTAAACAGAAATAAGGATACGGAACTGAGCACCTGATTTGTTTTTTCTAAACCATAAAAAAAAAAAAAAAAAGAACTTACTATTTTTAGTGGTTTACTCCTGAGGGAATTCTGTGCCACCACGCAATGCAGAATTTGCGCAGAAATAATATTCTGCGCAGAATTTCATTTTTCCCCGCAGAATCGGTGATGCATAACTGCTGGCCACTACTAGGGGTCACTGGACCCAGCAGAGCCAGGCTCCCCAGCTTGCAGTGAGCGGAGCACCTGGCCTAGCAGGAATGGAGCCCTACGGCTCTGCACGCTCTGGCTGCTGGGCTTGATCCTCATCTGCCCGGGGACGGGAGTGGGCCTCGGAGACCCAGTTCTGGCAAAGGGTGAGGAAGGGCAGGGTTGCACCGTTTCCCCTGGCAGGACAGTAATGAAGCTGTGCAGAGCGGAGCCTGCAGCTGAGCTCGGGAGGTGTGTGTGTGTGTGTTTCTGGTCTGGGGAGCCCCACGCAGCCCCCTCCAGCATCCCCCAAATACCCTCTCCCAGTACACAGACCCCTCCTGCACCACCAAATACACCCTCCAGCATCCCCCAAACTTATCCCCCCCTCCAACTCCTCATCCCCCAGGCAGCTTCCTTTATTTGGGAACTTGAAATATAGTAACCCTATGAGAGCAGGGTGAAAAAATAAGAATTGACTAAAAGACTGGAGGCGCAGAGTTTCCCCCCAAGATGTGTCCCACTGGCACATGACACACCCAGACAGAGGCACCTGACAAAAGAACAACAGAGAAACGGGACTTGGGCAGTCGTAGAGGTTTCTTTAACTCTCTACCCCGGGGGAATCTTTTTTGTTGTCTATATTGTTGCAGACATACTTGCTGACAGGTATTTTGAAATAAATTACCAAAACAACAAACTGGCATGACTATATTGAGTTATTCTGACAAAATATGCAGAATTTTAAAATATTGTGTACAGAATTTTTAATTAATTTTTTGGCGCGGAATTCCCCAGAAGTTACACTAGGAGACATGGAATCCAGACTCGGCTCTGCCACTGGCTCGCTATATAACCTTGGACAAGTCAATTAAAATGAGAGGACCCTGTGTAAAGTATGACTACTGTTATAAAACAAAAGACTCTTTCTCAAAAAGTTGTTTGGAAAATTAAATACAACAACAACATGTCATACTGGAAAAAGCCCAGAATACATGCTTACCTGTCACCATTGTTACAGAACTGAACTGCAACTACTTTGTCCTAAAAACAAACAAACAAACAGAGCAGAAAGCATTTTGTAAGTCTGGAATTCTTTTTAGTTTTTTTAAACTAGTCAAATTGGATCTTATAGAATTTCAGAATACAGAAGTAAAAATATTTGGAGTTAAATTTCCAGAAACAAATATTACTAGACATTATGATCTATCTATACCATTAGTAAGTAGTAGTTAGTTATTGTACTGCCCTTGGAGCAGCCTGGGAAGAAAACTGGCTTAGAAAATCACAATCTCCCTACTAAACTCCTACCTGTTCTTGTGAGGGGGCGTGCTGCAAAAGATGCATATTTGTCACAGCACACACTCCCAGATGTGTTGATATAGCTATACTGCCATGAGCATGAGGTGGAATCAAGGCTGGGAGCCTGTATATTTTATGAACTCACAATAACTGGGGAATTGCTAGGACCAGAGCCTTTCTCAGCTACTGAGGCCCAGTGAGTGCCAACTCCCAAGGAGGTTGGGGAAGACTGCATTTTAGTTCAAAACCATAATGGTTGCTGGTGTTTTTGGACCGATTATTTCAGGATCTGAGATCAATTTATTCCTCAAATTTCAACCATATTCCCATTTTTGAATTGTTCAGATATAGACACATTATTACAAATTTGTTCACTATTCATATTTCTGATTACTATTTCATGCAAACAAGTGTCAGCTTATGGATTGCTCACATAACATGTTGGCCACGTGCCTTTCTTATTCACTATTCCTGACAGCTTATTTTAATCATATGGTTTTGATTCTGTTCCCTGACTGGATGACTATAATTTAAAAGAAAAATAATAATGAAGATTTATCCTGAACAAGTCCCTGATGTTTCATCCTTTCAGGAACATGCTGACAGCAATTTGCAGTTAAGAGGAGCAAGGTTGGGGCTATAAAGCAGCCAGCAGTAACCATATAGATAACATGTGATGTTAACATGCGCTGTCCAACCACTAAGCGCACTGCCAGGGCTCAATATCAAATGGGTATTAAGAAATGTTCTAATGCTGGGTTTAGCAATTTCCATTTTTTTCTATCAGCCTTCATCGAAATTCAACAGTTATAACAAAAGCCACTGAGACTCATAACTTCGTTAAAGACAGACTGATATTTAAAACATTTTTCAAAAAATGCTGTTTGTTAAAACATGAAATAAAAAAGGATTCTTAACAGTTTTCTTTCAAAATGAAACCACACTTGTATGCTCTGTTTGATTTCACACCCTAAAACCAGAACACTTGTTCTCTCTCATTACAGGCATTTCTGATCTATATCAATATTAAAGTCAGATACTTAAAAATAAAATGAAGGGGTGAGGGTGTAGTCAGGTAGTTGAGGCACTAGCGTAGGGGGTCCAGTTTTGGTTTTCTGCTTCGCCACTGACCTCCCGTGTGACCTTGGTCAGGTCACTTTGCCTTTCTGTGCCTCAGTTCCCCATCTGTAAGATGGGAATAATAGAATCATAGAACAGAATCACAGGACTGGAACAAACCTCGAGAGATCTTCTAATCCAGTCCCCGGCAGGACTAAGTATTATCATCCCTGGCAGGTGTTTGTTCAATAGCACTTCCCTACCTCATAAGTTTGTTATAAAGATTAATATATTAAAGATTGTCATGTGCTCAGATACTAAGGTACTTAAACGGCCCCCCATCACCAAAGACAGACAGAAAATTAGTCCAACAGGATTTACAAGACCAAACCTAAATACCCAGGGTGAGTTAAAAATGGAAAGAGATTTAATTTCTCTTTCAGCTCTTACCGTATGGGACTCTAACTCAGCAATTTTCTCTGGCGATTCCGAGCCCAAATAATATATTCTTATCACATGGTCAGTGCTACCTGTTGCAATGAACATGCCACCTGAGAAAGACAGTATTTTCTGTGAGAAGAAAAGCCACTAAAGGAACTAAAAACTTTGTGAGCATGGTGTTACTGCTAGAGCATAATTCACAGTTTTAAATTGAGGATTTTCAGTGGAATTAAACTTGTTCATAAACATTTAATCTTGGTTTAAATGTTTCCCTGATCTGCACCTTCTGAGACCATTTACACTTCAACGTATCTCCTTACTGCTAAAGAAGGGTTGAAATTACTGGACCTGTTACTGAACAAACAAGGATAACATTTCAAAATACAGCATTCAGTTACAGCAAGTCTACCGCAGTTCTATCAGCCAGACCAATACACAGAAATA
Source organism: Emys orbicularis (assembly GCF_028017835.1). NCBI lineage: Eukaryota > Metazoa > Chordata > Testudines > Emydidae > Emys > Emys orbicularis. Next base: position 27,845,193 of record NC_088691.1, read on the forward strand.
AAAGGCAAAGAATGGTTTGCAAATCTCTAGGCCCAAATGCAGTAAAACACTTAGGACTTAAGCAAATTCTTATTGAAGTGACTTCACATGCTTGTTGAATCAGGGCCTGACAGCGTAAACTATTTTCCTGTAATGACTGTTCTCCGATGACAGTGTCACACAGAGAGTCATTATTCAGTATGGGACGCCTGACTTGTGATAGTGAAAGTGCTCTAGTGATTTCTGAAATCCTAACTTTCATGGGGGGAAATGGCACGGTTAGTGTGGACCTGAAACAGGCTAGCAATTTCAGATAAAGATAATTACAGGTAAATGATTTTGTTTCACTCTGAAGGTAAGTACCACAATAAGATATCTTCTCTCTTGCAGGCTACAAGGCTGGATCAAAACAGGGAAACAGACTATAAATCTTGAAAGACACAGCGGGACACGAAAACATACATTACCACAAAAAATGTCCCTGTGACTGAAGTGTTATTGAACCAAGTCCCTGACACTTTGGGATTAGTTTTGTTACTTATAATCTACAATATCATCTATGTTACATGACAAACTATTACACACAAAAAATGTCAAAAGAACATTATTCAGGATGCAAAGTCAAGGACCCAAAAGTTAGGAAATGCCCAAATTAAGGAGGCCTGTACAACTTTAATTCAGCACCTTGAGCATCTGCATGATGACACAGTCTAATTAACTAAATCATATACTTTTCCCCCCAGATTTGGCCCAATTTGGGCAGATTTTCACAGGGATAGCAAAAGGAACAGCTCTGACACAGAGGCCACACCCCTGCTAAATTTCAAGTCTGCGCTCCAAAGTATGGAGGGGCATGAAAGAGGTTTTCAACAAAAACGTCACCAGAATTTTTTGTACACGGGCAAAATACTGTATTTTCCCCCAGTCTCATTCTCAGAAACAGATTAACTATGTTGGCTGAAATTTAAAAACACCTAAGGACAGAAAATTTAAAGTTTAGCAAAGTTATAAGCAACAGAAAAATAAAATAGGATTTTATAATGGGAAGTGTCAGACTACCATAATAGTAGGCAGTGCTCCCAGCTCTGCCTATGATATCTATTATAGGGAACACACATGATCTTTTCAATATCAAATTGTTTTCTATCCAATTTTAAGTTCATAGAATGTTCTTTAAAAGTATAAAGATTTTAAAAAGGGAAAGGAAGGTAAAAAAAATATATTTTCTTTTGAACCACAAAATGTTGAACAAAGCCATGAACACAACAGTGGCAGGAAATACAGGCTGAGAACAACATGACTTCCCAGTTTGGAAACAGATCTTATATAAAAAATAAAATTAGAAAACCCTGGACCCTAATCCAGGAATGAGTTAAAGTTTGACTCAGAGTTTTATAACAGTACCAATGTCACCGACAGGATCTAAATAGTAATTCCTTTACATTATACTGCAATAAAGAGTTTAATATTAAGATAAATTTAAAAGGATATGGAGCTTCTTTTCTACCAGCCACCATGCTGAAGCAAAATTCCCTCTGAAGTCAATAGGAGGGATTTCTAAATATGGACTTTGTGATTTGACCATATGAAAAATTAATGCTTCCCAATTGTAGATTTCCCCACTTTCCACATGAGGGCAAAATTAACCTAATCATCTTTCCTACTGAAGAATTAGCCAATTTAAATGTACAAATTGCCACTGAATATTTAATTTAAATCACTTTGTTTCCCCCAAAAAATCTCAAATCATTAGCAAACTTTCTTCTATAGAATATCAATATATTCCCAGATATATTGTCTTCATTATTTTTCAGTAGCTACAGAGGACCAGAGATTGTTTTAAAGCTAACCTTCATTTTTTTTTTAATATCTATCTATATCTATATACACACACACACACACACACACACAAAGTAAAACTGAAGTGCTATTTCTTGACTTCTATACATACCGGAGCTGAAAGATGAACAAGATATCTGAACCCCAGGCCTGGATCTCTCAGCAAATTTCACAGGGCGATCCCTAAATGCAAGAAAATAACATGACAATTTTAATTGTATGACCTTATCTTCATGTCCCCTAAGACGAGCAGTATCAGAGTAACTCCGTGGTTAAAATTAAGGTCAGTGTTTCCATTTTAAGTTCTTTTATTACAGAATTTGTAACTTGAAGTTTGCCATCAGCTAGATACCCTTAAAATCAGTTTAATAAAAAAGTAACTCATGCTCTCTACTTTTGAGAGTTAAAAAGATCTTTTAACTTTTTAAAATTTCTTTGTTTATATTCAACAAGCCAAACACTTAAAATAGAAACTGACAAGCCACCAGCCTGTAGCATGTCATCAAACCCACACTTTTTAGGGATGAAATTCTATCTAAAGAGGTGTACATCTCCAATTAAAGTTAATGGAATTTGCATTCCTGCACATTTTAGAGAAGAATTTGGGCCTAAACATACAGGCCTTGGGCCTAAAAGTGAGGAAAACATCCCACAACTATTGCTTGCAAAGCATAGAGCAAAGAACTCAGGGACCAATCCTTTGCAGCCCTGTGGAAGTCACAGCACATGAGGAGAAAGCACACCCCCTAAGATAGCTGCAAAGGCTTATGTGGCTACCCACCCACGCCGCTTCTCAGACTCCACACTGTCCCATAGACCAGTATAGCAATCAGGCACTGGGGAATGGCATCAAGGACCCACTTGCAGATTGAGTTCTTCATTGAAAGCATCATGCCAACCAGGCAAAGGAATAAACAGCAAGGGAAACTGCTCTCTTTTCATTGATCTACCCCAAAAAGAACGCACACCTTTTCTCTACACACATCTCACTGCCCCCTCTCTGGTTCCACATGCTTCAACACTTTCTAAAATAAGTTAAAATAAATTGCTTCTTTAACTGAATGATTATAAACACCAAAATAAGCTTACTTAAATTTAATTGTATTGGCATGCCACTGCCAGAAACAGATTGCTCCATCAGCACCAGTAGAAGTGAGGTATCGGGTTATTCCTTTTCTTGCTGGAGAAAACTAAAAATACAGTTATGGCAGTTAAATAAGCTGACTTCCCTGCCCTCTTAAATACAGGTATCTTATGAAAAGAAACTACTTGCCACTGACAGTATGAACTTTCTCTGAGTGTATAAAAAGACTAACACACAGAATCTAAGCTTTCATAAAAATCAAACAAAGGAAGTGGAGCATGTGTATGTTTTGAGTAGCGAAGGCACTCACTCTGCCATGCAGAAGCTAGGAGGCTGGGAGAAGGTGAGTAGCCTAGACCTTCCTTTCTTACAGGACAAGATGAGAGAATGCTCCTCTTTTCCAGCAGCTGAGTTTTATCTGACACACATTAGCAGAGACTGATAGAAAACTGGACACTGGATCCAGTATGATCCAGGATAGCACCCTGGCAGGAATTTGAGCACCCTCCCACTTCCCAGCAGGTTGTTTTTTTGTTTTGTTTTTTTTGGGGGGGGAAAAGGGGGAATGGTACTTTTTACCAGGGTGTCACCCTGTGGCCACGGGTTTGTCTTTGGTGACACAGTCTGGATAGGAAGTTTAATGCTCTTGCAACTAAGTATCTCGTAAATTGCTTAAGCTCTGCTTATAAACAATAAAACGAATTTAAAACAGCATACTTTCTTTACAGAAATTGTAAACTTGTATAAGAATGTCACAGAAAGCTATTACAACCAGTTTTTGCATTCTGTACATGTATATAAATCTCCAAAGAAGCTACACATTTTATGATTCATTATAACATGGCAAAAAAAGTCAAATATTTTAAATGAAAACCATTAACTCGGAAGTAAAACTGACTTTCCTTGGACACAGAGTACTGAATCATCCAACAGTTACTGAATAAACTCCTGAATGAATTCTAGTTTTCAAATTATGTGTTCATATGTATGTGCTCCTTTCAACATCCACCTACATGAAATTGTATCAGTGTAAATTAGTTGTTTCCATTTATAACCCAGTAGCATAAGGCTCTGTCTGCACTATGCCTCCTCCCATATTAGGGAACTGTGTTTGAACTTGGTTTAAACATGGTGCCAACTACAACAATGTAACATGATTTCATCGGCTATTACAGACTACACTGCCACTACAGAATGGAACTGCTGGTAACGTAACGGAGGATGTAACAGCGTAAGTACTACTAGAGCAGTTTGCACACAGTGACCATGCTATTTCAGTTTTGCCCCTTATCCACACTTGCATGTGCCACACCATTGCAGTTATACTGCCCTCTGTCTACATATGCCACAGTTTCCAGCACAGCTTCCTGAAGTTCAGATTAAGATATATGCAAATCAAATGCAAGTGATCTGCAATAAAAAGCTTTTAGCAAACAGATATTTTTTGAAAAAGTAAAGCGTCCATTCAGTCACAGCCCTCTGTGCAGACTGCCGAAAGGGTGACAGTTGTGATGACAGCCTTTAGATACCTGATCACTAGGAACTACACCAATCAATGGATTTTACACAAGCCACAGAAAAGTGGTTACATGGCAACAACTTTAGGTCACTCTCAAGCTGAGGCAGATCTGAACTGCCGACTTAGATGTGAAAGAGGTCTGCTTCCCATTGTTACTCCACACCCTTCCCCACCATTTTAAAAGACACTTGGGAATCTGGAGCAAGTGTAATCCCTTACCTGTATGGACGTAATGGAAGCTGAATGGCCCTGCAGCACTGCAACTGGTGCACAGGTTCGAAGACACCATACTCTGACTACCTTATCACAGCTGCCTGCAGCCAGCAATGTGTTTTCATAGTTAACAGCCATGTCAGAAATTTCAGCTGAGTGTCCTCGCAACGTTGAAAGCAGACGACCGTCATCTGTAGCCCAAATTTTCACCAAGCAATCATCTGAGCCCTAATATTACACAAACACAAAGATTAGGCAAAGACATTTCCATATATTTTAGACAGATGAGAATCCAAAACAAAACACAACAGTCGCTGGGCCATGACTGCAAGAAATGACTACAAGAGGGCTCCAACGAACATACGAGTCTAAGCTCGTGGATGCCTTTGCAGGATCAGGACTTTAAATATTTCTTAAAGTGACAAAAATATCTGAACATGGAACACAAAGGGAAGACTACTAATGTTAATATTACCTTCTGCAATATGATCAGGTCAGCAATAACTGAGGTACATATAGGAACCTACCACATATATTTTCAACTCATTTTATTCTATATAATAAAATCATATACACATCACATTTGTGGAAATGATCCGTATTTGATAGACTAAAGACCCACATGAAGTTTCAGAGCTACGTAATAAATACATTTGTCTAAGGGGATCTCTGATCAATAATCCATCCCTACCAGGATTTATTATTCTAATATTCCAACCTTTGAGCCGTTTCGTACACCTTCAATATTTTTAAATGAAACTTCAAATGTGGAATTTCTCCAACCAAATTACACCAATCAAGGTCTTGGGATAAGACTCAGCCCTGAGCCTCTGATAGTTTTTCGATACACAACAATGTCATGGAACACCTACAGTTTACACTGACTAGCTCGCTCGCTCCGCTTCTCGCCGCCCCCATTGGCCCGGGACGGCAAACCGCGGCCAGTGGGGGCCGCGATCGGCTGAACCTGCCGTGTCAGCAGGTAAATAAAACTGGCCCGGTGCTTACCCTGGCGAGCCGCATGCCGAACGTTGCCGACCCCTGATCTAGACACTAATACCCATCAAAAAAGTCCCCGGTACAGGGGAATTCTCTGCTGGGCATTACTGTTTTGGATCCAGGTTGGCTCTGCCTCCCCAAAGCTCTGTTCAGCACAGGAGAGAATCTTGCCAGTACATTTTTAAAAGTGTAACCCAATATGCTAGCACAATTGAATATAATGTGAAGTGTAATGGGGATTTACATTTAATTCCACTTAAGTGAATAAAATTTCAGAGATAAATGTGTTACATGACTGCATGTAATTGTTGCTGGGAATACAGGCATAAAAGAGAAAGAAGATTAAAATAAAAACAGAAGGGTTTGTATTGATAACGTATATGTTTTTTCTATGGTGGGGAAAAAAGCTGCCTTTGAACATGGAAGTACAATAAAAACCTCACAAATTCAGATTTACAACTGCAAGATAAACTGTGAATTAGCAACTCTTGTGGATTAGTAAGTGAATACACACAATAAAAGGCAAGGAATAACATCACAAAATATATTTTGTTCACTTATTTTGACAGCTGCAGTTTAGTTTTATTTTTTATACTTCATAGTATGCTAATAAATGTATGAGTAGTTTTTATTTTTTAAGAAGTAGATAATCTTAATAATGAAACTTTAGTAATAAGAGACCTCACTACAGCATCTGCTATCTAGTTTTTAATAAGAGATAAGGGAAAGACTGCCAGTTTTTCAAAGCGTGTAGCTTAGCAAAATGCAGGCTAGTGAGGGACTTCTGTGGACGGTTTAAAAACAAACCAGACTCACTCAAGTAAGACACATCTGAAGTATTTCCAAACCCCAGAATATCACAGGAATCTGGCACCACTGAGCAAGAAAGCTCATAAACATAACACATATTTATTGATACAAGCCACAGAGCTTTGAGCTGTAAACAACTCTCCTATAGTTCTATGTGGGGAAGTGGATAGCTGACCAATAGTTTCAGTTGCCTGTCCACTGATGCGGTGAGCTGTTCTAAAAAATACAAAGACAAAACAAGTATACTACACAGACTCTGCGCTTGGGAAGGTGGAAATTCTGGGAGAGGTAGTGCAGAAAGAGTTGAATTTCTAAGCCTTTCATAACCTTTGTTTTTATTTCTTCCTGGATGACAAGTTCATTCTTTTAAGCCAGGAAGAGCTGTTTAGGGCATCAAGAGAAAAAAAAAATAATAACAAACATTCAGTGATCCAAGATATTACAATTTTTAAACTCACTGTGAAAATTCGTCTCCCACTGCGGTCAAATGCTACACAATATACAGATGATAAGTGCCCCAGAATCCTCTTGTGCATCTTCATATGTTGGTAGTTGGATGATGGGAACAAATGGTTGAAGCGTCCATATCCAGTTAATTGCTTGGCAGAAATTATATTTACTGGGAAAAAAAATACATAATCATCTCCTAAGACCTTGTTTGGCCTGGGTTTTAATTTAAATATATCACATTTAGTAGGAAAGTATGATTCTACAGCTTTTTAAGACTGACTCTCCCATTTCTTACATATATCTGTACATCATCTAGTATTATGGAACCCCAATCCTGATTGAGGCTTCCGAGGGTTATGCCAATGCAAATAATAAGAATAACAGCTCGCACTGGCAAAAATTAAGGAAAAAAATAAAAATAAAGTCAGTGTCTTTTTAATCAGACCACGGGGGGGGGGGGGGGGGGGCAGGGGGTAGAAGGGGGCTGCAGACCACAACTACAATCCTTTCTATGCTTCTCATATTTAACCATCCTTCTAAGAAACAGCTTAGTTGTGTTATTAAGCAAAAATTAATCATATAGAAATAGCAAAGAGAAACAAGAATGAACAAAATCAAACCCAGATAAATGAAAAGTGGAGAACTGGAAGGAGGAACTTAAGATAAATTTTTAGCTGTATCACCACCATTGGCTTTCTGAGAAGAATAAGAAAGAGTCAATGGTAAAAAATGAAGCATCTGTGTTTAACGCTGTAGGCAAGTCAACATGTAATTCATCAATAAAAATGAACAACACTAAAGCATCAAACATGGAGAATTTCCCAACCCTTAACTTACATTCTGTAGATAAGAGAAAAATTCCTGAAGATCAACAAAGAGTGCAAAAGTGATCTTTGTACATGTGCAAACGGGAGCACTTACAATGTCTCTCTTGCACATTTTAAGAACCTACCACCTTGAAGCAGAATGGATGCTCCTATTTTTAATTTTTAAAATTACCACATTCAATAAATTGCTTTTAACACAAACACTAAAACAGTAGCAAGAAGCAATTTTCAAAGTGGGTGCCGTTATTTAAAAATAAGGTATGATTTGATGTAATTGAAGTACGTGATGGAGAATAAAAGAATATGGTGATAGAGAATACTATGATTACCCTCTGAACGGGCTTGGGCTACTTTTCACAAGTGAAAAGAGCTACCTCCAGGACCCAATAAAAGGGTTTCTCCACATACATTCCCCACAGCCTACAGAGGAGGAGCACAGGGCCATTTTCCAGATGGAATCTCTGTTGCTCAGTTTCCTTAAGTAACTTGGGGGGGGGGGGAAAAAAAAAAAAGACGACATGGGAAATCTGTGGTACAACTGAGAACATAGCCCTGATCTAAGAGGCATTAGCCCCACAGCCTATCCCCTAGATCAGTGGTTCTCAACCAGAGGTACACGTACCCCTGGGGATATTCAGACATCGTTCAGGGGATACATCCAATTCATCAGGATATTCGCCTAGTTTTACAAGAGGCGACATAAAAAGCATTAGTAAAGTCAGTACAAACTAAAATTTCATATAGACAATGACTTGTTTATACTGCTTCATATACTATACACTGAAATGTAGGTACAATATTTATATTCCAATTGATTTATTTTATAATTATATGGTAAAAATGAGAAAGTAAGCAATTTTTCAGTAATAGTGTGCTGCAACACTTTTGTATTTTTATGTCTGATTTTGTGAGCAAGTAGTTATTTAAATACGTTGAAACTTGAGGTATGCAAGACAAATCAGACACCTGAAAGGGGTACAGTAGTCTGGAAAGGTTGGGAGCCACTGCCCTAGATCAGGGCCTCTCACACAAAATTACTTAAAATCTTTTTTTTTAGACCAACTAATAACACTTTGGTAGAGTACCGCAAGTTCTATGTACATAAAATGCTAAATAAATAAAAAGCACTATTATTAGGCTTCCCCCCCCAGATGAGGTAACTAAGGAACAAGAGGGTGAGTGACTTGGCTGGGAAGCACTGTGGCCTAATAGAACAGGCACTGGCTGTAGAATCAAACAGTGATCAGAGTTCCAATCCTGGGTTTGGTGCTTTATTTGCTATTGCTTTCAGTATATTTTCTAAACCAACATTCAGGACCCCATACTCAATTGGTGTCTATCAGCATAGGCAAACTTATACCAGCTAAAGGTCTGGTTATCACAGCATCGATAGGGTTTTGTTGTGCATACATGGCTAATGGCTTTGTAAAGAGCTCCCAACAGGACGCTGTGGCCAAAAGGATGCATAAACAGGTGAATCTCAAGTAGAAGTAGAGAGGTTATTTTACCCCTGTATTTGGTAATGGTGTGACTACTGCTAGAATACTATATCCAGTTCTGGTGTTCACAATTCAAGAATGATGTGGATAAATTGGAGAGGGTTCAGAGAACAGCCATGAAAATAATTAAATGATTAGAAAACGTGCCTTATAGTGACAGACTCAAGGAGCTTGGGGGGGGGGGTGGGGGGGGACGACACACTTGATTATAGTCTATAAGTATTTACAGAGGGAGTAAATATTTGACAATGGATTTTCAAACTAGCAGAGAAAGGCATAACACGATCCCATGGCTGGAAGTTAAAGCTAGAAAAAAATCAGATTGGAAATAAGACACACATTTTTAACAGTGACTTTAATTAACCATTGGAACAAATTTACCACGGGCTGAGGTGAATTCGCCATCACTGACAATTTTAAAAATCAAGATTGTATGTTTTTCTAAAAGATATGCTCTACTAATTATTTTGGGGGAGTTTAAGGCCTGTATTATATAGGAGGTCAGACTAGATGATCACAGCGGTCCCTTCCAGCCTTGGAATCTATGGTCTACAATGCAATTAAAGACCCATGGCTGGCCTGTATCAGCTGGCTCATGCTAAGGGGCTGTTTAATTGCCGTGTAGCTGTTTGGGTGCAGGCTACAGCCTGAGCTCTAGGACACTGCAAGGTGGGAGGCTGCCAGAGCCCAAGCCCAAATGTCTACACTGCAATGAAACCTCCCCTTAACGTGAGCCCTATGAGCCTGCGTCAGCTGGCATGAGCCAGCCGTGGGTTTTTAATTGCAGCGTAGACATATCCTATGAATTTAAGCTTATCTTATCAACTGAACGTTGAAGGACGAAGGTCTCCTCTGTAGCCACTATTAGCACCTCTCACTCCTTTAGTTTAATAATCTGGTGAACTGTTTGTCCCATTTATAATTTGTTTTTAATTTTATCATCCTTTAGCTACATACACAAAAGATTATGAAGGATTTTTATGAAACCTGGGGGGGGGGGGGGGTGTGGAGGGGACACATCATTTCAGAAGCCAATTAAGGTTGCCAACTGACTAGTTGGTCCAATAAAAGATATTCCTCACCCACCTTGTCTCGCTATACGTTCTGGGACCAACACAGCTACAACAACACTGCATACAACAATATATATACACACCTATCACATCATTTACAAATCCCAAGCACATAGAAGCAAGGTAATAAAGATAAACTGCCCAGACAACAAAAACATTGTTTTCAAGTATAAAGAAATATTTATTTCATATCAGACACAATTTTTTTCCAGATGAGTAGTGTTTGACATTAGTAATGAAAAATGGTATTCATTTTATTTCAGTTATCTATAGTAAGTGCACATTACACACAGTGATCAGCCTCAAATACAAGTCCACAATATAAGTAACATAATTTTACCGTCCATCAACTTACACTTTTCCTATTAAAATGTATATTCAACTTTCTTCTCAGGAAACAGTTAGTACTATGCCAAAATATTAACTGATATTTTCCATTTAACTGTCCCTGAGAACATTGTGTTTATTATGTAGGCAGTGTAAGAATTATGTCCTTAACTATTTGTGTATCTTTTTTCCCCATTACAGTAGTGCATAGAGGTTCTATTGCGCTAGGTTCTGTACATACATAGGAAGGGCTTGCCTACACACAGTTTTTGTACTATTTTAACTAGATCAGTTTCTAAACCTATATAGTCAAAGCAGGACAACCCCCTAGTGTGGACACAGTCATAACAGTATAAAGGTGTAGTCCTTTAACCTCGACCACTCTTACTTGCTTTTCAGTGCTTGGGTTTTGTAAATGATACAATAGGCAACAACGTATTTGCCCTTTAGCAATTTCAAACAGTTTTGCACCAGAGTTTTGTTTTTGGAACATAAATGTTTAAAAGATTTAAGAGTAGCATGAACCAGGAAGGTTCACATACATGTCAAAATATGCTAAAAAAACACTATCTTCCCTGTATTATAAATTCCACAACCCTTTTCTCACCGTGTTATTAATTTTAAAATTAAATACACCAGAAACCCTATTTTAAGAAAAGTAGTACATGGTTTATTTTGTTAGGCTAAAATTTTCAAAAGCATCTATGTGACTTATTTTGAAAATGTTAGCACCATCCCCTCCCCTCCCCTCCCCCACATTTGCTATATACAATATCAGGGAAATTTTCAAAAACACAAAAAGCAGTAAGGTGCTGAACTCCAGTTGAAAGTCAATGGCAATCTGGCATCTATCTCCACGCTTATAATCCTAGGTTTATTCTCAGGTTTGCAATTGGCTCACACCTTGACCACGTGAAAGCCCCTTTAACTTCTCTCTGCGTCCACTTCCTCCATGTGTAAAATGGAGATACTATTACTTCCCTACTTTAAGTGGATGATTATAAAACTTAAATATATTCATGTTTGTAGAGTACTTGGATATCTTTGAATAGAAAGTGCTAAAGAAATATCAAGTATTATTGTACCATTAAGCAAAAAGAAGATGGTTAGCAAATTTGAAGCGTTCGCACACTGGATTCCCATTTTTTTTAAAAAGCAGCCAACATTAACACAAGCATACCACACACACAAAAATTAGGCTGCGATTGGTTTTCTATATTCTTATATTTCAGTGAATTACTGCTTTCAGATAAATTGCAAACAAAAATATGCAATCCCAGCTCTCACATCTTTCAGTGGAAGATTAAAACAAGTTTAGATATAACAAGGAATTGCACGCATGCGCAAACACAAACTCTCCAAAAAGCCTTTCTGAAGGCTGGTTCCTTTAGTACAATGATGTTACTGTACTCATAATGCCTAAAACTTTAAAACTGGGATTCCCACACAGAGAATTAGCAACATGCCAGCCCTAAGAAATTTTAGCAACATATTTCACTAGTTGCTTTACTTCATGCTACATTGGGCATAACAGCAGCCAAATAGTCTATCTGACCACAATTATTTTCTCCTGGGAGGACCTTTTTAAACTGTATTTCCATGTAGCAACCCCCTCATAGGATGGGCTCTCTCTAACTGCAGATGGCATGATGGACAGAACATAAGCACATCCAGTTCACCCTTTAAAAAAAAAAAAAAAAAAAAAAAAAAAAAGTGCTTCCTTAGAGTGTTCTTCTTGGGCAAGAGCTTAATTTCTAGCTGCTTAAATGATTCATCACTTAGACATATAGGTGCCAGCAAATCTTCTTGTTATTTACTACCATTTGCAGCCATAATATTAATTTACACATTGGGATCCATGCTCCCAAAAATATCAATTGTTTGATGCCACAGATAACCTGAGTTATTCTCCCCTCAGGAAGGAGAGGATTCTTCTCTCAGAGAAGGAATCCAGAATGCATCTTCCCTTGTGCATGAAGCTTGTAGATCCATGGAGAATTTATACTCCAACTCAGAGATGTTGGGACATCCCAAGGGGAAGCCAACCCATCTGTTGAATGTCCTAGCTCTCCTCTCCCACCCAAAGGCAGCACAGCTAGCTCTATGGCTGTGCTGACACTGAATTCCCTGATCCACAGGGTATATTAACCCTCCTCACCTTATCAAGGAACAGCATTAACTTTGGATGAACTTTCCATCTGAAAAATCTGCCTATAAACTAGAGGAGCATGCTTTAGGTGTGGCTGTTCTCCTGCTTTTCCCTGACAGCTAGCTCCACCCCCTCAGTGCATAGATATACACACACACACACACACACACACACACACACTCTTACATTACTCCAATTCCCAGACAAAAATACGTAAACTAGAGTCCAAGCCATGAACACACGTTAGTAACTTAAGTGTAAAATTCCCAACAAGCATGTTATTTAAATAAAACACAATTTAAAAAAAAAAAAATACAAACCCAAGAAATTGAGAGTTAACGGCTGAAACACAAAAATCTGAAAACAGAGAAACAGTTGCTCAATTGTACAAATGCTTGAACTACTTTAGATCCCTTCCTTATGGGTGGAGAACTGAAAACGTGAGCCACAGAACATGAATGCCAATGTCAGCACCATATATACATGTCTCCAATACTAGGTGTGGTGCTTTGTCACCACATTAATATTTGTTCTTTTCATGTAAGCACTGTAATTTCCTAATCTGGCCAGATGGAGTTGTATATGGAGACATGAAACCTGCATGGCTAGCTAGCACAATCAGAAGGCCTGATTTAGCAAGGAGACTAGGAACAACACATACAAGGGAATTGAGCTCTGAGTTGGGGAATAATTGCCTTCAGTACATTATTTGTATAGTGAAATATTTATGAAATATTTTTGTGGACTGTGCATATGGCCAAAAAAAGGAGCTGAACTTGGCACAGCTACTGTAAGAATAGAGCATTGTAGCCTTCGTAGTCATTGATATGACAAAGTTCTTTTTATATGGATAGGTAGTTTCCCCAGACACATCCTCCTCCTGTCCCAAAGAGTTTCCTAACACACTCAGTCTGTGTAGAAGCACACAACTGCACTGCATACCAGTACTCTTACTGCATTTCCTCCCCAAGCTCTCCTAGTTGTAGGTTGAGTGTTTGTTGGAGGGGGAAGAAATGATGATCATTCCCAACCTTACCTCACTCCCCACAAATCCCCTGACCTGGAGGGAAAGGATCTAGGTACTGTGCAGCACACAACCTAAGGATGAGGAGATAACCATGAGCAGTCCAATAGAAGTAGCATCATATCGGTTAGTAAATTTTTGCATACTCAAGTCCTTAGTTAAGTTACTACTGAAGTCAATATTACTCACTGAGGGGAAAATATCAGACACTTTTACACCTGCTATTTCTGCCCTTTGCTTATTTATCTATCTTCAAGTGTAAATCATTTGTATGCACAACCACAATAATTTCATAAACAAACCAAACAATTATGTGCCTATGTTACTGGAAAAATTACACTTAAAGCAACATTAGGCTTCAGAATTAACTTATTATTTAAAAGATCTGTGAAGTACCCCAGTTCACTTTGAGCTGTTTCCCGCTGTCTAAGACAGAAATACATGAGTTCACATTTGGAAGGCTCTCTTCTCAAGCATACCCACTAGAATGTTATTTTTATATATATATATATTATATATAAAAAAAAAATAGGGGGATGTGGCGGGAAAGGGGAATTTGTTAATTTTAAGATGAAATGTTTATTCTGCAGCATCTCCACCTGTCACAGCGGCAATCAGGAGTTTAACATTTCTGGTTTAAATATTTACCTGCTTGTTTACCAGAATTCAACCCATTCTACAAAATATGTAACACTGACACTTATCTTGCCTTCTAAGCAACAAGATTTTTAACTATTTAAATATTAAGAATGGCAGATTACTCAATGAATGCTCCGAGAACAGCATTATAAGTTTGCTTGGTACTTAACAAACATACAATAAGACATCTTTAAAAACCTTACAGCCTATCATACCCAAGACAACCTATTATATACAAGAGGAGACTTCGGACAACAGTTCAGAAATGGAAGGAGTAGGAATTGTTGTGAAATCATATCCCAAAGTGACCATATAGTTCAACTATAACCAAGTTTTAGGGAGTGTGTTTTTTACATATACCTGTACACTAAGTTTCCTGTCTCCCCTAACTGCAGTTATGCATACATATGGAAAGCAGAAAAGACCCTTTAAGTTGTAACCATACATATTAATATTTATACAATAAATGAAAATGTACATAACAGCTGCTTCTACCATCACAGTTTTATCTTGGTGGGTTCAGAAGTGACAAGAGATGAAGCAGTAAGGATGCAAAGAATTATTAACCATAAAAAACAGAAAACTATTCTGCTCTTTACCATCGTAAAGTCATTTTACAACTGTTATGTCACAGAGGTAACACATAGCTCTTTCACATAACAGCCATGAAAAAAACAGATCAAACTTTTGAGCCTAACTATAATTAACGAATGGTAATACAAATTATCCAAAACAAGCTGCATTTTGATTGGCTGAATCACCTAATTAAGGTTGTGATCCAGAATCCTTTACATATGTATAACTTCTATTTCCATCAATAAGAGTTGTATGTTAATGATTAAGATCAGACCATTAACAGTCCATTAACACAACTGTTGCTTTATCATTACTAGGCTAGTTTAAAAGAATAAATGGAGAGAAGTAATCATGTAATACAAAGCCATAATCCCTTTGTGACCTCTAACTATCAGGATCACACGAGTTATTAGCCAACAGAAGGAAAATTTACAAGTGTTACATTGTTGCATATTATTTGTCAGGATATTAGAGAGACAAGGCGGTGAGGTGATATCTTGTATTGGACCAACTTCTGTTGGTGAGAGAGAAGCTTTCGAGTTTACACAGAGCTCTTCTTCAAGTGTAAACTCGAAAGCATCTCTCTCTCTCCCACCAACAGAGGTTGGTCCAATACAAGATATCACCTCACTGCCTTGTCTCATTATTACTACTATTCTGTCATTCTGTTACTTATGTAACACACATCTTGTGCAGAGTGACACTGACGGGGTCTCGGTCACAATGCTGAACCAAGTAAGTTGTGTTAGTTTCATTCCCAGCAAATGTTGATTTTAGGAAATAAAGGAGGAAAAAGGTTGAGACTGAGACCAGAAACATAAAAAATGGAATGGGGACAGTAGGAACAAAAAATAAGCATCCTCAACATGAAGAAGAAAATCAAAATAATCCCAGATGGGAGGGTCCTAGCTTTGGACCCTAGCTTTGGGTAGAGGATAGAGAAACCCACTAAGAAGGTGAAGGGGAAAATTTCCAAAAAGGCTAAGGCAGGGATAGCAGGAAGAAAGAGACAAAAAAGAAAAAACTCAATTTTTTTTGGATATTTTAAATTAACAGCAATAATTGGACTGGATGCTAAAGAAACTTAGAAAATCTTCCCTGTTTCATTTGTCAACTTGCTCTATTTGAGAGAAGTGAGGGTGACAGCAAACAGATTCCTCAGTAGACAACAAAAAAGTGTGCATGTGTGTGCCCATCTGAAAAATAAAATAATAAAATAACAAAGAAGGTGTACGCAGAGGGCAGCTGCTTGTCCCCCGGCAAGCCATCAAGTTGGTTTCTTTGCTGTAACAATGGCTAGTTTAAGTTTTAGCCCTTGTCTACAGGACAGAGTTTTTTTTTCAGCACAGACTAACGGTGAATGTAAATCCATGTAGTTATATCACAATAAGAGTGTCCACATTAGGGTTTGTATTGGTATAAGCATTCCTTTCATTATTTTAGTTTATTTTAAATCACTTGGGAAGGTGTTTGTACTAAACCAACAAAAGGAATGTTTATATCAGAATAAAAGCATCTTCACGGGGGGGGGGGGGAATACCAATATAACTATAGCTGTATACCTAATAAAGCACTCTGATGTAGAAAAGGGCTTAAACAGTTCAATGCCTACATGTCTTATAGTTATGGTGGGAATCACCAGTTGGTGCTATTATACATAGTCTTACAAGTTATTTTTCCTTAACATGTGTGCGCTGTTCAGACTGACACAATGCGCTTGGGTTCTTAGTTTTGTGATTCAATTTCTTTTTGAGGGAGCTGTGACAAGCAGTTCGCTCTGTCTTAATCTCTCTAATCAATCCTTGAGGCAGAAGTGTTCCCCAAGAACCAAGCACTGGTGTTTTGGCTGAGATTCCTGGAAGAAGGAATTGCCTGTATGCTGTTTCTGACCAACTCTGTTGAAAAGACTGTCATATATAGGTTACATAAACAAGAACATATCCAGATTTCATATCACTGATTTCTCCTCCAAAGGGATGCTAACAAGTCAGGCTCTGACATCCACCACCACTTGGCAGAGGGGCAAGAATATAATTTATGTATATTCAGGCATGCGCGCATGCACACACAGATTTAAAAATGAGAAAGCAAGAGAGCATATGAAAAAAAGACTTATGGAAGAAGCAAAACACTTGTAGAATAAATTAAAAGCTTTGGGGATGAGTTCATCTTGAAACTCATCAAAAAATGTAAATGAAAACCTAAAGTAGCATCTGGATTAATAACAAAAGTTTCAATTGAAAAAGCTAATAAAGATATGAATAAAATTCAAAACACTTTATATTTTAATGGGATATTACTTACCCACATTTGGTGGCTTCCCATAATTTACAGGTAGTTCGGGAGGTCGGCCTCTGTGAAGAGCTGCAAATGCAGATCCCTTCCATAGCGTATGCCTGCAGTCTAGATCAA
This sequence comes from Emys orbicularis, assembly GCF_028017835.1. Taxonomy (NCBI): domain Eukaryota; kingdom Metazoa; phylum Chordata; order Testudines; family Emydidae; genus Emys; species Emys orbicularis. Next base: position 27,862,612 of record NC_088691.1, read on the forward strand.
TGAAATTAACAGTTTATCAAAAAAAATAAAAAAGCTGCAGAGGTGGGTTCTGCATTCAACTGACCTATTTGTCCAAATACTGATAACACCAAAAACTCAACAGTCCCTGACTTTCTAGTATGCCCTGGCTACAGAGAATCACAGTTTTCATAAAATGCAGCTGAATCATTTTAAAGAGTCAGATTTCAGACAAACTAATGATGATGAACCTCTGATTTGTATGTACTATGTGATAAAGTCTTAGAAACATTTTCAAATTCTCTCTTTATTTACTTGGCTTTTCAGGTTTAGAAAGTCTAAATTTGATGGGGGGGGGGGGACTGCGAGAGTGTAGGAGTACATGTAATTACCAGTGTAATAACAACATTTAATAAACTTCACATGAGGAAGGAACCCTAAAAATTAAAAATCTCAACTTTTCATCTTAATTTGCATTAAGAAAGTCCCAGTGTATTATACATTTGGGAGAAAGTACACACAAATACTTTATACGTGGGATGGGAGTGAGTAAGATTTTTGTTTTAATAAATCTGGTTTCCTTTAATTGGTGGTAATGTGCTTTCCACATTCTCTCTCTTTTAAAACATTGTTTTTAAAATTAAGGCCATTTTCTTTTAAGGTTCGCCAGCTACTTTGCTGCCAGTTGGCCTCAGACAGCCTTCCCTCTAATGGAAACAATAGTGCATTTTCTGAGCCTTCTCAAAGTGCCTCGGAAATCAGAGCTGGGCATTTTCCATTAGTGGCCATCTGGAAGGAGAGAAATGATCTTCTATGATGAGGAAGGGCTGTGGAGCAGAAGGCTAATGCCACTGACGGATAGACTCATGCATCACCATTGAATCTATGAACACGGAGTGTCCAAATCCAGGCAGAACCCTGATGGAATATTTAAGTACAACCCAAATTCTACTATAGCTTTCTCTTATTGTAATACTTATATATAGAAGTGCAACTTAAGCTTTCTAGAACAAAGGTGTGAGCTCTCTATTTTCTGTCACTATCTAGACTACTCAAGTGCAACTTTAAAAGATCCATAAAAATGTCATTCTGGAAAGAACAACTACTTCTTAGAACAAAGATATTGTTTACCCACCAAGTGGCACAAGGCCAATATACTTTCTCTATACAGAAAGTCAAATACATACAAATTCATCACATTGATCTTCAAGTTATCCTATATCTCTGACTGACTCATCTGAGCTCTGCCCAGTAATCATCTGCCCTGGAATTTATTCTAACATTTAAACTGGAATAGGGGTTTGCAAACAGCCATTGTTTTTTTGTTTGTTTTATCAATCTGCCACAGAAATGTTTTCTTCTTCTCCATCACATTACACCTGCCAAGGGCCCACATCAGGCAAGATTAAGCCCTGGTCTTGCGGCAGCTTTTCTGTACCTAAAAATGGCACAATTTTAAAGTGATACCCCATGGTTTAGCAGGGCTCCCCTCAGGCACAACATCCAAATGAAAGAGGAGACTCCCAGCTTCCCAGTGGGACCCAGCATTCCCTTGTAGGAACAGATGCAGCTCTTCAAGTTTTATGACATTTTTAGATAGAAGAAAAAGGTATTACATGTTATCTTTACAGCTGTCTTACATTTATTCATTTCTTCTCCTTCTAAGTGTTACACAGTTACATTCAAAGTAAAGTATCTGGCAATGAACATTCAAAACTAAGTACCTAGTTTTACATGAACAGGGATATTAAACACTGTTTCAGCAACATCTTTTAAAATAACTGAATATTTCTAAAATATTTTTTCTGTACCACATATGCATAGAGAGACTAAAAGCTGGTATGGAATAAAGGTTTTATGGACACTTGCTTGGGATGACCTGCATAGTGCTGAGTGGCAATGTGTATCCTCTCCCAAGAAAAGCTCTCTCTCATAGGTTATTGTATGTTGAACTATAGCACCTTAAATTTACAAGTATATGGTGGGGTTTGGATGCTGAGTTTGGGTTTATGGTTTGGGTTTTTTCACGACATATTAAAGTAACCTAAAGTCTGGGATATAATTAACAAATTGCTGGCAACATCTCAAGTCTCCCATTCTTCAGGATAACAATAGCTGATGGCTTACAAGCAAAGCAATGGCCCCTATGTCCAGTTTGGATATTGCACACATCCCTCTTCTACACCTCCTACCAACTTTAGGCTATGTCTACACTACAGACCTTACAGTGGCACAGATGTACTGCTGCAGCTGCACTCCTATAAGATCTCCCATTTAAGCCACTCTACGACAACATAGTGCTGTCTACAGTGGCGCTTTTGTTGGTGAAACTTATGTCGGTTGGGAGGATTTTTTTTCCACACCCCTGACCGACAAAAGTGCTACTGTAGACATAGCCTCAGACCAGTGCGCCTTTTGCAGGTGCTGTTTAGGGGCAATGGGTTTTTTGCAACATTGTACTGTCAGAACTCCAAGTGTAAACACAGCTATATTGATATAAAAAGGCTTTTGCCAGTACAGCATATTTTGCTTCTAGAACCAACATAAGCCTCATCAGTGAATGCACTTTTTTGCCAGTATAAGCTGCATCTACACTTGGAGGGTTTGCCATTATAGCTATACTGTACCAGCAAACCTTTTCTAGCTTAATCCTGGCCTTAGAGAAGGCCCAACTTTCTCCTAGTGGTTGTGTTTTAGCAATTCTGCAACTAGAACGTAGAAACTGACCATGGAAAGTAGCATGAGGAGTGCTCACACAAGTATGCAAACGCCTCAGACACCAAACTTAAAAGATACTTTGCATTAAATATTAATCATTCGTAACTGTTTAAATTAGTTGTGATTACGTGGACTTTAAATCTTACCTTTTGCTGCCCTTAGCAAAGATTGCCGTCCTACACCTAGTAAAGTCTGCACTCCAAGAACACTCTGTGGGATCTCTTTGTCTAAGAGGGGTCCAATTCTCTCACAGATTTTCAGAAGATAGTCTGGAGGGATGTGTGTATTGGCTGCCACCTAAACACATGAAACACCACACAGCATTTTTATTTTTCCTTAAATTGGAGGTAGGGATAGAAAAAAAAATATTTCTTTCCTCTTCATCTGAGCTTTTTTCATTTAACATTTATTCAGTTCATATTTAAATATCCAAGTACACAGACAAGCAAAAACAATTTTTTTTAAAACTCAATATGAATTATACCCAGTATATCTAAGTATCAGAGGGGTAGCCATGTTAGTCTGGATCTGTAAAAAGCAACGAAGAGTCTTGTGGCACCTTACAGACTAACAGACGTATTGGAGCATAAGCTTTCGTGGGTGAATACCCAGTATATCTAAGAGAATCCTGTAAATACCTTGGACATTAAGAAAATTGACCAGTAAGGTCGTGCCAATAGCCAACTCAATAGCTTGTATTATAGTTTCAAGTATTACATGATGACTTTGAAATTCTGAAAGCCAGAGAGGAAGAAACATAAATCCCCCAAACCTCAGTGTTTTCAATGGAGTACTTTGAGTAAGCAGAGGGCAGTTTGGGGAATCATTTTCTATTTCACCACACCAGTTTATTCTTTTCACATAAAGTATCTACTACTCAGCTAAGAAACTATGGCCTTCCTCACTTGCCAGATATTTTAACCCCATACGGTTGTTACAAACATGTTCCATTTAAAACTAAACAATAGGGGGTGGGGGGAAAAACCTGAAAACATTACAATAGCTGCAAGGTCTGTCTGCTCAGTTTTCAGCTGTTGTGAATGGGTGCCATTAAGACCTGACATTAACTGAGCTAACTCCATACCCATGGGGTGTAAGATTCAAGTCTCCCATCATAAGAAAATGGTCTGCATTCTTCTTCAGTATTGCCCTTTCCTAGATAAAGATAGCCTATTTCCCAGTACAAAAACAAGCAAATCACTTCTTCATTAGCCAGTATGAATAGCAAGCAAGTAGCAGCTGGCCATCTGAAATTTCCTAAGCCAGTCTTTTTTTTGGCTATTTCTAATAAATTTCATTTAAAATTCAGTGTTAAGATTTTCAGTTTAAATTGTTCTTCCAACACAGAACACACAGTTGCTTCCACCTCCTTTTTATGGTCAACATCAAGGGAACATTCATAATTACATACTGAAGATTTGAAAACTAGAAAATATACTGTATCACTAATAGCTATCTTACGCTCCGAGTACCTTTCCCAGGCCTGAAAAAGAGCTCTGTGTAAGCTTCTCTCTTTCACCAACAGAAGTTGGTCTAATAAAAGATATCACTTCACCCACATCATCTCACATCCTGGGACCAACAGTACTACTATAACACTGCAAGCATATATAGGTTATATCCCACATGCTCTGATGCGATGAAGAAATTTTCATCAGCTAAAATGAGTCTATGGAAGAAGAGCTCTGTGTAACCTCAAAAGTTTGTCTCTCACACCAAGAGAAGTCAAGTCAATAAAAAGTATTATCTCACTCACCTTGTCCCGCTATATTGTAATCTGTCTTTTCATTTCACCAAACAGCAGACCTAACTACTTATTACTAAAGTACGGCCAGAAGTTCTGGCATTGCATCCATTGCAAAGAAGCGATATGCGCGCGCAGAGCACTCGCATTCCAACCGGAGTAGTTTGTCAGGTGGATTATTACGACATTAGGATTCAAAATGGTCAATAGCAGTAGTATTATCCTGGCACAACAACATGATAAGTCACATCCTCTACAATACACTTCCACAAGTAACATCAACAGGCCAATGAAAAAGGAGGATTTTCTAACGACAAATACAACGTTATACTTTATTAAAAGCAAATAAAATGCTTCTCATTCAACTATGAGAGGGGTCAGAAAATCAGGCCCTTCAGTGCCACCTGAGCAACCATTGCTTCTCAAAAGGAAAAGTAGCACTCAGAGAAACCAACAATAATTCCAATAATGCTGAGCTCTCCCAAAGATTCTGGATTTAATAGCAAGATGAGACTCATGGAAGAGGTCATCAATATAGCCACAGGCAATATACTTAAGGATTTAAAGAGCAAACAGAACTGATTAAAGTGAATCTGTCACTTCATAAGCAGCCAAGATGAAGAACACTGTGTGAATGTAATATGACCATGATTGCCCAAACTAGTCAGCAAACAAGTTGCTGCAAGCAATGAAGAAGAGCAGCTGGAACCAGTGCTAGAAGGGAGCTTCAACTATCAAGCCTCACAATCACAAGAGTATATTGTATTATGGTGACCCTTAACAGAACAATTAAGTCAAAAGTTACTAATTTCTTAACATTGTTCACTGTCTGTAAAATAGGCCCCTCAATAAATGGGAAAAAAAGAAAATGAGTCTTCATGACAGCTTTTATCCACAAGCAAGACTTCTTTCTTCCCAGAGATGGAGAGTAGATAGCTCCAACATATCCATTTGGCAAACTCATTCATATTAGAGACTGACTTTGCAGAGTTGTGGTGCAGGAACTAATAACTTACATCTCATTAGCATATTTATCAGATCCCACTTTCTTCTTTGAAGTGATCTCACCAGTCTCATATGAATTTAATAAGGAGCTAGCACAGCATCTTGAGACACCCTGCATACCAAATTCCTTGTGGACGGACAGTTGTCATCAACGATAGATTTCTCCCCTCTAGATATGACTTTCACCCAAACCCAGTTTCCCTCAGCTGCCAAAGCAACAGCCAATGGTCAACCTTATCAAAAAGCAACCAAGTCTAGAAGGACCCAAATAGATAACTGACCGTTATATAAGGTAAGCAGGAAGTTACTCAAGACCCTGATGAGTGGAGTTTCAACTCACAAGGAAGTTCAGAATCTGGAACTCACCCAGGATGTCACTGGTATTCAAATGCACCTGTGGCTGAAAAGCCACCATCCACTCAACTACCTTCTCTAAAAATGAAAGGTTTGAGAATGGATTACAAGCACCCTATTATCAAGCAATGTTGTTATTTTGAGATGAGGCAAACTGACTTATGTACAAGGATTTCCAATGCCTTCTCCCTTGCTAGAACTGGCATTGACAATGTCAATCAATAATGGCCCCACAATCTCACAACTACTTTTAAGTAACTTAGATAGACAAGGTAAGAACTTGGGACCCAGTCCTACAATCTGATCCATACTGGCAGAGCCTTTCATTGGTATGAAGTCCCACTGAATTAATGCCTACATCGATCAGACTGCAGGATCAGTATCCAAAACCAGTAGGTCTCAGGGAACCCAGGAAACCATGTACACATCTTCAGCAGACAGACCAAGATGGGCCTAATGAAATAAGACAGCACATCAGAAACCAGGACACAGCCAATCCATTTTAAATGCAACGAACAAAATCTGTAAAAGTAGTGAGCTAGAGGCAAGCCAGCTGGGATAATTAGCCTGCACAACTACCAAGCAGGTGTGTTCACTAGACCTCTCCCAATCCAAACTTCAAATTATTGATTGTCAATGAACTCTAAGCACGTTGAGTGTTTCTGAATGCTAGCGTAGACACAGGCTGTAACAAACACATGGGAGCATCCACATTAGCCTTTACAAACACGCCAGAGGTAGCTCAAAAGTTCATTGGCTATCAATAGTTCAAGGTTAAAAAAAAGTCTAGTGAAGGCAAGCGTTTAGAGTGGGGTAGCAAATTATTTTTTGTCAAGGTCCAAATTTCTTGGTCAAGATATAATCACGGTCCACACTCCAGAGGAAAGAAAAAAAACCACAACACTAATTATAGGTAAATAAAAAGATTTCGGGGTCCGTTCAAAAGCGCCTGGTGGTCCAGATTTGGCCCACAATCCGCCTATTGACTATCCCTGCTAGAGTTTACTTAGTTGCTCACGTTGCATATGCAAGCAGCTGCATGGCATTAGTCACAGCACTTGTGTAAAAGTGCCCAAAATTGTTGTTTCCCCCGCCCCCATCTTTTCAACGAAGAGTAATACACATACACACTTGGCCAGAAATCTCTACAGTTTTTTGTTCAGTAAGTATGTTTAAAATTCTTATTTGCCCTTAAGCACATTTTAAATAACACTTCTTATGTCCCATATTATCTGACATTTAAGTACAAGACCAGGTCCAAACAGAATAGGAACACAGAGAAATCGTCACAGAAATTCAGAAGATTTTGGATAGAACACACAGGTTTGAGCAGATTGGAGGCAAGAATTAACCAGAGTTCTCTTATCCCTGTTAATTATATTCTCATTGTTAATTATACAGAATCAGAGGGCAACTTTTTTTTCTAAAATTCAACAAAGGAAACCCTGTTTTTAAAATGTACTTTTAAAAATTGCTTACGGCTACCGTTAAAAACAAAATTATAAACAGAGGGAAAGTCTACAAAGCAGGTTTTTAGATATATCCCTGGTCACTTCCCAAAAGCCAAATATTTAGTCAGACTGTATAAAACACTGAGTTTGTTAAAACCTGTTGAATTCAAGCTCCTGACTATCATTTAGGAGAAAAGCTTCTTTTGTGAAAGATGTATAACAACCCCTTCTCTATTCAAATGAGGGACAAGATCTCTAGAGAATCCTGCAGCAAGAACGAGGGAAATCAAGACTTGCTAGTCTTTTTTTTTTTTTTTAAGATTTGGAAAAGACAGGAAAAAAATAAAGAAAAAATAGAAGAGGCCTCTCTTTATACACCATAGGAACAAGCAAAAATAAAAGTTCTTCCTTTGCAATTCACCTATCTGCCTTCTCTATGTTATCAATATTGGCATCAGCATGAAGGAGCAGTGATGCTGCAACCTTTTAAAGAGAGGTTTTTAACTCAGTGTGTAAGTGATTGGTAAGGAGTGGTAAACTGCATCTCCAAGATCCCCAATTACATTTCCAAGAAAGACTATTAAAATGAATTTCATCGTGACCTGGGCACCTCATGATGGTGGCATTGTTCTGCACAATACCTTCAAATGTCTGACTCCCCCCATAACACTTGAGGCCAGACAAGTAGTCCAAATATACATAGTCACGTACATTCAAGAATCCAGACATCGAGTATATCAAACCCTGAATGATGATGGCTGGAGAAAAGCCATTCCTCCAACATCCTCAGGTGAGATAAAGCTTTATTCAGGGAACTGATAGAAAAGGCTAGCAGGAAAGAAAATGAACAACATGAAGGCAGCCATAACAGAGAGCTACAAACACACAATATTTAATTTATACTCCTTTACTCTACTGTAACCCACCTTAACTAGTTACGTAATATTAACACAAAATGCAAATGAGGGAAATTTCCTGCCTGTTTTAAAGTCAGAAAGCAAAACCTTTTAATTATCTATTAAAATATAGAAATCACAACCACTTCCAAACAATTCCAAAACCTTGTTTTTTCCTCAGCTTTTTTCCCCCCCACCTGATTTTTATTGTCTTCATTTTACTGGTACAAGGTTAAAGTTTTAAATAATTTTATGTGGCCTCAAAAAATGCCATTAGATAAACAAACAAGATAATCCAGAGGTGCCCCAATGTGCTCCAGAAAGTGTGGATGGATTTAATAACATAAAGAACAAAAATGCAAAGATTAATGTTTCTGTTGAAGCAAATGCCATATATGCCTGAAATCAGATTCGGTCTCCCCTACTGTTGGCGTTCCTCTCAGGTGACAGATATAATCGCAGAGCAAACATGAAATAACCTAGCAGCTAGATATTTGGTTCCCTAGAAAAAAAAATATTGCACTGAAGTTTTATTCACCACAGTACTTACTCCCTTCCCTTTCTTTCAGTTTAAATATCAGGCCGGGCTACCATCTGACAGAGGTTAGATGGAGCATGATATTCTCCTTCAACTCTCCATAGCTTAGAGAAAAGAAAAACCACAAGGTATGGATGCCGCAAGTCTCCTCTGTAAGGGGGACTTCCCATTTTTTAGTTTAACTTCAAAGTTACTGTTCCAGGGGACACTGCCACATGAAAAACTTATTATTCAGTCAATAACAATGTAGTAAAGTTTGAGCAATACCATGTCACCCTTCCACACAATCATTATAATTTGTGGGGTGGGAAGGGAAACAAGTGCTTATCTTCAGTTTCTGATAGACAGGCAGGGCAAGTCAAGATCATATGCGTGCAAAATACGGGTGTTGTGAAAATTAATAAGAATGATTTAACGTCATTCTGAACTGCAAAGTCCTATATTGGTGCCAAGCTTTATTGTATGTAACTCTTGGTAACTTTAAAAGCGCGGAGCCGGGGGGTGATTTGTACCCTCCAAAGACAATGAAAACCAACTCATTTCTTCCAGTCTTTGCTGCTTCCATATAGAACCACCACAACTTCATATACTGTCAGCAGGAACTGCAGATGCCCGCGACCTCTGAAAATTAGACTTCGAGTGTCTCCAGGTGCCTAAAGCCCAAGTACTTCATCTGCAGTCAACAGGGGCTTCAGGTGCCACCCCTTCTGAAGATCAGGCCCAGAGAGTCTCCAGGGGCCTAAAGGCCATATGTTGCTTCACTGCAGAGGGGAGCCAACATCTCGAGAAACGAGTCACTCTCTCTGATTGCCTTGTGTCTCTGCACATGGAATCTCTGGATTTGCTAACTATAATATGAAACATTTCATATTTTTACTACACATTCCTGAAACATTTAAGTGACCTTGTGCAGGATTTATTGTTTAAATAAGGCAGTCAATTACATCAGTGTGGTGTGATGGATTGAACATAGGCCAGGAGCCAGGAACCCTTGAATCATAATACTGTCTCTGTCCAGTGACTTCCTGTGTGTCACTTAAACAATTAACCTGCCTTTTAGTTTCCCTCTTGCAAACGGCAGGTGCTTGTGTCTTACTTCACAGGGGACATTCTGAGGATGTTAAAAAGCTATTGCAGTATCTTATGTTATCAACTCTCTTTACCTTACCAGTAACATTGGATTTCAGGGAAGTTCTTTCAGTTCTAATAATCTATTTTCTTGTTACTATATTTTGTTTACATTTGGCATTTCCTCTCATCTGGGACAAGAGCAATCAATGCAGAGTTTCATTTGTTGATTGATGGTTTCACATACAAGTTCTTAGTGTTGGCTGTGACGGCTGGGTTTCCAGCACTGCAGGGGAATGTTTACTTGTTGTTTTTAATGGGGGGGGGGGAAACTATTTATATTGAATTGTTTTTAAAAGTGGAAATATCACTGTAGTGGGTAGGTTTGCTAAAAGGTTTATTTAGACCCCATTTAAAGGTGACAGTGTGTGTCAGTGCTTTGAAATCCTAGAAGGCCAAAGAAGTGCTGCTGGTATTGTCACCATTAATGACGAGGGGTCCACAGCTCACAGGGTTATTACTCAGCTGCAGTAAGTGACCCTTGGGCTCCAGCTGCCCCCTGGCTGCCCCGCAGCCTCCCACTGTGCCAGGGCCATGGTGTCCTCCCCGCCCCCCCACGTAGAAACACTGGCCCTGTCCTCAGTTCCCGTATTTTGGAGTTGCAGCCAATCAGAAGGCAGCTTCCATTCCCAAACACGGAACTACAGCTTGTTAAGCGTTATGCCATTCGCCAGGCTCCCCCCAGCTCTTTCTCGTGCCCTCAAATAACCCTCCACAACAGGCACCTCGCTCGCAGCCTCCCGCACACACGCGCCGGGGGCAGTAACTCCCCCCACACCCCCAGTGACCGGCGAGGCGGCCGCCCCCCGCCCCACCCCGGGGCTCAGCGCTCACCCCACGGTGGGGAGCGGCAGCCGGGCGGGGGAACTTACGGGGAAGTTGGAGCGAAACTTCACTCACCAGATCCTCGAAGCTCCTCCGGTGCTCCTTGCCCTGCCAGTCCAGGCGGCGGGGGATCAGCTGCGGCAGGGGAGGGGGCAGTCAGCGCAGGCACGGCATCTCCCGCACCCTCCCCCCGCAACCCCCTTCCCAGCCAGCCCTGCCCCGCGCCCCGGCTGCTCCACGGCCCGGCCCCAGGCGGGGGGCGCGCGGGGGCCGGGAGGGGGCTGATCCTTACCCCGCTCCTAGGCCCTGCCCACCCCCGCACGGGTAGCACCTGGAGAGGCGCCCGCCGCAGGCCACCCCCCGACCGCTCCCCGCTGCTGCCCGAAGGGTCTCCAAGAGCCGCAGGGGGCCCCACTGCGGGACCGGGCGACTCCCACCTGCCCGCCCGCCCCAGCCCGTAGCCCCTACCTGGTGCGCCTCCAGCTCCTCCACCAGCACCTGGGGAGAGACACAAAGGACGTGAGTCCGGCACCCACCAAGCGAGCGGCGGCTCCGCCGCCCCATCCGCCCAACCCCGTCCCCCCGCTGGCCCCGGCGGCGGGGCCGGGCCGGCCGGAGCCCCGCGCTGGCCGCTCACCTGGGCGGATTTCCTGCAGGGTCCGGACTGCAGGAACCGGGCGATCAGGTAGTAGAGCTCTGCGGAGAAGAAGGGGACGCGGTTACAAGGGGGACACCCGTCAGGGAGCGCCGCCCGCCTCCCCCCGCAGCGATACCCACCGGCTTCCAGCTGGGTCGGGGCGGCCGCTGTCGCCATCCTCCTCCAGAGGCCCGAGGGGGGGACAGGGGCGGATCGTACCCGGGGGGAGCCGCTCCTACTGCGGCCGATCCCCCATGGAGCTGCTCCGGTGCGTGTCCGCCGCGCTCGTCGCTGTCTCGCTCGCTCTCGGGTTCATTGCATCTCGTTTCGCCCCATAGATATCCCGGCCCGAGGCAGCCGCCGAGCAGGGTGTAGCGCTACCGCCCGCCGCTAGGGGGCGGTCGTCCAGGCAGGGGAAACCCCAAGCGGAAGGAAGGACGGACGGACTCGGGGGACGTGCTGAGACAGCGGGACGACGCTCTGATACGAGTCTTCCGGAAACTCGGTGATGCCGCGGCCCTGTGCGGCTTCCGGGTCTGCGTCCTGCGCGCTGTGACTTGGTCCCTCCCCCCGCGGGGGGCGATGCTGAGGCCCGCCATTGTAACCCCTGGCACACAGCGCCCCCTGCCCGCCGGCTGCCCTGTGGCCGGCTGATGTACTGCCCGGACGGCCGTCCTCGCGCTGGGCCTCCTCGACCGCGCCCAGCCAGGAGATCGGGCTGAGCCGCCCCAGCGCAGCCTGACCGAGCTGCCAGTGAAACCCGGTTCGGAATCCTGGGGCCGGCTGCACCCAGGGGAGGCGGATGCCTTCAAACATGGCAGGCCTTTAAGGTCAGAGGCGGTGCCTGCCCAGCGGGGGCTCTAAGCAGGATCACTCCCCCCTCCTAAACATAGGCTTTAAGGCGAGAAGGAACCATCCTGTTCATCTATCTGCAGCACGCCCATAACCTCTGGCTGATGATCCACCATTTATTCTAGTGCAATCCAGCCAGTGACCTAATTGTATTCTTTCCCGGGCCAGACAATCCATCAACTCAGCACTTATGTACACACGTTAAAAAGCCCACATTAACTAAGATGAATGGTATTTTGAGGAGTAGTACTAAATGGGGGAGTGGGGGCTGAGCTGCCTGGGTCCGAAGCAATTGTTTAGTCTGCTTATGCCTAATGTCATGACTGCTTAAATTAAAGGAGGCTTATCTCTAAGCATTTTACAAAGTATGTATAATATTTTAAGCACCTCTGGTATAAGAGGCAGGTATTTCAAGCGCTGGGGTACAGATGAAGTGTGATTACAGAAGTACATTACAATCCTGCTGCCAACACAAGGAAGTAGTTAAGAAAGAGTGAGGCCAAGAACAGACCTTACTCAGCCCTTAACATATAAGACTGAAATTCATGAGATTCAATTATTGTTCTACTTTACTATTATGTGAGTTAGAGGTGGAAAAAAGTATTAGGTCATCTAGTCTAGGCAACCCGAAAAGAGGTAAAGCTTAGCTGCAATGGTAACAGCAGTCCAAAGTAATAGGGATTACTTTTACGGATGCGATGCCTGTTTCTGTATGTAGTGTTGTAGGTGGGTCGGTCCCAAGATATTAAAGAGACAAGGTGGGTGAGGTAATATCATTTATTGGACCAACTTCTGTTGGCAAGAGATACAAGTTTTTGAGCTTACACGCTTGTCTCTCTCACCAACAGAAGTTGGTCCAATAAAAGATATTACCTTACCCACCTTGTCATGCTTATTTTTGTTGTTTGACTGGTTACCAAATAGTTGCTACTGATAAGCAGGGCTTTGAAGACAATGTCTGATCATTTGATAGCATGAATACAGCAGCCATTTGGAAATAAGTATTAATTTTAAAAAATAATGTGCATTGTTCATGATTCAAAGTTTTCTTAAACTAAGATACACAACAATATGCATGTTAGTGTTTTCTAATGACATATAAAGAACTTAAATAGACCTATAAATAATACCAGTATATGTTTGTAGTGATTTTCTCTCTGCTATAACTATTAAATAAAGGTATTCAAATAGCTCAGTGGTTTGAGCATTAGCCTACTAAACCCAGGGTTGTGAGCTCAATCCTTGAGCGGGCCATTTAGGGATCTGGGGCAAAAATCTGTCTGGGGAGTGGTCCTGCTTTGAGCAGGGGGTTGGACGAGATGGCTTCCTGAGGTCCCTTCTAACCCCAGTATTCTATGATTCTCCATAAAATGTTCAAATTTGGGAGCCTATAGATAGGTACCTAAATAAATGATCTGATCGTCAGAAGTGCTGTGCACTCATTCCTCCCGTTGGAGTAAGTAGGACCTGGACACTGCAAGTGTTCAGCTGTTTTGAAGTTCAGACCAGCCTCAGTCCTGCAGTTGGATCAATGTGGGCCAACCCCTGAAGTCAGTGAGATTCCATGTCCGCCTACCCTGTTCCAGGATCAGGGCCACAGGTAGGCTACCTTTAGTCACTCAAGTAAAAATAATTTGCCCTCAGTGTTGAAGAAAACAGACATTATTGTTAAACTGCATTTTTTTTTAAAGGCTTGCAAACGTCAGAGGAAGAAGGGTGCAGTAGCAACCAACTTAAAGATCCTCAAGGACAGCAGATAATTTCTCATAGGAAACATGGCTTGGCAAAGCTTCAGAAAATGACTTCGCCATACCAAAAGATGTCAAAACCTGATAGCTTGATATTTTTATGGGGTTGCCAAAATGTATCGTTCTGTGAGATTAAATGACAGCTATTCACTACAGATCCTGTGTATTTTTGTGGGAACATCTCCTTAGTCCTACCTTCTCTTTACTTGTTTCTTGATGAGTAAGTCAATAACCCTTTACTTCTTTATTAATAATTCTTTATTTTGAAGTTGTATTTTGACATATTTGGCATTCTGTAGCAGGATTTGTTTTAACAATGCTTTGAATGGCTGCTTTGGCATTAGAGAAGTTGCCATCCAAGCTGAAAAAATATAACAGTGCATGGATCTAGTACAAAAGTAGCTGAATCCCAGTGTTCTGTTTCAGCATGGCTGAAACATGAGAAACAATTTAATTGTTTCTGCTTTCATTAGATTTATGCATAGTTTAAAAACTTTTGTGAAGTACAGTTTCAAAGCCCTCAGTGCTGTTATTACAGAGATGCAGTCTGGCCTACATTAATTTTTTCCTGTTAGGTTTTCAGATGACTTCAGTATTATCTGCCCTAGTTTCAGCAATAGTCCATTGGGAAGGAATTAGACTTATGGCATTTGGTTGCTCTGTACAGTTCACACGCCAAGCTGGTTTGTTTTCTATGAGACATTTTAACATAGTAATTCCATGTTGTTACAGCATCTTGAATTAACTGGTTGATGGGTAGGCATAGTCTTTTTTGTATACGTGGTAGTATAGAAAATACTAATGCTGGGGGTTTAAAATAGCCAAGAAGCTTCCAGCCCAGTAGCTCTTGATAGCAGATATGAAATAGTGGCTGGATAAAGCATCATTACTGACAGAGATGCAAGCTGTGCACAAACAGGCCAAACTGTAAATATCAGCTTTTGGTGTTTGTTTCCAACATTATCTCCTCTCTGTAACTTTTTTTTCCCAATATTTCCCCAAAAACTCTTGAAAGTCACCATACCTGCACTTGTGAGAGAGAGAGAGAGAGAGAGTGCAAAACTGCAATTCTGTTAAATTAGTTATCAACGTAGGAGACAGGAAAACTAATGAAGAACCATGTTGTGTTATTCTGGAGCTATGCGTCAATGATGAAGAACATAGGTAATATTTCTCTCGCCCCCAGCATTAATAGTTATAGGCATATTCTTTCACAGATGTCAGAAATTTGATTGAACAAAAACTCAGATGAGATTTTATAATATGGTTTGAGAATACTCTGCAGTATAACAAATCCCTTGTCTTCCAAAGTTGAATATAGATCCATATCATGTGCAAATATCTCACCAAGAGCATTGTGTAGCACCATGTCCTTTCATGGCCCAGGCCTTCTTCTGAGTGTTAACAGTCACCCAGCATATTTCATTTTGAAAATGACAGGTTTCCCTGGCAACCATTTGATTGATGTGGCAGTCTTAATATATCTCTGCATGCCTGACCTGCACTTACTTCACCATGGCAATTGTAGCATACCCTGAAACTGCACCACCGCAACAGAGAGTGGCTTTGCCATTCTATATTTAACTTTGGCAGAATTATTTTCATAGGGTCTGTTCTAAAGCCCACTGAATCTTTCCATTAACTTCAGTGGGCTTTAGACTGAAAGCCTAATACAGGTTGAAAAAATGCCCACGCTAGGCACACCTTTCTATTGCTCATATGCTTCCCACACATTCAAAATGGAGGTCTCTTGCCAAATGCTGCATGATTTCACAGGATTCCTAGTCACTGTACTCACAAACCTGCCACATGACAGCTCTATATAGTATTCCCTAATGTTCAGATTTAATAATACATCAGCAAGAAAGCATCACCTTAATAATCACATGACTGTTTGTTAATTCATGTTCACAGCGTACAGATATTTGCAGCATGGCACTATGTGTACAAATCAAATACAAATCGATCTTTAGTCACATCCCTACCGGCAGCTGCATAGCTCCGCCCTGGCCAGCCTCCAATCCAAGAGATTATTGTTGCGGTTACTAGTGCTGAGCAACCTTCTTTCATGTGGCAGGTTCTAAGCTACTACATCTTCACATTACTCCCATTCTGCCAGCCACCTTTTAGTACCTCTCAGGGTTCTTATGAGGCCCTTGACTGTGAACAGTGCTGCTTTGCACGTGCCCATGGATCTCATACTAAGTGGTCTTTGCTTTCTGGTGAGTGATGCCTGCTTGCAAGTTTGTCCCTAGTTCCACTGGAGCACTGTTTCCTCACCACCACCACCCCCATCTCCCCAGGCATACTAAAACCATTATTCCACTAATGGTTCCTACCTGCAGCTCCATGACCCACTTCTTCCTGGCTCCTCCTCATCCAAGAAACAGCACTTTTTGGAGTACCAGAGAGTCTCTTAGCCACAGCAAGGTGCTATGCCAGTGTCCACTTATGCAAATTGCTCCACATCAGAATTTTATTATACAAATGGACTAAGGGGGGAAGCAGTATGGAAGGATAAAGAAGAACATGAACATTAATTAGCATGATAATTTTTGCTACTAAGCAAGAGAGAGCAAAATTGTCAAAGGGGAGGGGGAGATTGAAAGAAGTTCGCTGACGTTTACCTTTCCCGGTTTTCATTACATTCTCCTTTATTTTATTTTTCTTTACAGCTTTTCAGTTGTAAAGTAGGTGTTTGGGGTACCACATATGAAAGGAGGAGAGATGGAATGTTGGAATCAGCTGATTCTTTAGCAACTGGAAAGAGATGGGGAAAATTGAAGCAGTGCAGTGATATCTGCAGGATCATTTTGATAAGGGGAGAAAAAGGTCATAGAAAGCCATGTAGCACCATGTGACCAAGTCTAACAACTACACCCTCCCCCCCAGTTTTTTGTGATAATGGGGAGCCTCAACAGTTGTTTGATCCCAGGATTAAATAATATGGAAATCAAATGGAAGGAGTATGGGGAAAACTTTATTTGCCAGGTTTGTTAATGTTTTTAAATAGCAAGGAGAGGAAGACAGCCCTGGATTTATACATCTTTCTGTGCCTTAGCTGTAAAGGCTGACTCAAAGAGGTCTACCCAGCATCCTTGCCGCTCCTTTATGATTACAGATTGCCAGTGTGCTGTATTTAAAGGATATCTCCCATTCATACACAATTGCTTCTCTCTGGTCATCTCCTTTTAAATACAAGTTCACATCTCCACAAACCCTACAACAGATTAAAGCCAACTTCCTTATACCAATGTAAAATAGTTAAGTCACTGCTAACATACCTAGTTAATCTCTGTACTCGAGGGTCTCGGTCATTATCCCTCTAAGATGATAATAAGAGAGATTGGATCCTTTACCAGACACACTTCATGGTTTATAGCAGGGGTAGGCAACCTATGGCACGCGTGCCAAAGGCGGCACGCGTGCCGATTTTCAGTGGCACTCACACTGCCTGGGTCCTAGCCACCGGTCCGGGGGGCTCTGCATTTTAATTTAATTTTAAATGAAGCTTAAATGTTTTAAAAACCTTATTTAGTTTACATACAACAATAGTTTAGTTATATATTATAGACTTATAGAAAGAGACCTTCTAAAAACATTCAAAGTATTACTGGCACGCGAAACCTTACTTAGAATGACTAAATGAAGACTCGGCACACCACTTCTGAAAGGTTGCCGACCCCTGGTTTATAGTAATCTCCCAGGTAAACACAATGTAGGAATGGTAGGTAATGAACCTTTACACATGAACTGAAAGTATATTACTATGAAAGAGGAGAGCTGGTTGATATTGATGTAGGTCTCAAGTTGATTTATGATGTTTCCATGTGTTATATGTTTGTGCATTGTCTCATCTAGCTACATGTTAATGAGTTCCCTTTGCTTTTGCTCACTTCATCTTTGATCTCCCTCTGTCACGGATGTAATTAAACATCCTTCCCCAACATACCTTGTCTCCATATATTAGTGGTATGTCAAATAAAAAATATTTGGGGTGAAAAAAAGGAAAACTCCCTCATAGTTCTCTCATTACACCATTTACTGTGTAAACTCAACGGGCCCATCTTCAAAATACAAGTGCCTTGTCATCATACTTAATACAGCTTGACCAGTCAAAGCCTTTGTCTAAGGCAGTGGCTCTCAAACTTTTTTACTGGTGACCCCTTCCACCCAGCAAGCCTCTGAGTGTGACCCCCCCTTATAAATTAAAAACACTTTTTATATATTTAACACCATTATAAATGCTGGAGGCAAAGCGGGGTTTGGGGTGGAGGCTGACAACTCACGACCCCCCATGTAATAACCTGAGGGGTCCCGACCCCCAGTTTGAGAACCCCTGCTCTAAGGCTTTCTCTACACTACCACTTTTGTTAGTAAAACTTTTATTGGTCACGGTTGTGAAAAAAACACCCTCCTGACCCAACATAAGTGTCACTGGCAAAAGTGCTGGTGGGGACAGTGCTATGTCTCCTGCTGACATAGCTAACGCCACTTGTTGTGAGTGGTTTAATTATGCCAGCAGGAGAGCTCTCTCCTGCCGGCAAAGAGCGGCTCCACGGGAGACCTCACAGCAGTGCAGCTGTAGCGGTACAGCTGTGCTGCTGGAAGTTCTGTCGTGTAGACATAGCCTAAGAAACCCTAGCCAGCAACACACAAACACTTCCTTTCCCCACCCATACTCCCATTTGATAATATCAGGAACTTCTCTCACATTCACATTTATTAGCAAGAGGAACAAACATCAGTTTTTAGAGGCAGGCCATTCTGCTCCAGCCACCAGCCTTGTTCTGCTGCACCAGGGTTGTTTGTGTTCTTGTCTATCAGGGTTCCTCTCACGCTCCGTCTATTAGTAGCCTTTTATGTAGCCTGTTGAATACTAACACCAGCTCTACACTACAGACTTGTGCCAGCATAGCTATTTGGGTCAGAGGTGTAATGAGATATGATTTGTGACCAACATAGCTGTGTTGGCAAAAGTGCCTAGTGTAGATACAGTTATATCAGCAAGTGCACTTTTTTCAGTACCACTTATTTTGCTCAGGGGGGTCATGCCACAAAAGTGAAGTTTAGCCAGTCCACACTAGGAGTGTGTTGCCAGTATAGTAAATCAATATAGCTATATTGGTAAAGTGCTCCTAGTGTAGATCTGGCCTCTTAAAACCAGAACGCTAAAGCTATAACAAGATCCAATGGCTGTGAGTTGAAGCTAAACAAATCCAGACTGGAAATAAGGTGTACGTTTTTAACTGTGAGAGTAATTAACCATTGGTATAATTTACCAAGGTTTATGATGGATTCTCTGTCGCCGACAATATTTAAATCAAGATTGAATTTTTTAAAAGATATGCGGTAGTGCAAAAGGAAATACGTTGGGGAAGTTCTCTGACCTGTATTATACAGTAGGTCAGACTAGATGATCAGAATGGTCCCTTCTGGCCTCGGAATCTATGAATGTAATGAAATACAGACCATTTAAAAGTCACATTTCAAAGGGGTCCAGCTTTCCGAGGTCCTTGACAAAAACACTTGAAAAGCAGAAGAGAAAGGGAGTGACCCACCTATGCCAAAACATGGCCAAGGTGAAGCAATCTGCCATAGTAAAAAGATAAAGTGTGTGAGGAGACCACTGGAAGGGAAGGGAATGTGAACTGAAATAAAATGAGAGACAGCAAAAATGGCAACCAACAGGAAGAGAGAGAAAGAGCGTACCCATCTCTGTGTTCCATCAGGATCCCATGTATTGTGTGGCCTATCTGAGCAGTGGTCAGGAAAATACCACAGCAGGTACACCCTGCAACCAATAGCAATCATTCTTTTACAGCATCCTAGAACCTTCTACTCTTTTTGCAGCATCCTGCTAAGATAGAGGTGTAGTAGCATTCTTTTATAAAAGGAAAGTTTAGCCCTTCTGGTTGTAATACACTTGGCAGTAAGAATCATTGCAGTCAAAGACAGATGGGTCAGTGCTCCTCTTGGGAAAGTTGTGCTTATAACTGATCATCAGTGATGGTGTGGAAAGCAGTACTTGATAAGTAATACATGCTTTAGACTGCAGTCTTTTGTATTCACACACAACTTACACATGGAAGTTGTATGTGGAAACTTACAGTCCTGTTATATATAAGCAATGTTCTACTTGTAGCTGCTGGGGATGGTGGAAAAAAGGAAGGACGCTAGAGCCAGAAGAGAGATTGGAAGTCTGGCTGGCTGAAGGATAGGGTTGATGCTGGACAGCAGGTGGTAGTGTGAATGGCAGAGGATCGTGTGGTCTGAAATGGCATGCTGATGGGGGAGAAGAGGGAATGGCTGTGTAGCTGGAATAGAGGCATTGATGTGTATGTGTTGCTGTGTGAGACAGCTTCTGCTCATATCTGGTCCTGAACTATAAGTATCTCCATCTAAACCAGTGGTGGGCAACCTGCGACCCATGAGGGTAATCCACTGGTAGGTCGCGAGAGTGTTTGTTTACATTGACAATCCACAGGCATAGCTGCCCGCAGCTCCCAGTGGCCGTGGTTCGCCATTCCTGGCCAATGGGAGCTGCAGGAAGCGGTGGCCAGCCCGCACCACTTCCCGCAACTCCCATGGCCGGGAACGGCGAACCGCAGCCACTGGGAGCTGCGGGCAGACGTACCTGCAGATGGTCAATGTAAACAAACTGTCTCGCGGCCCACCAGCGGATTACCCTTATGGGTCACAGGTTGCCCACCACTGATCTAAACCCTCGTGGAATTTATGTTCCACTTAATGCTGTTAATTCTGCACCATCCCCATTGAAGTTTGCAGCTGATGGGTGGGTTTAGCTGGTGGTACTTCCCCTTTCTCCTGAAACCAAGCCCGCTTCCCCATACCAGCTCACAGAACGGCATATGCTGTGTGGAGCCCAAGTACTTGCCTCTGTCCTCCTCCCCACCCAGCAGCCTGTCAGCAGAAGCATTTGTGCATGGAGAAAGCACTTTCCACATGGTCATGTGATACAGAGGAAACAGTTGCATGAAATTTTTCTTAAAGATAACAGTGATTTGGGAGCCTAATTACCACTGATTTTCAATAGGATTTTGGCTCCTAAGTCACTTAAGTGCTTTTGAAAGTTTTACTTTTAATGAAGAATGAAGATTAAATTCCATAAAGAAGGAACAAAACGATGGAAAGCTCAATCGGTAGAAAGAGTCTAAGGTAGAAATCATTAGAGACAGCACGCAGTACATTACACTCTATGCATGGCTTGGCTATACACATCCAGAGTAGCTTCACAGACTTCAGCAGAGTTAGACTGGATTTACAAAGGACTAAATGAGGGCAGCAGAATTTGTCCATTTGTTTTCAATTAAATAACCTCATGTGGGGTTGGAAGGTGCGGAAGGTCCTAGAACACTGAAGCATAGTTCCTCAGGAGGGTTCATGTCTCTCATACAGTCCAGTCCAACACTATCAATTAAATTTTCCAACATTATCAATTAAATGTATTTATGGAACACTTTACTCATAATGGACCACATTCTGTCCTCAATTATACCTGTTCAACCCTATTTGTAACATAGAGGCCTATAGCTCTGATCCCAGCAGGATGGTCTGTCTAAAATATGGTAGAATTCCACTGTAGTATCTAGGACCAACTTTTCAAGTCTAATTGACACCACCATATATTTCAAATGATTGTCTTTGCTCAAAACATGCCGGCCAGATCAGGACTGAAGTTCACTGATAGTTTTATGAGGGGGAGTTGGCACAGCATTAAAGCCGAGCCATTTTTCAGTGGCCAAAACAAATTTGTTTGGGTTGAACAAAAAGTTTCGAACATCATTTCAAAAAGACATTTTTTGAAACAAAATGTAGATTAAAAAAATGTTGACATTTCTAAAAAAAAAAGTCATCTTTTTTTTTTTCAACCAAAACTATTCACCGAATTCAACCTGAATTCACAAATAGTTTCGGTTCCTTGAAAAAATGCATTTTTTGGCAAATTTACTATTAGCCAAAATAAATTTGCCCAGCTATGCATGGCACCAACATGCACTGTACTTGTGTCTAGTCAGTAACATCACTTCCTTGCCTTAATATGCTCTAAAAATAACATTCTTCCAGAAAATAGTGTTTTTGAAAGATAGAAGAATGTTTTGTCATGTGACTGAAGGTCTAGGGCTATGTCCTGTCCAGGTTAGCTCTGAGAGGAGAAATGAATCAAAACAAATCCTGTTGTCTCGAGTAGAATTGAACAGGCATGCTAGGGAGAAGATTTGCCTCCATCCTTAAATATATACAAATGGGCATATGTCTGGATCTGGATTTGCCTTGACTCTTATATATACAAATAGGTGTATGTGTCCATGTGAAGTTTAAAGGCTACAGAATTTATACAAAATAAGCATTTTTTAATGCTTTTATACATTCACCATCCTCCTTTGTACATGTCTACCTTGCATATCACATACCTAGCAAATATAATCAAATGAGTAGGGGAAATTCCTACACAAGCATACTTACTTTTTAAAAGTGAAAAACTGGTTTTATTTAATTGATGTGAATATCAAATTTACATATGGTTTAAGTTGTAGCAAATTAAAAGCTCTTATGTTTACAGGTTATTTTTCTGAACATATGATGAACTTAAGTGGAACTTAAGAATTTGTCCTTTGTACTATACAATGGTGGTGACCAACGCCTGGATATAAAAAATTACAGGGCTTCCTTAAAGTGTACGTCAAACATCACAACCTCATATGAATTTTTAGCAGCATATTTAATGTATTGCAATTGATAAATACTCAAAATGTTGTGTCTGAATTTCAGGGGAAAACAAATATAGATACGTTATGTAGACCAATATGATGTCACATACTAAAAAAAATTCTCAAAACTTACATTGTTTTATAACATGCTGTCTTGGTGGCTATTAAGTAAATAGTTGTGATATTCTAGAGAATCTTAGTTTGCATTTTTGCTATTTGTTTCAATTTGATACCATTTCATTTTACTCCTGTGCCATACAAATGTTCCTCTAGATGGTGCTCCATAATCAAAAATTGCATTTAATACTATCCCATTCTAAAGACTCCCGAGAAATAGTCTTAGTCAAGAAGACAGTCTCCTTTGTCTCTAAATTCTGTATTATAATAATTCCATCTGTACTGCAATTTACTGACTTCTGATTCAGTAAAATAGAAATACATTATTTATTGCTCTTGCAAATCTTAAAACCTATGCACTATAACACAAAATGCCATCTGTGTGGAATAATATCATCTGATCCGCTGTGGACTGATCCATATCTCATATCTGTTATGGCAGCCATTAAGTGGTGTGAGCTGTTCAGTGTCCTGTTGAGCTGCTAGATGGTATGTATGTCATTGATTTAATTGTGATAATTTTTATTTACAAAGGTCACACATAATATAATTCTCTCTCTAAATATGTAATACACACCCATGTAGGTGCAAGTGTTTACATTGGATGTAGTGTATAAGAAAACAAGTAATTCTAACAACAATGGTAATGTGTGTCCATATATGTACACACAGATATAGAAATATATATTAGACACCAAGATAAATAATTTTACCATTTAATTAATATATGTATCACAACCTTGGTGAGACAAAATGTATACAGGAAAACTCACAAGTTATTCAGCTCTTTTCAAACTAGGAAAAAGCAGAATAGGTCCTAACTGACTGTCTAATTTTCATTATTTTTGGTATTAGAATTCTCCTTTTACACATCTATGTTTAAGGGCCTGATCCATCGTCAGGAGTCTTTCCATTGACTTCAGTGAGTTTTGGATTGGGCCCTGAATGTTCACGCA
The DNA here is from genome assembly GCF_028017835.1 of Emys orbicularis. Lineage (NCBI taxonomy): Eukaryota > Metazoa > Chordata > Testudines > Emydidae > Emys > Emys orbicularis. The sequence goes on from NC_088691.1 coordinate 27,886,271, forward strand.
TCCTCTAGTTCATGGTTTCTCAACCTTTTTCTTGCTGAGGCCCCCCTCAACATGCTATAAAAATGCCAGGGCCCAGTGGGGGCGGGAGGGGGAACTCAGGGCTCCGGGCCAGGGGGGAGACCCTTGGCATAGGCATAGTTTTACTTCTATTTGGCGGTGGGGGACAAGCGCTGGCAGGGCTCGACCCAGCTCCAGACAGCAGGGTCCAGGGAGGGAGCACCACCTCCACCCCCTGACTCACTCAGGAGGCCACCGAGCCTGTCTGGGCTGTGGGGGGGGAAGCAGCTAAAAAATATAACTCGAAGACGGGACTCAGTTCAAAAAGTTTGAAAACTGATCAGGGTGCAGGGAGAATGGTAGCTAGGGGCTGTGTGCAGGTAGGGGCATAGCTCAGGGTGCAGGGAGAGGGGTAGCTAGGGACTATGTGCAGGCAGGGGGGTAGCTCAGGGTGCAGGGAGAGGGGTAGCTAGGGGCTGTGTGCAGGCAGGGGGTAGCTCAGGGTGCAGGGAGAGGGGTAGCTAGGGGCTGTGTGCAGGCAGGGGTAGCTCAGGGTGCAGGGAGAGGGGTAGCTAGGGACTATGTGAAGGCAGGGGGGTAGCTCAGGGTGCAGGGAGAGGGGTAGCTAGGGGCTGTGTGTGGCGGGGGGTAGCTCAGGATGCAGGGAGAGGGGTAGCTAGGGGCTGTGTGAAGGCAGGGGGATAGCTCAGGGTGCAGGGAGGGTGTAGCTAGGGGCTGTGTGAAGGCAAGGGGTAGCTCAGGGTGCAGGGAGAGGGGTAGCTAGGGGCTGTGTGCAGGCAGGGGGGTAGCTCAGGGTGCAGGGAGAGGGGTAGCTAGGGACTGTGTGCAGGCAGGGGGTAGCTCGGGGTGCAGGAAGAGAGGTAACTAGTGGCTGTGTGTGGGCAGGGGGGTAGCTCAAGGTTCAGGAAGAGGGGTAGCTAGGGGCTGTGTGAAGGCAAGGGGGTAGCTCAGGGTGCAGGGAGAGGGGTGGCTAGGGGCCATGTGCGGGCAGGGGGTAGCTCAGGGTGCAGGGAGAGGGGTAGCTAGGGGCTGTGTGAAGGCAGGGGGTAGCTCAGAATGCAGGGAGAGTGGTAGCTTGGGGCTGTGTGCAAGCAGGGGGTAGCTCAGGGTGCAGGGAGAGAGGTAACTAGCGGCTGTGTGCGGGCAGGGGGGTAGCTCAAGGTTCAGGGAGAGGGGTAGCTAGGGGCTGTGTGAAGGCAAGGGGGTAGCGCAGGGTGCAGGGAGAGGGGTAGCTAGGGGCTGTGTGCAGGCAGGGGGTAGCTCAGGATGTAGGGAGAGTGGTAGCTAGGGGCTGTGTGCAGGCACGGGGTAGCTCAGGATGCAGGGAGGGGGTAGCTCAGGGTGCAGGAAGAGAGGTAACTAGCGGCTGTGTGCGGGCAGGGGGGTAGCTCAAGGTTCAGGGAGAGGGGTAGCTAGGGGCTGTGTGAAGGCAAGGGGGTAGCGCAGGGTGCAGGGAGAGGGTAGCTAGGGGCTGTGTGCAGGCAGGGGGTAGCTCAGGGTGCAGGGAGAGAGGTAACTAGGGGCTGTGTGCGGGTGGGGGGTAGCTCAAGGTGCAGGGAGAGGGGTAGTTAGGGGCTGTGTGAAGGCAAGGGGATAGCTCAGGGTGCAGGGAGAGTGGTAGCTAGGGGCTGTGTGCAGGCAGGGGGTAGCTCAGGGTGCAGGGAGAGAAGTAACTAGGGGCTGTGTGCGGGTGGGGGGTAGCTCAAGGTGCAGGGAGAGGGGTAGCTAGGGGCTGTGTGAAGGCAAGGGGGTAGCTCAGGGTGCAGGGAGAGGGGTAGCTAGGGGCTTTGTGCAGGCAGGGGGTAGCTCAGAGTGCAGGGAGAGAGGTAGCTAGGGGTTGTGTGCGGGCAGGGGGATAGCTCGGGGTGCAGGAAGAGAGGTAACTAGGGGCTGTGTGTGGGCAGGGGGGTAGCTCAGGATGCAGGGAGAGGGGTACTATGGACTGTGTGCAGGCAGTGGGTAGCTCAGGGTGCAGGGAGAGGGGTAGCTAGTGGCTGTGTGCAGGCAGGGGGTAGCTCAGGATGCAGGGAGAGTGGTAGCTAGGGGCTGTGTGCAGGCAGGAGGTAGCTCAGGGTGCAGGGAGAGAGGTAACTAGGGGCAGTGTGCGGGCAGGGGGATAGCTCAGGGTGCAGGGAGAGGGGTATCTAGGGGCTGTGTGCAGGCAGGGGGACAGTCACGATTTTTGGGTCTTTTTTTTATATAGGCTCCTATTACCCCCCACCCCGTCCCGATTTTTCACACTTGCCGTCTGGTCACCCTACCAGGGGCCTTCATGATTGACTGTCTAAAATGGTGTTATAATGGGTACCTAAAAATGTGTTACCTTCATTTACTGAAATAAAATGATGCACCTGCCATACCCTCTCCTTTTTCCCATTCACTTGTTAGCTTATTGAAAGAGCCTTTAATAAGCATTACTTTTAAATGTTCTCCTCCTCTACCTTCATGCTGGGTCTCCTACAGTCTGGCTCCTGCCTGCTGCACACCCTAACCTGCTCTCACCAAGGTTTCTGACACCCTCCTCTTAGCCAAATCTCAGTGTCTCTTCTTCAGCCTCATTCTCCTGGATGTCTCTGCTGCTTTTAACACTGTCAATCACTTCCTCTCCCTCATGGCATTGTCCTCTCCAGGTTCTCCTTCTACCCCTCTGTCGATTTCTTCAAAATCTCCTTGGAGGGTCCTTTCCCAACCATTTTTGTGAGGGTTCCACATTGGGTGACCAGACAGCAAATGGGAAAAATCGGGACGGGGTGGGGGGTAATAGGAGCCTATATAAGAAAAAGACTCAAAAATCAGGACTGTCCCTATAAAATCGGGACATCTGGTCACCCTAGTTCCACAGGGCTCTGTTCTTGGGGCCTTTTTCTTTTCTCCTTCTGCAATCTCTCTTCGGATGATTTCATCTGCTCACTGTAGCCCATAAGGCCAATCAACTAGTTGCTATACTGTATAATGTATTTTCTTCATTGGTTTGGTTGATTATATCATTATTTTCTTGGGTTTTGTTTATGCTGAATTTCAGTATATGTTACTCATAAGAGTTGGCTGTAACGCAAGGAACCTACAGGGCTGTATCCTGTATGATTAGCTAGAGTAAGTTAGCATAAGTGTTTGTAACCTTTGGCATAGATAAATGGCTTTCCGGTTACCCCTTTTGACTTTGTGGAACTGAGTGGGGAACCAAACAAAGAACTGAATGTGTTTACCGTAAGTCTGGAACAGACCGGTAACCGCAGGGTACACCACAGAACATGGAAGTCATGATTTAGGCCAAAGATAACAGTTTCGGGGATGAGATAATCGATATTAATACGTATGAATACATGTCATAATATGTTAACCTATAGAGTAAGTGTACCCGAAGATTTATCTAGGTGAGGAAACAGGATTTGGGCATGGTAGATTGGGCAGGGCCAGGACCCTATAAGGGGGTAAACAACCATGCAGGGGATCGCTCTTTCCTATCTTCTATCAAGCTAGCAACTCAGCTTTGCAATATAGCTTAGCTGCTCAACACTCGAGCCTGATCCCTACCAACTTGGGAAGCCTGGACCATCGAATTCATCAGGCATGCCAGAGATGAGGCTGGTCCTCTGTCTCCCACTACCAGGTCTTCAGGGAAGAGTGTGAGTATGTTAGTTTAGGTAGTCTTTTAGAATAGAAATGTTAGCACCCTGGGCCATAGAATTGTATTACTGCTTTTTGACTCTGTGTTTTATATCTTTGATTATTCTTTCATTCATTTTAATAAAGATCTTAACATTTTGGTATTGTCATAAGAACATAAGAACATAAGAAAGGCCGTACTGGGTCAGACCAAAGGTCCATCTAGCCCAGTATCTGTCTACCGACAGTGGCCAATGCCAGGTGCCCCAGAGGGAGTGAACCTAACAGGCAATGATCAAGTGATCTCTCTCCTGCCATCCATCTCCATCCTCTGACGAACAGAGGCTAGGGACACCATTCTTACCCATCCTGGCTAATAGCCATTTATGGACTTAGCCACCATGCATTTATCCAGTCCCCTTTTAAACATTGTTATAGTCCTAGCCTTCACAACCTCCTCAGGTAAGGAGTTCCACAAGTTGACTGTGCGCTGTGTGAAGAAGAACTTCCTTTTATTTGTTTTAAACCTGCTGCCTATTAATTTCATTTGGTGACCCCTAGTTCTTGTATTATGGGAATAAGTAAATAACTTTTCCTTATCCACTTTCTCAACATCACTCATGATTTTATATACCTCTATCATGTCCCCCCTTAGTCTTCTCTTTTCCAAACTGAAGAGTCCTAGCCTCCTTAATCTTTCCTCATATGGGACCCTCTCTAAACCCTTAATCATTTTAGTTGCTCTTTTCTGAACCTTTTCTAGTGCTAGAATATCTTTTTTGAGGTGAGGAGACCACATCTGTACACAGTATTCGAGATGTGGGCGAACCATGGATTTATATAAGGGCAATAATATATTCTCAGTCTTATTCTCTATCCCCTTTTTAATGATTCCTAACATCCTGTTTGCTTTTTTGACCGCCTCTGCACACTGCGTGGACATCTTTAGAGAACTATCCACGATGACGCCAAGATCTTTTTCCTGACTCGTTGTAGCTAAATTAGCCCCCATCATGTTGTATGTATAGTTGGGGTTATTTTTTCCAATGTGCATTACTTTACATTTATCCACATTAAATTTCATTTGCCATTTTGTTGCCCAATCACTTAGTTTTGTCAGATCTTTTTGAAGTTCTTCACAATCTGCTTTGGTCTTAACTATCTTGAGTAGTTTAGTATCATCTGCAAACTTTGCCACCTCACTGTTTACCCCTTTCTCCAGATCATTTATGAATAAATTGAATAGGATAGGTCCTAGGACTGACCCTTGGGGAACACCACTAGTTACCCCTCTCCATTCTGAGAATTTACCATTAATTCCTACCCTTTGTTCCCTGTCCTTTAACCAGTTCTCAATCCATGAAAGGACCTTCCCTTTTAACCCATGACAGCTTAATTTACGTAAGAGCCTTTGGTGAGGGACCTTGTCAAAGGCTTTCTGGAAATCTAAGTACACTATGTCCACCGGATCCCCCTTGTCCACATGTTTGTTGACCCCTTCAAAGAACTCTAATAGATTAGTAAGACACGATTTCCCTTTACAGAAACCATGTTGACTATTGCTCAAGAGTTTATGTTTTTCTATGTGTCTGACAATTTTGTTCTTTACTATTGTTTCAACTAATTTGCCCGGTACCGACGTTAGACTTACCGGTCTGTAATTGCCGGGATCACCCCTAGAGCCCTTTTTAAATATTGGCGTTACATTAGCTAACTTCCTGTCATTGGGTACCGAAGCCGATTTAAAGGACAGGTTACAAACCTTAGTTAATAGTTCCGCAACTTCACATTTGAGTTCTTTCAGAACTCTTGGGTGAATGCCATCTGGTCCCGGTGACTTGTTAATGTTGAGTTTATCAATTATTTCCAAAACCTCCTCTAGTGATACTTCAATCTGTGACAGTTCCTCAGATTTGTCACCTACAAAAGCCAGCTCAGGTTTGGGAATCTCCCTAACATCCTCAGCCGTGAAGACTGAAGCAAAGAATCCATTTAGTTTCTCCGCAATGACTTTATCATCTTTAAGCGCTCCTTTTGTATTTTCATCGTCAAGGGGCCCCACTGGTTGTTTAGCAGGCTTCCTGCTTCTGATGTACTTAAAAAACATTTTGTTATTACCTTTGGAGTTTTTGGCTAGCCGTTCTTCAAACTCCTCTTTGGCTTTTCTTATTACACTCTTGCACTTAAGTTGGCAGTGTTTGTGCTCCTTTCTATTTGCCTCACTAGGATTTGACTTCCACTTTTTAAAGGAAGTCTTTTTATCTCTCACTGCTTCTTTTACATGGTTGTTAAGCCATGGTGGCTCTTTTTTAGTTCTTTTACTGTTTTTCTTAATTTGGGGTATACATTGAAGTTGAGCCTCTATTATGGTGTCTTTAAAAAGGGCCCACGCAACTTGCAGGGATTTCACTTTAGTCACTGTACCTTTTAACTTTTGTCTAACTAACCCCCTCATTTTTGTATAGTTCCCCCTTTTGAAATTAAAGGCCACAGTGTTGGGCAGTTGAGGTGTTCTTCCCACCACAGGGATGTTGAATGCTATTGTATTATGGTCACTATTTCCAAGCGGTCCCGCTATAGTTACCTCTTGGACCAGCTCCTGCGCTCCACTCAGGATTAAATCTAGAGTCGCCTCTCCCCTTGTGGGTTCCCGTACCAGCTGCTCCATGAAGCAGTCATTTAAAGTATCGAGAAATTTTATCTCTGCATTTCGTCCTGAAGTGAAATGTTCCCAGTCAATATGGGGATAATTGAAATCCCCCACTATTATTGGGTTCTTAATTTTGATAGCCTCTCTAATTTCCCTTAGCATTTCATCATCACTATTAATGTCCTGGTCAGGTGGTCGATAATAGATCCCTAATGTTATATTTTTACTAGAGCATGAAATTTCTATCCATAGAGACTCTATGGAACCTGTGGATTCGCTTAAGATTTTTACTTCATTTGAATCTACACTTTCTTTAACATATAGTGCCACTCCTCCCCCTGGCTTTCCCCCATCTCCTAGTTTAAAAACTGCTCTACAACCTTTTTTGTCCTCAGTATAAGTATCCTTGCCACATAACCCAAGGGTCCTCTCATGGCGTTAAACTCTCTGAGTTTTCTAACCCTGTAGCCTGAAATAGGACAAGAACCTAAATATCTTCTGGTCAGATTATTGGCAAGCCGTAATAAACTAGTCCATAAATTCAGGTCAACATCACACAGTTTCAGCTACCATCTCTTTGTTCCTTATTTAACTCTCACCATCCAATCCTGCATCCCAAAGTGTTTCGCATGTCAGATTGTCTCTCTGACATTTGGCTGCCCCACTGGCAAGTTAAAATTAACATGGCCAAAACTGCATTCGTGATTTGTTCTCCAAACCCCTCTCTTCTCCACCCTTTGTCACTGTTCTTCATTAATCTGACCAAGTTAACCCCCCCCCCCCATCCCTATCCCCTACGTTAAGTCTGAACTTCTTGTCCTTGCTACAACTCCTTTCCTGGGATGATCCTGGAGTGGCACAGCAATGCAGCAGCATCCTGTGCTTACGGGATACAGTCTAGCTTTAAGAGAGGCATTCTCAGCTCCTTTCAATGAACCCAACCTCTCACCACAGACTTTTATTAGTAACAGGCTTTTGCTAATTCATAGGGGGTTGAGTAAAAGTTTGTCTGCACATCTAGAACTTCCATCCGGTAATTTGAATGAACCTCAGAGATATGGTGGGAAATGAGCAGTGCAGATAGAGAACATCAGAAGGATGAGGATTCTGTCTGTGGAGGAGGGCGGTGGTGGTATAGCATAGATTGCAGCACAGGTGATTCTTTGCTTTCTCCTGCTCTGACACTGTCCATCGTGTCAGACAAACTACCAAGGGTCTAGTTCAGTAGTGCCCAACCTTATTACACAGGAGGGCCACATAAATATAAGCACAGCCTTGTATGGCCAAACAGATTCTACATATTTTAATAAGATTTAAAGTCACCTATATTGATTTATATTTTAAGTTCAGCTTGTTTTGTATGTATTTAGAATGTGCAGTATTGTCTGTTTACACACTTGTGTAAATTAAAATGATATAAACCTGATGACAAAATGCTAATAAATCAGCCTTTAGTGTATTATGTTGAAGCAGGCCACAGGCCTCATGAAATGCTCTGGTGGACTGTGTATGGTCCACGGGCTGTAGGTTGGGCACCCCTGATCTAGTTGATATTATCTGTCAAGTAGTTAGCTAACTGAGGGAATCTATTCATTTGTTTCCCCATTTAAACAAAATGTTTCAGCATAGCCACAACCATATAAGGAGACAACACATTTTATTAAGCTGCATTTTGCTGGAAATGTTCATACCTTGCTCCTGAAAAACATACTGAGTAGGATTTTCAGAAGCATCCAAGTGATTTAGGAGCACAAGTTTCTAAGACACGTAGATGCTTTTAAAAATCCCATTGACTTTCTACAGGACTTGTGTGCATGAGTCACTTAAGGAGCTTTGAAAATCATACCCTGTGCTGCTAACTACACTGTGTATATCAGTGGTTCTCAAACTTTTGTACTGGTGACCCCTTTCACATAGCAAGCCTTTGAGTGCAACCCCCCCTTATAAATTAAAAACACTTTTTAATATATTTAACACCATTATAAATACTGGAGGCACAGGGGAGTTTGGGGTGGAGGCTGACAGCTCGCAACCCACCACGTAATAACCTCACGACCCCCTGAGGGGTCCCAACCCCTAGTTTGAGAACCCCTGGTGTATATTGATAGCATAAGACACAGTATCCCACTTGTGTAATTTAAAGAGGGGACTATAGATGAAGTTCTTGTAGGAAGTTTCTTCTCCCTTAGTTTTTTCTTAAATATTTGTTATTTCAGCCATCGTCCATCTAAAGGCAAAAAGTTTGCTTTTCAGCCACATTGTATAAGCTCCAGGGAAAAGCCCTGTCTGGCAAGGGTGGTTTAGCAGTATTCAAAAAGGCAAACTTCACTGGAGTCATGGAAATCCCCTTCACCCTCTCTTGGTTCCTTGTTATTATTTTAACAACGCTCCTGGAAGCCCCATCCATTGTATCACTGAGGAGCCTCAATGGAATTAATCATTCTGAGAAATGTTCCTGTTTATAATAATAAATTACAATGACTTGCAAATGGAATATGAGCTTCCTTACTCATAAATAGTTACAGCAGCAAAGAGACCTGACCATAAATGGGGTGGGTATTTTTTATGTTTTGGTTTGGTTTTTGGCAATATGAATTGTATGAATAGGGTGCTTACCAGAGTAAACAATTTGCCTTGAATGGAGATGATGGGACATTTTCCCATGAAGTGCTGCAACTCCCTGAGCACCATTATGAAATTCACAGACACAAGATAGAGTGACTGTATTAAGTAAGGCTTAGGAGGATTATGGAATTAAATTGGTTGCCCCCCTTTCACCCTTCCCCAATCAAAGAAATTAGAAATTTAAATACAAAAAAGGTGTTAAAATAATACAAAGGGTTTGACTAAAACGTATAAAAGCAAAGAAACTCAGTGTTAAGACTGCTGCTTTATTCTGGACTCCTAGTGTGTTTAGGCCTGTAATGTTTTTTTAATAGCTTGTGTATTTAATTCCTTCTGCTTTTAAAAATTTTCGCAACATAACTGTTTACAGCCCAATACTGTTGCCTTGAGGCTTTAATCACCAAATTATTCTTATTCCATATTAGTTTCCTACTCAGTGTTACTATTCATTGTACTTACCTATATAATTTCACAGTGAGAACAATGTTGCAAGCATCCTATTCATTTCAATGAGAGTTTGGGTAATGAAAGCTATACAGTCAGATTTGATTAATCTATGCTGGATTTATCCAGATGTCTGAATATCTGAAAGGCTTAAGTGGATACCCGTCTTCTGCTACATGCACGTACCCTTGATTTGTTAATCTGAAAATGTTTTACTCTCAGTAAAATTTTAAAAAATAGACTTTCCAAACTGATTTACATTAATCAGCTCTGATTGTGCCGTGAAACAACTGGCACAAGTGCACAGTGGTCTGATCATATTTAGGACACATACACACTATCTTTCAAGATAGTCTGCAACATACCTTTCATATTACAGTCCGTGGCAAAAGTGCCTTAATAACTGAAATGAAGCATAGAAAAAATAATTAAAAATAATACTTCTCACTTAAATGACTACAGAAGTAGTTCTAACCAGGGGCTCTTCTTTCCGCCTGTATCTTTCTCTGTGCTATTACTGTGTCTTCCCATTCAAATCAGTGGTGAGGTGCTTTAAAGTCTTTATATTTAGAACAGTTTTCTCAATAACAAAATACATTTCTAACACCGGCTAAACCCAGCCAGGGGCATGGGTAACAGTAAGAAGGTATCCTATTAATATTAACAGGATTTTTTCAGGTTGTAAGCTCTTTGAGGGCAGCGATTGCCTTTTTTATTATGTGTGTGTGCAGCACCTCTTTGCCTGGGAACTTTGATGCTGTGGGAAAGTTTGTATGTTTCACTGACCCTGTAAGCTATGCTGGCGTGTGTCTTAACTCCTGGTAAGACCACCCAAGCTGGACAGGTCAAAGAGTAGGAACCAGATGAAAAGCAGCCCACTGGTTCTCCAGGTGGAGGGTTGAGCCATAGGCCAATAATCTATCCTCATGAAAGAGTTAGTTATAGAAACAACAAGGTAGCCATTCCAGCAAACAGCATGATAGACGGGTGGAGGAGCCTTGTTTGTGCCCTAAATGACATCTGACAGTGTGACAAGGATTCAGATTTAGTGTAAAGTGCCTAGCCCAATTAGCCCTTGATTGGGGACTCTGAGCACTACAGCAATACAAATAAATAATAAGTAGGGCTGTCGATTAATTGCAGTTAACTGACGGGATTAACTCAAAAAATTAATCAATCATGATTAATTGCAGTTTTAATCGCACTGTTAAATAATAGAATACCAATTTAAATTTATTAAATATTTTTGGATGTTTTTCTACATTATCAAATATATTGACTTCAATGACAGCACAGAATACGAAGTGTACAGTACTCACTTTATATTATTATTTTTTTTATTACAAATATTTGCACTGTAAAAATGATAAAAGAAATAGTAATTTTCAATTCACCTCATACAAGTACATAGTGCAATCTCTTTACCATAAAAGTGCAATTTACAAATGTAGATTTTTTTTATTACATAACTTCACTCAAAAACAAAATTGTAAAACTTTAGAGCCTACAAATCCACTCAGTCCTACTTCTTGTTCAGCCAATCTCTAAGGGTATGTCTACACTACAAAATTAGGTCGAATTTATAGAAGCCGGTTTTATAGAAATCGGTTGTATATAGCCGATTGTGTGTGTCCCCACATAAAATGCTCTAAGTGCATTAAGTCGGCGGACCGCGTCCACAGTACCGAGGCTAGCATCGACTTCCGGAGCGTTGCACTATGGGTAGCTATCCCACAGTTCCCGCAGTCTCCGCCGCCCATTGGAATTCTGGGTTGAGGTCCCAATGCCTGAATGATGCAATACAGTGTCGCAGGGGGTTCTGGGTACATGTCGTCAGGCCCCTCTCCCTCCGTCAAAGCAACGGCAGACAATCAATTCGCGCCTTTTTACCTGGGTTACCTGTGCAGACAACATACCACGCCAAGCATGGAGCCCGCTCAGCTCAGCTCAGCTCACCGTCACCATATGTCATCTGGGTGCTGGCAGACGTGGTACTGCATTGCTACACAGCAGCAGCTAATTGCCTTTTGGCAGTAGACGGTGCAGTATGACTGGTAGCCTTCATCGGCGATCTGGGTGCTGGCAGACGTGGGGCTGGCAGACGTGGGGCTGCATTGCTACACAGCAGCAGCCCCTTGCCTTTTGGTAGAAGATGGTGTATTACAACTGGTATCTGTCATCGTCGTACTGCAGTGGCTGAAACTCCGTATGTCCCCCAGTCGCTGCCTTCCCAATGACGATGATGGCTATCAGTCATAGTACGCTATTTTCTGCCAAGCGCCCAGAAGATGCCGAGGGCTATCAGTCATGCTGCACCGTCGTCTGCCAGCTTAAGATGTAAAAAATAGATTTGTTCTGTATTCATTTGCTTCCCCCTCCCTCCATGAAATCAACGGCCTGCTAAACCCAGGGTTTTGAGTTCAATCTTTGGGGGGGCCATTCTGTGTGACAGTTGTTTGTGTTTCTCCCTGATGCACAGCCACCATTGTTGATTTTAATTCCCTGTACCTGTACGCCATGTCGTCACTCGCCCCTCCCTCCCTCCCTCCGTCCGTCAGATACTAGTTTTGCGCCTTTTTTCAGACCAGACGCCATAGCTAGCACTGGGATCATGGAGCCCGCTCAGATCACCGCGGCAATTATGAGCACTATGAACACCACGCGCATTGTCCTGGAGTATATGCAGAGCCAGGACATGCCAAAGCAAAACCAGGACCAGCCGAGGAGGCGATTGCAGCGCGGCGACGAGAGTGATGAGGAAATTGACATGGACATAGACCTCTCACAAGGCACAGGCCCCAGCAATGTGCAAATCATGGTGTTACTGGGGCAGGTTCATGCCGTGGAACGCCAATTCTGGGCCCGGGAAACAAGCACAGACTGGTGGGACCGCATCGTGTTGCAGGTGTGGGACGATTCCCGGTGGCTGTGAAACTTTTGCATGCGTAAGGGCACTTTCATGGAACTTTGTGACTTGCTTTCCCCTGCCCTGAAGCGCCAGAATACCAGGATGAGAGCAGCCTTCACAGTTGAGAAGCGAGTGGCGATAGCCCTGTGGAAGCTTGCAACGCCAGACCGCTACCGGTCAGTCGGGAATCAATTTGGAGTGGGCAAATCTACTGTGGGGGCTGCTGTGATCCAAGTTGCCAGGGCAATCAAAGACCTGCTGATATCTAGGGTAGTGACTCTGGGAAACGTGCAGGCCATAGTGGATGGCTTTGCTGCAATGGGATTCCCAAACTGTGGTGGGGCGATAGACGGAACCCATATCCCTATCTTGTCACCGGAGCACCAAGCCACCGAGTACATAAACCGCAAGGGGTACTTTTCAATGCTGCTGCAAGCCCTGGTGGATCACAAGGGACGTTTCACCAACATCAACGTGGGATGGCCGGGAAAGGTACATGATGCTCGCGTCTTCAGGCACTCTGCTCTGTTTCGAAAGCTGGAGGAAGGGACTTTCTTCCCGGACCAGAAAATAACCGTTGGGGATGTTGAAATGCCTATCGTGATCCTTGGGGACCCAGCCTACCCCTTAATGCCATGGCTCATGAAGCCGTACACAGGCAGCCTGGACAGTAGTCAGGACCTGTTCAACTACAGGCTGAGCAAGTGCCGAATGGTGGTGGAATGTGCATTTGGACGTTTAAAAGCACGCTGGCGCAGCTTACTGACTCGCTCAGACCTCAGCGAAAAGAATATCCCCATTGTTATTGCTGCTTGCTGTGCGCTCCACAATATCTATGAGAGTAAGGGGGAGACATTTATGGTGGGGTGGGAGGTTGAGGCAAATCGCCTGGCCTCTGATTACGCGCAGCCAGACACCAGGGCGGTTAGAAGAGCACAGCAGGGCACGGTGCGCATCAGAGAAGCTTTGAAAATGAGTTTTGTGACTGGCCAGGCTACGGTGTGAAACTTCTGTTTGTTTCTCCTTGATGAACCCTCCGCCTCCCCCCACCCGGTTCACTCTACTTCCCTGTAAACCAACCAGCCCCCCCTCCTCTCCCCCCCTCGAGCACCGCTTGCAGAGGCAATAAGGTCATTGTTACTTCACATTCATGCATTCTTTATTAATTCATCACACAACTAGGGGGATAATTGCCAAGGTAGCCCGGGATGGGTGGGGGAGGAGGGAAGGAAAAGGACACACTGCAGTTTAAAACTTTAACTCTTATTGAAGGCCAGCCTTCTGATGCTCGGGCAATCATCTGGGGTGGAGTGACTGGGTGGCCGGAGGCCCCCCCACTGTGTTCTTGGGCGTCTGGGTGAGGAGGCTATGGAACTTGGGGAGGAGGGCTGTTGGTTACACAGGGGCTGTAGAGGTGGTCTCTGCTCCTGCTGCCTTTCCTGCAGCTCAACCATATTCTGGAGCATATCAGTTTGATGCTCCAGCAGCCGGAGCATCGACTCTTGCCTTCTGTCTGCAAGCTGACGCCACCTATCATCTTCAGCCCGCCACTTGCTCTGTTCATCCCGCGATTCAGCCCGCCACCTCTCCTCTCGTTCATATTGTGCTTTTCTGTAGTCTGACATTGACTGCCTCCACGCATTCTGCTGTGCTCTGTCAGTGTGGGAGGACATCTGGAGCTCCGAGAACATATCATCCCGAGTCCGCCGTTTTCTCCTTCTAATCTTCGCTAGCCTCTGTGAAGGACAAACATTTGCAGCTGGTGGAGGAGAAGGGAGAGGTGGTTAAAAAAGACACATTTTAGAGAACAATGGGTACACTCTTTCACGTTAAATTTTGCTGTTCACATTACACAGCACATGTGCTTTTGTTACAAGGTCGCATTTTTCCTCTTATATTGAGGGCCTGCCGGTTTGGTGTGAGAGATCACTCACGCAGTGCCAGCAACAGATTTTGGCTTGCAGGCAGCCATGGTAAGCCACAGTCTTTTGGCTTTTTTAACCTTCTTAACATGTGGGAATGGTTTCAAACAGTAGCGCCCTCATTTCCCGTACCAAGCACCCGTTGGGTTGGCCATTTAAAATGGGTTTGCAATGTAAAAGGAGGGGCTGCGGTTTCCGGGTTAACATACAGCACAAACCCAACTAACCCCCCTCCCCCCCACACCCAATTATCGGGGATGATCACTTCACCCCTCCCCCCCACCGCGTGGCTAACAGTGGGGAACATTTCTGTTCAGCAGAGCAGGAACGGGCACCTCTGAATGTCCCCTTAATAAAATCGCCCCATTTCAACCAGGTGACCGTGAATGATATCACTCTTCTGAGGATAACAAAGAGCGATAAGGAATGGATGTTGTCTGCATGCCAGCAAACACCGGGACCATACGCTGCCATGCTTTGTTATGCAATGATTCCAGACTACGTGCTACTGGCCTGGCGTGGTAAAGTGTCCTACCATGGCAGACGGGATAAGGCAGCCCTCCCCAGAAACCTTTTGCAAAGGCTTTGGGAGTACATGAAGGAGAGCTTTCTGGAGATGTCCCTGGAGGATTTCCGCTCCATCCCCATACACGTTAACAGACTTTTCCAGTAGCTGTACTGGCCGCGATTGCCAGGGCAAATTAATCATTAATCATTAAACACGCTTGCTTTTAAACCATGTGTAATATTTACAAAGGTACACTCACCAGAGGTCCCCTGTGTGCCCTCAGGGTCTGGGAGCATGCCTTGGGTGAGTTTGGGGGTTACTGGTTCCAGGTCCAGGGTGATAAACATATCCTGGCTGTTGGGGAAACCGGTTTCTCCGCTTCCTTGCTGCTGTGAGCTATCTACATTATCTTCATCCTCATCTTCCTCGTACCCCGAACCCACTTCCCTGTGTGTTTCTCCATTGAAGGAGTCAAAGTACACGGTTGGGGTAGTGGTGGCTGCACCCCCTAGCATGGCATGCAGCTCCGCGTAGAAGCGGCATGTTTGCGGCTCTGCCCCGGACCTTCCGTTTGCCTCTCTGGCTTTGTGGTAGGCTTGCCTTAGCTCCTTAATTTTCACGCGGCACTGCTATGCGTCCCTGTTATGGCCTCTGTCCTTCATGGCCTTGGAGACCTTTTCTAATATTTTGCCATTTCGTTTACTGCTACGGAGTTCAGCTAGCACTGATTCATCTCCCCATATGGCGAGCAGATCCCGTACCTCCCGTTCGGTCCATGATGGAGCTCTTTTGCGATCCTGGGACTCCATCACGGTTACCTGTGCTGATGAGCTCTGCGTGGTCACCTGTGCTCTCCACGCTGGGCAAACAGGAAATGAAATTCAAACGTTCGCGGGGCTTTTCCTGTCTACCTGGTCAGTGCATCTGAGCTGAGAGTGCTGTCCAGAGCGGTCACAATGAAGCACTGTGGGATAGTTCCTGGAGGCCAATAACGTCGAATTCCGTTCACACTACCCCAATTCCAACCCGCTAAGGCCGATTTTATCGCTAATCCCCTCGTCGGAGGTGGAGTAAAGAAACCGGTTTAAAGGGCCCTTTAAGTCGAAAAAAGGGACTTAGCCGTGTGAACGTGTCCAGGCTTAATTCAATTTAACGCTGCTAAATTCGACCTAAACTCTTAGTGTAGACCAGGCCTAAGACAAACAAGTTTGTTAACATTTACGGGAGATAATGCTGACTGCTTCTTATTTACAATGGCACCTGAAAGTGAGAACAGGCGTTTGCATGGCACTTTTGTAGTCGGCATTGCAAGATATTTACATACCTGATATGCTAAACATTAATATGCCCCTTCATGCTTCGGCCACCATTCCAGAGGACATGCTTCCATGCTGATGACGCCCGTTAAAAAAATAATGTGTTAATTAAATTAGTGACTTAACTTCTTGGGGGAGAATTGTATATCCCCTGCTCTGTTTTACCAGCATTCTTCCATATATTTCATGTTATAGCAGTCTCGGATGATGACTCAGTACTTGTTCATTTTAAGAACACTTTCACTTCAGATGTGACAAAACGCAAAGAAGGTACCAATGTGAGATTTCAAAGGATAGATACAGCACTCGACCCAAGGTTTAAGAATCTAAAGTGCCTTCCAAAGTCTGAGAAGGACAAGGTGTGGAGCATGCTTTCAGATGTCTTAAAAGAGCAACACTCCAATGTGGAAACTACAGAATCCAACTACCAAAAAAGAAAATCAACCTTCTGCTGGTGGCATCTGACTCAGATAATGAAAATGAACATGCATTGGTCTGCACTGTTTTGAATCATTATCGAGCAGAACCCATCATCAGCATGGACACATGTCCTCTGGAATGGTGGTTGAAGCATGAAGAGACATATTAATCTTTAGCGCATCTGGCATGTAAATATCTTGCAATGCCGGCTACAACAGTGCCATGTGAATGCCTGTTCTCACTTTCAGGTGATATTGTAAACAAGAAGCGGGCAACATTATCTCCTGCAAATGTAAACAAACTTGTTTGTCTGAGCAATTGGCTGAACAAGAAGTAGGACTGAAAGGACATGTAGGCTCTGAAGTTTTACATTGCTTTATTTTTGAATGCAGATTTTTTGTACATAATTCTACATTTGTAAGTTCAACTTTCACGATAAAGAGATTTGACTCCAGTACTTGTAATGGGGGAATTGAAAAATACTACTACTTTTGTTTTCTTACAGTGCAAATATTTGTAATAAAAAATAAATATAAAGTGAGGACTGTACGTTTTGTATTCTGTGTTGTAATTAAAATCAATATATTTGAAAATGTAGAAAACATCCAAAAATATTTAAATAAATGGTATTCTATTATTGTTTAACAGCACGATTAATCGCACACTTAATCGCAATTAATTTTTTTAATTGCTTGACAGCCCTAATAATAAGTAATAAATTTTACTAAACATACTGGGCTATGTTCAACGATAAAGTGACTCCATTGAAGTCAGCCAAATCATCTCTTGTGAAGGAAAAATTGGGGAAAGGGACAAGAAATGAAACTTACAGAGCTATTGACAAATCATCCTTTGGGAGGATAAGGGTGACAAGGAACAGAGCTCGTGGCCTCAGCACACTGCTAGGAATTTAGGGAGAGCCGTGAGTGCTCCCTGGGGTACTCTGCACAGCGGGACAGGACTCAAAAAACAAATCAGAGAGAATTTTCTGAGGTTTTTCCCCAACTTCACTCAGCCCTAGCAGCCCATAGCTGACTGTGAATAGCTCATTTGCTTCTGCATTCTGTGTTTAGCAGACATTTGAGTATGCATCCTACAGATTCAAACTGAAGTTTTAAGGTATTTGCAACACTATGTAATACACATCTACAGGAAGTGACTTGGGATACTGACTGACTGTGACAGGTGTAGCCTAAAGGAAAACAAATATGATAACATTTCAGGATGGGAGCATTTTACTATGGCAACAAACAAACAAAAACTTACCTTAAAGTAAAACATATATCACAAAGCAAGGAAAAGTGCTCAGTATTCCAACTGTTAAGGGAAACAGATACTACCATTTTTTAACTGATTTCTGAATTCTTGATCTATTTACTAGAAGCTAACTCAGAAAAGAAAAATACCTTCTCTATGACAAATGAAGTGTGAACTAAACACAACTGAAAGCTCCTCTGCTAGGAGAAGTCTTAAAATAATGCAACCTGTGTTCCAAAAATGATGATCTCACAAAGGAAACCAGAGAATGGGACCTTAAAGAATGAAGGTATTTTCTTTCAGAATTTCTAATGTGACAGGTAGTTTTGGACAGTAATTTGGAACTTCAATTGGGATTGAGATGAGCATCCAAACAGTCAAATAACTTTTCTAAACAACTTGAATGTATTGAGAGCCCTGATAGGCAAGCCCCATGAGCCTCACTCTTTATGCAACTTTCGAAGTGCTGGTTTTCAGTCCTATGTCGGAGCTTCCACAACTCCCACTGACTTCACTTGTAATTGGGGCTGTCAAGCGATTAAAAAAATTAATCGTGTGATTAATCGCATTGTTAAACAATAATAGAATACCATTTATTTAAATATTTTTGATGTTTTCTACATTTTCAAATATATTGATTTCAGTTACAATACAGAATACAAAGTGTACAGTGCACACTTTATATTTATCTTGGATTACAAATATTTGCACTGTAAAAATCAAAAGAAATAATATATTTCAATTCACCTAATACAAATACTGTAGTGCAATCTCTTTATAATGAAAGTTGAACTTACAAATGTAGAATTATGTACAAAAAATAACTGCATTCAAAAATAAAACAATGTAAAACTTTAGAACCTACAAGTCCACTCAGCCTACTTCAGCCAATCACTCAGACAAACAAGTTTGGTTACAATTTGCAGGAGATAATGCTGCCCACGTCTTGTTTACAATGTCACCTGAAAGTGAGAACAGGCGTTCGCATGACACTGTTGTAGCCGGCATCGCAAGATATTTACATGCCAGATGCGCTAAAGATTCATATGTCCCTTCATGCTTCAACCACCATTCCAGAAGACATGCGTCCATGCTGATGATGGGTTCTGCTCGATAACAATCCAAAGCAGAGTGGACCGACGTAGGTTCATTTTCATCATCTGAGTCAGATGCCACCAGCAGAAGATTGATTTTCTTTTTTTGGTGGTTTGGGTTCTGTAGTTTCCGCATCGGAGTGTTGCTCTTTTAAGCCTTCTGAAAGCATTCTCAACACCTCGTCCCTCTCAGATTTTGGAAGGCACTTCAGATTCTTAAATCTTGGGTCAAATGCTGTATCTATCCTTAGAAATCTCACATTGGTACCTTCTTTGTGTTTTGTCAAATCTGCTGTGAAAGTGTTCTTAAAACGAACATGTGCTGGGTCATCATCCAAGACTGCTATAACATGAAATATATGGCAGAATGTGGGTAAAACAGAACAGGAGACATACAATTCTCCCTCAAGGAGTTCAGTCACAAATGTAATTAAAGCATTATTTTTTTAACGAGCAGCATCAGCATGGAAACATATCCTCTGGAATGGTGGCCGAAGCATGAAGGGGCATATGAATGTTTAGCATATCTGGCACATAAATATCTTGTAACACCGGCTACAAAAGTGCCATGCAAACGCCTGTTCTCACTTTCAGGTGACATTGTAAATAAGAAGCAGTCAGCAGTATCTCCTGTAAATGTAAACAAACTTGTTTGTCTTAGAGGTTGGCTGAACAAGAAGTAGGACTGGGTGGACTTGTAGGCTCTAAAGTTTTACATTATTTTGTTTTTGAGTGCAGTTATGTAATAAAAAAAAATCTACAGTTGTAAGTTACACTTTCACAATAAAGAGATTGCACTACAGTACTTGTATGAGGTGAATTGAAAAATACTACTTCTTTTGTTTATTATTTTTACAGTGCAAATATTTCTAATCAAAAATAATATAAAGTGAGCACTGTACACTTTGTATTCTGTGTTGTAATAGAAATCAATATATTTGAAAATGTAGAAAAACATCCAAAAATATTTAATAAATTTCAATTGGTATTCTATTGTTTAACAGTGCGATTAATTGCGATTAATTTTTTTACTCCTAGTTAATTTTTTTGAGTTAATTGAGTGAGTTGACTGTGATTAATCGACAGCCCTAATTGTAATGGCAGACATTTCTGAAAGTCAGGCCCTAGCTGTGTCAAGCTAGGCACCTGAAAACACAGGCAGCTAGAATCAGTGGCCTTTTTTGAAAATAGGGGATTTAATCACAGAATACCTCTCTTTTCATGGGCATAATACTACTAGCCTAATTCATAGGGGCATTGTGAGCTAACTTTATTAATATGTGTAAGGTGCTTGAGATTCTGTAGGCAGAAGGCATTGGGCCAGATCCTTGGGCCTGCCCAAGCCTGATTGGTACAGAAGCCCAGTAAAACAGTAAAGGTGGCTGGAAGCCAGCTTGTGCTCCCATGGGCCTGGCAGGGAGCCAATTTGTCCCTATTACTGCCATTTCAGATATGCACTAACACATGTGTTATCCCTTGGGCATTGCAGAACCCAAAGGCAGGGAGAGATGCAAACAGGTCCAGACATGTCAAAATTATCCTCCCTTTCTTTAGAGTTAGACAGGAGGGGATCCCAAAACTCTGGAGGAGGGGCAGTCCTAAAACTTTTCTGTGTTGTAACATGGGGTAATTCTGTGAAAAAAGTGGAGAACCATTGTTCTAACCCAGGGGTCGGCAATGTTCGGCACGCGGCTCGCCAGGGTAAGCACCCTAGCGGGCCGGGCCAGTTTATTTACTTGCTGACGCGGCAGGTTCAGCCGATCGCGGCCCCCACTCGGGGGATGTGCTGGCTGCGGCTTCCCGCCGCCCCCATTGGCCCGGGACGGCGAACCGCGGCAAGTGGGGGCCACGATCGGCCGAACCTGCCGCATCAGCAAGTAAATAAACTGGCCCGGCCCACTAGGGTGCTTACCCTGGCGAGCTGCGTGCTGAACGTTGCCGGCCCCTGTTCTAACCTATGCAGTTCTGCCAGCCCTGAATTGCCCCAACCACATGTCTCCAGTATAAGGACCATTCTAGGCAAGGAGTAGATTGCATAGAGCTGGCTACACCAACTGTATGCCACTCAAGGATTCCCCTACACAGGGGGATCTGCCTGTCTGTTTAATACAGTTATCCAGCCCCTTTGGTCCACCAGAACAAAGTATTTCGACTTTTTGATTATTATTGATTAGAGCTGATCATAGAATCATAGAATATTAGGGTTGGAAGAAACCTCAGGAGGTCATCTAGTCCAATCCCCTGCTCAAAGCAGGGCCAACTAAATCATCCCAGCCAGAGCTTTGGCAAGCCGGGCCTTAAAAACCTCTAAGAATGGAGTTTCCACCACCTGCCTAGGTAACCCATTCCAGTGCTACACCCCTCTCCTAGTGAAATAGTGTTTCCTAATATTCAAGCTAGACCTCCCCCACTGCAACTTGAGACCATTGCTTCTTGTTCTGTCATCTGCCACCACTGAGAACAGCCTAGCTCAAGAAATGGTTTTTTGTTCCAATGCACATTTTTGACACAAAAAAGTTCTAATGTTCTTAGAAATGTTTCTTTGAAAGCTTTTGGGTGTTCTTTTTTTAAAAAAAAAGTCTGGGGCTCAGGTCAAAATGTTTTGGGGTTTTGCAGCCAAAAAAAGGGGGGGGGGGCGGGGGTTGGTTGTCAGCTGAATTTTTTCAGTTTTCAGCCACCAAAAAAATCTTCCATTTTCAGTTTTTTCAATAAAAACATTTTGTTGAAAATGGCTATTTCCATTTTGATTAAAAAGCCTTGTTTGGAGGGAAAAAACAAAAAAAGAAAAAATTCATCCATCTGTATTATTAATAATATCAAGAGTTGTGTGTATAAATTCCAGGGCAGAGCAATGAAACTTTAGCACTAAGGGCCAGATTTTCAAAAGTATTTAGGTGCCTAAAGATGCAGATAGGCACCTAGTGGGATTTCCTGAAGCACTTAAGCAGGTTAGGTGTCCGTGTCCTTGAAATCATTGGGTGTTAATCACCTAACCAGCTTAGGCACTTTTGAAACTAGGCACCTATTTGCATGTTTAGTACCTTTGGAAATCTGGCCCTAAGAGATGTGTACCTGTGCCAGGACCAGGGAGAGTCTAGACTGTTAGAAGGACACAACTCAGGAGAGTCAGCTTTAGACACAAAAACCTCTGTGTGTGGTTTTTGAGTAGCTGGAGAAGATCTTCACACACTTGACAAAAGTCTGTGGGTGCTGCATTCCTGCCATGGTGCATTACAGCCAGTAAATTCCAAACCACAAAACACGTACACACGTTAGTAAAAAGCTCACTCCTCAGTTTTCCTAGCACTTCTTGCTTCTGGTTAGCAAGAGCCTTGTTTCCCTCTCCCATGGAAGTAGCCTAGTCCTTCTTTATCGTGCTGAATTTAAATACCTCTCAGCTGGAATTGCATCAATGAGCTGACTTTGAACCTTGCTGGGATGTAACCATGTTCCCCCCACCCCTAAAAATAAGGTCACACTGGGTATGTCTACACTAAATAAAAGACCCACGGCACAGCTGCAGCTGGTCCAAGTCAGCTGACTTGAGCTCATGGCCTTGGGCTGCAAAGCTATAAAATTGCAGTATAGACATTTGGGTCAAGCAAGAGCTAGGGCTCTGAGACCCTGCAAGGGGAGAGAGTCTCAGAGCCTGGTCTCCAGCTCAAGTCCAAATGTCTACACTACTATTTTTAGTCCCACAGCCCAAGCCAGCTGACCCAGGCTCTGAGGCTTGGGGACGCTGTTTTTTTATCACAGTGTAGACATGCCCTCTCTGGGGCTCCTAGAGAAACTATTGGGTGGGGACGTGGCAGGGTAGCATGGTCCTCTCCAGGGGCCACTGAGGAACCTGGACATCCTGTCATGGGAGCAGGGCCGGCTCCAGGCACCGGCCTACCAAGCATGTGCTTGGGGCGGCACCTGGAGGGGGGCGGCGCTCAGGCCCGAGAGCGGGGCCGCGACTGGGCTCGCCACCCTCCCTGCGGCGCTCCGGCCGCCGGGGAGAGCGGAGCCGCAGCGGGCTCGCCACCCTCCCTGCGGCGCTCCGGCCGCCGGGGAGAGCGGAGCCGCAGCGGGCTCGCCGCCCTCCCTGCGGCGCTCCGGCCAGCCGGGGAGAGCGGGGCCCCGGCCGGGCTCTCCGCCCTCCTCCCGGCGCTCCGGCCGGTCGGGGAGAGCAGGGCCCCGGCCGGGCTCGCCGCCCTCCTCCCGGTGCTCCGGCCGGTTGGGGAGAGCGGGGCCCCGGCTGGACTTGCCGCCCTTCCCGCGGCGCTCCGGCCGGCCGGGGAGAGCTGGGCCGCGGCCGGGCTCGGCGCCCTCCCCTGCCGCGCTCCCCAGCGGGGGGCGGCGGGAGGCTTTTTTGCCTGGGGCGACAAAAAAGCCAGAGCCGGCCCTGCATGGGAGCCAACTGTGGAGCTCTTGAAGTGCTAATCCTGTTGTCATTAAAAATGTAACCATACCAACAGCAAATTGCAGCATCTTTCAAATTATACAAATGCGAGAGGAAGAAGATCAGCCATGCTCCAGTGTTTCTACAGGGCGGTTGTATTTTCAAATAGAACTGGGTGGGAAATGATGTTCCTGTCCTCTGAAAGTCTGAGAGTTTTGAAAAAATTTGGCATCTAGAATCAGGGCTGAAAGTCAAAATCTTGAACATTTTTCAGGAACCGAAAATCCCCCCAAAAGTTTAGTTTTGTCTTCAGCCATTTTTCTTACTATAATTAGCTTACATTTCACACCAAAAAGTTATTTCAGAGTGGAAAAATGAAATTTGTCATTTAGAAAATGACAAAATAAAATGTTTTGACCATTTACAAAATAAATCTCAACATTTTTCAGTCGAAAAATTCATCAAAACCGACCTCTGCAGTAGAAACCAAATTATGACTTCAGTTTGGCCCTGTGTGTATGTAAAAAGTATTGCTATATGGGTCAGAAACCTGGACTCTCTTCCAGGCAGACTTGGAGTGGCTAGAGGCATTCTCTACGTGCTGTCAGCGCCAAATCCTGAGCTCTCAACTTCTCCATCAACACACAAAGAGGTGCACGCCCTGACCCTACCTAGCATTACCTGTGAGGCTTCCCCAGAGAGTCGTGGATTCACATGGATTCACACAGTGCCTGGTGTGAGGCCATCAGCCGTGGTCAAAGGTCCTCAGTTCACTATGAGTGTTTGCTCCTGTCTTAAAGACTGTGACATAATGAAGAGACTTTTTTCTTAAAATCTTGTTGCAAGGTTGGTTCCTGAATCCAAAACATACAACTCATGGCCTCCGGTCTTTGGGAAGAACCTTGGGACCCTTTAGGTATGACATGTCTTCTAGGCCTGGTCTACACTAGGAGGTTATGTCGAATTTAGCAGCGTTAACTCGAATTAACCCTGCACCCATCCACACAACGAAGCTATTTATTTCGACATAGAGGTCTCTTTAAATCGATTTCTGTACTCCTCCCCGACGAGGGGAGTAGCGCTAAATTTGACATGGCCATGTCGAATTAGGGTAGGTGTGGATGGAATTCGACGCTAATAGCTCCGGGAGCTATCCCACAGTGCACCACTCTGTTGACGCTCTGGACAGCAGTCCGAGCTCGGATGCTCTGACCAGCCACACAGGAAAAGCCCTGGGAAAATTTGAATTCCTTTTCCTGTCTGGCCAGTTTGAATCTCATTTCCTGTTTGGACATCGTGGCGAGCTCAGCAGCACTGGCAACGATGCAGAGCTCTACAGCAGAGGTGACCATGCAATCACAGAATAGAAAGAGGGCCCCAGCATGGACTGATCGGGAAGTCTTGGATCTGATCGCTGTGTGGGGCGATGAGTCTGTGCTTTCGGAGCTGCGATCGAAAAAACGGAATGCGAAGATCTACGAGAAGATCTCAAAAGCCATGACGGAGAGAGGATACAGCTGGGATGCAACGCAGTGCCGCGTGAAAATCAAGGAGCTGAGACAAGGGTACCAGAAAACCAAAGAGTCAAACGGACGCTCCGGATCCCAGCCCCAGACATGCCGTTTCTACGAGGCACTGCATTCCATTCTAGGTGCGGCCGCCACCACTACCCCACCACTGTCCGTGGACTCTGATCATGGGGTATTGTCGACGGCCGCTTCCTCGGAGATGTTCGCGGACAGGGAAGATGAGGAAGGAGATGAGGAGGACGAGGCAGTCGACAGCGCTTTCAACGCTGATTTCCTCGACAGCCAGGATCTCTTCATCACCCTCACGGAGATCCCCTACCAACCCTCCCAAGGCGGTAACCCGGACCGTGAATCAGGGGAAGGATCAGTAGGTAAGTGTTTTAAACATTTATTTTGAACAGAATAGGAATGGTATCTTAACAATGGGTTTTTCATGATTAGTTTGCCCTAGGCGCTTTAGTTTCTAGTCCTTGCCAGTGCAGCTACTGGAAAATTCTGTCAATATGTCCGGGGATAGAGCAGAAATCCTCCTGGGACATCTCCACGAAGGTCTCCTGGAGGTATTGTGAAAGCCTTTGCATCAGGTTCCTGGGGAGAGCGACCTTATTGCGTCCTCCATGGTAGGAAACTTTTCCGCGCCAGGCTAGCAGCAAGTACTCCGGGATCATTGCCTCGCAAAGCATACAGCCCTGGTGCTTGCTGGCATTCACGCAGCATGCGGTCTTTCTCTGTCTCTGAAATCCTCATCAGAGTGATATCACTCATGGTGACCTGCTTTGAATTAGGGGAATGTTAGTATTGGGACTGATTGCCTGTTCCTTTACATAACTGTAACCGGCCGTTTACAGCCACGCGGTGGAGGCGTGACAGGGGCAGCATGCAGGGATCTTTCCCGGGGACAGCCGCGAGCGGGGTGGGACAGGGGCAGAGTTCATGCTGGCTGGATTGCCGGCAGCAGGAACTGGCCAATGCTAGGAGCATTGCTAGGAACGTAAAAGGAGGGCACTGCTATAAATTAAGCTTTAAGCAGCCAAAAGTCTACGGCTTACCATGTCCGCCTGCTAGCCGAATTCCGTTGTCTGGCCCCGCTTGTGTGATCTGTACAGCAAGACCCCAGGCACTCAATGGGAAGGCCGAAAATTCGACCTTGTACTGAGTGCGCATGTGATAGGTGCTGTGCATAGTCTTGTTCACAGAGAAAGACTATATTCATTGTTCGCAAAACTGTATCTTTGTGAGGAATTCACTCCCTTTTTCCCATCCCACAGCTGCGAGTGTCTCCCGAGCTACCCCGGCATCCCCCTCCCAAAGGCTGGCGCAGATCAGGCGACGAAAGAGAGGGACACGGGACAAGATGTTCTCAGAACTTATGGGCTGCTCCCGAGCCGAGGCGGCACAGCAGACCCAGTGGAGGGAGAACATGTCGCAATACCAGTGATCACACAGTGAACGGGAGGACAGGTGGCGGCAGGAAGACCAGCAGGCGACTCAAACACTGCTTGGACTAATGAGGGAGCAAACGGACATGCTCCGGCGCCTTGTAGATGTTCTGCAGGACCGGAGGCAGGAGGACAGAGCCCCGCTGCATTCTATCTCTAACCGCCCTCCCCCGCCACAAAGTCCCATCCCCCCCTCACCCAAAGTCCCAAGAAGGAGGGGCGGCAGGGGCCGTGAAAACAGTCACTCCACCCCTGCAGACTGCTCAAGTAACAGAAGGCTCTCATTCCCAAAGATTTGATAAGTCCTTTCCTTCACTCCAAAAGCACCTCACCCAAGCCCCCGTCCCAGTTTCATCCCCTAACTGTGTAGTTGTTAATAAAAAATACGTTTCTGTTAATTACTGTTTCCGTCATGTTCTTTTAGAGGAGAGTGTGTTTGAAGGGGGGGAAGGGGGTTGGTAATTGGAGAGGACAGTCACCTTTACCAGGGTACAGACACGGGGGCAGGTTCAGCAGAAAGTCACACACACATTGCAGTCACTAGGCACCCTGGTCAGTCTGGGAGGTGGTTTTCATGTTCTGTGGGGGGGGGCTATGTGAGTTTGTGGCGGGGGAGGGCGGTTACAGATCTTATGCAGCGGTCCTTAGCCTGGATGTCAGAGCCACGCAGCAGGGGATCTGTAACCGCCCTCCCCCACCACAAAGTCACATAGCCCCCACACACAGAGTCTCGAAAAGGAGAGGTGGCAGGCTCCGTTGAAACAACCAGTCCACCACTGTGGACCGCTCTAGGAGCAGGAGCCTGTCATTCCTCGAGTTTAGAAGCATCCTTTCCATCACTACACCCGCTCCCCACCACAGTCTGCGTCCCAGTTTCAACACTTTACCACAAAATCCTTAATAAAGAAAACGGTGTTAATGAACAAAGTTTCATTTATTTTATTTTTAAAGGTGTGTTGGAAGGGGGGGAAGCGGGTTGGTAACTGGAGAGGATAGTCAACATTAACTGGGTAAAGAAAAGGGGGCAGGTTCAGCTTCTGTTTAAACAAACTTAATAGTCACAGGTTACCCTGCTCACTCTGGAACCTAGCTTTCAAAGCTTCCCGGATGTACAGCGCGTCCCGCTGGGCTCTTCTAATCACCCGGCTGTCTGGCTGGGCGTAATCAGCAGCCAGGCGATTTGCCTCAACCTCCCACCCCACCATAAACGTCTCCCTCTTGCTCTCACAGAGATTGTGGAGCACACAGCAAGCTGCAATAACAATGGGGATATTGGTTTAGCTGAGATCAGAGCGAGTCAGTAAGCTTCTCCATCTCCCCTTCAGACGTCCAAAAGCACACTCCACCACCATTCTGCACTTGCTCAGCCGGTAGTTGAAGAGTTCTTTTTCACTGTCCAGGGCACCTGTATAGGGCTTCATGAGCCAGGGCATTAGCGGGTAGGCTGGGTCCCCGAGGTTAACTATAGGCATCTCCACATCCCCAACAGTTATTTTGTGGTCCGGGAAGTAAATACCTTCCTGCAGCCGTCTAAACAGACCAGAGTTCCTGAAAACGCGAGCATCATGAACCTTGCCCGGCCATCCGACGCTGATGTTGGTAAAACGTCCCTTATGGTCCACCAGTGCTTGCAGCACCATCAGGGCCGGCTCTAGGATTTTTGCCGCCCAAAGCAAAAACAATTTTGGCCGCCCCCCCCCCCGTTTTTTAATTACCCCACCCCCGGCCCCACCTCAACTCCGCCCCTTCCCCAAATCCCCAGCCCTGCCTCCTCCCCCCAGGCTCTCAAGCCTGGGAGGGAGGGGGAGCAGCGGCCGCTCGGGATCTCCCCCTCCCTCCCCGGTTTGAGAGCCTGGGAGGGAGGGGGAGACCCCGAGCGGCCGCGGCACGCAAAACAGCCGATTCGCGCGCCGCTGCTCCCCCTCCCTCCCAGGCTTCAGAGCCTGGGAGGGAGGGCGAGTAGCGGCGCGCGAGCGGCAGCGGAGGTGAGCTAGGGCGGCCGGGGCACATTTTTAGGGGCGGCATTCTGGCGCCGGCCATGCCGCCCCTAAAAATGTGCCGCCCCAAGCACCAGCTTGTTTTGCTGGTGCCTAGAGCCGGCCCTGAGCACCATTGAAAAGTAGCCCTTTCGGTTAATGTACTGGCTGGCCTGGTGCTCCGGTCCCAGGATAGGGATGTGAGTTCCATCTATAGCCCCACCGCAGTTTGGGAATCCCATCACAGCGAAGCCATCTATGATCACCTGCACGTTTCCCAGGGTCACTACCTTTGAGAGCAGTAGCTCAACGATTGCGTTGGCTACTTGCATCACAGCAACCCCCACGGTAGATTTGCCCACTCCAAATTGGTTCGCGACTGACCGGTAGCTGTCTGGCGTTGCAAGCTTCCAGAGGGCTATGGCCACTCGCTTCTGGACAGTCAGGGCTGCTCGCATCCGGGTGTCCTTGCGCTTCAGGGTAGGGGACAGCAACTCACAAAGTTCCAGGAAAGTTCCCTTACGCATCCGAAAGTTTCGCAGCCACTGTGATTCATCCCAGACCTGCAGCACTATGCGGTCCCACCAGTCCGTGCTTGTTTCCCGGGCCCAGAATCGCCGTTCCACAACATCAACATGACCCATTGCCACCATGATGTTCACAGCGCGGGGTCCCGTGCTTTGTGAGAGGTCTGTGCCCCTCTCAGACTTAATGTCCTCACCGCACTGCCGTAGCCTCCTCGCCCGATTTCTCAGCATCTGCCTCTGAAAAAGGTGGATGATAAGGTGCGAGGTGTTGACAATGGCCATAACTGCAGCGATGATTGCAGCGGGCTCCATGCTCGCAGTGCTGTGGCGTCCGGGCTGTCAATCACCAGAAAAGTGCGCGAACTGATTGCCCGCCGGCGCTTTCACAGAGTGAGGGTTGAATGACGACAGTTACCCAAAACCACCCTCGACACATTTTTTTGCCCCAGCAGGCATTGGGGGCTCGACCCAGAATTCCAATGGGCAGCAGGGACTGCGGGAACTGTGGGATAGCTGCCCACAGTGCACCGCTTCCAATGTCGACGCTTGCCCCGTTAGTGTGGACTCACAAAGTCGAATTACTGTCCTTAGTGTGGATACACATGTTCGACTTTGTAATATCGGTTCCACAAATTCGCTTTAAGTAAAATCGAACTACTCTCGTAGTGTAGACATACCCCTAGAAAACAAAATCTAAATGTGCTTCCTTGAATGGTGGGACCCGGGTGCAAACCTGACAAGACATTTTTCACAGGTCTGACTCCATGCCAGACTCACACTGTTCAGCGTAGGCCCTTTTTAAAATTTTCTCTAGTATATTTCATAAATCTTCAATTCCTTCTGGACAACTTATGGTCTCAGTGACTCTTTAAACAGGATGATGCTAAGAAGGAAACAGTGTTCTTTCAAAGGATCTTAGCATTGTTTTTTAAGAGTATGTCTTTTGTTATAAAGTTATAATCAAAACTGGTTACCGTGCATAAAATTACAGTAAAAGTTCAACCCTTCTCCGCCTCCTTTAATTGTGATTTTAACATTTTGACTAAAATTTTAAGCCTCGTGAACCTCTCTTTCACACAGCTATTGTTAGCTATACTCTGTGGGTCTGAGTCACACTCCCTGGCTCTGCTAAAGCCAGTTATTGTTAGAGTCTCAGCTAGAGCGGATGTACACTGTGGTTGGAGCTTATTGGTGTTCTTATGCGTAACCACACTCCAAAAAGTCATTTGTTTAAAACTAAATTATAGGGCTTGGATCTGACCTCATGAGTTTTACTGTCACCAGCCATGGCCATCACTGCTGTTGTCTGCCTTGTCTACACTGGAGTTACTCCTGATTTACACTGAGTCCAAGAGAACCCCTCTTATTGTGGGGAGGGTGAATCAGGCTGAGTGAGGCTTTCCCAGTTTTCTCCTCCACTGGGGGGGGGGGGGGGGGAGGGAGGAGCATTTATTTCTGAAAGGACCCTAGTTTTCAGGAGGTAGAGGTGGAGTCAGACTAGGAAAGGCCTCCTTTCTGGAATTAAAGAATGGAAGAGTATGAAGAATAGTTGTGGGTTTTTTTAACTGCCCTTATTAAGTGCTGAACTGATTTAAAATCTATACCTACAGAAATCTACACACCTGGTGCAGAAATGCAGAACTCAAAGAGTGAGCAACTAGAGTTTCTCTCTCATGGAGACTTTATATTTATTTTTTCTTTCTTTTTTATTTTCTTTAATCTGAAATAAAAGCCACTGAGACGAAACAGTGCTTCCTTTGTGTATGGGGAACCATAATGCCTGCCATTTCGCTTCAGCAAGGGTGAAGCAACATGGCCATGGAAGACAACCCTACTTTCCACACTTATGGATCTGGGATGATTAAATGAGTTTTCCTCTGTATCTCAGGAGCGGGAGGCATGCTTGAGATAGAGGAAATCTCATGTTGAGGGAAGCAAGTCCTTACACTCAGCTGATTGTATTTCTCTGTTTGTCTGTCTGCTTGTAACATGGTAACTTTTGAAGGCCACATCCGATCAATTCCAAAATTTCAAGGTTTGTTCTAGGCAATAATAGGTATAATCGTACTGATTTTGGTGAAAAATTGGAAAACCAGAAAAGCCTGATTTCTATTAGTGTAAGTGAGAAGAAAATCAGGCCCCCAGAATGCCCATTCGGTGCTGTAGGGAAAGGGATCTCCTTGGACCTCCCATGCTGTTGTCTACACATATCACAGCTTAATATGCTACTCTCTCTCACTAGGAGTACAGCTCGGCTTACCTAAGCAATGAAGTGTGTAACCCTCTAGTTTAGACCATCGCCTTTCTATGTTCCCTTCCCTGGCAGCACTGCCCTATTTGGTCAATACTTACAGTACATAATGCCTAATACTAATATCAATTAACTATAGCATCAATAGTAGTAATAATGCAGTAAATAATTAAAGGCATGGGTGAGAGTGGGAATCTAGCACTGAGAGGAACAGCACTTTTTACATGGTACTGGAGAAATGTGCCCAATGATAGCCTTGCTTAATCCCACTGCCTCACTAAATGGCCTCAACACTGATCTGAAGGAGGCTATTTCTCCGATGAAATGGTTTAATCTCATCATTCACCCAATTCTTGGTCTCTGTGCTGACACAGATAGTGCCCACAAAGCTGAGAGTTACTGCAGGTTTTGTGATATGTACTGAACACTTGTCTGCTAGTAACTGAATCAAGGCCACTAGCTCATTCCACAGAGGCCATTGAACAGCCAACGTATTTAGATTTTATTACCATCAAATGTCATAAAACATTTCCACATTTTGATTCTTAGCTGGTGTAAAACAGCATTGCTCCATTGAAGTCAATGGAACCATGTTGTTTTACATGTGTTGAGATCTCAATAAACAGAGGCCCATTTGATTCCCTGCCTTATATCCAGAGCACTGGTAAATTTTCTCCTGTTTTTGTCTCTTAATACTTCAGATTAATTTTCCTCACAAGAACTCATTTAAGTCAAGACTTGTGCCAACATAGGTTGTCCTACAGCACACCAGTTCCTTCAGACTTGTATATTTCGTCTTTAATTACATGCACATTGAAGGACTTACCGTTTTGCATGCCCAGCTTGCTCCAAACTGTATCGTGCTTTGCTTGTGCCTAAACCCAATCCTTCCTTTATTACTGGTTTATGTATAGTTGTCTCCACACAAGGAGATACGTTGTTTTCTGACATCAGACTGCAGATGCTCAACAAAATTTAAGAAGGAAAAAGCACAGCTTGCATTCTGAAGGCACAATTTTCATCATATGTTAATAATTCAGTAATTTTATAATGTAGGTAGCTTAGCTTAGCATGGGGTGATTTTCCTTCCATAAAGGACTGTATTAAGGTGGCAAAGGTACCTGGCAAGCAAGGGAATATGAAGGAAAAGATGTGTGTTTTTATTCACTGAGTATATGGCAAAAACTGAGTTCGTTAGAACCAAATAAAACTAGGGCCATATTT
The DNA here is from genome assembly GCF_028017835.1 of Emys orbicularis. Taxonomy (NCBI): domain Eukaryota; kingdom Metazoa; phylum Chordata; order Testudines; family Emydidae; genus Emys; species Emys orbicularis. The sequence goes on from NC_088691.1 coordinate 27,918,369, forward strand.
TCCATTTGCAGTTTGTTCAGACAAAGTCCAGAGTGAGTGTACATTTGTACACTGATGCATGCAATCTAGGGTTTGTGCATATGCATCTGAGTTTCACATACTTTTGAACATCTGGCTCTGAATCCATGGTGTGCCCATAAGAGATGTTTTGTGCCTTAAACACAGTGAGAGAATGTTGCTTAGTGAATATAACAAGGCACTGGGAATGAAGACTCCTGGATTCTCATCCTCAAACTGCGGCCGATTCATTGTTTGATCTTGAGCAACTCACTTCCCCTCTTTTAGATTTTAGATGTTGAAAAAATGAGCATGTCAAACTTCAGCAGGGAATTTTTCTAATTTGGACCTCTGAGAAATGACAATCAAAACAACAGCCATTATGTTTTGTGGGATGAGTGATACAGCCAACTGCGGTGTTTATAGGGCTAGATTGTGACTAGCCCTAACTCATCCATGCAGGGAGTAAGGGCCATAGTAGGGCTTCCCCAATCTAAGGGAAGTACAGGGGCAGCTGGCTCTGTGTCAAGGAAGTAAGCTTCACCCTCAAATAGGCTCTAGCAAATTACTTCCCCACACAGTCTACAGTGCACCCTATGGTGTCTCCTGGGCCAGTGAAACAAGGTTGTGCATAAAATGCAGTTTAGCCCAGCATATATATTGGGGATTTGATGTTGTGGGTCTTTCTTTCTTTTAATCCTTAAACATTCTAGGATCAAGGAATGGAGACATGAGGGTAATGACACTACGTCACAAAACACTTGGACCAAAATTGTGCTTCCCTGTTGTAAGATCAAGAAAGCGGAGAATAATAACTGGAAAGGCATTAGAGACACAAGACTGTTTCAGAGCACATCGGCTTACCTGTCTTCCGAGTCTATCATTTTCTTTATTCATGGATGTTTCAGATAATAGATTCTGCCCATGTTCACCATAAAGTACAGCTAATCTTACCTCATTGCATCCCCTGGGATAACACTGAACATAAGATTCACATTGAGAGCTCTAGCTGTACCTTAGGTTTCTTTTTCATTTGTTATAAAATAATTTTTGAAAGATTTTTTTTTTAAAAAACTCTACCTTTGATTTCTGATGTACTTCTCACCCATTTCTTCATGCTGTAATGATGGCACCATTTTTACAGTTTTATGTTTGGCATTAGCCTTCAATTATACTCAAAATCTTGTGTTAAATCCCTTTTGTATACTAAATGGGCTTATCGCAGGGGGGGGGGGGGGGAAGGGGAATTGGTCCTATTCAGCTGGAAGAGAAAGAGCCCACTCATCTGACTTAACTTACTAAGATTCTCTATTTTAGCAACTGAAATAAATCAGACTATTAACATCATTAGTAGCAGATGTACGCTGCTTTACAAATACCAAAGACTTGCCCACACGCTACCCTTCCATCTGCTGTATTAAATTCAGTTCATACAGTTATTACTAGTATAAATCTCTTTTTCTTTATTCTTTTCTATTTTCTCTTTTAATAAGAACTTATAAGTACTGTTCAAGACAGAATTTAAAATATATTAATTATGGAATTATGAGAATACTGTACAGTAGAGATATGTTACTTGTAACTAAAAATAAAATCATAATATTTCTGATATAGAAGTGAAGGGCAAACTTTAAAAAATTAAGGGAATTAGTTAGGGATGCGGAGAGGACTGAAGAATTCAAGGATCTAAATGAGGAAGAGGCTTGGAATTACTTTAAGTCAAAGTTGCAGAACCTTTTTGAAGCCTGCATCCCAAGGGGAAAAAATTCATAGGGAAGTGTTGTGGACCAAGCCGGATGAGCAAGCATCTCAAACAGATTGTGATGGTGTGTTCATCTCTATACTTGCCCTGAAAGAGTTAATATAGGTGATGAAGGGGGCCAATTAATCAGACAGGCCGCAGCTGAAGGGAATCAGGTGGTCCCTCATTGAATGAGGGGGCCCAGCTGAGGAGGACCCAGCTGGGCTGGCTTTATAAAGGCAGGAAGCTAATAGCAGACTAGTTTGCAGTCATTTTCTGGGAGAAGGAAGGTGTGTTTGGAGACCACAGAGGCAGGTAGTCTATGCCTACTCTCTGGGCATTGGGATGCTGGCAAACCCAGAAGTGGGGCGAAGCCAGCCAGGTAGAAAAAGACAGGAAAAGTGGTAGCAAGGTTCAGGAGGGCATAGACTTTGTCTGCTGATTAGATTGTCTGTGAGCTAGAACCCGGAGTAGAGGATAGGCCATTGCTCCACCATTTGGCACATACTAGCTCTGATTACACCAAATGCCATTCTGCCATTGACTTCAGCAGGATGATGCACATGCTTAACATTAAGCACATGCTCACTTGCTTTGCGGGATCAGTGCTGAAGAGTGTGAACAACACCTTGCAGATCAAACGTTCAGAGGAGTTTATTTTATTCTACATAGCTGTGCTCATGTTTTTCAGGGGTATAATGTAGTTGTGGTTAACGTGCATCCTGTGAACGTGGTGCATGATATAATGGAAACCATGATTACTCTGTGGTAAGTTTCTGATATAAATAAATCCATTCATTCATCAAGTTATGTTATGCTTTAAACAAAATTTGATGGGTATTCCAGATAGAAGGGCAGAGAACTGTGTGGGTTTGATTTCCTGATCCTTCTGATATGCTGAAGGATGCTCCAGAATATGCTGAGATTTATTGGATTTACCCTTTGGTAAATGAGTAAGATAAAAACATGTACACAATGACTGATAAAGTCCAGGATATTTATTTCATCATAAAGTGCGCAATCATTCTAGTTTAACAGCTGTAATGCCTGCTAGGCATTAAAAGTCTAGACCTTACTTGTTTTAATAACACTTTTTTTCCCCCAGCATAACAAGGGGCTCCCTCAATATTTTACTTCCTTGGCCAGTAGTTCCCTGGGGAAAATAGTAAGATGCTCTTGCCCACAAGGCTTCCTCCAATTTAATACTTTCCTTCCCCCCATGCTAATTCCACTAGTTGTCTCTTTCCTTCTCTCTTCTCTCCTCCCCCCCCCCCAAATAAATTCTTCCTTGCATCCAAATCCATCAATCCTTCTAACTCTATTCACCAAACTGTATATCCCCTTTCCCATCACTCATGGAAATTGTCTGTGGTTCCCCTACCTGAGAGCTGTTCCTCACATCTATAGTGATGGTGGTAGCAGTGAGTGGGACATGTGCTGATAATGGTGGTATCAGGTCAGGAGCACTGGAACAGGGGCAGCCAAAGGGCCATGGCCCCATCACTTTTAGAAGTGGGAGGGTGGCTGTAATGGCGAGCAATGGGAGGAGGAGAGGAGCAGGGGGTGGGGCTTCAGAAGAAGGGGCGGTGTGGGGGCAGGGCCTCAGGGGAAGGGGTGGCATGAAGGCCCTTGTTAACTAATTGATAATAAATCCTTCTAGGCAAGATCAAGTAATATCCGAAGCAGAACATATTAAAGTATGGTCCTCAGATGTTTAATTTTTTCTTGGGAGGACTTCAAAATGAATTAATGGGCTGGAAGGTTTTCATTCCTCTCACCTTTAATCTATTTTAATCTTTAAGCTTCCATTTTGGTTTCCTAAAACTCCAGCAGATTACCTTTTGTATTGGGCCATGGTAAGCTGTTTAATATCCTTTGACAAGGAATATTCTTGTGAAATGCTGAATCCCAGTGCCCCCTCCCCACCCCACACACACATACTTTCAGAGAGCTTCCACCACTGCTGTGTCAAGGGGGTGTGCAATATGGCCCATTCTCTCAATTTTGTCGTGCATCTCGTGATATTTGGCGTTAAAGCCCCAGCTCCTGGAGTCCGTTGCTTTAGTTGAGAACATGAGCTTTCATTTTAAAAGTGTTTCTAGTCTTCATGAGATGGGAGGAAAAACTGGAAAACATGACCCATGTGCACTCCAAAGGCTTGGAAACCAGGGGGCAAGCAGAATAATAAATCACTAAACTTTAGAAAAATATATTATTTTTTTTAAAGCCAAAGTTATGACTTTTGGTGGCTGACTCGTGGCTTTTGAACACCTGGGGTTGGCAATAGTAGGTGTGACTCTTAGGGGTGAGGGTGTCTCCCCTAGGTGGTGTGGGGGTTCAGGTGAGGGAGTAAATCTTCCATAGAAGGTAGTGGGGAATTGGAGCCCCTTGTCCCCCTGGTGTTCTTCCAGTATTGGCTCTTCAATCCTTCACCCCTAAGGGTGCTGGTGGGGGACACAGGAAGAGATTTCCTTTTGCAGCACCGTTGTCAGTGGCAGGCACCCCCATGGTGTGGTAGCAGTTGCTGAGGACTGACCTCTTTAACACGCAGACATGGCTTTAGCATATTTGGGAATGGGCCTATGAGCCAATTTGTTGCCATCTTTCCCCTCCCCCGGCACAATTCCTGTCCAGCATTATCATAGCATTAGGTGCAGGCCCAGCCTCGGGACTGAGGTGAGATCAGTGATTTGGGCTGACCTTTTATATTTAAAAATGTGGGACAGAGGCTCTTCAGGGTGTTCACCAGCCTTCTGCTGTGGAAATATAGCCCAGCTGCTGTATCCTTTCAACCCTAGTGATTAGTTTACATTTCAAGCTGCTTTCACAAGGCAAAGGGCTAGTAACTTACCACCCCCTGCCTGTTGTTGTTGTTTTTAAATGAAAACTGAGATTCTGCTGCAATGGGCCCAAACCCAGGTTGGTTATCCAGGTAATGGTCCCAGCCACTTGCAAAGCTTGCAGGTGGACAGATGTGAAGGCGTGGTACCCTTGTGAGGCTACTTGCAAAAAACAGTAGTGGGAAGAGAGTGAGAACTTGTGGGTGGTGTCTGCTTGGAAGAGGCTGGGAGAGAATTTACTAAGCGCCAGGGATATTACTTAGACCAGGGTCGTAGCTAGAATCCACTTTCAAGCTGCAAGTATCTGAACAGGAGGGAAATCTGTAGCATGTTACCTAGTGGCAAAAACTCTAGCTGCGGAGTCGAATGCTCCCACGCTGTTGCTGGCACTGGTAGAGCAGTAGTGGTGCTAGAATAACAGTGGGAGATTATTATTTTTTTCACACACATACACAAAAGCCAAGTACATACAGCCATTGTGTAACAAGATTCAGATAGCTTGCCTCTTATCTCCTCCTGCATTCATCTGATCTCACACATCACACAGTTCTCTCTTCTATGCAGACACCAAACATCTGCCGTGAAGCCTGAATTGGATCCCAGATACTACAGAGGCCATGGGCGTTCCTATAATATAAATATTAACACTATTAATTCAATCTTATTACATGTCTCTTCCGGATCCAAAGAGAAAGCAAGAGCAAGATGGTTCCTCAAAGGAGCTCACAAATTTATTTGGCGCAACTCTCTCCTTCATGAATCCTACCTGTTCTCCATGAGTGAAGTTTAGAGTCCAGTTTAAGGCCAGAAGGGACCACCAGACCATGCACACTGACTTCCTCACAAGCCACTAACACCACCCAACTACCTGTGCACTAAACCCAAAAACTGGAACTACTCCAAAGTAGGAGAGCCCTCAGAAGACTCAACTACTGTTTAGCATAATATAATCCAGCTGTGGTGCTGCCATATGTTGTATGACAATCTTACATTTTTTGATTAGCACTGGAATAAACTGGAAATTTCCCCAACTTGTCCCTTTTTCTTTATAAGGTAATCATGGCAGTTATCATGTCTCAAAACAGGACAGCCAAGGGCAAGGGTTCTTTTGCTGTGTTGATAGCCAGCCTCAAGAGGTTTCATCAGAAGGTAGCTGTAAAGCTATCCAACATCTTCTGCACAGTCCAATGATACTGACTACATACATGCATAACGCACAGAAGTGCCTGTGCTCATAACCAGCAGTATATGCACAATGAATACATTTCCAAAGTATAAGTGGGTAGCGAGTAAGTTTTAAAGCCAGCTATCTAGCTTACCTGTCAAGTGACAAAGTGCTATGCAATCAAATGTATATAGAATAGAATCAAAACAAAGCATCACCTATGTAATTTCAAATCACTAGAGCTTCTGCTCTGTTATCCCAGATGGTTATCAAACTAATGTAGTTACACTGAATACTTTAATAATGCTTTTGATATTTAACCCTATAAATAACATACTGGGAAAAGTTAGGATCAAGATGTGGATCAAAATCAGGCAAAGTTCCATGTGGGCAAAATTCTTCATGGATACCAGTGCAACCCTACTCTCTTTGCTGTGGCTTTACTGTGTAATGTTGTTGCACTGGTGTAATGGAGAGGAAAATTTGCGTGAGTATGTTTTGAGTAAAGACAACAAGATTTGGCCCAGTAATTATTTGAATAAAGTAGACCCTTATACCTCCAAAGTGCACACAGCGCTTTACAGAAAACCCAGTGGAATAAAAATCTTAACATCCCAAAATATAAAATTAATTCTAACAAGAAATTAAACCATAGATCAGGAGGACACATTGCATTAAGTACAAAGGAACACCAATATGATGTCACATGATGGAATTTCTGTGATTTCAGTTTGGTTTTAAAATAATCCCTAGGAAATTACACACAAAAGTACACTAAAAGAACACTATTACAGCTGCAAAGTCACATACTCAAAAGTTAGGAAATGCCAGAACTAAGTTTGCTTGTGCAACCTTAAGTCAGCCCCCTTGTATGTATACATTATGATACAATTAAAGACTATGAGCCCATACTATTTTTTCCAAAGGACCACTTCCTTTTAGGGTGCACAGCATGGACCTGCTCTGGGGATGAATCAGGGTGGTGTGGTGCAGGAGGCTGTTGTCCGTAGAAGCCCTGCGTCATTTCTTGCAGAAGTTGGAAGGTGTGTAGTGAAAGAGGCAGGGGATTGCAGGAAGAGAAAGGATGGTCTCGTGGTTAAAGCAGTTGACTGCTGCCCTGGAGAACTGGATTCTCTTCCTGCGTCTGCCATAGAGTTCCCATGTCATCCTTGACCAGGCATGTAAATGAGACTGTTCACAGGTGGCCACTAATTCTATGTTCCCTGTTTTAGGGGTGCCCAATCTGAGACCCTAAGGCTGAGCACTCATAGCTGCAACTGAAGTCGCTGCTATATAAAGCGAAGTATTCTGAAAAATCAGGCCCTAGGCACCTGAAGTTAGTGGACACCTTTGACATTAATCTCTGTGTACCTCCATTCCCCATCTGTAAAATGGGAATAAAAGCCACTCACCTCACAGAGGTGTTTTGAAGATATATTTGTTGATGTTTATGAAGCACTCATACTATAGTGAAGAGCACCATAGAAAAGCCCATAAGGAAATTAATAATTCTGTATTCACAGCAGGGTTTGAATAGTGTGCAGTAAATAAGGCCTAGAGCGACACATTGAACAATGAGGAGAAAACAACATTTTGAATAGCTGCCCATTAAGTGAGCACCATCCATTGTGCACTGAGTGAGGCAGGGGTCCCGTGGAAAAAATATCATGTGATGATGTAATTAAAGCCAATCATAATGCATATGCACAAGGGAGTTAAATTAAGCGTGCACAGGGAACCTTAATTCTGGCATTTCCTTACTTCTGAGTGCTTGACTTTGCAACCTTAGCATTCTTATAGCATAGGGTTTTTTTTATATTATGTTATATGAATTTAATTGTAATACCTTTCTGTGCATTACACGTTTTAGTGCTGAATTCATGACTTGTGAATTATGAGAATATTTGACTAATTCGTCTTATTTTATAAAAGATATGGTTCACTTAAAGAAAAGCCAGATGGATGCCCTCTCTGCAAGATGTTGTGCCCTATTATGAGACACCCAGATTCAGAAATAGAGTTGAACCACTGGCTTTGACTTGTGAGACCCTAGAGGCATTGTAGAGAGGGTAAATGTAATACTTAGCATGTATTGCCTCTACCTTCTCTATCACAGAAACACCCACACTGCTCAGTCACAGGAAAGCATTGAAGATTTTTGCCTAATTTCTTTCTGTCCAAAGAAGAAAGGAAAGGTATTGCCAGGTTAAATGCAGTAAAGGAGCAAGGTCCAAGTCATGCTACAGGTTGCAGTGGGTTCCAGGTAGTGTACAGGTCAGATAGGGTACAGCTGTAACCATCCTATCAGCACAGTATGTGAGCCTGCTGTCAAATGTTTGAGCTGAGGAATACTTTGATTTTCCTGGCAGGATTAGGTACTGTTACAACTTTGTAACCTGCTGGAGACCAAAGGTGAGGTGTATGTCTATTTAATACAGTATATGAGAAGTTCTTAGGGGCAGGGTCTATGGGGCAGATCCTCCGCTGGTGTCAATTGTCATAGCTCCACAATTCACACCAGCCGAGGATCTGCCTCACGTCTTCATTTATGCTCGTAGAGTGCCTAGCACTGATCCTGACTGAAGCCTGTGAAGTCTATTGTAATAATAATAATCATTAATCATAATAGACAGCAAACTTCAAATATTAAGGAATTAATTTTGTCTTAGTAGTAGATGAACATTTTTCTTTCTGTTTATAAATTTATTTTTGTGTGTTTGGTGGTCTCTAACCATTTCAAAGGTAACCAAAACAATTCAGTTCAAATCATTCAGTTTCCTACCAAAATCAGGGGGAACTGGATCCAAAAAGTGAATCTGTTCTGCATGACGGGATGATCAGAAAAGGATGGTGAGGAGAAAAGAGGGTTAAAACTGTGGGCTGATTTAAGCAAATTCATTAAAAAGCTAGACACCCTAGCAATACTAAATGATTTAGAACTGCAACAAATGTTAATTTCTTAACATGTTCTAATGTCATAACTATAGAAGCCAGACACTGCCTGTCTTCATGTCATCACAATTCCTTTGCAATAGTCTGTTATTCCCTAATATAAAGCCTGTGTTCATTTATAAAACAACAAAATTGCCTTTTTTGGTTCGGTTGTTCCCTGAGAGGGCAGGAGTTCTTGGCTGTAATTAAAATGATATCTCAGAATTAAATATGTGGCTATATCAGCCATGTGCTATGAAAAGCATTTGAACTGCCTGGCACACTAAAAAAAACCCTCTGCCTCAAGTGCAGACCATTCATATGCACAAAGCCACGGATATTCAAGGGAAGGAAACAGGATGTGAAGCACTGGCACTCCAGTCCTCCGCAGTTTTTCTCTGTATAAACTGATAGTGCGGTGCCTCTGCTCATTGAAGAAAAGTAATCGTTTTCCTCACCTCCAGTTTAATTACTCTCTGCTACTCAACCAATTAATACCGTGGTCCATTCTGAGGTCAGAAATTGAACAAATGTTTCCGAGCTTGACCCCTCCCTACTTTCTTTGTGCCATCTGCCATTGCCATGGCACTGTGCTTTGCTTTTCATGCTTCACTAGATTCACTGGATATGCAGGGTAATGGGGCTATTTTTTCCCCCTAGGTCTTTTTGGAAGGGAAATTTAAAAAAATGAATGGATAAAACTGCTGTGTGCTGCCCTTTTCATTTTCACGTCTTTTTAAGCCTTTTAGCATACAGTTTTCAGCAATTTGAAGGAAAATTGCCCTGAAAGAAAGAAACCAAAATCTGTCTTATTTTTTTTAAACAAAACCCATCACACAACACAAGCAGCTGCAGAGAATTTCTGTTCCAAATGGATGATGTAATGGGTTTTGTCAGCCAATGCTGTAACGAATAAAAACTGAGACCCTAAAATCATTCCAGCTTTTGATGAAACTCATAAGCTTTCTGGTGCAAGTGATCACTAAAATGAACTTTAGCTTGGAGTTGTATAGTGCAGTTCTTGATTTTAAGTGAAACTGAGATTAAAATACTCTAATCGGGTAACAACTAAAGCTGCTATGTCTTCCACTGTTTATCTGTTCAGCCAATCTCACCAAGTGAAAGAGAAATCATGCATGCTATGCCATTTAACCAGAAATCTGCCACTGTTAACATTATGCATAAATATAGTCTCATTCCATATTTCCTGGCATTGTAATACTTAGTACTGAGGCTTTTGTGTACTGTTATTACATTATTGAGGGGTGGAGAGAGAGGGATTGTGGTATCCAAATAAGCATTACAAAATATATAGACTAAAGAAGAGATAGTAAATGCAAGTCTGTTTCTGGTTAAATGGCATAGAATGCACAAAGATAGATATATACACATTCATACAGAACAGGTGTATGAAGTAAATAGAAAATATGGATGATTTATACATAAACCCTGTACTGTGTATCTATTTTGTTTTCAAATAAATCATTAAATATAAGCATGCTAGTCAGAGAAAATAGTCACTCACTGTTGAGTAGTAAATGTGGGGGTATATATATATTTATTCATTTTAAATGGTATAGTTATATGATAACATTGTCAGCCTTAGGAGGTTAAGGATCCTAAAGTCTTCAGCATTTTGGTTGTGTGCCAGCAGTTTTCTGCATTACAAACAAGGTAGTTGTTGCTGGGGGTGTTTTTTATAATCAGTCAGGAATCAAAAGCAAAATATTGGACTAGCCCAGTGGCCTGGTGCTGTAACGCTCCCCTGGGAGAAGCAGCCATTTTCCTAGTCTCAGTAGCTCGGCCAGCAGGGTTGGTGTTACTTTGGAGGCAGCCACTCACCCGCTGGAGATAAGAAATGTCTGTGATTGCTAAGTGGTAACCGTGCCAGCTAATTACAGACTTCAGAGGGAGCCCTCTACCTCTGGAAGGTTGGTGGTTGTGTACCTGAAGGATAAAGGGTTGGGAAGGGGAACAGTGGAGGCTTGAGATGAGTGGTGAATCAGGGAACAATGAGGCTTCAGGGAAGTGGAAGGTCTCTTTGTGGGCAGAAGGAACTCTTTAAACATTGAAATACATGTAAGTTTGCTTTACATATTGACCAATGAATGTCCAGCATTAGTGAGGGAGAGAGCCAGCTACCTTGTGCCAAAAAGCCAATATACTGAAGGATGTAAGCCCCTGATTTTTCAAGGGGGTCAGGTGTTTATTTCAGGACTCCTGCTATGAGCAGAAGCAAAACCCAGGGGCGGTTGAGATCCAGTCCCCATTTTCTGAATGTTTTGGGGGTAGATAAGTTTATCAGTGGTTCTAGTTCTGGCCCAGCTGTGATTAGGAGCAAGCAGACAGACAGGCTATGTGCAGCTTATTTAGTATTTCTCTCTCTCCTGTTTACATCAGCAACCTCATAGCTCCTCTCCTCCACTCCAAGCCAATGCCACAGTAGCTATGGCTCCCCTCACAAATTCTGTCAGTGCAAAACTTCCCTCTGACATAGCAGTTCTACCAACACGGGAGAAATTTGCTTATTCAAGCTTCTACTGTTTGGTTTTCCCAATGTGTCCCAGCAGTGCAGGCTCATTCATTTTTCATTGTAACAGCAAGGCTGAAAGCCCAAAAATTCTACTTTCATAACAAAACTCCTCATAGGGACCAGAAATGTAAAGTGGCCTTCCTCACCTCCTCCCCAGCTGCACTGGTGAACTGTTTTTTGCCGTGGTAATTCACTATAAACTTACCTAATCGCTAACCAAATTATCCCCTCCTCCTCTGAGGCAGAAAAGATAAAAATCCAGTGGGATCTGTCTATATGGCAATATACCCCTTCCCCGATCCCACAGAAGTTCCTCCAAGAGGTATCCACAGGCATTGACTTCCACTGTGTGGGAGAGGTTGAGACTGGGAACCTCCCTCCGGCCCCACAGGAAATTAGTGCTAACTATAGAGAGAGGATGCATGGTGTAGTGGTTGGAGTGCTAGCCTAGGATTTGGCAAATCCAGCTTCCCTGCTTTGTCACAAACTTTCTGTGTAACTGTTGGCAAGTCACTTAGTCTGTTTTGCCTCAGTTCCCCATCTGTAAAATGGGGGTAACAAAACTTCCCTTTCTCACAGGGGTGTTGTGAGGATAATACATTAAAGATTGTGAGGCACTTCCATATGGTAACAGGGGCCATATAAGGATCTAAGATAAATAGAGAGACATCAGCATTAAGGCCTGAGTTCAGCAAGGCACTTAGACTCACATTTAACCTTAAGCATGAATAGCCCTGTGACGGGTTAGACCCCCCTTTCGGGGTGCCACTGGATGTGCTGGGGTCCCACTGAGCCCACCTGTCCAACCAGCCTTGGTTTCCCTTGGCTTGTGCTGCTCTCAAGCCCCTTTCCAGCACACACACAGGCAGGGACACACCCAGCTGTATAATCATCGAGTCTGCGATTAGCTCTTTGTGGGATGGCTCAGCTAGGGGAATGCCCAGTTCTCCTGTGCACACACCCTCTGGAGTGTAAAGCCAACATTATATTGTCTTGCACTGTATAGAGATCTATATAGCGTAAGCTCATAAAAACCGCCCTCTCCTTCAATGTGGAGGGAGATATGCACAGCTCTTTCCCCCAGTTATGAATTGCACAAACTAGGTTTTGGAATAAACAACAAATAAGTTTATTAATTACAAAAGGTAAATTTTAAGTGATAAGGGATAGCAAACAGAACAAAGCAGATTACTGAGCAAATAAAACAACACACAACATAAGCTTAATTCACTAAAGAAACAGGTTACAAATAGTAATTTTTCACCCTAAATGTTGTTTTAGGCATGTTGCAGAGTTTCTGCAGCTTAGAGTTCCAGTTATTTCTCTTCACAGGCTAGACCCCGTCTCAGCTTGGACTAAGCTCTTGCCTTTCCCCAGCTTAGTTCTTTTGTTTCTTCAAGTGCGTTCAGAAGTCTTCCTTCTTGGGTGGGGAGGCAATGGAGGAGAGCCCTGATTGACTCACTTCTCAGCCTTAAATTGGATTTACATAAAAATTTGTTTCCAGTGCAAAAATACCAGCAGTGTCCAAGGTGGTACTCTATACCAGGTGACATTTTCACATGACCTTGCAGTGTTAAAGCCACCATGAGACAAGGTTTATTTGTAATGTCCACAGGAAACAACTTCAGGAAGATGAGAGATCAGCATCTTCAAAGACCTATTATATTGTCTTTCCTAATTGCCCATTCAGGCTGATTGCCTACTGTCTGGCGGGCATTCCCCAAGTGCAGATACAGTTGTAATTGTTATATAGTCAATATTCCTAACTTCAGATACAGAGCTGATACATGAATACAAATTGATACATGTACACATTCAGCAAATCATAACCTTTCCAATGATACCTCACATGACCCACCTCACATAAAACATATCTTAGTTATGCCATATTCATATTACAACAGTATTTTTACAAAGAACATGGGGTGCAGCGTCACAAGCCCCATTGACTTCCATGCTTAAAGTTTACCTGTGTGTAAATGTTTTGCTGAACTGGGGCCTATATTTCCTTCAGAGATGTGGAAATTCCACTGAGAGAGATACCGAGGGGGTAGCAGCTGTTTGGGGAGCCCCTGGCGGCACAACTCCTCCAAGAGTCCTGCTACCAAGGATTGAAGAGGAAATGGGGGAGCCATGTAATTGACCTCAGCAGAACCTCTGAGCTCTGATGGTTTTGGAGGCCGACTCCTTCCCTCGCCTGTTTCTGACGTGGTGGGGAGCAAACTACACAGACCTTATGAAAGAATGTGAAGGAATCTCCCCATGTGCAAACTCACTGAGATTCCTGTCTCCTACATGGAAGGCGGCCCCACAGGGAAGGTTATGGTTCTTTACACTTCTTAGAGTACAGCATATACTGTAATTAAATTCAAAATGCCACACAACGAAAATTAGGCAGAGGGAATGTTTAACACTATTACCACTCCTCTGACTAGCTTACTATTCTCACACCGATTAGCTATACAAACCTATATAATCATCGCTCTCTTGGATAGTAAAAGGCAGGTAATAAGCACAGCCCCTTTGCCAGGCATGAACCTCACAGGCAGGCAGCCTGTATCTCTGTTCTTCAGGCTGTATTGAAGAGCTATAGCTTACATTTCCATGTCTATATGGCTGTTAGGCAAATAATTATGCAGTCCCTTTGCTACTGACTGAATCTTTTCCCTTCTGAGCATGCCCAGAAACCTTCAGTGTGCTCTTACGTAAAAGTAAGTCTAAGCTTTAACCAAGTTCAAAGCAACAGCTAACTGACTCTAGTGGCTCAACATTTCCTTGGCTTCCTTGCCACAGCGACAACAGCATCTGTTAGAATCACATGACATCAACGATAGGGTCCGCCAAATCTCTGCATTTCTTCTCACAGCAGGGTCATAAAGCACTGTACATTAAGCACACTGTTTTTTCTGGAACCCTAATTGATGGGGGTACAACTTGTACACTCTATTTAACCAATAAAAACCTTAGCTAAAGAGCACCAAGTAGCAGCATAGCATTTTCCGCCCCCATGTAGGAAACCTCAAAAGAGTCCAACATCAAAAGCCAAAGGAAACAGAATACTGCTACCCTTGCCCCTTCTTTTGTTCAGCCTTTTCGTTACATTCCAGGCAAACACTGAAAAGGGAGGGACTGGAGTGAGGGAGGTTAGATCGCTGAATCTCAGGTGAGAAATTACAGCTTCCTCTTTTAGTGCTAAATACAAGTTGTACAATTATAATTACAAAAAGAGAGAGAGAGAGAGAGAGAGAGAGAGAGAGAGAGAAAATATGTCTTTTTAGCCCTCACCTCACACGATTTCTTCAATGACTTCAAATCGCTTCAGGGCCTGACTCTTCACTGCCTGGCACCATGCATATTCATTGACACCTGTGCAACTTTATTTCTCAACTCTATTTCTCGTTTATACAGGGTCTGAGGTGCCCACAATTCTTCACCACTCCTCCTGGTCTATGACATGGGTTCATAGGTCTTGGAGTTTGTGATGGGGTGGGCACCCTGCCACTGGCCCTGAGAGGTTGAATTAGGACAGGCAGGCCCAATCAACCAATTAAGCAGTAAACAGGGGAGAGATTTACGCTATGAGGAGGCTGCTAATTGGAAGCAAGCTCACCTTTGAGGGAACAGGTGGGATTTACATAAACCCAAGAGACTGGCAACAGAGAAAGGTTGAAGAGTGGTAGTCACTCTCTCTGAGGGATCGGAATCCCTGAGACCTAGGAGAGAGGGTCTGACTAGGAAGAGTGGAAGCACAATAGGCAGTAGTCCAGTGGCAAGAGCAGTAAGGTGAAGGAAGCTGCTTGATAAAGGGCCCCGGACTAGAACCCAGAGTAGAGGGCAGGCCTGGGTACCCCCGCCAACCAGTGCCGAGTGGTACTACCAGGGGCAGTGAACTAGCAGACTGTCTGAGTCACAGCAGGAGTCAGGGTAGTGGGCGTGCGGGCTATTGAATACTGCTTATCCTGAGAGACTTGGAAAGTATCCTATCTTGGAAGGGGGAAACACTTAGTGACCTGGCCAGAGGGTTGAGACACACAGAGGAAGCAGCAGCTCCTAGAGCAAGAGAGGGGGGTGCAGACAGAGAGGGATGAAGTCCAACTGCCAGAAAGGGGAGTTGGCCAGGCAGAGCTAATCCCCAGAATTGCCCAAAGGGGGCATCACCTAACAGTAAGCAGAGCACCCTGTGACAGAGTTCCAATCCTTTTCCCTTCAAACTTCTCTTGACACACTTTCCATTATATCCTCAGTCTTACAAATGCTTTTTTGCTGTCCTCTTCCACCCATGCTTTCTTTGCTGGTCATTGACACCTGTGCAAGTTGGGTGTAAAATGCTATCAGTGTATGGGAAAGCAATATAAGTTTGGAATGTGACATACAGTAGAACATCAGAGTTACGGACACCTTGGGAATGGAGGTTGTCCATAACTCTGAAATGTTCATAACTCTAAACAAAGTGCAGTTAGGGCTCCAGATCCAGCAGCTGACACTCCAAGCAACCCCTAGGCACAGGGAACCATGGCCAATGGGAGCTGCAGGGGTGGCACCTATGGGCGTGGGCAATGCACACCGTGCAGATCCACCTGGTCGCATCTCTGCCTAGGGGCCGGACATGCCGGCCACTTTCGGGAGCAGGGCCGGCTCCAGGCACCAGGCAACCAAGCTGGTGCTTGGGGCGGCACCTGGAGGGGGGCGGCGCGGCGCTCGGGCCGCCGGGGAGAGCGGGGCCACAGCCGGGCTCGCCGCCCTCCTCCGGCCGCCGGGGGGAGAGCGGAGCCCCCACCGGGGCTCGCCGCCCTGCCCCCGGCGCTCTGGCCGCCGGGGGGAGAGCGGAGCCCCGGCCGGGGATCGCCGCCCTCCTCCCAGGGCTCCGGTCACCCTCCCCCCCCGGCACCCTCCCGCCGGGGGGAGAGCGGAGCCCTCGCCGGGGCTCGCCGCCCTCCTCCCAGGGCTCCGGTTGCCCTCCTCCCCGGCACCCTCCCGCCGGGGGGAGAGCGGAGCCCTCGCCGGGGCTCGCCGCCCTCCTCCCAGGGCTCCGGCTGCCCTCCCCCCCGGCGCCCTCCCCCCGGCCGCCGGTGGGTGAGCGGAGCCCCCACCTGGGCTCGCCACCCTGCCCCCGGCGCTCTGGCCGCCGGGGGGAGAGCCGAGCCCCCACCGGGGCTCGCCGCCCTGCCCCCGGCGCTCTGGCCGCCGGGGGGAGAGCCGAGCCCCGGCCGGGGGGAGAGCCGAGCCCCAGCCGGGGCTCGCTGCCCTCCCCCCCGGCGCCCTCCCCCCAGCCGCCGGGGGGAGAGCGGAGCCCCCACCGGGGCTCGCCGCCCTCCCCCTGGGGCTCCGGCCGCCCTCCCCCCCCCCCGTGGGGGGGGGGGGCGGCCGGAGGCTTTTTTGCCTGGGGCGGCAAAAAAGCTAGAGCCAGCCCTGTTCGGGAGCAGTGTGGAGCCAGGGCAGGCAGGGAGCCTGCCTTAGCCTCATGGCGCCACCGACTAGGAGCCATCTGAGGTAAATGCCGCCTGGCCGGAGCCCACACCCTGAAACCCCTGCCCCAGGTCATAAGAACATAAGAACGGCCGTACCGGGTCAGACCAAAGGTCCATCTAGCCCAGTATCCTGTCTACTGACAGTGGCCAATGCCAGGTGCCCCAGAGGGAGTGAACCTAACAGGCAATGATCAAGTGATCTCTCTCCTGCCATCCATCTCCATCCTCTGACAAACAGAGGCTAGGGACACCATTCCTTACCCATCCTGGCTAATAGCCATTAATGGACTTAACCACCATGAATTTATCCAGTCCTCTTTTAAACGCTGTCATAGTCTATAGGTCAGAACCCCCTCCCACACCCTAACTCCCTCCCAGACCCCACACCCCAACCCTCTGCCTAAGCCCTGAGCCCCACCCCGAGCCTGCAGCGTGCACCCCCTCCTACACCTCAACCTCTTGTCCCAGCCCTGAGCCCCCTCCCGCACCCCAAACCCCCCAACCCCAGCCTAGAGCCCACACCCCAGCTGGAGCCCACACTCCCACTTATGTACTTATGTTTTCAAATGTAATATCTAATGTTAATGGCATAGCTTATACAGCTAGGTAAGAAATGAAAATGTTTGAAATAACATTTGCATTCCTTGGTTTGTTTTTTCTCCCTCAAGAGAGTATAAGATCATAGGTTGTACAACTGCTTGGCTGGCTAGAGAAAGATAAGTGAATGCCTTTGACTCTACAGTGGCAAATACAATCTTCCTAATTGTTTGAGATACTGTCCCCCTCCAGTGGAACTTCACTATCCCACTCAAAAACAAGATCTGATCCCATACTGAGGTGGGTTACCTTTACACATGTCCTTTTTTGAATGTTGCTGTTGACATTTATCATAAGGAGGTTTTATCTTGCAAAAACATCTAAAGTTCTGAGGCTTATGTATATAAACTACAAATGTCCCGTTATCTTATTTAGTCTTTTGCACTAGCATGTCCCCCAAATGTTGCACCACTCCATGGGCATCCACCACCAGAGTGAGAAAATAGAAGTTTGCATTATTAGCCTGATCTCTAATTTAACAGAGAAGGATACTCTGCAGTGTACTTTTTTCTTATTAGACTGAGAAAATCATGCAAACTGCTGTAGGGTTGTGGAATTTGGAAATAAATTAGAGAAATTCTCTGCTCACTTCCATCAGGCAGATCTACTGAGGGCAATAGGATGGGACCAGAACTTTAAGAGTAATATCAGCACTATAAATCCTCATGGCCAAGAATCACAACAGCAGAGTAGGAACTTGGATATGTGACTAAAAAATGATGCAAGTAGAAGCTTTTTCAGTTCCTGTGGCACTGAGATTCTCTATGAAACAGGTGGGGTTCCCCACATCTAAACAATAGGCTCACCGGAGTACTGGCTCAGAGAACGTAAATTAGAGCTCGGCACAAAATAGTGGGGGGTACTTTCCCTGGAAATTTTCAACTGAACAAACTGAATTTCTTTGAGGAATGCGGACACTTCCTGCAAAAATAAAAAATAAAAAAAAGTTTTTAAATGAAAAAACAATTTTCAGTCAAAAAACAAGTTATGATGGAAATTTTTCAGTCAACCCTAATGTAAATCAGTCTGTAAGAAGAAGGGACAAGCATTCAGGCAATTGTTCAGCACCAGCGAAAAATTTTGAAACAGCTCCCTTATATAAGCAGATGGGGAACTTGGGGAACTGATAGGAAAGAGTATTAGTGAAAATTATAATATAGCCTGGGGTGCAGGGGCCCAAAAGGAAAATATATATAGGGCAAAGTTTTTACTGGCCCTTATAGAAGAGTTCAAATGGTGGTTGGGTAAAGAGTCTGTCTCCTCCCTCGTACACACAGGCAAAGACCAAGTACAATGGCCATCCTTGCACTGTCCTGAGCATCAGAACTGGTACAGTACTAGCCCACCTCTCTAGTGTGTCTCACTGAGCCACAATACTTCTGTGCTGAGGTGGTTTGTCTCTGCACTGCTACTTACTGTGAGTTTTCTCCGATTGGGATAATGTAGTTCACCAAAAGTAACAGAAACCCAAATACTGAGTGGTCATTATAGATTGGGATTGGGATAAAAACATTAAGAAAAGCAAAACGATAAAGGAAACATTGCACAAGATGGGATGAACTACAAAAACTATTTAAAGCACAAAATCAATGAGGCCCAGCCCAGGAAAGACAGGCCTCCAAAACTTGGCTTGGGTAATACATTAACAGGGACATTAGAGATTACTAAAATAATTAACTGAGTGTTATGCCTCAGAGGCCACAAAGGCTGATGGAGAACAGATGACTAAATAAACATTTTCCCATAAGAAGGGGGGAAAATGCTGGAAGAAGCCAGGAAAGAAAGCAGGAAACCAGAAAGCGCTGTGATCACTGACAGAACCCAGACAAGACTCCTCCCAGAAACCAGAATGAACAGGGCAGGAGATGGAGAGAGTCAGAGAGAGAGAGAGCGAGCGACATTTTATTAAAAAATCACTGGAAACTGCTCACAGATTACAAACTTGAGAAAGGCTGGTGGTTAAATAGCGAAGGAGTAAAGTGAGACTAGTTATTGACCCAAGAACTCTGCCCATAAGACACATGATCTCTGTAGGTGAAGTTCTAATGGTAATGTGGGGAGCACAAATGAAAGCTGGATGCAGCAGGATACCCAGGTGAGGGCAGGGCACCCAACATGCTTGGATATTGTGAGCATGTAAGTAATTCTAATGGTGGTATAACTCCTGTGCTTAAAGGTAAGCAATTCCTGTAGAATATGTTGCAGTCAAAGCCTGTTCTACTGTGATCCTAATCTTGCTGTCACATTCTCACAAATAAACAGTTGCTTTCACTACTTGCTCTTTGTGTGAAAGAGTGCATTGCCCCCGAGCCAGAGGCGAATTACCGTTTTGTGGTGTAGCCCTAAGGTTTAATCTGCTTGCTTGCATAGATATATCTTTTCTTATAAATTTGAGTATTTGATGTAATAGGTTTATAGATTTATATTAAAAATAAGTTTGGCTTCAATGCAAGAGACCTACAGGCCAAAACCCTGTATGTTAAGCTAAGGCAAAGTTAGCATATTTTGGGACCCTTTTCCTAGGAAAGTAAAGATGTCCTTTATTTGTTACCCAAATAGAAAAAACACCTACACAAATGTCTAGAGACCTTTACCTAAACCAGGGGTCGGCAACGTTCGGCACGCGGCTCGCCAGGGTAAGCACCCTGGCGGGCCGGGCCAGTTTTATTTACCTGCTGACGCGGCAGGTTCGGCCGATCGCGGCCCCCACTGGCCGCGGTTCGCCGTCTCGGGCCAATGGGGGCGGCGAGAAGCGGCGCGGGCGAGCGATGTGCTGGCCGCGGCTTCTCGCCGTCCCCATTGGCCCGGGACGGCGAACCGCGGCCAGTGGGGGCCGCGATTGGCCGAACCTGCCGCGTCAGCAGGTAAATAAAACTGGCCCGGCCCGCCAGGGTGCTTACCCTGGCGAGCCGCGTGCCGAACGTTGCCGACCCCTGACCTAAACCAATAGACAATGAAGGATGGCAAAGGGGATTTTTCAAAGTTGTACCCACAGATTAACAAGTACACCACAAGTGCGTACATATCTGTCATCCATTCGCACATACATATTAGCCTATGGGGTAAGTGTACCCTAACATTTCTGTGGAGGAAGGATGAAATTTGGGCATAAGAGGAAGGATTTCCGACCAATGCCCTATAAAAAGGCGATTCATCTCGCCATTTGAGAGGCAATCTATCCACCTATCTACTCTTCATTGTCTCCATCTTCAACAACGTATCGATGCTACCCATCTACGACCGCTATTAACTATTAATAGGCCGTACTTTGTTTCTTTTCAAACTTTAAGTTTTAAGGGGACTAGGCTAAGCTTGGTTTCCCTATGCTTTATTTCAGTTTAAGGTTTATTGAGTTAAATTAGAGACTAAACAGCTTTAACAGCTCTGCATTAGCTTCCTCTGCTAGAGGTGTGAAGCCGGAACTGCCAGAGGCATGGTCCCATATCTTCCAACACCAGGTTATTAAAACAGAGTGTGAGTATTAACCAAAGTTTGCAGCACATAATATTGTATTATCATATGTATCTCTTGAATAACAGTAATACAATTGTAACTCTGTAATTCTAACTGTTTTACCATTTGCTTACTATTCCATTGATTTTAATAAAAGGTCTTTATGACTATATCTGTCTCAGCGTGAGCTTCCTGTCATACCCCCGAAGGTCCTTTTATAAACTCTCTGAAGCCTGATTCAGGACGAACTTTATCTTCTGATCAAACAAATTGGCGAGCCTAAACCCATACTAATTAATATGCATTATTATTATTATTATTGTTGTTAATTAAAATTAATTAAATAAAATTAAATTAAGTGGATAAATTAAATCAACACTACTAACACACCCCAAATCAGGCTACAGTGGGGCCCTGGGCAAGGACAAATGGGGCCCCTTGCCACCTGCAGTACCCCCCCCCCCGTCCCTCCAGGGAAATGGGGTCAGGGCACAGGGGCTTGCCCCGCTCTGCCTGCCTGATGCTACTGCCGGGGAGCAGGGCTCAGGGCTGCCCATTTTTCCATGGCCCCCAATTGGCCAGGAGCCCTGGGCACGGGCCCCGTCGGCCCAGTGGCTAATCCGCCACTGCCCCCAGCCAAACATCATACTTACCCACTTACATTCTCCTGCTAACTATGGGCAGGAAAATTGGTGCTTAACATCAGTTAATAGATCTTAAAACAAAAGGAACTACGGGTTTGCCATGAGAAATGGACTTCCAAAATTATATTATTACACTTGCTACCATGCACTGAGCCGCTGTGCGATGAATACCATTGGGCTCACTACCTGCAAATGAACCTTGCTACAGTAACTTCTTGGTCACCTGAAAAATCTACATTTCCTTTACAAATCAGAGCTTAGTCCAAGTTACAAAGATCAGATCCAGATATGAACCTTTCCAAAGTTCAGAAGTATTTGGATGAAGATTCTGATTTGATCAGTTCTAGAGAAAGTGGCCAGTTGCAGGGTTTGGATCTGAATTCAAGCTTTCCTAAAGTTTGATGGTCCTGTGATCTAAAATACAGGAGCCTTATTTTCTACATCTGTAAAAACAGGGAGACTAATGTCATGTCTATATGGGAATTTAATGCATGGCAAACTGGATTGTAAATCTATAACAGTAACCTGGCACACACAAAGTTCCGTAGCAGTAGATCAAAGTGTATGATAGACCCAGTGTGCAGCAGCAGAGTCCACATGGTCACTTAGCGTGCAGGAGGTTAGTGCACTGTAGATTTATACCCCAGCTTGCCATGCACTAATTGCCATGTAGAGGAGACCTAACACTACCCCATCTTTGTAAAGCACTGAGCTTTATGGATGAAAAGCACTACCTAAGTGACGAGTATTATTATTCATTTAAACTATATTAACGTTTTGTACCATCAGACAAGGATATTCAGATTGTATCATCAGTTCATTCTTAACATGAAACACTGATCTAAGACCAGAGCAGTTCAAAATGAGGCCTATTGACACTGTAAATTGTAACTGGTTAGTCTTACAAATATGAACATTAATCACGGAGTTGGTAAAACAAACATTATTTATTTGCTCTCCTGCAGTAGCTGTAAGGTAAATTGTACTTCCTTCTGTCTAAACATTTATTTAGATCATTTTTAAAATGTGTAAAACATATATGGAGCAATTGCTGTTGGTACTGTAAAGTTGGATTTTTTTAAAACATATCAAACAAATTTTGAGATTCATCTTGATTTATCATCTAAATTGTAATTAAATCCCTGATCCAACCTCATTAAAATCAATGGAAAGACTCCCATTGGCTTCAGTAGGAACTCAATCAGACTCTTAGGGCTTGCCTATGCAAACATTTCATTCACTGCAAGTTGGGGTGTAAATTTACCTCACATTAGCCTGCCATGGACTAATTGTCCATGTGCACCCTGCTGACACCCATTAACCAACTGCTAATGCATGTCAGCAAGGTACACACAGTCAGTCAGTGGCAGGCTTGTGCGGGGTAGATTCACACCCCAGCATGCTATGAACTGAATGTTTGCATAGACAAGCCCGTAGACAATTTTCATTGACTTCATCAGAAGCCTTGTGGTTCCCTAAATAAATATAAAGACAGACAGCTTTTAGACATTGATGTGGGTCACAAAATCCTTATAAAATGGTTACTTCTAAGTATCCCAGGTATTATAGATTAGTTTCAAAATTCCACAAAGCGTCAAATCCATTGGGTTTAGCTGCTTGACAAAAGCCAGCAGGATATGATCCATCCAACATAAATGAAGCTAGGAACTGAATAAAGGCCAAATTATCTTTATGAAAAAATGTGTTTTTCTAACGACACCTCTACTTCGATATAACACTGTCCTCGGGAGCCAAAAAATCTTACTGCGTTATAGGTGAAACCGCATTATATCGAACTTGCTTTAATCCGCCGGAGCGCTGCTTTACCGCATTATATTCGAATTCGTGTTATATCGGGTCGCATTATATCGGGGTAGAGGTGTACCAGCACACCAAAATTTCCAATACTTTCTAGGTTGGGTTAGAGGTAGCTTTTTTCCTGGTATTTCAGGACAGTACCTCCATTTCCAGCCATGTTTTACATCAAGAAGGACCTGATGTCATGTAAAACTGAGTTTCCAGCCTCCTGTAATTACAGGTGTAAATGCTATTATTTAGACATCTGGCTACCTGACCTGCATGTACAAATCAGGTAGCTGGATTCCTACATTCTTGGGTTTGTATCCCCAGTTAACTGTGGGCACAAAACTGGAGGTTAGGTTGAGGTTCCTTTAAAAATCAATCCTGAGAGGTCTAGCAATTAGAGTGAATCTCTGCAGTTTTGCCCCTGCAATTAATTTGAAGCCAGATTGATGACCTGTAAAGTTATTTAGCCATTAATACAGAGCAAAATATCCCAGACTGTTCTATTCTATCCTGTTCTATATAGGTTCTTATACTGTGCTCCTCACCATAGTATGTGAGTGCCTTCCAGTTTCACATTGAGCAACTCGACTACATATCTGTCACGTGCATGTGCAGTGGAAGCATGTGAAGTGGAGTCCCTTGTTTTGGGAGGGTCTGGGTGGGGGAAGGGAGATTTAAAAAATATATATGTATGTGTTGCTATATATTTATAATTTTCACTGAGGCACAATACTTCCATGAAGAGGTGGTTTGTCTCTGCACAGCCACTTACTGTGAGTTTTCTTGTACTGGGACAATGTAGTTCATAGACAGTAAGGGGAAAAGCAATACTGAGTGGGGTTAGGATAACTGTAGATAGGGATAAAAACCTTAAGAAGAACAAGTTAACAGAAAAGGAAATAGTGCATAAAATGTTGGGGTGGCCTACAAAAATGACAGCTGAACACCTCAGCAGGCAGAAAGGGGACTTGAACTTGTGGTTTTCTGTATCATAGGTGAGTGCACAAACCACTGGGCTGTAAGGAAGGCTTACTCTTGTTTTGTGTAGAGTTAGGTGTCCTCTAAGAATGCCTATTAGATGGGCCCTACACATGAGACAGGGAGTGAACATCTGTCTTTCCATGGTTCATGGATTGCTCCTTGGGGCTTAAGCAGGCGATAGGTGCCTAGAGGGAGGCAGCAGTGCTCATGCTGAGAGGTAGGAACTTAGGTACCTTGGCAACTATTACTGCGAAAACAGGTGCTGGGTGAGTTTAGGCACCTATGGGGATAGGCAGCAGCCAAACAGCAGTTTTGTGGATCGCAGTGGCACCTAAAAACAGTGTGAGGGTTAGGTGCCTCAGTACCTTTGTGGAGCCATACCTGGGACCTTGATCTTGATTCAAAATTCTATGGGAAGTCCATGTGGAGAGCAGAGGACATAGGTGATGTGTTCATGGTAGCCTGTGTTGCTGAGGAGATGTGCTGCAGCATTCTGTACTAGTTGGAGTTTCCTAAGTGTTGAAAGCTTCATGCCTAGGTGTATTACATTGCTGTAATCCATCTGAGAAGTGACAAAGGTGTGGATAACAGAGACCATGTTATCATCAGCCTATAAAAGGAGCAGAGTGTGTGGTTTAGAGGAATGAGTGTGGTGGTGCAAACAGGCCCGCCTCAGTTTTCATCCCAGTTCTGCTAGTGATTCCCTGCACTGGGCAAATCATTTAGACTGGGATTTTTCAAAGGTGACTTAGGAGCGCATGGCCCATTTCAACTTGTATAGGGAACATCAATGGACCTTGTGCTCCTAAGACACTTAGGTGATTTAGAAAATCCCAAATGAGTCTGTCACAGGCTGACTGGCCCTTTGAGTAGGGTGACCAGATGTCCTGATCTTATAGGGACAGTCCCGATATTTGGGGCTTTTTCTTATATAGGGTCCTATTCGCCCCCTCCTCCCCCCAATCCTGTCCCGATTTTTCACACTTGCTATCTGGTCACCCTACCTTTGAGGCAAGTTAGGCTCAGCCTGGCTTGCGATGATCAGATAACCAATCCCTAGCTGATCCTGACTGTCTGAGGATCAGATGGCTCAATTCAATTATCAGACACAGCTGAGGAAGAGTTGGGTGACTTCCATAAAGGACTGGAAAAGCTCAGTTGTGGAGAGAAGTTGTGTCCTGTGACTTGCCTGAAGGGAAAAGGTAGTAGGCCCCTGTGTCAGGCATGGGACAACGCTAACCCCCAGGCAGGCAGCCTGGATATAGACTGGGAATAAGGATCCAGTTTGGAGAGAACCAGACCTGGGGGAAAGACTCTGGGAAAGTAGCCCTGAATGTCAGTGGTTTGGGTAAGAGGTGGCCTCCAGGAAGAAACTGGAGGGTCAGCGCTCTACAAGGGAGTGGAGTGGAAGGGCAAGAGAGGTGGAGGATGCTTTTATTTTATGCTAACAAATTTATTTCAGCATAAGCTTTCGTGGGCTACAGCTCACTTCTTCAGATGCATAGAGTGGAACACACAGACTGAAGATATTTATACATACAGAGTATAAATTGATTGGCCTCTTACAATTGGTATGCGTACTTCCACCTTTTCATGTTCTCTGTAAGTATAAATATCTTCAGTCTGTGTGTTCCACTCTATGCATCTGAAGAAGTGAGCTGTAGCCCACGAAAGCTTATGCTGAAATAAATTTGTTAGTCTCTAAGGTGCCACAAGTACTCCTGTTCTTTTTGCGGATACAGACTAACACGGCTGCTACTTTGTAACCTGGCCTTATTTTATGCTGTTTGGACTAGAGGCTGCTACTAGAGAAGGCTTCCTTGTGGGACGGTAGGCCTGTTGCAGGACTATTGTTGGGACTAAGAGGGAAACAGAAGTGAAGCCGTGACTGCTCCATGCCACAGCAGGCAGGGAGTGGGTGCTCTCCTAGGGTCTTAGGAGTATTCATTACTTAATGCTTATACAATACTTTGAAGATGTAAACAACAGTACTATTCACAGAAACTGAAGCAGTGTTCATCCACCCATCCATCTCATACCATCCATTTAAAGGAACAGCTCCTCATTCAGGCCAATAGAGGGGTGTTTGGGTTTTTTTTTTAGTTTTAAGAACTAACACCAAAACTGCATACCCAATAGATGTATCTTATTGGTGTAGCATAAAACTAGTTCGTGGCCAAAAATACATACTGTACAAGGTGCCCAAAAAGTCATGCTACCTCTAGCTGCCAAACAAGAGGCTTTATGTCATACAGAAGAGACTGGTTGAATCTTGCAACAGAACAAATGGACTGTAAAGAAAAAACACTCCGCAGCTGTCTGAGGATTTTTCTGTTATTTCCAACCTTCTGAACCTCATTTAAAAGAGAGAGGAAGTCATCTGTGATGAAGTGTGATCACGAAACACAAATAAGTATTGCAGGGAAATTCCTATGCATACCATCTGACCGTAGAGAATGAGGAAAGGAAAGTGATCCCACTCACAGTCCATGCTGTGGCAGCAGAGAGGCTGATTCAGTGGGGAGCACTATAAATCTGATCAAGAGACAAATAAAACCCTGGCTCAAGCTAGTAGATGCTGCTGTACCTTACATATTTATATGGAACCATTCAATATAGCCCTTTTTCGTGGTATTTTGATGAGCGACGTGGGGGATACCAGCATTGCTGGGAAGCAAAATTCCTATTAATGAAAATGGTGAGTGAAAAGTGAATAGAGAGTAATGTTGAAAGTAAACCCAGTGATGTAAGACCCAGAAAGCCAGTACCCACATCGCCTCCTCCAGCATATGAAGTATTTTAGATTTTCTTACTGGCGGTTTTTTGGTGGTTGTGCCTGATTATTTATTACTTGTATTACAGAACTGCTTAGGGGCCCCAGCCATAGACCAGGACTCCACTGTGCTAGATGCTGTACAAACACAGAACGAAGAGATGGTTCCTGCCCTGATAAGGTTGCAATCCAAGTATAAGAACAGATACAAAAGGTAGGTGCAACAAGCAGATGGGAAGCATAAGAACATCATGTGTCAGTACTGGTCAACAAGGTAAGTAGAGGTCACAGTACACCAGCTGCCTAGCCATTGCCAAGTTTTTTGTCAATATCACAGCAGGTGTGGGTGGGTGGAGGGAGTGGGTGTAATTCCATCAGTCTCAGATAAATGGTTCCTCTTAAAGAGCAGAACCTGTACCATTTAAACAGGCAATCCTAGTTGGGAATCTTGCACTGTATAGCTGTTAAATGTTTATTAGGTAGCAGATATTTGAAAATAATATCTTGGAGCCTGATCCAAAGGCCATTGAAATAAATGGACAAATGGGTTTCTGTTGACTTCAATGGGCACTGGATATTCTTGTCCTTAACATTATTCTCCATCAACACGTTTGATGAACTTCAGGATGTTACCTTTCCCAGGCCTTTTTTGGGGGTGATTAATTGGGGAGCTTGGTTGGGGTAATATTATTTGGAGTTGGGAAGTTGTAGGTGGCCTTTATTAAAATCTAGTGTTATAGCCCTTGTTTGGGCACCCTGCTTTCTTAATATATTAAAGAAGCCTCTTTTATATAAAACCTAGAGTATAAGTGAGGCACAGTAAATAAATGCAAATGACTAAATAAATGTTACCATGGTTACATGATTATCAATTACTGTGATCCTTCCATGGCCATAAAACATTGACTAAAGAGCTTGACATTACAAAAGCTTAAATGCTGATGCCTTTATAGAGATCCTACAGGATCAAGTTTTCTGCCTTGCCACTGTAGTAATTACAACTGATTATCAGGAGTGGGGGGAATGAAAGAACAAAGACATCTATCAGCCCATTGTGTTCATAAATGAAAATTGTCTTTACATATAAGAACGCTACATTGTAGTTGGACAATATAAACACAGTTAGACTATAATCTGAAAGGCAGCTCAGCCAAATTAGTTCTAGATATCTGAAAATTGCAGAAGATCTGCTGCAGAAGTGGTACATACGTGATCCTACACTCGCATAGCATGAAAATAGACCCTTAGCATTACTTACAGTCAGCTAAGAATAGGCTATATGAATGCTATATGCTGTTTCCAGCACAGGTATGCCATTGAATGTAACAAAGGGTAAAATCCTGGCCCCACTGAAATAATGGGAGTTTTTCCATTGACTTCAATGGAGGCAAGGTTTCAACCAAAGTAACTGCTTTCTTTTGTGGTGGAGATGAATATGCTCTGCTATGGTGTCAACTATAATAAATTACTCTGTGAAATTCACCTTTGGTTTAATCCAGCAAGAGAAGGAACTTCAAAGCAGAGGTTACCTGAGTAATGTTACACTCATCCAAGTGCTGTAGGAGACTCTGAGCAACGTATTCTGTTATACTAGGCTCAATGAAGAGTTAAGGATTGTGGGGTAGCCTAATTTAGGAATTTCCTTGCTCTTCTGGGTTTGATATAGAGCCTTGTCTCAATGTGGAACTACATAGGAGTGACTTTTCATGCATCAAAGCACAAATAAATCCCATAATGTAATTGGAAAGTATGTACTATTTAAAATATATCATACTGGGGGGGGGATTTCTTGTTTAAAATTTAAAATGAATGTATCTCTCCTGGAAGAGGCCGGAATGACTGACACCCCTGGAGTCCAAAGTCCTCTTTTATCCGCACGTAGCAATTACTGTGTAGGCGGCAGTAGCAGTGCAAGCTTCCCCACTCCCTGCCTGTTACCACTTCCCAATCCCACCCAGATGATGTATCTCATCCTGGACCTTGAGGACCCCACCTCTACGTGATGAGAGAGTATTTTAGTCTTCATGCCAATTTGTTCCTTTACCTCCCTACTAAGGCTACCAAGGGTTTTAATTAGTGTAAGCTGTGGCAGTAGTTTTTGTGATGTGGATCCCTGGACTGAGACCATTAACTCATTTTACATAGGCCACTGAACAGCCATCAGATGGGAACAACTTTCCGATACCACCAAACTAAGCCAGATTCAACCAAGTGACTTGCTGGTGGCAGGCTCCTGTTCAATACCATTTTTGTGAGATACCCAGTCCCATTCCTTGTGTGTTTTTTAATAAAATTTTTGTTAAATGATCAGGCGCTCGACTATGGACCTCAGAGTTCAGGTTTTAGCAAACTGCAGCAGCTGAATTACAAACCTCTGGAAAAATGGAATGATAATGGAAGTGCTTTACTGTCCCTTAACGATAATATCAACCTGGGGTGACACTAATAATACTAGGTTTCAGAGTAGAAGCCGTGTTAGTCTGTATCCGCAAAAAGAACAGGAGTACTTGTGGCACCTTAGAGACTAACAAATTTATTAGAGCATAAGCTTTCGTGGGCTACAGCCCACTTCTTCGGATGCATATAGAATGGAACATATATTGAGGAGATATATATACACACATACAGAGAGCATGAACAGGTGGGAGTTGTCTTACCAACTCTGAGAGGGCAATTAAGTAAGTGAAAAAAAACTTTTGAAGTGATAATCAAGATAGCCCAGTACAGACAGTTTGATAAGAAGTGTGAGAATACTTACAAGGGGAGATAGATTCAGTGTTTGTAATGGCTCAGCCATTCCCAGTCCTTATTCAATCCTAAATTGATTGTATCTAGTTTGGTACTGCAGGCAGAATTATAAAGTACAGTACATAAAACTTCCATACAGTACCAAGTGCACATAGGGGTTCTATGCTAAGTTAATGGTTTTAGTGAATTCCTAGTAAGGCTAATAGTCTTTCAAGTAATTTGGAATATTAATTTATGATGTATTAATCATTTTGACTTATACAGCACTCTAAGTTTTCATAGACTCAGAGTGAAATCCTGACCACACTGAAGTCAATAGCAAAACTCCCTTTGACTTGAATGGGGCCAGGATTTCACCTGCAGTATCGTTACCCCCTTTGACCTGAATAGTTAGCCAAAATTCAGGGCCTTGTGGGTTGTTTCTATTAGGAGGAGAAATTGATGATGGAGTTGGGTATTCTTTGATACAATCCTATTCATCAACAAAGAATGAACTGATAGTTCTGTTTCCCTCAACACAGTAGGAATCAAACAGCAGGAGACAGTTTTTTTGCTCACACTCCCAAGCCTCTTTCCAGTCAGTGCTTTACTCAAAAGTTCTCTTAGCTTTTCTCAGAGTCATGCTGCAAGTGCATCTCTGGCTATGCCCTTGGCTTTCTGCTGTTTCTCTGTCAGCTTCCCTGGTGTTTCTGCTGCCTCTCACCCACACAGAGACATAGCTGTACTCAAATCAATCCCCTTCCCCTGTCAGCTTCTCTGGTGTTTCTGTTGCTTCTCTCCCACACAGACACACAGCTGTAATCAAATCAACCCCCTTCCCCTGCGTTTATCAGACTCTTGGGAAACCCAGTGGACCAAATGGCCCAGCTACTGCCCAGGTTAGCATGCAGTCTAGTCTTTGGATGTGGCTTTCCATTGTTTCAACAAAGGAGCATTTAATTGTTCCTTGTTTAAGCTGAATGGAAGCTAGCTGTCACACCCAGGAGCCTCCAGGGGATGTGTGATTGCCCAACCTCCAGTGTAACAGTATGTAGTTGGATTTTTAAAAAGTCCTTTTGCCTTAAAGCTGATGTCCATTAAAATATAAATAGATCATACAGATTAAATCAAACAACAGAACTCTCCTCGCCCTCTGTCCTCTCTGGATTTTTAAATATGACCAGCCCTTTAAAAAACCTGCAAACTCCTAGTCCACCCCTTTCTGGGAAACCTTAAAAATAGATAAGGTTTGTAGGGAGCCCTGCTAGTCAACAGCCTCAGACTCTGTTGGATCAAGGAGGAAATCAAATTCCAGAGTTGAGGACACATCATGGAAAATGTGCATCATGTAGCACCTTTCTGATTATACTGGCAGTAAGTGTTTAAGAACATAAGAACGGCCATACTGGGTCAGACCAAAGGTCCATCTAGCCCAGTATCCTGTCTTCCGACTGTGGCCAATGCCAGATGCCCCAGAGGAAATGAACAGAACAGGTAATCATCAAGTGATCCATCCCCTGTCGCCCATTCCCAGCTTCTGGCAAGCAGAGGCTAGGGACACCATCCCTGCCCATCCTGGCTAATAGCCATTGATGGACCTATTCTCCATGAATTTATCTAGTTCTTTTTTGAACCCTGCTATAGTCTTGGCCTTCACAACATCCTCTGGCAAGGAGTTCCACAGGTTGACTGTTTAGAGCAGACAGATCATGGGTTCAATTGACAAAGGGCTTAAAATCCAAAGGCAAAGCAAAACAAGTCAAGACAGGACAAATCATACACAGAACGTGGTGTGGCCATTTTCCCCTTCAGTGCTGTTTTCTGGCACAGCTTCTCTGCAGCGGTAAAATGCAGTGGCCTGTCTTTGAAATGTGAATATTCTACAGAAGCGCTGGCACTTCAGAATGACATCCCTCCTATGCCCCAGAGTTGTATTTTGCTTCACATCGTAGGAGCACTCAATGTCCCTGACTATAGAGAAATCTCCATAGTTGTCCTAGCACCAGTGCAACTATACTGGTTTGAGTGCTACTCTAGATAGAACATAGGTGTGTTTAGCACTGTCACATCTAAAGTTGCTCAGAGATAGGTTAGATGACATGGTGGTAAATATACCTATGTCCTGTCTACACTAGTGCTCCCGCTCTGTTGCTTCTTCCCATGGAGTTGCACTGGTGCTAAAGTAGTAGTGGGAGACTTCTTTCCAACCTGAGAGGCAGCTAATTGTTAACTGACACCACCTGATGATTGAATTTTTTACTCACAATGTCCTATGTGATTATTGAGTTAAACTTACGCTGCAGTTATACAAGAATATTCAGACATGAACACCACCTAGAGGCAAGATAATAAATTAAACTATAAAGATTTATAGTTGAGAGAACCAAACTTGTGTGAACCATTTTGGCCTACCTCCAGCCGCTGTGAAGCTGAGACCCCCAATATAAGCAGAATATTTTTGGCAATTTTGCTTCAAACTAATCCTTCTAGGAAAGAGACAACATCTGCCAATGATGACTGGAGGCTAACATGTCACTCCAGAGGTATTATGTTTAGGGAGAACCTTTTAAGAGTGACAATATGGTGTCCTCCTCCTCTTGCATACCCCTGGCATTGGGAAGATATTTGTGGGGATACCCACTGGTAATCGTAATCAGGTAATTCAATCCTGATCCACTTCTATTTTTTCTTGCTTTATTTTAGTGGATATTAGATATCCACTAAAATAAGGGTCCAAATGTATCAAAGGGATTGTTAGTTAAAGCTTTATTGAATGTGACCTATGAGACCTGTGCACCGCATACCAACAGTTTGAGGAATGTCCACCATTTGACAATTTCCAAGTTTCCAGTGATCAGTTGTGACTCCTAAAATGCACCAATACACTCCCTTTCCCTTTAACTATTATTATTATTTGTATTACCGTAGTACCTAGGAGCCTTATTGTGATAGGTGCTGTACAAACACAGAACAAAAAGATAGTCTCTGCCCCAGGAGTTTACAATCTAAGTAGTTTACAATCTAACAATTCTTACTTTGCTTCTATGACTACAAGGGCAATGAAATATAAGAACCGTGCAAGCCTTGGTTTAGCTCTGCCTTTCTCTCCCCTTATGGAAATCCCTGTGGGAAGAGGTTTGGGGGAGCTGGACTGGTAAAACGCCACAAAAATCTCCTTGCAGAATTTTCATTGGATTGTTTGAGCTATAGAAAGGTTGAGGTTCTGTACCCCGGTTCCATACCAAAGGGTCCCCCCACCTAAAATGTCCCAAGCTTCTGCCCTCAGAAACCATGAACCCTGGAGGGGGGCACAGAAGACCAGGGCCTTCCCAGTGCAATTCATCCTTGTGCAGAGGGGGAGCACAAGGCTCATGCACCCTTAAGCTGTCTAGTTCAAGGGCTTAAAGAAGATTTACGTGCTCCATAGATCTTGTGCTAGCCCCACTGCACATGGCTCCTTTGGCCACAGTATTGCACTGGGAGCTTCAGTTCAACGGATTATCCACCATGACCCCCAAATCTCTTTCAGAGTCAACCCTTCCCCAGATACAGTCCCCCATACTGTAAGTATGCCCTATATTCTTTGTTCCTAGATGCACCCATTTGTATTTAGCCATATTAAAATGCATATTGTTTCCTTGGTAAGCTGTGCTCAAGCAATCCAGAGAGCTCTGTATCAGTGACCTGTCCTCTTCATTATTTACCACTCCCCCAATTTTTGTGTCATCTGCAAACTTTATCAGTGATGATTTTTGTTTTTTTCCAGGTCATTAATAAAAATGTTAAATAGTGTAGGGCCAAGAACCAATCCCTGCAGGAGCCACTAGACACAGACCCATTTGATTCCCTGTTTACAATTACATTTTGAGTCCTATCAGTTTGCCAGCTTTTAATCCATGTAATGTGTGCCATGTTAATTTTATATCTTTCTCATTTTTAATCAAAATGTCATGCGGTACCAAGTCAAATGCCATATGGACATCTAAGTATATTACATCAATACTCTTACCATTATCAACCAAACTTGCAATCTCATCAAAAAAGATATCAAGTTAGTTTGACAGGATCTATTTCCCATAAACATTGATTGGCATTAATTATGTTAATTCTTTATTAATTTTGTCCTGTATTATCCCTCCATTATCTTGCTGGGGATCGATGTCAGACTGACAGGCCTATAATTACATCTTGTTTAACCTTTTAAATACTGGCACAATATTAGCCTTCTTCCAGTCTTCTGGAAGTTACAAATGATCCAAAACCTATTGAAAATCAACATTAATGGTACAGCAAGATCCTCGGCCAGCTCTTTTAAAACTCTTGGATAAAAGTTATCTGGACCTGCTAATTTTAAAATGTCTAACTTTAATAGCTGCTGTTTAACATCTTCCTGAGATACTAGTAGAATGGAAAGAGTGTTATATGATATAACTACATCATCTGTTTTTTTCCAGCTACAGAATAGAAATATTTATTGAAAACTTCTGACTTTTCTGCATTATTATTGATAATTCTACCATTTCTACCTTGTCATGGACAAATACCACTGTTAGGATTATTTTCTTCCTAATATACTTAAGAAAATTCCTTATTGTCCATAACTCTGCTGGCAATAGAGGTCGCCTTGTGTTCTTTTGCTTCCCTTATCAATCTTCTACAATTTCTAGCATCTGATTTATATTCATTGCTATCAACTTCCCCTTTCTTCCTTTTGTGTTTGTTTGTTTGGTTGGTTGGTTGGTTTGTTTTACAGCTGCCTTCACTTCCTCTCTAAACCAGGTCTTTTTTAACCAATATTGCTTTCTTCCTCAATTGTGGCTTTTGGAGCATCTAGTAAAGTGTTCTTAAACTATTCACATTTATCATTCACATTTTTCTGATTACATTCAGCTGATTTGTAACATAACGGTTTTCAGCTTTGTGAAATTGGCCCCTTTAAAGCACAAAAGTATAGATAGCTCTGGTCTGGAGTCAGTTCTGTTTGCATATTATAAATGTGATCAAGTCATGATCGTTTGTACCTAAGTTACTTACATTACATTAATATATAGTGATCAGTTTATCTTTATCTGTCGAGACAAGATCTAATATAGAATTCAAGAGTAAGAGAATCAAGAGTAAGTGATAGGTTTCAGAGTAGCAGCCGTGTTAGTCTGTATCCACAAAAAGAACAGGAGTACTTGTGGCACCTTAGAGACTAACAAATTTATTTGAGCATAAGCTTTCGTGGGCTACAGCCCATTTCTTCGGATGCATAGAATGGAACATATATTGAGGAGATATATATACACATACAGAGAGCATGAAAAGGTGGGAGTTGTCTTACCAACTCTGAGAGGCCAATTAAGTAAGAGGAAAAAAAACTTTTGAAGTGATAATCAAGATAGCCCAGTACAGACAGTTTGATAAGAAGTGTGAGAGTACTTACATGGGGAGATAGATTCAATGTTTGTAATGGCTCAGCCATTCCCAGTCTCTATTTAAGCCTAAATTGATTGTATCTAATTTGCATATCAATTCAATCTCAGCAGTTTCTCGTTGGAGTCTGTTTTTGAAGCTTTTTTGTTGCAAAATTGCCACCCGCAGGTCTGTCATTGAATGACCAGATAGGTTAAAGTGTTCTCCTACTGGTTTTTGAATGTTATGATTCCTGATGTCAGATTTGTGTCCATTAATTCTTTTGCGTAGAGACTGTCCGGTTTGGCCAATGTACATGGCAGAGGGGCATTGCTGGCACCTGATGGCATATATCACATTGGTAGATGTGCAGGTGAACGAGCCCCTGATGGCATGGCTGATGTGATTAGGTCCTATGATGATGTCACTTGAATAGATATGTGGGCAGAGTTGGCATCGGGCTTTGTTGCAAGGATAGGTTCCTGGGTCAGTGTTTTTGTTCAATGGTGTGTGGTTGCCGGTGAGTATTTGCTTCAGGTTGGGGGGTTGTCTGTAAGCGAGGACAGGTCTGTCTCCCAAGATCTGTGAGAGTGAGGGATCATCTTTCAGGATAGGTTGTAGATCTTTGATAATGCGCTGGAGAGGTTTTAGTTGGGGGCTGAAGGTGACAGCTAGTGGTGTTCTGTTATTTTCTTTGTTGGGCCTGTCTTGTAGGAGGTGACTTCTGGGTACTCGTCTGGCTCTGTCAATCTGTTTTTTCACTTCAGCAGGTGGGTATTGTAGTTTTAAGAATGCTTGATAGAGATCTTGTAGGTGCTCGTCTCTGTCTGAGGGATTGGAGCAAATGCGGTTGTATCTTAGAGCTTGGCTGTAGACAATGGATCGTGTGGTGTGTCCTGGATGGAAGCTGGAGGCATGTAGGTAAATATAGCGGTCAGTAGGTTTCCGGTATAGGGTGGTATTTATGTGACCATCGCTTATTAGCACAGTAGTGTCCAGGAAATGGACCGCTTGTGTGGATTGATCTAGGCTGAGGTGGATGGTGGGATGGAAATTATTGAAATCATGGTGGAATTCCTCAAGGGCTTCTTTTCCATGGGTCCAGATGATGAAGATGTCATCAGTGTAACGTAAGTAGAGTAGGGGGGTTAGGGGACGAGAGCTAAGGAAGCGTTGTTCTAAGTCAGCCATGAAAATGTTGGCATACTGTGGGGCCATGCGGGTACCCATAGCAGTGCCGCTGACTTGAAGGTATATATTGTCCCCAAATGTGAAATAGTTGTGGGTGAGGACAAAGTCAAGAGTAAGTGATGTGCGTGGGGAACTGTGGGATATTTTGAAGTGGGCCTCCCTTGATCTCTCCTGTTGAAGCTGTTTCACTGTGGATAAATAATGAAAGAATGATTCCTCCCAGATAGGTGCCCTAACCACTGGACCATAGTCATTCTCGCTCTCTCTCCTCCCTCCCCGCCCCAACAGTCAGAGACAGAAAGTCATGCACTCAATATGTGCAGTACTTTACTTTTTTCATTTAAGTACACATCTGAGTGTGATGCACAAACAACCCTTTATTTGACTATACAATCATAAAAGGCAAGAGGCAGTTTGCACCTGGCAATCTTTCAGATTTGGAGATCATTCTGAAATTTAGATTTACATACCATCTAAAGAGCTTAGAAATTTTACTCTGGGTGAACACCCTTTATAATAACAACCATTCCTAGCTTTTCACTGTCTGTGCAGTGGTGTGTTAAACATTCAAGCTAATGGCATGACGTTCTGATATTACCAAGATATAAATGCATTCTGGGATGTATAAATTATAGGAGTTGCAATAAATTGCATTTGAAGGGACAGCAACTGCCTGCTTGAAAACAGATGGTTTTAGTGCTCTGAATAGGCCTGATCCTGTCTGTCAAAGTTAAGCAGATTTGAGTCTGGTTGTCTTTTAGGTTTGCTGTTTCTCTGTGATTGTAATGGCAGAGAATTTACATTAATCTGCATGTGCACGTATACACATATAGATAGAGATTACACCACGTGTGTCTCTGATAAATTGAAGAGTCATGTGATAAACTGCATTTATACCCTATGATCACCTCCCCTGCACTCCGCCCACACTACCTGTAGCACTCCAAACTTCTGATCAGCTTTCAGACAATTGCTACTTGAACACAAAAATCAAATCTGTATAAATGTTTCCTTCTTTCCTCACATGATGTGGAACTCCCCCTTCTTTCCCCTCACCCCCCCTCAAAAATTGCATTGGCTAAAATGGGTAATATTCAGTGCTGGACAAGAAACAGGTTGAAGTTTTTGATCTCTTCTGAGTCCTAGGGGCTAGAAACAGGAGCTGTGTACTGTTAGAAGATAAGGAATCCCCTCTTCCTTTCTGGTGGGATAAAGCTTTCATTTCTGACTGATTGTGAAACACTGGAGCTTAAAGCAGTGATGTTCTGATGTATGGAAAAGCTAATTTACGTAATATTTGAAGTTTTCTAAAATGTACTGGATTTTATTATTCCCTCCCTTTAAGGCCTTTTTAAAGTGAATGAGTGGCCTGATTTCCTTTATTGCCATAGATGGTGTCTAACATGTATCCTCTACAAACTGCGGTCAATGGGAGGAGTTACAAAGAGTAACCTTACACCTGTTGGTAAAATCAGTTACACCTCTACCCTGATATAACGCTGTCCTCGGGAGACAAAAAATCTTACCGCGTTATAGGTGAAACCGCGTTATATCAAACTTGCTTTGATCCGCCGGAGTGTGCAGCCCCGCCCCCCCCGGAGCGCTGCTTTACCGCGTTATATTTGAATTCGTGTTATATCGGGTCGCCTTATATCGGGGTAGAGGTGTATTACTTTACTCAGAACTTTTTTTTTAATGTGATGTTTGTTAGTTGCAGGGAAAGGTGCTGGCTTATTTGAATCCCAGAAGGGTGGGGCTAAGCTAACTTAGGATAAAATAACTTCTGCCCTACTCAATAAAGGAAGGGGCCACAGAGCTCAGAAATCAAATAAATATGTGGCTCAAAAATGATAGAGCAGGAACAGAAATGAGAATAAAAGGTTTAAAATGAGGAAAGTGGATGGGGAACAGGGAAAGGTGCTGGCCTGTTTGAATCCTGGGAGGTGGGCCTAGGTCCACCCAGAATGAAAGGTCCACCTCTCAAT
Source organism: Emys orbicularis (assembly GCF_028017835.1). Lineage (NCBI taxonomy): Eukaryota > Metazoa > Chordata > Testudines > Emydidae > Emys > Emys orbicularis. The sequence goes on from NC_088691.1 coordinate 27,956,598, forward strand.
CAAGGGGAGGGGCCACAGAACACAATAGATTAAAAACAAATGAAACAACAGGGATGGATGTAGCATCATAAGAGCGGCCATACTGGGTCAGACCAAAGGTATACTAGCCCAGTATCCTGTCTTTTGACAGTGGCCAATGCCAGGTGTCCCAGAGGCAGGGCCGGCTCCAGGCACCAGCTTAACAAGCAGGTGCTTGGGGCGGCCAAGGGAGAGGGGCGGTACCTGCGGCAATTCGGGGGCGGCAGGTCCCTCACTCCCTCTAGGAGTGAAGGACCTGCCGCTGAACTGCCGTCGCCGATTGCGGCTTTTTTTTTTTAATTGCCGCCGCCGATCACGATCGCGGCTTTTTTTTTTTTTTTTTTTTTGCTTGGGGCGGCAGAAATGCTGGAGCCGGCCCTGCCCAGAGGGAATGAACAGAACAAGTCATCATTAAGTGATCCATCCCCTGTCACCCATTCCCAGCTTCTGGCAAATAGACTGGGGACACCATCCATGCCCATCCTAGCTAATAGCCATTGATGGACCTATCCTCCATGAACTTATCTAGTTATTTTTGAACCCTGTTATAGTCTTGGCCTTCACAACATCCTCTGCAAAGAGTTCCATAGACTGACTGTGCGTTGTGTGAAAAAATACTTCCTTGTGTTTGTTTTAAACCTGCTGCCTATTAATTTCATTTGATGACCCCTAGTTCTTGTGTTTTGAGAAGGAGTAAATAACACTTCCTTATTTACTCTGTCCACACCAGTCATGATTTTATAGACCTCTATCATATCCCCCCTTAGTCGTCTCTTTTCCAAGCTGAAAAGTCCCAGTCTTATTAATCGCTTCTCATCTGGAAACCCTTCCATACCCCTAATAATTTTTGTTGCCTTTTTTGGAACCTTTTCCAATTCCGGTATATCTTTTTTGAGATGGGGTAACCACATTTGCATGCAGTATTAAAGATGTGGTCTTACCATGGATTTATATAGAGGCAATATGATATTTTCTGTCTTATTATCTATCCCTTTCTTAATGATTCTCAACATTCTTTTTGCTTTTTTGACTGCCGCTGCACATTGAGTGGATGTTTTCAGAGAATTATTCACAATGACTCTAAGATCTCTTTCTTGAGTGGTAACAGCTAATTTAGACCCCATCATTTTATATGTATAGTTGAGATTATGTTTTCTAATGTGCATTACTTCGCATTTATCAACATTGAATTTCATCTGCCATTTTGTTGCCCAGTCACCCAGTTTTGTGAGATCCTTTTGTAGCTCTTCGCAGTCTGCCTGGGACTTAACTATCTTGAATAGTTTTATATCATCTGCAAATTTTTCCACCTCACTGTTTACCCCTTTTTTCCAGATCATTTATGAATATGTTGAATAGGACTGGTCCCAGTACAGACCCCTCGGGGATACCACTATTTTCCTCTCTCCATTCTGAAAACTGACCATTTATTCCTACCCTTTGTTTCCTATCTTTTAACCAGTTACCAATCCATGAGAGGACCTTCCCTCTTATCCCACGACTGCTTACTTTGCTTAAGAGCCTTTGGTGAGGGACCTTGTCAAAGGCTTTCTGAAAATCAAAGTACATTGTATCCCCTTGTCCACATGCTTGTTGACCCCCTCAAAGAATTCTAGTAGATTGGTGAGGCATGATTTCCCTTTACAAAAACCATGTTGACTCTTCCCCAACAAATTATGTTCATCTGTGTCTGACAATTTTGTTCTTTACTATATTTTCAAAGATCCAAAGATTCTAAACAAGGGTGTTGGATGAGGACCCCGAGCACACGGGAAAGTGCTGAACTAACAAGTGTCAACACTGAAGTCCTCTGGTTTTCTACAGAATAGATGCAATATGGGCAGCAGCAGCAATAATGCAAGCTTCCCCTTCCCTATCAATGTGCCAGAGGAACCTCCACTAGCCGTGAGATGGCAGTTTAGTCTGTCTTCAGACCTATTTAGTTCTTAATATCCCTCCCAAGAATGCCTGTAGGAGTACCATTTGTGGTAGTGATTTGTGTGATGTGGAAATCTGACTGTGATCTGAATGGAGAGGATCAAATTTTGAGACTAACTGAAGAGCCATCAAATAATAACTTTCAGCCACTACTGCATTGGGTTCACACCAGCAACTGGTATATTTCTGCTCCATTTTACCAATCCCCAGAACCATCTAATCTCCTCCTCTGAAAACAATCATCACAAATTATATTTAACTTTTACCAATGAAATGGTTCAATATTGCCTCCATTCCTTAGTTTTACATTTCACTGCTGTATAGTTATCTCCTTTTTATTTGTATTGTTCTCCAGATTGTCTGGAAACGTTGAAGATGAGTCCACCCTTAAGTGAAGGTGTCTTTACGGGTGTTAGGTTTCACCTTGATATCTATTCTTTTGCAGTACAGCTTTCTAACTTCGGATTTTGTTTGTTTTGTTTTGCTAAATACTTGTCAAGTGTTGTCTGAGTCATAAATGCACACCACTGCTTTCACCTACGAATTTCCATGACACGCTAACTGTTTAAAGTAGCTTATCCACCTATAGCATTCAATACTCAGTGGAGATTCAATAATGAACTCTCATGGGATCCCTTACTAAAGCACCACATTGTCATCCCCCATTTCCACTGGCTAAGAAGAACTAAATGGGGAAGATCTGGAGTGGATTGAACAACATACTGTTTCCTTCCCTCATTCCTGCCAGAAGTCTGTAAGGTGAAGCTCCACTGTTGTGAAGGGCACTGGAGCCAGGACAGTAGGGGACACAGCTGAGAGACTGACACACTTCCTCACATTGTCCTTACTCCATCCTTCAAACCCAGGGCATTACAATAGTGTAAGATACTGATGACTCCTTCACCCACCCTACTACCTTGTTATGACCTCTCACCTTCAGGGGGTTGGGAGGGGACAGCAGTTGGCAGGAAGACCACAGTGGCATGGCACTCTCATGAAATGTGAGGGGCTCCTGGATAGGCAATAGGCCTCCATGGATGTCCCAAGATCTGTGGAATATCCCCATGGGTCTCAAGCTACCTGCAAGTTTCAAGGTCCACAGCCTGAGAAGCTCCATGGGAGGCAACACCACCAATGGGACATTTGAAAGAAACTCCATCATTTTCAACTCCTGGACACACATTTCTTCTTTCACCAGGTTTACACAGGTATAACTCCGTTAACTACATAGAAGCTACTTTTGATTTGAGTAGAGAATCGGGCTAATCTAATTTCCTCATTCCTATGCAGTCTTTTCCCACAAAGGGGACACTATGGCCCTAAGAATGTAGCAACTCCCAAAAGCATTCCTTGTTTTCTGCCTTTTTTTAATCAATTAGTTCTGTATTCACTTTCCTTTCTTGTCATGGATCCTTCCTCATGGTCAGAGTGAACACACATCCTGTAAGACTTCAGTGAAAGGTTGCTGAAGCACCATGAGAGTCCCTTTGTGCGTTGTTACAATTGACTTTTATAGTAAAAAAAGGGAGACTGTGGTTAAGCACCATCTACTTCAAAATTTGTGGGCCTTGTCTCCTGTGTGGTGATTGTACCCTACTTTCCTAACTGCTCCCTTTGTAGAGTTCCAGAACTCTGCCACTAACAGACACCAGGAAGACCAGTCTGTGGTTCCTTCCTCCCATTTTTAAAATACCACCTCCAGAACTCACAGCAGTGCTGAGACATGGCACCTACTCTTTGTAGCGTTCTGACTGCATGCCTCCAAAGTGACCAAAGAAACTTCTGTTTCCCCATTTGGACTGATTCTGTTGAAAAACAATACATTAAGGGAAGGTTTAGAATACGGAAATTCCCAGCTAATCTTTCTCCTACAATATTATCAGATCACCTTGAAGTAAATTCACTATCACACTGCAGTTACATCACCAGTCACATTATTATTTGAAAGGCAAAATACAAATAGTAATGTGGAACAAGCACATTGTCAAAAAATTATTAAACCAAACCATCTGATGGATCTCCCTAGAAATGAGATGGGGAGTCTGAACTGGTACCATGCTCTCTACAGACTTGCATTGAAATTGTTTTGCTGTCCTCTTGATATAGTAACACTTTTTCTCTAGATTGGTGCTGACAATGTTTCATTTTGACTTGGTAATGTAGTCTCCACCACTGAGTTGCATTGGAAGCACTTTGCCACCATCTTGACATTAGGTCATCTTTCTAGACCTAGGGTGACCAGATGTCCTGTTTTTAAAGGGACAGTCCTGTATTTAAGCCCTTCTGCATGTGTCTTGACTTTTTCTTTAAAATGGGCCAATTATCCTGTATTTTCTGTCTCCTTCCCCCCCTCCACACACACACATCAGTACTGGCGTGTCCTGCTGCTGGCCAGATCCCTGTTTGCCAGATGCCCGCCCGCCAGTGGTGAATGGGGGGGTCCAGTAGCCAACAATGGGGTGGGCGTGCAAGGCTGGTGGCGGGGCAAAGCTGCAGCTTTTGGGGCTGGCTGCTTCCCCTGCTGGTCCATCAGCACAGCCCCTGCTGCGTGCCGGCTCTCAGCCAGCAGGGCCCCACCCCCATCCCGTTTCTGCCTGGGAGTGGCTGCGCACTGCGAGTTGTGGTGGTTGATGAGTATGGACAGGTACCAGGCGCCCTCTATTTGCTCCCCTTCTTGCTATCCTTTCCCTGCTTTGCCCCTTCACCCCCCTCCAACCCCGCTGCTCCTCCATATCCCCCCTGGTGGGGCACGTCCCACTCCCAGCGCTGTGTGGAGAACCAGCCCCTGGTCAGAGCACTCAGCTCACTAGCAGCCTGGCCGGCAGGTTCCTTTCTTCCTCCACTGCCTCTGGCTGGGCCAGCACCCTGGAAAGCCCAAGACCCATCAGCCCGGGGCACTGGCCAGGAGGAGCCGAGCACTGCATGTGTCAAAGCCCCGCACAGCGCTGGCACGGGGAAGCCTCTCCGCCCCTCAGCTAAGCTCTGGAGTGATGTGGGGGGGAAACTATTTCCAGACTGTTCGTGCCTTGACCCTGTAGGCTCCACAGCAGCCCCCTCAGGCAAGGGCTTAGCACCCTCTTCACCCGCCCTGAATCTGCCCCCAGGGAGCACAGGGCGGCTCTGTCCCCTAGGCACCCTCCTCTGCTGAGCCACCTCTCTGGCCCAGTTTGCTGAAGCTCCTGCAGTCAGGTTCCCTGGGCCCTGGTGCACAATGCATCCTTAGGACATAACCCCTTCCTGTCTGTGTTGTAGTGGGGGGGGACAGGAGGCGGCTGGGTTATGTCGGTGGCCAGCAGGAGCCTGGAGGTGTTAGCTGTGCTGCTTTTCGACACTGTGCGGGCAGGACGGGACAAGCTGCTTCTAGCCACGGTGGGAGGAGAAGAGAGGAGCTCTGCAAAGACACAGCCCAGGTCATCCCTTCCCCTCCTCCCCTGTGCACAAACGCTGGAAGCAGCTCCCATCCCTTCCCTCCTGCACAGTGCACAAACGCTGCTGCTGGCTACAGTCTGGTTTGAACCCTGGCAGAAATCTAGGGAAGGGGGGCATGTGACCTTGCGTGCCCCGCCCACACGTTGCCTCGGGAAGACTCAGTGCCAGGTAGCAGGGGAGGCAGGTAGATCCCAGGGGCCCAGCCAGGCATGGATGGTGGAAAGCGTCGGGCAGGGACGGTCGGTCACCCCATGTGAGAGAGGTGTGTGTGTGACCTCTCCCTGTGTGTGTGTGGGGGGGTAGGGATGTGTGTCACTTCTCCCCGTGTGAACCTAAAGTCTTAAAGATAAGAAGGTATGCAGTATTTCTTTTTAAAAGGGGCTCAGTCAACTCAATGTTAATTTGAACGTTTGTACTTCACAATTCTGATTGCCGTTGAACTTGCTTGAATACGAGTAATTTTACCAGGTGTCCCGTATTCAGCATAGGGAAATATGCTCACCCTATCTAGACCTGAATTGACACCCTTTCATCCTCACACCACATCATCTCCACAACCTTACACTCACAATGCAGATGTACTATCGTACCTAGACGAAACAGAATTGGCTAAGTGGTGGCAGCCTTAACTTAGAGGTTTTCTTTAAATCTCAACCTTAATGTTTCAGAGGTTTTATGTTTATTAAATGAAAACATCAATAGCAGCTAGTTTTTGTGTTTACAAGGAATTGATTCTTGTCAAACCACGCCTATTTGACACCGATTAATATCTAAAATATTACATTCTGCTATTCTGCATTTACTGTTTCATTTTAAAATCCAAGTCCATACTTACTCTCATACACATTTTGTATAATAATTCAAGTGTTATAATGGCATTTTATCACTGTAAATTGCTGCCAACCTGACCTTAAATCTATCCTGCTGGCTAACATTAACCACAACGCTTCAGAACTGTCGCTGTACTTAGCCTCATGCATCCATTCATTACATCATATTTTTTTCTAGGATCTTTATTTTTAATAACAATAACTGAACTCCCACATGTTCAATTATTGCTGGCAACTCCGTGACTCTTTCTTAACAGACGCTAAAGAGGCAACATCAAATTCTTCATGCTCTGGGTATTGCAAAACTAAATCAATCCTCTACACCTATAGAAATAAGACTAATTTAAAACAAAAAACAAAAAAACCCACAAAAATCACAATAAAAGGTAATGATTGTCTTCTCCTTGCATTCCTGCTGAGCCTTTTCCATATAATAAAAAATGTGTATCCATCTGATTGTCAGTTTAAAGACTTTTTTCTCCTTTGGACCTGATCTATATATACCATAAACCAATCAAGAAAGCTCTAGATGTCAAAGTGGTGTTTGCTTTTCAAATCAGTCAACCGGTGTCCAAATGGCAGGACCAACTAGTGATGAGGATTTGTTAGGAGAAAAGTAATCTGTTTACTTTGTGCAACTCCTCTTGAGTGCAAGTTTCTATAGCAAAGCCATGAATAACACACAAGGAGATTTTTCTGTAAAAATTCTCAAGCAATTTTCTTTATTTGTTGGAAACATGGAATCTGATGCTTGCTATTACTATAGAACCAAGAACAACTCTTACATTAGCACCAAAGAGGAGGAAAGGTACAATACCAAACACACACAATAGCGCTGTAACAGTCTGGATATTGAAATGCAGAAATATGACTTGACATAGAATGACCATAACTAGCACATGTACACCCTGGCATATGAATGGACCCTAAGCTAGAATGAAAATATATTCTTTATGCCTACAATTATTTAGATCACAAGACTTGAAAGCACTTCACTTTAAGCAAATACAGGCTAAATGTGAAGGGAAAAGTTTGTGTTTTGGTTTGAAGAAACATCTTATATTTCTAGCAAATCCAGTCCAGATATTTTAAGTTAATTTTAGAAGAAATAATCTTGTAGGGTATATTGCATACATGGTACTATATTACTTTTTTTTCAGATGTGCATAAGAACATAGTACATTTTCCTCTTATGGAATTATGGACCTGCTCCAGAGCCCACTGAAATCAATGGGAGTCATTCCATTTGGAATGGAGTCTTTGGATCAGGTCCTATGTGACATGGGTTCATCTAAAGAATAGGCCCCCCAGAACTGTGGTAGAACTTTACTCATTCAAAAATAGGCTCAATTCAGAAAGTATTTTTCATTTGTAGAATTGTAATGAATTATCTTCTGGCTAGTTATCACTTCTTAAATTTAAACACATACTTCCAGTGACAAAGATAATAAAAATTAAAAGTATTCTATGTCCATCTAAGTATCTAGTATTCACCTAGTATTTGTCATGTACCCAATACCCTTTTATGGGAGTGCCAATGATGAAATACTATTTTGCAATAACTGGAAAACTAGTAGCTATCACTGGAACCATTCCTTGAAATTAGAAAGATAATTAGCATAATTTTTATTTATCTTTCTCCAAATATTATATCTTCTATGGTCCAGCCAAATATCTGTAGAATGAGACAGCAACATTTCTGGCAAACATTGAGGGTTTCTTTTTAATTTAGAAAATAGTTCACAATATAGTCTGACCTATAAAGTGCCTGGAATCTTTACCCCTCGCCCCATACCATACTGCTGTCATTTGAGATCAGCAAGAATGCTTGAGTTGGATCTGCCTTAGAATAAAAGGTGACCAGGCATTCTCTGTAAGGGTCTCTTTCCTTTGCAATATTCTCTCCTCAACCTGTTCCAAAACAGCCCAAATATATTGACAGGCACACAGAAAAAGTCCATCTGTTTCAGTGGGCATTTGTGGAGGACTGAGGCAGCAGTAGGTGGGATTTGTCTGGTGGGGTGTTGATGGTTAAAGCCCTATTATAGGTCACATGACTAATCAGATGAGGTGTGGTAGGGTGAAGGGAAGAAGAAACACTGCTGCCTTGATTGATGTTTGGTTACTCCTGTGGTATCAGGTTTTTAAGTGTATGTATGGCTTCCCAGAGCTTTTGATAGGCACCCACTGGTATGGAGTTTCTTCTGAACTAAAATCAAAATAGTTTATAAAGATCCAAAAGACAACCCACTCCCCTCTTTCACCAGCTAAATCTAGTAATATCCCTTGGCTGAGCTATTGGTGATTATACAATAATGAACAGGGGATATTTTGTCACTCACAGAAGTTCTGGCCAATCAGTTGAGAGACATCAGCTTCTTCCCCTAGGCCATTATCATATACCTGAGGAGACAAAGTGGTGGACCAGCTGTGTTAGAAGAATAAAAACACAAGTATTCTTTCTCTTGGGAGTTTTTCCTATGGGAAGGAAAGATCAGGTCCTAAACCATTTACAATCCTTCGTAGTAAAGTTGGGAAGATACTAAAATACTAGTGATTGAAGGTGATCTGGGGAAATTTCAACTATTCATCTTGAAACTTAATGGTTTTAACTACTGGCTACCATTCTTTTAAGCCACTTCTACAGAACTGAACAGCTCTTTGGGGGCAGGGTCCATGACTATGTGTTATAAAGATCCTTTGGACAATACTGCAATTCAAACTAAATAATAATGACAACATCAGATAAATGGGTTAAAAATCATGGACATTCCAGGGCTTGTACTGACATATAGGAAAAAGTTAAATTCTGTCTACAGCATTGACTTTTAAGAGTGATCTGGCAACACACATAAATTGGAGCGGTCTATATGGTTTGGCTGCTGTTGCTTCTCTATGATTCAGAAAGAAGCTCAAGAGGTTGTATCTCTCTGACCACAACCTCACTCATTCTCTGGTCAGTTAGACAAGAATTTACTTTATAATGCAGAAAAGGCAAGGAATAGCACAAGCCCCATTCCCCCTAAGTACCACTTCTAACTGTTGACACTTGGGTATAGTGGTAATGTAAATGGGGACCTTGAGTACAAGAACGATGAGGAGGAAGGAGGGAAATACTAACAAGTTCTGCAATTTATATGCAATGTAGCGAAACAGGTTAGTTATGTAAATATCCGGTAAAGATTCTGTTTGGAGAGCTGCAACTTAGTTATTTACTAAACACACCTAACACACCCATCTGTTTGTTTGCAGTTCTGACTTTGCACAGTAAGGGCCAAATTCACAACCCTCATTTTGTCCTTCCCAACCCTTATAAAAATAAATCTAGAAGTGCAGAATAATATTCTGTTCTCATAAGCTGTGTGCTTTATCTGTTTCTTTCTCTGCTGTACCTTCCTATACCAAACCTAGCCTTTTCAAAGGCTTATACTAAAATGTATCATGTCAAGTGATTTCTTGTATTTAAAAGAAAAAACAACAACACAAGCACATAGTATTTCATGCTTCTGCTTGCTAGATTGTCTTATACAGTAAAGGTTTTAAATTCTGCGCTGCCAGTCATTTTGCTTCTTACTAAATGTGATATATCTGGCCAACTGTGTGAACTGAGCCTTTTGAATAAAAGGAAACTTTAGGAGGAAAATTTAAAACATCCTTGATATACAGTCACATGCATAAAATTAGGTAGAAAACTATTATTACTCCATACAAACCCTGGCCCTGAGCCTAGTTACTGTTTTCCAATTTAATGAGGCTGACACTAATCAGGAAAGAGTGTTGCATTAATGGAAAACACTTTTTTGCACCTGTGTGCCTCCTACTAGAGAGTAAAGGGGCTTATAAAAGAATGTCATGAGTACACAATACATTTTTAAATAAGTAAATTATAAACAACAATTGTGAAAATTCATAATTTTATCTAGTGCTATAGAACATTCCCCTAGCACTACAGAAAGCCCTTTCTTACTATTGAGGGTTTGATTTAAACCCTTTAAGCCTCTATGCAGAAGCTTGTGCAATGGTCTTACAGCAAGGAGAACCTGAGAAAACATACCAGAGGGATAGGCAGGTCTAAGTTAAATAGGTTCTGCTCTTTAAATTTGGGAAGATTAATCATCCTAACTTCTAAAATGGTTATGCCATATATTTTAATAATGCCAAGTACATCATCTTTGCTTAAATGATAGAAGTAGCTCACAAGCATTAGCATTTGTGAAATAGGACATAAATCTTCACTTGAAGATGTAGAACCAGATATGCTGATTTACAACAAAACTCCAAAAAAACCAATGTAGCTATGCCAGCTCCACCAACTGAGATGGCCCATAAAGTGGTGTTTGTCTACATAGCTGGAGAAAATGGCTTAGAGGCCCAAGCATTGATCATATTGTGAATTCAAGCTCATCGCCTACATGTTTTTCAAGATAAAGCATTGTGCTACTGACCACCTTTAGGAGACTTATTACTTTTCCAGCAATACAAGTTTACAGCACAAGCAACAAACCACAATCAACTTTCGAGGAGTCTTTTTTATTAAGATAAATCCAGCAAAATTCCTAACAGTGGGTACATACAACCAACCTGCCCTTTTAAAAGAAATGTTTGCATTTCATTTAAAAACATGATTACACTTTATTTTTTTCTCCAAAACTGACAAAATAAAGTTACATTTGGGAAACAGATTTCCAGCTCCTAGGATTTTCATGAAAATATCTCACCTTCTTTATAAAAGCAACCCACAGAACCACTGGAATGTTTAACGCAGTTATTTGTTTTGAGACCTCCCCACTTTAAGAAACCATACAACACATACAAGGGTAAAATTAAAATCTGAAGTCTGTAAGCATGACTTACACAAAAAGGGACACACTGACAGAAGTCGAAAGCTACCACCACTTATTCTTTCCATGTACCATACAAACTATTACAATCACAAAATTTAAAAACAATGATTTTGTTTTGTTTTGTTTTGTTAGGGATTTTAATTCCCAAGTAACCGAGATGAAGATGTTCCATAATTAAATTCATGCTAAAAAAACCTGCATTTATAAAATAGTTGATAAAAATATTCCTCTCTGTTAACAATACAGCATGGAGGTATGGATACCAGATGATGGAGATATAGGGCAAGGTTAACATTACTCGGACTTGGCTTCCTTATCATCGGATGCTTCAGCAGCTGGTGCCTAGAAGTGTTTGGGAAGAACAGAAATATTACATTTTCACTCTAGCAAAGCCCCATTCTAACCTGCCTGCTGAACAGGTTAGTTTGCAAAAAAACATACCTAACTAGAAAGGGATACAAAATTATTCAGGGAGATATAAACACACTGGAATCTTGGTAGACAAATGTTACAAATTTTAAAACAGGACTGATGCTGCAGTTAACACTGCAATATTAAGGTAAATCCAAACAGGTGGAGATTTGGAATATTTTTGAGATTCACATCAACCATATGCTGGTGGCAGGATTCAAGACCTCATTTCTATAGATCAGAAAGGAAATCTGAAATGTATATGTAAAACTGCAGTGATCTGCTTCCCTTTTGTCCAACTTTTTCAAATATAGTTCTTTCTACTGGTTTTTAAAAATGTTCTTACTGCAGAACAAACTTAGCTAAAAACAGATTCCACCTGCCCCTTAAAAAAATACTCACAGCCTTTGAAAGACACTTCTGCACATACTGCTCCAATATTCACTTTTTATCATACAGGCTGTTGAGTCAAGAAGTCATTTTCTTTAAAGGTATTAAACAATACAAGGATGTTCAAGAGACCTTTTTGAACTGAAAGCTTGTATACTAGAAGCGGCATGCTGGGAGAGCGGGGGGAAGAGGGAGAGAGAAGAATCACCCACACAGGATATCTATTCCACATCCCTCTTTCTCCTTCACTCCCAGCCCAGACTAAATTTCTGCACAGAAACGAACCTGAGCCCACCTCTGCACGTGCAATAGGCCCTACAGCGTGGAGCCAGCATAACAGGATTCAGAGAGGCTGCACAGAGTATGCACATACCCTGCACAAAGCCCAGCTCAGGGTGGGTGAGGGAACACATCAGGGGAGCTGCAGGTACCTAGGTCTTCTGGTTCTTCCCTGACCCAATGGGAGAAAGGAAAGCATGAGGCCACAGAGCAGATGTGTGTTTGAAGGAAAAGTTCTCTCACTGCTTCCAGAAAGAGGCCCCTATTGCTGTTATCGCTGCCGGCCCTTACCCAATAGATATCAATTAACTATGCCACCCTCTGAAAGGTAAGAGGAATCCTTTGTCTCTGCAGCTGCAATAAAAACAAAGTTGTTTGTGACTATGCTTTTTAATATATACACTGCAGTTAAGGTACCTCATTAGTTTTGGTATCTCCATTTTCAGAGTGGTTTTCTTCTTTAGCATCATCTTGCTTAGTTTCATCTTTGCCTTTGGCTCCCTTCTTCCCTTTTGCTGCTGCCTTTTTGTCCTCCTTTTTATCATTTGCTGCCTTCTCTTTCTGTTAGAGTAATCAAATGAACAAAAATGTATGATAGATGCACACAAAACTGGAGATTGCATTAAAGCATCAATATTTTCAAGTCTAAAGTTTGTATAACTTATTACTACTTACTGGAAATACAATTAACAAAGGTGAGGTGCACCAGATGAAAATTTCTATCAAGAAATCCTTTATTCTCTATCCTGTCCCTGATATACTACTGGGAATGAATAATCTAGAGAAGCAAGGTCAAAGGTAGCTATGTCTGGGGTTAAAGGAATTCCCATTTTAAACATACATTTTATTAAGTTAGCAAAAAATGTTGGTGAGCTTGCATTTTGGCTGTTGTGCTACCTGCCAAAAGACATTAAAAGAAAGACATGTACAGTCAATGGAAACACTAGAATTCTTCAGAGATTCTCTAAATATAAATTAGAAGAGAGAGAGGAAAGCTGAAGTCACCAAAGAATATTGCAGAAGTATTCCTTGTTGTTCCAAGCAATATATATCATATATGAGTTGTGTAAATTCAACAATCACTACAGATATAAAGAAAAAACATTGAAATTAAGTTTTAATGCATATTGCAATAATTGCAACTTTTTACATGGGAGTCACAATTAAATCAAAAGAAGGAAAAAAGCCCTCTGACACCATAACTTTGAAGTAACAGCCTTCTATACTTTTGGATCAAACCACCGCTTCATAATAGTAAATACCAAGACTCCCACCGATTTCAATTCCAAGGATTTGCACCCGAGTGCCAAAACTTCTGATTTTATTAACCCTAACATCTTCTTCCACTCCAAGACAGAGGAACCATGAACACTTGGAAAATTACTGCTCATAAGAAATCCTTTAAAAGATGGTGTAGTCTCAGAGATTACAATTCATAAAAATTTATCTATTTCTTCAAGAGGCAAAGTGAGTGAGGTAATATCGTTTATTGGACCAATTACCTCACCCACCTTGTCTCTCTAATATCCTGGGACTGACAGTTACAACTATACCTATTTCTTCAACACTTTTAGCCTAGTAATGTATGGCAATTACTTTATACTAACATGACAAAACTCACTAAATGGGACCATTTGTATAAAGCGTCAAGAGACCTTCATAAAGGTTAATGGGCTAAAATATTTGCCCAGAACTAGGGGTGTGGAGGGTCCCCTTCATGGTATCTCTCCCTCCCACCACTTCCCAAACAAAAGAATGGTAGTGGTGATCTACCTTCATAGCACCTTCCTTGTGGAGTCCCTTCCATAGGATTGGGGATTGATGGCTGAAGAAGGGAATCCATTCCTGTCTCTCTCCCACGGAAAACTAATGGAGTCTTATTAACTGTTCCACAGCCCCCTCTTTACTGAGAAAGCACCATCTTAAAACAGGTTCCAGGAGCAGCCAATGGCTGGGGATTCCTTGGTAGCACAACTCTTATGGAGCCATGCTGTCAGGGAATCTGACTGGAGACACAGGATCTCTACACAAAAAGCCATAGCCTGCTAGGGATCCCATGACATCAGTGTCAATCCCTGGCTTCTGGGGACAAAACTACTGGCCATTCTGCAACATTGGTGTGTGATATCTCTCCCCGGAACAAAATGATCCTGCACAAGGGAATCCTGATGGAGTTTTTCATCCCCAGGCCACCTCCTGCAGCTGTTTCCATGGGAGGAGGGCCAATGTCATTTTACTAATTTTTCCTGAATGGATGGGAAGCACAAAGATGGCAACACCAGCTGATTAATACATCATGTTTTTTTCCCCAGCCCTACTTTATTTAATATGGATATATTTAAGAGGATGAAAGTTATTCTTACAATTATAAATGCACAGTTAAGGATGCAAAGTTAAAATTGGACAGTGCCGGAATTACAGTAGCCTCTGCAACCTACATTTCATCCCCTTGTGTGTACATATTGATAGCCTCGCCCAGCATCTCCTCGGAGTCTCTGAGAGAGCCACGAACAGAACCCAGCTCCTCTAGGTCCAAGGCCAGTGCCTTACACACAAGAGAACGTTCTCTTTTTCCTTGCAACCCACTACTTCATTCACTGTGCAATGAATGAGGCACTACTCTGGGAGAACAAATAGTATGTGATCATTTAATTAGACTGCATCATGATGCTATGTACTGGGGGGGGCGGGGGGGCACACTACCTATGGACAGTCAACTTTAATTGTGATATTTCCTAACTGTTGAAGGATTAATTTTGCAACTAACATTCTATTAACAGTTTTTTGTTTGTAGTTTCTTAGGTTTTTAAAAAAGCAAATTGAAAAAAACAAAGTGCATCGTGAGGCACCACAGTGATTTCTGCACAAGTCAGCAGCAGAGTCTGAACCCAGGACTTTTTGACCCACAAAACAGCTAAAAGGGAAACTCATGGTAGCAGTAGGTTCTTGTCTTCTATGTAGATTAGCCACTATAGCCAATACACACTTTGCTAGTGACTTGCGCATGTCTATTTGCAAGACAGGAGAAGAATGCTCAGTCTCAAGCTTTCTAAGTTCTGTTCCTGGCTCTGGATTGCGGTCTACTGGCTCAACTGTAGAACTAAGTATGTAGATTTGTAACCTTTGTTCTGAAAGGCACGGTGCCTAAGTGGATGAGACTTGGGTCTGCCATATTAGAGACCTATGTTCTATTCCCAGCTGTCCCTGAAGTGACTTTGTGCAACCTTTCAATTACTTCAAATGTAAAATGGGGAGGGAGAATGATAGTTGCCCGTCCTTTAAGTTGTATGAGGCCTGGTTTAATAATAAGGGCTGTTAAGAGTGCATTATAAACATCAGAAAGTGGAAGCAGAACTTATGATCTCCTGGCTTTCATCCTAGCACTCCTTCCCATAGGGTAAAGGATATTTTGCAGCTGCTGCTTTGCTTGGCTATCCATTCAGAGCCACAAAGGGAGTTGTGACTCGCAGAGCGTGCTCAGACAGTTGGATTTTTCAGATATTTTAGCAGGAAGCCTCTAACATTGCTCTGCTGAGAATGTGCAAATGGTGATGCTCAGAGGCCTATAATTTGGCCAAATCTGGGTGAATTTTCAACAGGTCAACAAAAGACACTTCTTTGATCCCACAACTATCCCCTGCCAAATTTTGAGTTCCTGCTCTAAAGCTTCAAGGAGCTTTAAATAAATCGTTGGAAACTTAATATAAAAAAAAAAATCAGTAAAAAAATAGGTAGTTTTGCTAACTTCATTCTCAGAAAAGGTATTTTTGCTGAACATTTAAAAAAAAATATCTAGCCTGAGAAGGAGATAAAGAATGGAAAATTTTAATCCCAATGGTTAAAGTCTGACAAATTAATAAGCAACTGAAAACAGGGCCTTATTATATAAAGTGTAAAACACACTTACTTAAAGGCATAGCTACCAGCACTGCCTACAATTATGGCTCTGTGGTCTCTATTCCACACATATTGTTAGGAGAATGATGCTTTGAATAGCCTCCCATGGCAAGCAGTGAAAGAATCATCACAATTTGTTTAAAATTTCATCAGACAAATCACTCAAGAATTTACCACAGGGAATGTTCCTGCACTGGCAGTAGGACAAAAAAGAACACTCAATAGCTCTTTGCCATCTGTAATTTCTAAGATATTGATGGAGATTCCTCTAACTGGGCAAAATACATAATCTCATTAAAAATATTAAAAAGCTAGTTGACTAGCTATGCGCTTTATTCCTATAAATACATTTTGAAAAAGAAAACCGCTCTATTAAAGAGGTCTTAAATATTTACCTTAGGTGCTGCCTTTTTGGGCTTTGGCTCCGGTTTAGGTGGAGCAGGTTTCTGTACAAAAAGCATATAGTAAAATAAGAAATATACCACCTGAAGAGCACTACAGTGGTCTTATTAACAACCTCAACATACTTACTCCGTATGCACATTTAAAACATAATAAAAGCATACATGCAGGCCCTGTGTATAAAGGACCAGAAAAGAATATGAACCATAAACATTTACAAGACTGAGATATATAAATTAGTATGTGTCATTTCACTCGGATACATGAGGAAAAAATGAAGTATGTGGCAGTGGTTATGGCTAAAATATTTAATAAGTACATGTACTGTGTAGGGAGAGATGAGAGTCCTGCACTACTACACATGTGACAGCATCTTAAGTAAAGATCCACAGGATGTGGAAATGGACACTAAACTTTTCTCAAGTCTCTTGCTGTCTGAGATGACCTTTACCCCTATCCTTTGCAGAGGGTTCCTGGTATGCATAGGTATCTTCTGTTTTACCAAAACGAGGTGCAACTTTTCACCAATATGGCAGCATTCATTTACTTTGTTTCCTGTAGTAATTTCCTTGGTAGCATACATTGATCCCAATCCTTTGAGTGTTCTGCACATGGAAGAAGACTCCCAGGCATAGAGCACTTACAGGACTGGGCTTATATAGTACTTTGGCTTTGCCCTGAACTTTCCTATCTTCAAACTCTTTGGTATTTGTAGATCTTGGGCCCCCAATCTGCAGTTCTTGTTCCCAAGAGCTGTGCTGCTGAAATCAATGGGACTACACATGTGAGTAAGGATTGCAGGATCCAGCCATTCCTGAATGTGATGTTTTTTATGTCAAACCAGCACAGCGGCTTTATCTCACATGTAAAATCTGCAAATAGGTTCAGTAGTATGTTGGCACACAAGCCATGGAAGCATGGAGTACGAGTTTTATTTTTAAATGTAAGTGTGAACACATATCTACCTATATAGCTATACTCTGCTCATCAGCATGAGATTCTTCCTACTCCAATCTTCCTGAATTGTCATCATCACATACATCACAAATTCAATTTTAAAAAAAGATACTCACAGCTGATAATCTAGCTGACCTTCTTTTTGGCTGCATAAAAGAAAGAGGTGTCACTAAAATTTAAAGAAAGAGCCATACATTCTCAGAATGATATCATCATCATCAAATAATTTGATGCAACCATTCATTATTTAATGAAGCATTAAAACAAATACCAAGATCATTTATAGAGCTATGGATGTAATGGGCTTGCCTTGTTTTAAAAAGCAAAACAGAATTGCTATTTCTTTCACCATTTCCCCCCTTTTCACCAAACCCAGGTAAATAGTAAGGACCCAATACAGTAAGCTCCTATGCACAGTTAGATCTCTGTGCCTAAGAGAAGCAGACTGTGGCCTAAGGACCACATTTAACCTGAAACTGATGATCTTTGGCTGTGGAACTGCAAATTCTCCTGTACCAGGAACAGCTCTCTCTAAATCTCTGCATGTTAGTTCATCGAAGCTCCCAGTTTCAGACAGCTTAACAGCTGGGATAGGCAATGAATTCTCCAAATTGTCTCTCATGTTATAGTCCAATGGACTGGACCCAGGGTTCCATATCGCCTGATATTTCATTCCTGACATCCAGAACCTGCATCAAAATCTGCTAGCACAGACCCATGTGACTGTGCACACAGACAAGGGTCTGTGCAAGTAGATACCTCTATGGAAGTGGGGGGCCTCAGTTAGTAATTCCTTTTAAACCAGTGGTCTCTAACCTTTTTAGGCACAAGATCACAAGGTTTGAATTTAAGTGCAACCCAGGATCTACACCGCCCCTTCCGAGGCCCTGCCCTGCTCACTCCATCCCCTCTCCCTCCCTTGCTCGCTCTCCCGCACCCTCACTCACTTTTACCGTGCTGGGGCAAGGGGTTGGGGTGCAGGCTCTGGGCTGGGGCTGAGGGTTTGGAGTGTGGGAGGGGGCTCCGGACTGAGCCTGGGGCAGGAGGTTGGTGTGCAGGAGGGGGTGAGGGGTGCAAGCTCTGGGAGGGAGTTTGGGTGCAGGAGGGGGCTCCGGACTGGGGCAGAGTGTTCGGGTGAAGGAGGGGTGATGGGGTGCTGGCTCTGGGAGGGGGCTCAGGGCTGGGATGTGGGAGGGGTGCGGGCACTCACCTCAGGCGGCTCCCAGTCGGCAGCGCAGTGGGGATAAGGCAGGCTCCCTGCCTGCCCTGGCCCATGCCGCTCCCGGAAGCAGCCAGCACGCCCCTGCAGCTCCTGGAGGGAGGGGGGCACGTGGCTCCGCATGCTGCCCCTCCCTGCAAGCACCACCCCACAGCTCCCATTGGCTGCAGTTCCCCGTTCCTGGCCAATGGGAGCTGCGGTGGCAGTGCTTTCAGCCAGGAACAGCGCGGAGTCAAATCCCCCGCCCCCGGGGCCACAGGGGCATGCTGGCTGCTCCCGAGAACCCGGCGCGGGGCCAGGGCAGGCAGGGAGCCTGCCTTAGCCCTCCTGTGCTGTCAGCTTTTTAGCAGCCGGAGATCACGATCGACTGTCAGAAGCTCCAGGATCAACCAGTCGATCGTGATCTACCCGTTGGTGATCACTGTTTTAAACTGTTTACCACCACACAAGTTCTGAGAGAAATAAGTTTGCTTTATTAATATTTTATAAACCTACCTCCTCCTTCACCTCGCCTTCAGCTGCAGCCTACATAAAAAAATTAAAAGAGGAAAACATAAAAGATTTGCATTCTTTACAGTCATGAAGGAGAAATTATGCCAAGTGCTAGCAAACAGGCATTTGAAAATTATCATAGCAGTGACCAGAATAAGAAAGTCTGTAAACATGGAATTAATGCTGGACCTATTTGCAGTGTGAGGTTGGACAATACTAACATGCCATTTTCTCTAAATAAGTCTACATGCAGCATGGGGAGACCTACTAAAAAGTAAACTCACGAATTTCAAATATATCACAGTCAATTTTATCTTCATGTCTTAGTTCACCAGTTAAAACAGCTCTCCTTGGTTTCATATCCTTGCAGTTTCTCATATTTACCAGCTCTTCTCATTGCCCTTCTACCTTGTGCACTTTTTAGTCATACTATCCCTGGCAGTAAATAAAGTTTGCAAAGTGATCAAGCAAAAAAAAAAAAAAAAAAAAAATTGTGTAACTTCTCCTCCACCCCTCCCCCTTCCAACAGCTAAAAATGTGCAGCTGTGCTTACAAGTCAGATCAGTGCAAGAGCCTAAGCTCACTTCAAAGTTCCCAGACAAAAGACTACAAGTCCCAGAATGCCTCGGACTCCCACTTTTGTTTAACGTCATTGCGTCAAAGCGTCCCCACATTTAAAAAGTTCCCGCCAAATTACCTGCAACAACAAGGTCGTTGTCAGCGCTATGCAAGGACAAGGCTGTACTAGCTTCGCCCAGAGGCATCTCACTTACACTAGGGGGAAGAGACAGCAGCAGTTGGATGGATGGGGACCTGCTTTAGTGCCCTCAGGATTAGTGGGAGGAAGGGAGGCGTTTCAGACATTGCAGCACAGGCTACACCCAATTCCAGCACACCCAGGGAAATAAGAGCCCCCAGCAAGTGTATTTCTCAGAGGGCAGGAAATGCCCGTGTCGTCACTTAATAGCAGAATGCCTTCAAAATGCAAACATGCAACACAGATAAATGAAGGGGAGATGCTGAGATAACCAAGTGTTTGACCCTTAAAATGCACACCCAGGCAAAGCTGTACTGGCGTCTGCTAGGCAGCAGCATTTTAGCTGTTGGAATTTCGGGGGCAGGCTGCCCCTTTGCAAACAGCTCTGGGCTCGCTGAAGAGCGAGCTAGGAAAGACCAGCTGCTGAGCAGAGCCAAAGTTACTAATTCTGGTTGTGAATCCTTCCCAGCCCCTCTTCCCTTCAAGGACAGTTTCAAACTCTGCGCCGCCTAATGGCTCCAAATTACCATTGCACAACCATCTGGTATGACAAGAAGTGGGAGAGAAAAAAAAGGGAGAACAAAGGCAAACGCAGGAGAAAGAGGCACCGTTTAGACTCAAATTCTCCCAGGCAATGGCCCAATCAACACTAAAATGCCCCCGGCGATTAATGGGAAGGTTCTGGCTGTCCAGCCGTGCGCTTTTCGGGGCGCTTGGAGAAGCACAGCCTTCCGTGGCTAGCTCTGCCTGCCTGTATTCTCCATAGGGGCAGCAGCAGCACTATGGCTGTTTGTAATCCAGCATGGAGACACTGCTTAGCCTTCTCCTTGCAAACAAAACAGCCCAAAGTGAACTCAGACGCTCCCCTGCTCCCACAGATGAGCCCGACCGCACATTCTAATAATCGCCCTTCAGTTCCAGCTCCACTTTAGGACATGCACAAAAATTAATATGCAAAAACTCTACATACACACGCATAAATTATAGATATTTTTGCAAACGCTCCTCTAATCTCTCCCCTTCATTCCCCATTTCTCTCCCCCCTATTTTTTGTACTTACCTTTCTTTTGGGCATAGTTGCACCTTAATAGTTGATTGCAAAATAGATAAGAGATCTATTAAAAAATAAATGCAATCACAAAACAAAAAACTGTTTCAACCGTTCTGCAAAATTGCCAAAAAAATTTATAAGGGACCAAGAGTTAATTGCAGCAGAAACTGAACAAAAAAAAAATCCCCCCCTCTTTATTGCAAACAGTAAAATACACCAACACGCAACCAAACTGCATGAATGGGGAGCGCGAGATGGGTCCAGCCTGAGAGTGACGCACCAGCTGGCCAATGGGAGACTCAGGCAAGAGCAAGGGAGGCGGGGCCGGAGCCTTAGCCCGAGAGAGACTCGCAGCGCACGCAAGGGGAAGCTGCTGGCTTTACGCTGTCTGCGCAGGGGAGCCGGCCTAAAGCGCTCGCTGAATAAGGCTCCCGTCCCCAGCCCGGTGGGGGAAGTAGCGCAGTGGTGGCGTGCCTGCCTGTGCTGACGGGGGTGCCTGGTGTCGGCAGACAGGGGCTCGCTGGGCAGCGGGAAGGGGTCTCCAGGCCGTGTGCGCCGCGCTGGGCAGCCGCTGCGGGTCCCTTCCCTCCTCCCCCTCGCCCACATCCCCCCAGAGGCTGTGACAGAAACTTCCCTGAAAGTTACCACGGGCAGCAGGACTGTGTCTGCTCGTCCCTGAGCCCAACAACATGGCTGCCTAGCCAGCTGCACCTTCCCTCCCCCCGCAGGGCCTGGAGCCCAGCAGAGGGGGGGCAGCCAGGGAGAAAGCAGGGCCCCTCTCACTCCGTGCCATGGGCTTGGGAGTCATGGGGGGAAGAGAAATAATGGGCTGTCTCATGCCGTTGGTTTTGAGGCAGGGCTCCCTCCACACCAGCTCCCATGGGGGCTTCTGCTTCCACCCTCCTGGCACGACATGGCAGGACTCCCCTGCCAATTTGCAATACTCAACACAGCCCGTTTATGACTATTATGTGTTACTAGGATGGAGGCAGCCTGTGGCTTTGCACACGGTGCTTTATGCTGGTAGAATGAACCCTGGTGACCCTGCCCTGCCAGCCTAATAAGCCTACCTGTTGAAAAGCACTGTTACAGTTTAATTGCTGCATGAATAGGTATATAGTGCATGCCATACCCTCCTGCAGGTATGTTGAATCCTTTTCAGGTCCAGGACTGGCACCAGTTACATTAGTAAGGTGTTTGGGGGGGGATTAATTATATTTTAAGGTGTGCTTTCTAGATCACAAGAAATTGCATATTAAGTTGATAAGTGCCTATATTTGGGGTGTGGCAAGTCCCCTGCCTCTCCTCTGACTCCTGAAAAAAGCAGTCGCTTTCTTTAAGACATGCGAAATCTTTCTGTATCTTCCTCTAATGTTGGAGAGCATGGTAGAGCAGATGTTGTCCTGAAGGATTCAAAAGCAATTCACAAACTACTGAAATTTGGAATATTGTTCCAACCACACTTCTGGAGTGGGAGGGCCAGGTATTTAGGGTGGGTCCTGTGGTGAAGTCTCAGATACAGGTTGCTGCTGTGGTTAAATTCCACTGATTCCACAATAGCTAATTGACACCATTCACTTCAGGATTTCTGCCCATCCAACCTGCATCCTTCAATGGTAAAAGCACGCAGGCGCAGATCTTCAAATGTATTTAGGCTCCTAACTTCCATTGAAACCAACCTAAGATCCTCTGGGGTAGCTTGTGAACATCCTAATAACTTTAATCTGGGACCCAAGATCATATGAGGCTTCCTGTGAACATCTTTGTGTGGTTGAGTGTTTTAGAAACTATAACACATGGGGTTAGTTCCACAACTAACTTTTACATTATGTTTATTACGCTTTTCTTTTCACCTTGTTGTTTTACAAAAATATTTTGATTTTTCTGAAAATGTTCATGGAACAAATTGATTTTAATAATCACTAGGAAATTACTTTTTCCTAGATACTTCTGCAGTATATTGTTATGCTGGAACGTGTTAATGGCTGTCATGAAATGGGTCTTTGATCTATAGACAATCACAGACCTCATTAATGCTGATGGGTATGCTAAGCACCCTTCCTTCAAACTAAATAAAAAGAACAATTAAATATCTCTTGAAGATAGTGATAGCTGCAAACAATCAGAAGCCACCTCCCAAGGCAATGGACAGCATAAGCAGTGTGGGCTAAGGGGTTTCCCTGAGACTAGTTGCAAGTGCACAGGTGAGGGGATTGATTGGTAGTAGCAGTATGCATCTTTGTGTGCTAGAGACAGAAAGTGAGGCTATTGTAGTTGGAGTCGACGTACCTTAGCTCGAGTTACTGCGGGGGGGGGGGGTGTCGATGGGAGAAAATCTCCCATCGATTTACATTACTCTTCTCGTCGGGTAGAGTACAGGGGTCGACTGGAGAACAATCTGCACTCTATTTGGCGGGTCTTTACTAGAGCCACTAAATTGACTGCCGGTGGCTCAATCTTAGACCCTGGATCCCTTCTGTAGTGTAGATCTGCCCTGAGAGAAGCAATTGTGAGTGTTGTGACAGACATTGCAACCACATGCAATATCTTTGTGGATTGTATTGTATTAAGTGTATGAGTGTTTTTATGTATCACTGTGGGCCAGGGATTGTATACAGCTCTGGAGGGGTGGGGGGATTGCCACAGCTTTGCTAAGAGCCAAGAAAAATGGGGGGTGATTAAGATGAATCACTTGGATTATAAACAGAGAGGTATCACCTCTGGAGGAGGCTTTCATAAACTGATTTCTCCAGAAACCAACAGACCAAGAAAGGGCTTTTGATATAAAAACGCTGAGTTTAAGCTGACTTCAGTCTTCTCTCCGATCCAGCAAACAAATGGGATCTCCTTGCCAAGGGCCCCAAGCCTTGCCGTAAGGTTGGAAAGACTTTGTCTTACCAGGGTCCCGTAAGACTGATAGGTGACCTTTGGTAAGCTTTTAGCATGTGTATTGTTTTTATTTATTTGTGTATGTTTTCTCTTTGGTAATGCTTTTACCTTAAGAATAAATAGGCTTGCTTAGAAAGCGCTGTGTGGTAATTTGTAACTGCTGGCAATACACTGTTCATAGCCTTTTGAGAGAAAGTGCTGGCCTTTAGGCAGACTGGCTTGCTGGAGGTATTGCAGTATAAGGCAGGGAGCAGTGCAGGTGTAAAACCTACCAGTCAGAAGAGTCCCTGCCCAGAGACGGGTGACAGCTGGAGACCTGAGACCAAACTAGAAACTCCTGGAGTGGACCATGGAGGAAAGGGATACAGGTGCAATTACCCTGAAATTGTGACAAAGCGTGTCCCTGGGAGGAAGATGAGACAGAGCTTCTTTTGGACACACTACTTGTGGGAAAAGCAGACTTGGGCTGTCTGCTGTTATTTATTTCTATGATCATGGAAAGAGGACTTTCTGTACATTCTTTGTAAATAAACACATTTGCACCAAAGAAGTACCTGAGTTGTACTGTCAATTTCTCCTTCCAGTGGAAGCAGCCTGGCAAGTCCCCAAATATTGCCTGCCCACTTGGGCCAAAAGGGGCAACAATATGATTGTGCCATACTCAACGCATTTTGATTCAGCCATTGGCCAAAGACGGTTTCAGATTAAAGAGTGCTAGGTGTAAGAATAAGTGTCCCAACACACTCAGGCCCTGATTCACAAAGGGACTTTGGTGTTGTGACTCTCAGCATTGCAACGCCTAATTTTTAGGCATCCAAAAAATCACAGGAACAATTCTGTGATCCACAAAGGCACCCTATACAATGGAAAGAGATAGGTGTCTTACAATGTGATTCACAAAGCCAGCATATTAGGTGGGGAGCTAGCTAATGGGAGATGCCGATGACAGGAGCGTGTGCTAAGCTCTGCCCCTCTCTCATACGTGCTTCCCTGCAGTCCAACTTAGGTGCCTATCTCTGCTAACGATTCATGAACTGGGGAAAGATAGGTGCTACTCCATCTAACTCGTGTGTGGGGCCCAATCTGGTAGGCATGCTGTCAGACCAACTAACTCCACACGCAACAGCTGTGGCAGTGGTAGATCCCCCTTACAAACTTTAGTCTGGAGTAAGAGCTCTCAACCAGAATGCAGGAAACTACTGGTTTGAGTTCCCCCCTCTGATGATGAGGACGAAAGCATTTGAACAAGGATCTGCCACCTCTCAGGAGAGTGCCCTAACCCCTGAGCTAAAGAATGAACTGATGTGGGGTTCCCTCAATCTTGCCTATTGAAGATGTTTCACTTTAATTAAATGTTAATTGGGCCAGAAAGAATGAGACTGATTCTAATCAAGTGGTTAGAGCACTCTTCCAGGAGGTGGTAGATCCCTGTTCAAATCCCTTCTTCTCATGGGGAAGAGGAGGACTTGAAGCAGTGGTCTCCCACAGACTGGGTGAGTGCACAAACCCCAGGACTAAAGGAATGACTTGTTGTGGTGAGGAGTTAGCTTCTAAGCAAGCCTACCATATCAGGCCCCATATGTGAGACGAGTGTCTATCTTCACCTGGTTCGTGAATCGCTCTGGAGCATAGGCAGGAGCGAGGTGTTCGGGCGCCTACAGTGAGAGAGCAGTGTGTATGCTCAGAGGCAGAAACATGGGTGCCTTTGTTGCAAAAATTTAGGCTCTGACCAAGTTTAGGTGTCTGCAGAGTTAGGCCGCAACTGAACGGGAGTTTTACGAATCGCAGTGGTGCCCTAAGAATGAGATTTAGACACCTGATTGTAGAGATTAGTCATCAAAGTACTGTTGTGAATCTGTCCCTCAGAGATTGTTCATAGACTGTAGAGCCAGAAGGACCATTATGATTATAAAATCTAATCTGTCCTCCTGTATTTTAGGAATGTTGTGCTGCCCACATCTTCTTTCTGGCAAAGGCCCCTACTAAGTCTAGTCATTCCCGTAGACTGAGGACATACAGAGTTACATTCTGGGCCTCAGTACTTTGGTCATGCCAGGATTCTTGCGAGAGGTCTAAGAAACCCCTGGCCCTGGGCTGTCTCCCATATAGTAACTTGAATGGTGAGAACCCCATAGAAGATCGTGGGACTTCTCAGACTGCAAACAATAGGTACAATAGCATCTTATCCCAATTTCAGGATTCAGTAGTCACAAATGTTCATAGCATTCCCTTAAGTTCCCTGCTAAAGCATTCTACTATCCTGTCTGCCTGTGGGTGGTAAACAGAGGTTCTTACTAATCATATATTAAGGGGAGAACATACCTCCTGGATTAGCTGGGACATGAATGCACCCCCCATATGAATTAATATCATATACAGGATCCCTGATCTGGAAAATAATTTAAATAGCTCATTAGTTATGGCCTGTGACATTGCC
Source organism: Emys orbicularis (assembly GCF_028017835.1). Lineage (NCBI taxonomy): Eukaryota > Metazoa > Chordata > Testudines > Emydidae > Emys > Emys orbicularis. The sequence goes on from NC_088691.1 coordinate 27,982,838, forward strand.
AAGTGCAATGGCACAACTTCCAGGTATCAAGTGGCATTGTCCACAATTACTAAAATAAACCCACAGCTACTGGAATTTGGATCTCTGTGTCGCAACCAGCCCTACCTCAATCCATTTGATTAGAGCATCCAATAGCAGGAGAGGGACTAATGGAGACTTGTGACAGGCCTATAATTACCCAGATTGTCCCATTTACCCTTTTTAAATATTGGCACAACATTAGCTTTCTTCCAGTACCCAGGAACTCCCTCAGTGTTCCAAGACTCAACAAAATCAACATTAACAGTCCAGAAAGCTCCTCAGCCAGCTCTTGGAAAACTCTTGGATGCAAGTTATCTAGACCTGCTGATTTTAAAATGTCATTTTTTAGTCATTGCTGTTTAACATCCTTAGGGTATGTCTACACTACGAGGGTATTTCGATTTCACTTAAATCGAATATGTGGAATCGATATTGCAAATTCGAACGTGTGTGTCCACACTAAGGACAGTAATTCGACTTTGTGAGTCCACACTAACAGGGAAAGCGTCGACATTGGAAGCGGTGCACTGTGGGCAGCTATCCCACAGTTCCCGCAGTCCCCGCTGCCCATTGGAATTCTGGGTCGAGCCGCCAATGCCTTCTGGGTAAAAAAAAAGGGTCGAGGGTGCTTTTGGTAATTGTCGTCATCCGTCTGTCACTACCGCCCTCCCTCCCTCCCTGAAAGCGCCGGCGGGAAATCAGTTCGCGCACTTTTCGGGTCAGTGACAGCGCGGACCCCACAGCACTGCGAGCATGGATCCCGCTGCGACCATCGCTGCAGTTGTGGCCGTTGTCAACGCCTCGCAGGTTATCATCCACCTTTCCCAGAGGCAGATGCAGATAAACCAGGCGAGGAGGCTACGGCACCGCGGTGAGGGCCTGAAGTCTGAGAGTAGCACAGGCCTGTCAGAAAGTACGGGACCCAGCTCCGAGGACATCACGGTGACAATGGGTCATGTGGATGTTGTGGAACGGCGATTCTGGGCACGGGAAACAAGCACGGACTGGTGGGACCGCATAGTGCTGCAGGTCTGGGACGAATCCCAGTGGCTGCTAAACTTTCGCATGCGGAAGGGGACTTTCCTTGAACTTTGTGAGTTGCTGTCCCCTGCCCTGAAGCGCAATGACACCCGGATGCGAGCAGCCCTGACTGTCCAGAAGCGAGTGGCCATAGCCCTCTGGAAGCTTGCAACGCCGGACAGCTACCGGTCTGTCGCGAACCAGTTTGGCGTGGGCAAATCTACCGTGGGGGTTGTTGTGATGCAAGTAGCCAACGCAATCGTCAAGGTACTGCTCTCAAAGGTAGTGACCCTGGGAAACGTGGAGGTCATCATAGATGGCTTCGCCGCGATGGGATTCCCAAACTGCGGTGGGGCTATAGATGGAACTCACATCCCTATCCTGGGACCGGACCACCAGGCCAGCCAGTACATTAACGGAAAGGGATACTTTTCAATGGTGCTGCAAGCACTGGTGGACCATCGGGGACGTTTTACAAACATCAACGTCGGATGGCTGGGCAAGGTTCATGACGCTCGCGTCTTCAGGAACTCTGGTCTGTTTAGACGGCTGCAGGAAGGTATTTACTTCCCGGACCACAAAATAAGTCTTAGGGATGTGGAGATGCCTACAGTGATCCTTGGGGACCCAGCCTACCCGCTAATGCCCTGGCTCATGAAGTCCTACACTGGCGCCCTGGAGACTGAAAAAGAACTGTTCAACTACCGGCTGAGCAAGTGCAGAATGGTGGTGGAGTGTGCTTTTGGACGTCTGAAGGGGAGATGGAGAAGCTTACTGACTCGCTGTGATCTCAGTGAAACCAATATCCCCATTGTTATAGCTGCTTGCTGTGTGCTCCACAATCTGTGTGAGAGCAAGGGGGAAACCTTTTTGGCGGGGTGGGAGGTTGAGGCAAATAGCCTGGCATCTGATTACGCCCAGCCAGACAGCCGGGTGATTAGAAGAGCCCAGCGGGACGCGCTGTGCATCCGGGAGGCTTTGAAAGCTAGGTTCCACAGTGAGCAGGGTAACCAGTGACTTTTAAGTTTCTGTACAGAGAAGCTGAACCTGCCCCCGTTTCTTTACCCAGTTAAGGATGACTATCCTCTCCAGTTACAGACCCCCTCCACCCCCTTCCAAAAAAATAAAGTCAGTTTTATTTTGTTATTGAACACCATTGTCTTTAGTACTGTTTTCGCGGGAATGTTTGAAACCTGGGACGCAGACTGTGGTGGGGAGCGGGTGTAGTGTACTGATGCAAATGATCCTTCTAAACTCCAGGAATGACAGGATTCGCAGTGGCGGACTGGTTGTTTCAACGGAGCCTGCCAGCCCTCCTGAGCGGGACTGCGTGTATGTGGGGGCTATGTGACTTTATGGCAGGGGGAGGAGGGTTACAGATCCCCTGCTGCGTGGCTCTGTGATCCAGGACAAGGACCGCTGCATAAGATCTGTAACTGCCCTCCCCCGCCACAAAGTCACAGAGCAACCAACCCCCCCCCCCCGCCCCCCACAGAACATGAAAACCACCTCCCAGACTGACCAGGGTAACTAGTCACTGCACTGTGTATGTGCCCTGCTGCTGGACCTGCCCCCGCCTCTGTACCCTGCTAAAGGTGACTGTCCTGTCCAATTACCAAGCCCCTTCCCCCCCTTCAGACAGACTCTCCCTCAAAAGAACCTGACTGAAACAGTAATGAACAGAAACGTATTTTTTATTAACAACCAGACAGGAAACTGGGGGGTGAAAGTTGGACGGGGGCTTGGGTGAGGCGGGCAGGAAAGGACTTTTCAAATTTTGGGGAATGACAGCCTTCTGGTGCTTGAGCAGTCTGCAGGGGTGGAGTGAGAGTTTTCACGGACTCTGCCGCCCCTCCTTCTTTGGACTTTGGGCGAGGGGGGTATGGGACTTGGTGGCGGGGGAGTGCGGCTCCTGATAGACTGCAGCGGGGCTCTGTCCTCCTGCCTCCGTTCCTGCAGAACATCAACAAGGCGCCGGAGCGTGTCCGTTTGCTCCCTCAGAAGTCCAAGCAGTGTTTGAGTCGCCTGCTGGTCTTCCTGCCGCCACCTCTCCTCACGTTCCATGTGTGTCCGGTGCATTTGGGACAAATTCTCCCTCCACTGGTTCTGCTGTGCTGCCTGGGCTCGGGAGCAGCCCATTAGTTCTGAGAACATGTCCTCTCGCGTCTTCTTCTTCCTCTGCCTAATGTGCGCTAGCCTCTGGGAGTGTGATGCCAGGCTGGGTTGGGAGACAGTTGCAGATGTGGCTGTGGGAATGAGGAAAAGGCAGTGAATTCCTCCGAAAGATAAATGTAGTTGTGAACCAAGAACATAGTCTTTCTCTGTGAACAGGACCATGAACCACACCTATCACATGCGCACTCAGGACAAGGTCGAATTTTCGAACCTTGCCTTCAGTGCCTGGGCTTTTGCACTGCCGATCTGGGAAGCGGGGCAGGACACGGTACTCTCTGTAGCAGGCAAACATGGTAAGCCGTAGACTTGTGGCTGCTTAAAACTTTAGGAGTACCACTGGCCTCCTTTCACATTGAAAGCACTGCCAGTCTCTGCTGCCAGCAATCGGCCAAGCAGGAACTCTGGCCCTGTCCCACCCCCTCGCGGATGTCCCAGGGAAAGATCCCTGTATGCTGCCCCTCTCCCGCCCCCACCGCGTGGCTGTAAACCAGCGGTCACAGTTCTGTAAAGGAACTTGTTGCAAGCAGTCCCAATACTAACAGTCCCCTACCTAATTCAAAGCAGGTCATCATGAGCGACATAACTCTCATGAGGATCCCGGACACCGAGAAGCAACGGATGCTTCGAGAAAGCCTGCAGAGACCGGGGCCCTATGCCGCCATGCTATGCAAGGCAATGATACCGGAGTACTTGCTTGTCTCCTGGCGCGGGAACGTCTCGTACTTCGGAGGACCCAGTAAGACCGCTCTCCCCAGGAACCTGATGAACAGGCTTTCCCATTACCTGCAGGAGAGCTTTGTGGAGATGTCCGTGGAGGATTACTGCTCTATCCCCGGACATATAGACAGGATTCTAATATAGCTGCAGTAGCAGGGACTAAAGAGTGGAGCAGCTTGGGCAGCAGAATCATGCACAACCGGACACTGTTTGATTTTTTTTAAATAGTTGTTACTGATTACTTAAGCGCCCAGGGGGAAGAAATCATGAATCACACATTGTTCTTAGTGTTAATATTCCAGTTTTGTAAAAAATAAAGGTTTATATGTTTAAAGCACTTACCGCTTGATCCTTCCCCTGAATCTGTGTCCGGGTTACATGCTGGGGAGGGTTGGTAGGGGATCTCTGTAAGGGTGATGAAGAGCTCCTGGCTGTCGGGGAAATCAGCTTGGTAAGCGCTGTCGACTGCCTCATCCTCCTCATCTTCCCCGTCCGCTACCATGTCCGAGGAACCGGCCGTGGACAATATCCCATCCTCAGAGTCCACGGTCAGTGGTGGGGTAGTGGTGGCAGCCGCACCTAGGATGGAATGCAGTGCCTCGTAGAAACGGGATCTGTGGGGCTGGGATCCGGAGCGTCCGTTTGCCTCTTTGGTCTTCTGGTAGCCTTGTCTCAGCTCCTTGATTTTCACGCGGCACTGCGTTGCATCCCGGCTGTATCCTCTCTCTGCCATGGCTTTAGAGATCTTCTCATAGATCTTTGCGTTCCGTCTTTTGGAGTGCAGCTCGGAAAGCACGGACTCATCGCCCCACACAGCGATGAGATCCAAGACTTCCCGATCAGTCCATGCTGGGGCCCTCTTTCTATTCTGGGATTGCACGGCCATCTCTGCTGGAGAGCTCTGCATCGTTGCCAGTGCTGCTGAGCTCGCCACGCTGTCCAAACAGGAAATGAGATTCAAACTGCCCAGACAGGAAAAGGAATTCAAATTTTCCCGGGGCTTTTCCTGTGTGGCTGGTCAGAGCATCCGAACTCGGACTGCTGTCCAGAGCGTCAACAGAGTGGTGCACTGTGGGATAGCTCCCGGAGCTATTACCGTCGATTTCCATCCACACCAAGCCTAATTCGATATGGCCATGTCAAATTTAGCGCTACTCCCCTCGTTGGGGAGGAGTACAGAAGTCGAATTTAAGAGCCCTCTATGTCGAACTAAATAGCCTCGTGGTGTGGACGGGTGCAGGGTTAATTCAATTTAACGGCGCTAAATTCGACATAAACGCCTAGTGTAGACCAGGCCTTAGGTATTGTTGGAATGGAAAGTAATCAACATGATATGGCTGCATCGCCTGGGTTTATCCCAAATACAGAACAGAAATATTTTTGAATACTTCTGTCTTTTGTGCATTTTTATTGAGAATTGTACCATTTCCATCTATTAATGGACCAATACCATTGTTAGAATTCCTAATATATTTAAACTCCTTATTATTATCCTTAACTTTACTGACCACAGATTTCCTCTTGTGTCCTTTTACTTCCCTTATCAATTGTCTACAATCCCTAGCTTTTAATTTTATATTTATTACTATCAGCTTTCCATTTCTTACATTTGTTATATATATATTTATAGCTGTTTTCACTTCCCATCTAAGCCAGGTTGGGTTTTTTTAAATCAGTGTGGTCTTCTTTCTAGATTGTGGGCTTTTGGGCATCTACTAAAATGTTCCTAAACAGCAGGGCCGGCTCCAGGCACCAGCCTGGCAAGCAGGTGCTTGGGGCGGCCGCTCCGGAGGGGGGCGGCACCTCCAGGTATTCGGCGGCAATTCGGCGGATGGTCCCTCACTCCCGCTGGGTGCAAAGGACCTCCCGCCGAATTGCCGCTGCAGATCGCGATCGCGGCTTTTTTTTTTTTTTTTTTTTTTGGCTGCTTGGGGCGGCCAAAACCCTGGAGCCAGCCCTGCTAAACAGTTACTATTATCATTCACATTCTTCTGTTTAAAATTCTTTCTCCCAGCTCATTTGGCTCATAATTCTTTTCACCTTTGAGAAACTGGCTGTTTTAAAGTGCCAAGTACATATATTACTGTTTGTTTGCACACAACAAATGTAATCACATCATGATTATTGTATCTCATGTGAACTAGGAACATTAACCACATTTTCTGTTGACTAATACATGCTGGTTAGCATAATATCATATTACTAATATGTATTATCCACACACACACACTAATATATATATATATAAGTATGATTAAGCACCAATAACATTAAGCACAAATATTGTAACAGTAATATAGCCTAAACTGGCCTATACCATTACACAGACCTTTGACATAAATCATGTTCACTTATGCTATGTATCCCAACACCTTGCATTTTTTGAAGTAAACATTTGGCATAAACAGGAAACTTGTCAAAATCAAGATATGTTCATTCTATGACTTAACACAAATGAGGTAAGTATCTTCATGGACCAGTACCTGTAATGCTAGTATCCCAAACAAAGAAAAGGAAGATTAGGGAACTGGGACAAGCTGATGGGCTGGATGTTAATGATGTGTAAAGAGATGTGTAATTTGTTAAATCTCATAAATGATACCAGCTGAAGTGTGTAACTTTGGGAGCGCACATTCTGTGTAAGGTGAATGTAACATCGCTGTGTGAGACGACTTCCCAGAGACTGGTATCACATTGAACCTTTTTCCTGCACTATATTATTAAACCTGACTGACATTGATTATTTGGCCTCTTGAATATATTTCATAACAAACCAAAGTGTGGTCAGGCAACTGACTATACAATTTATCATCAAACCATTGTTTGAATAAACAATGGACAGGTCACGGATTATGTGCTTTTGTCCCACGTTTCAATGCATTTTCTCCTGAGCGGCTTGCTCTTTATCCAGCTCTAATTGACATCCTGGTCGTGACCCCTCATGGACATACACTTTGCAATGTCCACAAAAAGACCTTGATTCTGGTGGCTGGACACAGGAGTTTCATGAACCGATGCTTCTCCCCAGATGGTGATGAGATCCAGGGTCTCATCACTGCTCCAGGCGGCTGCATGAGGCATGTTGTGGGGCTTCCGGGATGCAATTGTGGTTGTATTGCAAAGAACGATGCACTGGGATCCAGAAGCAAATGGGAAAATCTGGCTCTGTGTCAGATTTTAAAGGGGTGAGGGTGTCATTCCGTAGTGATGACTCGAACCCAATCCATCAAACACATTTTTGTCAGCTTTCCATCTGAGCAGTTCTGAAGCTAAGAGGATGCAGAACGTAAACTTTTGTAGCAAGGCAATCGCCCACGATCCTAACCTCTGCTACCTAGGAGTCACCCTCAGTTGCATAAACAACATCTGAAGCAGGTGAGCCATAAAATAAAGAGTTGCATCAATATCATCCAAAAGCTAGCAAGCTCTAGCTGGGCTCAAATGCTATGAATGGCAACGTTGGCTTTAGTTTATTCCATGGCTGAGCACTGCACACCTATCTGGGGAAGAAGTTTGTACACTGTCCATTGATATTCAATTAATTGCAGTTTTTTGACTTTTGACTGGTACCCTGAAGTCCACTCCACTGCCTTGGCTTCCAGTCCTCGCAAACATCCTTCCTCCAACATCCTTGCTAACCAAAACCTCCCACGCCAAGAGAAACTTGTTAATCTGCCTTATACTCACCTTACGTTCCACTGACCTTTCTGGGCAGCTGGACAAGGTGTTTTGTCATCCAACTTCAACCCAGAAAACACTTACTGGATGCCTTATAGATTATCCCACCATCAAACTACCTGGTTTCTTGCTCTGCCGAAGACAGCGGATGACCATAACTGTATTAGGACATTACATGGAAGATGCATGCATTTAATGCACAAATGGAGAATCAAGGATTCACCACAGTGTGAAAATGGAGACCTCCAAACTTTCAAACATCTTATGAACAAGTACCCCATCTTTTCATTTTCATGAGCATAGCAAAGCTGACTGCTGCATCCTCCTGAAGCCCACAAATGGATTTCAAACCTTTCCATGAACCTGTAAATGTTGCTACTTCCATAGGAAAGAAGAAGGATATTGTATCTAATGAGAACATGGAAATTAGTTGTTTCAGTCAGAATACTATCTGTACTATATACATTGGAGTTTAATTATTTGACAATTGCTTAATATACCAGGCAAATGGGGCAAAAACATAGCTCCAATTCTGTCCAAGACACCTCAGCAAATCTCAAGGAAACAAGGATTAGTTCCATCTCTGGTAGGACTCCATACCAGTTATGAACAGCCAGGACAATGTCCATAGAAAAACTGACAAGCTGGTTTCTCACTTGAGCTGCCGTTTTCACTATCATGAGGCATAGTACCTGTTTATTTACAAAGAATGTACAAACTCCTGTTTCCGTGAATACAGGAGGAAACAAACACAGGAGATAGTTTCTTAGCTTGCAGCTTCAAGCCCCCTTCAGCCAACACACGGCCCAATAAGCTCTGTCTCTAGGCTTTCCTCAGGGCAATGTTACCTGTGCTTGTTCAGGCTGTGTCTGGTCCTTCTATCCTATTCTCAGTTCTTATACCGCACTCATCACCATAGTATCTGACCACCTTCCTTGCTGCATTGCCTCTCAGCATCTCTGGTCTTTCTACTGTCTCTCACAGACACATGAACCTTCACAAAACAATAGCTAGCAAAACCCGTCCTGAGATGGGGCTTTGTTTTTGGCAGTGACATGCCTGTGGTTGGGCTGGAGGCTGCTATTGTCTCACCACCTGGTTCCACAAAGAAGCTTAATGGCATCTTACAACTCTCTTAAATGAAGAGTGGTGGTTACACACTGTGAAGTGGTCAGATAGGCCATAGCAGTCTCCATTCTTTCCTGGTGCCCCCAATTGACAGTCATTCCGGCCCTGCAGTAGTCTGCCCTTTCCATGATTCAGCCCTACAACCAGGTCACACATTGATGTCCACCCCTTTCACGTTATATAAGAAGGCCAATAATGGGGTAGCCCTCTGGATTAGGTGAGGGGCTCTGGGCCTTCCTATGGTCAGAGGTCTCAGGATCTTGACCCTTCTGTTTTCAGGGCTTTCTCTCATCTACATTCCCCATATCATGGGTTGACTTATGCCTTTGGCAACCCTAGGGGCACATAGGGGGACCAGGGCCCACCCTCTCCACTAGGTTCCAATCTAGGGCCCAGTGGTAAGCAGCCACGTTTTGCACCCAAAGTGCTATACTTCTGCCTCCCTGGATCGTTTCCTACCAGTCCCTTCTTTTCACAATGGATAAAGTTAAGCCCTTAAATAACTGAAATCAAAGATAAACAGCCAGTCCTTCCGAGAGTCACCAGTCTCTTCTCTGTGGGTTTGGCGAAGTCACTATAGCCAGGTCTCAAGCAACAGGAGCTCCTGTAGTGCTCCTTCCCAGGGCTCAGAGTGTAGGTCAGTACGCGTACACTGTCTGTCAGCTACTCAGCTGTTCCGCTTTCCTTTTAAGCTCCTTCTCCATCCCATACATGCTTTGCAGGTGTGTCAGGATGAGACTGCCTGGGTCCAAAGTAACTATTTAACCCCTTCCTTTCTAGTTTGGGGTTTGTACACCCCATTTCTCTCTCTCTCTCTCTCTCTCTTTCTTTCTCTGTCTCTCTCACACATACCGGTTTCAAAGCAGTTTAATCCAACTCATACCTGTACCAGCACTGAATGGTGCTCAGTTGGCACCTCCCCCACAAAAAGAGAATCCCTCCACCTGTTGTGTTTAAAAGAATTCTGTTATTTTGAACTATGAAGAAGGGAATGCACCAGGCCAGCATGGCACAACTGGCCTCAAGTTGTGGTGGGTTTTTTTCAAATTTAAATGACCAAGCTCCAGATTAATAGCAACATAAGCCTCATGCCTCACAACGCATTCAAGGTATTCACCAATAATCTATTATTGCACACCAGAAAGTGCCCAGTTAAGGTCTCCCCATATATCCCCGAAAGGAATTTTAGTGTTACAAAAACAGGAAATGCATGGTTAAGGTGATGCTTCACACACAACACAGCAACATCCAGGTCTTGGCTAATGTGCTCAAGTGTGCCAATCAGTTTAGTGGGTAATCAAGCAAATTAATTAAACAATGATGTTATAAATATGCAGATTAAAATCTGTAAATCACCTTTGTGCAAAAAAAAAGTTATAATCTTGCAATTCTTCTAAAATGATAAAACTTTCTGACATTTTTAATGTACTTTGACAGTCGGTCCTGAATCTAGGCTAACACATAAATTCTTAAGAAAAACAGCCATGATGACTATCAAAAGGTAATGAGCACAGAGCGTAATAATGAATTAAAATACCAAAATGAAATTAAGTTCTGTCGGTATTTTCATTTTTTAAAAATTCAGTGACAATAACAAATTCATGGCTAGAAGACGCAAAGGTATACCTCAAAGCACTGAAAGGTGAAATGTTGCACCAGTGGTAAGCATGTCTATCGAAAGTCACAAAATGGTGGGTAGTCCAAGCAAGATGGCCTACTCAGAAGATTGTAGTGGTGAAGGGTAAAGAGGATAATTGGAGCAGAGACTCTGTTATTGCTTTATGAAGTACTAGCACTTTCTCAAGGAGAGTAGTTTGAAAAGGACTCTGTGATGAGTCAAGGAAATGAGATGGTGAAGTGACAAGGCTGCCCCAGCCTCTTTACAAGTCAATTAACATTGATAACCTCTTTCCACTCATTCAGTAACCTGAACTAGTCTTAAAATATTGTAAATTATAAAAAATAACTAGCTAAGTATATCCCACAGGTATTGTATTAATAATTATCGTTTCATACATTCAGCATAATTGCATATATATAATATATATAAAAATAAAATTACCCTGTCATATGTAGAGCTGAACAAATAAGTATTGTGAATTATTTATTTACATAATTGTACCTCTTTTCCTTATCTTGGATATTCCATAATCTTATAGTTTTCTAAAATTTATTTCACATTTGATCGTTTGCTCAATAATTCCTACAAATAATTCTTGTGGTCCACAGATTGTGTGTGAGCAGTTCATTATGAGTACAGTATTCAAAATTTGAGCTGTTTTGATTAGCTATTAGTTGGACATAGTCACATGGTTTGTTCCTGTTCCCAGATTGGATTAATTTAACTCTGAGAATCAGGAAGGATCCTTGCGTTTATGAATTCAGGATTCACTTTTGGTGAATATTTTCTGATATTGGCTTAAAATTAATTGTTTCCATGATCATCCCTGTAGTGTTAGGATATAAACACAAAGAAGAGCCATGCTTTAAGCCCCAAGTAGAGAACTCCCTAACCAGAAAGTTCCTATGTTTATTAAGCTTCCTGCTGCAACACATCCTGTTCTCTCCTTACTGATAATTGTAGAGGATCAGGAACTCTATAACCACTCCACATTTCCCTTTCTTTACAATAAAAGATTTAAACTTAAATTATAAACCAATGTATATAAGCACAACAGTTCAAAATACATTTCAAATTCCTTAGAACTATTTACAGTTTTTACACTATGTCTCCTTATCAAGTCTGTAGCCTTCCAAACCATGTTCTCATTTTTGCACTTCTGATACCATGTAGTGTGAAGACATAGACACAAAGAGCCATGCTGTAAGCAGCAACTTGAGAGCTCCCTAACCAGGAAGTTCCTTCGTTGATTAAGCTCCCCACTGCAACACTCTGGTAACTGTAGTTGACCAGGAACTCCATAACCACTCCACAATTCCTGTTAGTAAACTAATCTTCTAGTATATTTGTGGACATCAAACCCAAAATGGGAATGAACACATTTGGAGTAAATTTGTGTAAATATTAGAACAAGTATTTTCAGAATTTATTTGCAGTATTCACCTTGCTCTAGTATATTACACATTTTAAATAAAATTAGAGTTAAAAGAAGTCTTTCAACGTACAACTATTGATAATATCACAACTACAAAAAACAGTACAGGGAATACTGCAAAGGAGGTTCAGATGCCATGATTGTTTGAAGGATACAGACAAAATTTTGAACTCATATCTTGTCAGGCAAGAAACACAGAAATTGATTTTTTCTTTTTAAAAAATGTAATCATATAGTCATAATTCAGCACTTATAGGGCCAAAATTCAGCCCTGGTGCAATTACACTGGGAAGTAATTTGGCCTGTATGGATTATGGGCCAGTCCTATCCTTCTCTTGAGTTAGTCTACCTGGAGTGAAAGTGGCCGCACTGCAAAATAACATTATCAGCATGTCTGAAAATCATGAGCTCCCATTAATAATCACTGAAAAGTATGAAATTTCACCACAGTGTTCAGCTATGCAGTCATTTGACTCCCATTAACATTGGAACAGCAAGGGCTAAAAACTGCTTTGCATCTCTGGTCATCCAAGGGTAAGTCATGCCCACCTGTCGGCATGGAAGGGATAGGATTGGCCCATAACCGAATACAGGCCAAATTACCTCCGAGTGTGATTGCACCAAGGATGAACTCAAGTCTTGGCAGATAAGTGAAGGAGGAAGTGCTTTTTAAATATATTTTAAATGTCCTTGTGATTTTTACCTTGGCATGCCCATTCTATTAGCTGTGTGGGTTTTTTTCTCTTTTTCTTTTTCTTTGTAAAACCTTTGCAGTTCACCTTCAGTGTCAGCTGTCTGGCTGAAACTCTGTGCAGCAAGTCAAAAATATTCCCATCATAATTTGTAGGAACTCAAGATAGGCTGAAGTCGACCCTGGCTAGCAAAATGATGGCTTGATACTAGTTGCAATGAAGACTCATCAGTTTTTAAGAGTATACTACCTAGCTTTTCTATTTTGAATTAAAGTGCAATTAAACTGTTTTCCTTGCCTAGAAGTTTTTGAAGGTCTCTATCTGCTCCAGTAGGTGTCTCTGTTTAGTTGTAAAGTTTTTCCTCTACTGTAATGATCAAATCCACAAATTTCTGACTTCAACTATTCACAATTTTATTTCACTCCAAACTAGATATTGCGGCCTGATTCACTCCTTGGGCTGTGACAGACCATCAACCTTTCCCTCTAGTCCCTTTAAAAGATTTAGAATAGAGGCAGAACTTCATTCTGCTTTCCTCAACTATCAACCTGCCAGCCAAGAGTGACAGTTCAGTGATCCTTTCTGCTTCTTTATTACAGTAAGGGGAGAGAAACGTAAATTAGTATATTGGGTCATCAACTTCAAAGGAACTACTCTAGTGTACATCAGGATTTCTGGTCAGCTTTCTATATTAGCTGCTTGCACCAGTGACTCCGGTTAAACCACTGTTTAATAAAATTTGAACATACTTTACAACAGCTTTAAAATTCTCCTTTATGCCAATGTGTTTTGAATTCCCTGAGTTCTGCTCTACATCATGAGATTGGGCCTCTTGCTCAGAAGACACAGAAGTGACAACTTCAGCTGAGAGACCATGCATATTAGTAGAGGTCTGAAACAATGACAGGGATATCTCAAAACTGATTTGAATATTAATTTGAACATATATTTATTTTTATGTAATAAATGCTTAATTATCTAATGTATTCATACTGGGTCACTGCAGTTTTCATGAGTATTTGGAATTAACTTATTTTGGGAGGAAAAAGGAATTGTCACAAAAGCCACAAAAAGCTATTTCTCCAAGATTTTTTCTCATATGGTCTGCTTCATTTCCAAAGAGAGCACTTCCTTCTCTTTAGAGGTGTGACCAAGTTTTGCAAAGGTGTCTGATATTGGTCTCCCCCTTAAACTCTTAGGGCAAATATCATGCCCTTCAGTGGAGTGGCATTAGAGATGAATTTGGCACAGTAAACTTGTTATATAAATTCATACTAGCTCAGGTTGTAACACAATATTATTTATGGTACTTTTGTTGGTTTTATGTCATATCTAAATCCAGCTTTATATTCCGAAGAGTCAAATTCAGACCCACTGTAAGCAGGGCTAACTCCTTTTATCCTATGATTGTAAAACAAATAATCAGAGGCAAGGAAACACAAAATGAAGATAGCACTCTGTTCTGCATGGTTCCCAACCTCATATAGGGACAGGCTGTGAGCTGTCTTACCCAGCCACACAAGGGAATAAAGGGATATAAAGAACTTCCTTATTTCTTTGCTCCAGCTACATGAAATGCAGACAGCAGTGCAGGGGGGAGAGCCTAACCTTTTGTACAAGATGAAGTCCACCGGTGTTCAAACAAATATTTAGTCCCCAGATCTTAATACATCTGTTTTTTAGATAGAGACGCAGTTTAACTGGTCTGTGCTCAGAGACCATCACCACTCTCTAGCTTCAGAAAAGGGAAGATTTTTTCTTCTGTCTCTCACTAGATGCAAAATTCTTCTCTGAGGCCTGCCTAGATTCACAAACCTACTTCAGCACCTAACTTCCTTTGAAATCAATGAGAGTTAAGCACCTAAGTTGCTGTGTGAATCTGGCCTTTAGATTCACAGGCAACCAGCAAACCATATAGGAAGAGCAAAAGATTTATGTCAAGATCCAGGGCACACTTAAAACCACTCCTGCTCCCACAGAAGGCAGTGGGAGTGTTGCCATTGACCTTAATGAGAGTAAGGGTACGTCTATACCCAGCCGCTAGTTCGGTGGCTGGCAATCGAACTTCTGGGTTCGACTTATCGCGTCTTGTCTGGACGCGATAAGTCGAACCCGGAAGTGCTCGCCGTCGACTGCGGTACTCCTGCTCGGCGAGAGGAGTACCGCGGAGTCGACGGGGGAGCCTGCCTGCCGCGTGTGGACCGAGGTAAGATCGAACTAAGGTACTTCGAACTTCAGCTACGTTATTCACGTAGCTGAAGTTGCGTACCTTAGTTCGATTTGGGGGGTTAGTGTAGACCAAGCCTAAGATCAAGTCCTTGGTTTATGATTATAGACCTACATATATATAACATAAACGAAAACTGAATGCAACTATTTTAATTTTCCTTTATTTTGTGTCTGCAGTTTGTTGTGAAATGCACAGTAAATGATGAAGGGAGGGAAATAGCCTAACATGAAGACCCCATATGTATATATATGACATTAGCAGCACAGAGATAACTCTTAGCTCTGAGCGCTTTATACAAATAAAATAGGTGTTGCTTTGGTGGCAGCATAAAACATTTACCTTCCCCCCTAGAATGAAAATACTGATTCCCTTGTTTTGGCTGCGGTTTTGGTCTTCCGTGAGAAGGATAATTAAGCACTTCAACAACTGATTAGTAGTGAAAACAAAAATAGCATGGATTTTAGATGAATGATATGGGAATAGATAATAGGTAATATTCTGCCAACAGTTGTAGAAAATTTAGTATTATGAGTCAGGAAAACTTAGTTATTATAATAATACCCAGCACATTTATTGCTGTTAACTTAATACATTTTCCTTCATGAAGCTAAACTGCTTGTTAAAGTGCACTTTGGAGATTGATGATTAGAATAGGTTTTTTAGTAGGCAAGGAAGAGAGGGTACAGCTTGAGTCACTAGAGTGTCAACACAGAAAAATCACAGTTTTTATGAGGGAGAGAAGAGCTGATGAATAGATATTCAACTAACTCTCTCCTTATGTTCCATTCAAAACTGCCAACTTCCATCTTGTCTCTGCTTCACTTTCTTCTGCCACTCTTTGGTCTCCTAGCCCATTGAGAATGGTTTATTTCAGTGTTTCGCTGTGAGTACAAGTGCTAGCTGTTAGAATTGGAGCAAAAGGTCTAAAGGAAACCTACAGGCTATAATGTGTCACAATTTAACTGCATAGTACTTAATACTTACCTTAAAAAGAACAGGAGTACTTGTGGCACCTTAGAGACTAACAAATTTATTAGAGCATAAGCTTTCATGCATATGCATCCGAAGAAGTGGGCTGTAGCCCACGAAAGCTTATGCTCTAATAAATTTGTTAGTCTCTAAGGTGCCACAAGTACTCCTGTTCTTTTTGCGGATACAGACTAACACGGCTGCTACTCTGAATACTTACCTTGTTATTTTGATTATTTCCATTGCAGTAGTATCCAGAGGCCTCTTCTCCTGCTAGACAAATATATAATCAAAGACAATCCCTGCCCCAAAGAGCTTACAACGTACGACCCCCATGCAAGGTAGTCCATGTGGCTGTAGTGTTCTGTCCATGTAGATGGAGCTCCTTGCATGATTGGTGCCTAATTTAACAACTCAAAGCAAACTGTGTTGTAGCTAAAAAGTTTCCATAATGCAGACACTTTTAATGGTGACTGGCTTACACAATAAATCTCCATGTTCCCAGTGAGCTAGAATCTTGAAATTTGGAACATTTACTCATTATGGAACTGAAATTTGAATTTTCTATAATAAATCAGCAAAAAGTTATCAGACTAACCATTTAATAAATTATATTAATTTCTTCTATGAGGTGGCCATATTGGGTATGTGTCCTCAGATGACGGAAATTAAGGTAATCTGAGGTCATCAGGGCCGGATTAACTTTTTGTGGGCCCCGTTTTTTCATTCTTTTTTTCTTCATCCACCTCCTATAAGTAATAGCAAGTAAATGAAAATAAAGTAAGGTACCTTGATTGTTCTTGTAGTCTAACTTATGTTTCCACAGACCACTTGAAAATTGCGGAGGGTCTCGACGGACCACTTAATGATCTTTCCAAATATTGTAAAAAAAGTTGGGGTGCGGGGTCTGGCCAGGAGCTAGGGTCAGGGAGGGGGCTCAGGGCTGGGCAGGAGGTTGGGGTGTGGAGCGCTTACCTGGGGCAGCTCCTGTTTGGTGCAAGGGGTGCAGGTGGGAATGTGGGGGGTGCAGGAGCTCATGTTTGGTGCTCAGGATGGGGGTGGGGATGTGGGGCGGTTCAGGAGTCAGGGCATGGGATGTGGGGGGGCCTGGGGATGTGTGGGGGGTGCAGGAGTCAGGGCAGGGGGCTGGATGTGTGGGGGGAGGTGCAGGGGGCTGGGTGTGTGGGGGGTGCAGGGGTCAGGGCAGGGAGCTGGATGTGTGTGTGAGGGGGTGCAGGAGTCAGGACGGGGCTGGGTGTGTGTATGAGGGGGGTGCAGGGGTCAGGGTGGGCAGAGGGCTGTGGGTGTGGGCTGGGGTCGTGGGGGTGCTCACGGCAGGGGGCTGGAGGGGGTATGCCCTGATTCCAGCCCCTTCCCCAAGGCCCCGCCCCTGCCTCTGCTCCTCCTCCCAGGAGCAGCGAGCCTGCTGAGGCTCCGCTCCTCCTCCTCCCTCCTGCCGGCAAACAGCTGATCCAGCTGATCCGCAGCGGGGGGGGGGGGGGAGGAAGGTAGCACACTGGGGAAAGAGGCGGGGGAGGAGCTTGGCTGCCGGCAGCACTAAGCTTCTGCCCCCATGGGGGGGCGGAGAAGAGCGGGCCGGGCCGGGGTCCCTTTGGACCGTGGGCCCGGCGCCATGGTAAATCCAGTACTGGAGGTCATCAGTTCTGTTTATCAGATTTTAGCTATGAACGTTGTTGATGCTGATAGACACATTCTCCCAATGGGTGGACTGCTCCCAAATAGTATTTTCATATTGATGCATTACTTGTTGGGATTTGTACTCATTCTGTACATTCCACTCACCTCTTTGAAAATGTACAACTAAAGTTATTATTTCATACCATCTGGAATACATTTTGTTATTAGATATTGTAGCAACTCCATGGTTAATGTAAGACAGTTACCATTATAAACATTATGAGCCTCAATTTTCCTCCTCCCTCAAGTTAAAGAACATCTTTTTGGGCTGATTGGGAAATAAATTTTTCAGGGAGTGTTTCTTCAGATGTGTTTGTACAGATCCCTTCACAATGGGACCCTGACTTGGATTGGGGCTTTGAGTATTCCTGCAATAATAATAATAATTAATCATAATTAATAACAACAATAATAAATTAATAATTACAGTTTCTGCAGAGTCCTGGTAAAGCACCATGGTATTGGATGGCATTATATAAACTACTGATTATTAATAACAACAATAATAATAATTAATAAGCATACAGCCCTTAGAAAGAATGTGAAAGAACAGGTAGAGAACCTGTGATATGTGTTTCCCTGAACACTGGGATTAAGTGATTGCCATTAACTCTGTACAGAGCAGCTGTTGGGTGGGAGGCCCTAGGAACAGCTATGAAGAAAGAGAATGAATTCCTTTGTAGTACAATTGTTTAGATTGATATTCTATCATTTTAAAACTGTTTATACAGAACTTCTTTAATTGGCTTGATGTATTTTTCCAGAGGGTGATTGTTTTAGTGGCATTGATGTGTATTCTATTGATATTTAATTGTGTATAAACTACATTCATATAACTGAGAGTAGCCTAAGGATGGGGGCCTTTTAACTCTTTATGAAATATGCAAGTAGCAAGTATATTTTTGACCAGGAGCAACATCTGTTAATTTAAAAAGAAACTGTCACACTGGAGTACATTTTAAAAGAAAGCACTTACAAGGTGTAAATCCTGTTGCTTCTTCCTTTGCAACATCCGTAAAATCCCCACTTTCTTTTCCATCCCTCCTGCTGAAATCCTCATCCATTCTTTAGTTCTATCTCCTCTCAACTCCTGTAACTTCTTCCTGTCTGGACTCCCCAGTTCTTTCCCCTCCATTCTAATCTCAATACTACTGCCAAGAGCAGCTTTCAGTCTTTCTGCCCTACCGATCTTCCTTCATTTCTCATTCCCCATTGCCATTCCTCAAATCTCTGCTCTGGGATACTTTCAGTCAGCATCAGATTTAAGCCGTCTTTATGTACCCAGCTTGTAGGATCTGCACCACTACATCTCTGTTCCCGTCTGTTACTGGACACCCCAGCCCACTCCTTATGCTCTCTTTGAGTTTTTTGGGGTCTGATCCTGCTCCATAGAAATCAATGGGAGTTTTTGCCATTAACTGAAATGGAAATAGGAGTAGAAGGCCCTTTATCTCCCTCACCCATTCCTGAATTTGTGCCTTCTTTTATGCCATGTCTTATGGTTGAAAGAGCCACCTCATTCACCTTTCCCAGTCTCCTTTCTTAAAAAGTTCTGGAGACCCATCTGTTCATGAAACATTCCTAATACAGAGATGAGCCCTGCTGTGCGTCTGTTCTGTATTTTATTTTCCTCTCTTTACACCTGTGCTTTATTGTAAGTTGTTTGGAGCCGGGAGCCCCCTTTGAATAGCACTTATCAATTAGCAATTATCTTCAACAACAGCAAAGGGGAAACAGAAAATTACTGACTGCAAAACTGATGTAATGCAATGCAACAACTGTATACAAAAGCAGTGTAACACAATGACTGTATACAAAAGAAATACACACTCTCTCCCTTCTTGTTGTTGAAGATATATGTGCCTGAGTAAGAGCCCATTCCTGCAAGGTGCTGCGCATCAAAGGGGCGGGGGCAGGGGGGGAGGCGAGCCTCCTAACTCCTATTGGCTTCAATTTGGAGCTGAGGGCACTCAGCCCTTCCCAAGAAGAACTAGTATCTTGCAGAATCGGGTCCTAGGATTCTTCCTCTCACAGCTCTTCTTTCAGCTGAACACTGTAATTAATTTATAATTCAATGTTGATTGTGCTGTATTACTGGGCGTTGTGAAACGATTACAATGTAACAAGTCCTGACTTTACTTAAGGATGATGAAGTAGGAGTGGCTGTAAAGAAGAAAGACCTATTTAAACAAGCATATATACTTAAAAATGAATCCACTTGGGGTTCAGTTTTCATTTCTGTTACTCACACGTGCATCATGGTGCATTTTACAAAATCTGCTCCTGTGCATCCAAAGCTAGGAATTGTAGTGGTTAGGTTTCAAGATTCATGCCATATTTTTAAAAAGGATGTGGTCTCAATTTAGAAAATATGTCTGTGGGTTTTGTTCTTTTTTTGAGTTTTGTTTACAAGTAGGGCTGGGGCACTGGGGATTTGTCCTATTTTGTGGCTGCTGCATTGTTAATTAGTGGGGGTAATTTGTGGCTGCAACAAAGGGTTTAGATTTTTTTTTAAACATGGTCTCTGCGTGCAAAATGTGCCCGGTTATCACTGCTAGTTGGCAGGGCTGATTGCCTGGCATTAATGCTGTTGCCTGATGCCATGTTTGCCTTAGTGCATGTCAGTTCCTTTCCACAGTTTCTGGAACGTGCTCTCAGGTCTAAGTATCCAGGAGCTGTTAGCAAACCCTGGACTGATTTTTATACCAGTTTCTGTTTACAGAATGGAGAGGGCTTCAGGTATCCTCCTAGGTACATTACTGATCCTACTAGCAACTAGACATCACCCTTCCAGGAGACAAGCTGCAGGAAAACATACCGCCATGGCTTTTCTTTTCCTTATTTGTTACTTAGGTGTGGCATTTTAATAGCTAACCCTTAATGGGCTTGGAGGATTGTTTCCTGTACGATCCTGTGCTGAAAGGTGCAGAGGGCAGGGAAGAGGCACACCTCAGCCACCCATCTCTCCACATATCTTGCAGTGCTAGTCGAGAATTCCCTGCACCTTTTCACCATTTACACACTATGAAAATCTCCTTGCCTCTTCCAGGATCTGGAGCGCTGAGTGCCACACTGCCTGGCCAGTGAGAGAAAGCGAGCTGACTGATATAGTGTTAAAAGCCCACTACCGACACATTTTGCTATAAAACCTGCATTACGATGCAATCCCACCAGTTGGAGGTTGTTTCTCGGGCCCAGAACTGGTACTCCACCATCTGCAGCTGCTCCATGAATGCCACCAACAGTTTTGAATTGGTTGTCGCTATGTCCCACAGCAATCTGTTCTGCATGGAATCATTATGCCCCAGGGGTGAAAGTAACTTAAAGGACTTACCGGTATGCCGGAGTCCGGAGCAGGGGACGTGGCCTCAACCGGAAGGGGCGTAGCCTCAACCAGAAGGGGCGGGGCCTTTAGAGCCCTGGGCCCTTTAAATCGAGATTTAAAGGGCCCCAGGCTCTGGCTGCAGTAGTGGCAGCTGGAAGCCCCGGGCCCTTTAAATCACTGCCAAAGCTACCGGCAGCAGAGGCGGCTGGGAGCCTGGGGACTCAGGGGCCATTTAAAGGGACCAGGGCTCCGGCCGCCGCTACCACAGTGGAACCCCGGGCCCTTTAAATCGCCGCCTGAGCCCTGCTGCCAGAGCCCTGGGGTAGCAGCGGAGGCTGGGGGCTCCAGCGGTGATTTAAAGGGCCAGGGGCTCCCAGCCGCCGCTACCGCAGTGGAACCCCGGGCCCTTTAAATTGCCGAAGGAGTCCCGGGGGTCCCGGCTGCCGCCACTACCCCGGGGCTCCAGCAGCGGGGCTCGGGCGGCGAATTAAAGGGCCCGGGGCGCCCAGCCGCCGCTACCGCAGCGGGGCCCTGGGCCCTTTAAATAGCCGCCGGAGCCCCGGGGGTCCTGGCCACCTCCGCTACCCAGGGGCTCTGGCAGCAGGGCTCTGGCGGCAATTTAAAGGGCCTGGGGCTCCAGCCGCTGCTGAGAGCCCCACGCTCTTTAAATTGCCGCCTGGGGAAGCTGGTCCGGTACACCGTACCGGCTTACTTTCACCTCTGTCATGCCCCCACTTCTATTCTGCAGCTCTGCAAATACAGCAGGATTGTGTACCCTGGGCTTGCAATGCTAGTCATGACAATAGTGCAGAGCCATGCAGACTCCATGCTTCTGTCAGAGATGGCAGACAGTGAGAAGGACCATACGGGTTTGTGAGATTTAGGAAAAAAGTGCAAAAATTATGTATAATTTTACATTTGGGATACGTATAAAATTAGGGGAGGGTGAACACTGCACTATGTGAAGTTGATTCCTGTGCATCCCATTTTAACCTCAGCAAAAATACAGTATGGTGGACGGTGGCAAGTTGCACAGTGGGATACCCCTCCATGGTGCACCACACTCTGGATCGATACAAGCATTTCTGGTGAGTACGCTCAGCACCGACACAAGGAGTCTAGTAGGCATGTGCACATGACATACTAACTGTGGTGATTTCTATGATGACATAACTTGAATTAACATAAGTTTGAAGTGTAGATATGGCCTTAGGTATATGAAATGTGTCATAGTGGTAACAGGAAAAGTATGAGAATAGGCCAAGATTCATACAGGTGTTTAGGCTCCTGTTTTTGTGGAACCAGGCCTACTACACTCTAAAGGCTCAGGAACAAATTAGCACATAAGAAGAACCCAATATCATTTATTTATTTTTTAAAAAATTCATGACTTGAGGGTGTATAACTCATGATTTTGGAATTCTTGTGGTTGTCAATCTTGGGATTGTAGATGTGTGTTCATTATGTTGTGAAGGCCAAAACAATAATTTAGTTCAAAAAAGAATTAGATAAGTTCATGGAGGATAGGTCCATCAATGGCTATTAGCCAAGATGATCAGGGATGCAATCCTTGGTCTGGATGTTCCTAAACTTCTGACTGCCAGATGCTGGGAGTGGACAGCAGGGGACGGATCACTGAAAGATTTCCTGTTCTGTTCATTCCCTCTGAAGCACCTGGCACTGGCCAGTGTTGGAAGATGGGATACTGGGCTAGATGGACCATTGGTCTGACCCACTATGGCTATTCTTATGTTCAGCAAAAATTACAGAAGATTTTTGCCCTTGAGAAGGATGTAATATGAGATAGTACACTGCCCTTATTGAATATTTGAGAATCAAGTTCTACGCACAATCAATGACATGTGAAAAATCACTAAGGGCTGGATTGAGAGGCAAAATAACAGTTGCAAAAGGCAATCCCCATTGGTGGATCAAATGCAAACGAAGTTTTGACACCAGGCTAGGAAATCAGTCAGACTGGAAGTCACATGAGCCAACAGAATAAACGTGTACTATAAAAATAAGAAGAAAAAAGTTAGAATTAAAAATTCCAAATTAAAAATCACAGTAAAAAACATAGCAAGTGCGCTACTAGAAACACGTCATTGCTAAAACTACTAGCAACTATTTACTTATAAATATTTGATGAGTGTTTGTTATTAAAATAGAAATTAAATGGCACAATAATATGCATCTGCACAATGATAACAAAGGCAAATGATGAAGTGGAAAGAGTAATAAAAGTAACATTTTAAAAGGAGCAAAACGGTGTTTAAATGGATTACATTTAAGGAAGGGAGTGCAACTCAGGGACTCACAGCAGCTGATAAGGCAAATTTGTGAACTGTTATGAGACTTTGTGTAGATTTATAATCTCATAAGGGATTCTTTTAAATACCCAAAATGTGTGACACATAGTTCTTGAGGGGGAATATGTAAAATATTTTGCTGGCTCAAGTCTCCTGTAGCCCCTCAGCACGTTATAACAGATAGAGAGGAGCTGCCATGCCTAGAGAGTGGCATGCCTTTAAGAACCCAGTCCTGGGAAGCCCATGCTGAGAGGTACTGTCCTGTGAGAGGGGAAATAAAAAAGCCCCTCTGCACCCCCCCTTTTTTTTGCAAACTCGGCACCGGATAACTGTTACCCCCTCCCTGTGCCCCTGGGCTTAACCCCAGCTCCTACCCCCCATCCCTGATTTTGCCCCTCAGCTGCCTCTGCCTTCAGCTGCTTGACCCCCCCCAGTAAATTTCCGCCCCCTGCTCAGACCCTGCCCACCCCCCGTCCGATTTGCCACCTTTGAACCCCTCTAAAGCAGCAGAATCTGATTCCAAGGAAGGGCAGAGTGAGGGCAGCGGCTTCAGCAGATGTTACTGAGCATGCCCAGTGGTGTGAGCATGCCCAGTACACCCTAAGCGGCACATTGGGACAGGGATCAGTTTCTGACGCTAGCCGGGTAGGCGGGGCTGAGCGGCCCCTCCCCCTCGCGCTGCCCGGGGGCCGGGCTGCCTGTGCTCACTACTCCGGCTGCTCCGCCAGCGCACACCCAGCACGAGGCGCCCGCGTCCCAGCAGCTCCGCTCAGGATGGTCATCCGCGTCTACATCGCCTCCTCCTCCGGCTCCACGGCGGTAAGGAGCAGCCCGCGGGGAGCCGTGCCCGGTGCCCCTCGCTGTCCCCGGCCGCGGGGGGCGGCGGAGGAGCCGGGCGAAGTTGCAAATGTTCCTTCAGCAAAATCCCTCTTCGCTCCCCTCCGCAAGGGCGGCGAGTTGGGGCACTGCGGGCAGTTTGGGGACGTTTTCTGCTGGTGGTGTTAGTGCCTGTGGGTTGAGCCCGGATTGTACATCTGTCTGCAGGGGCGGGGAGGCGAGGAGAGGGTTATACATCTGGCTGGGGGTAGGGGGTTATTACACATCTGTACAGGGGTGTTGGAAAAAATTGTATGGGGGGGGTGTGGAGAGCCATTGAACCAAACTGTAAAGCCTGTATATGATGGAAACAACTTCAAGTCGGGGGCGGGCGGCAGCAGCAGCACCCCCAGCACCTATGCAGGCTGGGGGGAAGAGGAGAGGGTTACACATCTGGCTGGGGGAAGTGGAGAGGAGAGGATTACACATGTGTCTGCGGTCTGCGGAGGGAGGAGAGGGTTACACATCTGGCTGGGGGGAGGAGGAGAGGGTTCTATTTTGAGACTGGGGGCCAAATCATGAGAAACCCACAGCAAAACTCCAGTTGGCTTCAGTGGGACCAGGGTTTGGTCTATGTGTGCCCAACTTCTGCTGCGGAGGTGGCCCTGAGTCTTTGTGATGCCTGAGTTCCTTTCTCTCTGGTTGCTTGCTCTGGGTGTTTTCCTCTTCTAGAGAGATCCGAAGACTTGCAATCCAAATGCGTCAGTGAAAGAGGAAACACAGTTGCACAAGTGGCTTCCGTGTTTGTTTGTGTATGTGTGAGAGGGAGGGAGGGAGAGAGAGAGAGATGAAGCTGTTGCTGAAAGTGCTCTCGATATTTTAATACATACTAACAGCTTAGGGTGACCAGACAGCAAGTGTGAAAAATGGGGACAGGGGTGGGGGGTAATAGGAGCCTATATAAGAAAAATACCCCAAAAGTGGGACTGTCCCTATAAAATTGGGACATCTGGTCACCCTATAACAGCTACTTCAAGCTGCTCATCTGGAAACATGATAAAGAGGGTGAAACCTGAATGGTGGCTATGATAAATGTGCAAATGTATGTTACCTTCCCTGAGAGGCAGAGTTGGGAAAGCTGAGGTCTTATAAGGGTAAATACCTACTTCCCGGTTTCTTTCTCTACCCTCCCAGCCATCCATCTGTGTTTGCTTCCTCATTCATCTCACTGGACCTTTCCTCACAAGCCCCAGGCCAGTGGCAGCACATCTCCTGTTTTATACCTGAAAAAAGATCCTGGGTGAAGTTGATACCTTTGTTTTTTGAAAGTGCTGTTACTTCCTAAAACTAAATCCTTTCCATCTTAAAAGAGATGTATTTTTTTTCCGTTTATGGAGAGAGAATCTAAAAGGTTAGTGGATTTTATCAAAGAGATAAAATTATACACATTTAGCAATATTTCCCCCTTTTCTTCTCTCAACCTTCCTAGGAAATCCAAATATCTGCTGCTTAGTCCAGCAGCAGTTTTGCATTGTTGAAATTCCTGTAATGTAATCATAGTGGAGCTTCTAAGTCCTTTTAAGCATTATAATAAACTCTGTATGAGACTCGAGGAGAGAGAGGGGGATCAGACAGTGGATTGTTTTTTTATTCTGGCCATGAAATGGAATACTCCTTTCCCCTTTTCTGCCACATTCCAGGCTTATCCCTCAGGACAAGTCCAGTTATTTATAAGTGGGTAAACTATGCCTGCAGGCAGGTCCCCTTCTAAGCAGGAGTCACCTCACTCACCACTCTGGAGTATGGAATGCTTGATTAATAATTAAACATTTTCAGACCACCACCACCCCAGGTATTGTTCTAAATGGGAGGAGCACCCTGTGCTTGAAGGTGTCCTGTGTTTACTGTTGCTGGTCACTGACAATAAAGCATTATTTCCTTTGCGATTTAGGAGTTTGCTACATGACTTTTAATCTGACTTTCCACCACTCGCTCCCAAATACTCTTCTTAAAGAATTTCAGTGGAATAGCACATTTTCACAGGCAGCCTCCTGCTGCTGGAATGTTTAGGCAAACCACAATGTTTATTCCTAAAGCTAGAGACAGTTGATCGTGTCAGCGTTCTGTTTCAATTACTTTATTTCTGCTATGCCAAGTGATTAATGCTGATGCTGGAAATATGTCTGGCTGCTGCTGTAGTGGTTTGAGTTTATTACTGTACTACTATGGAAACATTGCATTTTGAATCCTACACACTGAAACTTGTTCTATGATCAATCGCAAACAAACAAAGTTTAAAAACAAATACACAAAACTTTTTGTGCTTTGGGATGGGTAGTTATTGGTTCAAATCTTCCTGAAGCTGGTAGTGACTAAAAGATGTGGACACTGTTTTGATTGTCTCTGTTAAAGATAGCCTGTCTCAGTCCAGATCATAATGGACTTCACAAAAATGATCAACATACTTAGGCCTGATCTACACTTGGAAGGTTTTGCCGGTATATCTATACCAGTATACTGTACTGGCAAAGCGCTCCTAGTGTGGATGCAGTTTATACAAGCAAACCTGTGCTTTTGCTGGTATGGCTTATTCCAGCTCCCCCTCCCCTCTCTTCTCCCGCCCCCCCCCCCCCCCCAGTGCAGCTAAAGCACAGTTGTGCTGGTATAACTGCATCTACACAAGAGGCCTTGGTGACTTTTGCAGTCTGATGATTGAAGCCAAAAGGCAAGGAGACTAAACTAAACTAATCTTTCCTTGTCATTGTTGGGCAGTGTAGTTTGGTTTGCAGTGCTGTCAAGCTAGATGGAAATCATTTTCAGAGGAGGACTATGCAAAATATACAGTATATGTGGAAATAACATCCCTGTTCCACTGAATTTTGCCTCTCCAGTTCCATGGATTATATACAAATACTAGAAATCTAAATACTAAGATGGGTGAACTAGAGCAGTGCTTCTCAACCAGGGGTGCATGTACTCCTGGGGGAACACTAAGGTCTTCCAGGAGGCACATCAACTCATCTAGACATTTGCCTAGTTTTACAACAGGCTACATAAAAAGCATTAGCGAAGTCAGTACAACCTAAAATGTCATACAATCACTTGTTTATACTGCTCTGTATAGTATACACTGAAATATATGTACAGTATTTATATTCCAATTGATTTATTTTATAATTATATGGGACAAATGAGAAAGTAAGCAATTTTTTAGTAATCGTGTGTAGTGACACTTGTGTATTTTTGTCTGATTTTGAAAGCAAGTAGTTTTTAAGTGAGGTGAAACTTGGGGGTACTCAAGACAAATCAGACTCCTGAAAGGGGTACAGTAGCCTGGAAAAGTTGAGAGCCATTGAACGAGAGAGCCTGGCATTAAATGAGGATATTGATATAACAGGCATCATGGAAACTGGGAATGAGGATATTCGATGGGACATAGTAACACCAGGGTACAAAATACACCGCTACCTCAATATAACGCGACCCGATATAACATGAATTCGGATATAACGCGGTAAAGCAGTGCTCCGAGGGGGCGGGGCTCTGCACTCCGGTGGATCAAAGCAAGTTCAATATAACGCGGTTTCACCTATAACGCGGCAAGATTTTTTGGCTCCCGAGGACAGCGTTATATCGAGGTAGAGGTGTATATAGCAGAGGTGGCCAAGCTTACAGCTCTGAGCCGCATATGACAATCTTCAGAAGTTCAAAAGTTGAGGGGCACTTGCCAGGGCTCGGGGCTTCTGCCCCATGGGAGGCACTTGCTGGGGCTCGGGGCTTCAGCCCGGCTCCGGCTGAAGCCCTGAACCCCAGCAGGTGCACCCTGCGGGGCTGAATCCCTGAGGACTCCCCCCCCCCCCCCCTCCCATTGGGCAGAAGCCCCTCCCCCATCGCCCCACTGCAAGGCAGAGGTCCTGAGCCCTCCTCTCCCCCCCCCCCCCCCAGTGTGGTAGGTGGAGAATGGGAAGGGTTGTGGGGGGCTCCGCGAGCTGCACTTTAACTGTAAAAGAGTCACGTGCGGCTTGTGAGTCAGTTTGGCCACACTTGATATATAGGAATGACACAGTAGGGTGTGCTGTTGGGGGTTTGGCACTGTATGTTAAAAAAAGCATAGAATCAAATAAAGTGAAAGTTTTAAATGAACAAAACTGTACTGTGGAATTTCTATCCATAGAGATTCTATGCTTGAATAAAGGGGGTAGAGCAGTACGAGTATGCTACTGAACACCTGACCAGGATGGTGACTGTAATGCTAAGGGATGTTAGAGAAATGCAATAATAATGGGTGATTTTAACTATCCTCATACTGACTGGGTAAATGTCAAGGCATGATACAGAGATAACATTTCTAGATGCCATAAATGCCTGATTCTTGGAGCTAGTTTTGGAACCCATAAGGGGAGAGGCAATTTGTGATTTAGTCCTAAATGGAGCACAGGATCTGGTCCAAGAGGAACTTATAGTTGAACCACTCGGTAATAATGACCATAATGTAATTAAATGTAGCATCCTTGCAAGGGGGAAGATACTAAAAAAATCCCACCACAGTAACATTTAACTTGAAAAGGGGGAGCTACACAAGAATGAGGACACTAGTTAGACTGAAAGTAAAAAGAGCAGGCCCAAGGCTGAAGGGCCTACAAGCAGCATGGAGACTACTTAAAAACAGCAGAATAGAGGCTTAGACTTTAATGTATAAACCAAATAAAAAAAGACAGTCAAAGGACCAAATGAATGCCACCATGTCTAAACAGCAGAGTAAATAGGTCATTAGAGGCACAGAGGCATCTTTTTAAAATTTGGAAGTAGATGCTAATGTGGAATGTAGAAAGATGCACAAACTCTGTCAAGTAAAATGTAAAATAATAAGGCAGGCCAGGAAAGAATTTGAGAAGCAACTTAAAGATGCAAAAACTAACAGTAAAATATTTTTAAGTACATCAGAAGCAAGAAACTTGACAGGCAGGGGAGACTCTAGATGACAAAGGTACTAAAGGAGCACTCAAGGCAGATAAGACCATTGCGGAGAAGATAAATGAATTATTTTTGTTGGTCTTCACTGCAGAGGATGGCTGGAAGATACCCACATCAGATCTATTCTTTTTGGGTGACAAACCTGAAGTACTGTCCCAAATGGATGCCTCAGTAGAAGAGGTTTTAGAACAAATTGATAACTTAAACAGTAGTAAGTTACCAGGACTTGATAGTATTCACCCAAGAGTTCTGAAGGAATTCAAATATGAAATTGCAGAACTACAAACTGTACTGTGTAACCTATCACTGAAATCAGCCTCTGTACCAGATGACTTGAAGGCAGCTAATGTAATGACAATTTTTAAAAAGAGCGCCAGAGGAGATCCTAGCAATTACAGGCCAATAAGCCTAACTTCAGAACTGGGCAATTTGGTAGAAAGTACACCTCTACCCTGATATAATGCTGTCCTCGGGAGCCAAAAAATCTTACCACGTTATAGGTGAAACCGCGTTATATCGAACTTGCTTTGATCCGCCGGAGTGCGTAGCCCTGCCCCCCCGGAGCGCTGCTTTACTGCGTTCTATCCGAATTCGTGTTATATCGGGTCATGTTATATCGGGGTAGAGGTGTATAGTAAAGAACAGAATGATCAGTCACATAGATAAACAAGAGTTTTTAGGGGAAGAGTCAGCTCAGCTTTTGTAAAGGGAAATCATGCCTCACCAATCTATTAGAATTTTTTGAGGGAGTCAGCAAGCATGTGGATAAGGGTGATCTAGTGGATATAGTGTACTTCAGTGGTTCTCAAGCTTTTGTACTGGTGATCCCTTTCACATAGCAAGCCTCTGAGTGTGACCTCCCCCCCTTATAAATTAAAAACACTTTTAAATATATTTAACACCATTATAAATGCTGGAGGCAAAGCAGAGTTTGGAGTGGAGGCTGACAGCTCGTGACTCCCCATGTAATAACCTCCTGACCCCCAGTTTGAGAACCCCTGGTGTACTTGAATTTTCAGAAAGCCTTTGACTAGGTACCTCACAAAAGGGTCTTAAGGAAACTAAGTAGCTATGGTATAAGAGGGAGGGTCCTCTCATGGATTGGTTCTAAATTGGCTATTACCATGGTAAGTGTTATGGACTTCAAATGACTGTACTGAACAATGTGCCATGCAAGAATGGACTTTTGGAACAAACAGTGTCAAGCGATTTGCTTGGGGGCTCTCTAGAGGAAAGTGAATGTAAATTTCTCCCCGCCCCCTGGTTATGCAAAAATCCAGCCTTTTGAAGCTATGTCCTGAGGAGGAGGGGACCATTGTCTTCTGATTACCTGTTCCAGGAGTCTGAAGATCAAAGGCCCAAGCAGTATAAAAGAAAGACTAGACTGTGCATGGGTTTGCTTGTTTTGGGCTAAGGCTCTTAGGAACTTGTAACCCCAGAAAAACCTCTTTGTGGAGTTTGAAGGACTGACTGCTGGAATTAGCGGGTATCTCTGGTAAACTTATTAGTGTGTGTAGGTTCTTTTATTGTTTTTAACATGTTTTCTCTGTAATGCTTTTTTCACCTTAAGAATACATGTATATAATTACCTTATAATTGCTGGCAGTTGTATTGTTCATAGCCTTCAAAGAGAATGCAAAGTGCAGACACTGGCTTGTCTAAGCAGTCTGGCTTGCTGAAAGTATCGCAGTATAGGCAGGGAACTTTGCAGCCTGGAAAAACCTCAGTCAGGAGCGAGAGAAACGTAGTCTCCACCCAAGAGAGGTGATGGTTGAGGAACCGTGACTCGAGTGGTTCTCGGTGGATAACGGAGGGGTTATACAGGTGCAATTTCTGGGACAACGTTGATCTCTTGTGAAAGGAAATTCTATAGGTGTGAGCCAGCCACACAGGAAACCGGTGTCCCTACTTCTGAGAGTCCAGACTGTTTCTGACAATTGAACGGTTCCTGATAACAAAAGCCTTGTCTTCACTAGTGAATTGCACTGTTGCAACTTGCACCTGAGTATCTGAATCAATGCAAGTTGAAAGGGTGCAGTGTGTTGGTGTTTCTTATCTTATTTTAGGTGCAGATGGTGCACTAAGTCCTCCCAGAACACTGCCTGCCAGCATTGGAGGGCATTTGGAATCATTGCCTCTATCCTACAATGCCCAGCAGAGTTCTCTCAAGCCAGGTGTTATGTAGCACCAGAGGCGGATTAAGATTTATTGGGGCCCTGGGCACCAAGTAGGGTTGCCAACTTTCTAATTTCAGAAAACTGAACACCCTTGCCCTGCCCCCAGTCCTGGTCCTTCCCTGAGACCCTGCCCCTTCTACAAGGCCATAGCCCCATTCACTCCATCTGCTCTCCCTCCATCACTCATTCTCCCCCACCCTCCCTCACTTGCTCATTTTCACCGGGCTGTGGCAGGGAGTTGGGGTGCAGGCTCCAGGATGGGACCAGAAATGAGGGGTTCAGGGTGCAGGAGAAGGCTGGGGGTTGGGGCCGAGCAGTTTGGAGTGTGGGAGGGGCTCTGGGCTGGGACGGGGATTGGGGTTTGGGAGGGAGGGAGTACGGGCTCTGAGCTGGGGGTGTCGGCTCCGGAGTGAGGCCAGAAATGTGGGGTTCAGGGTGCGGGACGGGGTGGAGGCTCTGGGAGGGAGTTTGGGTGTGGGAGGGGGTTTAGGGCTGGGGCAGGGGTGTGGGGGGAGAGGGATGCAGTCTCCGGGCAGTGCTTACCTCAGGCAGCTCCTGGGAAGCGGCTGGCATGTCCCTCTGGCTCCTAGGAGCTCAGTAGGGACCCTGCCAGCCCTGCTGCGCCACCAACCGGACGTTTAACGGCCCCGTCAGCAGTGCTGACCAGAGCCGCCAGGGTCCCTTTTTGACCGGGTGTTCCGGTCAAAAACCGGACACCTGGCAACCTTAGCATCAAGAACATTTGGGTCCCCCACATACCCCTCGCCACAGGGCTCCACTCCCTGCTCCTCCCCTTCCCCCCAAAGCCCCACATCCCTGGCCAGGTCTAGAAGCTGGAGCTGGGTCATGGTAAGGGCTGCCCAGGAACCCTGGGCTGCTATGGGGCGGGGACATGTGGTGGCCCGTGCATTGATCTGCCACTGTGTAGCACACATTTCCACCTCTTCACATTTTTTTGTTTGTTCCGACGGATTCTTGGAATAGTTCTTTTGCAGGATGATGTGCACATGTGCCATGAGGTGCAAGTGATATGCCCTGTTATGCCCTCATGCTACCAGTGCCGATGCCATGGTAGAGAATGACAAGCCTTCGCCTGAGCCAGTGCCAGATACACTGTGTGCTGGCATATCTGGCTATTAGGAAGAGCCCGTCACCATTTTAAGGGTGGATCTCAAGGAGGTGAGGACCTAGATTTCATTATTTTCACTTATATATTCAGTGTTTTATTAAAAACAGAGTTTTTGTTTTTTGCTGCTCTTTTTGGTTTGGAGCGGAACTAATTCTTTCCTCCTTTCCCCTTTAGGAGCCAGACATAGGATTTAGTCCTGGTCTGGAGAGAGGACATCTCTAGTGAGTAACCCCATCTCTCTCCCCCCACATAATGTAGTGGAGTTCACAGGGGAATATATTGCGTCTTGGTGATGGCTGGAGGAAGGAGACAGCAGCAAGTGGCTTCTGGAGCAACACGGGATGGTAAGTGGATTTACTTTGGTAAAGGGGCATGAGAGCTAAGGGGTGGGTAGACTTGCTCTGATTCCTGTAACTCATGGTCCTTTTCTGTATTCTCTTTTCCGCATATTAGGGCTGTGGGAGAGGCTGATGAGGCATCAGCCAGACTTGTGATAGCAATCCCAATAAAGTAAGTAGATTAGTGGAGTTTGTGTGTCTACCAAGTAACCATGATTCTTGCGTTTTGTATTTTTGCAAGTGAATTCCTGTAGGACATTCCTTCGCCTGACCCCATCCCCCCCAAATTAGAAAGTGTTAGCTTAAAAGAAAAAAACGAATAAACTTTTTTTCCCCATTCTATTTGTGTGTCCTGCTGTGTTCCTTTTAGGTTTTGGTGGAGGTTTGGGTGGTTCTGTCTGCACAAGCAATGCAGAGTGACACAGCATAAGGTGACATGGTGCTTAGCCTTGCTGAGCAAATGTAGTGACACTTTGGTCTGTGGATTTACAGTGTTTTACAGGCATCCTTCGAGATGCAATGGTGGAAGTAAAGCCAAAATGCACTGGTGTGGACAAAGCTGAATAGTATTCACTGACGCTTGTAATTCCAAAAGCCTTAAATAGATGAAGCATCCCTATCTGAACTGTGTATATCTTCTTTTCTAATTGTGTTTAGTACAAATCAGTCCTGCAAAATATATATGAAGAAGGAAATACTGGTAGACATCTCATTTTATTTTTAGTCTTACTGTGACTAATCTGGTGCAGGCTTCCATTGAACTGCATAATTTGGGGGAAATCAGATGGATGTGTAGTTTAAGAACAAACATTCATTTTTGAAAATATATTTATATTTTATTGAACATATACAACCTAATATGATTGAGCGGTGACTTTTTAATGGCCACAATACTGAGTTTAGTTGCACATCTTCTGTAAACAAGATCTGCATGAAGTGTTCCTTTATATTTTTAGTAGCTCCCACGCTGTCTCTCTTGATAGAATAATATTAATTATACTAAATAAGGGCTTTCAGATGGTGGAAAATGAAATGTTACATGAATATGTCTGAATGGTTAACCTGGGATGCATACTCCTTTTTTTTTTTTTTTTAATTTATTTATTTTTTAAATAGCTCTTCTGATTTCTTAAAACAAAACAAAAAACCACAAACCACTATTCCAAACCCTGGAAGGGAAGATGGAATGATTTAAAACATTACATTCAGATTTTCAATGGAAATCCAAAGATTAAACTGATTGCAGTTGTTGCAAAAGCTAATCACAACAAATTCAAATAAAAACCACAGTGGCAGGCATTCTACTGTTTTTAAATAGAAAGGATTTACTAAATAAATGAGTAATATATACACAGATATGGGGAATTATACTGCAGAAAGAAGGTTGAAAAGGACTTTCTGTTAAGAGTATTTATATACTGCATGTATAATTATAGGAAATACCTGCTTTACAGGGTGTATGTTTTCATAGTGCTTTGATGAAGTAGGGCCCAATCCTGCAAGGAAATGAGTGGATGCCACTCACTTTGACTTCAATTAACAGTAGATGCTCACCACTTTGCACGCTCTGACCCATACATCGGCATGTAAGTGCTAAGTATTTATTGTATTAATAAATATTTACAGAGTTAAAGCAAATACATTTATTTTCCCTGAGGCAGTGACTGAAGTATTAAGATTACACTCGCCAAACTCCCATAGAAATTAGTGGAGCTGCACATATGAATGAGGGTGGAGGGTGCCAAAAACAGGGCTGCATGCAAGGTTGGTGTAGCAATTTATTATGTTGCTTGTCCCAGTTTCTCCTTTTTTCTTTTTCTTTCTTTCTTTCTTTTTTTGTTTTTTGTTTTGTTTAGGGTCGTGTGTGTGGGGGAAGAGAATCACGATTGAGACCAGCACTGTAAGGAAAACACAGAGCTAGCAGAAATGTCTCCCTGTATTTTAAGTGGGAAATTCAAGACTTTGACTCTGATTATAGCAAGGATATTTATTATCCTTACCATAGCCTTATGAGGTTACTGCTCTTTTTCCAGGTGCATTATCTAGATTAGTGATGGTTTTCCATAGATTCTGAGGCCAGAAGAGACCATTGTGATCATTTAGCTTGACTTCCTGTGTAATACAGGACAGAGAACTTGCCCCAAATAATTCGTAGAGCAGATTTAACACAATTTTAAAATCAAGATTGGATTTTTTTTTTTTAAGTGATGGAGAATCCACCACAACTCTGGGCAAATTGTTCCAATGATAATTGCTCTCACTGTTAAAACATTTATGCCTTATTTCCAGTCTGAATTTGTCTAGCTTCAACTCACAGCCAGTGTTACTTTCCTAGATGACTGTATTAGTCAGTGAGCTGGAAAATTAAATTATCTCTAGAACCTATAGAACTGTTACATTATTAAAAAATGTTTATACTTAAACACGAAGATGTTTCAAGAATGTTATTTGCAGCACTGGATATAGTCCTGTTTGCGGTGCGTGCACCAATATTTTGGACAAAGGCTAAAAGAGAAGGCTTAAAAAAGGCTGTAGGACCTAGCTGAACGTATCAGAAGAATACCAACAGTGAAGAGTAAAACACAAAGGAGTTATATCAAGAAGTCTTGGATACCGAATGCACCTCGGCCCTGATTCAGGAAAGGTCTTAACTCCATCCCTGTTCAAGTCTGCCACTTCAGAGCATGCTTGGTCTCATGGACTTAAATGGGACTTCAGTGCATGCTTACGTGTTGTCCTGAATAGGGGTGTGTTTTTGAATTGTCTCTGGTGCTGGAACATTTAAAGGTCTGTCAGCATTACCATTAGAAACACAGTTTTTCATCATGGCTTTGTGATTGTAAAAATTAACTAAGACTGAAACTTGGCAGATACTTCTTGGTTTAGGAATATTTAAAAAGCTGCCAAGCAATTTAAATTTATACAGTTCACTTGACAACCTGGAGAACTTAAACAGCTTCTATTTTCATATGTAATAAATAAATTACAGGTAGAAGGAATCATGGTTTAAACCACCAGAAAACTTAATGGGGGAAAAGTCAAGTGTTTTACTCCCACAATTGCAATAAGAGTATTTTTAGGCAATACTTAAACATGAAACTTAAACACAGCAGTTTTCTACCAGGGATACTCTGAATGTGGCTCATTGCTGTGCTTAGAATCACAGTAGAAATGTTCACAGCAGCTAAGTTTTCCGGAAAGTTGTTTGAGCATGCTCTCCCATAGTGAGAAAAATTAGGAATGCAGAAAATAGAGCTGGAATTGATTACTCTTGATATCATAATTCAGAGGTCATTCTACAAGAAACACTCTAATCTATAAGAAATGGGTGTGATGGTGCTTTTAAAAGGCCATCAGAAGTATTTGGTTTTAATGGACTTCTTTTACTTAAAGTGAAGTAGCTAGTTGCACTAATAAAATTGTGATGTTGATCCAAGTTAAAATGGTTCATAACTAACATACTGGCCTGAAAAGAAACCAGGAAAGACATTAGTTCCCCAAGATATTTATAACTTGTATAACAGATTAAACATTTTCTTGACACCTGTTAAACTTGCCTGAAATTTTGATCAGCTGTGTGGAGCTGACTTTTCTGGGAGAATTCTAGCTGGAAGTTAGATTTTATAGAACATATGGAGTCAAAAATACTTTTTTGCTTTTTATCCTATTTTCAGCAGATGACTAAATTTTCCGGTAATCAATCAAACGTAGAGTCTCTTGGCTTTTTGTCCCCCAGATTCACTAGCGCCGCAGTAATGTTGCAGATCTTACTTTCTTCTTTTCTTTTGCAAACCCCACCCATTGCTTTGAGAAGCAGCAGAGGAGGAAAATGGGGTGGACGTGGGGAGTGGGAGGAGCCATTGACTGTACTTACTGTATTTTAGGAATCAGCAATAGAAAATATCAGTTAATAATAATCTGTCCTCCTGGTTTCCATCCCAACAGCAGCAGCTCAGTTCTGAAGCTGAGAGCAAAACTAAGGGGTGATGGTTCAATTTTTTCACTAATACATGGAAGTTACTTATATAATAGGAACTGATAGACCCCCCAAATAGACCCTCAGAACTTTTGGTGGCAGATAAGATCTTAAATCTCAGGAGAAATTGATTTGATCTACCTAATCCAAAAGCAGATTGATCTTTAGAGCTTTTGTTCTACAGTTATAGTGTAGTACTAATCCTTAGGGGCCAGGATCCTGGCTTCGGTTATGGCCCTGAGGGGCAAGACAGCAGGTCTAGCTGTCCAGCTGAGGGTTTCTGCAATATGGTGGGATCCCTAGGTGGCATAGAATTAGCAGGCCCTATGCCAGGGGTGGGCAAACTAAGGCCTGCGGGCTGGATTCGGCCCATGCTTTGGATCCGGCCCATGGGACTGCTACCCCCGTGGCGCCGCGGGGCCCTGGCCACTCTCAGAAGCGGCTGGCACCATGTCCCTGCGGCCCCTGGGGGAGGGAGGGCAGAGGGCTTCGCGTGCTGCCCTCGCCTGCAGGCACCACCCCCCGCAGCTCCCATTGGCCGGGAACAGGGAACCGTGGCCAACGGGTGCTTCGGGGGAGGTACCCACGGGCTAGGGCAGCTCGTGGAGCCCTCTGCCCCCGCCCCCACGCCCCTGCAGAGACACGGTGCAGGCCACTTCTGGGAGTGGCACGAGGCCAGGGCAGGCAGGGAGCCCGCCTTAGCGCCGCTGCCGCCACGGAGCTGCTCTAGGGAAGTGGCGCCGGGCCGGAGCCCGCACCCCAAACCCCTCCTGCACCCCACACCCCTCCTGCCCTGAGCCTCCTCCCGCACTTCGCACACCTCCCTGCACCCCTGCCCTGAGCCCCCTCCTGCACACCGCACCCCAAACCCCTGCCCAGCCCTACATTCATGGCCCTGCATCCAATTTCCCCACCCAGATGTGACCTTCGGGCCAAAAAGTTTGTCCCCCTCCGCCCTATGCTATCCTTCTCACAACATCCAGCATAGACAGTTTTGCTGGGGGAAAAGGGAAAATACTGGAGCACTACTGCAATTTGCCATTCCCTGATGTAATGGCCTCTTGGAGACTGTTACCAGCCGGTAAGACTCGTAGAAACCTCAGGCGTCTCCACGTTGAACCAGGTTACAAAGTGGTTCCAAGCTGACTCCAGGATTGGGACTGTGCAAAGGAGGCATACTTTTGCCTTTGCTCCAGCACTTGGGTCCTGCACAGAGTACAGCTGATCTAGACCCACGGACTGCATCCTCCATGTCTAACATTGGTGATAGTGCTGCTAGATTACTGGGATCTAGCTGTTTACCTACAAAACTGAAATTTCAAACTTGTGTCTGCTTTGATCTTGGATGGCAATGAGGTGGAGGGATAAGTGTGTATATCACATTCAGACATCAGACCTAGACACTACAGTAGGTTTATTGAAAACATCCATTGCCTTAAACTTAAGTCAAAATAAATTGGCAGAAGCCTCATAGAAACACAAAAAAAGCAGCCTCAAGGGAAAAATAACAATAGTTTTCACCTAATAGCACATTTGTATGCGTTTAATGGTTTCCAGGCTGCATTAAATTCCTGGGATGAGCTCCCAGCCCCACTGAAGTCAATGGGAATTTTGCCATTGACTCAGTGAGGCCGAAATTTCATAGTGGTATGCAGGACTTCGTCATGCCATTGATCTATACTTACATATTGTAGGCCAGAGCATCTGACAATGTGACCACAGCTGCAAATGTATTTAGAAGAACAGAGTAAATGTAAGGGGAAAATCCAGACTTTCTCAGCTGGCTTGAATGGCAGCAAAGCTCATGTTAACTTGTTCCTTCAGGAAGAATGACCACAGATTTTTCCAGATAGGAAATAGAGGCAACATAAGTGACTAGAAATAAATATGGTGAACAAGCTACTCTGAGAGTGTTGGTGAATCACTTCTTGTTAATGTGTATTGAAAGTCCTGATTATATTCTGGAATCACCTTTCTGGCCTATATGGCAGATATGCAAGTAGTCTGGGGGCATAAATTCATATACAACCTTTGTACTTGATTCGTTTTTTCTTATCTCTGCTTCCTTTCATCTTGGTAGCTTGCTCAGGAGTTAGCAGGCAGATGCCCATGTATTACACACAGAGGACTGAGGTTTGTGTGTGTGCATGCTGTGTGAAGATCAAACAAACTCCATAAAGCCATTGTGGTGTATGTTTCTTCTAGCAAGTAAATGGAGAAGGGATTGTATTGAACACAGGATGCCTAAATATGCGTCAAAGAAAATGATGTTTTGGGGCCATAATTAGCAGCAAGGAAACTAGAACAGCCAATACTTGATGCTACTAATAGAGTCAAACCAGCAGGGTGAGACTTGTGAGCATGGGGGACTGGACTTTCTTGGCTGCTGGCTCACTTCTACAATGAATAAGAGTGGCTATGGGCCATAGTTCTTTAAGAGCAAAATGCAGAACTCAACGTGGCTTAGCTAATGCACATGAAGTACATAATCATTTTTAAACTGGGGGGGCGTGGGAGAAAAACATAAGTAATAGAATAAAATCAAGTATTGAAATGGTGAAGAGCATGGTCTAAAAATATGGAAGAGATGGGAGCGGAGCTTCAGAAGTGACCCTCAGATTGCAGCATTGTCCTTGATCTTGTCGGCAGTTTGAGTCATCATGGGACACCAATAATGGCGTGTTATTCGGGACAGGGTAGAAATTAGCTGTTATGCTAAAGGCATGAATAGATGCAGAAAGAAAATGATGGAAATGGATGAGAGACCACTGCTCTTGCATTATTGGTGAGGACGACTCTGCTGTACAGGCCAAATGCTTCTTGCCTTATTCATGCAAATAGTGACTTCAGGGGAACTGTTTGTGGGCCAAGTACTTCAAATGGAATAAGAACCTCAGAGGTTTTGTCCCTGTGTGACTAGGGTAAGCAGGATTTGGCCATATGACTGTGGCTATAGAAAATAGTTATTCTAAAACTTGCAGTGTTGCCTGCTCTCACAAGTCTTAATGCTAGTTGGTGTTTTTCTTAAAGCCCCAGCGCCTCAATTCATGCTATGTCATAAGAATCTTTTTCATTTTTAAAAAATAAGTTTTTCTAGCCCTCATGATTATCAAGAAAAGAGCTGAAGATATCCTATAGATTAAAAATCCAGAACACAATTAAAAGACAATTTAAAAAAAAAACAAGGATTTTTGAAAGCCTGGGGTTCGCTATACTGGACTCGAAGTTTCAACAATATTGATTTTGTCTAGAATGACTTCTTTGTATTACTTTCTTGGTTATCTCTTCAAACCATTTACTCTTTAAATTGAGCTAGTCCTGTATCTCCATTTAAAAAAATAAAAAGTAACTTTCTTTTCTGGATATTTATAGAGAAAAATGGCTAATACAGGCTCACATTGGTGACTTTTCAATACTGAAGACGTTATTTTAAGTCCTATATAATATGAATGCGTTAAAGATGGAAAGTAACAGATCAGCAACAGTTTGATTTACATTAGGTTCCTATAGGTTATATTACACTTTTCCTTAAAAGAGATTCAATTTTAAAGATGAGTTAAATACAAATATGTTCAGTAAAGCAAAAATTAGTATTGTAAACTGCAGATCTTTCAGTCTTACTGGAACATTCATTCTCTGTGTTTACTTGCTCTAAAAATATCCTTTTTCTTACTTAGCACTTGTGGTTTGTAAGAAACTTGGCTACATTTTTTTAACTCCATTGTTAACCATAGCAAAGTTATTCTTTCATCACGTCCCCCAAAAACAAACATCCCAATCCCTTTCTGTCCCCCTGAACACAAAGCTCATCATCACCACTGCAAAGTCACAGATACCACATTCTTTGCAGCTGTTTCCAATAAATAAATCTAAACTTTAGCCTCCTACTGTCAATCTGTTTATGGAGACTCCTGATTTAAGGTTGACTGCTGCAGCTGCTTTTCAAGGAAGCAATAGCCATCGCTGTGCAGTCTGGGGTAACTGAAATTTCAGAGTGGAGTGAATTTGACCTACTCCTATGTTTTTACTACGGCTCCAACATTATGGCAGTTAACCCTCTCCCAGATTTCAGCTGCTACCAATTTTTCATAGGCTCA
Organism: Emys orbicularis; assembly: GCF_028017835.1. NCBI lineage: Eukaryota > Metazoa > Chordata > Testudines > Emydidae > Emys > Emys orbicularis. The sequence continues at coordinate 28,023,363 of NC_088691.1, forward strand.
GATTCAATCTAAGAGCCTTCTTGGAGACCCTTGCCGAATGTAAATGTATGGAAAGAAAGATAATCTTGGCTTTCAGAATTAGACTCACTGAAATCATGATTTTGAAAAGTGCTCGACAGCCACAATCTAGTCCAGATTTTCAGAAACTCAATTCCCACTTAGGCATGTAAATAAAGTGGCTGTGTTTTCACTAATGCACAGCACCTAAATCACTCCCATTGCTCTCAGTAGGAGCTGCTGGGTGCTGAGCACTTTTGAATATCTAAACCTTAATTTTTGTCATGTCCCAAAAGAATCTTGGCTCTGGGAGGTGGCTAAAATCCCACAGCACCTAAGTGTCTGCCCCTGAGCATGAGCATTGCTGCCTTGGTCTAGGTGCATGGGCGCCTATCTCTCAACTGATAATCCCCAGAGTGATTCTCACACCAGGTGAAACTAGGCATGGGCCCACCTGTCTCATCTGCAGGGCCCAATCCAGTTAGGTCTTCTCAGAGCACGCCTAACTCTACACAAACTCCTCCCCCCTCGACCTTTTAGTTAGGCATGGACCGCTGTCATTCTTGCAAGAAACAACTTAGGCATCTGGCTACAGGAGAGGGTTGCCAGCTGTGAGTCGGCAGCAGAGATATTCACCTCCCTCCAGCATGGATTTAGATGCCTAAGTCCCGGACGGAGGGGGAGAGCCTTAGGATCTGCTCAGCATCTGCTATTGGCTAGCTTAAGCGGCCCCTCGCCTAATGTGCTGGCTTTTGTGAACCCTATTCTTAGGCGCCTGACTCTCCTCAGGCATTGTATAGGGAGCCTGGGTGCCTAATTCAGGGTTGTAAATTCACTAGGCTGCTGCATGCCTAAAAACTAGGCACAGCAATACTCACCATTGCTGCACCTAAGAGTCTCTGTGAATATAGTCCTAAGTGACTTGTTCTAAATCACAGGAAACCTGTGGGTAATAGAGGTGGGTTGGGAGCTCAGGAGCTGCTTGCCCTGTGTTCACTCCATTAGACTGCATTGCCTCTCCCATATAACAAACATTCACTACTTAAGCCTTGCAATCCCCCCTGTGAGGTAGTTAAATATTATGCTTATTTCAGAAGATGGGAGGAGGAGAAACTGAGGCATGAAAGGGGGTCTTTTACCTGGGCCAGATACTGAGTCACTAGATGAGAACCAGTCTTAGAACTCTGAACTTCCTGACCATCAGCATTTATTCTGCACAGCCATGGCACCTCCCACAGAATAATAATCAGAAAAATTTGACCATGATAAAATCTGAAATGCAGTACAAAGGCTTAGGGTACGTCTTCACTACCCACCGGATTGGCGGGTAGTAATCGATCTATCGGGGATCGATTTATCGCGTCTCATCTAGACGCGATAAATCGATCCCCGATCGCGCTCCCCGACTCCGGAACTCCACCAGAGTGAGAGGCGGAAGCGGAGTCAACGGGGGAGCCGCGGCCGTCGATCCCGCGCCGTGAGGACGCGAGGTAAATTGATCTAAGAGACGTCGACTTCAGCTATGCTATTCTCGTAGCTGAAGTTGTGTATCTTAGATCGATTCTCCCCCCCCCCCCCCCCGTGTAGACCAGCCCTTAGAGTTGAAAAGTGTAGTGCAATTCACTGATCCAGGTTTTAAGCTTAGAGCAACAGACAACAAAATCTAAGAACCAAATGATGAAGAGTGAAAATTCAGAGGAGGTTGTTGCACCAGTTTTCCTATACGTCTGGCTAAAGGGCTCCCGTGAATTCAATTAAGGGGCTACTCCTGGAACCCCTGCCTTTCTTGCTTGCCTTACATCCTGTACTGGCAGTTAAGACTGGCTAGGGTGTTTGCAGTCAGTACCTGGAATTGAGCTCTCCTGGCTTGTGGCAGAGCTATTTCAGCTGTGGGCCCCTGACTTGCCAGCTTGTTCTCCTTGGCAGTCTGCCACGGTCTGGCAGCCTTGGGAGCATGGCAGTCTTCAAAGCATAATGTAGTGTGTATATATTTAGTTAAATGTATGTGTTGTTCCTGGCATTCTGATGGCTTCTTATATTCTGACTTACAGCAATTAAGGTAGTTTTGTGCTACTTGCGGGAAGCTGGCATAATTTGTTCTTAATTTAATGTGATATAGTACTTAGATGCTATGACAAGAAGTGCTTTAAAAATAAGTAAAATAAAATGTACCTAGCCAAAATGGAAGTAGGTCTGTGTGTGTGTGTGTGTGTGTGTGTGTGTGTGTGTGTGACACAAGAACAGCTGTAAGTGTGGACGTGATTGGGTTCATATTCTTCTACTGGCTGCGTTTGTTAGTTGATAGTCCCACAATGGGGAGGTTTCCTCTGTGTTAGTTTTGGACCAGACAAAGGCAGTTTTGAGGCTTGTAAAAGTCAAATGTCACTCGGCTGATTTGTGAAAGGGGACAGGCTCTTTCATACTGTAAGGAAGTAATTTGTGTTTGACCGTGATAAGTTTGGGTGTTGCTCTGTTCTGTCAAAAGGCAGAACACAGACGCCGGAAGGCATGGTTTGGCAATCTGACAGTATTTGTTTGGGTTCTAGTCTTAACCGACATTGTCAGAGTTTTAGGCCCGGAAGTTTGGTTAGTAAAATGTATGTATATTTTTATAAAAACTAATAGGAATAGAAACCTTACAAAGGGCTCTTTTGTTTTGTATTTCAGTATTCCCTTCCCCCCCACAGAGCTCACCCACAGGCTGTGTGAGGAAAAGAACACAAATGGGAGAGGTGACTGCATGTAGCAGAGGAAGAGTGACACTGACTCTGTACAAAGTGCTGTCAAATGCACAAAATAAACAGTGGAAGGAGAAAGTAACTTTAGTCCGTCAGTTTTAGCAATTTTAGGGGTTACTTGTAATAGAAGGTAAATACATTCAGACTGGAGTGTGCATTGTTTTTAAGGTGAACACTATCCCTTGAACACAAGCAAAACAAAAACCCAGTTACAGACAACTCCCTCAAAGCCTGTGGACCATTCCACAGGTAGTCTTTCTCCTCTCTGTCTGCCAAACATTTGGCCCTGGTCTACACTATGAGTTTAGGTCGAATTTAGCAGCGTTAGATCGATTTAACCCTGCACCCGTCCACATGACGAAGCCATTTTTGTCGACTTAAAGGGCTCTTAAAATCGATTTCTGTACTCCTCCCCGACGAGGGGATTAGCGCTGAAATCGACATCGCCGGGTCGAATTTGGGGTAGTGTGGATGCAATTCGACGATATTGGCCTCCAGGAGCTATCCCAGAGTGCTCCATTGTGACCGCTCTGGACAGCACTTTGAACTCAGATTCACTAGCCAGGTACATAGGAAAAGCCCCGGGAACTTCTGAATTTCATTTCCTGTTTGGCCAGCGTGGCAAACTCAGCAGCACAGGTGACATTGCATTAGGTAGCTTCTGTAGCTAGAGAAAATATTCCTGTGCATTCGGCAAAGTCTGTGGCAAAAAAAGAGAAGCCCTGTAGTGTAGTGGTTATCACGTTCACCTAACATGCAAAACGTCCCCGGTTCGAAACTGGGTGGAAACAGGTCACTGTTCCTTTTTCTGACTCCCCTCCTGCATTTTTAGTCTTAGAACAGACTGCGCTGTGAAATTTTACTTTGAATTATATCAATTATGAGTTAAATAATATGGAAGCTCTCTCTGTTATAGTCCTGGGTTCCTTACCCTTTCAGCTGCTCTGATAAATTAACATTTTTGTTATGGGGCGGGGGGAAATTTTCATGAAGCCTTTTATAGGGACTAAATGCTATCTAGGACTCTGAAATAATCTTAACGTGGCCCATAGAGTGCAATCCTTCGTTCTGGATTTGTCATTCCACAAGTTGAACTGCTCCTTACTACTGTCCAGGCTTCATGAGCCGTGGGAGCAAGGGGCAGGCTGGGGTAGGTGCGACCGCGCGGTGCTGCCGGCTGGGAGAGCAGCCTGAGGCAGAAGCCTCCAACTCGCATGATATTCCAGGCAGGACTGAATCTCCTTGAGATGAAACTTAAAGAAGAGAATGACCTGGAGTCACTCCCATTCAGTGCTCTAAGAGGAGGATAGCCCTGATTGTCCTCACCGAGGTCTGCCAGCTGAGCGGGAGCCAGCGGACAGAGCCCCAGACCGGCAGCGGGCTAAGCCGCTCAGCCCGCTGCCGGTCTGGGGCTCCGTCCGCCAGCCCCCCTCAGCCCTCTGCCTGCTTGGGGTTCCGATCATCCAGGCAGGCAGCGGGCTGAGCGGGTCCGGCGGACGGGACCCCGGAAAAAAGGTGCGAAACGATTGTCTGCCGTTGCTTTCACGGAAGGAGGGAGGGAGGGGGGCCTGACGACATGTACCCAAAACCACCCTCGACAAAGTTTTTGCCCCATCAGGCATTGGGAACTTAACCCAGTATTCCAATGGAGACTGCAGGAACTGTGGGATAGCTACCCACAGTGCACCACTCTGTAAGTCGATGCTAGCCGCAGTAGTGAGGACGCACTCCGCCGACTTAATGCGCTTTGGACATAGGCAATAGACTATAAAATCGACTTCTAAAAAATCGACTTCTATAAAATCGACCTAATTTCGTCGTGTAGACATACCCTTAGTTTATAATCTTTCTTTTGGTCACCTGTGCAAGGGGAGAAGAAACTAAAGCTGGGGTTAGCCCTCTTGCACTCTTATCACAGGAGTACTTAGATTTCATTACTTCATGTTGATATTTGCAGTTTGGAAACACCCCGGCTTCTCAAATAATCATCTTTGGTACTAAGAGGCAATAGGCTCTATTAAAGTATAAAGTTCAGACTAATAGAACAGTGGTCCCCCTGAGGTTGTTTGCAGGAGTCACAAAATGGGAGGTGTGGAAAGAAGGGCTAATGCTGCCAATCTCATTTCACAAGATGATACTTGAAGCTCATGAAGTTATAACCCACGTAATTAGCGCAAGCGACACATTTGTTTTCTCTACATGAATTAGTTCTTAAATCATTCTCTCTGGCTAGGAAAAGGAGAAGTTGCATGTTTAGAAAGAGTTGGCTATGTAACTCCAAGGGGAAGATACAGATAGTCTGGAAGCTATTTTTTTGTACTTTACTCCAATTTTTGCTTGTTAATGTCTATAAAACTTTGGTGAATTGTTTTACATTGCCCTGACACCTTTCTGACTGACCTTCAGCCTCCCGTCCCACAAAATAAGTGTAAAGTCACCTCAATCCTTGGTAACGTGATAAGAGCTGAAGAAGATATCATTAGACTTTTAAGGAGAATACTGGGGACTGAAATTTATAACAGTCTTAGTAACATCCATGACCACGTGGTATCCCTCCCTCCTACCCCACTGCCAATTCAACCTTTAAAAGGTTGCATATGTTTAAATTATGCTGCTAGTGCAGGGGGGAGCAAACTTTTTGGCCCGAGGGCCACATCTGGGTATGGAAATGGTATAGCGGGCCATGAAGGCTCACGAAATTGGGGGTTGGGGTGTGGGAGGGGGTGAGGGCTCCGCCTGGGGATATGGGCTCTGGGGTGAGGCCAGAAATGAGGAGTTCAGGGTGTGGGATGGGGCTCTGGGCTAGGGCAGGGGGTTGGGGTGTGTGTGTGGGGGGGGTGAGGGCTCTGGGGTGGGGCTGGGGATGAGGGGTTGGGGGTGCAGGAGGGTGCTCTGGGCTGGGACAGAGGGGTTTGGAGGGTGGGAGGGGGATCAGGGTTGGGTCAGGGGGTTGGGGTGCAGGAGGGGGTCAGGGATGCAGGCTCCGGGCGGTGCCTACCTCAAGCGGCTCCCAGAAGCAGCGGCATGTCCCCCTTCTGGCTCCTACGCAGAGGCGCGGCCAGGCGGCTCTGCGTGCTGCCCTGTCCGCGGGAGCTGCGGGGGCGGCGCTTGGGGCGGGGGCAGCGTGCGGAACACGTAGGAGCCGGAGGAGGGACATGCCACTGCTTCTGGGAGCCTCGCGGAGCGGGGCAAGCCCCCAACCCCGCTCCCCGGTGGGAGCTCGAGGGCCGGATTAAAATGTCTGGAGGGCCAGATGCAGCCCCCGGGCCGTACTTTGCCCACCCCTGTGCTAGTGTGAAAGGTGTATAATAAAATATCTGACATGCACAGATCCTTACTTGAAAGGGGAAATGTGGGTCCAGCAGTTTTCAACAGTCATCAGGACGGAAGGCCCAATATGTATGTGATTTTAAATGTTTGGTTGTATTTCTTGTTTTTGCCCTCAAACATGTTTAGACCGCTATGTTTGCTATAAAAAGTGTGTGTGTAATGATATTTACTGTTATCTGTAGCAGTAATTCTAATGTTAACATACCTTACTTTCGTGGATTTAAGTCTTTATTATGGCTTCTGGTAGGGTTTTAACTTCTCACTATTGCATGGGTATGAGATCACTGAGGGACCTGATGTATTGTGTGTCGTAAAATACATAGCACAACTGGGTGAGCTACCATCCTGAGACCAAATTTCTGTATCATTAACCCAAAATATATATTTAAAGTTCTGCATTTAGATCCCTGAAAATAATTTTTTGACGTCTGGACCCTAAACTATAACAGTCCCATCAGGCACTGCTGTCTTTATCTGCATGACAAAAAGTGTCTTTCTTGATACATGGAAGGAATATATGTTAGAGCTGTGACTTATGGGCCCCATGTGCACTGTACGTCAACCACGGCTATAAAGTGTACTGGAATATTGATGTATCAGGAACATCAGTGCTTAAAAATCCAGATTATTTACTGTCAATGCATTCACTGTCTAAACCACACCTCTGGGAATATTTGTTCTTATTCAAACATATGGCAGTTCTGGGATTATTTGTTGCATTTTAGTGATTAATATCTGATGTTTGCCAACCTAGAACCTGTAGATTGAATTCCATTTAAAAATCAGTTTAGCAATGGGGCCTAATGCAGGCTTTCTGTCAATAAGGATTTGACCCTGCAAGGTTTTGAGCAGTCTTGTGAAATGCGGAGCATCCTCAAGTCCCATTGTCTGCAAGGGCGCTCAGCTCCTTGCAGGATTGAGCCCTTAATTAACAATCCTGAAAGTGTACCTCAGAAGCCCCACAGGGATCTTCATTGCTGATGCCATTCCTCTCCAGTTCAATTTCATTTCATTTTTTGAGGCAGGACTCCCTTGTCCCCGCCACATACACCTATCATATAAATCTTTCTGCAATGTCTGTTTCAGCTTCTAAAGCTGCTTGACTCCCAGCTAACCTCGGGGGCTTGATTCTGTGTGTTGAATGTGCACGAAGCTTGAAACTTGTCAGCTGGGAGTCTCAGCTAACATCTTTGCCTCCCTGAAGAAAACCAGCTACCTCTTATTTTACCTTTCATTCGGTCATCAGAAAAAATGTGGTATTTTGGTCTGTGATTGATGGACTAAACGGGGCGGCTACTTTTTTCGCCCCCTTGGCTCTAGAAATAAATCATATCTGAATGTTAAACAATTTGTCCATTATAATTAACAATCTTATTGTGAAGGGCTCATTGTTTTTAGTTTATTAATGTTGGACATGATGTTTAAAAGCATGGAGCCAAGAATAGTTGAATATAATGAATAGAGAGTTGAGCCTCTTGAGTGTTTATCCAGACTACCACCCAAATTAATCTCTTTGTTGGGCCTCAGGCTGTTTAGCAATTCAACTCTTTCCTACAGAGTAGTCTGACCATATCACTTATGGACCCCCAGCCTGAATGCAGGGAAGCCATTATTTTTTGTACCCTGGGCTCTTGGAGAAATGTGTGTGTAATGATAGTGAGCCTTTGCCTGTTTTGGTAATAAAACACTGAAATAAAATAAAATTTTTATGTTTGTGATCTTTTAATTAATGTTATGGCACTTTGAGCTGCTACAGAGAGGAGCGTTTAGTAATTAGAAAATGCAATGAATAAATATTACTACTGTTTTGCTGTGAGAGGCCTGGTCCACACTACCCCCCCACTTCGGACTAAGGTACGCAAATTCAGCTACGTTAATAACGTAGCTGAATTCGAAGTACCTTAGTCCGAACTTACCGCGGGTCCAGACGCGGCAGGCAGGCTCCCCCGTCGATGCCGCGTACTCCTCTCGCTGAGCTGGAGTACCGGCGTCGACGGCGAGCACTTCCGGGATCGATCCCAGAACATCGATTGCCTGCCGTCGGACCCGGAGGTAAGTGTAGACGTACCCTAAGGCATAGGAGGAGAACCAAATCCATCCAGAATGTTACATTATAAGCGCATGCTGTAGAATTCTGGTTCTACACCCTTGGCTTCTGTTTCCTTCTCAGTTTTTGGCAGGCACTTGTTAATTCTTTAGTCTGCATATTTTTTCAGCAAAGAAACAGGAGCGTACATGAAGAAATTCTCACTGAAGAGAAGGCACCAGAGTAGTCATGCACAACTTACAGCATGCAGACTGCATCTAGTCTGGATGGCCATATGTGTTCCTTTCATGGGTTTTGTGCACCTGACTGGCACACTGCTCAGTGAATCTGAGTGTTGCGCAAAGCAGACAGAACGCTGTTCTTGTGAATTGGCAGCTTAGGGAATATTGTGCGAGTGGAGTTGCCTCAGTGCTCACATAAGAGGGGCAGGCAAAGGGATGGGAAAAGGAGTAAACAGGAACTTCAGCAGGTGAGAAAGGAGCATCCCCTCTTTTTCTCTGCAGCCAGGAGCAGGGCTGCAAGAGAGGGAGTAAACAAAATACAAACAAACAAAAGTCTTCCCAAACTGGCTTGAGTTGAGAAAGAACTTGCTGTTGAGTTGTGATGATGCATTATTGTCATGTCGTGTATCAGAGCAACACCAGGAATTTAGTAAACAGCTCTGTTTATTGAAAAAATGCCTCTCTGTATGTTAAAAGCCCCGTACCTCTGCAATAGCCTTTTGAAAGACTAGTATCAAAGGACAAATTCTTCTCTCAGTTGGACTGCTGCATCTCCCATTGACTTAGGGTGGGTTTTGTGCATGTGTTTAAGGGCAGAATTTGGCCCAAGCTTTAGTTGTGTACTGAACCTGAAGGAAGATGCCTTCATATTCAGTAGATTTAAAATATATTAAAAATGAACTCAACCTTAATTATGCAGGTGCTGCCACAATTAAAGTTCTGCTTTTGTACTTTAGAAGCACTGTAAATATAAATACTGATCAACCTTACATATGTTTAAAATTTGAGTTTGAAACTGTAACAGCGGCAATAACTTTTTAAAATATGTGGTATGTACATTATCTGTGAATGTCTCCAAGAGAGCCTGTTTCCTTAGCTTTAAAGAGGTAATGGGCACAAATTGCAGCTAAAAGAGGCTAGGCAGTGAGATTTTGATTCTGCTTATTAATTAATGGACTGTCAAAGGAAGCAACACTAAATGCAGCTGAACATAATCAGAAATGAATTGGACTGGAAAATGCTACGGGCAGGGGGACAGAGGGAGACATGAAAGCTTGCAGGGATAAGTAGACTAAACTCGATACAGATGGATCTTGACCCATTGGAAGCCTTTTAGATTATGTCCACGTTATTGAATTGGTGCTAGGAGAGCCAATGGTGTGATGTGTTTTCAGTGTTGCATCCCAGTAAGGAGCTGGTTTGCTGCACAGTGCATAGGCTGGAGCACCTTTTTTGCTTCCACCTTAAATCCCAGACAAAGCATATGGCAGTAATGCAGCATGGAGGTGACAATTGCTCGGATCACGGTGGCACGATCAACATTGAAAATACATGATCCAGAAAAAAAAAAAAAGGGCATTTGAAAGCAGCTTCTTTGCTAGCAGAGGACAACTTCAACAAGATTTCATTACTGTAGCAGGTATGCAGGATACTTGTCAATGTGCCTTAGACTTCCAGAAGAGCCATGGAGGGAAAAAATGGGTGCATATGGTATCCATCTGAACACTGACTATCATGCAGAAATAAGAACAAATGTATGCAGCTTCTGCAGCTCTGCTGAGATGAGCTTTTCAAATCCTCAGCACTTGGTTTAGTTCACGTGCTTTCTTTCGTGGTTGCCTAGAAGGTTGTACCTTATGGCAGTGAAACCAAGCATTAGAGGAGATAAGGGTAGCACTGGTATGTGTAATAGTTGTCTTAAAATAGCCATTCCAAAGAAGTAGTTAAAGTTCTGTAATGATAATTGTCCAGTTCTAAAAATAGCTGTGTGTTCTATCAGACAGTGAAATAGAATACTGAGATTTATGGAATAATGGGCTAGACCTGCTGGGGCCAGTCCTGCAAAGTTCTGAGCTCCTCCTTGGGGGCTAACGAGGACCTGCTGCACCGCTTTCATTCATGGAAGTTGTGGGTGGTCAGCATCTGCAAAATTGTGGTCCTTATGTTTGAGAACTACATTGTAAATATTTCATGGTATCTGGCATAGATGTTGTATATAAAAGCTGGTTCTTCGAGTGATTGCTCATGTCCATTCAACTTAGGTGTGTGTGCTCGCCACATGCACCGGTGCCAGAAGTTTTTTTTCCTCAGCAGTATCCATAGGGGACTGGCTCTGGCGCCCCCTGGAGTGGCACACATATGCCGCAGCATATAGGGTGCTGCCGCCGCCGCGCCCCCCCCCCCCACCCTCAGTAGCTTCTTGCCGCCAGTGACAGTGCATGGAACTGTTGCTGCTTCAGCTAGCGCTGTTTCTCGTTCGTTCAAAGTCATTTACCTCTTGTATATTATTGTATATAGTGTCCCTTTAGTTTTAGTTTCCCTATCTGTTATTTAGGTCCCAAACTGGACTTTGCCTCGGGATGGGGCATGCCCCGGTCCCCAGGCTTTAAGCCCTGTGATCGCTGTAAAAGGCCCATTAGCGATCCACATAACAGTTGTTTACCATGCGTGGGCAAAGGTCACATTACTGATAAGTGCAGAATTTGCAAGTCCTTCAAGCCCAGGATGAAGGAGTGTGACATTCGCTTGAAAGCGCTCCTTATGAAGTCTGGCCTTACCCTGATGCCTGAGCAGCGCTCCGATTTAGTGCCGAGCACCGTGACCTAAGTGCACAGTGTCCTGCTGGTGCCATCTGCGAGCTGGCACCAGTACCCTTCCATGGCTCCAGCCAAGGAGCCCAGGAAGATGGGGTGAGGAAGGTTTCCAGCTTCCCGCAAGGGAAAGAACGAGTCTGGGGTGGACCAAGGCCTATCTCAGGCACCTTTTCACCCCTTTCGGGATCTTGGACCCCAGCTCAGGTTGAGCAGTATAGCCCAGCCTGCTCCCCACTGGCTGCCCTGGATAGTGACAGAGGTCCTCGTCAGCTCCGGGAACCGTCCACGCCGAAGGCCCTGCAAGCAGCGCAAGAGATGATGTCCCTCCCAGTGCTGCCTATTCCGGCCCCTGAGAGGTCCCAGTCATGGGATAAACCCGTGTTTGGACCACCACAGTCTCCACCTCTACGGCAATGCTCCTCGTCGCGGGGGAAGTCCCACCAACGATCACCCTCTCGCAGCCGACCTGCTTCTGACCAGGATAGGCAGAAGCTTCACAGCCCCATCTGGTCTCTGGACCTCGGACAAGGGCAGAGAGGCCTGAGGCGCGGCTTGCTAGTGACTGGGCGCAGACCTCTGGAGGCATGCGCCCCCCAGCAGGAGTTTCGGAGTCAGCGCCTGGAATTTCTGTGGCACTAGTACCGCTCCAGGGACAGGTCGAGGGACCGATGGTACTGTTCTCCGGACCGTTGCCGATCTCCCAGGACGGCATCACCGCATGCGGGTGCATCTTCGCTACACCAAGCCCGCTCTGGTTCCCAGTCCCGCTCCACATCCCGGTACCGCCTGTCAAGCATGAGGCGTAGATCGCTGGCCTGGGGCCATCGCGGATCCGCCGAGCGCTGTCGGTCGCCGAGACCCTGATCCAGGCGCATGTCGAGGTCATTCAGATCCAACTCCAGGAGGAGCAATGGGTACTGATTGGAACAGAGCTACCACTCAGCCCCGTCTTGCTCGCAGGGGAGCGATGTTCTCTGCCCTGTAGCCCCAGCCAGGGTAGCTTTGCCCCTACATGAGGGGAAGAAGAAAAGACAGTTACCTGTTTCCGTAACTGGTGTTCTTCAAGATGTGTTGCTCATGTCCATTCAACGACCCACCCTCCTTCCCACTGTCAGAGTTTCCGACAAGAAGGAACTGAGGATGCGGGGGGCTGGCGGCGCCCTATATGCTGCGGCATATGCACGCCACTCCAGGGGGCGCCAGAGCTGGTCCCCTACGGATACTGATGAGGGAAAAACTTCTGGCACTGGTGCATGTGGCTAGCGCACACACCTAAGTTGAATGGACATGAGCAACATATCTCGAAGAACACCAGTTACGGAAACAGGTAACTGTCTTTTCCTTGACTATTATAGCAATAAAGTGGAGAAAATTGTAATGCAGCCAAGGAATGGATTCTGCTTACAAATATTCCGTCTCAGAAGGGAGTCTCAGAGTTATGTTATCACTGGTGGAGGACAGACTTGAGGGGACCTCTAGGAATCCATGACCTTTAATTGCTTAACTTAGTTGCCATGCTACTGAACTCTCACACTTGTGAGACAAAATTATAAATTTCCATCTACCTTTTCAGCAACTGATTTGCAAGTATTAGCTTCTGCTTTAGCAACCCACATGATGGGAGCAGGAGGACACTAGTGTATCAGAAACAGGATGCAAAGCACAAAAAGCAGATTTTTTTCCCTATCGAAATATGGGTTTGAATAGTCATGTTGCTAACTAGTTAGAGCAGCATTCACTGTGCAACATGGGCAGCCAAATCTGACAAATTGTCGCCAGTGACACTAGAAAATCAGTATGAACTTCTTTAATAAGAATATTTGGCTTTATTGGTTATTGTCATGCTGCTTAACTTCTTGGACTACGTAGTGCTGCCCTTGTTTAACCATTGAAGTAAGACTGAAACACAGCAGTTGTTCTCAGCTGGACAGTTTGCAGTGTGTATTATTGACTTGGATCTGTAAGTACATTTGTAGTGTTCTTTGGAATGTTAGTCTAATGCACAACACACAGTTAAAACCTCAGTCTGGCAGGATTCCCTGTGGCAGATTAATTTGTCTTGGCACTGGTACAGTATTCTTTGTATCATAATTTTCCTTTTCAAGGAACAGGGTTTTTCAGTATTATCACCTCAATTGCAGCGATTGAAAGGGCAGTGCTGTAGCACGGAGGATTTACTTGAAGATCTTTTCTTGCTGTAATTTCCCTTCTTATATGTTGAAATAAATGGGTTCACTTATTTTATATATTTTAGAGCTGTCGATTAATCACAGTTAACTCACTTTTAATTTTAATTTTTTAAATCGTGATTAATTGCAGTCTTAATAGCACTGTTAAACAATAGAATACGGATTGAAATTTAATACATATTTTGGATGTTTTTCTACATTTTCATAGATATTGTATTCTGTTTTGTAATTGAAATCAGTGTATATTTATTACAAATATTTGCACAGTAATAATAAACAAAAGAAATAGTAGTTTTCAATTCACCTCATACAAATACTGTAGTTCAGTCTTTGTCATGAAAGTGTAACTCACAAATGTACATTTTTTTTTGTTACATAACTACACTCAAAAGCAAAACAATGTAAAACTTTTGAGCAAACAAGTCCACTCAGTCCTACTTCTTGTTCAGTCAATTGCTAAGACAAACAGGTTTGTTTACATTTACAGGAGACAATGCTGCCCTCTTCTTATTTACAATGTCACCAGAAAGTGAGAACAGGCATTTGCATGGGACTTTTGTAGCGAGCATTGCAAGGTATTTACGTGCTAGATACGCTAAACATTCATATGCCCCTTCATGCTTCAGCCACCATTCCAGAAGACATGCTTCCATGCTGATGATGCTCGTTAAAAAAATAATGCGTTAATTACATTTGTGACTGAACTCCTTGGAGGAGAATTGTATGTCCCCTGCTCTGTTTTGCCCATATTCTGCCGTATATTTCATGTTATAGCAGTCTCCGATGATGACCCAGCACATGTTCATGTTGTCCGCACTGCTTTGGATTGTTATCGAGCAGAACTCGTCATCAGCATGGACGCATGTACCCTGGAATGGTGGTTAAAGCATGAAGGGACATATGAATCTTTAGTACATCAGGCATGTAAATATCTTGCGACGCCGGCTACAACAGTGCCATGAGAACGCCTGTTCTCACTTTCAGGTGGCACTGTAAACGAGAAGCAGGCAGCATTATCTCCTGCAAATGTAAACAAACTTGTTTGTCTAAGCTATTGGCTGAACAAGAAGTAGGACTGAGTGGACTTGCAGGCTCTAAAATTTTACACTGTTTTATTTTTGACTGCAGTTTTTTTGTACATAATTCTACATTTGTAAGTTCAATTTCATGATAAAGAGATTGCACTATAGTACTTGTATTGAAATACTATTTCTTTTGTTTTTTTTACAGTGCAAATATTTGTAATAAAAAATAAAGTGAGCACTGTACACTTTGTATTCTGTTGTAATTTAAATCAATATATTTGAAAATGTAGAAAACATCCAAAATATTTAAATAAATGGTATTCTATTATTGTTTAACAGTGCAATTAATCGCTTGACAGCCCTTATATAAAAATTTAAAGGATCAACAGTTGGGAGCTATTGAATTTTGTATAAATGTTAACTTCATCTGACGACTTTTTTGCCTTCCTATATAAATCAGATCTCATGCTATTTAAAACCTCTTTATCAAAAAAATGTTCTAAAATATTATCAAATCCTACAGGAGGCATCATTCATTAAAAATATGACACTGAAAAAGCTGAATGAGTGACATGTTTCAAGTTATCAGTGATGATAAAATTAAAATCAAATGTATTACATTAGAGGGTCTTGCATGTAGTTATGGATGAACCTTTTAAGGTTTTGGAGTGCATGGGAATCTGCAATTTTAGAAGCCTATTCAAGTCCCTGTGCTCCTGAAACACTGGTCTACAATTTTTGAGAAGTCGTCTGCTTCGGAAATAAAATGTGCTATTTATTATGTATTTTGATGTGCTGAATTCAAATATGACAATTAAAACAACTGATTGGCTACTGTTTCTAAGATATTTAAATTTTTACATTTTATGTCTATGTATATTGTGTAGATAGTGGAGTTTTAATCATAAATTGTAAACCTAGGTCATTTCATGTGTTTATGGTTGCTTTACATGATAATATTTCACCTGTCCTGTTTATGTAACACTTTAAAAATCAGCCAAAGGGTTATATAAATAAAATTTATTATGAAACAAAAGGCAAAAAACTATTATGTACATAGTTTAGTCCTATTCAGTGTCTACTCGGCGCTTCTTGGCTTGTCGCTTGTATTCATTAAATGGAGCATCTCTTGTCACTGTCCAGCAATAGTCTGCAAGCATTGATGGGCTCCATTTGCCCTGATAGCGTTTCTCCATTGTTGCAATGTCCTGGTGAAATCGCTCTCCGTGCTCGTCGCTCACTGCTCCGCAGTTCGGTGGGAAAAAATCTAGACGAGAGTGCAAAAAATGTATCTTTAGTGACATGTTGCAACCAAGGCTTTTGTATGCCTTGAGGAGGTTTTCCACCAACAACCTGTAGTTGTCTGCCTTGTTGTTTCCGAGAAAATTGATTGCCACTAACTGGAAGGCTTTCCATGCCATCTTTTCCTTGCCATGCAGTGCATGGTCAAATGCATCATCTCAAAGAAGTTCACGAATCTGAGGACCAACAAAGACACCTTCCTTTATCTTAGCTTCACTTAACCTTGGAAATTTTCCACGGAGGTACTTGAAAGCTGCTTGTGTTTTGTCAGTGGCCTTGACAAAGTTCTTCATCAGACCCAGCTTGATGTGTAAGGGTGGTAACAAAATCTTCCTTGATTCAACAAGTGGTGGATGCTGAACACTTTTCCTCCCAGGCTCCAATGACTGTCGGAGTGGCCAGTCTTTCTTGATGTAGTGGGAATCTCTTGCACGACTATCCCATTCGCAGAGAAAACAGCAGTACTTTGTGTATCCAGTCTGCAGACCAAGCAAGAGAGCAACAACCTTCAAATCGCCACAAAGCTGCCACTGATGTTGGTCATAGTTTATGCACCTCAAAAGTTGTTTCATCTTGTCATAGGTTTCCTTCATATGGACTGCATGACCAACTGGAATTGATGGCAAAACATTGCCATTATGCAGTAAAACAGCTTTAAGACTCGTCTTCGATGAATCAATGAACAGTCTCCACGCATCTGGATCATGAACGATGTTGAGGGCTGCCATCACACCATCAATGTTGTTGCAGGCTACAAGATCACCTTCCATGAAGAAGAATGGGACAAGATCCTTTTGACGGTCACGGAACATGGAAACCCTAACATCACCTGCCAGGAGATTCCACTGCTGTAGTCTGGAGCCGAACAGCTCTGCCTTACTCTTGGGTAGTTCCAAATCCCTGACAAGGTCATTCAGTTCACCTTGTGTTATGAGGTGTGGTTCAGAGGAGGAGGATGGGAGAAAATGTGGGTCCTGTGACATCGATGGTTCAGGACCAGAAGTTTCATCCTTTTCCTCTTCCTCGTCTGACTCAAGTGAGAATGATTCTGGTGCATCAGGAACCGGCAGTCCTTCTCTGTGGGGTACTGGGCGTATAGCTGATGGGATGTTTGGATAATGCACAGTCCTCTTTTTCTTCTTTGACACACCTTTCCCAACTGGAGGCACCATGCAGAAGTAACAATTGCTGGTATGATCTGTTGGCTCTCTCCAAATCATTGGCACTGCAAAAGGCATAGATTTCCTTTTCCTGTTCAACCACTGGCGAAGATTGGTTGCACAAGTGTTGCAGCATATGTGTGGGGCCCACCTCATGTCCTGATCTCCAATTTTGCAGCCAAAAGAAAGGTGATAGGCTTTCTTAACCATAGTGGTTATACTGCGCTTTTGTGATGCAAAAGTCACTTCACCACAAACATAGCAGAAGTTATCTGCACTGTTCACACAAGTACGAGGCATCTCTGCTCACTTTGGCTAAACAGAAATGTGTCCCTTTGCAAAATCAAACACTGACAAATAAGAGAGCACGACACTGTATGATTTCTAGAGCTGATATAGGGCAATTTGTTCAGCAGAGTGATGTAAGCTTCGTTATGATTGCATCATCCATGACTTCTAGGAATAACATGATGCAATTCATATCATGTATGACGCAATACTAGCTTCAGATTGCATCATTGATTGTTTTGCCTAAAAAGCAAGTACTGTCCAAACCCAGTCATAGATTTATTCATAGATCCAGTCAAAATGTATTTTAGTCATTTCTGGTTTAAATTGAGATCCCTTCCCTTTATAACTCACTTATCCTCCGCCATTCCCAAGTCAAGGGTCGTATATACTGACCCAATAGCATATCTTGAAAACTAGAGCCAATCAACAATTTTAAGCATCATTTTCGTTCTCAGTGACCCAGAATTAGTAAAGTTTGACTACATTTATTTCAGAAGCATTTTGGCTGTAGAGCAGTGAAATCAGTCGGGGAATTGTGTGAATTCAGAGCAGTGTATCCAGTTCTATATCCTCTGTTTCATGATGCTTGCAGAAAAGTAATAAAATGTAGGATGCTGTCAAATGTATTGGGTAGAAGAAAATGGAGTTAATCATGAGACATTCTAGGCCAGATTCTTAGAGCCCTGCAAATCCACGGCTATCTGCTGTATATTCGTGGACCATTTTTGCGGCTCATGGATGGATGTGGATCCAGATTTTATATCTAAAGCCCTGCAAATCCATGGATCATTTTTGCGGATCATGGTTTGGATGCGGACACAAATTTTGTATCAATGCAGAGCTCTACAGATCTTCATCTGGTGTAAATTGACAAAGTGCCAAAGTGGCACAGAAGTGGAAGGTTAATTTTCAGTGTTAATTTTATATGTATGTAATCTTTTTCTAATCAAATTATTTTAAATCCTCACACAAGGTGAGCCAATTTTATCAATAGTTACAAATATGGCCTTGGGTCACTTCCATTCACAGAGATCGGGATACATCACCCTTAACTAATGGAACAGAATAATGTATGCTAACTGCACCTGATATAACCAAAGCTCCAATCCTGCAGATACTTATGCATGAGAGGAACTTTATGGACATAAGCGGTCTCATTGAGTTATCCAAACCTGAGTTCAGTGGCACCACTCAATCCAGAAAATTACTCAAGGTTCGGCTAGCTCAGTGGTTTGAGCATTGGCCTGCTAAACCCAGGGTTGAGTTCAATCCTTGAGGGGGCCATTTAGGGAATTGGTTTTTTTAAAAAAAAATTGTCTGGGGATTTGTTCTGCTTTGAGCAGGGAGTTGGACTAGATGATCTCCTGAGGTCCCTTCCAACCCTGATATTCTATGATTGTTTCATGAATTGATTTACAGTGTGTGCTGTGAATTGGTTTATAAACAGAGAAATAGGGAGACTTGAAAAAAATGGAATCCTTATACAAAGGTACAAAATAGACTGTTCTTTTCTTCGTATTCCCTGGATGTGTCAAAGTCCTACTAGATATAACAGGAATCTCTCTCAAGCTCTCTTCAATAAATGAATAATTAACAAATAGAAAATAAACCTTTTCTTGCAGCAAAATACTGTTAGGAATGGCCCCCTGTTCCTTCCAGGGAACAAAACTGGTTGTGGAATTGTAATCCATCATTTTCCCATTTGCTAAACAGAAATATTCTGCAGTCATTCCTTTGCTATTCTGGGGCTGTGCTCCTTCATAGTTATGGTTTTCCTGTGGCTTTGACAGCATCTGCAGTGGTGTAAAGGTGACCAGAACTGAGCAGTCCTAAACAGTGTCAGACTGTAGCTATCCCCCAAGGTCATCATCTCTCCTCTGTACTGGCAAATGTACCCCTAATACATGGATTTATCACAGGCCAAGGGAACTTTTTTGTGTGGAGGCAGCACGACAGTGCTTTGTTCCAACTCTTTCAAGTCTGCCACTTCGCCCAGCTCTTTCAAACAGAGGTGCTTCTCTCCAATGAACTGCAATACTTGCTTCACTTGACAAATGACTGATCAAATATAGGTGTAGACTTAAATTGTGAATAAATCCATTTACAAGATGGTCTTGTCAGGCTTTTTGCCTGCTGAAATCTGGGTTTTTCTTGCTTCAATGAAATCAGCTGTTGCAGAGTAAAATTCAGAATCATTAGTTTAGGGCAGGGGTCGGCAACCTCTGGCACGCGGCTCGCCAGGGTAAATACCCTGGCGGGCCGGGCCAGTTTGTTTACCTGCCGCGTCCACAGGTTCGGCTGATAGCGGCTCCCACTGGCTGCGGTTCGCCGTCCCAGGCCAATGGGGGTGGCAGGAAGCGGCGCGGGCCGAGGGATGTGCTGGCTGCGGCTTCCCGCCGCCCCCATTGGCCTGGAGCGGCAAACCGCGGCCAGTGGGAGCCGCGATCGGCTGAACCTGCGGACAGGGCAGGTAAACAAACTGGCCCGACCCACCAGGGTGCTTACCCTAGTGAGCCGCATGCCAGAGGTTGCCTACCCCTGGTTTAGGGTCTTGCAAGTAGTCAAATGAGGGGCTGGTATTTTCATAGTGAATAGCTCTCAAACGTAATGTTTGTCTATGCATGTGTTATGTTAAAAGCTTAAGATGTCTTAACCAGTTTTTAGTATGTATATCATTTTAATTTCACTCTGTGTGTGAGTGTGTGTATTCATCACAGGAATGAGATTATAGTAGATTACCAAATCATAAAAAATGCTCTGGAGAAGTATGAAGTTTTTTTTTTTTTTTTTTTTTAAAGTGAATTAGAGAACAGGCTATTTAAACATCATCCCGGAGCACAGTAACAAAGGGTCCTTGTGCTCCAAAAACTCTCATTAACTTGAGTGAGTGGTCTGAATGGACTAGGAATGAAGAATTGGTGGGACCCTCGCTTGTAATGTTTTTAATGCAGATTTTGATTTCCAAAGGTTCCAATTTCATAATAACAGTAGTTTGCTTAGCATCCAACTATTTTTAAATAAGACCTAATGTAAGGGTATTTCGTTCATTAGAATGGAAAATGAAAGATAAATTAATGTGGTTAAATTATTCCTTTCAACACTGTCAAGGCTGCTTCCCCACTTTGAACTTTAGGGTACAAATGTGGGGGCCTGCATGAAAACTTCTTAGCTTAACTACCAGCTTAGATCTGGTCCGCTGCCACCACTCCCAAAGCTAATTCCCTTCCCTGGGTAGCCTTGAGAGACTCTTCACCAATTCCCTGGTGAATACAGATCCAAACCCCTTGGATCTTAAAACAAGGAGAAATTAACCATCCCCCCTCCTTCCTCCCACCAACTCCTGGTGGATCAAGATCCAACCCCCTTGGATCTAAAAACAAGGAAAAATCAATCAGGTTCTTAAAAAGAAGGCTTTTAATTAAAGAAAAAGGTAAAAATCATCTCTGTAAAATCAGGATGGAAAATAACTTTACAGGGTAATCAAACTTAAAGAGCTCAGAGGACCCCCCTCTAGCCTTAGGTTCAAAGTACAGCAAACAGAGATAAACACTCTAGCAAAAGGTACATTTACAAGTTGAGAAAACAAAGGTAAACTAACACGCCTTGCCTGGCTGTTTACTTACAAGTTTGAAATATGAGAGACTTGTTCAGAAAGATGTGGAGAGCCTGGATTGATGTCTGGTCCCTCTTAGTCCCAAGAGCGAACAACCCCCAAAACAAAGAGCACAAACAAAAGCCTCCCCCCCCCCCCAAGATTTGAAAGTATCTTGTCCCCTTATTGGTCCTTTGGGTCAGGTGTCAGCCAGATTACCTGAGCTTCTTAACCCTTTACAGGTAAAAGGATTTTGGAGTCTCTGGCCAGGAGGGATTTTATAGTACTGTACACAGGAGAGCTGTTACCCTTCCCTTTATAGTTATGACAAACACTGTCTTAGGAACATGAGCAACAAGTGTAGGATCTCCTCTAAGTTCTGTAATTCTAGATATTTTGCAGAATGAATGGCACACTGAAAAGCAGAAGCAGTGGTGTTTTTCAGATCAGGCAACTACGTGTTTTAATGGGGAAGAAAAGTAAAATCACCTAGATAGGAAATACTAAGGAAAAAACATGGCTTTTGTGAGAGCAGTATTGTCAGCAGTCATTAACTGTGAGTCTGGCTTAAAAATGGAGATTAAAAAAGCATAATAAATCACTTTTCATTCTGTTCTGCCCAGTGACTGTTTGATTGTTTCGGCAAAGACCACTGCCCCCACTTTGTGATAATTTAAATTGACTATTCATCCTTCAGGAGCATACACAAATGCAGGCTTTCCTCATGGCTACTTCAGATGGGGACTTCAGTTACTGTCATTTTTCCTCTCCACATCAATTTTCTGTGTCCAACTTGCATGCAACATTCACTCAGCCCCCACCTTTACTCCAGCTTCACCTTCCGCTTTCCCCCCCATGACTGTCCCACAATCTCCCTCCCACCTTATATTTCTCTTATCTCCTCAGTCTCTGTGCTCCTGCCCCACATTTATCTCTCCTCAGCCTCCCTCTTCCACTCCATGTTTTCACGGCCACCCCATCGCTTTAGTATCTCTCTTCAGTCTCTACTGTCTCTACCTTTCCACACCCATTCCCATGCATCCTCTGGGTTGGGAAAGTGTAAACATGTCTTCACACTCGTTTTAGACAAGGACAGTTGTGTTTAAAATCATATTAGCAGGTTGTGCTTAACCATGACATCTAACACGATTTAAAACATGACAGCCATTGACTATACTAAGCCCAACAATTTCAAAAGTGACAGGTGATTTTGGGTGCCTCAATTTTTTGCATGTCCAACTTGAAACACCTGGAAAAAGAGCTGATTTTCAGAGTGTATTTTCCCAGTGCCTCAGGCTTTTGTCTCCTGCGTGGTCCACATGTGGATATTAGGACTGTCATCTTTATTGAAGGAAACCTGTCTTTTGGCCTACTGAAAACAATAGAAGACTGTAGCCCTTTAGAATAAGTAAAAACTTGGTGCAGTGGTATATTGGTATAGCTAGGTGATTACATTGCTGTAGTATTTGAGCATCTGAAATCAAGAGAATCTTCTTCTTTTTTTAAAGCACATAAAATGATGTGATAACATAATGAAAGTTGGCAGCTCTGCAAAACTGTACCCAGCCATTGAGATGATCTCGATCAGGAATAATTCTGGCATTCATACAGTTGTGCAAACATCCTGTCACTGTGGTTGAAATGTTTGTTTTAGGAACTGAGAAGAAGGTGTTAACTGTTCTGATCAGACAGAGTAAAATGAGTTGGGTCCTGACAGCTTAGATTACACCCTAATATTCCACAGTGGCAAACCACCAACCACTCCAGCACCAGTCACTTGCTTTTGTTTAAGGGGAACTCTTATGGTCAGCTGCCTTGGAAATAGAACTGCTTCCCATCTCAAGAGGGGTGACTGACAGCAGTGCTGAGCCTATTACTCTCTGACTACCTTCACCACCACACCTGACCTAGCCTAATAGACACTTTTCCCCCTCCCAGCAGCTGCAATTTTTTAACCTTCATAGATAAGGCAAAAGAAATCAGAGTATTGTTGTTTTTGTATTGCAGTAACACCTGTGAGCCTCAGCCATGGACCAAGACTCTATTGTGCTAGGTGCGGTACAAACACAGAATAAAGAGATAGTCCCTGCCCTAAAGAGTTTACAATCTAAGTATAGGATGAGAGACAACAGGTGAATACAGACAGACATGGGAGCACAAGGAAACACTGAGACAATAGACAGGGAAGCAGACAGGTGTATCTCACAGACACATAATATGAATAAAATCTTCCCCTTAAATATTGGAAACATGTCATCTTTATGGGCCAGGTACTGCGGGGTGCTGGGCACCTACAACTTCCATTGACTTCAATGGGTGATTCATAGCTGAACTTTGAAGTCGGTGGGAGCTGTAGGCATTTAGCACCTCTGCCGATTGTGCTGTCTATATGATTTACAGATCTAGTGAAGAGTATTGGATGCCTAATATAAAGAATGGTACTTAGGGACAATTGGAGGACATTTTATTATTTATATTGCATATCCTTGATGGCCCCAGGCAGGGATCAAGACCCCATTATGCTAGGCACTGTACAAAAGAGTTAAAGACAGTCCCCGTGCCAGAGAGCTCACAATCTAGGATTGTGACAAGATACTACTGGGGGGTAAACCGGCAAAGCGGGGTTTTGGGGTGATGAGGTAATCATACAGGTGGGCATGATTGCATAAACCAGAGGTAGCAGTTTGTCACAATCTTAAAAGCCTCCAGATGGTAAAGATTTGTTGTCATTTATGGCAGAGGTAGGTTTTAACAGGAGATTGGTAAGAGGGTAGGGTGGTGGCTTTGTGAATTTTTACTGAAAGATTTTAAAGTTCTCCAATTAGGGTCTGTTTATATTCGTTCTTGTTGAAGATGAAGGAACTGAGGCTATTGGAAATTATCTAGATCAGTTTTTGTAAGCTGTTAATGGCTAAGCCTATGAAGAATCCAGGGTTTTTTGTTTTTGTTAAAGTAAGCAAATGCCCTGATCTTCCACCCAGGCCAGTACAGTGCATTAGGTACTCTTCTCAGCCCACAGTTATAAAGACCACTCTCCTGTTCATGGTTGGCATTTGTCAAGATTCCCTTCAGAACAGAGGTGGCTAAACTACGGCCCGGGTGTCACATCCAGCCCTCCAGATGTTTTAATGCAGCCCTCGAGCTCCCACTGGGGAGCAGGGTTGGGGGCTAGCCCCGCTCCGGTGCTCCAGCCGGGAGCAGGGTTGGGGGCTTGCCCCGCTCCGCACGGCTCCTGGAAGCAGCGGCATATCCCCCCTCCGGCTCCTACGGGTAGGGCACCCAGGGGGCTCTGCATGCTGCCCCTGCCCCAAGCGCCACCCCTGCAGCTCCCATTGGCCAGGAAACGCGGCCAATAGGAGCTGCAGAGGCGGCGCCTGCAGACGGGGCAGCATGCAGAGCTGCCTGGCCACGCCTCCGTGTAGGAGCCGGAGGGGGGGACATTGCCGTTGCTTCTGGGAGCTGCTTGAGGTAGGCGCTGCCTGGAGCCTGCACCCGTGACCGCGTCCTGCGCCCCAACCCCTGCCCTAGCCCTGATTCCCCTCCCGCCCTCCAAACCCCTCGGTCCCAGCCCAGAGCACCCTCCTGCACCCCCAACCCCTCCACGCCAGAGCCCGCACCCCCAGCCAGAGCCCTCACCCACTCCTACACCCCAACCCCTATTTCGTGAGCATTCATGGCCCGCCATAAAATTTCCATACCCAGATGTGGCCCTTGCCCACCCCTGCTTTAGAACATTTATGGAGAAAGTGCATCACTTAAAAACTTTTTTTTAGGCCTTTATAACTTGGCTGAGAAGAATCTCCTCTCTGCCTCCCTTTTTCCCCTTCCATTATCTTCTAGAGGCAGATGCGAGCCTGGTGAAAAATGCTTTTGTGCTTAGCCTATAATGTGAACTACTTCCGCCAGGTGGTATTAACCTGTCCATTTTATTTATTTTTTAGCAGTGATTTTTCAGCTAATGCACAGCAACATTCTCATATTTAGTCTTCGCATCCGGATTTTAATCCTGTCTATGAACTACTCCACTGACTCAATATTCTGAGCCATAATTATTGCTTTCGATCTTGCAGTCTCCAGGCAAGCTGCTCTCCTGATGAAGTCAGGGTAACATTATTGCCTTCTTCAAGACTACCGCAGTGGGCGCCCTAACACTAAGCCCTCTGATGATTTTAAAGTGATGTTATAAATAAACTGTTGGGATTTTTAAATGATATCTAGCTAAACATAGAACTGCACCATATTATGGATTGACATACAATGAATTTTAATGGCTACAAAGGAACCACTAAAATCTGAGTAAATAGATGCTTTAGAATTGTCTAGATATGAATTTACACAACAGAGTTCAATGGCATCTTTTGAGATGCTGTATTCTGATGGCTAGACTTCTATATATTTCGGTGGTAGCTATTTTCCCTTTAAATACCTCAGAAACTCAACCCTGTGCGCTTAAAGGGTCAAACTTTTACTCCCCAAAGCAAACTATAAAATGTACAAACCCTGCTCTAAAGTAAATGGTCTAATAGGCATTATGTTCTGATCTGAGATCTTACAGTCAGCTAGGGTTTGTGGCTGTTGCTTTCTTTTTAAACGTCCTATTGCAAGCCGGGGAGCTCAGCTACCATATTTGGAGCTCATATGCCTGTCCACTGACCTCATATCTGCTTGTTTGAGGGTTTGTGTGTTTTTACTTGTCCATATATGGAAAGGCTGCTTGGGGAGTCTGGTATCTGACCTGAATTAGAAGTAATTCAACATCTATATGGAGTTCAGCTTTTGTCAGGATGCACTAATTAGGCTAAAGTCAGGACTTCAGCTGCTTTCACTGGGAAGGAGGCAGTCTGAAGAAAGCAAATTTACTGTTGAATCCTGCTTTTTCATTATAAACCATACCTACCCTTGCAAACAATCTCCTTCATCCTGGTATAGTCATAAAGAAGCAAACCAGAGTGTAAACAGAAGACGTCTCTCGATCAGGAAACTAATATTTTATGAATGACAATAATCAAAGCCAACTTTCATGTGAAGCCATCAAAATCTTTTGCAGTAGAGATCCCTGTTTCCACTTGGTGTCATGTGGGAGCATAGAGGAGGCACTGGATTGAATGTGAATGGGTCTTGTTCACTCCATACACTTCCTTTAAGGTTTTCCCTTGAAATGAAGGTGGGGATGAAAAGCCCAGCTCTGATTAAATCACAACAGACAGACGGAAAAAATAATTGTGAAAAGTAGTGGAAGTTTGTAACCCTCTTCCCCCACCACGTACATGGACGTGCTCCCATTGCTTGTGTGGATGCAATATCAGTATATTTCCTGGGAATAAGGACTATTGTAGAATACTTGAACAATGATGATAAACATGGTGGGTAAAATCGTGGCTTCACTGAAGTCCATGGAAAACTTCCACTGATTTCCCTAAGGCCAGGATTTCGCCGAGTATCTGATGTGTAGCACCGCTCATTCTAATGTGTGTCACAAAGCCCTTCCCAATTGACACCTTTATAGCACTGCTGAAACTTGGCCAACTCTGGGGTGGAGGGACAGCAGCCAGTCATCACACTGCACAGAAGTGGTGGGAGGAGAGGTTTTAGGCCAAAAACAATTGAGCAAGCCTCATATCTTATGGAAATTGCCAAGAGGTCTTCAGTGTAACCGCTGAGCAAACAGGACCCCTATGTTGTAGGGTCTTAGCTGAAAGATCCACACATAGTAAGCTGTATGGCCCTCAGTTTGTCTGTTTCAGAAGGATGAAAGACTGAGTCAGTCCTTCTGGAACTTGAACCTATGATTCCCATGGGTGTATGTATTTTAAGTCAGAGGTTTGCACCATGAACTACTTCCTCCAGCAAACTTAACTGTAGTTAATAAACTACAGTTACCTGGATAATCGTTAGACATATAGGTATGGCCTCCGCAAGACCACTGACCTCCCTTTGTCTTTGAACAGATATAATTGACTAAAATGTGAAATAAAAAAGTCATTCTCAGTGTAACCTCCTAATTTAAGAATATGCCTTGGTATATTGGTGCATACATCTTTTACAGTAAGAATCTCTTCTAGCTCAAGAGCCAGAGGGAATATTTTGGTTGTCCGTTTGTGTTTAGAATACTCACGTGTGTACATGTACAATGCCTTTTAAAGTATGTCTTGTAAATCATATGGGGAGTCAAACCAAGTAATTTCTTTGAAAGAGACTCAACTCTTGGTGTAACAGGCAAGGGGCTTAATCAGGCTTGCTGGGAAGCAACTCTTCACTATAGGCAATGATTGTTAAATCACTCTGCATTATGTGATGGTGAGGCGTATATCTTGAGTCTGCAACTTTTGAAGTACAGAAGAAAAATGGGTTTTGAATTTTCTGAGCTTGTGGCCCTTTGAAAGCCTTGTTTGATTTACATTCCAGTAATCCTCCATGTTGACTCAAACACACGTGTGTTGAATACAATACAAATATCTAGCATTTGGATTCAGCTCTTCTTTGGACAATATTTGATTTCTCTGAGGGACTATTCTGATTCCTGTCTGTAATCCCTGGAGTGTTAGAAACAATAGGTTACAATTTTGTAGTGCTCCATTTATTTTCAAGGGAATTAAGAGGAAATTCAAATGATACCTGCTTTTGAAGGATGGGTATGATATACCTGTGCCTACAGATATAGCAGTGGGCTGCACACATGCACCATTTAGTCCTGAGGGAATTCTGCGCCAAAAAAATAAAAATTATGCGCACAATATTTTAAAATTCTTCAAATTTTATTTATCAATAAATGTTGCTCCAGCATGGCAGTGGGAGCACAGGCCCCTGGCTGCATTGAGGTGGGAGATCACCCTAACTCCCTCACATCCTCCCGGTACAGGAACTCGACAGGAAGGCTGCACCCGACCCTGACACAGTGCAAGGGCTGGGCCTACCCCAGAAACACCCGGGGGCCCTGCCTCTGCACCAGGTGTGGGCAGGCAGGCTCAGCTCAGCAGGATCCAAGTGTGGAGGGGGCTTAGTGTGGGGTGAGAGGTTTCTGTGTGGGGCAGTTTGGGTGCGGGTGGCTCAGTGGTAGATTTGGATGCACAGGAGTTCGTTGTGGGGTTCCGGGTGCAGGGGCAATAGGACTCTGCAGGGGATCCAGGTGAAGGTGTGTGGGGGGGGTCTGATGGCCACTCACTGCTGTATGTGAAATGGTTTGGTGAGTGGAGAGAAGTCGCAGCGTTCTTCCTAGAGGGCAGGTGTCCACAATACACGTAGCTTGCATCTGAAGAAGTGAGGTTCTTACCCACGAAAGCTTATGCTCCCAATACTTCTGTTAGTCTTAAAGGTGCCACAGGACCCTCTGTTGCTTTTTACAGATTCAGACTAACACGGCTACCCCTCTGATACTTGACACAATACACAAGTTACCATCACATTTGGAACACTAATAGGCAGCCTCATCAGAGGAGTTGCAGATTCAGTGGACATAGAGACTAAACTGCTCTGCCTCCACTAGAAGTTGTCCCTCTACTACAGGGCTTGCAGCACCATGCTGGGCACTAGGGAATGTTTGAGTAGCAGTTACCCACATTTTACATTTTCTGTGCAGGATCTGGTCTCCTGGGTTGTCATTGTGGCACTTTGTACTAATTAATGTACACCAAAAAGAATATTAAGGGGGAGTGAGAGATGTACAATGGACTATTTCTCTTAAAGGCAGTAACCAGGCCTAGAGAGAGAATTTGTAACAGCGCTGAGTGACCTGCACCCTTGGACTTGCACAGATAGATTGCTCTGCCTTTGAGCTTCTATTTGATCACTGACTGGTTTATTTCCCTCTCTTCCTTCGCACATCTTTTATTGTAGATCAAAAAACAGCAGCAAGATGTGTTAGGCTTCTTGGAAGTCAACAAGATTGAATTTGAAGAAAAAGATATTGCAGCCAATGAGGAGAACCGGAAATGGATGAGAGAGAATGTCCCGGAAGAGAGCCGACCAGTGAGTGGAAACCCATTGCCCCCTCGAATCTTCAATGATAGCCGATATCTTGGGGTAAGAAACCATTTTAAGCTTCTCCTTGGCCTCCTCTTTCTGACTTTCCTAGACTTTATCCTGCTGCCAACTACAATATTGCTCTGATGATGGCATATGCCAGATGCAACAGAAAAGGCATAGGTTATCAATTATGTGGTGACTGTGAGAGGTGGCTTTTTGTCTATGAAGAGAAAGGGAATTTCCTTGTAACTAAGGCCTGGTCTACACTAACCCCCAACTTCGAACTAAAGTATGCAACTTCAGCTACGTGAATAACGTAGCTGAAGTCGACATACCTTAGTTCGAACTTAGCGCGGTTCAGACGCGGTCCACACGCGGCAGGCAGGCTCCCCGTCGACTCCGCGGTACTCCTCTCGCCGAGCTGGAGTACCGCAGTCGACGGCGAGCGCTTCCGGGATCGATATATCGCGTCCAGACCAGACGCGATAAATCGAACCCGGAACTTCGATTCCCAGCCGCCGAACTAGCGGCTGGGTGTAGACATACCCTAAGTCAAAATTTGAACCTAAATCTTCAGTATACTAACTATGTGCCATGTGGCCCTCAGACAGAACATGAAAAACGTTCTGCACTGTGTTGCATGAAATGATTAATAACTGAGGGACTGATGGTTGAGAAAGAGCTAGTAATGAAGAGGTGCATGTATCTAGTAACTAACTATTGACATATATATGGATAACTCTTGTAGAAACAACGAGGAGTCCTCGAGGCACCTAAGCCCTGGTCTACACTACAGGGTTAGGTCGAATATTGATAGTACCCTGTAGAAACAGCCAACGTAACCTGGAGGAAAAAATCCATTTGCTTTAATTTCTTCACACACTGGTCTACACTACGGGGTTAGGTCAAATTTAGCCGCGTTAGGTCAATTTAAAAATGAATGTGTCCACACAACCAACCCCGTTCCATCGACTTACAGGGCTCTTAAAATCGACTGCTGTACTCCTCCCTGGTGAGGGGAGTAGTGCTAAAATCGACCTTGCTGGGTTGAATTTGGGGTAGTGCGGCTGCAAATCGATGGTATTGGCCTCCGGGAGCTATCCCAGAGTGCTCCATTGTGACCGCTCTGGACAGCACTTTGAACTCCGATGCACTAGCCAGGTACACAGGAAAAGCCCCGGGAACTTTTGAATTTCATTTCATGTTTGGTCAGCGTGGCAAACTCAGCAGCACAGGTGACCATGCAGTCCCCCCAGAATCGTAGAGCGTAGAATGTTTCTACGCTCTCCCTATCATCTCCATCCCTGAGGTTATCGCAGATTAGAAGGCGAAAAAAATGCACTCGCGATGACATGTTTTCTGAGCTCATGCAGTCCTCCTGCACTGATAGGGCACAGCTTAATGCATGGAGGCATTCAGTGGCAGAGGCCAGGAATGAATGAAATGAGCACGAAGAGCGGAGGCAGGACACGATGCTGAGGCTAATGGGGGAGCAAATGGACATGATGAAGCGTCTGTTGGGGGAGCAAATGGACATGATGAAGCGTCTGTTGGGGGAGCAAAAGGACATGATGAAGCGTCTGTTGGAGCTGCAGGAAAGCCAACAAGAGCACAGACCCCCGCTGCATCCCCTGTATAACCGCCTACCCTCCTCCCCATGTTCCATAGCCTCCTCACCCAGACGTCCAAGAACATGAGGGAGGAGAGGGGGGGCAGGGCTCCGGGCAGCCAGCTGCTCCACTCCAGAGGATGGCCCAAGCAACAGAAGGCTGTCATTCAAACAGTTTGATTTTTAGTGTGGCTACAATAAGCAATGTGGCCTTGTCCTCCCCTCCTCCAACACCCCACCCGGGCTACCTTGTCCGTTATCTCATTTTTTTTTTAAATTAATAATGAAAGAATGCATGGTTTTAAAACAATAGTTACTTTATTTCAAAGGGTGGAGGGTGGTTGGCTTACAGGGAATTAAAATCAACAAAGGGGGCGGGTTTGCATCAAGGGGAAACACACACAACTGTCACACCGAAGCCTGGCCAGTCATGAAACTGGTTTTCAAAGCCTCTCTGATGCGCAGCACGCCTTGCTGTGTTCTTCTAATCGCCCTGGTGTCTGGCTGCTCAAAATCGGACACCAGGCGATTTGCCACAATCTCCCACCCCGCCATAAACGTCTCCCCCTTACTCTCTCAGATATTATGGAGCACACAGCAAGCAGCAGTAACGATGGGAATGTTGGTTGCGCTGAACTCTGACCAACAGCATCAGTGAGCTTTTAAACGTCCAAAGGCACATTCTACCACCATTCTGCACTTGCTCATGCTTGCTGTGGTATGGCGTCTGCATGGGTAACCCAGGAAAAAAGGCGCGAAATGATTCTGCCGTTGCTTTCACGGAGGGAGGGTCGACTGATGACATGTACCCAAAACCACCTGCAACAATGTTTTTGCCCCATCAGGCATTGGGAGCTTAACCCAGAATTCCAATGGGTGGCGGAGACTGGAGGAACTGTGGGATAGCTACCCACAGTGCACTGCTCCGTAAGTCAATGCTAGCCACGGTAGTGAGGACGTACTCCGCCGACTTAATGTGCTTAGTGTGGACATACGGAATCGACTGTATAAAATCGACCTAATTTCATAGTGTAGACATACCATTAGAGACTAACAAATGTATTTGGGCATAAGCTTTCGTGGGCTATAACCCACTTCATCAGATGCATGGAGTGAAAAATAAATAGGCAGGTATAAATATACAGCACATGAAAAGATGGGAGTTGCCTTACCAAGTGGGGGGTCAGTGCTAATGAGGCCAATTCAATCAGGGTGGATGTGGCCTATCCCCAACAGTTGACAAGAAGGTGTGAGTATCAACAGAGGGAAAATTACTTTTTGTAGAGACCCAGCCACTCCCAGTCTTTATTCAGGCCTAATTTGATGGTGTCAAGTTTGCAAATAAGTTCCAGTTCTGCAGTTTCTCGTTAAAGTCTGTTTTTCAAATGTTTTTTTTGTTGAAGAATGGCCACTTTTAAGTCTGTTACTGAGTGTCCAAGGAGATTGAAGTGCTCTCCTACTGGTTTTTGAATGTTACAATTCTTGATGTCTGATTTGTGTCCATTTATTCTTTTGTGTAGAGACTGTCCAGTTTGGCCAATGTTTATGGCAGAGGGGCATTGCTGGCACATGATGGCATATATCACATTGGTAGATGTGCAGATGAATGAGCCCCTGATGGTGTGGCTGATGTGGTTAGGTCCTATGATGGTGTCTCTTGAACAGATATGCGGACAGAGTTGGCAACGGGGTTTGTTGCAGGATTTGGTTCCTGGGTTGGTGTTTTTGTTGTGTGGTGTGTGGTTGCTGGTGAGTATTTGCTTCAGCTTGGGGGGCTGTCTATAAGCGAGGACTGGCCTGTCTCCTAAGGTCTGTGAGAGTGAGGTATCATCCTCCAGGATAGGTTGTAGATCCTTGATGATGCACTGGAGAGGTTTTAGTTGGGGACTGTAGGTGATGGCTAGTGGCGTTCTGTTACTTTCTTTGTTGGGCCTGTCCTGGAGTAGGTGACCTCTGGGTACCCTTCTGGCTCTATCAATCTGTTTCTTCACTTCCCCAGATGGGTATTGTAGTTTTAAGAACGCTTGATAGAGATCCTGTAGGTGTTTGTCTCTGTCTGAGGGATTAGAGTAAATGCCCAAATAAATTCATTAGTCTCTAAGGTGCCACAAGGACTCCTCGTTGTTTTTGCTGATACGGACTAACACGGCTACCCCTCTGAAATATTTTTTGTAGAGCTCTCCTATAACATTCATAATAGCATTCAATTATATACAGTGTCACCTTCTTTCCTACAGCACTCCAGAGCCCATGTGTATACCTGCAGGGTCACTTCACAGATGTCCTTTACCAATTAAATGCAGCCACCTTTACATTGCAGAGCTGTAGCTGTCAAATGAAGCATGACAATGTTACACAGTGGTTTAGCACAGGGAATGAAGAAAACTGTGCAACTGTAATGACAGGGGATGCCTCTCTATCATACGTTTTTCTAGGGCACCCATCACCATAGAATTGGAGTTCCATATACAGTAATAAGGATTAGCACAGAATTATAGAGTAGTTGATAATAGACTGTTCTTTGCTTCTCCCTGGTTTGGTGGCATTTGCTTATATTGTATTTTGTTGTAATTTGTTGGTGTGACGGGTTGGATCACAGAAACCCCCTTGGGGCTGCCAACTGATGTGCGAAGACTACTTCTGCTCCTGCTTTCCTGCCCTGTCAGCTTGAGACTCCAGAGCCCTGCCTGGTTTGAGCCAGACCCACTAGCCTGCTGCAAACCCAGACCCAGGTCTGAACCACATTCCCTAACAGCTGTAGGCTTAATTGAAAACAGCTTAAGAAGTGTTCCTGTCTCCAACACTCAGATGCCCAACTCCCAATGGGGTCCAAACCCCAAATAAATCCGTTTTACCCTGTATAAAGCTTTTACAGGGTAAACTCATAAATTGTTCACCCTCTATAACACTGATAGAGAGGTATGCACAGCTGTTTGCCCCCTCAGGTATTAATACATACCCTGGGTTAATTAATAAGTAAAAAATGATTTTATTAAATACAGAAAGTAGGACTTAAGTGGTTCCAAGTAGTAACAGACAGAATAAAGTGAATTACCAAGCAAAATAAAATAAAACGCACAAGTCTGAGCCTAATACAGTAAGAAAACTGAATACAGATAAAACCTCACCCTCAGTGGTGTTCCAGTAAGCTTCTTTTTACAGACTAGTCTCCTCTAGTCTGGGTCCAGCAATCACTCATATCCCCTGTAGTTACTGTCCTTCATTCTAGTTTCTTGAAGGTAGCCTCTCTACTCCCCAAGGATATCTTTTGAGCCAGCTGAAGACAAAATGGAGGGGTCTCCAAGGGGTTTAAATAGACTTTCTCTTGTGGGTGGATACCCCCTCCTCTCTCCTATGCAAAGTCCAGCTCCAAGATGGAGTTTTGGAGTCACATGGGTAAGTCACATGTCCATGCATGACTCAGAACTTACAGGTAGCAGCCATGGTTCACATGCTGCCTTGAACGTCATCAAGTAGACTTCTTATGTGGATTGGAGCCTTCCAAGATCCCTTAAGTGCTTCTTGATTGGGCACTTAACTTGCACATTTCTTTCTTAAGAAGCTGACCAAATGCTTTGCTAAGGCTACTTAGAAATCAAGCAAGTACACAGCCAATATTCATAACTTCGAACACAAAAATGAGACATGCATACAAATAGGATGAATAGATTCAGTAGATCATAACCTTTACATAGATATGTTACATGGTATATGTAGCATAAAACATATTCCTGTTATGTCATATATACATTCATAAGCATATTTCCATAAAGCCTTATGGGGTGCAATGTCACAGTTGGGTACTGAGCAAAGGTTTTTTCAGGACACTGAGTCTGTCAGTGTCCTCTGCAAATGACCAGCTGAGCGTTCTGTTCTCTCTCTTCTGATAAGTTGCCCATAGTTGAGCTTTGGATCTGCCACAGGAGCACAGCCGTGCTGAGTCCAGTTTGGTCTTTAGCTGCCAGAACCTTGGAGAGAAGGACTGAAGAAAAGTGTGATATATGTAGCCTGAAGAGAGCAAGAGTGAGCCTGAAACAACAAGGGAGAAGGCGTTACTGGCAACTACATGGATTGCTCTAGAAAAAATATTAAATAAAAAACAAAACCCCATCTCCAAGAGAATAGGAGGAGATTCCCCTCCAGGCTAGAATGAAATTAAAGCCCTCAGCCATCTCTTCCTTAACCTTTAATTGCTAGTCCTCCTGAATAACTGGTTGCCTGGATCCTAAAACCTCAGGGATATCACAACATGAGTTTTTCCTCTTTCATCACTTCTGTGGCAGGCAATGGAAATACTACATTAGAGGGACTCTCTGGCTGGGAGCGCCCAAACTGACAGGGGTGTGTGTGCTGCACTGAAGTTGTACAGTGTTTGATACATGCAAGGGCCCTGACCCTTGAGGCTCTCAAGTTTTGTAATGCAATGAGAAGTCTGGGAACTATGGACCTGCTCCTTCAAGGTGCTGAGCTCTCCTGGAACTGTTGAGTGCCCTCAGCTCCCACTGAGCGAGATGAGTTCACTTGGCACCTTACAGTATAGGCCCCTATGTTCTCCAGGAGAAATGGTTTCAAATATCATTGTGTATAGGACTAAGCTGAAGATCCCAGAGATTGCTCCTCCTTACAAGGAGATTTTTAAAGCTTTGTAGCACAGCCGTGCAAAGCAGTTATGTGTATGTGTCCTTCTTCTTAGTTCATTACTAATTAGATTTTAGAGGCACCTGCTGACGTAGCTTTCGGTGTATGTGAATGCAGCAGATCAAGAAGAAAGTGGTATGTTATCCAGAGAGGCTCTGGCATTGCTGCATTCCTCAGTCAGTCCTATATTTAGGGACATAGGACTGGAAGGGACTGCGTGGGTCATCACTTCCCATCCCGCTCCTATCGCAGGCAACACAGTCGTATAAACACCTTCATAAATGTATCAAGCTCCATCTTAAAACTAGGTTGGTTCTTTATCCTCACTATTCTCTTTGGGAGGCTGTTCCAGAACCTCACTCCTCTGATGGTTAGAAACCTTTTTCTAAAGTCCAGCCTAAATTTATTCATGGTCAGTTTATACTCATTTGTTCTCATGCCAATGTTGTCCTTGAGCTTAAATAAGCTCCTCTTCTTCCCTAGTGTTTACCCCCCTGATGTATTTATAGAGAGCCATTGTATTCTCTCTCAGCCTTCATTTTGCTGGGTCAAACAAGTCAAGCTCTCCATTCCCCTGATCATCCTAGTAGCTTTCTTTGACCCTGTTCTACTTTGAATTCATCTTTCTTGAACATGGGTGACCAGAATTGTAGATAGTTTTCCAGATGAGGGCTTACCAGTGACCTGTGTAATGGCATTAATACTTGCCTATCACTACTGAAAATAGCTTGCCTGGTACATCCAAGGATTGCATCACATTGGTTGTTCATAGTCATCCTGTGGTCAACTAATATACCCAGATCTTTCTCCTACTCTATCATTTCCAACTGATGAGCACCCAGCTTATATTAGAAGTTCTTATTAGTCCCTAAGTGCATGGCCTTGTACTTTGTACTATTAAATTTCATCCTATTTCTGTTACTCAAGCGCTCAAAGGTCTTCCTGTATAATATTCCGATCCTCCTCTGTGTTGACGACACCTCCCAACTTTTTGTCATCTGCAGATTTCATTAGCACACGTTTACTTTTTGTGCCATGATCATTCCTGAAAATATTAAATAAGATCAGTCTCAAGACTGATCCTTGAGGAACCCCAGTAGTACTACCTCCAGCCCGATAGTTCTCTCTTCAACACAACCCATTTTTGTTTCCCATTTACCCAATTACTTACTTTACAATTCTTGTACTAATCCCCAGCTTCACTAATGATTTCCCATATTAAATGCTTTACTGAAGTCCAGATAAATGAGATCTGCTGCATTTCTCTTATCTAAATGATTTAATGGATCAAGTGGCAGAGAGGCAGATTTTCCTAACCATCATACAGGAGATTTTTGGTACTCTAATCTATTGGTCTAGAGTATGGTTCCCATAGGTTCTAATCCTGCCAGGTGATGAGATCCCCAACTTCCATTGACGTTAACGGGAGATGAAGCTACTTGCTCAGGCCCTAATAGGCTAAGATAGATGTCATTTCTTTTTATGTGTAAAGAATCATCAGCTGGAGGAGGAATGCCAAGAGAGCAGCACTCTGTTGCTGCAAAAATTCTCATGAGTGATGATTCTACTTGGCAGTTGTTAGGAAAGATGCCATCAGTTTGGAAAGCTGGATCCAAATCACAGGAATTCAGCTTGCAGGAACTTAAATTATACATGGACCCCCACCTTTCTATTTTTATCAGTTCCACTGTAAACATGAATTGGTACCTGCTTGTTTTATCTGGGGATGCATGTTCTGTGTGTACACGTGCAACATGCACAGCAGAGAGAATCATAGAATATCACGGTTGGAGGGGACCTCAGGAGGTCATCTAGTCCAACCCCCTGCTCAAAGCAGGACCAATCCCCAACTAAATCATCCCAGCCAGGACTTTGTCAAGCCTGACCTAATCATTTTTGTTGCCCTCCGCTGTACTCTTTCCAATTTTTCCACATCCTTCTTGTAGTGTGGGGCCCAAAACTGGACACAGTACTCCAGATGAGGCCTCACCAATGTCGAATAGAGGGGAATGATCACGTCCCTCAATCTGCTGGCAATGCTCCTACTTATACAGCCCAAAATGCTATTAGCCTTCAAGGGCACACTGTCAACTCGTATCCAGCTTCTCGTCCACTGTAACCCCTAGGTCCTTTTCTGCAGAACTGCTGCCTAGCCATTCGGTCCCTAGTCTGTAGCAGTGCATGGGCTTCTTCCGTCCTAACTGCAGGACTCTGCACTTGTCCTTGTTGAACCTAATCAGATTTCTTTTGGCCCAATCCTCTAATTTGTCTAGGTCCCTCTGTATCCTATCCCTCCCCTCCAGCATATCTACCACTCCTCCCAGTATAGTGTCATCTGCAGACTTGCTGAGGGTGCAATCCATGCCATCCTCCAGATCATTAATGAAGATATTGAACAAAACCGGCCCCAGGACTGACCCTTGAGGCACTCCGCTTGATACCGGCTGCCAACTAGACATGCAGCCATTGATCACTACCCGTTGAGCCCGACGATCTAGCCAGATTTCTATTCACCTTATGGTCCATTCATCAGCCCATACTACTTAAACTTGCTGGCAAGAATACTGTGGGAGACTGTATCAAAAGCTTTGCTAAAGTCAAGGAATAACACATCCTCTGCTTTCCCTCATCCACAGAGCCGTTATCTTGTCATAGAAGGCAATTAGGTTAGTGAGGCATGACTTGCCCTTGGTGAATCCATGCTAACTGTTCCTGATCACTTTCCTCTCCTCTAAGTGCTTCAGAATTGATTCCTTGAGGACCTGCTCCATGATTTTTCCAGGGACTGAGATGAGGCTGACTGGCCTGTAGTTCCCTGGATTCTCCTCCTTCCCTTTTTTAAAGATGGGCACTCTGTTAGCCTTTTTCTAGTCATCCGGGACCTCCCCGGATCGCCATGAGTTTTCAGAGATAATGGCCAATGGCTCTGCAATCACATCCGCCAACTCCTTTAGCACCCTCGGATGCAGCGCATCCGGCCCCATGGACGTGTGCTCGTCCAGCTTTTCTAAATAGTCCTGAATCACTTCTTTCTCCACAGGAGGTCACCTCCTCCCCATGCTGTGCTGCCCAGTGCAGTAGTCTGGGAGCTGACCTTGTTTGTGAAGACAAAGGCAAAAAAAGCATCGAGTACATTAGCTTTTTCCACATCCTCTGTCACTAGGTTGCCTCCCTCATTCAGTAAGAGGCCCACACTTTTTCCTTGACTTTCTTCTTGTTGCTAACATACCTGAAGAAACCCTTCTTGTTACTCTTAACATCCCTTGCTAGCTACAACTCCAAATGTGATTTTGGCCTTCCTGATTACACTCCTGCCTGCCTGAACAATATTTTTATACATCTCCCTGGTCATTTGTCCAATCTTCCACTTCTTGTAAGCTGCTTTTTTGTGTTTAAGATCAGCAAGGATTTCACTGTTTAGCCAAGCTGGTCGTCTGCCATATTTACTATTCTTACTACATAAGAACATAAGAACATAAGAAAGGCCGTACTGGGTCAGACCAAAGGTCCATCTAGCCCAGTATCTGTCTACCGACAGTGGCCAATGCCAGGTGCCCCAGAGGGAGTGAACCTAACAGGCAATGATCAAGTGATCTCTCTCCTGCCATCCATCTCCATCCTCTGACGAACAGAGGCTAGGGACACCATTCTTACCCATCCTGGCTAATAGCCATTTATGGACTTAGCCACCATGAATTTATCCAGTCCCCTTTTAAACATTGTTATAGTCCTAGCCTTCACAACCTCCTCAGGTAAGGAGTTCCACAAGTTGACTGTGCGCTGCGTGAAGAAGAACTTCCTTTTATTTGTTTTAAACCTGCTGCCTATTAATTTCTTTTGGTGACCCCTAGTTCTTGTATTATGGGAATAAGTAAATAACTTTTCCTTATCCACTTTCTCAACATCACTCATGATTTTATATACCTCTATCATGTCCCCCCTTAGTCTTCTCTTTTCCAAACTGAAGAGTCCTAGCCTCTTTAATCTTTCCTCATATGGGACCCTCTCTAAACCCTTAATCATTTTAGTTGCTCTTTTCTGAACCTTTTCTAGTGCTAGAATATCTTTTTTGAGGTGAGGAGACCACATCTGTACACAGTATTCGAGATGTGGGCGAACCATGGATTTATATAAGGGCAATAATATATTCTCAGTCTTATTCTCTATCCCCTTTTTAATGATTCCTAACATCCTGTTTGCTTTTTTGACCGCCTCTGCACACTGCGTGGACATCTTTAGAGAACTATCCACGATGACGCCAAGATCTTTTTCCTGACTCGTTGTAGCTAAATTAGCCCCCATCATGTTGTATGTATAGTTGGGGTTATTTTTTCCAATGTGCATTACTTTACATTTATCCACATTAAATTTCATTTGCCATTTTGTTGCCCAATCACTTAGTTTTGTGAGATCTTTTTGAAGTTCTTCACAATCTGCTTTGGTCTTAACTATCTTGAGTAGTTTAGTATCATCTGCAAACTTTGCCACCTCACTGTTTACCCCTTTCTCCAGATCATTTATGAATAAATTGAATAGGATAGGTCCTAGGACTGACCCTTGGGGAACACCACTAGTTACCCCTCTCCATTCTGAGAATTTACCATTAATTCCTACCCTTTGTTCCCTGTCACATCGGAATGGTTTGTTCCTGCAACCTCAATAAGGATTCTTTAAAATACAGCCAGCTCTCCTGGACTCCTTTCCCCCTCATGTTATTCTCCAAGGGGATCCTGCTCATCAGTTCCCTGAGGGAGTCAAAGTCTGCTTTTCTGAAGTCTAGGGTCCGTATTCTGCTGCTCTCCTTTCTTCCTTGTGTCAGGATCCTGAACTCGACCATCTCATGGTCACTGCCTCCCAGGTTCCCATCCACTTTTGCTTCCCCTACTAATTCTTCCCAGTTTGTAAGCAGCAGGTCAGGAAGAGCTCTGCCCCTAGTTGGTTCCTCCAGCACTTGCACCAGGAAATTGTCCCCTACACTTTCCAAAAACTTCCTGGATTGTCTGTGCACCGCTGTATTGCTCTCCCAGCAGATATCAGGGTGATTGAAGTCTCCCATGAGAACCAGGGCTTGTGATCTAGTAACGTCTGTTAGTTGCCGGAAGAAAGCCTCGTCCACCTCATCCCCCTGGTCTGGTGGTCTATAGCAGACTCCCACCACGACATCACCCTTGTTGTTCACACTTCTAAACTGTGATTATAAACTCTATGCATCAATAACTTGCCATGCAAGGGTCACCCTCTTCTGTAGCTGACAGGGTTGCTTTCCTAGTAGTTGTGCTAGGAATCAGGTTGCTGGACCATGCAGAAGCAGGACAGTCAAAACACTTATCAAATGACTCCAGCGTGTATTAGCCTAAGGGCTTCAGGGAGGATTTAACAAATCTGTACACATTATTAAAAAAACTAAAACCTGAAAGTTACACGTTCAAATTTAACAACAATCGAACATCTCCGATCTCCAGTTCACACAAACTGGCAGTTCCTTGTTTTGCCCTCTCTTCCCAACTGCCACAGAGCCTCACGGGATATTGCTCCTGCCCACAGCATTCCCCTGCAGATTCCAGTCTACAGCATTCTGATTCATCTCATTTCTCATGCTTCTGCCTGTAGATGGAGGGGCGTGTGAAACAGCCTGCCCTCAATGGCAGCTCCCTCACTAACTTCAACCCACAACTCAGCATTCTCCGTATTACTGGCATTCCACACTTAGATGGTTCGCCAGGATTCTTGCATCAAAAGCATCCCCATCAGATGCAGAGAAAACCAGTGTTACAGCTTCAGTGAAAAGGGGGAGAAAGGGTAGGAAAAAAGCCTACATTAGGTCTGTAATGTGACTTTGGAAATCTGAGCTAGGGATGTGTGTGGTAATCGAAATGACGGGTGGCTTATGCAAGCCTCCTAAGCGTGATTAGCCAGTGTTTCGCAACTGTTTGTCAAAACCAGTTTCATTGTGTAGCTCTTTCCACACTTATCAGAGCCATGAGCATAGAGTCTCTGTGCTCAGGGCAGACTTGCATTCTCTGTGTTAGAAAATATACAGAAAGCAGGGTGTGTGTGGTGGTGGTTTCTCCCTCATTCTCCACCTCCCCTTTCCTCCCGAGAAGTGGCTGTGTATGTTAGTGCTGCAGTTCTGTAACTTTAATTGAGCACCAAACATTATGAGGCAGAGACCTCTAGTGTTTACTGGGCTAGTGCATTAACTGAGCTTACCTCAAAGCAGTGTGTAAAGGCAGATGTTGGCCTTTAGAGTGAGGAGAACCACTTGCTTTTGTGCATTCACATACACAAAAGCATTGAAAACAATGCCAGTGTAATGGCAAGGCTGTGACTTGAGGATTAGTAACATGAAGAAGTGTAGCTTTTCATTTTCAGATAATAGGTTTGAATCTGACTCAGATTAGTAGCAACACTTTGACATCTCCCCTGATGAAACAAGTTAGGGGGCTCAGCTCTGTCCTTGTGGAGAGGCGTCCATGCCACAGCATTTGCTGCCTCCATCTGGCGCAATTATCAGCAGTAACAGCAGAGACCAAGGACTGAATTGCCATGAATGTGGTGCTTCCCAGTCAAAGTCGAGGCATACTGGTGAAGCTGTCACTGCTTGTGGTTTACCTGTTGCCATCCTGGCCCCTTTCTCAAGTACTAAATTTTAAATTTATGGATACCAGAATTAGTGCTAGAAATATGAATTGACCTCTGAATTGTGCTTTAGGCCACATAAGTCCTGAAAAGTTTTAGTTTGCTCAGTGTGGGCTTCGGGAGAGGTGTATCGAACTAATACTTTATTATTTTTGGATGGCTCATAATCTCTCTCTCTCTCTCTCTCTCCGCCCCCCCCCCCCCCTCCATGAAGGATTATGAAGCTTTCTTCGAAGCTAGAGAGAATAATGCAGTGTATGCTTTTTTAGGCTTGACTGCTCCTCCTGGTTCAAAGGTAGGTGGTATTCTGTATTGTTTCAGACTAACGTGTACAACTTGTATTTACACTCTTGTAACAGGGTGGCTGACCCTGTTTATAGGCTAGAGGCCCCGGGGGGGGCGGGGGCAGCAAATCCTAGTTACTAGGGCTGTCGATTAATCACAGTTAACTCACGCAATTAACTCAAAGAAATTAATCACAATAAAAAAAATTAATCATGATTAATCACAGTTTAATCGCGCTGTTAAACAATAGAATCACAGTTTTAATATTTAAATACTTGGGGATTTTTTTGGATGTTTGGATGTTTTTTATGTTTTCAAATATATTGACTTCAATTACAACACAAAATACAAAATGTACAGTGCTCACTGTATATTATTTTTATTACAAATATTTGCACTGTAAAAATGATAAACAAAAGAAATAGTATTTTTCAATTCACCTCCTACAAGTACTGTAGTGCCATCGCTTTTATCGTGAAAGTGCAATTTACAA
The DNA here is from genome assembly GCF_028017835.1 of Emys orbicularis. Taxonomy (NCBI): domain Eukaryota; kingdom Metazoa; phylum Chordata; order Testudines; family Emydidae; genus Emys; species Emys orbicularis. The sequence continues at coordinate 28,065,475 of NC_088691.1, forward strand.
ATGTAGATTATTTTTTGTTATATAATTGCATTCAAAAACAAAACAATGTAAAACTTTTAGACCCTAGAAGTCCACTCAGTCCTACTTCTTGTTCAGCCAACGGCCAAGACAAACAAGTTTGTTTACGTTTATGGGAGATAATGCTTCCCTCTTCTTATTTACAATGTCACTAGTAAGTGAGAACAGGCATTTGCATGGGACTTTTGTAGTCGGCATTGCAAGGTATTTACTTGCCAGATATGCTAAACATTCATATGCCCCTTCATGCTTCGGCCACCATTCCAGAGGACATGCTTCCATGCTGATGACGCTCGTTAAAAAAATAATGCGTTAATTACATTTGTGACTGAACTCCTTGGGGGAGAATTCTGTGTCACCTTGTGGCGGGGTGACGACTCACCGGCACGGCGCTTCCTGCTGGTCATCTAGGGAATTAGCTCTTCCCAGCCCGGAGCACGCTCTGCAGGCCGGTGTCCCGCCTGCCGCTGGCCCCATGTCCCTCCCAGACCCCAGTGCCCCTCTGTCAGGGTCCTGCCCCCAGCAGAAACCCGCAATTTGGGTCTCCCCACCCCAGGGAACCCCCAACTTCCTATCCCCATCTTGCCTCAGTGGCTACTGCCAGTCATCATCTAGCCCCCGCTCCCTGGGGCAGACTGCAGTCTATAAACCACTCATCATTGCCAAGGGGGGTTGGACCAGCTGCCTCTGTCTATATCTGGACTGCCCCTCTGCAGCCCCAGTACCTTTGTGGGCCCTTAACTCGGCCTGCAGCCTGGGGCTTTGCTAGGCTGGAGCTCCCCAGCTCCCTCTGCCCTTCCCCAGCACTGCTCCACCCTAGGTACCCTCCTCAGCTTCCCAGGCAGCCAGGTCCTTCTCTCACTGAAGCTAGAGAGAGAGTGTCTTTTTCTGGCCCACAGCCCTCTTATAAGGGCCAGCTGGGCCCTGATTGCACTGGCTATAGCTGTGGCTGCTTTCCCAATCAGCCTAGCTTCTCCGCCACAGCCCTCTCCAGGGCTGCTTTAACCCCTTCAGGGCCGGAACGGGGTGACTACCCCGCTACACCCCTGCTCTGTTTTACCCACATTCTGCCATATATTTCATGTTATAGCAGTCTCGGGTGATGACCCAGCACGTTTGTTTTAAGAACACTTCCACTGTAGATTTGACAAAAGAAGGTACTAATGTGAGACTTCTAATGATAGATACAGCATTTGACCCAAGGTTTAAGAATCTGAAGTACCTTCCAAAATCTGAGAGGGACGAATTGTGTAGCATGCTTTTAGATGTCTTAAAAGAGCAACATTCTGATGCGGAAACTACAGAACCTGAACCACCAAAAAAGAAAATCAATCTTTTGCTGGTGGCATCTGACTCAGATGATGAAAATGAACATGCATTGGTCTGCCTTGTTTTGAATCGTTATCGAGCAGAACCCATTATAGCATGGATGCGTGTCCTCTGGAAAGGTGGTTGAAGCATGAAGGGACATCTGAATCTTTAGCGCATCTGGCATTAGGATGACCAGACGTCCCGATTTTATCGGGACTGTCCCGATATTTACTTGTTTGTCCCGCGTCCCGACCAATGTTTGGTCGAGACACTGGACAAAGAAGCAATTTTTGCCCTCCGCTCTGGCTCGCGCCCCCCCTCCCGCCCCAACTCCGCTCCCTCCTTCCCCCATTGGATTGCTCCCCAAATCCCTACCCTGGCCCCGCCTCTTCCCCACGCACGCCGCTTGCGCACCGATCAGCTGTATGGCGGCGGTGCAAGCGCTGGAGGGAGGCCAGACACCAGCGTGTGTGGCGCGGCCGCCATGAAGATTAAGAAGGTGGTGCGGTGCAGCAGCTGCGCATGGAGGCCAGCGGAGGAGGGATGTGTGGAGGGGGGATGGAGGGAGGAGGGTCGGGCAGTTGCTCCGAGTCCTCGCCTCTCTCTTGGTGCGGCGGCTGTGGGGGGTCCAGGGTGCAGGCACTGTAACCCGAAACCACCTGCCCGTGAGTGGAGCGGAGGCGGCGGGGGAAGAAGGAAGTGGCTCGGCAGTCCCACACACACCAAGGGGGGAGCGCTCCGGTTTGTTCACTGGAGCTTATGGCAGCTACAGGGTGGGGAAGGGGGGGGTCTGTGCCTCCTTTTCGGGGCTCTCCCGTCCCCAGGTGGGTTCTCGCTGCCCCCATGCTCCTGCGGCCTTCACGGCCCCACCCCCCCCGGGACTTTGCCTCCTGCACCAGCCTTTGTGTGCGGAGGAGGGACAAGCCTGTGCCGGGAGGGAGGCTGGCTTTTAGGGCAGAGGAGCAGCCGAGCGCTGCATCTCTGATTGCAGAGCCGGGGGCCCAGCCAGCGGCTGCAGAGGGTTGCGGCGGGGAGGCGTGCTCTGGCAGCTTTTTTTTTTTTTTTTTTTTTTGCTCCGCCCCCTGGCATCCCGATATTTCATCTTTGGCATCTGGTCACCCTATCTGGCATGTAAATATCTTGTGACGCTGGCTATGACCGTGCCATGCGAACGTCTGTTCTCACTTTCAGGTGACGTAAACCAGAAGGGGGCAGGATTATCTCCTTAAATGTAAACAAACTTGTTTGTCTGAGCGATTGACTGAACAAGAAGTAGGACTGAGTGGACTTGTAGGCTCTAAAGTTTTACATTTTTACTTTTGAATGCAGGTTTTTTGTACCTAATTCTACATTTTTAAGTTCAACTTTCATGGTAAAGAGATTTGACTACAGTACTTGTAATGGGGGAATTGAAAAATACTATTTTTTTTTTTGGTTTTTTTACATTGCAAATATTTGTAATAAAAAATAGAAAGTGAGCACTGTACATTTTGTATTCTGTTGTAAGTGAAATCAATATATTTGAAAATGTAGAAAGCATCCAAAAATATTTAATTAAATGGTATTATTATTGTTTAACGGCATGATTAGTCATTTATTTGCACAATTAATCGGGATTAATTTTTTTAATCACTTGACAGCCCTACTAATTACTAAATAGGCATACTTCAGAAGGGATGAGATGATTCCCTTGTAAAGTGCAGCAGGAAGCTGCAGGGAGTGGGGAGTGTTTGAGGAGGCAGAACTGAAGGAAGCTATGGCAGAGGAAATGCAATGAGCCAGAAGCTCTTGCAGGAAACCCTTTGCTAGTGGGCAAAAGTTTGGGCCTGGAAGTCAGAGGGCTAGGGAGAGCAGACGCCAGAGAAGTATGAGGAGTTGCCCCAGCAATGAAGGACTGGGCGTGGCTTGCTAAAGCAGGAAAGTTCCTGAGACACCTGGGGAGTTTTGAGACAGTACTTAAGAGAGGAGGTGCTGTACTTAGTTTAAGGCTATGGATAGACTTTTTGTATCTGTTTATTTTGAATGTCATGCCCATGAAACCAGACCCTAAGAAGGGGTATTTCTGAACAGACAGAATCCTTTTGTGAGTCATTGAGGGGAAACTGAGGCAGACTACCTGTAGTGTGTAGCAACCTACAGGTCACAAAGGGGTGCTTGCGAAGCAGCAAGCCTGTTCATAGCGCTCTTGTCCTTGTCCAGTCACAACAGGTAATATCATGTTTTGTCTGTTAATGTGTTGTGGTTGCTGTGTGTATGTATTCCAGTGGATCTGACATTCACTTTCTAAAGACTTTTGCTTTGAGCATGGGCGTTACTGCTCCATTTATTTGGAGGATGCAGCATTCACCAAAAGGCTTGTAGAATGTAGAAAACATTCTCTTCCCCCACACACACACACCTCTACCTTGAGACCAGGATGATTCAGTGTGCAGACTTGTTACTGTAATAGTTCACATTGGTTTTGTAACTTCACGGTGGCCCCCCAATCCTGATTCCATTTAAGTTAATGGCAAAGCCCCTGTTGACTGAAATAGGAGCTAGATCAGGCCCTGCATTAGTATTTGATGTCTGTTGACTTTGGACAGTGTCCTCTGTACAGACCCATAGGCAGACACAATCCCTGCTCAGAGGAACTTCCATTCTAGTACATTTCACTAGAAATCCTGGGAAAAAGAAATTGAAAGAGAGGCCAAAAAAAAAAAGAAAAGAAAAGAAAGAAATTCAAATAAACAAGACACTAAGATTTTGCAATGGAACATGTCTTGAATATGCTGCTCAGGTTTTTTGCAACCGATTTGCCATAAATAGATCAATCTTAGAATGTTCTTTTCTTCCACACCCTCCATTACCTGAAGCTGTGTCTTTTCTTTACCATTTATAAAGTGGATTGCTGTAATACAGATCCACCAAACTGAATTCCTCCCTTGATTTTGATGCGATAGGACATGAATGCTTTATGCATTTTACTGGAGGTCATTAGGATCCCTGAGTCACTGTTAAGGTTTTCAGTACCAGCCCTTTTGTTCACATGGATAAACTTTATTTATTTAAGAATTAGGAGGCGACTTGAAACGCTCCATTCTGCATACAGTTCATCCAGACACCTGAGCTAAGAGAGTCTGTGAGCAGTTAGTATTAACAGGTGCAGTTGCAGGTCAGGTTGAGGCTCAAAATTCTGGGGGCCAGATTAATCTCCTGAGGTAACTCCATTGATATCAGTGGAGTTACACTAGTGATGAATATGGCCCATTCTTTCTGTGTCTCAGATCTACAAAGTTCCAGAGTAACAAAAGACAGTGGTACATGCCCATATTAATGTTTAATGGGGTCAAAAGGCCAATTGCACACAATGCAATACTTATTTAAATTCCTTAGGGATATTTTAAATGCACCCATGTCAGGTTTTGGGAGCATCTGCAGAATATTGAACAGAATCTGTACAAATTGGACAAATGCACAAAAACTAGCCCCAATCACTCATACCTGCAATCACTTTTTGCTCATGCAAAAAAATCTCTGGGGGCAAATCCTAGCCCCAGCCTTCCAGGCATTGAGGTCCCTGCGTGCAGTGCAACCAGTGCATTTCTACCACGTAGGAGGGCCCGATTTATAGAGCAAAGACTTCGGCTTTGTGAGCGATGTCATTCACAGAGCTTTTGGGAGCAGGCCAGACCAGGAGCTGCTGCAGTAGGAGCTGTGGAGCAGCCCCACAGCTGTGGCAAGAGAATTCCTACCCACCCACATACACACCATGTGCTCAGGATTCTCTCCGCACACAGCCTGCCTACTTGGGCTCCGCACTCGATGTTCCCCCAAAGGAGTTCAGTCAGACTGAAAGACAAAAACATGCTGGGTCAGATTCTGTTCTGTTCCAGCCATGCAGCCCCACTGAAGTCAGTGAATTGTATATCTATCAATAGAAGCAGATTGCTGAATCTGAGTCTGATCCTGGAAGGTGCTGAGCATGCTCCCCTCCCACTGAAGTCAATGTGGTTCAGTGGGACTGGTGGGCACTGAGAGGGCTGGATCCTGTAAGGGGCTATCACTGATGTCCCATGTAGAAACATCACAGCTGACATAACCAACTTGATTAATTCTTTGACCGACACTTAATAACTGCAGTGAAGGAAAACACACTCTCCTGGTGGGCGCGGCCATTTGTCAGCCTGATTAAGGGTGACTGGAAGGAAAAGAGCATTGTAAAAAAGAGAAACAGGTGCAGTAGCATTATTTATTTAATCCCTATATTGCCTTCTAAGTTTTAGGGGACCATTTAGTAAATGGGAGATAACCCTATACTATGTGACTTGTACCCACAGAGATCTATTATTTTTGCTATCAGCCTAACTTCTGGCAAGTGTGCTCCCACTAAATGCTAGCAGATCAAACTGATTGGCTGTTAGTTAAAATGAGAAATTTACCTTAAAATGTTTGGATATCAGTGTATGGCAGATAAGGAAAACATCCTTGCAGCTGGAGGGACCATGCTTGGCTACATTATATAATAGCTATCTACATAATCCCTTTGAACAGTGTTATGTAAAATGGAAGGAGGTATCAGAGCAGCTGCATACCACACATCTGGGAGAGATGAGTTTTGACAGCACGCCCTCTGTGTTCCATGAGAGGTTCAGAGAATTTGTTTGACAGCAGTACAGAGGTGTTATGTAAAGTGAATAGCATTAGGAGCCAAGCCTCTACAACATTATTAGAGATACAAATAGCTATTTATTGAGCATCAATGGTTTGTTCAATGCTCTGCACACTTAGGGGGGAAATACATGATCCTATAGATAACACTGGAATAAAGTAAATACAGACAGCTTGATACATTAATTGTCCAGGCTTCAAGGGATGCTGGTCTCTTCCATGCATGCATGGCTTGAGGAGTTAAAGCTTATGACTCATTGTTTGTTAAGGGCTGACAGTGTGCTCAGTGAAAGGTGTCATGGGAGAAATTAGCTTTAAGGAAGGATTTGAAAGGGGAGAGTAGCAAGGGGCCCGATCCTCTGGAGATCTGAGCCCTTCGTAAATATCTTGCAGCATTGGGTCTGAGAAAGGAGAGGAAGTTGATTGACCTTTGAGAGAAATAGGGCAATGTGTTTACTATGGAGTGCACTTTGTGATGGGAGGGGTGTTCTGAGCTCCCTGCTCCCAAAGGCCTGGACTGTGGTGCCTTTCCCTCAGGCATAGCAGGCTGGCATCTGGCCAGAGGGAGCTGCTAGAAGCTGACAAGAAGCACAACACCTTTCATCTGTTCCATGCTGCCGTGTGAGATACTGCTACTCTCTGGAAAACATAGGGCATCTTTTTTCTCCCCTGTCCTATTGCCCCTCTTTCCTCTCTGCTCCTTTCCCACCCTCCTTCTCTACCACCTCCCCATTGAATAAACTTTGTGTGGATGCCTCCCATACCACCAGGTGATTGAGTAAGATATGATACACTGGCACATGGCCAAAAAACAACAACAACCAGAATCACCCACCAATTCTAAGATAACGGAAATATGCAGGGCATGTACTCCCCTTTGGCTGAGGTCATTCACGGTGCCTCTTCTCTTCTCCTTCACGTGAGGAATTTTGTAAAAATTTTGCATAGATTTCCCTTTTCTGAGTATCGTTTTACTTATATTGCATATTTTTAAAACAGACATAACTGTTCACGCTCATGATGTAGTGCCAGAGTTTCAAAAGAGCTCTGCTCCCATTTAAGCACCAAAATAAATGGCCAGATTTTCAGAAAAGCTCAGCACATTGTGTAATGGTCTCTTTTTGAAATTCTGCCCATAAGTCCCACAGTGGAAGATCCTGAGTGCTGAGCTCTTGGCAATCTGGCTCTTAGTGTGAAGACACTTACAGTGGATCTAGTTGGCATTAAAATCTAATTAAATTTAATCTTCATTTTTATTAAGAAATAAGGAGGACAATAGCAAAAGTGATTTTGAGAAAAGTAAGTCTCCTTTTGCTTTCCCTCCATTTTGTCAATCTATTCCCTTTCCTTCTGAAAACTGAAGACCAGAAGGTGTGGGGTATTTTTTTTTTTTTAACCATTTCTTCTGAAAATTCTCATTACTAAGCAATTCTAGAGCTTAGTTGACATGTCTGTTACATTGTTTCTGTTATGACAAAGTTAATTAGCCACTTCTCACTGCATCATAGTATTAATTTAGATGGTAGATTAAATCTCTCCAAGAACCTGTTTTATATTTCCATAGTGAAATTGCTTCATGCTTTTTTATACAAAGTCCCCCCCTCTCCCCATCTTACCTAGCAGTCATGCTTCAAAAAGTCTGTCATTCTCTAGGCTTTAACAATGTTTTAATCATTTTTTTGTAGCCTAACATGAATAATGAAAGAAAATATTAAATCTGATTGTTTACTTTTAACACACTTTGGATAGCAAACATGAACTATCATGGTCTGGAAAACCTAGCAGCTAGTGGAGAGAACATGCATTCTTTGGTTACACCTGCAACTCCCATTTGAATTCAGTGGAAGTTGAGGATACTTAGCACTTTAGGGGAGTGGGCCCTTATCAATGTATGGCAGGACCTTGCCCCAGAGAAGTAAATGGGAGATCTTCATTTGACTTGAAGGCTCAGGGCGACTTGCTTTTTTGGCTATGTATCACTGGAATTTTTTTATCATGTAGTACAGATGTCCACTCGTAACAAAAAATATACAGATTGTTACCTTTGATAAAGTACTTATTAATCCTTATTTTATTATTTCAGGAAGCTGAAGCACTGGCGAAGCAGCAAGCATGAATTTCAACTGCCTTAAATGTTCTGTAAAGGGAACTTCCACAGCTTTTTATAAAATAGAAAATTGTCTCTGCTTCAAGAAAAATAGATTTAATTTCTAACGTTTTGATTGGTGCTTGCAGCATCCACGGTACATGAATATAAATTTGAACACGGTGAATATGGGAACATTAGGGTAGAGAGCATGGAAGACACTATTGCAAAGCTGGAAGCATAGGTAACTGAATCAATTAGAAATGATTGATTTAAAGTGGTTTAAACTATGTCTGGGCAATTGCGTCCATTTTTGTAAACTTAAAGAAAACCTATTTTAGTACTAATTATGCAGATAAACTTACACCTAGAGATCCAGCTATTTAAACATAGGAGAAAATGAGCAACAACATAAAACCTTATCAAATAACTCTAGTGCCTGAATTGCCTCAAATGTTATTGAACAATACAAAAATACAGTAACTTCTCAATGTCTTTTTAAATTGTGGCTTAAAATGAAATTCTAAGTGTGGTGTAGCGTAGTAACCATTGTAATCGCTTATGGAAATTATGACATTTGTTCTTTTGTAGAATGAAGATTTAAAATTGTATTGTAACACATTGTACAGATCTTTAAAAAAAAATTTTGCCATGTATATCTCATTTAAGCGACCAATGTGGGCCTTTTCCACAAAAAAGAGATTGAGCAGTGGATAACATTTCCATTGGCACGTTCACCACATAGCTCTCTAACCATGACTTGATTACATGTTTGTGTGCTAGATTTAGTGCACTTCAATGAAATACAGTATGGACTAATTCCTAGGCAGTATCACAAATAAGCCAAAATGGCATTTCCTTACATGTGTAAGAGCTAAAGCCTTTAATGCAATATTCTATAAGGTCACATTGTTTATAGTTTTAGGCATTTGGTTGCATGTTCTAGAGGTTACTAGTTGCATATAGTAGTTTTTCATATGGGGATCTAAAAGTAAATGTTTGAGTTGTAACAAGTATTGTAATTGAGTGTGGGGGGTTTCTTTCAAGTTTTAAAAGTTGATTTGTATTGCCATGGAATTAGTGAATCCTATTAAAGAACAGCATTCTGTATCAGTGAATTCACCAAGTGCAATATTAATCCATTCCATGCCTTAGGTATACATCAGTTATTTGGCAAAGGGGAATTCACGTAGCCTGCATATTATGGCCATCCACTGGAAAATCATGAAGACTGATTTAAAATCCTAATCATAGGTGCACCTGATGTGGTAAGGAGTAGTTTTAAAATTTACATGTGTGATTTTTAAATAACTTGCACAGTATAAACCACTCTTACTTCCTGAATGCATCGACACCATAAAACCTGTAGTTGCGGGGGCATTCTACAAGCACAGCACACAAATTTTATTTTCATCTGCTTTATAACAACATAGAAACAGGTGGTATAGATCAGCAAAAGACTTATAAAGGTTTTATGCCGCTTGCAAACTGTAGCATATCATGGCCATGCAGTTACTTATATTGATGCAATAAAAGTTATGTAGTGCTTTAAAATGCTTCCTGAGACATTTATAATTCTAAGATCCAAAATTAGTGACAGGATAGAAGTAAAGACTTAATTATACTCTACAACAGAATAATTAAATATTTTCCTCTTGCCAACATATTTCTTTTGGGCTGTGCATTTCCCCAGCTGCAAGAAGTGTCTTCATCAACAACTAAATAAGTAGCAGAGAAATGTTTTTCCTTGCACAGTTGTGAGAGCAGTCTGGCTCCCACACAGTCAATGGCAAAATTCCCATAGATTTCAGCATGAGCAGGACTGTGCCTGTAATGGTGTTTGGAACCTGGCTAGTTACATTAGCATTTAGTCCATGGTTTTTCTAATTTTGAACCTGGGAATAGACATTTTGTAGTTTCTGCTTACAGATGCCTGACCCTTGTCCCTGTGTATATGAAAGTAGGACAGTTAAATGTTGCCTAATCTTCAGGATGAACACATCGCATATTTTATGCTTTCTCTCTAGAAGGCTTACTATTAATTGCTGGGGAGGGGAGGAGACTATTTTTGGGTTTTTAATTTTTGTTGTTTTAAATCAAGTGTCTGCCTTTCATGATTCAGCATGACTTAGTCTTTTTATATAAGATCTCTGGTATTATTGGCAGTATCTCTTCTATCCCTAGACCTACTAGACGAGTTTGAGGAAATGAATAAGAATATTGAAAGGAGTTTTGTGAAGAAAATGGAATTTGACACACAGGTTGCTATACTCCTGCTGATTCGCTGTGTTTCCTGTGTAAACAAAATGTGGCATTACTTTTTGTGAATAGCATCCATTATTTGAAGAAGCTATAACTGAAAATTATTGCCAAATTTTGTCAGCTCAGTGACACAAAACATTCTGAAACAAGGTCATCTCTATTTCTGATCTTTGAGAAAGTTGCCAAGTTTTAAGAAAGCAATGTCCGTTCCCCCTTCCAGACCCTCTTCTTTGCCAGGTGGTAACACTCAAACTGCATCTGCATTCCTGAGGAAGCAGTATGAAGACAGGGATTGGCTTATTTTTTCTGGTGTCTGGGGGACAAAGCATGAACATAAACTGAAAAATATCTAAGTGGTGTGTTCTTGTTTTGGCCTGTATGTAGAACTCACAGTAGTATTAATGTAGATTTCATGCATGTGTTTAGGAGTGACAGAGGTGAGAATATACCTGTGTGGTGTTCTCAACACATTGGTTCTGTGGTTCACATTACTATGTTTTTAGGTCAAACATGGATGTTGCATCTTAAGAAGAAATTGTTCATTTCTTCCTGCCCCGTCTTTTTTTCTATATAGAAGGTAAGGTGACGAGGCATCAAACTCTTTCTTTCTTACTAATTATTATGTATCATTCCAATAAAATTGTTTTAGAATGTTTTCTCATTATATTAGTTTGATTTTTGTTGGGTGTTTTTGGCTTGGTATTTTCAGTGTTGGAAAGGAGCCTCTGTTTAGCTTGCAAAGCAACTCTGAGGATATTCAACCAAAAGAGTTGCTTTAAAATTTCAGTATCTGTAGCAGCCACAAAATTAATGCAGTGAATTCATTCCCCTCCCCTCCCCACTATTACTATTAATTCATGTTAATAGTTTCGTGCCCTGTTGCTGGAATTAAGCTTATTAGTCTCATCGATGTATTCACACCACTTAAATGATCTGGGTTAGAAAATGTGTGTCAAATATAGTTTTTACCCCACATCTACACTCCCTCCTCAAACTGATGTTGAACCTAATTGATCTAGATCAATGGTTCTCAACCGGGGGTACGCATACCCCTCGAGGTACACAGATTTTTGAGGGGGTACATAAGCTCATCTAGATATTTGCCAAGTTTTACAACAGGCTATATAAAAAGCACTAGCGAAGTCAGTACAAACTAAAATTTCATACAATGACTTGTTTATAGTTCTCTGTATATTGAAATATAAGTACAATATTTACATTCCAATTGATTTATTAATTATATGGTAAAAATGAGTGTGTCAGCAATGTTTCAGTAATAGTGTGCTGTTACACTTTTGTCTTTTTATGTCTGATTTTGTAAGCAAGTAGTTTTTAAGTGAGGTGAATCTTGGGACGGTATGAAAGACAAATCAGACCCCTGAAAGGGGTACAGTAGCCTGGAAAGGTTGAGCACCACTGATCTAGAGTGTATGGATAAGTCAACCAGCTTCAGCACCTTTTGTAGTAAAGCTTGTTAGACAACCTAGCCTGCTTTGCCACAGTGGATATTGAACTCGGTTGAACCTATCTATAAGAGTGGGACATGTTCATACTGGTTGCAGGAGGGACAGTGGGTCACATGTTTGATGTTACATTAAACTAAAACATAGTTCATTTTTGTAATGTGGCGATTGCTGCAGTGATACTAAGTAGGTGGGACAGAAATCTAATATTCACCTTTATTTAGAAGTTCTGTATTTATATCAGCTCTGTAAGATAATAAAAAAAAATTTGTCTTGGGGCCCAATCCTGCTATCTTTATACATGTGAAAGTCCTGTTGAGTTCAGTGGCAGTTTTGAGTTTGAATCCGACAAGATCAGGCTATATAGATGCAGCTTCAGAATGAAGTTCCCTGGTAAAAGAATCCTTCTTCAGCAGATCAGGAAACAACATATTAAGGGCCTGGTCCTGCAATCCTTACTTATGTGAGTAACCCTGACTCATAAAAGAGTACTAATAGGAGTAAGGATTTCCAGGATTGAGTCCTAACTCACTGCAGTTCTAATATCTGATCTGGCTGGTTGATTCAGTAGCCAAATGATAGCTCTCAGAGGGTCTATGTGCTTTGCGTGTTCAGTTATTAAACCAGCTAGCAATCTTTCTACTGGATGCTATAGAAGCACTAAACTGAATTCCCAACCATAAATTGTACTGTACATTGTCACCAGAATTCCAGACTATATTCACGTGTTTTCAGTTGAACTATTATTTGTATGTGTGTGTTTAGGTTTTTAAAGAATGTTTTTGAATGAGGAAAGGGCATATTTACTTACCTATTTATAGGATGAACTTTTTTCTTGTTTCTAAAACAGAATAAAGCAGAATTGGGAGCAGTTATCACAGTTACTGTCATGTCTTTGAATAGTGTCTTAGTTCTGTTGTATCTTCTACTCTCACTTGCTATTATTTGGTATTTTAATAAATGGTCCATAATGTCATTTAGGAAGAGTGCCTTTTGTGGTCTCTCATCACAAGGAATCCCATTTGCTTTTACCTTATATGTTTCACTTGTATAACACAGATTCATTTCATGTTTTGTTTACTGTTTTAAAAATTTAGTCTTAAAAGCAAAGAATATTGTTACTCAGAAATGCAAAGCTCTTCAATAAAAAATGAATTCCAAAAATCTGCAATAAAAACTGCATGTCTGCATTTAATGTTTACTTAGCTTGCTGTTTCAGGTTACAGTGGTGTGCACTGTAATAATAAATTTTTACTATACACAGTTCTGTTCATTTTTTTTATTTTTTCCATATTTTGTTGTTGTTGAAGCATTTCAGTGTCATGTACTCATTACTCAGTTATTTGGAAATATACTGGGAACTGGAATGCCTCTGCAGTATTTATTGCTAATTTAATCCATGTTTAACTTGGATGTAGAGGAGTCCTTGCTAGCAATTTATTAGGGGTTATGAATTTTGTGGCTATGGTTTCACTGCAGAGTTAACTTGAGTTATCTACACTCAAGTTACTTCTCTCAAGTTAGTCTACTTTGAGTGAAAGTGGTCACTCTGCAAAATAACAGTTGAGCTGCTGTGTCCACACTGGCGCTGCAGTCCCTCGGGTGTGGCACTAAGACTTCTGGGGGAATATCCCAGAGCCTTTCAGTAAACTGAGCTGATCTATGAATACTTTCCCAGTGAAGTGTGGGAGAACTTGTCTGTCATTTCTGGGTACACTTGGGGAACAGTGGGAAAGCATTGGAGGTCTAATAGCACTCCAGTGGAAGCAGCCTGTATCCACACTACACAGTGGCTATGTTAGCAGCTGAGCAGTACTAACTCAAGCTTTAGACTACAATCCTCTTTATAACAGAAGAGTTATCCGATTCCCCCGTCACTCTTCTTTTCTCAAGATTTAACATGCCAAGGTTTTTTTTAACTTTCCTCATATGACAAGATTTCTAAACCTTTTATCATTTTTGTTACTCTGCTCCGGTCTCTAATTTGTCCACATCTTTCCTGAATTGGACACAGTACCCCCACTGAAGCCTCACCCATGCCAATTTGACAATTAAATTACCTCCTATCGTACTTACAACACTCCTGTTTATACAGGGGGTAGCTATGTTAGTCTGTATCCACAAAAACAACAGGGAGTCTGGTGGCACCTTAAAGACTGACCGATTTATTTGGGCATAAGCTTTCGTGGGTAAAAAACCCATTTCTTCAGATGTATGGAGTGAAAATTACAGAAGCAGGCATTATTATACAGTATAATAATGCCTGCTTCTGTAATTTTCACTCCATGCATCTGAGGAAGTGGGTTTTTTACCCACGAAAGCTTATGCCCAAATAAATGTTAGTCTTTAAGATGTCACTGAACTCCCTGTTGTTTTTGTGGCTACACCTCATGTTAGCCTTCTCTGCAACTGCATCATATTGACTCAATTGGTGATCCACTATAGCTCCCAGATCCTTTTCAGCAGTACTACCATCTAGTCAATTATTCCCAATTTTGTAGTTATGCATTTGATTTTTCCTTCCTAAGTGAAGCACTGTGCACTTGTCTTTATTGATTTCCATCTTCTTGATTTCAGATCAATTCTCCAATTTGTCAAGGACATTTTGGATTAGTTCTCTCGTCCAAAGTGCTTGCAACCCCTCCCTGCTTGGTGTCATCCACAAATTTTATAAGCATACTTTCCACTCTACTATCCAAGACATTAATGAAAATATTGAACTGTACTGGACTTAGGACTGACCCACATGGGGTCACAGTAGATATGTCCTCCCAGTTTGACAGCAAGCCACTGATAACTACTCTTTCAGTACGGTCTTTCAACCAGCTGTGCACCCACTTTATAGTAATTTAATCTAGACCACATTTTCCTAGTTTGTTTGAGAATGTCATGTGGGATTGTGTCAAAAGCCTTACTAAAATCAAGATATATCATATCTACTGCTTTTCCCCTACCCCCATCCAGTGGACTAATACCTCTGACAAAGAAGGAAATTAGGTTGGCTTGGCATGATTTGTTTGATAGCTTTTCCTTATAATTCATCATGCTGTTCCCTAATTTAAGGGAGACCTCCAAAGAGAGGGGAAAGTAGGTTTTACCCTTTTTTGGCTTAATATATATATAGAGAGAGAGAGAGAGAGAAAAGTTTATTTTGTGTTTGTTTGTTTCAGCATTAGTACCCTGATGAATGGACAACTATGAGGTTTGACATAAATACCAAGGAAATTAAATCTGATTAATTGAGAGGAGAAGTGATTTTTATTCAGATTATTTAAAGCCTCTTTAACTAAAACACTTAATGGAAAGGCTCGTTGTAAGGATTCAGCACCATGCCTGTTAAACTCTTAGTTCCACTACAGCTGGCTCTGCATTGTGGCCTCATGCCCACACCCCTTTCAAGTTTGAGATAAAGTCACAGGTTTGGTTCTGCTGTGATCCACAAAACTCCTGACAAACCCAGCAGGCACTTAAACTCACTGGACTACAGAGTCATTCTCTCTCTCTCTCTGTGGTCCAATGACTGTTCCACTCTGGATATATATTTAAATAGGCACTGGACCAGAGAGCAAGTGTGGGAGGAGAGAATGACCTTATGGTTTAGTGGTTAGGGCACATACATGGGAGTTAGGAGACCCCAGCTCCAGTCCCCCTGCTCCAATCACTCATCATCTATCCACAGTGGAACAGCTTCAACTAGTGAGATTAATGTTTTCCAAGAAAGGGAATATATTGAATATGAAAGTAATTCTATGTGTCGTAATAGTAGGATGCAGTATTGTCCCATGGTGGAAGAAAGATGATATGAGGTAGTACTACCAATAGAAAAGAATTACAGTTAAACCAAAAACAATGAATAATTACTATACTCATTGCCTTTTATTGAATGTCCCACATAAATAAAACTGCTCAATGAATATAACAATATAATCTTTCTACGTATGCTGTATTAGAAAAAAAGATCGCCTCATGCCAAAGGTCTAAAGAAGATATGTATGAACTACTTTGTTTAATAAGAGCCCTGAGAAATATGGAAAACAATGTAAGTTGGCTTTCAGAACAAAAGAGGTTTAGAAGCCTTTAGGACATCTATCTTCTAGTTTGGTTGAAAAACTGCTTTTGAATGGTACAATGTGTAGTCTATCAAAGAAGACCTGAATCTGCTATACTTTAATATTAAAACACAAAAATACATAAGATTTATTTACCCTGAATAATGAACAAAACAATTAAGAAATAAATATATTTAGTAGATTTGGTTCCTGAAGCATTGTTGGAGTTCAGATCTGGATACACCCATTAGACAGTAATTTCCTGTCTTGCAGGCTTGTCTATTGATGCCATCTTCAGAAACTTCCAAACTTCTTCATTTTCAGTTGCTTCATATAACATCTCAAAGTCCTAAAAGAAATGCAAATATATGTGCTAATGGCATTAAATTCCAATTCTGTTTTTGTAAAACCTGATATGTATGTGAACTTTCCCAGCAGCAACACCTGCACACACTACCCTCTGGCAAGATTGTTTTTGTCTTGCACAAACAACATTCTAACATATTCCAATTCATAACTGTGATATGAAGATTTCAAAAAGTGTGACCATCTGCGTTTAGTGCACACACAAATACCTAATGCCAAATCCATGGTCAGTAAATACTAGCCATCTCCTTATTCCCAACAAATTACAAGATAACTTGAAGGAAATGGAACTTTTGGACTGACAATTAACAGTGTCGTGTCCATGTTAAAAGCCTACCGCATAAAAAAACATATTACAATTTGTTTTGTATAGCATCTTTCATACAGCAGTATCGCTAAATACTTCAGGCCAAATCTTTCCTCTGTTACAGCTGTGTAACTCCCAATGAACAGAGTTGGAGTTTCACCCACCTAAATAAGGGTAGAACTTAGTTTCTATGGCTTAATCTTGTTTCTGATTGTACAAGAAGGAAAAAGTATGTAGAGAGCCACTAAGGCCTTGTCTACACTGGAATTTAGTCATTGATATAGATTCACTGATAACGAACCTCTAGTGAGATTTACACTGCGGAAACTTACCCTGTCTGAAACTCGGTACAATGTATTTGCAGAAATCATCTACACTGGTGCCTATCCCACTGTAGACCAGACCCAAAGCTAGCACAAGCAACCTTGTATGTGATATAACTGGCCAGAAAGAAGCCCAATTAATATTCTGAGGCATGCACTATGGCTTAAGGGATTTGGTTTGCTGAAAAATGACATGGCTAGCAACTCCTGCAGAACTCCTTGTGAACAAGGTGCTCTCAGTAGTATCTGTGCTGCCCTTCACTGTGCTTACTGGAGGAGGCAGTATTCAGTCCCTAAAATGCATGGTCATAAAAGTTTGTCTTTTTAAAATACTGTTGTTGTATTTATCTGATAGCTGAAGTGAGTTAGCATGCAAAATTCATTCAAGGCATGCAAAATTCTCCACAAACATACTTATTGTATACCTTATTGTTTAAAAACAAAATCTAGATTTTTTTTTTCTTACTCCGCAGTAGTCATCACCATTGAATATCTGAGGAGGTACTGCATTAGGATTACCAGCCTTCGCCCTCATCTCTTGAAGCAGATGTTCACTGATGGATACATCTATTAACTCATACTTTGTTTTGTTAATGTCCAAAATTCGAGTAACTTCTGCCTGTTTCTGCTTCACCTAGATAAAAAAGACAAATTTTAAAAACAGGCTATTATTCCTGTTAACGGCTCCATTTGTTTTAATTTTTTTTAAATAACCCCCTCACACTGAAATATTCTACCTAAATAGCTAATCAAAAATAAATTAGGAAAGCTCATGTGCAGTATATATTGCTCAGATTTTTCCCTTTTAAGTTGTTTTATTCAGACTGGAACTTGGCACGCATGCTCTCAGCCTGCGAAAGATTTGTATCCAAATATTTTTAACAAAATTAGTTGAATATTTTCAGGTTTCAAGAATCATTTAAGAACCTTATGGGGGTCAGAGATCCCATCTCTTCATGGTGGATGGGTGGTGAGGGTGCAGCCTTTGTAGGTGGGAGGATCCTATTTCACTGCTCACCATGTGGGGGTGGGGGAAAGACATGTTCAAGTTGGGTGGGAGGTTAGGGTGGTGCTGCCTTATGTGGGTGCTGGAGCCATGTTTGATGCTAGCAGTGACTATGAAGTTGGAAGGAGGACCCCTCTTGGTTGTGGTGGGTGGATGGCAAAGTACCTCTTGGTGCTGGTGGGTGGGTGGAGGTGCAGCCTCTCGTGTGGAACTGGGACCTTTCTTGGTGGTGGAGGTGTAGCCCCATGTGGGTGAAACTCAGGTCCCTGTTGGTACTGGGGGTGCAGGCCCGTGGGGGAGGTGCTGGGCCCCAGGGTGTTGGGGAAGGGCGCTGAAGACCCGTGGGGGTGGCGCTGAGCCCCAGGGTTCTGTGAGGGGGTGCAGCCCCATGGTGGGGCGCTGGGTCCCGGAGTGATGGTGGGGGAAGGGGGGGTGCAGCCCCATGGTGGGGCGCTGGGTCCCGGGGAGCTGGAGGAAGATGCGGCGGGGGAGGGGGGGGCTTGCCTCGCTCACCTGCCTGGATCCGGTGACGCTGGTGTAATAGACCCTAATGGTCCCCATGGTGAGCGGGCCGAGCCGAGCCGCTCCCTCCCCGCCCGGCCCCTCCTCACTCACAGGCCGTCCGCCAGACGCCGTTGCTAAGGCAACGAACTGCCAACGGCTCGGAAGGGCCAGGCTCGTTTCTTGCTTCTGATTGGCCGATCCGGGCTGTCAGTGAAAGTCAGCCACGCCCCTCAGCTTCTGGCCTGCTGCTCAGGTCTGCGGGCTGGTGGTAGGGTCGCGGAGGAATTCTGGGCGGACGGGCGGGCGCGTGCCTCCAGCCCTGCCCGATGTCTTCTGGACTCCCAGCAGCTGCCTTTCCTGCCCGACCCGCCACGCCTCCATGGCTGTGGGGCTCCCGCCCCTGAGAATTGCGAGCTTCAAGGAAGAAAAGGGCTGCCCCCATTGCCAGCCCTGTCATTTGTGGGCCCCACCACACCAGCAAGTGTGGCGCCCTCCCCCCAAGTCCTCCTGTGCACACCAGGGCCCCAGGGAGGAGCTGAACCCCTTCAGCCCCCCCCCTCATGTCCCCATTCCCAAGCAAGAAGAGGGCAGCCCCAGATGTGGCCCTACAATTCACAGGGCTACTAAGCCTGAGTGGGGCTCCTCTTGGGGCTCAGATTTCAGCAGCCCCTGTCTGGGCCCATGTCTCACAGATACAACATTGAGCCTGAAGATCTGTGACATCCCACAAACTCTCAGTGTCCCAGCAAAGCCAGCCTGGTGATTTGTGAGGCCCTATTTGTGTGTCTTTGTTTTTTTTTAAGACATATGGGAATGTCACTCCAGCAAAAGAGTTTAGGTGCTAAAGAGATCTGGGTTCCTTTCCCAGCTGTGCACTATGGACTTCAGAGCAAAATATCTGCTGACGTAACGCCAGTGGCTGTAATTGCTTCATCTCTGACTTTGGGCAATTTGTGTGACTTTTCCCCCATCTCTGAAATGGAGTAACAGTGCCTGCCTCACAAGGAGTATTGTGAAGTTTAATTTGGTAATGTGCTTTGAGATCCCAAATGGAAGAGGGCTATTATAATTCAAAATGGTACTACCGTATAAATCCAAACTAATTTGTGCCTACTATATCTTTCTGATTTGCTACAACTTATAAAAAGGGAAGAGACAAGTGGGTTTTGAAGAAGTATAAGAGTAAGCACTAAAGAAATTTGTCATTTTTGTGTATGAAAAATGCAACTAGGCCTCAAAGGTAATGAGCAATTGTAGGAGTTGAAACAATACAGTCAAGCAGGTGGTGCAAGAGAGACGTGACTGTAGCACAACTAAAAATCTCATGAGGAAAGTATAGTTATGTTTACACTACTGGAACAAGAGGGGGCATCTGCATAGATTTATTTTATGAAAGATAGTTCATAGAATATCAGGGTTAGAAGGGACCTCAGGCGGTCATCTAGTCTAACCCCCTGTTCAAAGCAGGACCAATCCCCAGACAGGTTTTTACCCCAGTTCCCTAACTGGCCCCCTCAAGGATTGAGGTCACAACCCTGGGTTTAGTAGGCCAATGCTCAAACCACTGAGTTGTAGTAGTCATATTATTAGCCTTGTAGAAGTAATGGACTCAGTTCTTTTAAAACACAGCTCCATATTGGGGGATAGTGCAGAGGCATATAGCCTCCAGTGGAAATCCTGGAACAGTTGTGCCTCAGCTAGGCCTGATGCCTCCAGGAGTGTAGAAGAAGTTTCACCAAAGCACAATCCTTCAACAGGCTGTAGGACACGCTCCTGTTCTGCATGTGGCCAGCTCAGCTGGCTTGTGTGGAGAGCACTGGGGCGTTGACAGATCACTACATTGGGGCACTAGGTCCCATATGGTAGCCTCCTCCCCATAGTCCGGTGGGCTTGAGAAAGAAAGAAAGAAATTTCAGTGAGGAGCCAGCCCAGGAGCCAAAGAAACTGAAGCCACAGGCATGAGCAGCACCAAGAAGATATTGCAGCTGGGGGGATTGGGGGAGAGACACCACCCTTCCCCCTAGCACCCTCTGGACCCAAGACTATGCAGAGGAACTCCCTTTTGGGGGCCCATAATAAACACAAGGATTCTGATTGTTCCAACCTGACAAAAGAAAGGTGGAAGGCTTCTTGCACCTTTCTGCCTTTCATGCAGGGGCATGTCAAGCCACAAGCCTGGTATGATTTAGGGCTCAATCCTGTTTCAGTGGGGGAAAGGATCGGGCCCTTAGTGATTTTTATAGAAATGTGTGTGTTTGTTAATAACATATACACTTTCACAATAAACAGGTAAACAGAAAAGGCCTCACTGAGAAATTGGAACACATGGTCAGGTGAGCATGCTTCAGGAACTGAGATGTATTTGAGGAGTTGAAAGAGATTAGGGTTGCAAAAAATGCAGTGTTGCTGGAGTGGGTTAAAGAGACAGATAGACCTACACCAGCTAAGTTTGAAAAATCAATCAGTGTAATCAATTTCTATTTCATATTCGTGTGTGTATAAAAGATATAGTCTTAGCTGAAATATGGGATATATTTTGATTTTTTGGAAAAGATTATGTTAAATCTCACCCTGAGCTGCTACTAATTATAATTTATTTTTAAGGCAGCACCATAGGTGTGCATGGCACTTTACAAGTAAATAAAAATGAGAGGTCTCTGCCTCAAGTAGCTTACAATCTGAAAAAGTCATAATACTGCAGGAGATGACAATAAACAATGGGTGAAGACAGAGATATGGGAGAATGAGTCGCAACAGAGGAAGATCATAAGATATGCCTGTTTTTACCTGTTCATCATCTTGGCATGGGACCAGAATGAAGGCTTCATTCTGTGTTTGCATTTTTCTTACCTGAGTTTCTAGAATCAGATATCTTCAGATACCGCTTTCCTTATAAATTCTGTTTAACATTTTAGACTTGTAATTCAAAGACCTACACTAACACATTTATGTGACTTTATCACTGTTTACACTTCCACTTGTAATCTGCATTCACCTTCTCAGCTACCTTTGGTGTCTCCTTTACTACATTTTGTTAGTTTAAATATTGGGTCTTTGTGGAGGCTGACACATTCCGGTGGAAAGATCTTCTTCCTCCCTCTTTGTGCTGCTGACTCCTTAGCACACTTTAATAGAAAGTTTAATTGTTGTTATCCTCCAAATTATTATTTTACTTAATCTGGTTGTGTGTTATCCCTGAATTGCATGGCTCTAATTCATAAACAACAGTACTGCAATTGACACTAATTTAGTAGTCTCAGTAGAGGAGCCCTGGAGTGAGTTGTATGGAATTTGAACTACCCCATCTGCTCTCAAAGTTGATTCCTCCAGGTCAGGGTTGAGGCATGTTAATGAAGGTGGAGAAATGCTTAATTATTATCAGCACTGAATCTGTTGTGTAGAAAGAGAATTTCACTCACGATGATGTAGTGGAGGAAATAGTTATTTCAAATAACCTTTAAATATTAGATTATTTTTATGAGTTCAGTTGGACTCAGCTCTGTATTAAATCTGTTTCTTATATATTTGGTCCTGCCATGAGGGCAGGGGACTGGACTCGATGACCTCTCAAGGTCCCTTCCAGTCCTAGAGTCTATGAATCTATGAATCTGTTCACTTAGAACACAGTATGGGTGTATAAGAGAATAAATAATACAGCAGAAAGTATGCATTTCTGCTAGTTGGGGGTAAAGCAGTGGAGGATCTACACAGAACGCTTTCAAATCCGCATGCAAGCAGTGCACATGACAGGTAGTGAAACTCTTCAGAGGAATTTAGAAAGAGGAAATGGACAAGTCACTGACAAAGGAACATGATTGATTATTTGGGTCATGCAAATGCAGATTCGCATAGCCAAAACTGGACTATGTCTGTTTCTCCCCCTATATCCAGCAGTAACTGGTAGTGGACAGATACAAGGATGCCGGGATTCTGGAACATATGTTGGAGAATTCTTTACGTTAGCTGTGCTATTTTGAAGATCGTTTCCTCCCAAAGCACTTTTTCATGATAAGGTCCTATGAGATATTGTAGTTGCCATATAGTTTACATGCTCTGATTTTTGGAGCCTGGATTAATTTGGACTTTAATATTTGTAATGCATAATCCCATCTGTGTTAAAAATCCACATCATAGTCCAGTTTCTCACATAACCAACTTCACTTTGCACAAGAGGAGAGCTGGAATGTGTTTGGTTTAGCTATCTCTAATTTCATTCAAATAAATGTTTACATACAAGCGCATTATTATTTTGTATCACCTCAAAGTGTGCTAGTTGCTTTATCAAATACACGAAAAGACACGGTCTTTTCCTAGAAGAGTTTACATAAAGGATAATGTCTTTGCTGAAGAGGGGACAACAGTCATTCTAACAAGATTAGATTGGACAAATAGGGAGGGCCAAAGTTATATAGGACCTTGCTTCTAGTTTATTTTAATTCATAGTTAGGATACATTGTCTGTAGTACTTTACTACTGAGGAATCAATAAATTGGTGGTTGTTATTGAAATGTAAAAAGAGGGTACCACATTCACGATATCCCATGTATTACACATCATTTGTGTGTTTTATTTGTACATTTTCCCTCCATCAGCATATGGGTAGTACTCTAGTATTCTAGTACTTGCAAGACAATTAAATTCTTATTATCTGCCAAAGAGTAGGAAACTTGATAAGGGAACCAACCGAAAATTCTTTCAGTGCCTGTGTATCTATTAACTAGTACTTGAGAGTATTGTACAATGTTAACAAACTGCTTTCCCACTTGGAAATCCACATGACTTGTCAGTCATATCAGCTGGTCACTGACTGATCTGAAAACCAAAACCACATTTGTCTTCTGCAGTTCATGAGTTCTTGTTTGTTCTACAACTTGGGACTAGTGGCACTTTATATTTTGTTCTGTACTATCTCATTGGAAGGATTATGTTTTGTTAGTTTTTTCGCATTTACCTGTGTAACCCACACACCTTCTGGGTATGGTGTTCTGTCCCATCTAGTGGCACCAACATCAGAGAGCAAGGGAGAGAGAGAGAGAGAGAGAGACTGCTAACAGCCAGTTGGCTTTTAGTTCATGCGGTAGAGGCTCATGCACTAAGCTCTAGAGGTCCCTAGTTCAATCCCGTCCGCTGACAACCGGCGTCTGTTGGCGTTAAACCTGATTAAACATATGTCACAATATAATCTTAGTTCTGCAACTAAAGAAAGTACCACTGTGTTCTTGTAAAACAGCACTTTTTTAATTTAAAGAAAAGGGAAGTAACTAAGATAGTGAAGGATAGACATTTCCCAATTTGCTGTCTCATTTTTCTATATCTGGAGACTCCTTGTAATGTATGTCAATGGAAAAAGATGTGAGGAGCTGAGGCACCCATGAGTTTATTAAAATTTTAGTTTTGGAGAGTTTGCTATCCTGATTATGCCAAATGAATCTTTTGTGTACTTTAAGATACACAACATACTACACAGTCCATTCAGTGATAGGGCACTTGTCTGAAACTATAAATTAGCTTCATATGTCCAATAATCCAGTTACAAATGGAAATGCTGCAGGAAGAAGAAGCCTTCTATTTTCCACAAAAGGAACTTCATTTCCAAGAAAATTTGAAGTTATCAATTTAACACTTGGCTATTCAGTTTCATACAGCAAATTACAGTCTCTGCCCCTGCTGAATGAAACCTAATGGAGAATTGTAAACTAATCCCCTGATTTTATATTTTCATTTTATCTACTGAAAAAATTAACTGCACAAGCAATATAAAATGGTAGAAAACAATACTGATTGCCTTGTCTGTGTATAATATATTACAACATAATCCTGTAGGCTTCTGAGGCTTCCTGCAGATATCTCAGAGGTTTCTGGGAGTTTTTACTGTGGGCCAGATTCTGATAACTTTACTCGCATTCAATTTTAGTACTATACTCAACAAATAGTCCCAATGGGACTATTCATTGGGTAAGAGTTTCAGAAATTGACATTCTTACTATTAGAATATATTAATTGTATTATGGTAGCACATTGGCGCCCCAGTCATGAAGCAAGACTCCATTTTGCTAGGCCCTGTGCAAATGCAGAGCAAAAAGAAACTTTCTTAACCAAAAGAATTTGTAGTCTGAGTAGATTGTAAGGACTTGGGAAAAGATTGTCAAAGATATTTAGGTGCCTGAAGATGCAGATAAGTGCCTAGTGGGATTTTCAAAAGCATCTAAGCTATTTAGGCCCTTGTATCTATCCTTAGAAGAACCCTGTATTTTAAGAAATTAGTTCACCAAGTCCTTATGTGAAAAAGAGAAAACATATGCAATGTATCTTTAGTGATAGTGGATCTGTCAAAGGATCAGACGAATATCCATATATATTTAACTGTGGCCTTAATTTTATTCTTTAGGAGATGGGGTGAAATAGTTTAATAATTAGGATCTTGGAACTTTACATTCTAAAGAAGCCAATAGTGAAGAAAAAACACTGATTTTTTAAAACATTAATTCTTCATAGAATATTCTAGTTAGTATATTTTAACCCACTTAATATGCAAGCCATTATGATTATTTGATTGTCCATTTGATCTGCCTGATACCCTTTCATCCTTTGCATATGCACAGAGTCATGAGGGACTGACCTTCAGTAATGCTGAATAACCTCTGCTTGAACTGAAGTCACTCGGAACTGCAAGATCTCAGCACCTCTGAAAATCCATCCTTGAAGCAATATGCTCTTGCCATCAGCAAGTGCAGGCAAACTTCTGAAAGTTCTCAGCTTTACTGCTCTTCATTGTAAATCCACATGCACAGATTAGGCCTTCTATTATCATAGACTTTTTATTTTTCTTAAAGAAGGTACAATTATTAAAATAACAAAGAAACAATGTAAGGGGTCAATGCCTCCTGCTGCCCCCATGCGACAGATATTCACCCTTGAAGGTCTCTCAAATCACTACAAAGAAAACCCTCTTTCAATGGGAAAACCTTGTTGGGGCTCTGTTATTGGTTTAGAAGATTCCAGTGTGACCCCACTGCACGTCTTAACGTAAAGTCCTACAGAGTCAACTTAAATCGATCTCACATGACTTCTCATCACTGTCTGTTTGTCCAGATTCTTCCTAAGCCTCATGCCACTCTCATTCTTGGTGCTAGACCACCAGATTCTCCCCCTTCCCAGTGTCCCCTGACTAATGAAGGGCTTACACAGTCCTTACCATCCTGAGGTTAAACCCTAGTCCCAAACAATTATAAACCACTCTGCCTGAATTTTTGTCTCTTCCAGGAGATTCTGGCAACCGTTTTCAGCCACAGCTTCCTCTGCCTGAGTCTCTGCTCCTGTCAGTTCTGCCTCTTTAACCCCAGTTCATTGGTGTGTGGCTCTTGAAGTCTGATAGACAAAGACACATTTTTAAACAGCCTTCAACCCAATTTGCAAGTCATCCCACAGAAATGATAGTATTTAAATATTTAACTATATGATTGTAGTACAGATCAGATATTTAGATGTCTAAATGCTATAATATGTCATGGCAATTCATCGGAGTGCAGAATTGGTCTGCAAATTGGGAGGCTAGTTTTGAAATTCAACCTTTAATTTGAGCTGCTGTTGCTAATCAATGAAGCTCACAATTACCGCTTCCCCCCGACTTGGAGGAAAGAGAAATGAGAAGGTGAGAGTTAGTTTTAATTTTAAAACAAAAGTTTCTAACCTTTTTCCTTGCAAAGAAAACCTAAGCAAACCAATCATGAGTTTTGAAAGCTTGTCACTGATTTTTTTCTAAAGATGGTATGTTATCCACAGTGCCTTGGCTTCCAGTCACCCATGGTTGGCCTTTAGGGTCTGGAGAAGCCGTAACCATGGGTTGTTTGATTATTGCGATGATCCCAGATCATGTCACAGCTGAGGTAGTCAGTGGTGCCCAGGTTACAGTTGATAGGACTAGGACACTGCAAACTGCCAGCTGTGTGCACTCTGGCTACAAGGAGGGACATAGCAGCGTGATCTACTGGCTCTGTTCTGAGCATTACATTTTAAAAAACAAACTTGATACTTTTACCCTCACTTATGCATGTTCTGTACCTGCAAATGAAGAAACTTGTACCTACAAACATTTGCCTCTGCAAATCAGAGAGACATCTAATTCAATAACTAAATTCAGTTGTTTGTAGATGGAAATGAGCAATAGAATGCTTGATTGCGTCCTTGCATTTTGAAATGTACTACGGGCATGGCCAAAGGTATTGAACGGAAATCTACTAGACACACTAATCTTTTAGTAATCTTAGTTATTTTTAGTTGACATATTGCAAAATTAAAAAGCAGTCATGCTAGTT
Organism: Emys orbicularis; assembly: GCF_028017835.1. Taxonomy (NCBI): domain Eukaryota; kingdom Metazoa; phylum Chordata; order Testudines; family Emydidae; genus Emys; species Emys orbicularis. The sequence goes on from NC_088691.1 coordinate 28,092,135, forward strand.
GTGAACATTACACCAGAATCAGTCCCATCCAGACTCATTTTTTACATCCTCTTTTGGATTTGGTGTCACTGCTTGTTTACAGACCACACAGTTTTCCACTGGTGACGGCACTTCTGTTTTAAAAATTGCACAAAAAGAGGAACAAAATTGTGTGTGCTCCAGTTATTGCTCACACTGTCTGAAGTGAATAAAGAGAATTTATTCTAAGGTTGCTGCAGCTGTAGTCATGGAATGTTAGGTTATGTGACTATCCACATCTTATACTGATTCTGAAAGGGTAAGTCTGGTTTTCTTTAGTTTGTCTCAGCTTATCTTTTGTTACGGAATTTAGAGTCCCACTTATTTTGCTTAAAATAACTGAAAGTATATGTATTTATTTTTAAAGTATACTTGCTAAGGTTCCCATATTTTTGACAACTTGCTCTAACACTTTGAACCAAGTGTTAGAGGCAAACTTTTCATAAGTAACTAAGGCCCAGCTCCTCAAAACTATTTTGGCACATATCTCCAATTGATTTCAATAGGAGTTAGGCACCTAAATACCTTTGCACATCTGGGCTTAACTCCCATTTTCAAAAGTGAGTCAGGCACGTAGTTGCCTAAGTCCCATTGACTTTCAATGAGATTTAGGCTCATAAGTGCCTGTGTCTCTTTTGAAAATGGCACTTGGGCACTTTTAAAATTTTTATCCTGCACCTTTGCTTGTGTGAGAGGTATTAAAAATAAAGTAAAATGGTTACATTATTTTAACTGCTGAAGGATCTGTGTATTGTGCTTTTTCTGAGCACTGGTGTCATTCTTATGACATTTGAATTAGAGTGTGCTTATTAATATTTGGAGTACTTAAAATCAATTCTGCTTTGGAAAGAGTTATTTTAAGGGTTGGTTCTGGTATCACACCTGCTCTACAGAGGTGTCACTTTATATTAAACAATTATCCCCTTATTTAAACAGATTTTAAAGTGCTGATGTGAGCCCTGCTTGCCCAAGTCTGTCAATTCTGGGCTGTGAGGCTGTGTAGACATATCCTGAGTGCTTCAGAGATGCCCAAAGGGAGCAGACCCCCTGTGCTGGGACAACATTGCAAAGGCATTCAAAGTGAAGAGGAGACTTTTGGTGTTCTCCTGCTTCATTTTCCCACATAAGGGTCAGCCACAATGTGGTCCTCAGTGAGTGTGGGTCAGAGCCAACTCCCCCCACTGAAGTCAATGGAAAGACTCTTATTCATTTCAATAGGAGATGGATTGAGTCCTAAAGGCTTGCTCCATCTAAGTCAATTGGAGTTTGACCACTGACTTCAAAGGGTGCAGGATCAAGCCCTGTGTGAGCAAATACAATTAAAAGGCAAAGCCAAGGAATCACAAAATGTAGTAGCTAACTATTTTGAGATGTGTAGTTTAGTTTTTAATTATACATGATACATTTCATAATGTATTAGTGAACGAATGCAGTGAATTTAGTAAAATTATGGACTCTTAGTAATACAAGAGCTCATTACAGTATCTGCTTAAATTTTGGCGAATAGTTCGGCAATATACCCAACATTTTTATGTAAATAAGCAAGATATTGCTGCAATTAGGGCTCAGTCCTGCAAGGTGCTGAGCATTCTTGGGAAGTGATGAACATCCTCAGCTCACACTGAAGGCAGTGGAAGTTGTGGCCACTCGGTATCTCACAGGCGAGCTCAACACCTTGCATGATTAGCCCCTTAGTTTACTAAAAAAAAGTGTGTAGAGGATTATCATCAGTCAGAACTTCAGCTGCTGAAATCAGTTGTTGCGCTGTTTCTTTCAGTAGCACTATGTCAATTTTACACCAGCTGAAGATCTGGCACAGTCACCAATGAAAAAGACTTCATTGATTAAATCTTTCTAAGAACAAGTCATGTGCATAATGTAGCACAATTGTCACAATTCAGAAGAAGGGTCCAAGACTGAGCTGATATGGAAAATGAAGGATCAAATTATTGGCCTAACTCTTTTCTTTTTCTTTTTCAGAATGATTTTTATTGACATGATGGCTTTACTTTATCTGGCTATAAAAATGAAATTGGTGAAAAAGCAATTAAGTTACTGTTTGTTAAAATAAAAAATGCCCCACACATTGCAGTCTGCATGAAGCATACATTTAAAAAAAAACTTTTTATCAATTAAGGATAAAATAGCCCTTACTGTTATGCTTATTTTGCATTACCTTACATGGCTTCTTTGTATTTGCAGGAATATAGTGAACTCTGCTGGTTAGTGAGTCTCTAGCACTGATCAACATGTTGGCAGAAGGCATCCTAACTGGAATCATATACAAAGAAAGAAAACAGAACATAGATAAACCCCACAAATGTCACAGAAAAGATGAAAGGGAAACCTGGAAAGATCACCTTATAGATACACCAGCAATTAAAGATTTTGCTTCAGAATCTGAGAAGCAGAATGAGATCATTGCAAAAGGTAGCAAAATTGAAAATAATAAAGAGCTTCAATGGAAATCTAAAGAAGAGCTACCTGCAAAAGAACATAATGCACACGTTAAAGGAACAATATCTGAAGCTTTACATATACCAGGAAGAGAACAAATTCATGAAAACCAGGTGGATTTGTATAGATCCTGGTCATGCCACAATATTTATCAAAACTATCCTGACTTACATATTGGAGGAGACCATGTAGGAGGTTATATGCGGGATTCAGGTTGCATTATGGACCACATAAGTGATGAACTTGTTGATGGCCCGGTTTTATTGTCAGGAGATATTCTATTGGGTCATTCCCCTCAAAATGAGCCTCTTGAAAAAACAGCTACAAAGTCCTTGAATGGTGATGAAGGTGGAGAAAGGAGTATGACACTCCACAAGCAGCCTCTTTCGAATTCTGTGCTGAATAACTACATGGATACAAAGGTGGAAGAGCTCTATAAACAGTTTTTTGAAGAGAACCTGACCAGGTGTGGTTCTGTAACAAACCTCCTGACTTCCAGTTTGATCATGAATAACCTAAAACAGATAAACCTTCAGATCTCCCAAGAACAGACTATAGAAACATGTAAAGCTAGAGAAGTGCTTTTACATTCTCTAGCTTTGTTTAGTTTCCGCAATGCTGCCAGTGGAAACAGCTCTGAATTTAGCACTCCAAATTTACAGTTCTCAAACTCACTAAGCAAGAGAAAGAGCTCCCGGGTACAGTTTACATCATGATTGAACTGTTTGGTTACAGCAGTGGTTCTCAAACTTTTGTACTGGTGACCCCTTTCACACACAAGCCTCTGAGTGCCATCCCCTTATAAATTAAAACATTTTAAAATATATTTAACACCATTATCAATGCTGGAGGGAAAGCAGGGTTTGAAGTGGAGGCTCACAGCTCGCAACCCCCCATGTAATAACCTCGGGACCCCCTGAGGGGTACTGACCCTCAGTTTGAGAACCCCTGGGTTACAGCCTATTTTTCAGCTGCGGTCTCTTTTCTTTCAGGATTACTTTGTGAAATGTACCAAATTAGACACTACTGACTTCTTAAAATAAATTTTGACATTTAAACCACACTTTGTCTGTGGTGCCACTCCATTGCTTGTTACCGGACTAAGATAAAGATCATGTGTCTTTGTGTGGTTGAATGTAATCCAAATGAAATTTTTATACAAAATCCTATTGAGCTAAATTTTCAAAGTGGCCTAAGACCAGCTTCTAAGAGTCCAGCCCCGCCAACACCTAGTGTGTGACTAATTATACATAGGACTAGTACTTATGCAGTCAAAGTTAGTCACGTGCATTAATGTTGGTAAGATTTTGCCCTAAGAAATTAATCCAGAACCCAATGAAGTTGATGGTTAGACTCACATTGATTTCAGTGGTCTTTGGATCAGGCCATAAATTTGAACCCATAATTTTGTGCATTTAAATTTAGAGGTTGCTATTGCAGATTTCACCCATTATGTCTGAGAAAATGGCCTTCTGTTTTGAAAATCCTGTTTAACAATTTGGTTTATTTTGCATAGCATCTTACATATATCAAATGTATATAAAAATGTTTATCGGAGAGGAAAATCAATGACAATACTCTATAGAAGGATGATATGTGCATTTATATGAGGGTAATAAATGTTTTGTATTATACAGGTAGAGTACATTACAATGGAAAACTACAGATACATCAGCTTCTAAAAATTTAAATAACAGGTCAAGTTTATAAAATGTTAAAAGTATTTCAGTTACTGTAAAGGTGACATTTCTATTCATTTAAAATGTCATTTACTTAAATAAAAGTTTCCATATATTAGACAACAAAATCCACTCAGATTCCCAGAATATATAAAATGATTACTTCTGCCTACCATTTGCATTTTAAAAATAGGACTCCTTGTTGTGTTTTTCTGAAAAATACACCCTTATGACCTCAGCAAGTTAAGAGTGTGTTGCAATGTTACTGAAAGGCAAAGATATTGCAAGTTTTGTTCCTATTACCCTAAATCAGTAGTTCTCAAAGTTTTGTACTGATGACCCCTTTCACACAGCAAGCCTCTGAGTGCAACCCCCCCCCCTATAAATTAAAAACACTTTTTTATATATTTAACACCATTATAAATACTGGAGGCAAAGTGGGGTTTGGAATGGAGGCTGACAGTTCGTGACCCCCCATGTAATAACCTCGTGATCTCCTGAGGGATCCTGACCCCCAGTTTGAGAACCCCTGCCCTAAATGTTACATGCAGATTTCATTAGGAAAATTTGTTCACTTTGCCTGCAGCCATCATTTCCTCCCTGCTGGAAATGTCTTTTGTTGTAAATTATCACTATGTTGATATTATACTGTGATGAATGAACGGAAGTTTGATATCTCAATTGTACAAGCAAGTTTTCTCTCAATGGGTAAGCTACTGCTCTGACTCACACCAAAACCAATGAGGTAATTTGAGGCACCTGCAGTTCTGTGCCTCCAGTCCTGAACTCAGTGGATTTACCAGTGTAAATGCTAGCAGAAAAATGTATTTAACCTTTCTGCCTAATGATAAACTTTCAGAATGCATGCTGTACTGGTAGTTAAATAATTTTATTCAGAGTTACTGATGTCAAGCAACACCCAGGTATGGGACACTGTTTTATAAATTAGTGCTTCTCAGTGAAATTTAATATGTAGTAGTCGATGTAAAAGTATTTTTTTCTTCTAAAACATCTGCTAAACAGTGTAACACACAGATTCTAAATCTGTCAATTCTCAAAGGGAATGTGAAGGATCTTGTGACGTTTAAGTAATAATATATCAAATGCTAATATCTTTGTGTTTATAAATCAAGATCCTTTCCATCTGATTGGTACTTTGCAAAGAGCAAAGTGTTTCTTATTTGGCATCTTTATTTATTTTAAAAAAATCATTCGTGATTTTGTTGCAAGTCACAATAAAAATATCAGCAGGCTTGAAAGAACAATATCAGATGAGAGACACTTGAATTCATAAAGGGTCCAGTCGCTTACTCAAGTGAGTTATCTTCATTGGTACTATTCACATTAATTCAGGCTTCAGGACTGGGCTATAATTTGAGATTGTCAATCCCTTGGCCTGCAGGAATCAGGTAACTTGCAGAAATAGTGTAGCTGAGTTTCAGTGGAGCAGAATGAGAGCCATATCTTCTTAAGTATCTCTTTTTAAAACTGGTTCACCGCACAGCATGGCATGATGGTACTAGAGATGGAATTAGCTGGCTGAAAAGTGCAGTTTTGGGGGCAAGTTCATATTGTATTCAGCAAATAGCTTTGGTTGAAAAAAATGATTTTTTAAAAAAGTCTAACCATTTCATTTTGGCATTTCTGGAATGAAGCATTTTGACTTTTCATTCCAAATTAAGTTTTTGTTTTGAAAATTGCCAATTTTTTAAAAGACTTTAAAAAGGGGCTAAAACCCCCAAAGTGAAACTAAATGTTTGTTTTGCTGAGAAACCTAAAAAAATTCCATTTTGAATCAACCCAAAACAATTTTATTTTTAAAAAAATTGGTTCAGTCAGTATTTGCCCAGTTCTAGATGGTACAATTGGAGGATTCTGCACCAACTTTCTCTTATAGGACATGGTTTCAAATAATCTGCTAACTATATAGCTGGTCAAATAGTGGGACAGAAAGCATGAATATTTTGTAGATTTTTAAGGCCAGAAGGGATCATCTAGTCTGACCTCCTGCACACCACAGGCCACAGAACATCACCCACCCACTCCTAGAGTACCCCTCAACTTCTGGAGGATGGATAGCTCAGTGGTTTGAGCATTAGTCTGCTAAACTCAGGGTTGTGAGTTCAATCCTTGAGAGGGCCATTTAGGGATCGGGGGCAAAAAACTGTCTGGGGATTGCCCCTGCTTTGAGCAGGGGGTTGGACTAGATGACTGCCTGAGGTCCCTTCTAACCCTCATATTCTATGATTCTGGCTGAGTTACTAAAGTCCTCAAATCTTGATTTAAAAACTTCAAGTTAAAGAGACTCCACCATTTACCCTAGTTCAAACCAGCAAGTGACCTGTGTCCCATGCTGCAGAGAATGGTGAAAATCCCAGGGTCTCTGCCAGCCTGACCTGTGGGGAAATGGTGATCAGTTAGACTCTGAGTAAAATGCACCACCCAGAGACCTGGGAAAGAATTTTCTGTAGTAACTCAGGGTCCCCATCTCTGGCTGTCAGACATATTTGCTAATTGCAGTTATGGATGGGCCATATGCCATTGTAGGCAATCTTATCATACCATTCATTCCATAAACTTTATCAAGCTCAGTCTTGAAACAAGTGAGGTTTTTTACCTCCACTACTCCCCTTGGAAGGCTGTTCCAGAACTTCACTCCCCTGATGGTTAGAAACCTTCATCTAACTTCAAGCCTAAAGTTATTGATGGCTATTTTATATCAATTTGTTCATATGCCAGCATTGGCCCTTAATTTAAAGAAGTCCTCTCCCCCGCCCCCTCTGATGCATAAGCGCCGATTTCCCCTTTGCCCGGTGGGTGCTCGACCCCTCCCTGCCCCGGCCCCGCCCCTCCACCGCCTCTTTCCACCCCTGCACCACCCTTGTCCCTCCCCCATTCCACCCCTTCCCCAAAGTCCCTGCCCCCATTCCACCCCCATCCCCCAAGTCCCCGCCCCTGTCCTGCCTCTTCTCCGCCTCGTCCCCTGAGCATACCATGTCTCCGCTCCTCCTCCTCCCTCCCGGAAAGTCCAAAGCGCTACCAAACAGCTGTTAGGCGGCAGGGCAGCAGGAAGCGGAAGGGGTGGGGGGAGCTTGGCTGCCGGTGGGTGCAGATCACCCGCTAATTTTTCCCTGTGGGTGCTCCAGCCCCAGAGCACCCACGGAGTCGGCGCCTATGCTCTGATGTATTTATAAAGATTTCATTTCACTGAGTCTCTTCAAGTCATCAAAACTAGTCTGGATGATTCAGCTGAATGCATGTATTTGATGTCTAATGCTCGTTTCAGTTGCAAATACATGTATTTGACATCCAATATGTATATTCAAACTACTCACTTTGAGATCAAATTTCAAACCTCAAACACTGAATACATCAGGAACTGTGCAGAAACTTCAGAGCTATTATTTGTTAATTTAATAGATTCCCATGTTATTGGATTGATTTATAAAGGGTTTGTGAAGCAAAAAAAGAAAAGAAAAGCTACAATTCACTCAATTTTGTGTTTAGGAACTACTGTTTGACCAGGTGAAACTGGGGCAGGTGACAATAAAGAGATAGGCATATAAAAATATAAAAACAGCCACATTATTAAATTAACTATGTGTATGGTGAGATTATTCAAAACAATTAGGTTGCAATTTCCTCCATGCTCACTTTGGAGGTCTCGTGTTTGAGAATCTTAGGAGAAAGGCCAGGTTAACATTAGGTGTAGTTTTTGGTTTCATTTTACATCTGATGATGTTTTTGAACACTTTTTTTCACTGAAGATATTAAAATTTGTGGGTGAGATCATAACGCCCAAGTCATTGGACTTGAAGTCAAAGGAGCTATGCTAATTTACCTCAGGTGAGGATTTGGCCCACTCATCTTTCTGTCACTCAGTTTATTCAATTTAGGTGTTTTCTTTTTTAATTTCTTAATTATACTGATTTAATTTTTTTTTAAATGAAGCTCTACGGCTTAGGGGCAAATTTTCACAAGAGTTCATCCAAGCCTAATGAATTGCCCCACAATTTTATGAATGTAAAAAATAATCTACTGATCTCTCTTATACTGTCACCCATCACTGTAGTATCTGAGCACCTTCCACATGTGATTAGTAGCAATATTAAATTCTGTAGTGAACTTCCTGGAGAAGTAATAGAACCTAGGTGCCTGACAGTCTGATCAATTCAGGTATTCAGGTGTCTGCATTTTATTATTTGTGTTTGTAAGTGATTGCACTTAAAATTGCAGGCACAAAACAGCAGGTGCCATTGTAGAGGCTGTTTTTGAAAATATGACCCAAATGTTTATAGGTTGAAGTAGATCTGAGCTCTCACTTTTATAGGTTGAAGTAGATCTGAGCGCTCACTTAAAATATGATATGAAAGGCTTGAGACATCTCTTAGCCAATCACATTGAGTAATTTGTTGCCTTATTACAAAACTAAATAATGGCCTTATTGCTAAATGGTATGACAGAATCCTCTTTTAAGAAATACCCCATTACATTTGATATGATGGTGAAAAAAACATCTGTAAAAACTGCATGATTAAGGTAGGAAAATATTAACCTAGCAGCTTTCCCTAGTAAATAATTCCTTGTGTACTAGTGCTGCTTTTTTCAAATGTCCCACCTACCTCTTTTCTATTTATAACTAAAATAAGCATCTGATCTTGACAGAATTGCAGCTGGGTTCTGTTTTCTTATTTCCTGGAAGGGAAGTAAACCAGTTTCTTGCACAGCAAAATCAATTTGGGGAAATGAAGATATCCAAATAAAAATATAAGAATGGCCATACTGGGTCAGACCATCTAGCCCAGTATCCTGTCTTCCAACAGTGGCCAATGCCAGGTGCCCCAGAGGGAATGAACAGAACAGGTGATCATCAAGTGATCCATCCACTGTCACCCATTCCCAGCTTCTGGCAAACAGAGGCTAGGGACACCCTCCCTGCCCATCCTGGCTAATAGCCATTGATGGACCTATCCTCCATTAACTTATCTAGTTCTTTTTGAACCCTGCTATAGTCTAGGCCTTCACAACATCCTCTGGCAAGGAGTTCCACAGGTTGACTGTGCATTGTGTGAAAAACTACTTCCTTTTGTTTGTTTTAAACCTGCCTATTAATTTCATTTGGTGAGATCCTTTTGTAACTCTTCACAGTCTGCCTGGGACGTAATTATCTTGAGTAGTTTTGTATCATCTGCAAATTTTATCACCTCACTGTTTACCCCTTTTTCCAGATCATTTATGAATATATTGAATAGGACTGATCCCAGTACAGACCCCCCGGGGACACCACTATTTACCGCTCTCCATTCTGAAAACTGACCATTTATTCCTACCCTTTGTTTCCTATCTTTTAACCAGTTACTAGTCCATGAAATGACCTTCCCTCTTATCCCATGACAGCTTACTTTGCTTAAGAACCTTTGGTGAGGAACCTTGTCAAAGGCTTTCTGAAAATCAAAGTACACTGTATCCCCTTGTCCACATGCTTGTTGACCCCCTCACAGAATTCTAGTAGATTGGTGAGGCATGATTTCCCTTTACAAATACCATGTTGACAGGTTTCAGAGTAGCACCCATGTTAGTCTGTATCTGCAAAAAGAACAGGAGTACTTGTGGCACCTTAGAGACTAACAAATTTATTTGTGAAAGCTTATGCTCAAATAAATTTGTTAGTCTCTAAGGTGCCACAAGTACTCCTGTTCTTTTTGCAAATACCATGTTGACTCTTCCCCAACAAATTATGTTCATCTATGTGTCTGACAATTTTGTTCTTTACTATAGTTTCAATCAGTTTGCCCGGTACTGAAGTCAGGCTTACCAGCCTGTAATTGCCGGGATCACCTCTGGAGCCCTTTTAAAAATTGGCATCACATTAGCTATCCTCCAGTCATTTGGTACAGAAGCTGATTTAAATGATAGGTTACAAACTAGGGTGACCAGATGTCCCGATTTTATCGGGACTGTCCCGATATTTGCTTGTTTGTCCCGCGTCCCGACCGATGTGCGGTCGGGACACTGGACAAACAAGCAATTTTGCCCTCCCGGAAGGGCTCTCGCCCCACCCCCACCCCAACTCCGCCCCTTCCTTCCCCCATTGGCTCCCTTCCCAAATCCCCACCCTGGCCCCGCCTCTTCCCCAAGCACGTGGCATTCCTCCTCCCTCCCAGGCTTGCCGCTGTAATGGCGGCAAGCCTGGAGGGAGGGGGTAATGGCCGACTTCCAGTTTCTGGAGCTGGTGAGTACGGGCACCGGGTGGGCAAGGGGGCTGCTCCCCCAGGAGGGAGACGGGGGCTCCGGACCCCGGCAGCGGCAGGGGAGAGCGGCTCGGGGTCGCACGAGTGGCCATGTAAAGTTTATCAGCTCGGGGTGGACCCCGGCCGCTCGTCGCCCCTGTTGTGGGGTGGTAAGGAGCCGAGTCCCCCACTCCCCCCTCATCCTGGCTCCTCAGCTGAGCCCCCCCGTCTCCCTCCTGGGGGAGCAGCCCCCTTGCCTGCCCGCCCAATGCTTCCAGCTCCAGGAACTGGAAGCCGGCCACCACCCCCTCCCTCCAGGTTTGCACCAGCATTACAGCTGCAAGCCTGGGAGGGAGGAGGAATGCCGCTCAGCTGAGGAGCCAGGGGGAGGGGGGACTCGGCTCCTTACCTGGCCTGCGGCGGCTGGCGGGACATGCTGGTGCGGGGCGGGGACGCTACCCCCCTACAGGGCAGGGCGAGGAGCCGGCCCTGAGCCCCCCCAGCCAATAAACTTTACGTGGCCACTCGCGCGGCCCTGAGCCGCTCTCCCCCGCCGCTGCCGGGGTCCAGAGCCCCGCGCCTCTCCCGCTTGGCTGCGCTCCAGCGGCTCCTTCCCCGCGGGGCAGCGGGACGCGCTGCATGTGCATGGGGCCCCGGGGTGGGGGGGGAGCAGCGTACGTGGCCGCGGCGTGGCCGGGGCCCGCTAATTCCCCAGGCACCTGCAAAATGGCTTTTTTTGGGGGTGTTTTTTTTTTTTTGCTCCGCCCCCTCCCCCCCCCGCGTCCCGATATTTCATGTCAGTGATCTGGTCACCCTAATACAAACTACAGTTAGTAGTTCTGCAATTTCACATTTGAGTTCCTTCAGAACTTTTGGATGAATTCCATCTGGTCCTGGTGACTTATTACTGTTTAGTTTATCAATTTGTTCCAAAACCGAACCTCAATCTATGACAGTTGCTCAGATTGTCACCTAAAAAGAATGGCTCAGGTTTGGGAATTTCCCTCACATCCTCAGCCATGAAGACCGATGCAAAGAATTTGTTTAGTTTCTCCGCAATGGCCTTATCATTCTTGAGTGCTCCTTTAGCATCTCGATTGTCCAGTAGCCCCAGGGGTTGTTTAGCAGGCTTCCTGCTTCTGATATACTTAAAAAAATTTTTGCTGTTACTTTTTGAGTCTTTGGCTAACTGTTCTTCAAAAAAATTTTTGGCCTTCCTAATTACATTTTTACACTTCATTTGCCAGAGTTTATGCTCCTTTCTATTTTCCTCAATATGATTTAATTTCCACTTTTTTAAAGGATGCCTTTTTGCCTCTCACTGCTTCTTTTACTTTGTTGTTTAGCCACAGTGGCACTTTTTTGGTTCTCTTACTTTTTTTTTTTAATTTGGGGGTATTCATTTAAATTGAGCCTCTGTTTCCATGCAGCTTGCAGGGATTTCACTTTTGGCACTGTACCTTTTAATTAACTTCCTCATTTTTGTGTAATCCCCCTGTCTGAAATTAAATGCTACCGTGTTAGGCTGCTGTGGTGTTTTCCCCTCCACAGGGATGTTAAATTTAATTATATTATGGTCACTATTACCAAGCGGTCCAGCTCTATTCATCTCTTGGACCAGATCCTGTGCCGCACTTAGGACTAAATCAAAATTGCCTCTCCTCTTGTGGGTTCCAGGACTAGCTGCTCCAAGAAGCAGTCATTTAAGGTGTCAAGAAACTTTATTTCTGCATCCCGTCCTGAGGTGACATGTACCCAGTCACTATGGGGAGAGTTGACATTCCCCATTATTATTGAGTTTTTTATTTTTATAGCCTCTCTAATCTTCCTGAGCATTTCACAGTTACTATCACCATCCTGGTTAGTTGGTTGGTAATATATCCCTACTGCTATATTCTTATTATTAGAGCATGGAATTACTATCCTTAGAGATTCTATGGTACAGTTTGGTTCATTTAAGACTTTTACTTCATTTGATTCTAAGCTTTCTTTCACATATAATGCCATTCACCCACCAGCACGACCTGGTCTGTCCTTCCGATATATTTTGTACCCTGGTATTACTGTGTCCCATTGATTATCCTCATTCCACCAAGTTTCTGTGATGCCTATTATATCAATATCCTCATTTAATACGAGGCACTCTAGTTCACCCATTTTATTATTTAGACTTCTAGCATTTGTATACAAGGACTTTAAAAACTTGTCACTTTTTAGCAGTCTGCCATTACATGATGTAATTGAATGGGATTCTTTTTCATTTGACTGTTTCTCATCAGATCCTACCTATATTTTATCATCTTCCATTCTCTCCTCTTTACTAGGACATAGAGAATCTCCATTAATAAATCCTCCCCTAAGGGATGCCTCTGTCCAAACCACCGTGCTCCTCCGCACCTATCGGCTTTCCCCCAGCCCTTAGTTTAAAAACTGCTCTATGACCTTTTTTTATTTTAAGTGCCAGCAATCTGGTTCCATTTTGGTTTAGGTGGAGCCCATCCTTCCTGTATACCAGGGATGGCCAACCTGAGCCTGAGAAGGAGCCAGAATTTACCAATGTACATTGCCAAAGAGCCACAGTAATATGTCAGCAGCCCCCTATCAGCTCCCCCCCCACTCCCAGCGCCTCACACCCACCAGCAGCCCCACCGATCAGTGCCTCCTTCTCCCTCCTGATCAGCTGTTTCATGGCGTGCAGGAGACTTGGGGGAGGGAGGAATTGAGGGCACGGCAAACTCAGGGGAGGGGATGGGAAGGGGTGGAGTGGGGGCAGGGTCTGTGGCAGAGCCAGGGGTTAAGCAGTGAGCACCCCCCGGCACATTGGAAAGTTGGCACCTGTAGCTCCAGCCCCAGAGTCGGTGCCAATACAAGGAGACGCATATTAACTTCTGAAGAGCCACATGTGGCTCCGGAGCCACAGGTTGGCCACCCCTGCTGTATAGGCTCCCCCTTTCCCAAAAATTTCCCCAGTTCCTACTAAATCTAACCCCCTCCTCCCTACATCATTGTCTCATCCACGCATTGAGACCCTGCAGTTCTGCCTGTCTAACTGGCCCTGCGCGTGGAACTGGAAGCATTTCAGAGAATGCTACCAAAAAGGTCCTGGACTTCAATCTCTTACCTAGCAGCCTACATTTTGCCTCCAGGACCTCTCTCCTATCCTTACCTATGTCATTGTTACATACATGTATCACGACCACCAGCTGCTCCCCAGCACTACACATAAGTCTATCTAGATGTCTTGAGAGATCCGCAACCTTTGCACGAGGCAGGTGAGTCGCCATGCGGTTCTCCCAGTCATCGCAAACCCAGCTATCTATGTTTCTAATGATCAAATCCCCCATAAATATTACCTTTCGCCAATTCTTTGATCAGAACCTTTTCTCAGGCTTAATGGGTATTCTTTTCTAGTGGAAAGGACCTTAGAAACTGGGAAAACAGCAGTGCCTGGAGGATAGCAGCATATAGCAGTGAGGTTTTGAAAGTGATCCGGTCTCCAGCTGGTACCTGAGGGTCTAGACATCTTGGACACTAAGTTCTGAGAGCATATTTGGAAAGAACACATCACAATCTGCTTTGACAATTCCCTTTCTGAGTACCCACAACTTGCTGGCAAACACAATGCAGAGCTTCCAACGGAGGCACTTTGAAATTTCCCCTGAAGGGGACTTGCCCAAGGTCATACAGGAAGTCTGTAGCTTCAGCCAGGAATAGCATTCTGGTCTTCAGGCTTCTAGTACTGTGCTTTATCCACAAGATCCTCCTCCTCCTCTAGGTCATCTTAAATAAATACAAATACAGTCTGATAGTAGAACAACAATGGCTAACTGGAGATATGCATGTCTATTAATTGAACCTTTCTGTACATAAATATTGCCTATTCTACCATCTATCTTCTAAATTTTATTGTTATTTTCTCATTCAATGTACATGTACAGAAAAAGCTTGGCAAGTGTACAATTAATTAGGTATATTTTTAAAGGTAAAATGCAAGTCTAAGATGAAGAGATCTATTTCCCTCTAGATACACAAGGATGTATATGTAGCTTCCTGCATGTTGAGATCATGTGTATATGCCTAAATGAGAACAACAGTATTTCTTGTACAATCCACATTTCTAAATGCACTGTTCAAGGGAGGTCTAAGGGCAACAGACATATTAGTCCAGCTCCACTGACATCAACAGAGCTTTAGTGATTTACACCGGCTGAGTATCTCTCCCTATATGTGAAAACACACCAGGAAAGATAATTTCTTTGGGGGAAAAAACAGGGGTGGGCAGGGGCAGATAAAGTATTCCACCAAGAATTTGTAAAATATATATTTTTAAAGTGTTTCGGCCTGGTTGCCTGAGTTCCTCCTGTCAAGTGATAAACAGCCTTGATTCCCATTAACTTCAGCTGAATCTCATGGTGGTCAGCACCTTATGAAGGTGCTCAATATCTTGCAGCATTGGGCCATTATAGATTGTGCCTATAGCAATATTTATAGTTAAGGATGTCCGACAACTTCCATTATAAAACCCTGTTTTCAATTACTTCTAATATTGCCAGATGTTACCCATTGGGGCTTAAATTTGACATGCTAGGTGTATGTTTCCAGCTGACTTCTAGAAAACTTCTGCAAAAACAATTTAGGCATTTCTCAGAATGAGGCTAGGGAAAAATACATTCTTTTTGCCCATGTTAAAAAAATTCTTATATCCTTTTAATTGAGAAGATCTATGCATGCCCCAGACATTGGAATAGGAAGGTGACCTTTGGCAGGGGGATTGCTCTGATGTTAGGGATGACCTTCTGCGGTCTCCATGAAAATCTGATGAAATTTGGTCAAGGTCTGAGCTTCTGAAAATCTCAGTTTGCACATGCTCAGAAGAAACTTTCTAGTTTGGCAGCTAAATTCTCTGAAGATTCTGTTTGAACTGAGACTGCTCCTTCTGAAGGTTGTGGGGGCTGAGCAGGATTTTCCCTGCTGTGGCACTGGGCACAGGAGCTGAGTGCAGGAAGATTCTCTCTCTTGTGCTCTCACTGCTTCTGCTGCTGGTGCCCAGGCAGTGGGGAGGAGAAGGAGGAAGCGGCTTGACTGGAATACAGAATGGTGAGGAGCCAGGACGGGGGGACTGCAAAGGGGATGTGACGGGATCCCGGGGTACAACCTGGAACTGGGGTACTGCTCTGCCCTTTTAACTCTCCAGCCTGGGCTGTCTCTCTCAATCTTTTGCTAGTGACAAACAGCAAATCCCTCCAGGTGCTGTTATCACTCATGTGGAGCCCCACGCCCAGCTAAATTGCATGAATGCTCCCTGAGCCACTCATGAATCACACGGAGAAAGGTACCAGTAAATCTCCCCAGCTCTGTACCCCAGAAGCCTGGCCAGTGTGAGTTAATTACCCAGTCTGCCCCTCCCTCGATGTGGAGAGGACACATGCTAGTCTTTGTAAACCGAGCAGAGATTTCCTAAGCATTTCAACCAAAACACACTGTTTTAGGTTAAATATATAACAGATTTATTAACTACAGAAAGATAGATTTTAAGTGGTTATAAGTGGTAGGCATAAAAGGTCAGAGATAGGTACCAAAGAAAATAAAAAGGTAAGCGTGCAGTCTAAATCTTAAACTTTATTAGTCTAGGCAGTATTTGGGCCAAGCAGTTTTTCTCACCCCACTGGATGTTTCAGGTAGTTACAATTCCTAATACACAGGCTTCCCCTTTAAGCCTGGGACCAGTCTCCTCAGTTCAAGTCTCTGTTTTCCAGCGTTCTTGTTGCTTCCAGTGTAGGGGGGGGGAAGAGAAAGGTAAAAACCTGATGCCGCTGTACCTTATTTTATATCCTCAGTCCATGTGCCTGGAAAACACTAGCCCAGACATAGAATCATAGAATATCAGAGTTAGAAGGGACCTCAGGAGATCATCTAGTCCAACCACCTGCTCAAAGCAGGACCAATCCCCAACTAAATAATCCCAGCCAGGGCTTTGTCAAGCCTGACCTTAAAAACCTCCAAGGAAGGAGATTCCACCACCTCCCTAGGTAACCCATTCCAGTGCTTCACCACCCTCCTAGTGAAAAAGTTTTTCCTAATATCCAACCTAAACCTACCCCACTGCAACTTGAGACCATTACTCCTTGTTCTGTCATCTGCTACCACTGAGAACAATCTAGATCCAGCCTCTTTGGAACCTCCTTTCAGGTAGTTGAAAGCAGCTATCAAATCCCCCCTCATTCTTCTCTTCTGCAGACTAAATAAGCCCAGTTCCCTCAGCCAATCCTCATAAGTCATGTGCTCCAGCCCTCTAATAATTTTTGTTGCCCTCCGCTGGAGGTGTGCTCTGCTGAGTCACAGGGTTGAGCAATCCCCCATTGTGTGATGCTTGCACAACTCTTTTACAGCATTGTAAATCCCTTGATTACAACTCCCCTGCTGATTAATGATCATTTAACACCCTCCTGAGAGTGGGTTACTTCCTTTGTTGTCACTGGAGAACTAGCAGTGGAGACTCTCAAACTACAACATATTTCAGTAACAACCATACAGCAAAATCTGATAACTTCCTACACACTAATGATATGCATATTTTGACAGAACAATGGGTTTCAGCAGATCATGACTTTTCATTTGATATCTTACATGGCATGCTTTGTATAAAATATATCATAATTATATGAAGGGTGAATATGGGGGTTCCAGGGTACAGCTTTGAGGTACAGAGTGCCACAGGGGGAGACTGGGATGAGGAACTGGGAGGTAGGGTATCTGAGACAAGGAGCTGGGGAATTGTGTCAAGGCGCCGAGGGGGTTGTAGATTGGGATTTGGACATGGAGAGGCAGGACAAGCCAGGGGCAGAAGAGGTCAGGCATTGAGGGTATAGGGGTAGAAGGATCTGTAACCAGTAGAGCACCTCCCCTCAGAACCTGTAATAAAACCCAGTATTCCTGGGCCTCAACATTCATCTGTTGTCAGCAAACAGCTGTGAAACCAACTGGCAAGTTGGTCCTTCATTTTCCTCTAGTGGTTGGCCCATACACAGGATGGCAACCTACTACTGATATCAGTTACTCCACTACCTCAAGTGACAGAGGTCTGTGTGGTGGATCCAAAGGTTCTAAACTTGCTGATGAAATGTGTGAGCATCAGTACAGTTCTACATAATAGATTTTTTTTTTCAGTTTGCTTTTCTAAACCTAGAAAATTACACACAAAATATGACATTTAAAGAATATTAAGGTTGCAAAGTCAAGCACTAAAAAGTTAGGAAATGGCAGAATTAAGGTTGCCTGTGCATATACATTACAATACAGTCTTTAATCACATGATCAAATATTATTTTTTCCACAGGACCTTGCCTGTCATTAAGATTCCTTCTCTTTTTAATGAAAATCAATTACTGATTTGTCTATGCTCCCAGAATAACCAAGGCATTCTTAAGTTCCCTTCTGTATATTGGCTATCCTTCTCACTCAACAAATGCTATTCCCTTGGTGGGCATTCCATCTTCCATATCACTTAGATATGTGATAAAGTGAACTGCTGTTACATGCCCTTCTTTCATTCTAGTTTTTATACCCTGCCTCATCCTGAGCCATTTCTTCTTTCAAAGTACACCCTGGTTTTGATATCCCAGCCAGAAACCTAAGGCAGTTAGATACTCAACTTCCACTGAATTCCAGTGACAGTTGGGCACCTGTTTCCTTTAGGTGTCTTGAAAACCTCAGTCCCGCTGTTTATGTTCCTCACCTTAATACCATACTTTCTGTCTTAGGTATGTCTACATTGAAATTAAAGGTGTGATTGCCACGTGGGTAGACGTGTGTGACAGATATTAAAACCACCTGCAGTATTTTTTGGGGAACATATTGTATGAAGTTTATGTATCACAGTGGGCCAGGGATTGTACGTATGGTTGTGTTCTGTTCCATGGGGGAGGGTTATCACAACTCCTTCAGGAATCAAAAACAGTAGGGGATGCTCAAGGTGAATCACTTAGGTTTTAAACACCTCCAGAGAAGTACCACCCCCAGAGAGTCTTGTATATACTTGTTCAAACTGGGTTTTCCAGAGACCAACAGACAAAGAAAGGGCTTTGGCATAAAAAGGCTTCATTCAAATTGACTCAGGACCTTCTTTCTGATCCAGAAAACAGACAGGACCTTCTGTCTAAGCGGGGTCACAACCCTTGCAGAAGGATTGGAAAGACTTTGGCCTATTAGGGCCCCATAAGATTGATGGGTGACCTCTGGTAAGCTGCTTGCATGCATATAGGAACTTCTGGTTTTTTACATGTTTTCTCTATAATACTTTTGCCTTAAGAATAAATGGGCTTGCTTAGAAAGAGCTGTGTGGTAATTTGTGACTACTGGCAATAACCTCAGAGAGAAAGCACAGCACAGGCCTGGCCTTTTGGCAGACTGGCTTGCTTGGGATATCACAGTGTAAGGCTGGGAGATGTGCAGCCTTAAAACCTACTCAGAAAGGAGGCAGACCCGGGTCTCTGCCCAAGAGAGGTGACATCTGGGAACCAGAAATCTTATGTGGGTGCCCTTGAGTGACCATGTAGAGGGAAGACTTGTGCAGTTAGCCTGAAACTGTGACAATATATATATTAGTCTTGCTGGTAATACTGAATCTCAGCTGAACTGATCAATGTGGTGTAATGGGGTATCCAAACCCCACACTGGGCTGAAAGAGGTTAAAGGACAGTACTGGGCCCAGGTAGCCCCACCCCTCCATCCCTGCAGATCATGCTCGAACTGGAGAAGAGGTTGAAAAGGGAGCAACCCCATTCAGAAAGGGGAGGCTGAGGAACAGGACAGACCTATCCTGAAGGCTCCTGAGAAGGGTGCTGGAGAAGCTTCCCTGAGGGAGTATGACTGTATGCTGAGTCCGTTTGGGGTAATGGTTTGGTTACCTTTTCCTTTTCTTTTCACTGTATCTGGGACTGACCACTGAGAGAGGAAAGCAGCAGCAAGAAGTGACCCAGGGGAGGTAACTCAGAGGGCACCTTTGGGGGCCAGGCACTGTTGACCCTCTTAGGGCCCTGGGTCGGAGCCTAGTGGAGTGGGTGGGCTCAGGCTCCCCTACCACTGCCCTTACTACAGGAGGGACTTGAACCACCTGTACTGCTCACTGTACTTCCGAGTAGAAGTGAGCCAGCACTGTAAGAGCGACCCTCTGGGAGAGGGTAGTAGGTGCGCTAGCCACTAGGCCATCTTAACACACAAGGACCCTATTACAGGGGGGTGTTATGGGGCCCTGAAAGAGGGTAGACGTTTAGCAGTAAAGTCACAGCAATATGGTAAGTGACTGACTGTATGTACAGAATTCAGTTCTTACCGAGGAAAGGTAGTGAGTGGGCTGTGACTAAAAAGCAAGAAACCTTCTATCTTCTATGAAGAAACTGACAGCAAAGACAACTGATAGAATCTAGCAAATTAATATCTCCTGGAATTATATTATATATGGAATCATATCTATCTATCTATCTATCTATCTATCTTTCTATCTTTCTATCTAATATATATATATAAATAAAATCAACAAGTAGACTCATACACATCAAGGGCCTAGTCAAGCACTCCTTGCCTACTCAAAACTCCCACTGACTCTATTTGGAGTTCAGGGAGCACAAGAAATGTAGGATCAGGCCCCTAGCTTCTTAGCGCCTAACAGAAGAGGACATTGCTCTTCCTGTACATTGTCCCTAAATTCACACACCCTCACAATCACTTTCTCAACATGAATAGTTAAATCCCATCAGGGGTCTGGTGAGAGTGAGAGGTATAATTAAATTCTTGCAGAGTCCAGATGTATTCTGGGAAATTGTTAGGTACAGGTGCAGAGATAAGAGTAGTGGGAAAGTCACCCACGTCTGCAGTCAACCTTGTGAAGGGCTGTCCCGTGCCATTTGTGCAGCCACGATCTAGCCTTTTACTTGTGTAGTTATAGTTCAAACCAAGGACTTAAAAGAAATTAATTGGATACAGTTCTAGCTCAGGACACTGGGAATATGAAGACTGGGGGCCAGATTCTGATCTTTTACATCCTTATAAATTCAGAACAAGCTCATTGACTTCAAGCACAAATGAAATTAGAATTTGACCCTCAGAAATGCAAAGGGAGAAACCTATGGAGAAACCCACCCTAAAGGATAAATAAAGCTCTGTGGTCCTGCTTCTGCGCACTGAAGTTGATGGGAATTTTAACACTGATGTTAATGGGAGCAGAAGCATCCACTAAATGCATTGAGCTGTAACAGACTGAGAAATCTGCATATGCCTGCCTACTCTGATAATTATTCAAGGAATCAGGTAGAAGAAGAGTAGCTAATCTGGGAGTTACTATACTCAAGCGGAAAATATTTTTTTCTGCTAATCTATTTTGCTTCTTTTCACAATGCATATTTTAGTAATGTAAGCAAGGGGCTGTATAAATGCATATTCTTACTTCTTATGACTGTGGAGTGTATGTTCTGTGACACCGTACCCCATAATGCTTTATGGGAATATGACATAACTGGAATATGTTTTATGATACCTGTGCTCTGTAAAGGTTATGGTCTACTATATCTATTCATCCTATTTGTACCCATATATCATTTTTGAACTTGAAGTTAAGAATATTGGCTGTATACTTGCTTGATTTCTAAGTAAACTTTGTGAGGCATTTGATCAGCTTCTTTAGAAAGGAATTCGCAAAGTTTAGTGCCCAATCAAGAAGCACTTAAGGAACAATGCATCTTGGAATGCTCCAATCCACATAAGAAGTCTTCCTGGAGACATACAAGAT
Organism: Emys orbicularis; assembly: GCF_028017835.1. Classification (NCBI taxonomy): domain Eukaryota; kingdom Metazoa; phylum Chordata; order Testudines; family Emydidae; genus Emys; species Emys orbicularis. Next base: position 28,113,302 of record NC_088691.1, read on the forward strand.
ACCATGTGGCCAATGGCTTCTGCCTGTAAAGACTGTGAGTCATGCATGGACATGTGACTTGCTCAGGTGACTCCAAAACTCCATCTTGGAGCTGGACTTTGCATAGAAGAGAGGAGGGGGTCTCCACCCACAAGAGAAAGTCTATTTAAGCCCGTGGGAGACCCCTCCAAGTAGTCTTGAGATGGCTAAAGAGAGAGCCTCTCCACCCCAAGGATATCTGAAAGAAACTGGAACAAAGGACAATAACCACAGGGGGTGTGAGTGATTGCTGGACCCAGACTAGAAGGAGACTAGTCTGTAAAAGGAAGCTTACTGGTGAGGTTTTTATCTGTACTCAGTTGTATTACTGTATTAGACTTAAATTTGCATGTTTTATTTTATTTTACTTGGTAATTCTCTTTGGTCTGTCTGTTACTATTTGGAATCACTTAAACCCTACTTTCTGTATTTAATAAAATCACTTTTTACTTATTAATTAACTCAGAGTATGTATTAATACCTGGGGGAGGAGGGGCAAACAGCTGTGCATATCTCTCTATCAGTTTTATAGAGGGTGAACAATTTATGAGTTTACCCTGTATAAGCTTTATACAGGGTAAAACGGATTTATTTGGGTTTAGACCCCACTGGGAGTTGGGCATCTGAGTGTTAAAGATAAGAACATGTCTGTAAGCTGCTTTCAGTCAAACCTACAGCTGTTAGGGGATGTGGTTCAGACCTGGGGTCTGGGTTTGCAGCAGGCTAGTGAGTCTGGCTCAAACCAGGCAGGGCACTGAAGTCCTAAGCTGCCAGGGCAGGAAAGCAGGGGCAGAAGTAGTCTTGGAACATCAGGTGGCAGCTCCCAAGGGGGTTTCTGTGATCTAACCCGTCACATGTTCCACTTTGATTCTATGCATTTTGACATGTGGCAAAGGATTATCTGTACTGTTTTTTCCCCAGTATGCGTTAAACTACATTTAATCCAAATTTTCAACTGAAAACTCACCTCCGTGCTTAGGAAGTGCATCCTCACAGCAGAATATTTTTAGTGGGGGAAAAAACAGTATTTCTTGACTGGCAATTATGCACAGGCCAGAAAATCTGAAACCCAATGGGAAATGCAGGAGAGAATTTTTCCACTTGTCGTCCAGTCCTCACGCCAAAGCCAATCCAGAAACACTTCTAGGACACTGTGACCTGAACCATGGAGGATGTTAGGTGCTAAGGCACTTTCGGAAATCCCACGCAGTGTCTATCTGCAGCTTTCAGCACCTACATACCCTTAAAAATCAGGCCCATAGTGGCTGCTCTGGTCCCAACACCAACAAGGGCCTGTGTCCAAAAGATCTTCATGTCGTATTGTTTCCATAATGTTACATGTTCTGAATAGATTTTGTAAGCTTCAAGTCGCTGTATGCAATTGGAATTCCTTGACTGGTATTCATTCGGTGCTTTGTTTTTACCTATTGTATCTGCTTTATAAATTATTATATTGATCCCTGGAAAATTATTAACAATTAAACTAGTTTGAGTGTGAGTGCTCGGAAGATGTGGTAGTTCACTGTTCTCAGAGGTTGGAAGGTGAGGTCCTAACACTGGTTACAGAAGTATGGCAATTCTTTCTGCTTGTTCTGTTTTGCATTAGGGGATTTACCAGTGTTTCCTCTGGAATGTGGAAGTTCACTCATTATGTAAAGCTGCTACTAATGCAATCTTTGACTTTCTCTGCAAAGAACCTTGAAATCCCACTTTGAAAACTTTTTTATTTTGTGCAACAGTATGATTACCTAATATCCTGTGCTATTATTGTCTAGTGGTTAGAGCAGAGGACTGGAATCTAGCATTCCTGCTTTTCATTGCCAGATTTGCAAATGACACTCTACGACCCTGGACAGTTTATTTATTTAACCTCTTTGCACCTCAGTTTATAGCCTCCTATACAATGGATCTAAAATTACCTGCCTCTCAGTGGTGTGGAGAGACTTAGTAGTACTGGAGGTGCACTTTGAAAACCCCAGGTAAAAGGTGTGTAATGAGGGGGTGTGGTCTCCCTCCCTGATGGAGGGGGAGACAGCCGTGATCGCCCTCTGGTGAGCAGAGCCGGGACACCCACGACCACCCTGCCGGAAGCAGAGGGGTGGGACAGGAAATGGAAATATAAAAGTCAGGCCCTCCAGCTCAGTTGGGGCAGAGTTGCCAGAGGAGCAGGATGTCTCCCCTCTGTTGCTGGAACTCAGACTTGATGGAGGCCACTACAGCGCCAGAGACTAGAGGGACTGCTGGAGCTGCCAGGCACTGGGGACACCGAGGAGCTGTTGGGCTGCCACTAGCCATTTACCCCAGCGAGACTAACGATGACCCTGGAACGCAGGTACTCCCTGACTGGGAGTGTAGGAAGGAGCCCAGGGAAGCTGAATACGGTTCGGCTGTGTTACTGACTGCAAGCCGCCCAGCATGTTGCGGCCGGATTCCCTGCTGACCCAGTGGCGGACCACTCCGCCACTATTAGGGCCATGGGCTGGGACGCAGTGGAATCAGGTGGGCCTGTGTCCGCCTACCTCCCCACCCCTGGGGGTGGCAGCCTCCCCACCTTTAGGCCAAGAGGCCTGCATTGGTCTGTGGTCCACACCAGACGGTTTTGCTGTCTGCCCCGCCAGAAAGCTCACCCCCCTAGACTGCTGTGTTGCTCTGCCTGACTGCAGGCCAGAGCCATTAACTATTTGCTGCCCTGTCCTGATTGAGGGCCCTGGGCCTATAGACTCATTGTTGCTCAGCCTGACTGCAGGCCAGAGCCCTTAATTGTTGGCTGCCCCGCCCTGGTCGAGGGCCAGGGCTCACAGACCCAATTGCTGCCTGGCCTGGACTGCAGGCTTGGGCCTACTAACTGAGTCGCTCCAGAGGCGTTGTAGTGAGGGGGCGTGGTCTCCTCCCTGACGGATGGGGAGAGAGCCGTGACCGCCTTTCAGGTGCCATATAATTGTTACTGTGATGGGGTTAGCTTCCCTCAGGCAAGAGCTTGATCATGGGCAAAGTTATGGTGCTAAGAGTAGTCCCTAAAGTAGTAGCTAAGGGGGTGAGGTGCCTCTGGCTTTCTGAATGACCACTCACTCTTTCTGTGTTTCCTTCTACATCTCCTTTTCTGAGCCTGCCAAACCATCGTCTTTATTTCTCTAGGCCCAAGTCACTATTGTGTTGCACTTTTTTGGGTACGTCCAAGTAATCGATCTATCGGGGATCGATATATCGCATCTTGTCTAGACGCGATATATCAATCCCCGAACGTGTTCCCGTCGACTCCGGAACTCCACCAGGGCGAGTGGCAGTAGCGGAGTTGATGGGGAAGCCGCGGCCATCGATCCCGAGCTGTGAGGACCCGAGGTAAGTCGAAATAAGATACGTCGACTTCAGCTATGCTATTCCCGAGCTGAAGCTGTGTATCTTACATTGACCCCTCCCCCCCCCCCAGTGTAGACCAGCCCTTTGTGTAGTTATTCACAGCAGTTGCAGAGTGGGCGTAAAATGCTACCAGATTAGAATGAGAGAGTTTTACACCTACTTTGCACTCAATTGCAATGGTGTAAATGACACACTCAGGTCTACACTTACAATGCTGCATCGGCGTGGTTGCACCTGCTATAGTGCTTTAATGAAGACACTCTATGCCGACGGGAGAGATCTTCTCCTGTCAGTGTAGTTAATCCATCTCCCTGAGAGACACTCTCCCACTGACATAGCACTGTCTACAGCAGGGGTTAGGTGAGTATAACTATGTAGCTCAGGGGTATGGATTTTTCACACCCCTGAGCAATGCTGTTATACTGATGTAAGCCTATAGTGTAGACCAGATGTTGGGCAATTGTGATTCAAAAACCTCTGTTTCTCCTTTTCATGCCATCTTCTTTCTCTGGTAAAGTTTTACTGGTTATAACAGTATAGTTATGGTTTATTCAGGTATAAGGGAGCTTTTTTTTTTTTTTTAGCTTAAACCCCTTCCTAAGTGTCATAAGCTAAAAAAAAGCCATTCTGATACTGGAATATGAGTATCCACATGGAAGTTATATTGGTATAACATACCAGTTTAAATTCACACCTTAGCTTATCCTGATATAACTTTCCTGTGTAAACAAGCCCCGAGTTCTTTCCTATGTAAGCAGGGTCTGAATGAATACTTCCCTGACAGCTAGCTGGGAGGGGAAGAGACTATGGGCTATCAAGCGATTAAAAAAATTGATCGCGATTAATCACGCGATTAAAAAAAATTAATTGATTAATGACACTGTTAAACAATAGAATGCCAGTTATGTAAATATTTTTGGATGTTTTCTACATTTTCAAATATATTAATTTCAATTACAACACATAATACAAAGTGTACAGTGCTCACTTTATATTTATATTTGCAGTGTAAAAAACAAATGGTATATTTCAATTCACCTAATACAAGTACTGTAGTGCAGTGTTTTTCAACCTTTTTTTGGGCAAAGGCACACTTGTTTCATGAAAAAAATCACGAGGCACACCACCATTAGAAAATGTTAAAAAATTTAACTCTGTGCCTATATTGACTATATATAAAGTAATTCTCTTGAATAGGAATCAAATAAACACAAAGAAAGTATTTTATAATTACTTTATTATGAAATAGTAAGTAAACAGAAATATGAAAAATTATAAAATACTTTATTCAGTGCGCAACCTGGGCCTGTTTGGCTGAACACAAAGCTGATATTCTGGCTGGAATCGAAGAAAGACACACACGTAGCTCTTCGTCAACAGCTCTCAGTCTCTCTCTGTATTTAGTCTGGCACACCAGGCAACATCTCGCGGCACACTAGTGTGCCGCGGAACAGTGGTTGAAAAACACTGCTGTAGTGCAATCTCTTTATAATGAAAGTTGAACTTACAAATGTAGAATTATGTACAAAAAATCACTGCATTCAAAAATAAAACAATGTAAAACTTTAGAACCTACAAGTCCCACTCAGTCCTACTTCAGCCAATCACTCAGACAAACAAGTTTGGTTACAATTTGCAGGAGATAATGCTGTCCACGTCTTGTTTACAATGTCACCTGAAAGTAAAACAGGCGTTCGCATGGCACTGTTGTAGCCGGCATCGCAAAATATTTACATGCCAGATGCGCTAAAGATTCATATGTCCCTTCATGCTTCAACCACCATCCCAGAAGACATGCGTCCATGCTGATGACGGGTTCTGCTCAATAACGATCCAAAGCAGAGCAGACCAACGCATGTTCATTTTCAGCATCTGAGTCAGATGCCACCAGCAGAAGGTTGATTTTCTTTTTTGGTGGTTCAGGTTCTGTAGTTTCCGCATCGGAGTGTTGCTCTTTTAAGACACCTGAAAGCATTCTCCACACCTCACCCCTCTCAGATTTTGGAAGGCACTTCAGATTCTTAAACCTTGGGTCGAGTGCTGTATCTATCCTTTGAAATCTCACATTGGTACCTTCTTTGCGTTTTGTCAAATCTGCTGTGAAAGTGTTCTTAAAACGAACATGTACTGGGTCATCATCCGAGACTGCTATAACATGAAATATATGGCAAAATGTGTGTAAAACAGAACAGGAGACATACTAGTCTCCCCGAAGGAGTTCAGTCACAAATTTAATTAACGCATTATTTTTTTAACGAGCATCATCAGCATGGAAGCATGTCCTCTGGAATGGTGGCCAAAGCATGAAGGGACATATGACTGTTTAGCATATCTGGCACGTAAATACCTTACAATGCTGGCTACAAAGTGCCATGTGAATGCCTGTTCTCACTTTCAGGTGACATTGTAAATAAGAAGCAGTCAGCAGTATCTCCTGTAAAAGTAAACAAACTTATTTGTCTTAGCAATTGGCTGAACAAGAAGTAGGACTGGGTGGACTTGTAGGCTCTAAAGTTTTACATTGTTTTGTTTTTGAGTGCAGTTATGTAAACAAAAAAAAATCTACATTTGTAAGTTACACTTTCACGATAAAGAGATTGCATTACAGTACTTGTATGAGGTGAATTGAAAAATACTATTTATTTTGTTTATCATTTTTACTGTGCAAATATTTGTAATAAAAAATAATAATATAAAATGAGCACTGAACACTTTGTATTCTGTGTTGTAATAGAAATCAATATATTTGAAAATGTAGAAAAAATCCAAAAATATTTAATAAATTTCAATTGGTATTCTATTGTTTAACAGTGCGATTAATCGCGATTAATTTTTTTAATCACAGTTAATTTTTTTGTGCTAATCGCGTGAGTTAACTGCGATTAATCGACCACTCTAGTAAATACAGTTTGCTCCTGCTCTGTTTACATATTCATCATTTACAGCTGTGTCAAAGGATCAACTTTGGCTGGTGTTGGGTACAAATGACCTTAGTACTGATTGCAGGGGTAGTGAAATATGGTTACCAGTGTTGTAATTATTGTAGCAATACAGGAAAGCAGGACTGTGCTTAACCTGTCCCAAATGAGGTGGGGCACCCTCAGTTGAAATAACATCCTTAAGCAGGGGCTTGAATGTCAGAGGCCTGTGAAAGTAAGAAGGGTGGGGACAGAAGTCCTGGTGCCCTGGTCAGGAGGCTGCACAACCTTCCCAGGTCCTCTCTAGACTGGCTTAACCTGTTCTTCCCCAGTGTTCAAAGAATAGAGCTAAGTAGGCTTCATTAGGAGCCTCTTTTGTTATTTTAATTGCTCAATCAGAGCTGAAACCAGTTGTGGTAAGACTGTGTTTATGCCCTGCCTGCAAAAGAGCTGAAAATCAGTGAGAGACAGATGTGCAGAGGTCACAGCAGAGAGGCAGAAGGTGACTGACAGCCAGCAGGGCGGCGGTGGAGAGGCGTGACAAGTGACCAGCAGGGCGGCTGGTGGAGGGGCACCGTGACAGTGGTGAGCAGGTGGCCAGTGAGCGGCCCGTGGAGCAAGTAAGATATCTCTTTACGCCCCCACCCAGAATGGGAGGTGAACTCTGCAGATGCACCTGTGAATTCTGGGTCTGCACTGACCAAGGACAGCAACTGTGAGTAGGATGCAGAGAAGCAGAGAAGGGTCGGGCATGTGAAAGGGACTTTTGGGTTGCTGGACTTAAGAACCTGAAAGGAAAAGGGCACTGCCCAACCTACTTGGCAGTTGGTCTTTTACTCATGGTTTATGTTTATGAACCCTGTTTGCAGTGTTTTCCCAAATTAGCTCCGAATTATTTCCCTCCCTTTATTAAAAGTTTCTTTTCTACACTCAGACTATGTGCTTGCGAGTGGGGAAGTATTGCCTCTCAGAGGCAGCCAGGGTTGGTGTGTAATTTTCCCAGATTACTGGGTGGGGGCTTGAGACGGTTCTGTATTGAATCGATGGAAAGGACCCCCTAGATATTGAACCCAGCCCTGGTTCCTGCTGGCTCCACCTGGCAGAAGGGTTACACCTACGTAGGAAGAATAGGGAGAGGGGAAAGGCAAAATCAGTTGCCACACATCTACATTTTTGTAGATGTTAAGTAGAATACAGCTGAGTCCATTTTCTAGTTTCAAAGGGAACAAAACTTGTGGTACTTATTAGAGATCGACAAATACCATAAACAAATCTCTATAAATATTTAAATGAATTCATTTGGCCATTCTTGTGCCACTTTCCTGTTTGCTGGATCAAGCAATCAAGTTTTACTAGCATGAAAGTTCATGAAGTGTAAACTTCACAGTCAGATGTGCAAAAATTGCAGAAACTGAATTTTAAGTTCATATGCATGAGTATTTTCACAGGAAGTGTTTGCATGTTCAGTCAAGGAGCACAGACAAAAGCATGTTGCTTACCTAACCAATCACAACTAATTAGCTCAGCTCAATGACTGAAAATCAAATACAGAGAACTGTTCACCATAAACCCACAGAGCTCACGCACAGTTTGCCAACAAATTTGTTGAATCCATTTATGTAATGAATAAATTCTAGGGAGTTGCCATCTGCTCATGGTTAATCCACAAAAAGTGGCTACATTAATCAGATATAATATTAAGTGCAAACCAATCAATCTCTTGCAGTACATACCTGTTCCAAATCAGATTCCATTGCAGCACAGGATCTTGCTCTAAGATAATATGGTTGCAGAAAAGTACAGTAAGTCCTGCATGGTTTTGCGAATAAGACAGAACCCCAATATTATTGTGAAACAGACTAAATACAGAAATGTGAACCTTTTAATTACTTTAAAAAGTAGAAAACATTTTTGTCCTGCAAGTACCTACAAGAGTATGAAACTTCAGATGATCTTTTAAATGCCTGTGAATCACTTACCAGATGTAACTATTATGGTCTGATTATATGGTTCACTTACATCAGTATTTCTCAAACTGCGGCTGCCGCTTGTGTAGGGAAAGCCCCTGGCAGGCCGGACTGGTTTGTTTACCTGCCGCGTCCGCAGGTCCGGCCGATCGCGGCTCCCACTGGCCACGGTTTGCTGCTCCAGACCAATGGGAGCTGCTGGAAGCGGCGGCCAGTACTTCCCTCAGCCCGCGCTGCTTCCAGCAGCTCCCATTGGCCTGGAGCGGCGAACTGCAGCCAGTGGGAGCTGCGATGGGCCGGACCTGCGGACGGGGCAGGTAAACAAACCGGCCCGGCCCGCCAGGGGCTTTCCCTACACAAGCGGTGGCTCCAGTTTGAGAAACAGTGACTTACATTATAGTTCAAAACCCACTGATGACAATGGGAGTTTTTCCATTGACTACAGAAGCTTTGGCTCCAGTCATCTGTCTTTCTGACTTAACAACCATTGGCGTCTCACTTCATCAGGTGTCAAGTCCTGTCTTTCTCTACTTTCCAAGCTGTGTGTCTCCTCCAGATCTCTTTTCTGTCTCCTGTGTTCTCCCCTCTTCTATATCCTGCCTCACGCCTGCAGGCCTCAGTCTACTTTTGGCCACTTTCCCTTTCTGTGACAATTCCTCCCAGCCTATGTCCTAACATCACAGCCTCTTACCTTAAACACAACATTCTCTTGTTTACACAGTCCTTAGCGACATCAAAACTTAAAGGGACACCATAAGATGCATTACTGAGAGCACTTTAAAATAGGTGCTATCCAATGTCCTCACCAGCTGGCAAAGCTTACAGCTGTGGGGATAATCAATATATCATCATGAGTCAGGGACACAAAGGGGGCACCAGCTAAAGGGGGCACATGACCTCTCCACGTGACTTGTCCCTGCCCCCCACACGACCCCCCCATGTGACTCATCCCCGCCCCCTCCCCATCCCATGTTACCTGGCGGGAGGGTGGGGGGCTCTGCTCCAGTCCCCCTGGCACGTGTGGAACCATGCACTAATGCCCTCTCCCAGGCACCCTCCGGCCACGCTGCCTGCCTCGGACACTGTCCGGTGCAGTACTGTCAAGGCTGATTCCCCACTCTGGCACTTCGAGTGCAGAAGGTGGGGGCCCGCAAGGACTCTAAAAATTAATACTTGCCACTCCAGGCTTGTATTAAACTCCCAAGGTTACAGCTTTTCTCTGACCTTGGAGTGGTAGATGCTGCCACCACCCAAGTGCAAAGCCCCTTTGGTAACCCAGGAAGGCGCACATGGGAATTCCTTCTGGTGGGGCACCCTCACGCTCTTTCACCCCCCCTCCGGGGAAGAGCTGCGAAAGAAAACAAAGGAAATCAGCTGTTGCCATCAGCTAATTAAACAACATGTGCACAAACCTCTTAGGACACAAAAATCCAATTTTGTTCTTAAAAAAGGTAAATTTTATTAAAAAAACAAAAGGAAGAAAATATATCTGGGAACTTAGGCTATTGCTAGATTTAAAAAGAGCAACTACAAAGATTAAGCATCAAGGATAGTTTCTTGAGGTCCAGATTAAAGGTTACAAGCAAAACAAAAACACCTGGGGTTAGCACAAAGAAGTCCACAAGCCATAAAGAAATAAAATAAATCTAATTGCATCTTCCTAGACATTTCCTGATCTACTTACATATCTGGGGTTTTAAATGAGTAGCTTCTAGGTATGATCCTGATGATTTTTTCATACCTGGCCCCAAGCTTCTTAAGGCATAGTTCTGCCCTATCCCCTCACTCCTGGAGAACAACCACAGACAGACAAAGGGTATGTCTACTGTGACGGGTTGGATCACAGAAACCCCCTTGGGAGCTGCCACCTGATGTGCAAAGACTACCCCTGCTTCTGTTTTCCCTGCCAGCTCAGGATTCCAGCACCCTGTCTTGCTGAGCCAGACACTCCAGTCTGCTCTAACAAAGACTCAGGGTCTGAATCACTTGTCCCAAAGCTGCAAGTTTACCCAAAAACAGCTCACAGGAGTGTGCTTGTCTATAGCACTCAGATGCCCAACTCCCAATGGGGTCTAAACCCAGATAAATCCGTTTTACCCTGCATAAAGCTTATGCAGGGCAAACTCATAAATTGTTCGCCCTCTATAACACTGATAGAGAGATATGCACAGTTGTTTGCTCCCTCAGGTATTAATACACACACTGAGTAAATTACTAAATAAAAAGTGATTTTATTAAATACAGACAGTAGGATTTAAGTGGTTCAAAGTAGTAACAGACAGAACAAAGTAAGTCACAAGCAAAATAAAATAAAATGCGCAAATCTATGCCTAATCAAACTAAATACAGATAATCTCACCCTCAGAGATGCTTCAGTAAGCTTTTCTCAGACTGGACACCTTCCAGGCCTGGGCACAATTCTTTCCCCTGGTACAGCTCTTGTTCCAGCTTAGGTGTTATCTAGGGGATTCTCCATGATGGCTCCTCTCCCTCTCTGTTCTCTTCCACCCCTTTATATATCTTTTGCATAAGGCGGGAACCCTTTGTCCCTCTGGGTTTCCACCCCCTCCCCTCACTGGAAAAGCACCAGGTTAAAGATGGATTCCAGTTCAGGTGACATGATCACATGTCACTGTAAGACTTCATTACCCACTTGCCAGCACCCACATATACAGGAAGACTTACAAGTAAACAGAGCCATTTACAACCAATTGTCCTGGTTAATGGGAACCATCAGGATTCCAAGCCACCATTAATGGCCCACACTTTGCATAATTACAATAGGACCTCAGAGTTATATTTCATATTTCTAGTTTCAGATACAAGAACAATACATTTATACAAATAGGATAAACACACTCAGTAGATTATAAGCTTTGTAATGATACCTTACTTTTGCATGAAGCATATTCCAGTTACATTATATTCACACTCATTAGCATATTTTCATAACATCATATGGAGTGCACCGTCAACCCCTCCCCCCCTTCATTTATCACAGGCACTCAGCGGCTGCTCTCTCCTGAGCAGCCTCCGGCCACACTGCCTGCCTGGAGTGTCCCAGGCAAGCAGTGTGGCCAGAGGCTGCCTGTGAGAGTGCAGCCGCTGCGTGCTGCACCAGGCAGTGTGGCCAGAAGAGGAGGCTGGAAGAGGAGAGGCTCTGGCCCCGCCTCTTCCCTTCTGGCTCTGGCCCTGGCCCTGCTCCTTCATCTCCCCGGCTGCCGGCCTTGTCCCCCCCCACAGCATTTTGGGGCGGGTCATGTGACCCTTGCCCCCCCCATGGGTCGCCATTGCGAGTCAGCATGTGTTAGCCAAGTTACATGCAGGTGAAGTTATTTTATAAAAGCAATAATGCATCAAACTGTATGAATGTACTTGTACTTCTCACTGGTTTGAGCCCTATCTCCCCCACAATACACCCAGACATGACTGCTAGCAGTGCTTATTGACTTCCACACTGACAATGCTATTCTAAAGCATGATAATATCCCCCAAGTGCATTACTTTCCATGTTTGTTGGCTCTTGTTAAAATGATTATGGCACATAATTGGGTTCAAAGTTAGAGGGGATGGTTTACCTTGTTGAATACATAACATAATTGTTCATGCGTCCATGCATCCAAGTCCCTTAAAGTTATAATGAACAGTGGAACAGAATACACTGGTAAATGAATAGTGTTAATTTTACTACCAGTTGCAATGCATGTTGCCTGAGATAAATAATTAGTGCTTTGAAACTGTAGAGGGCAGTAGACACAGCAAACTAGCTCAAACACAGTTCACACTCAGTTTGAGGTTGAGCTTGCAGCTTCATAGGTATCTTTGCCTGGTCCTGTGTGTAGCATTGACAGTGTTGTATAAAGAGACCTGATATGGGCGCATAGGTAGGCATCAGCTAAAGTGATGAAACAAAAGGGACTAAAATGGTAGTTAAGAGCAGTCCCTTCTCTGCTATTTTGGGCCTCTATCTGTAATATGTAGAAAGAAAAAGAGTCAGTGGTTTGCTGAAGTCACAAGAAGCTTTTGGACTGACTTAAGAGGAAAGGACATTTGTATTAAACCTAGCTGTATTTCCAAGGGATGTCAACTGAAGCATTATTTGAATTAATTTAGGGGCCTTTGGGTAATGTGATCATTTAAAAAAAGAGATGGGGGAGGAGGGGAAGAAGTGTCATCATATTTTTAGGGGATAGACATTATTCTTACCAGAACACCATGAGTTTCAAAATATTCCATTTGCAATTGCTGCAAATTGTCAGAGGTGTCTCAAAGAACTCAAACTATGGGATTTAAGTGACATACAAATATTTTTGAGAATCATACATAGATATATGACCAGAGAGTTTGCCTATTTGTCATTTTACTGAAGCTGCACTTATGGTCTTCTCTAGAGATAATGATGAAGAACAAATATTAGAGGCCATTTGCAAATCATTTAAATGACTGCTCAGAGTGTACGAGTTGGTTGCTGAGAAAAATACAACACCACAGAGGTCAGGACCAAAATTATTAAAATGTACTCAGCCTGTATTTGTTCTATAGGAATTTTTTAAGACAGTACTAATTGGGTGGCGTTAAATGCAAAGTTGTGACACAGCCAGCCTGAATGACTATACTGTCAGAACAGCTGCTTAGAGAGGAACATAACCAGACAGGTGTATTCGATTGTTATGGGAGATTTGAAAGGCATAGGAAAAGAATGGGATACTAGGCAGGGAGAAGGTTTAGAAGCAAGTAATTCTTTACATTTCAGATCTTTCTGTAATACTTGGCTCTCCAAATTCCTGAAAAGTAAAATCAGCTGTTGTCAACAGGTATAATTCTCATGTTGTTAATATATGCAGAAATGGTCCCTAAAGTCTGCGCAGAGCACAGTATAAAATCTGCACACCTTTCAGATTGTCAGAGAATCTTGGGATACAGATAATGTACGTCTCCTCTTGATTTATTTTTTTCTTTGCTCATTTCTTGTTAACATGTCTGTAGTTTGCTCAGCGTAATTTTGCATTAGTTCAAATTCTTTGTACGTGTGGGTTTTCAAGAGAAGTCACTATAGCTTAATGAACATGTACAGGTTTATCCTCCCATGAGATCCACAGGGAGCATATGAGATCAGCAGCAGACAAATTAATGTAGCTCAGCTGCAATGTGGAAATGGCTTCTCTGCATTCACAGGGCAGTGACCAGAAGGACAGCATTGAGGGCTCCTATAGGCTGGGAGGCAACAGGTCATTTCATTCTTGGAGGCTGGGGATGGCTGGGGCTGCGACTGTAGTGTTCTCATCAGAGATCACCAGCCAGCAGGGATGGTATAAGTCTTAGGATGGCCTGAATGGGATTCACTTTGGAGATGGATGCAGCATGTGTGCATTCAATACAAGTTTGGACACAATGGTGCCTGGTTTCAAAAGCCAGCAAGGCACACACAAGATAACATCTTTCACTTGGGAAAGGATTTTTAAAAAATAATATTTTATAAAGCATCAACACCATGGTGTTAAAACAAAATCTTTTGTTCAGAGCTCTATAGTTGGGGATTGCATGGGCTTATGTTGTCTCCTATGTTTTTATGCTGTTGTTAGTAAGTAAAAATCATGTTTAAAAATCAACACTATGGAGGTTAATATGTTACAGTGACTTTATTTTTGCAAAACGCACCTGTTTGGTAAGAAACACAGGCAAAGCATAAGGAGCTTTTGTTTTGCTGCTTTACTTTAGTACTTCTGGCTTGAGAGACAGATGGAGCATTTCCCAGTTAAAAATGCATTCTGGGCCCAACATAACAGAACGAACCAATTTAAGTGAAAACAGAAGCCATATATTTTACTTCTGTCAGCTACTGTAAACATAACTATCTAAATGGAGGTTAGCATTTCTCCATTTGAGCAATAAGGCCCGGATCCAAAAAAGCACACAAGCATGTGCTGAACTATAAGCATGTGAGTAATTCCATTGATTTCAGTGGCACTGCTCATGTGCTTAAAATTAAGCACATGCTTAAGTGCTTTGCTGGATCAGGGTCTGAATGCCCTGGAAAGACCTTCTGGGAGCATAGGTAAAAAGCACATTATTGATGAGTGATTTCCATGTATAATGTATCTGGTCTACTCAAAATGATATGATGCATGAATTTCAGTAGCTGATGTAAATTATATGGTGTCGCATAAGCTATTTGGGTTTCACTACATGATGTGTCATATACATAGCGAAGAATAAAAGTTATGAGTTATACGCCCAGCTGTGCCTAATACTGTATGTATCAATGCCAGAACAGCAGAACTAAGAGCCAGAAGGGATAAAATCCTAAGTCCTCCCACCCCCATTCTTTTCTTTACTGTAAAAGTAAGGAACAAGAAGAAGTTGGCACTAATGAAATTAAGGAGTATCATATAGTACCTGTTAAAATGATTAACTTAATTCAATAAGTTAATCGCATGAGCCCAGATTCTGATAACCTTTTTCATATTAAATAGTACTTTACTCTTCTAGTAATGTCATTTAATTTCAGTGGGGCTGCCTGTGGAGCAAGGTACTAGTCACCATGAGTAAGGGGATCGAATCTGGCCCTAGAACCCTGTGAATATGGGGAAAGAATATGACATCAGAAAAAGTAAAAGCACATCAATAAACATATGACCAAATGGTACTCCCATTAAAACATGGTTCAATATGGTTCAATACCCATTAAAACAAGAGGAATAAATATCTACATACTGCAGGCTTTAGAAAAAAATCAGACTTTGACTTTACAGAGAAATGAATCCACAATAAAAGGTGATGACTGAATAGTTAAATTCTTGAGGGAATTAGTAGACTGATTTGTGTCAAACTTCAAAATAGAACCATTCAAAAAATAAAAATACATCATCTTAATGAAATGCTAAAACAAGTTCTAAGACTCACAAAGGACCACTAAGATCGCACCCAAAATTAGACGTTATGAAGACCCTTTCATTATGTCTCTAGATATATTGACAAAGTAAATCAGTGATTAGGCTGAGGATATCAGTGGAAAAAGTTGAGCACATGTGTCAGTCTTTGCAGGATCAGGGCGTAATTGCACACAGAAGCCCCAAGGCTGCAGTTATTGGAGTTGGGAGACCACCTGCTTGGAGTTCGTTGTAGGATCAGGGCCATGATCACAGAAGTCTGAGAGTACAAGTGAAGCAAATTCATTCAAAACTCCAATAGATATCGGTAAAAAATGTTTCACATTCTTTTCTCAGATATGATTATTTCCCACAGTACACTTTGTGTTATTCAGACAGGCAATTTTTTTGTGCAATTTAGGTAATGTTGCATGTATAAGTTGTCATGAAATCGTACTTGCAATTTTTGCATACATCTCAAGCTTCTGGTTTTAAGCATTTGGCCTAAAATATTTTTTTATTTTTAAGTAGCCACATGAAGCAAATTTTAACATTATTTCCCTCTGATATTCCCTCCACACCTTGCCTTTTCTAACTGCTATTTTTGTTTGTTGCAATTAATTAAATGGGCATTGATTTGTCTGGTAAAACATTTTGCAGCAAGCAGTATTGAGCTCTGCTCTGTAGCTCTGCCCTCTGCTGTGATGCAAACCTTTCTGTTTTTGCTTAGGATGAACATGGGTGAAAGTGAACTGGAAAAAACGACTCTTGCATTTTCCTAGAAGTAGCAAAAATCAAAACTGATTCTTTTGTTTCACAAAGCTTTAATTACCTGGCTCACCAAAAACAGAGCAAGTCTTCCAAACCCAAATTTCATGACCAGAATCTTCTGCTGGGTGGAGATTACCTCATAAGGAGAAGCGTGACTTGGGGTCAAGTCTGCTTGTTCTGTTCCTAGCTCTGCCACTGACTTACTGGTAGCTTTGGGTGTCTCATCTTATTGTCAGTGCCTCAGTTTACTCTTCTGTAAAAGGAGTAGAATTAATAATTATGCAGGTCTGTTGTGAGAATTAATCTTTGTAAACATACAGCTCTTTGGTGAAAAATGGAACTGTGTTGATTACGCTTTGCCACTGTTATGGTTGTCATAGAAAAACCCTCAAGTCAAGAGGGGCCCAAGGGAGACGAAAACTCTGGCATTTCCCTCAAGGGCCAGGGCCGGCTCCAGCTTTTCTGCCGCCCCAAGCGGCAAAAAAAAAAAAAAAAAGAAGACGAGCAGCGGAAGCTAAATCACGCCGCTTCTTTGGCGGCAGTTCGGCGGAGGGTCCTCCCTCTCTTCCTTTTCGGTGGCAATTTGGCGGCAGCTCAAAGAGGAAGAGAGGGAATGAGGGACCCCGCCGCCGAATTGCCGCTGAAGACCCGAAGGTGCTGCCCCTTTGAATTGGCCGCCCCAAGCACCTGCTTCCTATGCTGGTGCCTGGAGCCGGCCCTGTCAAGGGCTTTTCCCCATATTGATCTGTCAGAGGGAGAAGGTGTTGCCCTGTCACAAACGGCAGAATTTTGGCCCCCCACAGCCACGGATCAGCCAAGATCTATCGTGTGCTTCCTTGGGGGATGTGCCAAAGTCATGGCTCTACATGCGGAGCTCTGTGTCTGCCCTGACTCTTAGCTCCCTTGGGCCCTTGGCTGTCTCTGCAGTTATTGCTGTACTGCAGGATCTCCTGACTCTAAGAAGATGCTCCCAGGATCCTGGGCTGTGCTACAGGAGCACTCAGCACAGCTCAGGAGGAAGGGGAAGGGATGCAAAGGGGGCTTTTGACAACCTTTGTGCTTCCATGATCCTAAGGCTGGTGAGTGCTAGTCCAGTCCCCAAGTACAACTTAAAGCAGCCTGAAGACTAAGTTGCACTGAGTGTCAAATGGCCTGCAGCAGTCCCCTTACCAGCTCTATCCCCTTACTCCCAGCCATGCCACCGGCACTCACAGCCAGGATGGGGGTCGAGGTAATAGCGAGTATGGTGTCTTTGAGCCACCCGGGGATTCCCTATGCAGAGGGAAACCTCCACAGGCCAGCTTAGGGAAGTTTTGCACTACCATAGCGATATCAAGCTCCAGTAGGGTCTCAGGGGCTCAAGACCCTTTTGGTTACTGTGGGCACTTGGGCACCAAACTTTGAGTTTGTAATGGCACGTGCTGTATTTGAGAGGGAACCCCAATCAAAAGAGACTGCAGACACCCTGAGCTGAGTTAATGTGGTAATTAAGGGGGAACTGTGAGTGCCTCTGTTATTTCCCTAGCACAGAAATCAAGAGATGCAAATTTCTGGAGAAGTTCTGGTTTTGATTTTTTTTTTTAATTATTCTTTGTTGAAAACAATGAAGATCTCAATCATCCCCTGGGATTCCCATGCAGACAGGGACCCATCCCTGTCCAAAGCGGAGTGACCAGGAGGGGCAATCATCCATCTCTGCCAGGGCCGGCTCTGGCTTTTTTGCCGCCCTAGGCAAAAAAGCCACCAGCCGCCCCCACCCATTGCGGCTGGGGAGGGCGCCGAGCCCGGCCGCGGGCCCGCAATCCCCGACCGGCCGGAGTGCCGGGGGGAAGGCGGCAAGCCCGCCGCGGCTCCGCTCTCCCCGGCGGCCAGAGCGCCGGGGGGAGGGCGGAGAGCCCCCAGAGGCCAGAGCGCCGGTGGGAGGGCGGAGAGCCCGGCCAGGGCCCCGCTCTCCCCGACCGGCCGGAGCGCCGGGGGGAGGGCGGCGAGCCCGGCCGGGGCCCCGCTCTCCCCGACCGGCCGGAGCGCCGTGGGGAGGGCGGCGAGCCCGCCGCGGCTCTCCGCTCTCCCTGACCGGCCGGAGCACCAGGGGGAGGGCGACGAGCCCGGCCGGGGCCCCGCTCTCCCCGACCGGCCGGAGCGCCCCGCCGCGCCGCCCCCCTCCAGGCGCCGCCCCAAGCACATGCTTGGTGGGCTGGTGCCTGGAGCCGGCCCTGATCTCTGCAGCACCATTTCCTTTTTCTCAGACCTTACAGAGGGGATGGTTCCTGCACACGGGGAGAAGGTGGGCAGAGTGTCAGAGAGATGGACCTCATCCTTCCCAAATCTGCAGGGAATCTACTCAAAACTTCATGCATTCTGGGGCATTTTAACTTCTCCATAGCCTCTTCCCTGTGGAAGAACCTAACTTTGTGAGAAGGGGTCCAGTGGAAGACGTCTAGGAACCAGAGAGAGGACTCATAGCTGGTGCAGGTGGTCCTGGCCTCCTAGGTAGGGCAACCATACGTCCAGTTTTGGCTGGGACAGTCCCCTTTTTAAGCCCTGTCCTGGATGTCCTGACATTTTGTTGGCAAAAATGGGCATTTGTCCAATTTGCTCTTGACAACTGATGATGAGCTGGCAAGAGCAAACGGAACAAATGCCCAGTTTCCCCCCCAAAATGGAGTGTACACCCCCAGGGGGTGCGGAGGAACATTTTTTTTGGGGGGGAGAGCGAGTGGCACACGAGGCACTGGGTGGCTCACGAGGCACTGGGTGGGAGGGCTCGGACTGTCAGCCCTGGGCAGCATGGGACCTGGGCAGTCAGCCCCAGCCTCAGACAGCGCAGGGCTCGGGTGCTCAGCCCCAGCTAGGGTGACCAGATGTCCTGATTTTATAGGGACAGTCCCGATATTTGGGGCTTTTTCTTACATAGGCTCCTATTGCCCCCCACCCCCGTCCTGATTTTTCACACTTGCTATTTGGTCAGCCTAGCCCCAGCCCTGGGAAGCACGGGGCTCAGGCGAGTGGCAACTGCAGGTGGCTCGAGCCACCCCGCACGGTGCCCCGTTTTTACTTTGGGAAATATGGTCACCCTAGTCCTAGAGTTATCCCAGAATCTGTGGGTTCTGGAGGCAGAACACCCTGGTAAATGATCACAGAGTCACTTTCTTCTGACACTGAATAAGGACATTTATTAGCATGTTCTCAAGACTCTTCTGCCTCTTTAGTTTCACTGTAAAGCTTCTGCCTAGATCGCTTCAGCCCCCTGCCACCAAACTTCCTGTTTAATATTTAAAGGAACAGTGCACATATGCTTAACCCCCATTTGTTCCAAACTGTGAGGGGCCTTGTTCCCCACCCCAAGGAATGATTATGGAGAAATGCATAAAGGGAACCCTGTAGGATTTCCTTCCCCAGGATTCCCTTCTGTCATTTTTTTCCACACAAAGGGAGAATTTTTTGCCAAAACTCTTGAAATCTCAGTTTGCCCAGATGTCAAGACAGCATTTTCTCTAGTCAAGGTAGAAATTTCTGTTAAAGGCACAGTATAAAAGCTGATAAACAATGTTAAATGGGGATGGGTGGAGTGTGATTTTCAGAATGTATCACTGCTTCCCAAGATTCCTGTTTATTATTCTGACCTACAAAATAATATCAGAAATTGGGACATGGTGTGCTATTGACAAACAAGAGTACATACATATGTGATTTTGGTCTCCCATTTAGCTCTCCATTACAGAAAAAATGGATCACCAATATGTCATTAGCAGCTCAGGTTTGGTGTCCTTTGGGCACCAAAATGGGTCATCGATTAGTCCAGCAGCAGCCTGGGGCCCCCATATTTTAATTGTTTGTTTGTGCTGTATGGGCTAAATTCATCCCTCGTGAAACATCACTGCTTCTAGTGAAACTAAATCATGGAGGAATTTGGCCTTCTGCGTTTTGCCCTCCATTTTATTAATGTGTCTGATAATGTGTCAAACAAATACCCTGCTTCCCAAAATGAGTGCGAGAGTAGCCCCTAAGGTCAGTGGATACCTATCCCTGAACCTTCCCAACGGCCACACCGGCCACTGCAGTGCAAGGAACTGTTCTGAGAAGAAATGGCCAAGTAATCAAAAGCCCCTGAAGTTCAGAGATGGTAGTTAATGACATCTCACTCTCTCTCTCTCTCTCCATTTTATATTCCCCTCCCCACCCCCATCCCTGTGGTAGCTGAGTGCCTAGCATGAAAAGTAAACACAGAAATAGCTCTCTCTTCTGCTCCTGACCGCAGCAGAAGACGACAAGCTATTGCTGGAATTTATTATTGAGATGCCCTCCATCCTAGACCCTCCAGTTGCATGCTTTGTGAAGTGATTGTATTAGCTGGTTGTAGTTCTTTTTGGTGGATACTCTGATTTGCATTTGGTTTACCAAGGGGAAGATGCATTGGGCAAAGGTATCATCTATACCAGTATTATGTGTAAGCACTAGAACTGGGGGGCTGGGGCCTGAAACCAGGCACCTCCAGCAGTGCTGGAGGATCCAGGTTTTGCTGTTGCCTCCAGGTCTGGGGCTTGGGGGTGCAGAAGGAGCAGTTACACTTGTTCTCCATTTAGGCAGTGGAATTTGGGTGGCTGAGGCCCAAAACGGTAAGGATCCTGCTTTTATCTCCCCCCTTCCTCCGTACACTCACAGAATCACACACACACACTAAGGGTTTGTGAGGCTTTCCTGTAAGCAAATGCTAAGCACCTTGCGGCTGAGTGCAGACGTTTCTTGTGTGCGAACCTGGTCCTGCTCCCCGGCTCTCTGGGGGTTGGGATTCGCTGGGCTGCTCAGTGGCTCCTGCCTTCACACCCACCCACGCAAGTAGGGCAGGCTGCATTCTGCAGGGCCTGGTAGGCAGGAGCCCTGCCCAGCCACTCAGGATCAGAGCAGCAGCAGCAGCAGCCGCAGCAGCAGCCAGGAGCTGGGAAGCAGCCAGCCACCAACTTTCCAGGGCGGACGGCTCCCAGGGCACATGGAGAGGCAGAGGCTGGGATGGGAGGCTGCAGCAGGATGGATGCTGGGGCCCTGCTTTTCCTTGCTGCTGGGTGCTCCCGTGGTCAGTGCACTCCAGGGACCATCGCTGCTGCTGCCCCTCGAGGACAGTGGCCCAGAGAATGCCAGCTGGGGGTCCCAGGAAGCCCAGGATAATGAATCCTCTGTGCACACAGCCTTCTTCTCCCTGGATTATCATCATGTGCAGGTCCCCTTTGAAATAACGCTCTGGATCATGCTAGCTTCTCTGGCCAAAATAGGTAAGGAGCCATGTTTCTTCTGGGCTGCAGCAGGAGGAAGAGCAGCGGGGCAGAGCTCAGACAGGGGAGGGATACTCTGAGAACTTCCTTGCATTGGGCATCTGTTCGCCAAACCCCAGCTAGGGTGGAAAGTCCTTGCCTAAAACCTTCCCCACCCCTAAATTGGTCTGTGAAGTTTCCAAAGTCTCTGAGTGCCCCATCCTGCCCAGTGCCTGACTGAATTGCCCTAGGCTGGGAAAGACAGTCAACACATGCACTTCCCACTCCCAGCCAGCTTCTCATATCCTGGGAAAGCTCAGGTGGGAAGTGAGTTATCAATAATATTTTTAAATCTTGGGCTAGATAGAAGAGAACAACTTCTTCCCTTTATGGTACTGTGCTGCTCAAACTGACTGCATTTCACCTCTGCAGCATCAGTTAGGGCTGCTTGTAGACAGGATACCAAACTAGATAGCCCTCTGGGCTGATTATTTCTTTATCTCCCCTTTCCCCCCCTACACACACACAGACACACGGGGTTTGTGAGGCTTTCTTGTAAGCAAACGCTAAGCATCTTGCAGCTGAGTGCGAGACTTTCCCTGTGTGTGAACCTGGCCCTGCTCCCCGGCTCTCCGGGGCTGGGTTTCAATAGAGTACTGTAAATTAAATTGCCATATTTGCAAATGGAAAAAACCCCCACACAATTGCTTGTCAGCTTGTAATACTGCAGCTGCAAATGACAGTGACATTTCCAAAGCCATGTGTAAGTTTATACATGCAAAACTTAAGAACTGCACACACGTATCCAGGGGAGAGGAAAGTCCAGAAAGGATAATGGGAATAATTGAGTAATTATATAACTGGAGTGACAAATTACAAAAGTGAATAATAATACTGAACTATGTGCCTGCTTTCGCAACTTTTCTGCACTCAGGTCTCCATTGATGTCAATGGGAGTTAAGAATGAGGAGCGGGTTGGATCAGGCCCATCACAATGAATAATTTGGGCCTAAGAGTAATATGGTATAAGAAGGGAAATGATAAATACAGGCTATGAAATCCATTAGTACTGCAGAAGCCCCTTAACCTTAATTTAATTATTCAGAAATATGAAATATCTGATGCTTATTTACATTGTAAGGTCTTTGGAGCAGAGATAGTCTTTTGTTTTAAGTCTGTATAGCACCTAGTACTCTAGGGGCCCAGTTCTGGTAATACAAACAAACAAACAATACAAATAATGATTAATAAGATTTTTTTCTAATTTTTCCATTTCAGTTTGGTTTATTTCAGTTTATTTCTTTTCATGACTTGTATTGTATGAATTTCTCTTTAAAGTCTAGATCTGTGCAAAGTAGCTGGATGCACAGCTTGTCCGGAGGTGCTGAGCTCACTTTTCACAATGTTGTATTCTAACTGTTTAAAGAGCTAATGATTAGTGAATATTAAAATGGCCTCCTTTATAATTAATAAGAAGGTTATCTCTGACAAAGAACATTAGTTGGAAACATGGAACACAATTTTTTTTAAAAAAGAACTGTTGCTCTCCACTTTTGTAGTGCTGAAGAGAGTATGCTATTTAGACCCTACGCCATCTGTTATCCTGAATTCCTTCACGTATACTTATCTTAGGTAGATTATTTTCAGTGCCTACGGTACTGTTGTCTAAAATATTTAGCTTTTAACCTTTTGTTGTGATGAATTGAGGAATATGCCAAATGTGGTTATTAAAAATCTCCTGGCACTTTTGGCAAAATTAGAGGCGTGCTAGCCAAATTCCAACTTAGGTAAATATACTTCACCTACCTAAATTTTCCCTCATATTTTGAATCCTATATGCTATTCTTCAGCTTCTCTTTAAAAAAATGTTGTCTACTGATGTGGTGTAGCAAGATGGCTGTGTTTCACCCCAGATGTGGCTGTGTTTCAACAGAGTATATATAAAACTGTAAAGCACTTCGGGATCTTCCTGGATGAAAGGTGCTATAGGATGCTATTTATTTATTAGCTTTTCATTTTACCAACATTTACAGCTTTTTTTAAATTCACTTCATGCTCACCTAAAGAATCCTACTGGTATTAAGTTGGAAAATTATTATTTATGATAAACAGCATCAGTTCACACCCCACTCTCTGCTAAAAGTGACAATGTGGAGCGATTCCTCTTTTGTATTATAAAAAAGTGTGATGAAATGATGATGTCAACATATTATACGGATTCTGGATAATGATGTCATCTCTTTACTGTTCACCAGCATTTCATCTGTTTAACAAGCTGCCATCAGTTGTGCCTGAAAGCTGCTTATTGATATTTGTGGGGCTCATCATGGGAGGAATCATCTATGGCTTAAATGACAAGTCCCCACCAGTCATGGACAGTGATATCTTTTTCCTCTATTTACTGCCACCTATAGTCCTTGACGCAGGGTACTTCATGCCCAGCCGTCCCTTTTTTGAGAACATTGGGACTATTCTTCTGTATGCTGTAGTGGGAACTATATGGAATGTGTTTGGGATTGGCTTCTCACTGTATGGGATATGCCAAGTGAAATCCTTCCACCTGCAGGATATATCGTTGCTCCATAATCTCTGGTTTAGCAGTCTGATTGCTGCAGTGGATCCTGTAGCAGTGTTATCTGTGTTTGAAGAGATACATGTCAATGAAAAGCTTCACATTTTGGTTTTTGGAGAATCGCTCCTAAATGATGCTGTTACAGTGGTAAGTACTATCCCTTATGTTGGTATTTAGTGTACAGAGGAAGGATGGTCCTGTGGCTAGTGCTAGCCTGGCGCTCAGGAAACTCACATTCAATTCCCTGTCCTGCCAAAGACTTCCTGTATGACCTTGGGCAAGTCCCTTGGTGTCTCTCTGTTCCTTCGTTCCCCTGCTGTATAATGGGGACAATAGCACTTCCCTACCTTACAGGGATGTTGTGGAGCTGCAAGCAGTGGTGATTACAGTAGTGTAAGTTTTTTTTTTAGTGTAGAATTGCACACATATAATTGTGTAGCATCTACAGTCTTTTCTCAGTAACATTCCCCTAGAGCCCGTATGTGCACATGAAGACACTAAGATATGAAGAGAAAAAGTAAATTTGCGGAGCAGCCTAACAGGTTTTGTTTCAGAAACATCATCAATATTGGAATTAGATTGGCACAAGGGGCAGGGGGAGGGAGACCTTTCCAGTGAACAAACTATAATTAAAAAGTAAATCAAAAGTCTCTTGTTGCTACTATTATTGGCTACAAGAAAGCATGATTCTGGGGCTGAACTGCCTCAGCTCCCATTGAAATCAGCCGCTCTCAGGGATGAGTTATGCAGCAGGTCAGACTAAATTATCATAATGGTCCCTCTGGCCTTCAAACCTGTGAATCTATAAAGTGTTCTTTGGAGCCAGCTCAGCACCTTGCAGGATCAGGCCCTAAAATTGTTACTTATTTAAAATGTTTTTATTGACACTTGCTGCATTGTCATAATAGGAGCAGACATGTTTTGAGAGGACAATCTGTTAATATTGTACCTTCTTCGTCTTTCTACTATGAACTAAACCCCAATCCTCTTAATAGTTACTTTATTTAAAATAACAAGAGTGACTTTCCTTTGTGTCCCATCTTCTGAGGAGCAAAATCCAAGCCTGTTCCCTGATTTAAAAAATGACTTATTTAATATAAAAATTAATATAAAAATTTCTCCACTCTAGCGCAGAATCCCATTCTGAACTCATTTAGGGCCTGATCCAAAGCCCACTGACTTCAATGGAGGACTTTCCATTGATGCCAGAAGGCTGTGGATCAAGGTCGTAGGGTCCACATAACAGTGAACATGTATACAGTGGTGAGCTTTTACACAAGAGCAGTCCCACTGACTTCAGTGTTCACCAGGGTGGGTAAAGACTGCACAATTTAGCCTTTGAATAGTGAGATCCCTGAGGCGGGAAACATCCTCACATTTGTACAATGCTGAGCAGACTATCAGCACTCAATACATTATAGTAATAAATAAAGCTTATCAGATGAAGTGTTTCTATTGTTATCTAATGTGCCCACTCCTTTGTTTCTTGTGAGGTTTGGGCATTGAGGAATACAGGATTGGATCTAATATGCAGACTCAGTAATGCCAATTTCTTCAGGTGGGTTCAAAATAAGATTCTGCAGCTGGAGTCAGGCACTGCCTATCACTTTATATTACGCAGTGTTTTTTATGCTGCATATGGTACTCTTTTACACTGAAGAATTCTAGACAGGAAAACACTAATTTAAGGTCTATTTCTCAACAATTTAATTTCCCTGTAAATAAAAGGGAGAATAAAAAATCAGGACCTGTTACCCCCAGTACTTCTACATCAAATTTGGGTTATAGAAATAGTTTAGCTTGAAATTGTCCATTTTAATAAACAGCCAGTACTTGCAGGAAGATATTTAGGTCCGACATCTCTGCAAAGCTCCCCACTTCAGGAATATTCAGGGTCTGTTGCAAAGCCCATTGATGTCGATGGAATAATTTGCTTTGACTTCAGCGGGCATTGGGTCCAGCCCTATCTGCATGCCAGAAAGTTGGTACACCAGATTCACCACTCATGATAGTGCCCTCATTGCTTTCAGTGATTGGTATAAGACTGCTGTTATCATTGGCTGCATTAACAGCCTGATGTACAACCAAAATTTGACTTGATGGAGTTACTGTTAATGTTTAGGATTTTAACTGCACTGGCATGTGAGTAAAAGGAAGATAGTGAGAAATAGTATGTATTTAAATGCTTTGATTATAGATATACAATATCAATGTGTCTGTATTTATAATCCTTCATGGAGCAGCAGCAAAGGTAGGAGTTCATCTCTCCCCCCGTTCATTCATATGAGCGAGGGGTGAGCTTCATAGTCTAATTGGAACCATTAAATTCAGACGTTTTATCCCACAGGCAAATTCTTATTGCTAGTTTCTTTCATATAACAAATCTCCAGTGGAGACTTAGAGGGAGAAAATCTCCATGAAGATCTCCTTGCAGAGCACCCCTTCTGTATCATTCTACGGGGAGGATGGGGTTTGTCTCCCATGTGATAGGCCGTGGAGAAACCCTGTTATTCCCAGGGATCCGCAGGGGGTCTAGGGCAGCCCGTGAGGAAACTGTATGCCTTTACACCTGACCAAGCTCCTGGTAGGGCCTCCCACATCCATTGAAGCCCCAAGAGCCAAGGCTTAGGCTGCTTTATCTTTTCTTGGAAATCCTTGCAGGGCCATAGGGTAGATGATGTACTTATGAGGCAAAACCCATTGGTAACAAGAACACAGTGTCTTTGTCACAACACTAGGGAAGCATTTCACCACATCGGCAGAAGTGTCACAAACATTTAATGGTGTGTCTGTTGCCTGTGGTCATCTCTAGCTAATGTTTGTTTCTCTCTCTTTTTCCTTTTATTTTTCTTCTAGGTGCTGTACAAGCTGTTTAGATCCTTTTACGAAATGTCAACGATCAAAACTGTGAATGTGTTAGCAGGAATTGGGAAATTTTTTGTGGTTGGAATAGGAGGGGTCTTGGTAGGCCTTTTATTCGGGATGATTGCTGCCTTTACCACACGATTTACCAAGAATATCCGTGTAATTGAACCCCTCTTTGTCTTCCTGTACAGTTACCTATCCTATCTCACTGCAGAAATGTTTCACCTCTCTGGTATTGTGGCGTAAGTATATGCACGGGTTTTCTTATTCATGCAATTAATGCTTTTGGCTATATTCAGAAAAGAATCAGTCATGATTACATCAGCGTTGCTTAGTCTGAGATGTATGATAAACATCTATGTACTAAGTGAAACAAAACAATATAAAAGCCTTTGAAATAGTACTGGGACATAACCACATTGCATGCATTATACAATTCCACATAAATGGTGATATGCATTCTTCAAATGCGCTCACATTTTCTGAGGATTTAAGAGACAAAGAAATGGCCTTAGCAGTGTTTCACAGAACAGATGACATCTGACTTTAAATGATTTGAAATGCTAAAGGACTTAAGTTGAAACAATACATTTAATGTATCAGAGGGGTAGCCGTGTTAGTCTGAATCTGTAAAAAGCAACAGAGGGTCCTGTGGCACCTTTAAGACTAACAGAAGCATTGGGAGCATAAGCTTTCGTGGGTAAGAACCTCACTTCTTCAGATGCAAGAAATACATTTCATGATGTAGAGATCGGAGCCAGCTTGTGTATTTTAAAACTGGAAATCATAAATAGTCCTGATTATTAGAGCTGGACAAACTTCATATGGTTCATCAGTTCAGTCAGACATCCAAATGTTTGAATACTTATTCAAGCTTGGTTTAGTGTCTTTGGTCTGGAAAATTTGCATGGTCAGTATGTGTGAGACTTCCAGTGCTTTGTGGTTTTGGCTGGGCCAGAACAGGCTTTCTAGCTGTCTTTTGAGTTCCAATCAATACCAGGATGTGAAGAGGTGCACAAAGTAGTTGATTGGATTCTTTGAACATCAGAAAAATTTGGGTTTGATCTGGGTTTTGGGCAAGACTTGAATCCATTCTAATTTTATCTCCAGTGATTTGCCCAGCCTTACTGATTAGCTTATTTAGGTCTATATCCTGCCTTTACTTTCTGATGGCATGATTGGGCAGGCAGGATTGCTCATGGTGACTGGGATGACTATGTGGTAGGTTGCACACTGCTTCTCCTTTAAAAAAAGGAGAAGATTGCACACCTTCCTCCAGCATACGTGGTATCTGGCCAAGACCTAGCTGCATCCCTGACCAGCAGCCCTTGGGGCTGTAGCACTTCAATGCACAGTAGCCAGTCCTGTAGCACTCCATTGAGTGTTTGGTATCCTGCCATACTGTTGCTAAGGTGATCAGCTCAGGTCCCACCACCATCTTCTCCCCCCAGCATGCCCCTGCTCAGCCCAGGGCAAGAACTGGCTCCTTGTGTTTTAGCTTAGTTTTTCTAGATCAACTCAATTCACAGGTATACTTTCACATACCGTGAGTGTCACAAAACAGCATCGCCAATAGTTAGCAGACAATGGTATCCGCGATCACCAGTTTCCCCCTACACTTAGATTATGAAGTGGCAATGTGCGTAATGACTCTTTGATTGTAGGTAGACAGATAGACAGGCGCACACCCAGTGACCTTGATGTTATCATGCATGATCAGGGGCTGGATTTTTCTTTCAGTTAAACTGATGTAAATTCAGAATAATTCCACTAACCTCAGTGGAATTATACCTGATTTCAGTGGCATAACAGAGCAAAATCTGGCTTGTAGCGTAGTGTGTATGAAGTAGGATGAGTGTGTAACTATGGGCTTGTTTAGATGGTGGGGTGATGTGCTTTACGGGGGTGTGATTTGTTAAATATATATGGAGATATACCTATCTCATAGAACTGGAAGGGACCCTGAAAGGTCATCGAGTCCAGCCCCCTGCCTTCACTAGCAGGACCAAGTACTGATTTTGCCCCAGATCCCTAAGTGGCCCCCTCAAGGATTGAACTCACAACCCTGGGTTTAGCAGGCCAATGCTCAAACCAAATGCAATGTCATACTGCACATTAAGTGGTTCGTGTAGACCAGTGGCTCTCAACCTTTCCAGACTACTGTACTCCCTTCAAGAGTCTGATTTGTCTTGTGTACCCCCAAGTTTCACCTCACTTAAAAACTTAAAAATCAGACATAAAAATACCAAAGTGTCACAGCACACTATTACTGAAAAATTGCTTACTTTCTAATTTATACCATATAGTTATAAAATAACTCAATTGGAATATAAATACCGTACTTACATTTCAGTGTATAGTATACAGAGCAATATAAACAAATCATTGTCTATGAAATTTTAGTTTGCACTGACTTTGCTAGTGCTTTTTATGTAGCCTGTTGTAAAACTAGGCAAATACTGTATCTAGCTGAGTGGATGTACCTCCTTCACTGGTGCTTCTGCTGCTTCCCTTGACTGTCATCCTATGTTGCATTCCTGATTTTGGCCCTGATCCCTCAGTGAGCTCCATATGACCAGACCACTGTGCCAATGTGAAGCCCTGCAGCCACTGGGACTCCATGCAGTCTCAGGGGTCAACCCATGCAGGATGTTTGGAGATTCCCAACTCTTGTGATTTCATCACAAGTCTCTTGGTATTCAGTGGTTTTTGTAAAGTTCCAGCACCTGGAGTCATAGGATTACTGACTGTCAGTAGAAAACCGAGGGATAAATAAATGCATGTTGTTCAACTTGCAGTTGATCAGCCCAATGCAGGGAGCGCTGAGGATGCCTTCGTTAGAAGTAGAGAAGGCATTTGACCATACAGAAATAAATTATCTTTTCCATAACTGAAAGTGCATGGGGAAGTGGCAGCACTGAAAGGTCACAAGGCTATTCAAGAGGAACATGGTATTTGTTGAACTATCTATATCTACATTTTGTTTCTGAAAATATTGGAGGTTGATAGCCAAGAAGATAAATGCAAAATATTGATGTCTGATCTACAGTTAAAATATGTGGCTCCTTTAATAAAGATTTTTAAAAATCAGAAACTATTTTTGTTTAAATGTTGCAAAATCATTTCTGTACATTCGTTTCAGCATCAGTCTAACAAAGAATTCAAGAGACTGACTCATCTCAGGAATGGAGACACCTTTCCTTTACAAAACTCCCCTACAAGTCTCCGGGGAAGCTAACTGGAGCTATCAAGGTTCTTTAAGTACAGCCTTATATAGTAATTGAGAGATACTAGTTTTTAATTTGAAGAAATTGACTTTAGCCTTTAAGAACACGATTAACTGTGGGCTAAATCCTTCAAACTTGAATCAGACACCAAAACTCCCACTAACATCAATGAGAATTGTGCCTGAGGAAGAAATGATTTAGCCCTGCAAAACTGGATCTAGTATTTCTAATGGACAAAGAGATCTTACCTTAGAATCAAAGACAGAATAGATGGAAAAGACTGCATGAGGTCATCCAGTCCGTCTCCCTGGCACTGGTTGCAATCTGCTAGCTCTGACCCTGACTCAGGAAACGGACTCATATAGTGCTGACAATTGCAAAAGTAAAGATATTTAGTATTTCCCTAATGACTGTAAAGTGCACCTAGACTCCAGTGATATTTGCCTTATAGACAACTCCAGTATTGATAATACTGATGATGAGAAGAAAATGAAAAATTAAACATCCAGTTAAATACAGCAGTATCTGGATGATCTATTTTGAAACCAATGGTACTATGTTGTATATAAATAGGAATCTTTTATACTTTGCAGACTTTTGTTTCCTAGAATGGCCAATACAAAGCAATATTTCACTATTGTTGAAAACAATTATAGTTCATGGGAAAACGTAAACTAAGGATCTGTTATAGTATCATGTGACTGAACAGTGAAAGAAATATGCTGCATAATCAGCATGAAAGGAGAAGGCATTCAGATTTAATGGTGTTTCCTTCTGTCACAATGTACTGTACCCATTATGGAACCTATTTTCTTTTCTTTTTAATAATGCATTGGTTCTGGATCAAAATGATTGCTTGGACAGCTAATTCCTTGTCATAAGAAATTGCGATTACAGATAGTGGTATATTTTAAGATTTAAATATAAGTACAAAGATGCTTATGGCTCATTTGTGTTTTCTAAACCTTTTAAAAATGTTTGTATTGTTCTCTTGTTTTTGATACCAGCTTAGTATCCTGAAAATATTTTCCCCATACTAACAGTATTTTTATTTTGTGCTTTGAAATGAACTGTTGTAGTTTAACTTCATTGTTTTGCTCTGTAAATATCTGCACAGCTGGGTCAATAAGAGTTTGTTAATTACCTGCTACTGAGCCAGCAGAGGGGGAATGATCACAAGAAGATGAGCCTCATTTTGCTCTTGCTAACAGCAGTACAAACCAGGAATAACTATGTTGAAATTAATGGTGTTTTACTAGTAGAAGAGGACAGAGGAGGCTGGTGAGAGGAGAATCAGGCTCATTGGTTTTCCATGGGTTGCAGAAAAATAGTCAGGTGAGATCTCATCTCATGGAAACCTTGGCCATTGCTGCTGTTGTCATCCTTCTGTTCAGTTGTTGAAACACACTATTTGCTGCCCTTACAGATAGTGCTCCCTACCCATGTTATTAATGCTCAGTACAGATCTGCACATCCAGGCTTCCCAGTGGCCACATATTTCCCCTACTTAGAAAAATTGACAGTTTCCAACAGAAAATGATCACATTTATTCCTGAGGCCCACTCTAGTCCCACTGTGCACTAGGATGTACTTTGCCCAACGTTTTGGCAGTGAACACAGAAAGGACGGATGAGCTCCTCTCTCTGCCTCATTTCACTGCAGGGAGTTGCAGTTTAGAAGTGGAGGCAAAAAAGTAGTGGGTTTCTTTTGTCGATTTCCTGGGACTCGCGTATGAAATAAGAAAGGATGGAAATTACAGGTAAAATAAGACTTAAAAATGATGAGATTAAAATCAAAGAGAGGGAGGGAGGGAGGGGAAAGTTGGACAGAAATGTTCTCATTTTCTCTCTTTTTCATGCCCATAGCTGCACTGTATATTCACTGGGTGCTGGCACACAGTTGTGACTTTGCCAATAAGGCCCAAACACCCAGTCAGAATGTGTTTTTTGCAATCAGTGTCCAATACTAATCTCCTCGGCAGTGTATACCTCTTTCCATGCATAAGTTTGTCATTCTGTGGCCCCTGTATTATATGCCACATGACCACCAGCTGAGAGCATGAACTATGAATAGAATGGACCAGTAGCCAATGGCTGTTTGGAAAACTATGGAGTGGCAGTCACCAGTAAAGTAAAATTTAAAGTCAATAGGCTAGATCCTATGTACATCACACCAATTTATCTCAGTGTAATGCTAGCAGCTTCAGGGGAGTTACTCCTGATGTACACGGATATAGATTAGAAGAAAACCAGGCCCTTTGCTTCAGAGAGTTGTTGTCAAAATAGCAATGGTGATCAGAATTCAGAAACTGATATTTGTCTTGCCTTCAGGAGTTCAACTGGTCCTTTAGTACAATGTGTTTCAGTCAAAGTAACATACCCCTCTCCCCCCAGTTCTTTGACTCTTTGATTTCAATTGCTTTGACCTTCTGAGATTGCTAGGCTAAAATTATGCTGATTTGAAAAGATGATGAATTAGGCTAACCACATGTATCCTGTAGTTTAAATAACCAATTATCCATGAACAATTAAAGAGTAAAAGTTTTAATTGGTGCCTCACACTTCTAAAATGACCTTGTATGTACAATATATGAAGAGGTAAAGTGTTACTGCTGTAGTGACACTCTCTAATTTTCTCAGAAGCACAGTGGTCCCGTTGAAGGCCCGCTCTGTGTTCATCACACAGCCTAGTGAATGTTCAGTAAGATTTCTTTGATATTAGTTGAGCTCTCTGTAGTCCTTCAGCTGATTTAAGGGGCCAGCTCCTCAGCTGTGGCCAAAGAACATAGCAGCTCAGGATGCGGATGAGAATGTAAAATGTGCTTCCCCCATCCTGGGCCAGTCCCTGGTGTTAGTTAGAGCAGCTTGCAGGCTACTCGTATGCTATGCTGGCTGCCCCTGGCCCCAAGAGTCTGATACAGCAGCCACGGATCAGCCAGATTTGAAGAAGCCCTTTTCACACCCCTCATACCAGCAGCACAGGAGCTGCTACCTCAGGTCTCTGTATTCTGAAGGTCCCTCCATACTGGGATGATCTTCCTGTGGCTGATTATGATGGTTTTAGGGCCAAAATTCACCAGATAGGCTTCCCAAAGCATCAGAGAGCAGTGCAGAATCTGGGCAAACATCTTTGTGCGTGACATTCTCCTCCTCATCACAGGCTACTTCTCAGCGCAACCCCCAATGTGTGGAAGCTGTGAAAGGGCAATAAATGCTCAGCTCATCAGCATTATTCTGTGTGCCATACTGATCTGTGAGTTAGAGCTGGTTTCTGTGGGCACATGGGGTAGCACGGGAGTGGAGTTATAAAAAGACACGATATACAGAAAAACACTGGAAAAGCTCTCAAGATTTTTTTTAAAGGAGTTCACTATTATGCTTTTGAGAGATCAAAATGTTATGGGCCAGATTCTGGCCTCATAGTGGTGTAAACTCCATTGAATGAGCTGAATTACTTCAGATTTACACTGGTGTAACTTATGTTGGAATTTGCTCCTATTCCTTTTCTGTAATTCTTGTCTCTTCAGTATTGTCTCATCATTTCCTTATGCTCCCTACTGCCAGTTTGCTGCATCCACCCATTGTCTCTGGTCTTGCACTTGGACTGCAAGCTCTTCAGGGCATGGACTGTCTCTTTGTTATGTGCTTCTACAGAGCCTAGAACAGTGGGGCATGATCCATAACTGGGACCCTGGGGCACCATGGTAATACAAATAACAATGTGTACTGCAGGGAGCAATTTGTATTGTGTACAGGGAACACTCCTGCTATGGCTGGGAGATGAACTTGGTTATTATCTAACCGGCCTTTTGCATTTCTAATATTTATGAGTCTTTGATTCCAAAAATTGAGATTAAGTCTTGATTAGAATCTGTCACTGTTGCACTGCTGATGGCAAACAGATGACAGGAAGTGGATATATGCAATATATTAATAATGATATGTAAAGCTACATTAAAAGAATGTTACAAAGTTGCAAAGTAAAACACTCAAAAGCTAGGAAATGCTAGAAATAAGGTGGCCCATGGAGGAGGTGCTAGATCTCCTCAATGAAATGTTTATAAGAATATTTTAACATAAGCAAGCCAATGTATTTTTTCCCCTAACCTCATTCTGAGAAACAGCTGAACCTTTTTTGCTGAAATTTTGCAGAAAACATCAGCCTGAGGCAAACACCCAGGATTGAAAATTTCAGCCCAAATGGTTAAAATTTGGCAAACTTATAAGGAACTGAAAACAGGGTCTTATAATGGAAAGCGTTGGGCAACATTAACTATAGGTGTCGCTACCTCCCTACAATCAATGTAATAACTTAGCATTTATTTATTAAGGGCCAGATCCAAATACCCTTACTCACACAGAGTAGTCTCTTTCTGCACAAGTAGTCTCACTGATTTCTAATAGAATTACTTGGGGAGTAAGGTACTACTTAGTGAGTCTCAGCGTACCAGAATCTGACCCAAAACTTACATTGTCTTGGAAAGGCTATGATATAATTTTTGCCTATCTAGCATGTTCCTCCAACCAACCTATGTACCATATGTAATTGATTTATTTTCTTTCCTCAGTATTATTGCTTGTGCCATGGGCATGAAACGTTATGTGGAGGCGAATATCTCTCTAAAGTCTCACACTACAATCAAATACTTTATGAAGATGTGGAGCAGTGTTAGTGATACCCTTATCTTCATCTTTCTTGGGGTCTCTACCATTGGAGACAACCATGAGTGGAGTTGGTCTTATATTTGCTTTACTGTCATTTTCTGTCTTATTTGGAGAGCACTAGGTATGGTGAAAAAACTGATTTTTCTTTGTGGCAATGACATGTACAATCTCAGAGTTTATTATGTATCTCATTTAAGTGTAGGAGTGGAGTGAATCTTTGAAAAGTACTGGTTGCCTAACATTCAGAACATAACCTTTAATTCTAACTGCTGGTTCATTTAGTACTTCCATTTGTATTTCTACCATGTTTCCAGTTCACTTTATCACATCCTTCAATGGAAAATGTGATTGACTCCCTTTGTTCCTGTATTGGATAAGATAAACTGGTTCTTCAGCTAATAGGGGGATCTTGTTTTTGGAGCTGATCATCTTAAGCATGAATCTTATTGTCTCTTCTTAACGTGGTTGCAGGTATCTGGGCACAGATTGATTCAGATGAGTGCCTCAGGATTGGCTTGGACTCCTGAGTACTCAACTCCTCTAGAGTGTATTCAAGGGCAAATGCTGTCTTAACTGGAAGAAATAAGTCCTGTATTGGCTTGGTTGCATGTGAATCATTTCCCTTAGCTGGGAAGGTGATGGACTGGGTGTTATGTATAATCAGTTCTCTCTGCTAGCTGAGCTAATGAGCTGTATTATTAGCTGGAGAAGCAGAGGCCTGTGTTTTGTAGTGAAATGTGAATCCCCATGCGCATCTATGCAGCTGGGCGATCAATGCAGAGTCCTTATACACAATGTGTAGTCATCTCTTACAGTAGATGTGGGATGGAAGTATTTTAAAATGACAACAGTAACTGTACTTAAACCCAGGACAGATTCCGCCTGGCCATTATGTGGGTACAGTGGGCAGACAGCATGTGAGAAGCTCATCACTTGCTTGTTTGGTAACAAGAATTTCAGTTCCTGCACTCACAGTAGCACAGGGACTGCACCCTCCTACTGCCTTGGGACTTGCTCTGTGCCCCAAAGAGGGTAGGGAGGATGGAGATCCATGACTCCATTCATCTGTGCACTGTCCAGCAGAGCTGGCTACCTATGCAGGAGGAGCAAACTGTATCCCATAAAGGGACATCACAGCTGGCACACAGGATCTCTCTGTCCTGGAACTCCTGGGCCATTCTGCTTCCCTGTGGAAGAATGTCTTCCACTGAGCTGGTATAGAAGAGCACTGGGGCCTTGAAATGGAGGCGGCCAGCAAAAATGTGAGAAGCCCGGGGTTTGGTAAAGTTTTGAGTTAGCATGTCTAAGAACATAAGCAAATGAGGGGCTCTGCAGTTACATCAAGATATTTTTTGTAGAGGATAATCCACACTCTCTGCAGCATGGGAGGGAAATGATATGAACCAAGACCTCAGCAGCTGTAAATTCTCCTGTAGGAACAGCTGGAAAATGTTAATGGGCAAATGGTATCCTGGAAACAGAGCAAAACTGGAGATTAATCTAGGCTTCAGAGCTGGGCACTGCGATGTTCAGAATAAGATTCAGTGAATAACAAATAGTGGATGAACGCTTCCCTTGATGATGATGTAGAGGCCCCATGATTACTTTTTCTCTCATCTTATATTTTTAAAGCAGAGGGCTAGACCTCTCTTTTACTCAGCAACCCTGGGATACTCCCAACATTACTTTTTTGGGATTCTTCCTTGCCATAAAGACACACAACACATGCTCCTAGCCCAGAGTTTGGAGACAATATATAAACAAATAATATGCAAATAGAGAAACTTAATATATAGCCTAGTATTGTGCCCTATTGTTCTATGTCTTTGTTCTTGTTTACCTACCTGGGCACAATGTATAGGAATATAGGAGGGATTTTCCCTCTCACTCTGGCCACTCTTTGCTCCGTAAAAGCCCCTTGGCCAGCAACAGGAGAATTCCCCCCGTGCAGTTATGGGAAACACAGGGTCCCTTGCCAGTCCCAGTATGTTGGGGTGCACCATGCTCCAGCAATTCCGAGCAGCTCTGGCTGTCTGTAACTTAGAGCAGCTCCTTCAGACACCTAAATAATGCTAGGTACTCACCAGCCCAGAATTCTAATGACGTAAATGTGGCTTAAAGCCTTAAAGTGAGGAAGTTTACACTGCTGCTGCCCAGGCATTTCCTAAGCTGTAGCTAATAAGAGGACTTCCATTTGTGGGTTTGTCAGTCAGGCACCTTTCACAACCACTTCAATTCATACAGACAGTTTGTTAGAGAAACAACACACCTTTTTTTTCATATAGAGGCACAACAGCTAGAACTCAGGCACGCTAGGGAAAGGTTTGCCATTTAAATGGGCAAGTTAAACAAGACCCAGGGCTAACTTGCTCTCCCCGTCACTAGCTTATAAACCCCCACCTGAGAATACAGAGTCACTCATGGGTGGGGAGACCAAGACCAAGTTCTAAATGGGAGGGTAGGGATAGGCCCCAAATCCTTTCCCAACACACTTGGAGTTGAAAATTATCTTCTTAAATCCTGAAAAAAGGCTGTGCCCTAGATATCTGCTGACTTTTACAGTAACCAGACAAAAAACAGACCACATGTAAGCAGGTGCAACCCCCAAAGACATTTTCCAGTGTTTGTAAATGGTCAGGAAAATGGGTGAAAGTAGTAAAGAAGTGTAACTTGCACTGATTTGACATTCAGGGAGCATGCTTCTCCACTGCCCTGCACCACATGGAGTCACTGACATCTGTGCAAAGTCGAGGAGGGGTGTTTGACAACCACTTTGCACAGGTGGAAAGGACCCCACAATGGAGTGGAGAATCAGGCCTCTCGATACTGGGATTTAATCCTGGAGCCCGTAGCTACGTGCAGTCTCTTTTCTTTTCTAGGGATGCCTTTTATAACTTAATCTTAAATTAATGTCCAAAGTTGTCACAAGCATAGTACATTTTTGAGAAGAAAGGTGGCACCTAGAATTTGTGAAAGCTGCTTCATGGGGTGTCTGTTTACAAACCACTAAAGCAACCAGAAAGACCTTTGTGGTTAAAACTTGTCCTGAAGTTTAATAGGCTCATTAAACAAATTACTTAAATTGGATTCTCAGTGATTAACAACAAGACATGGCAGGATGTGCTTTATTGGCTATTAACACATGACTAGATTTGCTGTTAATAACTGAGTGCCATAAATGTACCTGGAAGCACATTTATTGGTCAATTATGCACACCCTTGAGTGTTTTACTATGAGAAAATTGTTTCCTTTGTTTAAAATGTTCGTTTTCAATGAAATGAAAAAAGCATTCTGAATTATTTGGACTCCCCTTGTTTGAAAATAGCTCATGGCAGGAGGGTAACAAACAATGTCAGTAACAATCATTAAAGCACCTAACAAACTGCCCTGGTGTTCCAAGAATAGGCAGTAAACCTCAAATTCTCTATTTACTTATCACATTACCGGAAAGGGTTTAATATTGTAAACAGAAAGAGCAAAGAAGAGATGACATCAAAATCAGCCCTGGAATAATTAGGGGCAATTCCCATTGACTTCAAAGGGTGCTAGGCCACATTCATCCAGGGCTGAATTTCATTCAACATTTTGGTCTCTGGCTCACCTATTTACAATATTTAGGGTATGTCTGCACTTGGAGCTCAAGGAGACATACTCACACTAGCTCTCATCAAGCTAGCATGCTAAAAATAGTAGTGTAGTCATGGTAACTCGGGCAGGGGCTCGGGCTAGCACCCCCGAGTGCATACTCATGGGGGCCTGGTGGGTTTGTACTCAGGATGGTGAGCCCCTCCTGCTACTTACCACTACTCATGCGTCCTTTATTTTCTGTAAGAACCTTTGTTGCTGTTTTTTCTTGCAACCTGAGGACCCTAAACCTGAGAATAAAGCTCTTGTGAAAAGGTCTTTGTGGCGAGAAGTTTTTGATGTTATTGGAGCAGCTGGGTCCTTTCCACCAGGTTCCAGGACCTCATCCCACTAGTGGAGCCACTCTGATTCTTTCGCTTATGCTGCACTAAATCAGGAATAACTCTATTGAAGCCAGCTGAGTGGAGTCACACTGGCATAAGTTGGAGGAGGTCTGAAAAGTGCAGAAAAATGAAGCAATTGAGTGGGTGACAGCAGGCCCCAGGACACCAATATTTTGCCATTCTTTAAACAAGTTAGAATTTTCTGCTATCTGTTTGTTATGGTGCTTCTCCAAAAGGAGAAATATTTTGGCCCAAATAGTTAATCATATGCTACATCTTCAACCGAACAGATCCTGAGTTAATTTAAGGGACATAAATGATAATTGACTATATGGATGGAAAATGTATTTATTACTAACCACTCCTACTTAAAGATGGCACTTGAAATTAATTTGAGTGTGAATTACTGGCTGTGTTTGGCTCTGGTCTAGTTGTGAAATATGTTTCTACGTAGCATTTTTTCAAACTAAAAGTGTTATTGTCAGTTAGATAGAACGTTGAAAATGAAAACTGGAGTTCTTGTCATCATCTGCTCCTCTTGGCCTTAATTCCCGGGCGCTCCTGGAGCTGGGAATACATCATTGCCACAGTTCCCGTTAATCATGTTCGCTATTACTGAATATTCCAAGATTTCTTGCCTTCTCCAAATTGTTCCACTGTATGATAGAAATTGGTTATTCCTAGTTATTAGAAGTGTGTGGGGAGGTGTTTGTATAGTGTTGTTTTTAAAGTTTATTTCCCAACAAATGAGGTGGATAATGTCTTTAAAACATTTTTTAAAAAAAGCTGTAGTGATGTGAGGGGGCAAGGGAGAGAATTCATGACCCTCTTATGTCATCAATTCTCAAACTAGCCATTAATCTTAAAGATTAATCTTCAAGAAATGAAATGTCCAGGGTCTCCGTTATTATTGCTTAATTATAGTCACTGTTTCAGAGTTTGAGGGCCTGATTCTAATCTCATCTGTACAGGTTCCATTGGTGTAAATGGAGTAAGGCCTGATTTACACAGGTGTTAATGAGGTCAGAATCAGGCCCTAGAAGTTTAGAGCCACGTACATGTTTCTTTCTCAGTTTCTGTAACAGGGATATTGTCAGATTAATAGACCCACAGTGTGACCTACTGCAACTTTTTGCTTCTGTTTAATTGCAAATGATTATCAATTGCATCAATTGCTGTGGCACCTTTCATAAACTTAAAGTTCACACAGTATTAATCTCTATGAATTAGAGACTTCCAAATACACAAGCTTAATGCAATTACAAAACATAAAATATTTTGTGTGCCCTGGCTGTTGCTTAAAACCAAATGCAGTTCAAAAGGTAACCTGTAACTAAATTATTAAAATAAACCAAATTGCCAGTTTGCCCTTGAGAGAGTATTTATCACCCAGAAAATCCAATAATTAATTACCAATTAGAATGAATCAACTACTGTTTAAGTCAATTCCCAGGGTCGGTTCCCATATTATTATACTAATGAATATGAATTCTTGGACCTGTGCATTACTGTTAATATGAAACAAAGAGTGACTTTTAAAATATTTTTTTAAACTGCCGTCAAAACAAATACATTAATACACTGTATTGTATTATAATAGCTTTATTTATTAAATACTCAGTTAATACTTAGCACTTATTCACTAACCTAATTTGTATATTTTAGGAACATCTCAGTGATGGCTATGTACATAAACTAAAACTCTGGGTCAAACCTCATTCTTGTTCTAAAAGGAACCCCAGTTTCAAGAATAGATCTTGACGACACACAAGGTTGATAGTATCCAACATGGGATATTACCAAAAGATCAGTCTAACGTCTTATAGGTCTTACGAGACCTACCAAACTGTGGCCATTCAACACTATTTCCTGTCTCCTCCAAGTTAGACATAACTGGGTCTGGATTCTTAGCTATTCTGGGGCTAGTACCAGACAGATAGAAACCCAGTGGATCTGGCCAGTGGAGGAGTGTAGTATATTACCAAAGTCTTCCCTGCCCTGTTCCTACTGATGTGTAATTTGTTCACAGTGTAATAGCCACTTATTTTAATGCTGAGTAAGTTCTCTTCTTGCTTGCTAATTTCCCATCTTCTTTCCTACTTTAATAGGGGTTCTTGTATTGACTTTCTTCGTGAACAGATTACATGTGAACACTGTTACCAGCAAGGATCAGTTTATTATAGCATATGGGGGTCTTAGAGGCGCCATCTGTTTCTCTCTGGTTTTCTTGCTCCCTGACTTCCCTAGAAAGAAGCTCTTCATTGCAGCCACAACTGTACTTATTCTCTTCACTGTGTTTGTACAGGTAAGGATACTATCCATATGGTAGAACGCCTACATCAGTCCAATTATTACATAGTGCATGACAGTGTTTTTGTTTCAGATACATGGCTGATGCTGACACTCTTTAGATTTAGTGTGGACTCTAATTGGACAAAAGAATTGAACATAAAGCTATCAGACCTTTCCTTGTATCAGGCGTGCAGAGGTTAGAATTCTTATTGAACGAGGCAGGAGTTGGGAGAATGTGTCTTATATTTGTGTGGTTGACAACAGTCGCTGAGTAACACTGTTAGGCCTTGTCTACGTGAGTCTTTTCCATGTTGACAAACCCCATCTTTGCACTGGTGTAGCTCTACCAGGGATAATAATGGTGAAAAGGTTAGTAGGAAAAAGCTAATGTAGATATCCCTTTAAAGCAAGGCCCTTAGGTATTTTACCAAGAGCAGAATGAGCACCAAAGTAAAATACACTCTAGGATTTGATACCCGATTAAGGAGAAAAACAGGTGTTATGTTGGGTATTGTCACAGGGCTGCCATCTCAGAGCACCCTCTCCTGGCATGGGATGACCCTGCAGGACCTTTTATCTCAATTTCCCCTTCTCAGGGCTCCTCAAGAATACTTCTCCAACACACTCTGGACTATGAGATGGGTTAATTTATTAATATCAAATCACAAAATAAACATCAATGCCATAACTCAAAAGGTTCTGGCTTCATTGTCTTTGGTGACCTGAGGCTCTTTGTCAGTCTCAGTTGTGCTTTAGGCTGGAGGGCTCTCATGCTTGCCCCCCGGAGTCCCCCACTAGAGTTCAAAAGCTCAAATGAAGCAGTAACACAAACACCGCCCATCCAACCTGAGCTTAATAAAAGCCTCACGTTCCTCCTGGGCTTTTCCCAGTTCCCTGCTTGTTGTACAGGACAGGGGCCACGGGGGCACTCCCCAGTGCTCCCTCTTGCTCCAGCGGCTCCTTCTCCAATTCCCCAGGCCACCCAGCTAGTGGCCT
This sequence comes from Emys orbicularis, assembly GCF_028017835.1. Taxonomy (NCBI): domain Eukaryota; kingdom Metazoa; phylum Chordata; order Testudines; family Emydidae; genus Emys; species Emys orbicularis. The sequence goes on from NC_088691.1 coordinate 28,155,033, forward strand.
GTCTCCCTATTCTCATGGAGTGCCTGCAGAGCTTTCTGCTCTCTGCATTCATTCTCTGAGGCAGTGAAAGCCCCACATCTGCTCTCTCTGCCCTGACTCACCCAGATTCCCCTACCCTAGGGCCCAGGTGCCCTCTCCTAAGCCCTCTGAGCATCAGCTGACCGTCACAAGTGCACCAGCCTCTTCCCTCTTAAAAGGCCAATGCTGTCCAGTGACAGGCATACTTGGATTTTGTAGTAATATGGAACTTTAGTTAAACGGTCCTCCAGACGAGGTCAATTCTCACTACACCAGGGGAGAGAGCAAAGAAATGGAAGCATTCTAAACCCACTTAACACTAAGAGCAAGATTTTTAAAAGTAACTAGTGATTTTGAACATCTCAGTTTTTGGCATGAGACAACTTAAAGGGGCCTGATTTTGAGTGTGTGGTACCGATTTTGAGAGGCTCAATATCTTCTGAAAATCAGGTCTCTTTATGATGCACACAACAACTGGGGTAATCAGAATCAGTAGTCACTGGAAAATCTTGGCGTTAGTATATATGTCAGAGATAGCTTCACATACATACAAAAGGCAGGTGTTAGCACTTTATGATGTTTCATTGAAAGAAGGCCCTGCCCTTGTGATAGCTTTAAATTGCCATATTGTCTAGCATTGAAAAAAGGATCGGGGTGTGTGACTAGTTACATAAGTAACATAAATCATAAACAATCAAAATAATGGTTCATTACAGTGCACTTCATGGAAAGAGTGGATTTTTAAGGAGTTTATTATTCCTCAAGAATAATATGACAAATAAGATGATACCACTCATGTTAGCCAAATGCTCTTGTCTTACAGCCCAAGGTGGCTCAAATATATTAGCTTGCTAGTAAGATAAAAAGATAGAAACTTCACCAACCAAACAGAGTTTGGAAGCATTCTAACTTTATCTAGATGTTTTGTAATGATAAGAAATGGAATTATGAAAAAGAATCCAGTGAGCTAACTGCACAATCTCTGCTGTCTCACAAATGATGTAATTTTTCATAGATGCTTCTGATTAAGGTTCAAAATTTGTTTCCATGTGTATTTAAAGTGAGGTAAATTAGAGAATCTGCCACTAGTTGCCATGCACTGAAGTTAGTCCTGCTCCTGTTCCTGCAAATCTGCGGATATCTACTTTATATCTGTGAATATCCCGCATTCGTGGACCATGTTTGTGGATCACGGAGGGTTGCAGATCCAAATTTTATATTTAGAGCTCTGCAAATCTGTGGATATCCCCTTTATGATGTGGATGTGGATATCCGCAGACCATGTTTGCGGATTGCGGATTGGATGTGGATACAAATTTTGTATCCAGGCAGTGCTCTACCTATTTAAATCAATGGAGGTTTCGTTATAGACTGCAAGAGAATGGGGATCAGGTCCCTTGAATTTTAAGAGTAATTAAATGGCCCTTCTGTTAAACAGGGGTGCTGGAACAATTTGTATAGTGGGAGTGCTGAGAGCCATTGAACCAAACTGTAAAGCCTGTATATAATGAAAATCACTTCAAGACCGGGGGTGTGGCAGCACTCCCCACATCCCAAGTTCCAGCACCTATTCTGTTAAATGATCTAATTTTACATTGGGATTCTAATGGCAATCTTTTTTAAAACGTTAGTTTCAAAATACTTCTATCTATATGCAAAAACAACGATGAGTCCTTGTGGCACCTTAGAGACTAACAAATTTATTAGTCTCCTTGTTGTTTTTGCTGATACAGACTAACACGGCTACCACTCTGAATTCTATCTATATGAAATTTCTTGCTTATATGTTTCTGTTTCACTATATGTTGTTCTCTCTGGTTTACAATGTCCAACTTTTAGTTAAAATGATTCCTAATTCCCCTTTCTTATATGTAAATGAAGGTCAAAGATTTCCCATCATTTTAGTCTATGCTAATACTGAAGGTTATTAAGACCTACTTTGATTGTGGGATCCGTTTATAACTTGTGTGCTTCCCTTTAAGGAAAAATGCACATCGAGAACATCTCTTGGCATTCAAGTGCCATCTAGTGGTTAAAATATTCCTAGACACTTTTAGTTTGCTAAAGATTTTGGCCCCGATTCTCTGCTGCCCTGCACCCTGTGTTATCATCAAAGCTGCAGCAGCAGTGACTCCATGATTGCAGCAAGGTTCCTGATTAAAGCCCAGATTTCATACCTCCCTAAAATGCACTTGCACAGTTAGTTCATCTTGAAAACTGGTATGTCAGGTCAGGGCCCAAGGTGAGTTTGTGGTGGAAATTTGGGATTATCTGGTCAAGGAACTCCCAAAACTGTCCTATTTTTAGAAGTCCAGGGTTAGGCTCAGGACCTTTATTTCTGGGTAACTGCTTGTGGGAAGCACATGATGCTGATACTCTTGCTTCCTGGAATGAACATAGCCTTATCTTCCCACCTTCCCCCATTCTATTGGAAGAGTTGGATGAGCAAAGCAGCACAGTAGATCCCAGGGCAGTTCTGCTGCATGAATCTATATGGGGGCAAGATTCAGAAGGTCAGTGAAAGGGGTGGCACCATTTAGTACAGCTCCATGGGGGCTTCTTGCACCTGTGTGCACAAGCTCCATACAGATTCACCAATCCAATGCCTGCCCTCCTCCCCCCACCCACTTCCCACCCTGTAGAAGGTTTGAAGCAGCTGTTGAGGCTTCTGAAGCCACATTTAGAGGTGCAGAGTGGCTTCACTGCTGATCCACACCGGGTGGGAGAGAATTTCTTCCACATGGACCCCGCTGAACTCTCCAGCACATTCATGCTCAGGCTGCATACGAGGTGAAGATTCACACTGGTATGTTTTACAATTGACCCCACACAGCAAAGCTTCCGTGCCTCCTCATATTTGATACGATCAATTGGGCAAAACCAGTAATGATCTTGATATGCCAATGTGACTGGGCCTGGAGTTCAGTCAGACAGGCAGCTGGATCTCTATTGTGGAGCATAATTTCCAATCCTATCCGGCAGACTGAATGGAGTGAGCGGAGGCCAGGGGGTGGGAAAAGGGGAGTTGGGTTCAGGTTGACAGGTTTTAAGATGCAAATGTGGGTCAGAAATTGAAAAGATCCGGTCACTTGGCAGGACCGCTCCTGCAGAGAGACTCGGAGTCCCTGACAAAGGTTGCTCTAAGGCAGCGGTTCCATTCCACAGAAGCTTCGTAAAATAATTCTCAGGATGGTGGAAGGGCTTTTGTGTAACCTCAGAGCTCAAATGGTGATGTCATCTCCATGCGAAAGGGTGGGACTCCCCTGTGGGTATGTGTCAATAGAATGACCCTTTGACCTTGAGTCATTCAGCAGACACTTAGTATTCATGAAGACTAGCTTGATTCAAATTCTGGGTACCTGTGGCATCATGTAGCAGAGACAGCCAAAAGAATCAGAAACATTTAAACTTTCTTAAAGAAACAACAACCTTGACATGCCCAAATGTAGAAAAAAATATAAAAATGATAGATCAGATATTAAAGACAACCTTTTAAAAACCACGGAGTGTAAATTGATCCCACACCCTATGAAGTGAAGGGGAGTGTTTCCAGTTACATCTGTGGATGAAGAGCTGGGCCTGGAGATTACTTCAGTGTCCCAGCATTCTTCATAATGCATTTCACCTTGGATGGAAGGGGGAAGAAATAAATGATTTGTTAAAAAATAACATTCATGGCGCTGTTGTTTTTAAAGCTTTTTCTTTATTGATGTACATCAGCAGCTTGTATTAACAATGGTGCAAATCCTGACCTCAGGGAGCGCTTTTGTGTGAGTAAAGACTGAGTAAAAACTTCAGGGCATAGTGTAGTTGGCCTTGATGCTGGTGCAGGGGGGTAAAGGGATGTGTAAGGAATCTTGAGGGAGCTTCTTTCTCTTGGAAAGCCCCAGCTGATTATCTGGCAATGCCTTTACTAGACCTAAAACATGATATGTAAGCAGTTAGGTGTGGCCATGCAGTATATAACCCAGTCACAATGTCTATTTTGGTCTATCTGAACCTGTGGCAAGAGTATCTTCATCATTCCTGAATTTACACAGCAGGAGTGATCAATAGTTTTGTGAAATTTGTTTGGCAATTGACAGATGCTCAGTGCTCCCAGACTGGCCTGATGGATGCCACTTGCACCATAAAGTCCTCAAAAGAGCCTTTGGTTTGTCTTGAATGCCACAAAGGAGCGTCATTGTTTTTTCTCTCAATGTCCTTTAAAAACTAAATGCCATGTTCTCCATTTATAGTTCACTCTCTCTGCCTATTCAGACCGTGACCTCCCTGGTGAAATTGCTAAGAAGGAACTGTTAAATTGTGAAGGTTTTTGTTTTGGGTTTTTTGTGTGATGTGGACACTTATCCACTAGCAACTGGATTGACACCAGTAATAAATTTCACACAGGTTATATACAGCCATCAATCAGTACTAAGGCCATGATCCAGCAAGTTTATCCATGTGGCTGCAGGAGTCTACCCCCACCCCATCTCCCCACCAGAACTCTGTTGAAGTCAATGGGGCTCTGCACAAGCACAGGGGCCTGCTCATATTAAACAACACTCAGGATCAGAGCCATAGAAATCTCTTTCTGTGTATGTGAGAAGTTGGGAGTCATGGTCACAGAACTCAGTACTGTCAGTTTAAAATGAAAACAAACCCAGCTGATTATCCAGAAAAAGACAAGAGGCCAAATTACATAGGCGCTGCTTAATTAGCAATATGTGTTATTTCTAAATTTGTAAGATTTATATTATTTACACTGAATGTTGATGAATTCTGTATTGACATTAGTGATTAAAATGACACATTAATTGTTCTTGCAATTAAAGCTGTCCTCCATGCCAACTCTTGTGACATTCAAGAGAGTCATGAGCATCAGCTACTGTATCATTTCTGCTGCAGGCATAGCATAGGAAAGTAATTTCTTAAAGTGGCAAACTTAAGAGATGTAATGGATTGTAATCACAGCAGAACTTCAGAATTTCTCATTCATGAGTTCCATGGAAAGATTTTTTTAAATGTTTCCCCCCCTCCCTCACCAGTTAGAGTCATAGATAAATCACAGATGCTGACAGTAAGACTCCTGCAAGGTGCTCAGAACTGTCATCAGTTAACAATTTTACATTTCAACTAGACCTCTTTCTACAAGACATGCTAGCGCTCAAGCAGAAGTTATAGGCTTTACAGCTGGGTGAAATTTGTCATTGGAATACTTTATTCACCAAAACAGGAAGTTTCAGGGTGACCAAAACTGTTTAATGGATTCAGGTTAAATTGGCAAATAGTTTTGACTGAATGAAAAATGAAAAAACATGTGGGTTTTTTTAAAAATCACAATGAGCTTTTTTGACATTTTTGAAATATCAGGCTTTGACTTTTCATTTGGAAATGACATTTTCGTTCTAAATTTAGCTAGATTTGTTTGATTTTTTTGCAAAGGGTTGCAAAGGGTAAAAAAAACCCACCTGAAAATGTAACACAGTAGAATGAAAAAAAAATATTTTTGGATTGAACAAAATATTTTTTGTCCTGAAATGGTTTAAAAAAAAAATCCTTAGGTGAGAAAAAAATAAAAAAATCAGTTTCAATTAGACTCCAAATGTTTGTTTTTTCCCCCCAGATTTTTTCAGTTTGGCCACCAAACTGAAAAAATCAATTAATTGTGCAGTTTTCATAGACTTGAGGCAGAAATTACTGGGTGAGGTTCTGTGACCTGTATAATGCAAGAGGTAATGCAAGTCCCTTTAGCCTTAAAATCTATGAATGTGTGAGAGGACTGGGATCGTTAACATAGCTTGTCTGTTGGTAAATAAAGTTTTTGGGTTGCAAACAGGTACAGAGTTTTTCACAGACAGTGGCTTCACATATTGAAAAGAGCAAAAAAGCTGAGGAGAGAGACTGGCCCAAAGAACTCTTCTCCCTGGAAACAAGTCAGGATTCAGTGCAGCAGGAACTGGGTTGCTATGCTAATTTTGTGTTGACATTGGTGATGCTGTTCAACAGCAAATTTTCAGCACAGGCTAAAAGATATGTAACTAGAAAACATGCTGGTCCTTTGAAAAGTTGCTGTGTTATGAAGAGAGCCTGATTTGTGTGCGTGTCATTATGCTGCAGGGAATGACCATCCGTCCTCTCGTTGACTTATTAGATGTGAAGAGGAAAAGAGAAAGTGCGCCCACGGTAGGGGAACAGATTCACATCCGGGTAAGTGGGTCAGCTCTTTATGCCTAGCCAAAGGGTGGGTATGATTACAGCATTTCAATTTGCTTTGCTAATAGGCCTGATCCTGCCAAGCAATTTGCCTGTGAAGACCCTTGAGCCCTTGCAGAGTCCTATTTAGTTCAGCGGGGCTTTCTGAATGCAGATTCCTTTTCAGGCTCTGGGTCATACGAAGGTAGTAAGCTCTGCTATTCTTATTGCAGTAGCACACAGGGACCTGATCAGGGTGCCATTGTGCTAGGTGCTGTACCTGCCCCAAAGAGTTTACAGTCTAACCTAACCCAGTCTAACCTGGTCCTTTCTGCCTGTCTGGAAGGGATCAAGGAGGCAACGGGGGAGGGTGTGTGTGGGCTTTCCTAGTTGGGGGAATGACCCGGCATTGGTGCCCTGTGCACCAGGCACTAGCCCCAGCTCTGGACCTAGTGGTAAGAAGTTAGCATATAGGCTTAGCTGTAGTTCTGTTTTTTGTGTTTCTGTGGGGGTTCTGGCTGGCCACTAATAATCACCAAATGCTAGAAGGACACCCTCCAAAAGAAAAGAGCTGACACCAAAGGAAAACATAGCCCCAAATGTGGGCAGAGCTCTGAGTTGCGGGGGCTGGCTGGGACATGATAGCAAGTCTAGTGGCAATGTATTTGGATATATTCATATACATGGCAATTACATCTCTCAGCTTCGGTCCCTCAGCAGCAGCCTGCTCCAAAGCCCGCTGAAGTCATTGAAAAGACTCTCATTTGATTCATGCTATAGAAGTAAGAGCAATTAATCCTATACTTGGGATGAAGATACTCCTGACACAAAGAAGGGCTGCTGTGTAGTAGTTTTCCATGTCCATGTAAGTTGGCTTTAGCCCACATAAGCACAGATACCCAGCCACCCAGCCACCCACACAAACATATGCATTGGAAATGCCCACGTTACAGGCTTTGCAAACATAGGGTGGGCAGGGGCTGAGAAATCCCTTCACCTGGTTTATGCAGAACAGCTACCACGCTATTTGCTACCTTGCTTGTGTGCACAAGTGCTGCACAAATAGCCTGCAAAGAGTTGTCATGTGAGCCCCAGAGCAAGACTGGGCCCCGAAGAAGTGGTAAATTTAATTGGATGTTAATTTGTAGCTTCAAATTGCAAGGGATCATCACACTCGAAAAACCAAACATACATTGTTTCCCTAATGCAGTGGTACAGAGTTCTAAACTAATTTAATTTGGTGGATTTGGCTCACTTCCTATTTGAGGTTAAATATCAGCCATTTCTATGGGCCTTCATGTAATTGGAAAACTTTATTTAGTGTGTTTCAGCATTGGTAGAGATGATTTGGTGTAATATTAACAGTTTCTAGAATGTGAGAGGTGAAAGCACTACAATTACAAACATACCCTACCTGCGGTCACTTTTAAACAGCTACACAGGAGAGAAACAGGAGAGAAACAGGCACAGAGAGGCTAAGTGACTAGCCCATAGTCATGCAGCAGATCAGTGGCAGAGTCCTCAGTAGATCCCATATGTTTACACTCCCAGGCCAGTTCCTTTATCTACTGCCTCTAGGACAAAATGGGCTACATCCTCAGCTATGACAAATTGCAGCTCAGAGCAGCTGTAGGGAATGCGGGGAGACTATGGTGGCTTTACACTTGGCCCAATCTCAGGGCTGGTCTAAGTTCCCATGGGGTTGTTATGCCAGCTGGGGATTGCTGGAATGCAGCGTGCTTTGGACAAGCTCCCTTCCACCTCTGATATGCCCTCATTTTCAGGGGCCAGTTAGGGGTGATGTAGAGTTGGCTACACCAGCTACGCGGACAGAGGATTCCAGCTTGCCAGGGGACTGCTCAGCTGCCCATTTAGCATAGTAGAGTACCTTTGTACCACTGCAGCAGCCAGAGGGACTGCAGTGTGGGCCAGAATCTAGCGCACTGTGTCTTACATATCACAGCAAATAGGATGTTTAAACATCATTTGGAATCTAGTCAGTTTAAAAACCTGAGTCCAGGTAATACCCCTGTTTCTGAGTCTCACTGCCAATACTGATGGTATTACAAACACAAATCAAACAAATAGGGGAACTGGTATACAAGGAAAACAGCTAGTGAAATTACACAAAATACTGCCAAACTCACCCATGAAACAAAGTGGAGAGGCTTTGTTTTTTCTCTGGTCATCCGAAGTGTTGGTATTGTGGCAGTGGGATTTTTTACTAGGCAGTGTCCTTGAAGCATTTTGTCAAAGGTAAAGTATTAGTTATGAATAGAATTTTTTTATGGCAAATCATTTTTACCTGAGTACTAATTCCTAAGGAATATTTCTTTTCTCTTTTTGACAACAACAACAAATAAAATGAAAACACAGGTGTTTGCTCTGAAAGCACTTGTAGGAAACAGGCTTGGCATTCTCCCAATTAGTATGTATTATGGGGCTTTGTCTAAGGTTAATGGAACAGTTCAATAGGCTGAAGAGGCTTTTCCTATAGCAAACAGGAACCACTTCCTTCTTTTGTTAGAGCATGAATGGTAAATCATCTCTAAAGATGTGTTTATTGGGTAATGTGAGCTAAAACAGCTATGTACTAATTAAGTAGACATGGTTACAATACAGGTAGCTAGAAACCCAGAGGCACTCAGGAACCCAGAGGAAGCTTTCTTCCTTTAATTTATTTCTTCAGAGGGGATTATTGTAATGCTCCGTCTGGGATCCTTTTTACCATTTTGACTGAAAGACACAATTTAGGATTTTTTAAACTAAATATTTGCGGTGTTAGTGTTACAACGAGCGGGCCTAATTCTGCAGTCCTTAGACAGCCTAAACTTTTGCCTATGCAAGAATGGAAATGGATGCCCATAAATGAGTAGATGTGCTGATCTGCTGCCTTGGTGAATCAGTGACCTCTCTGTGACAGTGGCTTAGAGTGAGCTTCACCCCATCAGCAATGGTGATGCACAGTCACAAACGGAGAGCTCCCTACTCCTGCCTTGCTGGCTTGGCCTGGCTGCCCCAGCATCTTCCCATTGTTCACCTTTTTCACTTAAAGCTTCCTCTGCGGGTTGTTCACCCTTCATGCGGCAGCATGCTCTCCCCTACCTCCACTTTTCCTGCCCCACCAATCCCTATTTCTTGCTGTTTCCTAGCTGCCAGCTCCCCCTAGTTCTAACTCCCCACAGGCCAGCATCCTTTGAGAAAGAACTGCCTCTCCCTCTTGACAGTCTGCCCGCTCCTCCTCTCCCAACACCTTTCCAGCCAATGGACAGAATGTCTTGTAGCCACCCTACACTGGGGATCAGTTGCCTGTCAGCACCACAATGCTGGTGCTGTACAAATAAAAATAATTAATAATTAATACCTTCCTGTCAGTGATTCTGGCTTCTGATCCTTGTTGATTTGAAGGCAGAAAATGTAAAGATGGGACAGAGATGTAGTATTTGTAGACATCCCTTAAGATTTAATGGGTATATGATTCACCTAATTATCCAAAAAGCTGGGGGTGGGCAATATACCTGTCTCATAGAACTGGAAGGGACCTTGAAAGGTCATTGAGTCCAGCCCCCTGCCTTCACTAGCAGGACCAAGTACTGATTTTTGCCCCAGATCCCTAACTGGCCCCCTCAAGGATTGAACTTACAACCCTGGGTTTAGCAGGCCAATGCTCAAACCACTGAGCTATCCCTCCAATTCTTAAGCTTTTGTACTAGTGACCCCAAAACATTGAGTGTATTCATTACTCAAACTAAACTCAGCCTGGGAGACCAAGTATTGTCTCATTAGCATTTACTAGCAAAAGGGAAAAATGAAGCCCTATAAATGTAATAGGAGAGAAATGAGAAGGAAAACTTCTGTGGCATCAAATGTCATGGACTCCCCCTCCCAAACCACCTTTTAAAGGTCCTGGTTTGATGGGCAAAAAAAGTGTGCTTTTCAGTTGTGTTAGCTCAGTCAAGTTAGTTTAATGTGACAGGGTTTGTCTAGAATTACCAGGGGATTGAAGCATGGCGATTGATCCACGGGCGGTCGATTTAGCAGGTCTAGTGAAGACCCGCTAAATTGACCGCAGATCGCTCTCCCGTCGACTCTGGTACTCCACCTGAACGAGACGATATAAGGTAAGTCGACGGGAGAGTTTCTCCAGCTACGTCAGTGGTGGGCAACCTGCGGGCCGCATGCGGCCCATCAGGGTAATCTGATTGCGGGCCGCGAGACATTTTGCTAACGACCATCCGCAGGCATGGCCCCCTACAGCTCCCCGTGTCTGTGATTCGCCATTCCTGGTCAATGGGAGCAGCGGTAAGCGGCGGTCTGCAGGGACGTGCTGGCCGCCGCTTCCCGCAGCTCTCATTGGCTGGGAACAGAGAACCGCAGCTACTGGGAGCTGTGGGGGGTGGTGCCTGCGGATGGTCAACGTCAGCAAAATGTCTTGTGGTCCCCAATCAGATTACCCCGATGGGCCGCATGCGGCCCACAGGCTGCAGGTTACCCACCATTGAGCTACGTTAGTCACGTAGCTGGAATTGTGTAACTTAGGTCAACTTAGCCCCGTAGTGTAGACCTGCCCTGAGAAGCCCCAGTAAAGTGCAGTCTAACACATCTGAAGCCATGTTAGGTTGCTGTGTGTAACCTCAGGGGAAGTCAAAGAGTGGAGGAGGCTGGTTAAGCGAGCACTGTCACATGATTAACACCTACTTGCTGAAAGCTTAGTATATCTCTGTGTGCAAAAGGAGATTTCTCTAATTAGAGCTGGTTGAAGCTGCACAGGAACACTTGTATGATGGGGGTAATGAACAGTGGCATAGCAGAGTCTGCTGCAGGTTGTACTGGTGACAACAGCTGGGGAGGCAATTTGGGAAATTCAGGAGACTTTTTAAGGTTGAAAATTTCCCTGTTCAGAATTTTTAACATAGAAATAAGCTGCTTGTGTTTAAGATGCAGTGTAGTCATTGATTTTATTTAGTAGCAGGGGATATTTATTATTCCAGGAGAAGCTCCAGCCGTATGTAGTCAGCACCTATGCACCAAATATGTCTTTCTCATGAAACACATTGCTCTCCAAACATTCAGTATGAGCTTCCAGTGTTTGTCAAGTCGCACTATGCAGGGAATGCAAGGCATTGGCCAACCTGCATGTTTAATAAAAAACAGATCCATGTCCCTCAGTGATTATTCTCTGCTTGTGCACACCTGAAAGAAAGAAGCCTCATTGCATTTTAGAACCAAGGATGATTGAATGGGGAATTATGCAGACAGCTCCTGTTCTTGTTTACTGATTACTGCACCTCGCTGAAAATGTCCTTCATTTTGTCTGCTGGCTTTTGATGTTATCCAACATAGTTCATCATATATGCAATGATACACCGGTGTATAGCAAAATCCTCTCTTCTGTTTAGTTCTTGGATCATTTGCTGGCTGGCATAGAAGATATATCTGGACACTGGGGACAGTATTACTGGAAAGACAAGTAAGGATTTGCCAAAAATACAACTGTGTACATGTTTGAAAAAAAAGAGTCTGGTTTCTGTTTCCATATGGTTCCACTGGGGATAGCTGAGCTTCATTCATCTGTGTGTCATAAAGCAGATGACAGCCACAAACAAAGAGGGACAGCTTTTCTTTTCTTTCCTTAAGCTCAAAAGGTGGACCAGGTTGTCTGGGCACCAAATCAGAACAGACTGTCCATGTTCCTCTTTCTGTCCTCCCCCCATTTGGATGTCATACATGGTGGCACTTCACTGACAGAGGACTCCTTTCTTCTCTTCCCAAAACCTTTCCCCTCAGTCAAAACAAAAACATGGAGATGTTGTAAATGAAGGTCCCAGGTGTCATGTCAACACCCTACATAACACTTGTTGCTTCAAGGATTGGTCTGTTGGCACGTTCCTGTGTTGTGCTGATTAGAGCCCTGATCCTGCAAACACACACATACTTACCTCGCCACATTTGAGTAACCCCATTGGCATTGAAGGGGTTACTCACATGTGTAACATTAAGCACATGTATAACAGTTTGCATGGCAGGAGCTATAGCCTTTCCTTTTCAGGGATCCAGGCCTTCCTGATAGGGTGCACTGGTTTGATATAGCACGGACACTACCAAAGGGCTGTCACCATTTGGGCTAGTTCATATCCTGGTGGGACAAAGTTGGGACAAGCTACAAAAAGTCATATTGCTCATTTACTTTGGTATTAAATGGTCCAAATAACAAAGAGGGACTAGTGTGCACCAAAAGTAAAGACTAAAGGGTTTACCTCACTGGAAATAGCTAAACCTTAGAATATTAATGTCTTTCCAGCGTGTTCAGTATCTCTTGGTTTGGCTATTTGTATTATTTTTCTTTCTGCTTTATTTCATATATATTTATTTATATATGAGTGTTTCATGGCCACTTTTTTGCAATTTTATGGATTACTGGGAATGTGGGGACACAGACTGTAGTTTATTTTTCATCCTTTTAAGAGTTTTAGTTTTGGTTTTAATGGAACATGCATTTCCTTTAAAAATAAAAACTAAAGGTAAAGACAGAAAAGATAGGATGCCCTATCCACATTTGGTGATCCAGTATTTGACATACTCAAATGCAATATGAAAGAATTAACCATAGCAGAGTCACTACTATACTATTTTATCACCGCTAGTGATGTGATAAAATGTAAATATATGTATTTTAATGAGGAGGCACAAATACAGTGGTATTATTAGTAGGGCTGTCAAGCAATTAAAAAAAATTAATCTTGATTAATCGTGCATTTAAAAAAATCAATCACGATTCATTGCATGATTAATTGCGCTGTTAATAATAGAATACAATTTATTTAAATATTTTTGGATGTTTTCTACATTTTCAAATATATTGATTTCAGTTACAACACAGAATACAAAGTGTACAGCACTCACTTTATATTTATTTTTGATTACAAATATTTGCACTGTAAAAAACAAAAGAAATAGTATTTTTCAATTCACCTAATACAAGTACTGTAATGTAATCTCTTTATCATGAAAGTTGAACTTACAAATGTAGAATTATGTAAAAAAAAAACTGCATTCAAAAATAAAAAACCAAAAAACTTTAGCGCCTACAGGTCCACTCAGTCCTACTTCAGCCAATTGCTCAGACAAACGAGTTTGGTTACAATTTGCAGGAGATAATGCTGCCCGCTTCTTGTTTATAGTGTCACCTGAAAGTGAGAACAGGCGTGTGCATGGCACTGTTGTAACTGGCGTCTCAAGGTATTTAAGTGCAAGATGCGCTAAAGATTCAGACAAACCCTTCATACTTCAACCACCATTCCAGAGGATGTGCGTCCATGCTGATGATGGGTTCTGCAAGATAAGGATCCAAAGCAGAGTGGACCGACACATGTTCATTTTCATCATCTGAGTGAGATGCCACCAGAAGAAAGTTGATTTTCTTTTTTGGTGATTCAGATTCTGTAGTTTCCGCATCGGAGTGTTGCTCTTTTAAGATTTGTGAAAGCATGCTCCACACCTCATCCCTCTCAGATTTTGGAAGGCACTTCAGATTCTTAAACCTTGGGTTGAATGCTGTAGCTAGCTTTAGAAATCTCACATTTCTTTGCGTTTTATCAAATCTGCTGTGAAAGCGTTCTTAAAACGAACATGTGCTGGGTCATCATCCGAGACTGCTTTAACATGAAATATATGGCAGATTGCAGGTAAAACAGAACTGGAGAAATACAATTCTCCCCCCAGGGAGTTCAGTCACAAATTTAATTAATGCATTATTTTTTTAACAAACATCATCAGCATGGAAGCATGTCCTCTGGAATGATGGCCGAAGCATGAAGGGGCATACAAATGTTTAGTATATCTGGCACATAAATACCTTGCAACACTGGCTACAAAAGTGCCATGCAAATACCTAGTCTCACTTTCAGGTGACATTGTAAGAAGTGGGCAGCATTATCTCCCGTAAATGTAAACAAACTTGTTTGTCTTAGTGATTGGCTGAACAAGAAGTAGGACTGAGTGGACTAGTAGGCTGTAAAGTTTTACATTGTTTTGGTTTTGAGTGCAGTTATGTAACAAAACATATTCTACATTTGTAAGTTGCACTTTCACTATAAAGAGATTGCACTACAGTACTTGTATTAGTTGAATTGAAAAATACTATTTTTTGTTTATCATTTTTACAGTGCAAATATTTGCAATCAAAAATAATAATATAAAGTGAGCACTGTTAACTCTGTATTCTGTGTTGTAATAGAAATCAATATATTTGAAAATATAGAAAAACATCCAAAAATATTGAATAAATTTCAATTGGTATTCTGTTGTTTAACAGTGCGATTAATCGCGATTAATTTTTTTGAGTTAATCACATGAGTTAACTGCCATTAATCGACAGCCCTAATTATTAGCATTGTTTGTTATTTGTTATCACTTATCTTTTATCACTTCATATTAGGAATCTGTACAGTTGCATTTGTTGAACCTACAGCTGTTCTTTACATTTAAGGTTTAATTATATTTACTCCTCCTTCCTTTCGCTTGTCCAACTCTCCTCTTTCCTGCCAGTTTCTGCTGTAAGTCATCCTTGTGTTTAGATCAGTGAAGGGTTGTGAATATGAAAATGTAGCTTTTCCTTGTTTTTCTTGTCAATAACATAAGATCAATGCTGGTTGGAACAGTGATTGAAGGAACTGTTGTGTTACATTGAGGTATTGAAAAATAATGGACCATCCACTGAGATTTTCATAACAAAATGCCAAATTTTCATTAAATATGAGGTAAATTTTATTTACATGTGAATTTTGTTTTTGTAAAGAAAAAGACCTTTAAAGTGCACTGGTAATAATCTACCATCTTTTACTATTTGCTCTACAAACATGCACACCTGATTTCATGGTAAGGATTCTTGTATGTGTAATCTGACAGATACTTCTTTTGTTAAGAATGACTGTTTTTGGAATGACCACTAGATGGTGTTGAAAACACTGTCTACTAAGCAACTCAGGACTGGCTCCTTAAGAGTGTAGCACCTAGGCTAAATTGCTGGCTAGAGAGAGAGACATATGGGGCCAAACAATGGCCAAACTTGAGTATCTGTACTGGTATGTGAAGTGAACTAGATCTCCTTCAACCACTGAGCTGGGAGCTGCTTTGAGACGGGATTCTGGAAGCTGCTGGTTTGATCCCAGGCACTTCTGTTTGATCTAATGTAATAAGCAAAGGTAATGTAGTTCATGATCATTTTGGCCCTTTGGAGGCATTTTATTGCATTACAAATTGCATTCTGAGAAGCTCTAACTTGCTTCATATGCCACATTATGGAATTAATATAGAACATAACCCTGTGTTCTTTGCACACCCACAAAGCAAGGTGGGCAGGACCGGGCTCTTGACCCACTAGTTGCTGGAAAGCAGATGTCTAAAGGAACAACAGCCAATCTGCCAGAACCAGTTCTGGGTCCTGGGGAGGAAAGAATGAGACAGTGCAATTTTGTTCAAACAAAGAGCATTACAGGTTCAGCACAGCAGTGATTTATGTTTGTTTTCTTCAAGTCATGAGCATTACGGTATCAGTACAGCAGTGTTTGTTTGTTTTTTGTTCCTGAACAGACTGGAATATTTCAACAGCAAGTATCTTCAGAAGTTCTTACTCCGAGAGTATGACCAGCCAAAATCAAGTATTGTGCTGCTCTACGAAAAGCTAGAGAGGAAACATGCCATTGAGTTAGTAGAAGCAGGGCAGTTAATTCATGAGCCGTCCCATACATCTTTGCTGTAAGTGTTTTCCTAGCCTGGTGTAATGACACAAAGTACTTCAGAAAGGCTGATGGGAGGTTGATTCTCTGCTTGGGAATCCTGACTGCAGGCGCACTGTGACCCTGCTTGTAACACAGACATTAGCATGTTTGTGGCATTAGGTAAAATATAAATGACTAAAAGAAATATTTTTTAAAATTGTTAAATTTTGTTGACGTTTTCTTGTTTAACCATTTGAACCAGGTTCAGTCAATCCATATTTGGTTTATCCATACTGTGTGACTGGGCCCTTGAAAGATTAGAGTGCTAGCCAATCCCCTGGCACGTAATGGTTGTACAATAACTTTATATCAGACCCCTTTAAAATCCTAATTGAAATGGAAATTGTCGTATGATTTGGAGTAGCTGGGTCACCAGGTCTGATTTGTTGTCTGCTTGGGGTGTTAACACAGACAGTTAATCTCGCTTACGGGTGTGGAGGAGGAAAGAGGTTGGCCATAACCTGGAGGCAGGGAATGGGACGTGGGCAAGGAACCCTCACATATATCAAATCTTAAAGCAGCATTGCCTGCAGCTCAACCTTTTGCAGCTGCAGCAGCTGCACAGTGACTAAGTAGCACAGCTTGTGAGCAGATGATAAGGGGGCCAGGTTGACCATATTTCCATGCAGATGCCTCTGCATCCATTAGACAAGGACTAACCTTCCCTTCCCAGTGGATACTCAGGATCTGTGGGGTTGGGAATCTGCACTCACACAGCCCACCCCCCTGGAGGGAACAGTTACTTGGAAACCTGGCAGAGTTCCCTGACCCCTTCGCCCCTCCTTGCTGGTTGCTCCGTGAGAAGAGCTGGTGTAGCCCAGACAGATGTAAAGAAAATGCTTTTGGTGAACAACCCCATTGCAGTGCCAGAGGAGCTAAGCTCTCAGTCTCTGCTCCTGGCAGCGGTATGTGTGTAACTCCCAGTGAGTCATGTTGCGGTTGTACCTGAACAGTCAACGCTTACACGCATTTGGTGGCAAACTTTAAAATCATTCAAAAATTATGGAGAAAATAATGGCAAGTTTGGGCAATTATGTCAGAAATTAAAGTAACTAGACTCTGATCCCATCTCCCCCTGACATTTCTGCTCTTCTGTGGTTCTTGCTGTTCACAATCCAATCTCCTTGTATTAGTCTATCTACTCAGCAAACAAGCTGCTTATTGTAACTTCAGCTTCATTAAGTGCCTTTGCAATTGATCTCATGCACTATGCATTGATGAAGAACCCAGGTGTTTTCTTTGCAGCGACAGCCACAGGTCTGCCGTAATGGTCAAAGAATCGGACTCTCTGAATCCAGATGTGCTGGAAAATATACAGAAAATATTGGCAAGGAACCTATACAAAATAAGGAGAACAGTAAGGTTTTTCCACTCAAGCTACAGTACAGTAGTTACATGAATTGTAAAATATTATTAGTCTGATTCTCAGCAGCATGCACAGATACTGGGATTATTTAGATGTGCTACTAAAGGTCTCCCTCGATGGAGAGCAAATAGTTGGCTAAGTAAAGTGAAGACTAACACTCAACTTGTTGGCATTCCTCTGTTTGTCTGTCTGTAACGTGGTAACTTTAGCTCTATCCATCCTCCCCATACAATTTTAAAATGTTGACACCCTGAAAGAGAGAGAGAGAATGGTTGGGGGGAAGAGGGATTGTGTGTGCATGCAGAGCCCCTGGCAGGGGGTAGGAGACTGTGGTATGGGGGAAGGAGGGCATGGGGGACACATAGCCCTTGGCATATGGCAAAGGGGGCAATGGAGGAGCACACAGAGCTCCTGGCATAGGGGGAGGGGAAAATAGGGGGCCACACAGAACCCCTGGTTGGGGAGGGGGCAATGGAGGGAGAAGGTGGCGAGTTGGGGAGTCCCTGAAAGAGAAGGGGATGGGAGGGTGATACACATTGTTGGGGGAGAGGGAATTGCAGTGATGCAGGGAGCCCCTGGTGTGTGCAAAGAGCTTGGCCAATAGCAGCAGCAGATGTGTGACCTTATAGTAATAATTAAAGGAAAGATGTTTTAAAGCCATTCAACAGTTTTGCCATGAAACATTTACCATTGGGAGCATAGGAAATCCTGCTGTTTGCAGAACAATTGCACTATACTATACTATACTATACTATACTATACTATACTATACTATACTATACTATACTATACTATACTAAGCACTGTTTATATGGTGGTATGTGGAGCCTTATCTCTTAAATGCAACTAAAGCCTTTGCTTTCTTGGCTTAGGCATGAAATGCCAAATCATTAGGAATGTGGCTAATATGGGCATCTTGGCACAGAGCTACCACCTTTTGTCTTGCTGCTGTGCTGAGAGAGGCAACAAGATAAGACTTTTGGGGAAACTCTTTAAAAAGTGGGCGCAAAAGAATCAAGGTCTGGTTATTGCTATCAGTCTGAAGCTGGAGTATGTCCAGTGTAGCCAATGGAGATACTCCAGGTCTACACCAGGGGAAGTGAGAGCAGAATTTGCCCAGAAAAGTTGACACCCGGGAAATTTATTTTTGTGATGCTACATATGGGGCTGATCCAAAGCCCATTAAATGGAAAAACTCCCATTGACTTCAGTGGGAGCTGAATCTGTATGATTTATGATTTATGTGAGCAGGTGCCAGCATATAACAGGCATACGCTTCCTGGAGAGAGTGGGACAGAAGAGGAGGCAAAGGAGATCCTGATTCTCAGACACAGGAGCCTTCGAATCCATATGAACAGAAGTGACTCTGATCACTCTAGAAAGGAGGTATGGAGGGTTGGGAAATCTTTTAATTGTAAAGAAGCATGATGCATGATTCCTTTTCACACTCTTGTCTATTCAGTGGTGAGGAGTCTCATACTAACACATGTTATCACCAAACTCCAGAAAGTTGTTATTTTAAAGAAAAGAGATTCTGGTACCTTTTAATAAAAGTGTCTATTAACCTTCATCTGAATATTAGTGAGTACGAAACTGTTAGGGTTACCTGAAAAATTCCGATCCCTGGCAAATAAATGAGCAGTAGTCCTTCATACCGCACAGTTCAGCTCACAGTTATCAGATATTCTATCAGTGTTGGGGCAGTTATTTACTTAGCAGTTTTAATGAATTGACACTTGGCTTTTCTGTTATAAGGGCCTGTTTTTCATGCGGGGAGGAGTTCTGGTAGGGTTTCATAACAGGCGGAAACTTGGGGACACAAGTTGTCATCAAACCAGATGTATTGTAAATATTTTTTTTTTTACAACTTTTTCAGAAAGACAGAGCCATTTTTGTAAGGCTTTTATATCACAACGTTGACATTATTTTTTAAACTAGTTACAGTTTTGAGACGCCTTCAAGAAATAAAAGCAAATCAAAAGGACTATAGTATACCTAATTCCTAAGAGGCCCACTTTAGAGCCAGATTTACTATTGGCATAACTTAATGACCCATCATATTCTGAATTAAAAAAGAAACTGACAAACTATTTCACTTTGACTATTAGTTACTGTGCATGATTCAAACACCTGTGACTACTTGATGGCATCCATTACTTATATTGACTTCAAGCAAGCGAGCAAGATCAAGCCCAAAATATTTAGCTTCCAAATCCCCAATTCAGTGGTCCATATCTACTGAACAAAGCACTTTAGCATGTGCTCAGTGGGATTTAAGCACATGCTTAAATGCTTTGCAGAATTGCTGTCAAATGTCCAAGGGCAAACTGTGGCTCCTAATGTGTATGAACAGAGGAGAAAAGTATGGTATTTAAATGATTAATGTTTATTTAGCTAGTGATTTCCCTTACAACATAGGAAGCTCTAAACCACCATGAGCTTTATTCCCCTCAGATTTCTTTGTTGAAAATCCAGTCACTGAAGAGCTAATCAAGATATCAAGTAATCTAACAAATGCCTCTACTTCCAGTCCTTCATTCACAGAAAGGTGTTTCAGCTGTAGAAGCAAACAACTGAAAAGATTTAATTTGATCATTTACATGCTGATTGATACTTATAATTCAAAATAGACGACAACATGGCATGTTCTTGTAGAACATTTGGTATAATTAAATTTAAAAAGAGCTACGTTAAACTAATGCTAATGTTGTGAGCAAGATTACATATTTTAAGTAAGGACATTCAGGGATTAACCCTTTCACACCATCATAGACATCCTTTGTTGTGCCCGTTAGATAGTGCAGTGCACATGATATTAAACTTGGGAAGATTCTTTCCCTAAATAATTCTATTGGGCCTTTAAGGTGACTGAACTCTGTTATGTCCTTTAGTAAAGGGAGCAAAAGCCAGAACATTTGTGTTGTATCTGGTGAGTAAGTGATGGGTAGAGTCAGCAAAATGACTTGTACTGTATTCATGCTCACTTTGCAAACTTGTGAAGGAAGTAGGTACCCCACGATACAGTCAAGACACTGATCCTGCAATGGGATTTGTGCAGATAGAGTTCATTACTGGACAGAGGACATAGTTAGCACACTTCAGTGTAGCCTGTAGCACCGCAACACGTATCTTTACATTATGTTAATTGTAATATGAAACTGTCTGAAAGTTAACTGGTATTTAACAAAGTTAAAGTTAACAAAATGTTAATTTTATGCTTGAAGTGACTGTCATGTCACCATGTTTTGGTGCTACAAATATAAATACTTAGGCCCTGATCCTAGAAACACACATGTGAGTAACTTTACACACTAGAGAAATCCTTTGCAGTCAGTGGGACTACTCATCTAGGTGTTTGCACAATCAGGACCTTTTCTTGGTAATTTTCTGATGTCATTTTTACAGCAAACAGAAATGAAAGAAATGTGATTAATGTCTGAAAATTCTAGGAAGATGTCTCGTATGTGTTCTAAAAGAGTCTCAGTGTAGTAACTCAGAAGGATATGGAGTGACAAATTATAGCATTTGATTGCATACAAATGCATATTTTTTTGTTGGATTAAATTAAAAATGCATTGATAAAAATAGATTTAAAAAGCCAAATATTTTCATATTATGTCATTTAGGCTTTTTTACCCAAGTTGATACACACAGTCCATATTCCTGAAGAAAGGATTCATTATTGAAAACCCTGTAGAACTCTAACTAGGAACTTTTGAGCACTAAAGTGTAATTAAGGGTCACATACTCTGCTTTATGTGGATTCCAGGGAAGAATTTGACCCTCAGGATTTTATTTGAGACAGATATAGACCATTATACCAGAGAAAAGTATGTGCTCTTGTTCCATGCAGTATTCTATTCTGCATTTTACCACAAGATGGAACTATTACAATTATACTCACCGACCAAACCTGAAATAAAAGAAACCTGAAACGAACTTGCTTTGTATATACCCTCTGACTGATAGCAAGAATCTGAAGAATTAAGAGGGAAGTAGGAGCAAGGTACAAGGGATCACGCTAACACATCCAGTGCTGGTGGAATTTGCATGTCGTCTTACATTTACAGTCTAGTAGAAAAATGTTGCCTGATGTAGCAGAGGAATCCAACTAGGGAAAATTTACTTTGAATCATATCTCAACTCTTTTAACAACTTAGGGGCCTGATTCTTCAACCACTTAGCACCTTTTTTCAGGAAAAAATAAAAGGCAGATGCATTTAAAAGTTATTACTCATTAGAGCTGGATAAAAAACAGGTGAATGATTTAATGAAAATTTTCAAAGGTGTCTATTTCACAGGGTTCGAAATTGACCCATTTTCTGTTTTTTTTTCTGATTTAAAATAAAAAATATTTTTATGACAATAGTATTTAAAATCATTTTCAAACATTTTCATTTACCAAAAGCCCAGTTTTCAATAACAAAATGTGGATTTCAGTAAACAAAAATGTCTGTATAGATTTCATTAAAAAATTTTGGAAACATTTTGGTTAAAATATCATGGAAATTTTCATGTAAAATGTCAGTAATGTTGACATGTTTTTTGTAAAGGCCATTTTTCCCCTTGCAAAACACTTTTCATGCAAAAAGTTTTTACCAGCTTTGTTTTTTAATTCGAGTAGTTCTACAGTAACAGCTAATGAGCCAGGCCCCATTGTGCTGGTCACTCTACTTATACTATACACATATATATAAGAGTCCCTGCCCTGGAGAGCTTACAGTCTAAATAGGCCAGTCAGATGAAGAAAGGAAATGTAACTACCCCATTTTCACAGGTGAGGAACGGAGGCACAGAGAGATTAACTGATTTACCCGAGGTTACATAGGACATCTGTGGCAGAGCTAAGAATTTAACCCAGATTTCTTGAGGGCTAGTTCAGAGGCTTAACCCCAAGACCATCCTTCTTCTCAAAAAAGTTCAATTTCAGGTCTTAGTTTCCCCCTCTCTCAGGGGACAGAATCATTGAAGAGGGCTGACCATTCAGGGATAAGGTTTCCTATTACCGTTTGCTGTAGATATTTATCACAATGCACGCTCTATATTACTGTGCATGTTTTGGGTTTCTTTGTACTACACATCTGGGATATGATCCAACCCAAAATCTCATAGGTGTTGTGGTTTCAGAGCCTTAGTACAACACCTAATTATTATTCAGCACCCAGAAAACACTTGCACCTGTAGCCCTGGAAATTTGCACTCGCTCTTCCCTCTGTTCTTTTGCCAACACACATATAGTCCCCTCTCCCCTTTAAATGGCTTATTTGGAGCTGCCTGTAAGGCATGGCCATAAATTACATATTGCCTTTAGTAATTGTGTCAGAGGGACTGCATGGAGCATGCTCTGAGAGTCCTTGGATGCTCTTGGGGATGGCTTTCCAGGGAGCTAGGCCACTGCTGTTCAACCCTGGAAGGCATTGTTACTAAAATAGTCAACAAAACTGCAAACAATGGATTGAGGGCATCAGGTCCCCTGGTTAAAGGGAAAAAAGAAAGGAAACAAAACAGAAAACTGGTCTGGGAGGTGGCCAGAAGTGATTTGGCAGAATGGGTTTCTGGACCTACAAGCCAAATCATGGCTGCATAAAGGACGTATTTCCTGTTAAAACAATACCAAAGAATTCTAGCTACATTGTGCTAATAGAAATTCCTGAGGAGTGCAGATTAGTGCTGAAGCAAAAGGGGAGAGCACTCATTAGCATGAGCTCGCTACCTAGCAAGCTTTCCACTGGCTACTTGGCATAAAGCCAGGGAATAAATGTATGTGGCCTTGCCAAGTTTCTGTTCAGTCACTTGGCTGGGTCCTCATCGCTCCAGATCTGCTGCTTTCAGATCGTATCTGCTAAATCGCTCCCTGAGAGTTCAGACCACTTTCATCAACATGAAACAAATAAGTGTCGGTAAACATTTCCTCCCAGAAATCTATGCTGGGTATTTAATCTATTTTTAGAAGCATTTCTTTTTGTTTTTCTTGTATTCTCTTGGCAAAATTAAAACAAATGGAAACAGAGTGCATGGGGATCGTGAATGGCTTGTGTATGAAATATGAGTGTCATTTATAGACTTACAGGCTATCTCCATAAAAGTCCTAACCTACTTTGTTTCATAATCACAGAAGGATGACTCCTATTCTGCACATCATGGATCTGACACAAAGCCTAAACTGCACCGGTCCTTAACTGGTAAGTGGGAAATCATATGAGTGACCATGCTGATGTTTTCCCCTATGGTATATTCAAGAAGAATAAATTGTGTTATATCAACGATTCGTTAGTTGGGTTGTTGGGAGCATTGGGGGCAACATTTTCATTTTTGCACCCTCTCTTTTCCCTGAGGAACTGATTGCACTTAATAAAGTGGGTGGGCAGCTATTTTACACAAACATAGTCAGTTATTAATGCATTGAAATGAGGCTGTCAGTCAATCGCCTACCCAATTTGTATGTGCCAATCTGGGTTTTTCACAGGTAAATTAGGAACATGCCCACTTTTTTGGTCACAGTCTGAAGCATACACAAACAGAAATGAGGGCTGTATATATAGTAAGTATAGTAAATATGTATAGTAAAATAGTCCTACTGTGTAGAGATTGGAAAATAAAATATGCAGCCTTAGAATGTGCACTACCAGCTAAAATACACTGACACCAGATATCTAGCTTTCCACTGTCTCTGAATTATAGGAGAGGGGTTTGAGGATAAAGATGGGGCAACACTGCTTCTGATGTCCACAGCTAGGGCGGATATGAAAGGGTGGGACATCACGTATTCACTCACAGCTAAGTGTTCAGGTAGTACCTACTGCTGTTTGTATTGTCCCCTCCATTGTGGGGCAAAAGTCTACAGGCAAGGAGTGAGAATGTGACCTGGCCCGAGTGAAGAACAGTAGGTGAACAAAAGCCTCTTCTGCGAATCTGTAGGAGAATAACATGAAGACTTGGATTTGGAAAGTTATTGGGAACCCAAGTTTTGAATGTGGGCATCAAAATGAGACTCCCAGTCCTTGTGCAGGGATTCTCAGATCAGTACCTAGGCACTTAAATGTCAATGAATGAACATGCTAAGTAAGACAGAAGATGTGTCCTTCTGTGACATTTAACCAGTGATATGAGGGACGCTGAAGTCACCCATTATTATCATTTTATTCAATTTTCTTGCCTTTTTATCTTCCTCAGCATTGTGTACTCAATGTCCTTTTCATAACCAGAGGATGGTAGGATATCACCTCGCTAGTATGCTTGTATTCTGTTACACAGCTTTCCCCCTCATTCATTACTGATGGGTCAATACCCTCATCTATGGATGTCGGAGACAGTCCAGGGCTATCGTTGGAGGCTCCAGGATTAAGCTCTGCCCTCAAGCCCAGGCCACCAGGTTTTCTGCCTCTGGTGGTAGAACCAATTGCTGGCTCAGTTTCTCCCAAACATTTTGTTTTAAAACCTCTATTTGTAATTGTTTTTGTGCAGTTATGACTTATAATCTTCTTCCTCCTCCTCTTCCTCCCCTCATGGATCAGGTAAAGAGCAGCATGGTGGCTTCTTGGATTTACGGCTGCAGCACCTTCCTGTCTGAATTCTCTGCCCCAACTCAGGCATGGAAGAGTTGTCCTGCAAACAGCTGGCTTAAGTCTACATGGTTTCCCAATGATGCCTCCTTTCAGAGCCTCATAAGATCCAGATGAGGATGTCTGATTTAACCAAATATTAAACTGAAATGTTTATATAAAAACAAAGAAATTCTATAAATGTGGGGAGCCTAAGGTTGGTGCAGCCATGGTCCCCTCTCCCCCAATGAAAGACACAGTCAGACCTTCAGAAGGCGATTTCCTTTCAAAATACCCCATAGACCAGTGGTGGGCAACCTGCGGCCTGCGGGCCTCATGCGGCCCATCAGGATAATCTGATTGCAGGCCACGAAACATTTTGCTGATGTTGATGGTCCACAGGCACTGCCCCCCGCAGCTCCCAGTGGCCACAGTTCTGTGTTCCCGGCCAATGGGAGCTGCAGGAAGTGGCGGCCAGCATGTCCCTGCCATACACCATAAGAATGATGACACACTGCACAGCAATTTCAAAGCCTCAGCTCTAGAAGCTATTCAGGACAAAGTTTTTCATATATATATATATATATATATATATATATATATATATATATATATATATATATATATATATATATATATATATATATATATATAGTAAGGAAAGCCTCCTTCATGGTAAACAAACTGCTCCTCATCTCGGGGTATGATCCTTACTTGGCGTGAGATGTCTCAGGTGCTGCCTTGGTCAAACCAATGACGTGATTTGTGATGAGCAATGGATTCTAAGCTGGTGGCTACAAGGAAGCCATGTTACACGCATGAATAGCCATTGATCATTCTAAACAGGTATCTTGTGCCTCCAAACTTACAGGTGTGGAGCTATAGGAGGAAACATTAGAGAGTTTAGTAGCTGAGATTGCAGAGAGGCCTCAACCCTCATTATCAAAGCTAGCATAGCAATCCATTGGTAGCTGCCAACACCCTGGGTATTCAAGAAGGTACTATCACCTGGTAGAGAGGAAAAATCTGGAGCAGAAGCTTCCAAGGAAACCTAGATGAAATTTCCTCCAATCCTCAGCATTTCAAAGACAAATGGAGTATTTGTGTAAGAGAGCTCACAATTCCTGTACAAGACTCTTCCCTCTGATCTGACCTCTGCAATATCAGTGGCTGCTAGCAGTCACAGCAAGGCACAGGTCACACGTTACACACCTACACCATGCAAAGACAACATGTGGATAAGTACCCTGCCCAGAGAAACAAACCTATTCATAACTGGACAGTTGCTGGAAAGGATTCATAGCCACCAGTTCGTCAAAATCAAGAAAAACTTTTGATATCAATGCAGAGAATAGCTCACCCAGAGGTCAAAACAGACATGGTTCTGGCCATAATTTGACTATAATGGTAAAGATTTGCAGAGATCCATCGTTGCATAAGTAATTTCCTGAGGGGTCATCAATAGCCAATTATCTCCAATGGCTAGGATTGCTGGTGCATCTCAAGGAGGTTTCTCAAAATACACCTGCAGAAATTCCTTCTGAGGACACAGAAATATGCACTTGATGCAATCAAAATTTAGGTGCCATTCTCAGGTTGCCTCTGAATTCCACTTTATGGTCAGGTAAGTACAAACAACATGCTGAAAGTGAGCCCAATGTTCACTCTAGATCTTTGTGTATTCACTTTGGAAACTAGCATACTTGGAAGACAAATGTTCAAAATCTCATGGTACACATCGTTTTAATTGATTTTGATACCTCTACCAGAGTGTGTCTTAAAGGGAAAAAAAAGCAAACTCCACAAACATGGCCATATGGGATTGGAGAAGTGGTCCTTCAAGTTCGATATCTTTTCGATGACAGTAACCAGTGCCAGCTGCATCAGTAGAATGTGCAAGAACTATGAAGTAGGCAATTAAGATACTTGCAGAGGAAGTCTCCTCCTACCTCCCAGTAGCGGTTGTCTTATGATTCAGGCATGAAAGTTTATATCCCTTCTAAAACCAGGGAGTAACCAGAGGTCAAAGCTTCTCCATGGCAATAGAAATAATGTCCCGGGTAGAGAAGAATCTCCTGCCTTTCAGGACAGTTCTCATAAAGGATGCAGAAAAATGGAAAGGGGAGAGTTTAAGTTCTCCTTCTTGTCCTCCACTAGCCTAGAAGGCATTTTGTACCTGCAGAAAATACAACACTTCCTGAAGCAGGAACTCCTTCACTCAAACTGTGAACACCTACACTTAACAACCTGGACATCGGAAGAGAAGTGTAGTTCAGCATGGATTCTCCATTAACCTCTGATATAGTGAGGTACCCAAACAAAACTCAATCAGGATATTTCATTCATTGATCTGGTCAAATTTACATTTCTGGTGTGAGGGGAAACAGAAAGCTCTTTGGGGGCACGGATTGCATTTTGTTTATGCAGTACCCAGCCCAGTGGGGCCCTGACCTCTAGGTGCTATTGTAATACAAATGTAGTAATAATCCCAAAGTTCTGGTGATCTCGTTCACATTAGAGTTTCTCCAGGAGGCTTGGTTGGAGTCCTACATCTATGCACCTTATAAATGTGAGTACTAGCCACAGTGACATTTTGAAGACAGGCACATTGGATTCTCTATGTGAGTATCAAATGCCAGGTTTAATCAGAGTGACAGATTAGACAAGCCTGTGGCTGGCCTTTCTCATCGCCATTACCTCCAAAAGGCAAGTTTTGGAATTAGTTCCTGTGTCATTACAAGAAGCACTCTGCCTTTGTCATGAGGAAAAAAGTTATTCTTATAGCTTCAAAAACTTTTCTGTTGTTCAAGGTAAGCTCTCCTATAATATGGTTCTAACCCTTGGAAGGTTGTGCCATAAATGGGAATTCCTAGAGCTCTGAAGATATATCATATCATACATACCCCAGTTGTACTCTGTTCATTTCATTCAATCCAAAATGCCAGAGCCTTAGAGCCTCAAAGTTGCTGCAGGCACGATGTAAAAATCCTACATCGGTTGGCATGTTAGGCACCTGGGAAATTATTCACAGCAGTCCGTAGAGTCACTGCGGGGAACGTGTATGAGCCTCATCTAAGGAAGATTTGCAAAGTAAGTTTTTGTTTCTCTGCAGGGGCATCCTTTGGTAAGAAGGTGCTACTGGGTTGGTTCCCACATAATTCCTTAGTTTATAAAACTCTTGCTTTATATGGGGGAAAACTTTTATTCCTGCCTATTATTTTGCTATAATAATTTATCTCTGCTTATCCTTTCCCCGCCACCCCACTGTGACTCAGTGCTCGCTACTCCCCATTAGTGATGAATGAGGAGAGAAGCTGTGCAACAGAATGAGAAATTTCTTATCTGATAATTTTCTTTGTTAGCAGCTTCTCTCCAAATTCAACCCACACTGGTAGCTTATACAGACCAGTACAGACATTGACATTTTTCTCTAAAGGGAGACTTAGACTTATATTGTCTTAAGGTTAGTTTCATACCTTATATCGATTTGTCTTAGTGCTAATAATTGGTTAATGCAGTGTTCCTACAGCTGTGGAAAGACTCTTCTAGTGGCCAGAGCTTAGTCTTGGACTCTCCAGCAACATTAGATCACCTCCAAATTCCATAGGTGGGGGCATTAACCCATTAGTAATGAACTCAGAGACACTGCTAACAGAAAGAAAGAAAATATTCAGGTAAGAAACCTGTCATTCTTATGAACTCGGACTTGTCTGCATGTAGATTCACTTGCAGCATGTTGTCTGTGTGGTCCTCTCCACCAGGAATACTATGAAATTGGGTTCTATGAAATATTTTAAAAACAGTCCTATTCCCCTACCTCTGTGACTTATTGTGTCACCTCTATGACCTAATCTGCCATCTGTACAATGTTAATAATGCATTTATAATGAGTACTGGAAATGCCCAGTCTCAAAGATAGCCTTATCAGTGTCACCCAAGTTAATTGATCTGTTACCCTGAAAAAAACCCTCAATATGATAACTAAATTACAGCTCCATTGGGAACACTTTTACTAACACAAAAACTGGAGATAACACTTCCTGGCAATGGCACAGCTAACTGTGTCATTACTGCAGCGTTCTCCCTTCACAAGAATTAAAAAAAAAAATCCTTATTAGTTATAGTCTTGAATCAGGAAACCATCCCTATTCAGCAAAGCACTCATACTTGTGTTTGATTTTAATCACATGCTTAAGTCCTATTGAAATCAGTGGGACTTAAATATATGCTTAAAGTTAAGCAGCTACTTAAGTGCTTTCGTGTATTGTTGTTTAATTTTGCTAAGTGCCAACAATGTGCTCTTTACAAGTTACCAATACCAAGACAGTCCGTGTCCTGATGGGCTAGTTTAGAATGCAAACATAGAAAGACCAGAGGCACCTGGCTTTGTGTGTTCTCACAATCACACCTGTAGCCCTCAGGGAGCTGAAACCTTATTTTTCTCACTTTTTGAATGTTTTAATGTTAATGAAGAATCAAAGAAATCTACATTGCTATATAAAGAAGCTCAGGTTCATTCTATCTGGAGGAAATATAAAATAAATCCTTAAGGATGCAGAGAAGCAGTATCCTTTCATGGTTTGAACCACAATGTAATGTTCAGTTCCTAGGCCTACTACAGATACTGTGTGTGAGATATTGAACACTATGAGTTTTCACAGTGCTTAGCACAAAAGTATTTAGCACGAATGTTTCTGTATAATTCTGTGGAAAATTTTGTGTTTATTGACCACTTCTTCCAGCGCAATGAGTGTGTGCTGTGGGGAGGGGATGGGTCTAGTTTTAGTATACAGAGTATTTCTTGTACAAAATATCTACTGTAAGAATATAAGCAAAATATGGATATTTCCTTATACTCTTTGCTTCTTTCCTTATCCTACTGTTTTTCTCCCCCTTAATTTAAAATTTTGAAGCAACTTAGTTTACTAAAACAAGCTGATGGTATGGTAGTCATCCACCTTGTAACCAGATGTATTAGCACTGTGTTCTGGAATGTTGCAAGAGGGGCTGAAAGGAATGCAGTCAGTTGTGTGACATTTGTGAGTCCATAATGTATTCATCAAAATGTGCACTCATTATATCCTGTAGGCATTTTAACTTGTAGTTTATTTTAGTTATCCAAGCAGCATTGTTGTTCCCCAGAAAAAAACGTGGCTGTGGTCTAGTGATCAGAGCAGAGAGGTAGGAGCTAGAATTCCTAGGTTCTGTTCCCATCTCTGTCATTGAGTCAAGTATATGCACAGTAGATCTAGGTCAGGTTCTAAGGAAAAATTTTTTGGTGGCCTCAGAATGCAGCCACCAACTCTTGCTGGTGGCCACTTTCACACTTTTTCCTAAAATACTTAATTAGCTTTAGGAAAAAAGAAATAAATATGCACATATACACATTCAAATCATTGTAATTTATTTATTGCTAGCTAGTAAGTCTGCTGTGAAAAGTGTTATTAACAAACATACAAGTATCACTTTTCACAGCAGACTTACTCAGCCCTGGCAAGCCTACAGACAAATTAAGCCCTGGATGGGGATTAAGGGGAGGCAGTGGGGAACTGGAGCCTGAAGTCTCATGGTCAGAGCCCGAAGCCCTCCGGTCGGGGGATGGAGCCTGGGGATAGAGCCTGAAGTTATGCAGCTGGAGCCTGTCACGCCGCCACCCCAGGGCTGGAGCCCAAAGTCTGAGCTCCACTGCCCCTGGGATGTTGGAGAACTCACTGGCTGCCTGCTTCTCTGGTGCTGTACCCCAGGTGTCTCCAGAAGGGGGCAGGGTCCGACCCCTGCTGGTGGACCCAGCAACCAACACCAAGGTGGTGCATCCAGGAGCAGCAGAGAGGGGCCACTACTTTGACCCTCCCCCCTCCCATCACAGCCCAGGAGACTGTGGCTGCAAGAAAAGCTGCATGCAGCCACGGTGACTGTATTTGAGAAATGCTGTCATGCAATTGCTGACAGACCTGGAAGAGAATGTAATCCATCCAGTCCATTAGTTGTGCATCTAAGTGCCCATATTAACATGGCTTGTTTTGGAGGTACCCAAAATAAAGTGTTCTTCTGCCATAAGATTTGTAGAGAACATCTGTTTCTTTAAAATGTTATTAAAAATTGCTCATTGGCATGAATGACGGGTCTTACAACACTCTGACTAAGTATTCAGTGGTTACCAGTGGGGACTGACAAAAGAATTACAGTATTTGATTCCGGTTAAATAACATATTTCAAAATTCAAAGCAGCTTTAAGGTTGTATTTTTCCTTCTATCAAAACAGTGCTGCTTGCCTGCTAATTGTTTTTGTAACTAAAAGATAATCATTGTAACTGGATAGTTCAGCCCAGCGTACAGGTAATAATTTAAACTAGCTTTAAATATTTCCTCATTACCATTGACTGACAAATGGAAAAAATTCTCAGCAGAGTCTGTGTTTTCCTCCTCTCACAGTAGGGGATGCAGAAAAAGTACCAGGTACGAAATGCAACCGATCAAAGTCTATGACCTTCAGCTCATCTCTACAGCCTGGCAGCACTGAATTGGTTAATGAAGAAGAAACAGGAAAAGGGTCACATGCAGAAATGTAAGAGTACATGCTTCTGGCCCGGGTCTGACTCTGTTCCCTGGCAGTGTAGAAGAAAATCTGTTCACCTTAGTTTAGAAAGGAGTCAGCAATGTGATGCTGTTGTAAATAAGACTATGTGTATAGTGGGCTGTAATAATCAGTATATTACATATAGAGGAAGCAACCTGCTCTGTGTTAGTTGGATCTCTGTTAGAACACTGATTTCATTGCTGGACACCACATTTTTAAAGGGACATAAAGAAACTGCAGAGAATTCAGAGGAGAGCAGCAGCAACAAACGATAAAAGTCAGAGGGAAGCTTAAGATAAATTAGCATGTTTAGTCTGAAAAAGGCAGAGGGAAAAATGCTGTAACTGCAAGTACAAAAATGGATATTTAAAAAAAGAATAGGGATCAATTATTCTCTGGAGTCAGTGGGGACACAATGAGCAGCAGGGAAGATTTAGATTAAATGTTAAGAAAAACTTTATAACTATAGGGAGAGTTTCATTAGGCAGTGGAACAAGCTGGCAAGGGAGGCAGTGGAATCGCTATTAGTGGTGAGATGTGGGATTGCACTTCTCACTCATCGGTAATGAGTGGTTCAGGAATAAGGAAATCAGTCCTGGAACATTTGAACACTAGCTGTGTCCTGAAGGTCACGTGCTATGTCTTACTGGACTGGCATGTTTCACAAACACAAAACTATTAAGGGAAAACTAACACAACAGGGTTGAAATTGAACAAAGTTATTCTTACTGTTTTTCTAATGTATTTGGGGCAGGGAGGGAGGGGACTTTACTGTATCAAATGTAATATTTCCTGCAGGAAACCCTGGTTATATTTACTTCTGATATTTTTTTTAATACAAAATTTGTTGCAGAGAAATATACACAAAGGAGAGATAGAGAGCGAAAGAAGTTTGCTGGACTGAGGTTCTCTTGCCCACAGCCACTGCACGTCTGCTGAGAACAGGCTCAAAAACCTGCTCAAGGAGAAATGAGAACTAATCCAAGTGTTTGTCCATGCCATGAAGCAAACCTAGAGTATTCCCCTGAGAGAAGTCTCCCTCCTCTTCCTTTTTGGTCATGGTAACTGCATGGTAACAGTCTCGGGGTTCCCAGCAATGATTCATAGCACCTGGGAAGCTCCAAATCCTGCATCAGTAACAGGAGAATACCAGCACACAATCACTTACATAGACAGAGCTAGGCTAGCACTGTTTCTGCTGGAGGAAAGGTGGCAAAGCCTCCCTCAGAAGATTTCCGCTCCTGCTGCTGCTATTGGGGCCTAGGGGCAAAGAAAGCCTGAGTGAGGAGGCTCTTCTCAAAAGATTTTTGGAAGAGAGAAGTCCTTAGAGGCTCTGCTAAAAAGTGCTTCTGTCAGGGAAGGAAGGGGGATATCCTCCTCATAGCACAGGCAGAGGTTAAAGGGAGAGTTTAAGGGGCAGGGTGTGAAGATAGAGGAAGTGGGAAACCTCGATATTTTGGGTAATGCTTAGAAACTCCAGATATGCATCCAAACCTTGGCGTTTTGCTTTGCCAAATCAAACCAAATCTCCAAATATGTTAGGTTCACCCATCACTAACATCAATCCTTTTCCTTCTCTGCCTATTAATCTGCATAATAGAAGGTATGGGGAGTTTAACAGAACACAAGTAAATAAATAGATCCTTTATGAAAAAAATATAAAGAATGTACCAAAGACCTCAGTCCTCTTCTACATGGCATAATTGGACTTTCACAGTCTTTATCCTCCACATACAGTAATATTCCACTGGGAAACACTGTACCACTAAACCAGATGCATAATTCATTTTTTAGTTAATCACACCTTACTGATTATAATTATTTTTCAAAGATTTGGGGCCTGTTTCTCATTACACTAAGGCCCTTTCACAGTGATCTGGCAGTGAAAAAGGCTTGAAAGCAGACATAAATAGACTTAATTTACTTCCTTTTTAAGGCCCTTTTTTTTACACTGCCTGATTTGTATAAAATGGCCTTAATGCAAATAAGAATCTGATACTTTAGCTTTAATTTAATCAGGATCTGCTTTATATTTTATTTTATATATATGGTGTGTGTGTATATATAGCTGGAGTATGCAGTTATAGGAGAAAAAGAGGGGGTTAGTAGGTTACAGATTGTTGTATGCAGTTTTAACGGGCCACTCTACCTTGAATGGTCCCTTATAATATGTGCTAACTACTTATGCTAAACAAACTGTTCCACCTTGCATTCTGTTGTGATGCCCTGAAGAAGATCTCTGTGTGGCTCGAAAGCTTGTCTCTCTCACCAACAGAAGTTGGTCCAATAAAAGATATTACCTCACCCCCCCCTTGTCTCTCTAATATCCTGGGACTGACATGGCTACAACCACACTGCTTTGTTTATTGACACTAGTAATCATATACATGTGCATGTGAGATGAGAAGAATCAGAAAGCTAACATTTTGAAGGAGGCATATTCATTTGCAGCTGATATCTCTGTTTTGATTCATTAGTGATTGAATTTTAATAAATAGTGAGTTCTGCCTTATTATTTACCTATAGTTTAATTTTTACATTGTTTAAATTACTGTTTACATTTTACATGGTATGTATAATTATATAAAGATTTACCAAGGTGGACATTTTCAGGTTCTTTATCTGGAGAGCAGAAATGCAAAGAATTCGGTGTTTGAGCCAAAAAATGTTGGAACCAAAGAATGGAAACTTTTGGAACCCCTTGGCTGATTGATTAGTATCTGTAGTGGTGACCGTATCATCTTTATGTCTTGTGAGGTACCTAGCACATTTTTGGGTACTGGATAAAAAAATAAAGAATGATTTTTTCTTTTAAATTATGATTTCCATGTCTTGTCAAATAAATTATCTGGTAGTATTGGTAATTATATGGTAGTATTATTGGACAAGAAGCCTATTCAATTGGGCGATTTTTCACCAGTTTTGGATTTCTTTGCAAAGCTGCAATATATGGTTAATAGAACTAATCGGGAATGTTCTGTCGGAATGATTTTCTGACAGAAAATTCAATTTTTGCAAAATTGAAATTTTCTATGGAAGACAATCAATTTTGCCCCCAAAATTTCATTTGCCATCAGGAATATCTAAATAAAATATTTTGTTTTGGGTTGGTTAAGAACATCAGAATGGCCTCACTGATTGAGACCAATGGTCTGTCTAGCCCAATAGCTTGTCTTCCAACAGTAGCCAGTACCAGATGTTTCAGAGGGTATGAATGTAAGCGCTCCTGTATTCACACCTACACACTTCTGTATTGATGTCTGTAGAAAATATGCCTTGTAATATAATATAAAATGCATGTGTTAACCTTATATGGGAAGTAATGAATTATCTCTGTATAATGTTACTAGAACCTATTTAAGAATACAGACTACCCTAGGTAAAGGTGATAAACAGACAGAGGGATGTGGATGTACCTTAATTTACATATTAGCTGTAAACAAAGCTATCAAAAAAAACAGTGGGGGTGTCTTGCGCCTGAACTCGAGAGACAGAGAATTAATATGGCTCCTGCACCCCAGAGAGAGAGACAGGCGATGGAATCCCCCAGAGGTCTTCCTGACTTTGAGAACAAAGACAATTCTTTGGGAATATAAGGTCCAGAGAGAGACTCCATCTTTGACTTTTGCCTAAGAAGACAAGGAAAACCAGTACCTTGTAGTTCTGTGGAAGGTAATGACCAAGAGACGGTCAGGCATGCTGGACAAAGAATAATTGGTGAGAAAAACCATCTTACTAAGACTGCACCTTGCAAGATTAAGTTTTAGAATTTTAGATGTGTGTTTTCACTTTTATTTGCTTTTGATGATCTCTGCCTTTATTTCCTTTACTTGGCATCACTTATCTTATGTCCTTCTGTTAATAAACTTGTTTTATTTTAATCTAAACCAACTCAATGCTGTGTTTTGAATTGAAGTAATTGTTAACGCCTGTTAATGTGGCCAGCTGCTGGTATTGTCTCTTTAAAGGAGCAAACGAACCTTATTATTTCTCCAGTATTTGCCAACCCCAAATGTTGAAAAATTATGAGTCAGACGCACCAAAAATAATGAGACTGGCTTTAAAATCATTAGATTATGTAAAAATAATAGATTTGATGTTCTATTTGCCTTCTACTTTTGAGCCTATAGAGTGCACTGGGGTCACATTTTGAAGCTTTTTCCACAGCCACGAGGGCTAGAAACTTTTGCAGGATTGGGGTTGTAAAATAGATCTCTGTTGTATTAACATTTCGCGTGATCTGCAGAAAAGACAATATTTTATACAGTGCATATTTTCCCAGTGATTCACTCTGCCCCAAATTTAACCTTCCAGAAAGTATGGAATATTTTTTAAGCTTAAGTATAATAGCTCAGCCAAAGCTTTCATGAAGTATTTTCCAGTTGCTCAGTGGCCCTAGCCTTATGACCAATATAAATTCCAGCCTAGAATACACTTGATAATCTTTGCCCGTATCCAGTGTTGGTGGTCTTGAAATCCTACAATTGAGTGGAAAACTGTTAAATGCTTGGGCTTCAGTGCATGGCTAATTCATTCTTTGCAGAGTTTTAGTCCTTTAAAAAGTGTTTAAAACATTGATTCACTGTATCATTGAATATTGCACGGTTTTGTGGAAATAAATTGTAACAGTTTGATTCCCTAAGCAGTTCATAGAGTTATTTCTCTTTGGCTTACACAGAAAGTGTAGAGCAGTCTTCTAAACGTTAAGGTCAAAATATTCAAAAGTGGCCACTGATATTGGGTGCCACCCTTCTTGGGTGCACAAGACACCTTACGTGACACCCAAAACACTGAAGCACACAATGGCAGTGGTCGCTTTTAAAAGTATGGCTATACATCTTTTTCACACTAATTCCTCTAGGAATTGGGCACAAATTTCATAATTCATAAAGATGTCTCTGAAAGGTGGCTTCTTTTTTTTATTGGCCTCTTGTTCTTTGGAGACAGCATGATTATTACAAGGATGCATAATATTACAACTAGGGCTGTCAATTAATCGCAGTTAACTCACGCGAATAACTAAAAAAATTAATGGAGATTAATCGCAGTTTTAATCGCATTGTTAAACAATAGAATACCAATTGAAATTTATTAAATATTTTTGATGTTTTTCTACATTTTCAAATATATTGATTTCAATTACAAACCAGAATACAAAGTGTACACTGCTCACTTTATAGTATTATATTTGATTACAAATATTTGCACTGTAAAAATGATAAACAAAAGAAATAATATTTTTCAATTCACCTCATACAAATACGGTAGTGCAATCTCTTTATCGTGAAAGTTCAACTTACAAATGTAGATTTTTTTTGTTACATAACTGCATTCAAAAACAAAACAATGTAAAACTTTAGAGCCTACAAGTCCACTCAGTCCTATTTCTTGTTCAGCCAGTCGCTAAGACAAACAAGTTTGTTTACATTTATGGGAGATAATGCTGCACACTTCTTATTTACAATGTCACCAGAAAGTGAGAACAGGCGTTCGCATGGGACTTTTGTAGCCAGCATTGCAAGGTATTTACATGCCAGATATGTTAAACATTCTTATGTCCCTTCATACCTTGGCCACCATTCCAGAGGACATGTTTCCATGCTGCTGCTGCTCGTTAAAAAAATAATGTGTTAATTAAATTTGTGATTGAACTCCTTGGGGAAGAATTATATGTCTACGGCTGTTTTACCCGCATTCTGTCTGCATTTCATGTTATAGCAGTCTCGTATGATGACCCACCACCTGTTGTTCGTTTTAAGAACACTTTCACTGCAGATTTGACAAAACGCAAAGAAGGTACCAATGTGAGATTTCTAAAGCTAGCTACAGCACTCAACCCAAGATTTAAGAATCTGAAGTGCCTTCCAAAATCTGAGAGGGATGAGGTGTGGAGCATGCTTTCAGAAGTCTTAAAAGAGCAACACTCTGATGTGGAAACTACAGAATCCAAACCACCAAAAAAGAAAATCAACCTTCTGCTGGTGGCATCTGACTCAGATGATGAAAATGAACATGCGTTGGTCCGCACTGCTTTAGAGTGTTATCAAGCAGAACCCGTCATCAGCATGGACTCATGTCTTCTGGAATGGTGGTTGAAGCATGAAGGGACATATGAAGCTTTAGCGCATCTGGCATGTAAATATCTTGCGACGCCGGCTACAACAGTGTCATGAGAACACCTGTTCTCACTTTCATTGTGACATTGTGAACAAGAAGTGGGCAGCATTATCTCCTGCAAATGTAAACAAACTTGTTTGTCTGAGCGATTGGCTGAACAAGAATTAGGACTGAGTGGACTTGTAGGCTCTATGTTTTACATTGTTTTATTTTTGAATGTAGTTTTTTTGTACATAATTCTACATTTGTAAGTTCAACTTTCACGATAAAGAGATTGCACTACAATGTTTGTATTAGGTGAATTGAAAAATACTATTTCTTTTGTTTATTACATTGCAAATATTTGTAATCAAAAATAAATATAAAGTGAGCGCTATACACTTTGTATTCTGTGTTGTAAGTGAAATCAATATATTTGAAAATGTAGAAAACATCCAAAATATTTAAATAAGTGGTGTTCTATTATTGTTTAACAGCGCGGGTAATCGTGGTTCATTATTTAAATTGCTTGACAACCCTAATTACAAGTTTAACTTCTTCTATCAGCTCCGCAGAGCACTTACCAATAACGAGACGATCCCTTTAATACTGGGATCGGCAACCTTTGGCAGGCGGCTTCACGCAGCCCCCATTGTCTGGAACGGCAAACCCCGCAGCCAGTGGGAGCTGCGATCGGCCAAACCTGTGAATGCTGCAGGTAAGCAAACTGTCCCAGCCCATCAGCGGATTTCCCTGATGGGCCGCATGCCAAAGGTTGCCGATCCCTGCTTTAATATAAGGGAGGAAAATGAATTCAAACACCAAAATTATCGTAGCTAATTATGAGTAAATTTATATATATATAGATGGGGGTTTCAGATATGCCTAAGTGAGTTAGGAACAGAAGTTAATCACAAGTCCCACTGACAGTCAATGAGATTTGTTCTCTTAACTCACTTTGGCACATTTGAAAATCCTACTCTATATCTATATGAATGCTTGATGTGCCCCTGTTCTGATACAGTATTTCTAATTATCCCATGGATAAATGAAAACAATTAAAGTCCTAAGCATGAATGATGGGGCATATTTTGAAAACACAAGACTATCGTTTCTATTAAGATGAATGCTAGGTGTAAATGAGGGTCTGAGGCCTAGCACATAGTTTTGTTGTCTATCAGGTTCAGGATTTTTTCCAGATCCTAATGCTGAAGAATGCATGTATGGGGCATGCTGAGGAGAAAGGGAAGCTAATTAAACGGAGAGACATTCTGACATTCTAAACATAATTCATATTCTGCCCATTAAGAATTTGGAAAATATTTTGCTGTATGCATAACAGTCTAGCTAGAGCAAGGACTGGGTGCTTACAATACTTAACCTCAAAACACACAGTTTTTCTGCCAAAGAGATTGAGTTTCAATCAGGAAACTTTCCAAATGGAAATGCATTAGCACTTTTTTAAAAAAAGGAACAAGTGCCCATATTGTGCTTTAACTTAAGGATCTTAGATAATTATTTAATGCAATCTGTAAAAAGGATCTCACATCTGCAATGCAAACCCATGTCTTAACTGAGCATTTTAAAACATCCCCAAGGTTTCCAACTCCAGTTATGTTCAACTTTAAGATATAGGTCACCAGTACAGAAGGGAGCTGATTTTCCTTGTTATTTAAGACAGGTTTAACGAGTATTACATGTTAGTTAAATGGAAACTGATTTAAATTACATTTATTGAGGATTAATTGATGGATACTTGCCATTTTGTATTTAATTAACCATTTTCTATTCAATCTAAAGAGGTAATCTAGTTGCAATAATTGTTGCCTACAAACTAATCAGGTGATTCTAAGATGAGTATATATTGCTGAGATTCACAACTATGTAAAAGTGTGCATGTGTGTGATGGATGACTAGGAATTGGCAGGAACAGGGTTAATAGTAAAGGAAAGGCTACAGTTGTGTTGCTTAGGTGCAGAATTGCAAGAGTAGCAGGGCTGCCAGCTGTTATGAATTAGATGATCCTTCCCAGCCCTTTATAAGGGGCTGGTGAGGAGAGGGGAGGTGGTTTGCTGGTAGTTGGGACAGGTTCAATTTGGGCCTGGAAAGAAAGGAAGATACAAGCTCCAGTCATTTCTCTACATTCTTTCTTCAAAGCAGACTCATGCTTTGGCTGTCCAGAGCCTTACTGCGCTCTCAGTTGAGAAATTAGCTGTAGGAATTTTGCTTGGTTTGATCAGAGATCTAAAACTGGGCTGAAGAGAGCTTTTTCTCATAAACTGAATTCAGCCCTGTGTTCAGATACATGCACGTAATTCTTGTTGAAATGAATGGGAATGTCCTATATACATCTCAAGGCAGAACAAACACCTTAGTTTAAACTCTGTGGGGAAGCTATTTAGGTTGGCTCCAAAAAGCTCTGATATTATGCATGTTGCTGGGATTGAGAGTGCCTGGTGTGTGGGTCCCAATCCTGTTGGTGCCTCGCCTGACTGATCCTAGGACTATATGAGACTAATAATCTTTAGTGAATATGATGTAAGTGGCCCACAAGCATTGCTATCCATGGATGAATGTACTGAGGGAGAGAAATTACACTGAACAGATATGACTTTTGAAAACAGGGCCACCAAATGTGCAAACAGAGAATCAGTGAGCAAAACAGTGAGTAAAAAAAACAGACTATGTGGGAATATCTTTTGTGCAGTTCCAGAATCCTCCTCTCCAGCACTGTCAGGACAGCTAACTCTCTGCCATGCTACTACTGATTCCCCTAATGGCAGTGGTTCATGTGACCTCATAGGGCATGCAAGGCACATAGCTGATTTTAACTTCTGCAGCAAACTGCAATGTAAATTCTGTGGGTTTAGGAGGGATCATGTCATGTAGGGTGGTGGGTCCCTGACTCTTTTCCCCTTTGACTGGCGTGTTGGGAGGGTGGTGCTGTGAAAGAGCAGGGGACAGCTACCCAGTGCAATGGTCTGAGACATGTCTCACTTCTCCTGAAGCAACTTTCCCAGCCTTTCTGTATGTAACATAGGCTCATCTTCCCTTCACCCCCGACCTCCCGAGCTGTGTGCTAGAAGGGATGACTTAAGGCCTTATCTAGTTGCAAAATATTATCATGCATTTGGGGACATCCAATGCTGCTTCTGTGCACTTGCTGATCACATCTTGCTGCCTCTTTTGTTAGCGACTCTCACATCATCGTACCACTATCAAAAGATATTCAACCATTTTAGAGACTTGACCAGATATAAAACTAATGTTCACAACCATCAGTCAGCTCCAGGCTATAGCTCAGGCCACATTGCTAACCTGCCCATTCTGTTCCGCCAACAATGCCAGCCTCAACACCACTCCCATGGCCTTCTTGCACATCTCCATGCCCGTTCCAGCCCCGCCAGCTGTGAAACATTCTTCCAATACCTGTTTGTCTCTTTCATACCCTTCCTAAAAACTTATTTCTGTAGCATTGCTTCCACAGACTAGCCTGGGGAGAATTAATGATGGGGATATGGAGTACATGGCTATTCTAATGATTGTATTATCTCATTCCTGTAAACCTGCCCTACTTTCCTATTATGTTTGTAGCCTGCCATGTCTTTAGCTAGAACGTGGACTCTTCTGAGCAAGGTTCTATCTTGCTTCTGGTTTCTATAATGGGCCTAGTGCACATGTGGACATAAATAATTATAATGAGACACCGCTCTTGACATTTTACATCCAGGAACCAGATATCCAATATGTGATTTAAGAGCTACTCCTGAATGAAATATTTAAGGAATAACCATGCAGATGACACAACCTATCATTATCATTTAAAAGTTACCATGTTCCTAAAACAAGACAGAATAGATGGCCTCACCTGCCCATATACCTCATTGGATGGCTAAATCTAGTCAAAAAGAACTTACTTACTAAAAAATCCCCAGATTCTTATTGTGAGTTCAGGTTCTCCTTTAGCACCTAATTTTAATGACTATATAAACAGATTCACAAATTAATCTGGCAACACAAATTACTTTAAGTATAAAGAAATTGCTTTCTTCCGTATGAAGATGGGAGTCTGTTCTACTACTGAGCATCAGGCAGAAGATTGTGAACTAGTTTTGATATACTCAAAAGATATGATAGCTTGCATTTTCTCAGTAACATGAATTTCTGTCCCTGTGCCAGCACTGTTGGCATGTCACAGGAATATGGAAATTGCCATCCTGAAATTATTATTCTCCTAGTCTGGCATCCTGTCCCTGGCAGTAATCTATAACAGATGCTTCAGAAGAAGACAAAAAACATTAGCATCCAAATGAGAATGAACTCTCTACTCATTAAGGATTTCCCCATTTCTGAGGGGACATTTCCCTCCTGGTCCAGTTAGATGTTGGTGGGACAAATTAACACCATAGTTGTACAACTTTATGTGAGGAAAGTAGAGAAGAGAATGTATTTTCAAGACCACCTAAAGGGATGGCCCAGTGTTGCTAGCTGTCCATTTGCACCTGATTTAAATGTCTATTTATGATTTGACTTAACACAGTCATATGGCATGATTATACTTGCAACAAGAGGTGGTACTGTATGAGCAGCATCGCCTCTGAAACACAGAGACTTTAAAAGAGATATTGGACAAATTTTAAATATTGCTTCTTGAATCTCTGCTTTTTTCATCCGAAATCAAGACTTGTGTTTTATTTTAATGGGAAGGTGAGAGCAGAAGGAATAAAGGAATAGTTTGGGGATGGTGGATGTGCCACCTTCATACTACAGTTGTGGCAGTGCAGCTAAAGATGTGCTCTAGAAGTGGCTATGAAACTTTCAGCTTTGACCATGCAGTTCACAGCCTCTCTGCCACACAAACACAGAGCAAATATAAAAATAACCTGTTCACGCAGTAGGCGTTACTTGGACAATTTTACGTAATCAATCCATAGAAGCTGCTTGACATCAGTCCAATAACTGTTTTTCATGATAAGCTCTCCGCATTGCTTTTGTAAAATGAATGCCCATACGTTTATTTGGGAATCTTCATACCTTAGCTCTATAGATAGTTATAATGTTTCTTTAATACAACAGCTGTTTGGTTGTGCCAGCTCATTTGCTTTTATTAGTCCTTTTGCCACTGCAACTCAAACCAGTCATGAAACTCAAACCAGTCATGAAACGATGCTAATCTATGTCCAAAAATAGCAGCCTCTCTGCATACCCCTCCTCTCAGTCTCCCTTTCAAACGTTGGACATCAGTACTTTTATTCTTTTCTGAGTTTCAAGCTTACTACCTATTGTTGTTCCACCATGAAGGCTGGAATACCAGCCTTTATAGCAGGAATTCTTGGTGGCATTGGTGTTCTACTGTTTCTCATAGCTTTTGGGACAGATTATTGGCTCCTAGCAACAGAGACCTGTGGAATCTTTGAACCTGAAAATAAAACTCTACACACCACAGAGGTAAAAACTAGAAATCTTGTGATATTCTGCAAGTTAAAAAAATACAGTTTTAAAAGAACTTGCTATAGAAATTTTTAAAACCAACACAAATGCTCTAAGTGTTGGTGCTGGTTGTTTTAAGCCAATGGTAATATGTGCTTATTGTATATACATTCGATGTATAAAAACTCAACTCAGCCTTACCTATAAAGTCACAACCTGCATCTCAATAAAGTGTATCATTGATAAAGACTTGAAGCAAAATATGCATAGGAAGCCATTACAGGAAACACTTCTGTATTCTGATAGCTATGGAGCAGAAAGTTGAAATGTGAAAATGTAATACATTTATTTGCTGATACTAGCATTAGCCACTAAAGAGAAACTGTATTATACTGAGCTTCATATAATAAAATGATATTTTATTGCTAACTTCTAATATGGCTCTTTAGAAACCCTGATTTTAGCTGAATTTGCTTATGGTGAAACTGTTCAATAAATGCTATGCAATAACAGCTGGATCAGCTCTCTGATTTTTTAAATTCTTCTTAAAAATTTTCATGCTGGTCAATGTGTGTAGTATTATTAACATTTTCCAGAAATATCCCTCTGTTATGCAGAATTTTCTTTAATGTCCAAACCAATTACGTTTGCTTTTTCTGTTTAATGATTCACTTTTGGAAAACTTTATGGTGTCAACAATAAGTGTCTTCAGTTCCAGGGTTTCATAATAAAGTGTAGGTTTTTGGCTGCATCAGCCATATTTCCAAATGACTCTTCATATAGAAAGCAGACATCCCAGCAGAAGTCATCGTTGTATAAAACAGTATAATAAAGCTGAAGAGGGCAGAGAGCAAAAGTTTCGCAGGCATAAAAGTCCAGCTCCATTTTGTTTCACTTAGAAATGAAACATCAACATGAGAGGTTTTAGACTATTTTAAAATTACTCTGTTATCACTAGTGTGAAAAAGGTTCCGGGCTACAAGTGTTGCACTGTCTTAAATAAAATAAACATCTCAAATATTCAAGATATGTGATTAGGCCCACTGTCTGCTTGACATAGGAAACTGGCCGAGGGATCCCGAAAGTGCCTGTCAGAGCAGCATTCACTATTGTTTCTGAGGTTATCGTTTTTATTTTAATCAATGGTTTTATACTTGGATTATTGCTCCCTGCTCTA
This sequence comes from Emys orbicularis, assembly GCF_028017835.1. Taxonomy (NCBI): domain Eukaryota; kingdom Metazoa; phylum Chordata; order Testudines; family Emydidae; genus Emys; species Emys orbicularis. The sequence continues at coordinate 28,199,194 of NC_088691.1, forward strand.
TGCTCCATGCTCTTCGCCCCCATAGACACACTCTCTACCCCTTTTTAAACTGGCAGGCTCTACTTATGTCCATTGAATGTCTTGATTGTATCTTAGCTATCAACAGTCATCAAAACTAGCGTAGATTTAACAAGTCAGCAGAGTCACCCTGTTGATGGCGTGTGCCTCTTGCACATCATTGCAGTCAAGGCTCATAGCTGATCCTGAAAGAAGGGAGTGTGTCTCTGGTCAACCCAATAGGACCCGTGTATTGATATTTGGTATGTAAGGACTCTAGGGCTTGGAAAGCTTTTGTGATGTCTCTCTGCTGGGCCCCAACTACCTTTCTCCCCTTTGAAATAAGGTGGGCTAACCTTGAGAGATGCTGAGTGCCTCAAATCCCATTTAACACAATACTTTCCAGGAGGTGTTCTGCCAATCATAGGATCAAGCTCTATAGCAGTAATGTTGATGCTCCATCAAACTGTATTGGCTAAAGATAAGTGTTTTTAATTACAGCTTGAATTATTTTCCTAACAAGTTAACTCACAGCATAGACAGTACAGTCCTCCTGACATGACTTGTGTGTCATTTTTGTAGAACTTTCATACAAGTTACAATAAATGAGAAACTGGTGCAAATTAATCAAGATAAGTGTGTGTCAGCAGTCATAGTTGAACTCATGAGGAGACTGATATAGACAAAGAGTAACTTCTGTCTGAGATAAACTAAGCACAGCTCCCACTGATTTGACCAGAGAGAGGGGGAGACCTTTTTGGGTCATCCAATAGAAGGAGTTAATGAGAGGTTTAGAGATGATAGTAATTTTGATGCATAAAGACTGCAAGATGGGATCTGCACAGGATAAAAAATATCCTTCTTTCTCAGTGATCTGAAGAAATGTTTCACTTACCAGAAAGTTAGGAAAGCCGCAGATAAAGGCCTGAAGTCAATGGCATTCTGTATAGCCAAGGAGGTCTGTATTAATGGAGTCCAATTCAACATGCTAAAATGTTACTCTTGTTTGTAATTTTGACAATGCAACCCCCTCCATCCCAAAACACTCCCTCTAGGGTGACCAGATGTCCCGATTTTATAGGGACAGTCCCGATTTTTGGGTCTTTTTCTTATATAGGTTCCCATTACCCCCCACCCTCCGTCCTATTTTTCACATTTGCTGTCTGGTCACCCTAACTCCCTCCCTCAAAAACTGACTTGCCAGCTTAGTAACTAAGCCAATAGTAAAGATGAATTCCATGTTATTTGTAGTTAATACAGTTTCATAGGCTTGTGCTTTATTCTCTTGCAGGATGTGGTTTTGAGAGAGGTCAGAAAAGAGATCCTCACTTTTCACCATGAAGGTTTCTTTTGGAGATGCTGGTTCTATGGCGAGGATTACGAGGAGACCATATGGAACTTCTGGTTCAGTGAGTGTTACTGATACATTTTATAGCTTTGTTTAGCAATGTTTTAAGGGGCTGGACCTGACATCAATGGTAGTTTATTATAGTGTCCATGTTGCTGTGATTATGGTTGTGTCAGCACTTCTATTATAAAGCTCTAATTCTACCAGATTATAATTGAGCTATAAAAATACAATCTGGACTGCAAGTCAGTGAGGGAGGTCTCTCCCAACTGAGAAGCAAGCTGTCTTTACATTTATTTTATTTTCCACGGAATCTGCATGGCCATTTTAAAATAGGAGAAAACCCAAAGCTATCCCCAAATTCCCCCTGATCAGGACACTCTGTGCTCCATTTAACGCTGAAATTTTTGGTCTCAGATGGTCTTTTACAGTCTTCTAGGAGCACAGCAACTCACCCATTTTCTCCCTTTTTAAATAAAATCGTCTCCAACAGGGACAGAGCTCCCACTCATACCCCTATTGCTCATACCCCTATTCATGTAGTAACCAGAGGGGCTTGCTAGACTAGAACCCTGTGGCTCTCTGCCCTTTTATCTTTACTGTCCTATTAATGTCTTCATCCTATGAGGTGTCCAGTGCCCTCAGTTCTCATTGACTACAATTTGTGGGGCACTCTGGCCAATGCAGGAGATGCTAAGCACCAGGTAGGATCAGACCCATATAAATCTGTGCGTAAATGCAATCAGGACACTTATTTTACAGCATTGTCTATTTCCCTTTTTTCATGGAAATTATGAGAATCAGCGCACAAACTAATAGTAAACACAGATGATAGCAAAATCCATCTTTTTGAAAGTACGCTAATTAGTTGGAAAACAACTTTAAGCAGAATGGAGAAGTCTAATCTTGCAAACCTCAGATTTGCCAGCTGGATTCCAGCTCATCTGATAGCTGTTAGGTGGTCCATGTGAAGTGAATTTGGTGGTCTCAGTAAGACAGGTGTTCACGTATAAAATAACTGCCATCACAGTTGACACTAACTAGCACCCTTTGTTGACAGTAGAGAAGCTAAGGACTGAATGGAACATGAAGACTGAGCTGTCTTTTCTTTCCTAGAGGTGGTTGGGTTCACTGGTGTGGCAGTACTTGTACTGCTGATGCCCCAGTTATATCTGCTCTGTAGATAATTAGAGGGCCTCAGTGTCCCAGGCTACCAAAACCTTAGATAAACACTAAAAAGAATTTACTCAAACAGTTTCTGTAAAGCTTTAAAGTACTATATAAACCTAGGCTTCTAAAGGTCTCCCAATCATACAGTTAACTGTCATTCACACAGCCACCATTTTCTGTGACATCTCTCCTGGGAGGGCAAGCCCTCAGGCAGTGATGCCACCAGACCTTAATTTGTGCTGGGGCTTGCTGGAGCTCAGCCCCAGGAAATGGCTGAGATGAGCAGTTATGAGGGTTTGACTCCTTGATGGCCTCTTTTCTTCCCGGGCACAGCCCTAGCACCTCTTCTGTCAGTTGTGCAAGGTGCGACCTGGCATGTACAGTGTGTGAGAGGTCATGCTGTGCGCTGGATGCCATTTTCAGTCCTGGAACCTCTTTCTTTACAAATTAAGCACCGAATGTCACCAAGATCTGCCTATCACTGTTTCTGAGTCAGCAGTATCACTTTCAGGAGTACTGCATTAGGGTGGGGTATGGCACTTTATGGAATAACATCAGAGAAAATGAAACTGATGGGCATTCAAAGGCTGAGAAGAGTCAACAAAACAGACAACCAACTCTCAGATAGTTGAGTTATTCAATGTTCATCTGTGCCTGACGTTTCCTAAAGTGGTTAAGTCCCTCTCTAAACTACACGTAGTGGGGTCACCACAAAATGCGATCAAATCATAGCAAATTTACCATATGATCATGAAGTTAACAGTGCAGCTCTGTCAGGAACCGACAGTTAATTTACTACACGATGATCAACATTTCAGGTGATTCCTACTCTTTGTAAACTACTGTATATTTTAGGATATGGTTGTCTCCATTATAAAATTAATATTTGCTAGAGTTGGTTGAAATTTTTCATACAGAAAGTGTTTCTGATAAAAAAGTGTCCTGAGAAGATTTACTATCCAATTGCATTACATGGGAATCCATGATATAATATAATGTTACGTGAAGTAAAATGATGAAATAAATCACCAGTTGGAATCCTGTTAATAACACTATTATTAGATAACTGGAAAATCTGTATTATTTCTTTAGGTATTTATTGTAATAGGATTGATCATGGCAAATTAGTTTGCTGCTATTGTGGATGTAATAATTAATTCAATAAGTATTCCATAATTAATTTAGTATGAACTAATGTCCACCTATTATAACTGTTCCTATGAGCTGGGGAACATTTAAAAATAAGTGGCCAATCATTAATTAATTCATTTAACATTAATTCTATTACCATTAATCACGATAAGCCTCAGTGGTATTAATATTGATGGGACACTTCCATTGTAATTGTGCTTTCCTTTCCCACAAACTGGAGATGCTATATGGTAGGTAGCTCTAGTATCCAAATTTTTTAATCACTTCTAGACAGAATGGAAAAAAACCTAGGCATGGGGAGAATTATTCTAATTTGAACAAATCCATATTCCTATGATTTTGTCTGGCTCAAGTTAATTTTTGAGGGAATTAAAACTGGCTGTGTAATGTTCTCAACTCCTGTTACATCCTATCTATCTCATTTTGCATTTAGAACATGTTTAACTTATACTTTACTCGTATCCCTTTTATGCCAATGAGTGTTTGGCAGGTTTTGCAGGATTGGACATTTTATCTGAGTATAAAGGTTATCATTTTGCATATAATAAAAGTGAAATGCTATTTATTCTTCATTTCTTTTTCAGCTAGCCAAGCACATCCCAAGTATTGCATGCATGGCTACCTGTTTCCTATGCCCATTGCTCTTGGACCTTTCCCACATCCTTCCTATGATGCAACCGCAGGTTAGTACTTAACCAGCTGTGTTCACCTCTTCTTTTCACAGGGATCCAATAGAGTGCTCAGATGTGTGGATCTGTACTGTAATTACCTTGGTGGCCTTGACCTTATTTCCTACCATTACAAATTTGCATGGGGGCATAAGAGAAAGTGGGGGCACACTCCCCTTTTCAGAGGCTATATAAGTTCTGGCCGCAGCTGCAGCCCCATAATTTAAGGAAGCAAAGGGGGCTGTGCTCCAGATGCTTCCCTCTGAGACCAACCATATGGAGGGTATGTAGGGAGTAAATGGAGCCAGGACTCCAGCCCCTCAATGCATGCCAGCCAGCACAGCTATCCTACACCCTTCTAATGAATCTAGTAAATTACTTCTCTCCAGTACAACTCGTTCACCTGCACATCTACCAATGTGATATATGCCATCATGTGCCAGCAATGCCCCTCTGCCATGTACATTGGCCAAACTGGACAGTCTCTTCGCAAAAGAATAAACGGACACAAATCTGACATCAGGAATCATAACATTCAAAAACCAGTAGGAGAGCACTTCAACCTCTCTGACCACTCAGTAACAGATTTAAAGGTGGCAATTTTGCAACAGAAAAGCTTCAAAAACAGACTCCAACAAGAAACTGCTGAACTTGAATTAATATGCAAACTAGATACTATCAATTTAGGCTTAAATAGAGACTGGGAATGGCTGAGCCATTACACACATTGAATCTATTTCCCCATGTTAAGTATCCTCACACCTTCTTGTCAAACTGTCTTAAATGGGCCATCTTGATTATCACTACAAAAGTTTTTTTTCTCCTGCTGACAATAGCTCATCTTAATTAATTATCCTCTTAGAGTTGGTAGGGGAACTCCCACCTTTTCATGTTCTCTGTATGTATATATATCTCCTCACGATATGTTCCATTCTATGCATCCAATGAAGTGGGCTGTAGCCCACGAAAGCTTATGCTCAAATAAATTTGTTAATCTCTGAGGGTACGTCTACACTACCCACCGGATCGGCAGGTAGCGTTCGATCTATCAGGGATCGATTTATTGGGTGTAGTGTAGACGCGATAAATCGATCCCCGATTGCTCTCCCGTCGACTGCTGAACTCCAGCTCGGCGAGAGGCGGAAGCAAAGTCGACGGGGGAGCCGTGGCCGTCGATCCTGCACCGCAAGGATGCGAAGTAAGTGATTCTAAGTCGATCTAAGATACGTCGACTTCAGCTACGTTATTCTCGTAGCTGAAGTTGCGTATCTTAGATCGATCCCCCCACCGTAGTGTAGACCAGGCCTAAGGTGCCACAAGTACTCCTGTTCTTTTTGCGGATAGAGACTAACACGGCTGCGACTCTGAAACCAGTACAACTGTGGCGTCCTGGATACACACCCACTAATGCAACAGCCTTACTTGGACTACATGATAAAATCATGATCTAGCGCTCCTTTGTGAAGGGTGTTTTCCATAGGATCTTACCTCCCTTGCTATTAATCCCTCAACTCTACCAGGGATAAACTAACACACCATGGTAGAAAGCACACTAGGAACTCACACTTGGATAGGTCACTGGAAACTCTCTGTTATGCTTTATTAGAAACTCATGATGAAAGAGGTGCAACTGAATGCCAGCAACAAAAGAGCAGCTTGTTGTTTTGTTGAGACCCCAGAAGCAAACTGCCCACCAGCAGGAATCTGTTATAGACCTGGGTCACACTGGTCTCCTTAGGATGAAGGCTCTGAATATAGACTTAAGGCTAGATAGATCATGACTTTATGATCCACTCTGAGTGAGGGGCAGCTGCAGCTGCACTGTTCCAGGAGCAGACCTGGGAACTGAATTGTGACAGAACCTGTTCCCCACTTGCTGCCCATCCCCAGGGAAAATTATTTCATCCCTTTATGCAGAGCAGTTTTCTCCCCCTTTATGGCAGATGGGGCAATTTCCTGCAATATTCTTGAAAAATCATGTTGAATTAAGTTTAGGTATATCTAGAATTCATCATATTAAATACAAAGGTTATTTGTTATTGTGAGGCCAGGATTGTATCTGACTGTCTAGGAGAGACATATAGGGTGTGAGCCCTGGGAAGTGTTATAAACTTCAAAGGACTATACTGAACAATGGGCCAGTCAAGAAAGGACTGTTGGACAAAGGTTAAGTGGTTTGCCTGGGGAATCTCAAGTGGGAGGTGAATGCAAATTCCCCACCTCCAGTTATGCAAAAAAGCAGCTCTTGGAAGCTCCATCTTACCTGTTCATGAAGATCCAAGGCCCAAGCTATATAAAGGCAAGATTAATCTATGTATAAGTGTGCTTGTTCTGAGCTAAGGCTGTTATGAATTTGTAACCACAGAAAACCCCTTTGTGGGGTTTGAAGGACTGACTCCTACCAGAGCCCTTGTGGAGATGGGGGGTGATCTCTTGTTAAGCTGATTGGCAGGAGTGTAAGGTTCGTTCTTATTGTTTTTAACATGTTTTCTCTGTAATGCTTTTACCTTGAGAATAAATGTGAGAATAAATGTGTTTGCTTAGAAAGAGCTGTGTGGTAACCACACACGTTTGCTTAGAAAGGGCTGTGTGGGAAATTAGGAAATGAAGAGAGAGAGCAAAGCACAGAAGCTGGATTGGTTAGGCAGTCTGACTTGTTGGGAGTATCACAGTGTAGGCAGGGAACTGTGCAGCCTGGAAAAACCCCAGTCAGAAGAGAGAGAGACATGGGGCTCTGCCCAAGAGAGCTGACAGCTGGGGGGAGCTGGAAGCCTAACAGTGGGTACCCTTGCTGGACTGTGGAGTGGGATATAGGTGCCGTTGCCCTGAACTGTGACGCCCCCTTCCCCTGCTTTGTTCAGCAGCTTACTCCAGCCAGCAAGTAAGTGTGGTGGAACCAAAGCGTTCCTGCTTCTCACTGCTCTCCAACCCTCCCTGCCCTCTTCCTCCCAGGGAGGAGCATTGGGCAAGTAGCTCCTGCTCTCCCCAGTGCAACTGGATTTATGATCTGGGCAAGGAGTAATGAGCGTTATATTTACCCTTATTCCCCTGCCTGGCTGAGTACTGGTGTGTGCCAGTCTAGCACTGAGTGATTCCCACACTGTCTGACTTAACACTGAATGAACTGTAGTGTTGTTGGGTGGGTTTTGTTAAAAGAAAAAGCACTAAAAACTATTCTTAAAAGACCTACATTGGCAAAACAAAATGAGCCTTTACTAAAATAGAGAAAATCAGTTAAACCAACACATTCAAATTGATTTCCCCCCAGTGTTTTCCTTGGATTTCCATCCCCATATATTTTTGGATTTCGGCAATGAATTAGCTGCTGTTTGGAATTTGAATTTAATTGGTGGCAGAGGACAGAATTAATCCACTAGTCTTTTTTAAAATTAATTGATTTCTTTAAATAGTACACATCCCTCTGCTTTACCTCCTGGGACCTGGGGCAGGTGTACTGTACAAACAAACATCTTGACCTTTTCCTTAGCCTTTAGCAATATCGTTTTTTATGGGGAATTCATTAAAAAAATTTGTCTGGTTTTTTTTTCTGTGCTGTGTATGATTTCTGCCCCAGGGAGGACACTGCAGTATAAAATGGATATGATGTGTTTGTTGACAGTAAAGTGAGTAGCACATTTCAGGCTCCATTGTAGACTCTGTATAAAAACACCATTGAGAGTTAGTTAAGTAGTAGTGTTTTTTTTCTTTTTCTTTTTTTCTTACAAGAGACAGTCAGGGTTACCAGTTTCTGAATGATTTTACTAATAAACAGACTAACTTTTCTGAGCTAAATAAAGGGCCCTCAAGCCATCTGTTCCTGTCTGTCAGTCCTTGCTCTGAAACAAACCCCTCAGCTGCCTCTTACGAATCTTTTCTGAGACTGACTTCTGAAAGGCTGTTAGATTACTTCAAGTGCCATGTGTGAGCAAAAATTTATACAAAGAAATATCTTCTCCTATAACCCTGTCCCTTAGTCTATCTGAAAGGAACGTGTTACTCACCCCAGGACCTGTAAGATCATGTTGTTCTATAGGAGACACAGCGATAACACTAGAGTGGTGGTATGGGGATGTTCTCTGCATAGATTGTTAGCCAGAATTGTGTAGTTCTTGCCCCATGTTTAGCATTCAGTCCTTACTGTGTCCCTGTCTATAGAGTTAGTCTTAATTATATAACCACTCACATCCAGGTTTACAACGCTATTCCTCACCTCTAACATCAGGATGTAATAATGCTTATGTACGCAAAGGGTGTTGAGAAGCTAACTTAATTCACTCTAAAGTATTTGAGATCTGCAGACAGAAAGTGCTAGTTAAGAGTACAGTATTGTTTTCTTTCAAGTAAGAAAGTGTTTATATGTAAAATACCATAGAGCGGGAGGATGCCCAAGGAAAGAATGACTGACTATGGCCATATCATAGTGAATAGGATGTAACTCAGGGCAGAATTTGGGGTGATGTGTTGTTAAGATATATACATGAATCATGGGATTTCTTTAAAGGTTCAAGATTCTTTTACTAAATGGATTCCTTGTCAGACTGGTTTAAAATGAGTAAAATGTGTCTGCTGTATATCATTTTTATTTCATGTGTGAATGATGACAGAATTGCCCATTTTCTCCCGCTTAAGTCAAATGGTCATAACTGCTGCTCCACAGACACAGTGCACAAAGTGGAAGATGATAGTATGAGGGGGGTGGATGGCTGAAGAGATTCGCGGTGGGCTATGGAGCCTTTTCACCTGTTTGAATCTATCCTGGGATTGTGGTATTCACTGAAAGTTATTCCCATCAGATGGTGTTCAGTGAAATAAGTTGGTGATCAGGCCTGTTCTTAGTGGGAAAGTGCCCACTACACAAAAACACCACGGTTGGCACTAACTAGCACTGTTGCTTGAAGTCATAGCAGAAAATTCAAGACTCAATGGGTCAAAGAATCTGAATCCCCTCCACTAGTTGTGATCCTTCTGGTTCAGGAGGGAAGGCAAATTAGAGCACTGAAAAGCTTGCACTGCTGCTTTCTGTGTTTCACCTGCTCTGTGGGGCCTGGTCTACACTACGAGTTTAGGTCGACTTTAGCCGCGTTAAATCGAATTAAGCCTGGACACGTTCACACGACGAAGCCCTTTCTTTCGACTTAAAGGGCCCTTTAAACCGGTTTCTTTACTCCACCTCCGACAAGGGGATTAGCGATAAAATCGGCCTTAGGGGGTCGGAATTGGGGTAGTGTGGACGGAATTCGACGTTATTGGCCTCCGGGAGCTATCCCACAGTGCTTCATTGTGACCGCTCTGGACAGCACTCTCAACTCAGATGCACTGACCAGGTAGACAGGAAAAGCCCCGCGAACGTTTGAATTTCATTTCCTGTTTGCTCAGCGTGGAGAGCACAGGTGACCATGCAGAGCTCATCAGCACAGGTAACCGTGATGGAGTCCCAGGATCGCAAAAGAGCTCCAGCATGGACAGAACGGGAGGTACGGGATCTGCTCGCCATATGGGGAGACGAATCACTGCTGGCTGAACTCCGAAGCAGTAAACGAAATGGCAAAATATTAGAAAAGGTCTCCAAGGCCATGAAGGACAGAGGCCATAACAGGGACGCACAGCAGTGCCGCGTGAAAATTAAGGAGCTAAGGCAAGCCTACCACAAAGCCAGAGAAGCAAACGGAAGGTCCGGGGCAGAGCCGCAAACATGCCGCTTCTACGCGGAGCTGCATGCCATTCTAGGGGGTGCAGCCACCACTACCCCAACCATGTGCTATGACTCCTTCACTGGAGAAACACACAGGGAAGCGGGTTCGGGGTACGAGGAAGATGAGGATGGAGAAAATATAGATAGCTCACAGCCGCAAGGAAGCGAAGAAACTGGTTTCCCCAACAGCCAGGATATGTTTATCACCCTGGACCTGGAACCAGTAACCCCCGAACTCACCCAGGCGTGCTCCCAGACCCTGAGGGCACACAGGGGACCTCTGGTGAGTGTACCTTTGTAAATATTACACATGGTTTAAAAGCAAGCGTGTTTAATGATTAATGATTAATTTGCCCTGGCAATCGCGGCCAGTACAGCTACTGGAAAAGTCTGTTAACGTGTATGGGGATGGAGCGGAAATCCTCCAGGGACATCTCCAGAAAACTCTCCTGGATGTACTCCCAAAGCCTTTGCAAAAGGTTTCTGGGGAGGGCTGCCTTATCCCGTCCGCCATGGTAGGACACTTTACCACGCCAGGCCAGTAGCACGTAGTCTGGAATCATTGCATAACAAAGCATGGCAGCGTATGGTCCCGGTGTTTGCTGGCATGCAGACAACATCCATTCCTTATCGCTCTTTGTTATCCTCAGGAGAGTGATATCATTCACGGTCACCTGGTTGAGATGGGGTGATTTTATTATGGGGACATTCAGAGGTGCCTGTTCCTGCTCTGCTGAACAGAAATATTCCCCGCTGTTAGCCACGCGGTGGGGGGGAGGGGTGAAGTGATCATCCCAGAGAATTGGGTGTGTGGGGGAGGGGACTTAGTTGGGTTTGTGCTGCATGTTAACCCTGAAACCGCAGCCCCTCCTTTTACATTGCAAACCCATTTTAAATGGCCAACCCAATGGGTGCTTGGTATGGGAAATTAGAGCACTACTGTTTGAAACCATTCCCACATGTTAAGAAGGTTAAAAAAGCCAAAAGACTGTGGCTTACCATGGCTGCCTGCAAGCTGAAATCTGTGGCCTGGCACTGCGTGAGTGATCTCTCACACCAAACCGGCAGGCCATCAATATAAGAGGAAAAATGCGACCTTGTAACGAAAGCACATGTGCTGTGTAATGTGAACAGCAAAATTTAACGTGAAAGAGTGTACCCATTGTTCTCTAAAATGTGTCTTTTTTAACCACCTCTCCCTTCTCCTCCACCAGCTGCAAATGTTTCTCCTTCACAGAGGCTAGTGAAGATTAGAAAGAGAAAACGTAGGACGCGTGATGACATGTTTACAGAGCTCCAGATGTCCTTCCACGCTGACAGAGCACAGCAGAATGCGTGGAGGCAGTCAATGACTGATTACAGAAAAGCACAATGTGAACGAGAGGAGAGGTGGCGTGCTGAATCGCGGGCTGAAAATGATAGGTGGCGTCAGCTTGCAGACAGAAGGCAAGAGTCGATGCTCCGGCTGCTGGAGCATCAAACTGATATGCTCCAGCGTATGGTTGAGCTGCAGGAAAGGCAGCAGGAGCAGAGACCGCCGCTACAGCCCCTGTGTAACCAACAGCCCTCCTCCCCAAGTTCCATAGCCTCCTCACCCAGACGCCCAAGAACATGGTGGGGGGGCCTCCGGCCACCCAGTCACTCCACCCTAGATGATTGCCCTAGCATCAGAAGGCTGGCCTTCAATAAGAGTTAAAGTTTTAAACTGCAGTGTGTCCTTTTCCTTCCCTCCTCCCCCACCCATCCCGGGCTACCTTTGCAATTATCCCCCTAGTTGTGTGATGAAATAATAAAGAATGCATGAATGTGAAGTAACAATGACTTTATTGCCTCTGCAAGCGGTGCTCGAAGGGGGAAGGGGAGGGTGGGGTGGTTGGCTTACAGGGAAGTAGAGTGAACCGGGTGGGGGGCGGGGCGGAGGGTTCATCAAGGAGAAACAAACAGAAGTTTCACACCGTAGCCTGGCCAGTCACAAAACTAGTTTTCAAAGCTTCTCTGATGCGCACCGCGCCATGCTGTGCTCCTCTAACCGCCCTGGTGTCTGGCTGCGCGTAATCAGCGGCCAGGCGATTTGCCTCAACCTCCCACCCCACCATAAATGTCTCCCCCTTACTTTCACAGATATTGTGGAGCGCACAGCAAGCAGCAATAACAATGGGGATATTCTTTTCGCTAAGGTCTGAGCGAGTCAGTAAGCTGCGCCAGCGCGCTTTTAAACGTCCAAATGCACATTCCACCACCATTCGGCACTTGCTCAGCCTGTAGTTGAACAGGTCCTGACTCCTGTCCAGGCTGCCTGTGTACGGCTTCATGAGCCATGGCATTAAGGGGTAGGCTGGGTCCCCAAGGATCACGATAGGCATTTCAACATCCCCAATGGTTATTTTCTGGTCCGGGAAGAAAGTCCCTTCCTCCAGCTTTCGAAACAGACCAGAGTGCCTGAAGACGCGAGCATCATGTACCTTTCCCGGCCATCCCACGTTGATGTTGGTGAAACGTCCCTTGTGATCCACCAGGGCTTTCAGCAGCATTGAAAAGTACCCCTTGCGGTTTATGTACTCGGTGGCTTGGTGCTCCGGAGACAAGATAGGGATATGGGTTCCGTCTATCGCCCCACCACAGTTTGGGAATCCCATTGCAGCAAAGCCATCCACTATGGCCTGCACGTTTCCCAGAGTCACTACCCTTGATATCACCAGGTCTTTCATTGCCCTGGCAACTTGGATCACAGCAGCCCCCACAGTAGATTTGCCCACTCCAAATTGATTCCCGACTGACCGGTAGCTGTCTGGCGTTGCAAGCTTCCACAGGGCTATCGCCACTCGCTTCTCAACTGTGAGGGCTGCTCTCATCCTGGTATTCTGGCGCTTCAGGGCAGGGGAAAGCAAGTCAAAGTTCCATGAAAGTGCCCTTACGCATGCGAAAGTTTCGCAGCCACTGGGAATCGTCCCACACCTGCAGCACGATGCAGTCCCACCAGTCTGTGCTTGTTTCCCGGGCCCAGAATTGGCGTTCCACGGCATGAACCTGCCCCAGTAACACCATGATTTCCACATTGCTGGGGCCTGTGCCTTGTGAGAGGTCTATGCCCATGTCAATTTCCTCATCACTCTCGTCGCCGCGCTGCAATCGCCTCCTCGGCTGGTCCTGGTTTTGCTTTGGCATGTTCTGGCTCTGCATATACTCCAGGACAATGCGCGTGCTGTTCATAGTGCTCATAATTGCCGCGGTGATCTGAGCGGGCTCCATGATCCCAGTGCTAGCTATGGTGTCTGGTCTGAAAAAAGGTGCGAAACTAGTATCTGATGGACCAGGGGAGGGAGGGAGGGAGGGGTGAGTGACGACATGGCGTACAGGTACAGGGAATTAAAATCAACAAATGTGGCTGTGCATCAGGGAGAAACACAAACAACTGTCACACAGAATGGCCCCCCACAAAGATTGAACTCAAAAGCCGGGGTTTAGCAGGCCGTTGATTTGACGGAGGGAGGGGGAATAAAATGAATACAGAACAAATCTAATTTTTACATCTTAAGACGACGGTGCAGCATGACTGATAGCCCTCGGCATCTTCTGGGTGCTTGGCAGCAAATACTGGGCGCTTGGCAGTTAGTGTACTACGACTGATAGCCACATTTTTCCTGTATGATGACGATGGCCTTCAGGCCTATTGCACGATCTGCTGCTCAGGGAAGACTCTGCTAACGTGCGATGATCCAACTTGTAATAGGAAAAGACTACGGTTACTAGTCGTAATACACCATCTACTGCCAAAAGGCAAAAGGCTGGTGCAATGCAGCCCCACGGCTGCCAGCACCCAGATCGCCGATGAAGGCTACCAATCATGCTGCATCGTCTACCGCCAAAAGGCAGTTAGCTGCTGCTGCTGTGTAGCAATGCAGTCCCACGTCTGCCGGCACCCAGATGACATATGGTGACGGTGAGCTGAGCTGAGCGGGCTCCATGCTTGCCGTGGTATGTTGTCAGCACAGGTAACCCAGGTAAAAAGGCGCGAATCTATTGTCTGCCGTTGCTCTGACAGAGGGGGAGGGGCCTGACGACATGTACCCAGAACCCCCCGCGACACTGTTTTGCATCATTCAGGCATTGGGATCTCAACCCAGAATTCCAATGGGCGGCGGAGACTGCGGGAACTGTGGGATAGCTACCCATAGTGCAATGCTCCGGAAGGAAGCATTGCAATGCAATGCAAGGAAGTCGACGCTAGCCTTGGTACTGTGGACGCGGTCCGCCGACTAGAGCACTTAGAGCATTTTATGTGGGGGGACACACAATCGGCTGTATACAACCGATTTCTATAAAACTGGCTTCTATTAATTCGACCTAATTTCGTAGTGTAGACATACCCTGGGTAAATATGGCTCAATTCTCCAGGATCATGAACCTGGCATCTTTAACTAATGCTAAGTAAAGGGAGGGGATGGCGGGAGAAAAGAGGAGATGATTCTATGTCTTTGAGTTTAGTTTCCATTTCTTTCTTTCCTACCCCAAGCTTGTTGCTCTCCCACAAAGCTTGTGCCATATTTTACCCTGGCAATCAAAACCCTTTTGTGCCAGGCCTTCCTGACACACCCATTGGAGTTCTGCTGTTCATCCTAGGCCCATTATTTATGGTATGAAGTACATGACAAATAAGCTAAACCTTTACAAGTGCTGGCCATATGGTATATCTGAGGACACTAGGGAGTTAGTAACATGCCTGATACAACTCTTCTCAACAAGAACAACTCAATAAGTCCAATAAAATATTTAAAAATTGTTCATAATCCTGATATTCATTACAGCAAGGTTATTATTTTTATGGTTGCTGAAACTGGACTTATATGCGTCAGTTTCACACAGACTTCTGAAAACTGATCTGATTATGTGGGTTTCCTTTCCTTTCCTATAACTTTATTCTTTCCCATTGTACAGTGTACAGAGGTTTCTGGACTGCATTCATCATACTAGCTGTCGCTGCCAGTCTGGTGGGAGGATTCCTGTTGGTGTGTGGTGTGCCCTTTTTCAATGCTAGATTCTATAAAGTAGGAGGTGGATTCCTCATCACATCTGGTAAGCTGCCAAGTCATGGTAATTGGATATACTAGCGTCTGGAATGCTGAAACCAAGTTTCTCTTTGTGTGTGTGTGTGTGTATGAAAAGGGTAGGAACTCTAATCATGAGGAACGACAGTAGAAAGATATGAGCTCTGGTAAATTATGTAAGAAAATTTCAGCACTGACTTTGGAGAAACTGTATTTCCCCTCCACTCTAAAAAATGAATTTTGTTCAATGAAGTTTTAGAAAGATATTGCTTTGCCATAAAAGACTTTACTTTTCAGAAATGCATTTTTTTTCTTCTTGTGTAAGGCTCCGATTTTGTTATGCAATCCGCTGGGAAAGACCTCTGAGCCTAGATGGAGTCTATGGCCATTGTATTATTGGACAGTAATTAGCTAGGCCCCAGTCCTGCAATGCAATCTTCTAATTTGGACCACTGTTGTATATTGCCCTCAACAGTGGACAGAAATAAACATTTATACACTATTAATAAAAATCCACTGTGAAATAAAACTAGAGGGACACATTCAAATAAAATCTGAAAATTATATAAAGCAGCATCAAGTCAGGAAAATGAACTAGAAACATTCATTTATTCACCCTTCATGGTAACCTTATTAATCACTCCACTGTAGTGTTATTAGAACCTAGAATAACAAGACATTTTTTCTCTTTCTCTTTTTGGGATTGGTGGGATTATTTTGGGGGGATTTGTTGGGATTGGTGAATTTGTTTAACTAAAGTAAATCATTGTTTTAAACCTTTGACCAAAAATCATAAACCTTGTAAGCAGACAAAAGTTTGGTTAACTTCTCTTTATATATATGGCACTCTTTATGGGATCAGGGAAAACCAATGGAATTGTCTTAATTTTTTTCAGGCCCTAATTCATTAAAACACTTAAGCACATGCATAACTTGCAGCATGCAAGTAGCCATTTGAAGTCATTGGGAAATACTCTGTGAAATAGGCCACTATTTCAAAAAAAGTTGAATAGATTTTAAAGGAAGTAAAATTCTGTACTTAAAAAAGAAGAATAAAACTAACTCACTACATTTCACTGTTGGTGTTTTATTTTAGTCTTTAGTTGACAACTTTTTCATTAAAAACCAGGACATAGAATTTCACAGTTCTTAAAAAACCTGATTGTGCACCACATAACCTCTTGGCTATTTTTTATGCAAATGAGAACCGAAAGAAGGGACAACCTTGTAAAAGTGATCATTCTTGTGACATTTCCAGCAAGATTTACTCAGTGGTTCATCAGATGATTTTTGATAAACATCCAAAATGTCTGGATTCGTATTGAAACTAAGTCTCTAAAATATTTGGAATGCATTGCTCAGTAGTTATTTTCTTTGTTTCCATAAAATATAATCCGTTCTGAAAATATCTCGGTTTTTGACTCTCTATCGTTTGGATGGCAGGATTTGGTCTGATGGTACAAGAGGAAGCTGGCATTGTCTTCTACTCGTGGCCTGAAGCTCAATTTTAATTAACCTTCTTCACAAAATGCTCTATCTTCTCAGAAGTGTGAAAACATTTGTAATTGATAGAGAGGAGTGTAGTCTAGTGATTAGATTTTGAGATTAGAAATCAGGACTCCTCAGTTCTACTCCTGCCTCTGCCACCGATTCCCTGTGTCCTAAGGAAAGTCATTATTTCATCCTTAACCTCTGTGTGTTTCAGTTTACTCTGATAAGACTTTCCTACCTCAGAGGTATGTTAGGAGGCTTAGTTAATGCTTGTAAAGCAATGTGAGATTCTTTCCTGGAAGACTCCTAATCTAACATAGATGTAAATATGCTGCAAAGCACTTTTTTTGTTTGTAAATCAGATATTCCTAAATTTCTCTTGGAAAGCAGAGATTTTACCATGTGCATTTATTATTTATTTAGATTGACAGGACCGTAAGGGGTGACTGTCTCACACTCTAGATACCCCTAACAACTACCGGTAATTAAAAATGCAATCTATGCCATCAGTATCATCTATAGAACTGAAAGCTATACTTTAAAACACACACTGTAGGAAACAGAACCTAAAGGATGGCTTGGCTGTTTTCCTTGAGGGCAGTACTGGCACTGAAGATGAAGCCCCATCTCTAAATTATTCCATTGGCACCAGCAGACTGTGTGTCCCTACACTGCAGGGGAAATTCAGTGTTTCACAGTGAAGTTTTTATCATCCCATTGGATTCCTTGGGTTTGCTTTCCAAGAAACGGCTCTCATTATTTACTGTACTTTCAGAGGATGAGTCTGATAGCCTGCCAGCTACCATAACAAATCTTGTGCTCTGTGGGTGGTAGTCTTGAGAGCGCTTTCAGAAGAACCAGCTCATTTTGCTTGATTTATTCTGAAGGATAACTCAGTAGATAGAACCGGAAACTGCTTGACGTTTATTGCTAGTTTCATTTGTAGATCTTTCCCCCCCAGTTTAACAGTTGTCCTTGCCAACCTGCTTCCAAAAATGACTCAACCACACAAGCAGCTAACCAGGATATCATCTTTCTTTCTAGAATTTGACATGCTGTCAATAGTTTAAAGGCATCCTATGGGAAGAAAGACACTAACCGATGGCTAGTTTTCACTTGTTTCAGTAGTCAGACAACGATGTAATTAATTATAATTACTGTGTCACCACTAGGGCTGGGTGAATACTGCAAAATATTTTGCGAAAACATTGTTTGTATTTTGAAATAAATTCACTTTGACTGTATTTGTGCCCCTTTCTGTTTCAGTTCCCATGGATAATTTAGCAAGCAAGTTTAATGATAAGAACGTATGGGTCTGATCCAAAGCCACTGAAGTCAATGGTAGGCTTTCCATTGACTCTAGTGGGCTTTGAATCAGGCTCTAAAATGGTAGGGTTAAGAGAACACGTGACCTGTTGCCCACATGCTGAGTTGAGGAGAGGCAGGGAAGGGATTGTTGGGGGAATAGCAAAGACCTGCTGCAAACAGTAGAGCTGTGAGACCTTCTCAAAGAAAAGGTCAAGAATACTTGATAATGGAAAGTGTTTGGCAACTAAATATAGGGGTTGGTACCAGCTCCCCCATAACAGAACAAACAAATACACAATAATTCAATATGTCTATATTTTTCTCTCAGCCATTCAGATCAGAATGTTATTATACAGGATTCCAAATATTGTTGTGTGATTCCAGCCTGTTACATTTTTACACAAACGACCTGAATATTTTAACAGTGGAACATTTCTAATAACCACTCTTCAATTAAGAGGAACCATTCCAATGTTATAAGGTAATTCTACTGTGAGCAGGATGTCTGAGGTTTTGTGTGTGTTAATCTGTTCTGTAATACTAGCTTATTGCAAAATTAACGACGAACTCTATGCCAATCTTATGGCTGGAATCCTTTGTATTTTATACTCTAATTCCGTTTTTCCAAAATGAGAGCTCCACATTCAGCAATCACCAGGTATTTTGTATATAATGCATGTATTTTGTAAGACAGGTGAAAGTCAGCAGTCCATTTTCTTACCATAAGGTTCTTTAAGAAACTAGTAGTCTAGAAGGTGAATGAGACACGGATAGTTAAAGTTCAGTTTTCCTATAACTAGCAGATTGAATGAAAACGCTTTAGCTTCCAAGGAATAAGAGTTAGAGATTGAGTTCTTTCATCTGTCCCTACAATTAGCTGCTATAAAGGTGTCACAAGCATATAAAACAAGAAAAAGAAAGACACAGAGTTAGACTTCAATTTACTCACAAAGTGCTACTGTCCTTTAGAGTGGGAAGACACAGAGTCAGGGGTTAGTTGTCTTGCAGTTAGCCCCTAGCTGGTGTCATCAGGGTATGAAGGAGAAAGATTTAATGCCACAAGTTCAATTTTCTTGCAATTAGCCACTCCCCAGAAGATGCCATTGACCTCATCAGCACTGCGACTGAGTTTCACAGTTAATTTTTTCCATACCAGCCTAATGAATAGAGGCAGAGGGAGAAAAAGAAAGAGATCACTCTGCTAATTTTCTAGCCAGCAGAAACCACAGAGCTATTAAGAGGAGTATATGGACTGTCTCATTTGACATGCCTGTCACTTATACTTACCAGAACCCAACACACAACAGCAGAGACAACACTGCTGCATGTGTAAGCAGGAAGATTGTCTGGTTTAGTAATCTCCTACCACTGCGCTCTGCCATCTTGTCCCCACACTCCTAAATACTGTATTAACAAAAAGCCTAACTGCAGCAAAACAATCCCCAATCCTTAACTTGACCCCCAAAGTGGCTCTTTTACTCGCTACAGTACATAGCCAGGCTCCTCATTTCATTTTTATTATGCAAGTGGCATATAGCGTTTTACAGGCACTTGCGTAAATGTCAAGGGTCTAAGGGTCTGATCAATTTTTATTCATCCCTGTTTGATTTCTGCAGTTAAAATCTTAGGACTTCAATGTCCCAGTGACCTTTTTGTTCCTTCTGATGGCATCCTGAGGCAGGGGTGTTAACTCCAGTTTCAGTTCTCTGCACTTCCTCTTCTATTTTCCTATTCCATTTGTCCTCTTCATTTTGTCTTCTCATTACTGTGACTGTGTAAATTCCAGGGACTCTTCTCCAC
The DNA here is from genome assembly GCF_028017835.1 of Emys orbicularis. Taxonomy (NCBI): domain Eukaryota; kingdom Metazoa; phylum Chordata; order Testudines; family Emydidae; genus Emys; species Emys orbicularis. The sequence goes on from NC_088691.1 coordinate 28,218,865, forward strand.
CTCATTTGTAATTATTCTGATGGAGAAATTGCTTATTTTACTCTCTTTTTTTGTCACGTTCAAAGAGTATGAAATTGTTCTTAATTTAGATTCCATTGTTACTCTGGTGCCATCATCTCCAATACTTTGTTTAATAACAAATCCTGAAGTGTGAAGAGCTGGTGCTTTTTCTAGTGAGGACTAAGGAGACATTTTCCTATTCAGCACTCTGGGAACCTGAATGTTGGATGTCATTCCTCTTCATTGGCCTCTCATGCTTTCCTATGTTGTTTATCCAGTCATCATCCAATGATAGTTATTTTCTTTCATCTTTATAGTGAAGGTATGAAATTTTCTTCTGAATATATATATTAAAAGAGAGTAGATAAAAGCTAGCTCTAAATATGTATGTTAGCATATCACCGTCCAATGCCCCTCAGGAATATATTTTTTTATTTAGGTCTATTAAGGTAGATATTGTATTTTAATAAGATATGAATTGATCTTAAGAAGGATGCTTACTGAGGTTCAGTTATTATCCAATTAATTTAATTTTAAATTACATTAACAATAAAGACTTAATTACATTCTTATCAATATATTGTATTTTGTGAAGAATGTGTGACTATTAATTTATACATACAGCAATTTCCTTATAGCAAGATAATTGGTATTTTAAGCATATAACTGTCATATTCCATGTAAATTACTTATTTGCGATGCTTAATTTAAAGTGCTACCAAAAATTATAATGAACATATGGGTATTAGAACAGATAGCATTTAACTCCTTGACAGCCAGTCCCAGTAGGCACAGGGCCTTTTCCTTATAAGTCTAAAACATTAGAAAAATATAGCACTCCCCCAGTATGTTCATAGGTTCTAATTCTAAGGTACTGGAGAGATGCTCTGCAATTTTAAAAAAAGTAAGACAAATCTAATGACTTAGCGTTCATTCATACATTCACACACATTTTTTATATAACACAGTGTGACTTAGCTGAAGATTATTTTGGATCCTATATATCTTCATATAGACCTTCTGTTAGGCTTTGATGCAGGAAAGCACTGAAGCATAATCTGACTCATTACATTTCTTTATTTAATGCTAACTATCATTGGCTTTACCATTGAAAAGGCACCTCTTACCTACAGTTAGCATACAGCAGTATTTGAGGTGATGTAGGTTATTTCAGATCTGTGGTATTTTACAAAACTCTGTGTGATAATGTTGACTGTCTAATGGGGACCACTGCACTAATTGTAACATAATAAATAATAAGTTTCTATGATATTTTGGAGCATGACATGGCCGTGGGCTAAACTAGAGTTTTGTGACAGGGGAAGGGGTCTCCTCTTTTTCAAATAATCCACCTACATGATAAAGATGGGTCATACTTTGGAATCTTAAGTCTCCATCTTTTGAATTTGGGGAAGGAAGTTTCTGATTAGGATACCTGGATGTGAACCCGTTCTGGGTTGGATCAGATCTGGTAGGCAACTATTTTCCAGTTCTGTTTCAGATGCAGCTGACCTCGTGGTGTTTTCCCCATTTATGAATGTGGAAATCTAATGAGATCACTAGGTCTCATCTGACATTTTGAGCCAAAGTATTTTAAAAACACCTTGCAAGATTTTTGTGGCAACAAATAGGAGCACAATTTCAAAACCTTCTCCTGATGTGGCACTGAAGCTGAATACTACCTTAACCCAATATCCAGATCTGACTGTGATCTTAGTCCATTTCTGGCAAGTGGCTGTAGAGGAGGTTTATCAAGGTATTGCTTGAGGATATGGGTAATACTCCCCCAAAACTGTACCATCCCCCAAGAATTCCTACCTTCATAGACATTTCTAGCTGTGGTGTAAATTATTTATTTTTTATTATTATTATTATTATTATTATTAAACAATCTACCTGAGATTATGTAGAGTGGCTTTACTTGACTTTTCTATGTTCTTATATTGTATTTCCTAGTGAAATACTATCTTCTAGGCCCAGTGTCATGTGTTTTTTTCGATACTTTGTTCCAATGCTTAAGAAAACATCATACAAGATGAAAAAAGGCAGTTCACCAGAGCTTGTAGCAGCTACTGCACTTGGTCTATCCATCATGGATTCTGTTTTCTCTGTCCGGCCACGGAAGTAACTACAGAGCAATGTTATGCAAAATGATTCTCACCATCAGCAAATTCATATCCCCAAATTTTTGCATTTCTTGTGGAAAGCAAAGCCAGTTCTGGCTGGAATGTCTGATTTGTTCTTTTCGAGAAGATAAAAAGAAGTTTTTTTGTTTTCATCTTGGCCCATGTTTCATTCCACTCTTGCCAGGCAAAAAAGCCTCTGATGAAAATGGAAATGATACACATTTTTCCAAATTTGGATCAAATATTGCAAAATTTATCCATTTTTCAAAATTAACATGGCTCTAGATCCTGTTCCCACTGAAATCAATGGGAGCCTTGCAATGGCAATGAGTGAGCCAAAATGGGAAGACCATATTAAGCGTCACTTGTAAAGACGCACTGCACAGAGCCAAATTTCACCCAGTGAGAGTAGGCTCAGACCCCATACAGTGCTATCCTAGGGGCAATTTTCTAAATAATATCCAGCACTAGACTCTCATATACGGGAGCCAAAAAGTGTGGCCTGAATGACCAAAACTGAGTGGTGAGTGTGGTTTTATGTAAATGTTCCGTTGATTCAATGTAAAAACATACTTGGGAATTTTTATTTATTAAAAAATGTAATCAGATGTTATAAATATAAATAATCTGATATAACATTTTGCACTGTTTTAAAGAAAAGAAACTCTTTACAAAGCTTGCTGCATAGTTTGAAAAGCTCAAATGCCCGTTTTTCATATTCAGTCTATTTAGTGAATGACAAGCAGCTTTAAAAACGAACACTGACATATCGCCAGTAAAAATTCATAGACAGTATTTTGTTAATTTTATTAATGATTTCATATGCTGATCACACTTGGAAAATAATCGATCTTTGTCTCTTTTCAGGAGGTTTATTTTTCCTGCTCATATTTCTCTTTGTGATGTGGAAGGAGTTTGCAGCTGATCTCCAGAAATACATACTTCTGGAAAGAAGTGAAAAATGCATGGACGATGTCCCTGTAAATGTGTATTATGGATGGTCATTTATGTTTGCTGCAGCTGGGGTTCCCTTGGTTTTACTTTCTGGACTTCTCTTTTATCTTGTTGGCCGAAGCATTCTGCCGGCAGTGGAGTAAACAAGCTGTGCGGCTGAAAAATCCTCTGAGAAGATCTTTGAAACCACCTGAAAATGAGGACATAACTGTTTGGGGGACTAGACAATTTTTGTAGCTTAGGTGCTTGATCAAGGGTCATTGTTAAATGATGCTAAGGAACACTAGAAATATAAACCCAGTCATTTCAAATAGAGCTGATTGTGAACCAAAACCCCAGTGCCAAAATATCCAAGTAGCTTTCCCATCCTTATCATGGGAAAGACCAAAGGTCCAGATACAAACATGTAGACCTGTAAAAACATAAATGTTCAGATTCAGACCCAAATTTTTCAGCTCTGGTTCAATTCTCACTTCAAAGTCAATGTAATACTCTTCATTTTGTAATAGACTGGGCATATCTAAAACCTGGCTGTGGGCTTCAATATTTATAAATATTCAGCGGAATAGGGATAGTATTTTGACATTTCTAGCACCCTCATTTCTTGTTAAATGTAATTAAATCTGGCTATGATGTCTATTTGTGAAAACCAATTAGGATGATTTTTTGAGCGAGCAAGCTCTCATTGACATTAAAGGAGAACTATTACATGGCTTTTAAATACAACAGGAAAATGATTTGTCAGGAGGTACAAGAATTTTTTGGCTCCTTTAAGGTCCCAAACCTGCAAATACAAATGCACATACCTAACTTTAAATATGTGAACAGCCCTCCACCTGTTACATGCATAATAAAACATATGATTACTATCATTTATCAGTTATTTATGGTATTACCCACTGTGTGCTAGGTGTTTTCCAAACACTCAAGAAATATTGTCGCTGTGAAGAGTTCACAGTCCTAGGACAGAGAAGTAGACGGAATTTAAAGAAATGGGAATGGGCACAACAATATTATTATTAGTGTTTGTTTGTTTCAGTAGTGACTTTAGGCCAACTGAGAACAGGCTCCCATTGTGCTAGGCACTGTACAAACACAGAATAAGAAACGGTACCAAATAAGCAGATAAAAGATTTTAAGTGTCTGGATTTACTCAAGTGCATAAGGTTTGCAGGTTAGTTACAGTAAAACATGCTAAATTGAATGCACTCTATACAAGACAATTGAGATCCAAAAGGCAAACTAGTTTATATTTGTACTATACATGAGGATTTGTAAAAATATTGGAGTAATGACAAGATTTGGTGCTGTCACTGTGTGTTTTGGGTTTGATCTCAATGCTTTGAAGTAATTTTTGCTAGGCCCTTGCTTGTTTTAACAATTTGCATAATGTTTGAATCAAACTTACAAAATTATGTGCTGAATTCATGAATGCCATTATTTGTACTAAACATATATCTTTAAGCTATATGCCATGCTATTGACTATATGTAGTTAATTAATAATGTGATGTAAATCTATTGTAGAATGCAGTGAAAATTGTTGGAGGTATACATTATTTAGTATTACTCTTCCTAAAATATTATGAAAGTCGCAGGAGCAAGTTCTAATCACTCATTTACAAAATCCATGGTATGTATAGAATGATAATTTGTAATTCCAATGTAAAAAATAATGAATAACAGACTTGGTCTGTAGTTCTCACTTAAGTAAAACTCTCATTGATCCCCATTAATGGAAGCTTTGTTTGAATAAGGATGGAGATAAACAATATCTCTTATCCTACTCCAGCAAATAGATATTTCATGACATTTAGAAATACACAGATATTTAAATGTTTTATTTGTCAGATTTAAAGGTTTTTTTAATTATATCCATTAGAGTTATGCTTGTGCCCTATCGGTTCTTCAGGTGATAATTTCTCACTATAAATTGTCTCTCTTTGGATAATTTTTGTCATTTAATTATCTAGTCAGTGGGAAGCTGAACACTTATGGCCCCAAAGAATAAAAGTATGTAATCTGGGAGCAGAAGAGGTCAAGATTTACAGTCACTTGCCTTTTGCTGATCCCATAAAACAATCCAAGCATGCAGAAATGATGAGCCCATACGAGACACCAGGGCAGAAGTACGAGAATGCAGCAAGAAATCCATCAGACTTATTGATATCTACGAAACGAAGGATCCCTGAAGTTGTGAATAGAGAAGTGAATTTTATAATATAGAATGAAATATTTATTAACTTTCTCCATCTGTTCTTTAAAAAATTTAGTTTAATGTCATCAAGGCATTTATGGAATACATTTAGTTTAATCACGCATTCATGCCTTGGGGAGTAACCGTCCCTTGGAGACCTACTCATTCTGGATCAGTCTAGAACAAGCAGTAGTTTAAAACTCAACCACTCTTTTAGAAAACACATGACTTAGACTCATGTCACAATAACTTGGGTTTTAAAACTTTTTGTATTCCAGGCATCGTGAATCATGAAGCCACGGCAATAGATGCTATATACACTAGAGTAACAGAGTAAAATAATGCATTAAATCCTATGTTAAAATGCATCATTTATGGCTGGCTTATATGTTGACCAAACATGTCATTCTTTTGGGCTACAGAAAAGATTAGTTTATTTCTCAGCTCTTGTGTTGCCTAAGCACAGGATAACTTGTCTGGACAAAATTGTCCTTCTGAGGAATTGTTTCTTCTGAAGAGGAATTTTCAGAGAGAATCTCATGGGTTCAGTGACATAGTTTGGAAATTATAGGTGCCTCAATCTCTTTTATCTGTTGGATTTGAAGGCGGTTGATGAAAAGCTTAAGTGGTATGGTGACAAGGTTATGGGTTTGATTCTGATCTGACATGCACCAGTGCAATTCCAGTGAAATCAGTGGACTGTATAAAATTGGTATAATTGGATCAGAATCAGGCCTAATAAATACATTTTCAAAAATGCATAATTAAACTCGTGATTTCATATCACGCTAATGAATTTTACTCAAGGTTCTCTTCAAGGATGCTTTTCTCACATTAGCATTTGACATTAGTAAGCAATGAATAATTCCATTTTTTCTTTCTAACATCTGGGATACTTCCTGCTTTATTTGCTAGTCACTCAACAGTCTGCAGGAAATATTAATGAGTCCTAGGTGTTCAAATACAAGCCCTATTGATCATAGTCAGGAGGCAAGGTTACATCTGAGAGGTTGTAAGCGTTCCGATTAAGAGGCTTGTTTTGGGGGAAATGAAAGGTCAGTCAGTGTAAGGAAAGGATTAGTATTAGTGTACTGAAATGGTCAGTGAGGTGCCCCAAAATCACTAGAACACTCCTGAACAGGCCACCACTGGACTTCTATCTTGAAGTCTGTGGCATCTTTCATGCATACTGAGTATTAGAGCTGAATGCATGTGATATACTTCAAATATATTTCTGGCCCTGCTCTGTGATAGCCAAGGCAGGGTTATTGCCGCGCACACCACTAGACAGAACTCCTTCCTACATTGGCCTACGTCCACACTAGAGAACTGAACCATTGATGTCTGAAGTGGCAGGATTCATAGAATCATAGAATATCAGGGTTGGAAGGGACCTCAGGATGTCATCTAGTCCGACCCCCTGCTCAAAGCAGGACCAATCCCCAACTAAATCATCCCAGCCAGGGCTTCGTCAAGCCTGACCTTAAAAACCTCTAAGGAAGGAGAGTCCACCACCTCCCTAGGTAACCCATTCCAGTGCTTCACCACCCTTCTAGAGAAAAGGATTGCCCCATTGCAAGTGCCAAAGGTGCATTGCATCTACACTAGCCATTCTGTTTTAGGTGCAGGTCCCTCCCGTGTTCACGTGCAACACTGTAATGCACCATTACATTTGCACTGTGCTCTGGGTACCTATCTCATAGTGCTGCCCCAACTCCTTGATGCTTAGCTTGTGGGAGATTTTGGAGGCTATCCAGGAGTCAAAGGCCCATAACTGCTCATCTCATCCATTTCCTCCATATCAGTTTCTTAAAATGCAGGCATGGATGAATGGTAAAATTGTGCCGATAAATGGCTGTTGGTGTCTCTAAAAGTAGTCTCCAAGTTCCTCAGGTAGCCCAGGAGAGCTGATTGAGTGTGTGCCAGCAGTGCCTGCAGGGAGCTAGATTAGAAGACCAGCAGCTAATATAATATGTGTTGCAAGGCTCGATCACCCTCCTCAGAACCTCTGTAGTAACTGGCTCTGTGTATAGCTTCTGGATGAAGCCACAGAATAAAGCATCACATTAAATCAGGACTAAAGACTAATGGGACCAAGTTGTTCTTCTGACTTGGAGTGAGCAACAGTGGCTAGAGCTTCAGAATGAGGAAGGAGACTTCTCTAGAGCGTTGAGCCCAACACTACAGCACCAAACCACAAGGATGAAAATACTGTTGAATGTGGGAGAGTGATGCTAACTGGCACTAACCTTAGATAGTTACCCATTGGAGAGCCACCAGTTTGGGTTGGGAAGCCCATGGTGCATGCTTCTGTGGTGAGTGTTTGTGTATCGCCAACAGACCCTGGTTGGCAAGATCGAACCTGGGACCTCTGGAGTTTAGTGCATGAGCCTCTACCGCATGAGCTAAAAGCCAGCGGGCTGTTAGCTAAGGCTGTAGAGCAGACTCATGTATCTCTTTCTCTCTCTCTCTCTAAGTGGTCTCGGTGCCACTAGATGGGACAGAACACCACACCCCGAAGGTGTGTGGGTTACATTTGCATAGCAATATTTGCTATGTTACAGTGGCATGTGAAGTAGGTAGCAAATGTGCCAGAGATTGCTGAATAACTGGGCTTCTCTAACTGTGCAGGGGCTACAGAGGAAACTCATGTGCCCATTCTGGGCTCTCCAATCTAACCCAGGAATACATTAACAGAAAAGACCCTCGTCCCTTCTCCCCCCCACCCAGATGATGGAAGCCTTAGTGGCCATCATGGCAAGTGCCTGCATGTGCAAGCAAAATCCACAATGCCAGACTTCTTAAAAACTCTGGATTTTCCCCACACCACAACGTTGACATTAATGGTGTCTCCATCCCTATCATGATTTGCTGTGATCCACCACACTTGTTGCTGCTTGGCACATAGAGCCATATCTCAGTTACATGAAACCAGTCAAGATAGTGATCTAGCTACATGCTTCATTGTTGCAGGCTGGTGGTTGAGCATGCTTTCAGCCGGCATAAAGTGAAGTGGAAATGTCTATTGATACATGTGACAAATGTGGGGGTTCTGTTTAATAACTACTAATACTGTTTCTGTACCATGTATAGGGGATGTGCACTTCCCTCTAGTCTAGGGGTCTGCCTGGATAGCAGATCCAAGGTCAAAATCAAGGGGAGGCTGTATAACAGCTGACACTTAAGAATCACTGAGAGATAATCCCAGAGCCAGCTGCTTACTAGCCTTAGCCCATTCCTCTAGGCAGTTTGAATTGGGAAAACCAGCCCAAGAGACCCAAAGATACATAGAAGGATTTTGTTGTTAAAGACAATTTGAGTCGGTTCAGGTCTATTCCTATAATTTACATGGAAAGCCTGTCTTGCTTAGCTGGTGGTGAAGCGTAGGATTAGATGAGACTAAATATGCAGGCAGGCTGGTTGCCGTTTTAAAATCTGCTAAATAAAACTGTTAAATAAAAGTCATTTGTTTTAAAGAGGATCTTGCTCAAGCTCACTGGTCACAAGTTCCTGAAGGGAGGAAACACAGGTGCCTAAACCCCACTCAGACCTGCAGGGCAATAAGCAGCATGCTCAGGTCCTGGCCTAAGGCTGGAAGACTGGAGAGATTCTGTCCTAAGACAGATAAGGGCAAGAGGCTTACAATCTGAGGGGACGTGCACTCCGTGAAACCAGAAAGGGGACAGAGGTGTCGCTACCCCCATAACTGTGACCATACATGACAGTGTCATCAGCAATGTGGCTCCATCGGTATCTGCCTGTTGTAGTCTGCATAAAACCTATCCAAGCAAGGAAGAAAAGTGTTCAATAAACTGTGGCGTGAGTAGGCTGCAAGACTTGTACAAATTATGCACTGCCGGACATGCAGGCTGCAGCACCTGATGTCATGACTTGTGACAGCAGACTTGTAGTGAGCATGAGCACCAAGTCAGGTGTGCCTTGTGTGTCTAGTTTGCAATTAAAAGGCGACTGCAAGAGGTTGCGGATGGATGTTCAAGATATAGATGAATATTTGTTGGTATTGCAATTCTTAGTAATCGCATATCGGAAGTTGTCTTTGTGACGTTGCAGTCTATATGGTTTTATAAAAATATGCTAATGAGTGAATATAATGTAACTGGAATATGCTTCATGCAAAAGGTCTCTTGTAAGGTATCATTACAAAGCTTATAATCTACTGAGTGTGATCATCCTATTTATATAAATGTATCACTCTTGTATCTGAAACTAGAAATATGAAATATAACTCTGAGGGCCTATTGTAATTATGCAAAGTGTGGGCTATTAATGGTGGTTTGGAATCTTGATGACTCCCATTAACCAGGACAATTGTCTGCAGATGGGTGTGTTTTACCTGTAAGTCTTCCTGTATACGTGTGTGCTGGCAAGTGGGCAATGAAGTCTTGCAGTGACATGTGATCATGTCACCTGAACTGGAATCCATCTTTAACCTGGTGTCTTTCCATTGAGAAGGAGGGGGTGGGAACCCAGAGAGGGACAAAGGATTCCCGCCTTATGCAAAAGATATATAAAGGGGTGGAACAGAACAAAGGGAGGAGAGGAGCCATCATGAAGAATCCCCTAGCTACCACCTGAGCTGGAACAAGAGCTGTACCAGGGGAAAGAATTGTGCCCAGGCCTGGAAGGTGTCCAATCTGAGAAAAAAAACTTACTGAAGCATCTCTGAGGGTGAGATTATCTGTATTCAGTTTGATTAGACATAGATTTGCGCATTTTATTTTATTTTGCTTGGTGACTTACTTTGTTCTGTCTAACAGAAGTATTGGGAGCATAAGCTTTCATGGGTATTACCCACGAAAGCTTATGCTCCCAATACTTCTGTTAGTCTTAAAGGTGCCACCGGACCCTCTGTTGCTTTTTACAGATTCAGACTAACACGGCTACCCCTCTGATACTTTGTTCTGTCTGTTACTACTTGGAACCACTTAAATCCTACTTTCTGTATTTAATAAAATCACTTTTTACTTATTAATTAACTCAGAGTATGTATTAATACCTGGGGGAGCAAACAACTGTGCATATCTCTCTATCAGTGTTATAGAGGGCGAACAATTTATGAGTTTACCTTGCATAAGCTTTATACAGGGTAAAACGGATTTATTTGGGTTTAGACCCCATTGGGAGTTGAGCATCTGAATGTTAAAGACAGGAACACTTCTGTTACCTGCTTTCAGTGAAGCCTGCAGCTTTGGGGCAAGTAATTCAGACCCTGGGACTTTGTTGGAGAAGATGGGAGTGTCTGGCTCAGCAAGACAGGGTGCTGGAGTCCTGAGTTGGCAAGGAAAGCAGGGGTAGAAGTAGTCTGGGCACATCGGGTGGCAGCTCTCAGGGGGTTTCTGTGATCCAACCCGTCACAGTCTTATGCCCTGTAATAAGAATGGAATAATAATGGAAATTAAGGAAGCATAGTCCAGTCTATTTAGGAGTGCTCCTGGCTACCATGCTCTTGCTACCATCTCTGGTTGGCTAGGAGACTTCCCCCCATCCTGGAGGACAATGACTTGGCCTGGCATTTGTGCCTTCATCACCTTTCGGCTGGACTACCGCGATACAATACATCTGGGCACGAAGTCATCAACCCATAGGAAACTCCAACTAACACAGAACACTGCAGTACATCTTCTCAGCAACACAGCTACCACAAGTACATCAGACCTGTTCACCATTGGTTTCCCATAGAACACTGTCAAGTGCAAGATCTTGGTCCTTGTCTTCAAGGCACTACAAAGCCTGAGACCAGGATATCTAAAAGAGCACCCAAAGCTGGGGAATGAGGCCCATAGTCAACAACTCCACACCAGGCACGTTGGAACTTATTACCACAAGGGCAAAGCTTGTCTGTGCAGACGCCAGAGCCCCCTAGGGCCGGCCCAAGACTGTGGAGCCATCTCCCAAAGGAACGAAAAACCGTCACAAATCTCACCACCTTCTCCTCTACGTGCAAGGCACACTTCTTCATTGTAGCCTTCTCTAATACAAGCACAGAGCTGTATTCACATTTAAAAAGAGAGAACTCCTACCAAAACAATACCCTACACTGTGCAACCCTTGGGGATTTTTCCCCTTCCTCTGCAGCATGTGGGTGCAGGTCAGTTGCCAGGATTATCTGGGTGTACCTCATTCAATCATTTCCCTGCCATGGTGGGGGCCTAGGGCATGGGTGCACCTCGGTCCCTCCCAATCTCTGCTTGTGGCACGGCATAGTCTAATCTCCTGTGGCCTGGAATACTTCGGTCTCCTTTTGGTTGTTGAGTTTAGTGTGAGGGTGCTGGGTGGCATCGGTGGCCTGTGATATAAAGGAGGTCAAACGTGTTGATCTAGTGGTGCCTTTTGGCTTTAAACGCTCTGATGCTCTGACACAATTGTACCCTGGGGACAGAATGGGAGAAAGAACAAACCACATGTGACAGAAGTGTCATCACAGGGCTTAATATGCTGGTGTTCACATACTACAGTGATAAGGGGAATATAAGAACCCACATAGAATAGAATTTAGTAAGAAACCAGTATCTCTTTAATTATTACATCAGCAGGAATGCATATGTATCGTTTTGATAGAAAGATGCCAATCCTTCCTCCCTCCCATTATCAAACTCAAAGGAAAATAGAGGTATTATCTGTCAGGCATTATCTGTCTATTGAGGCTAAGTCAACTAGTTAAGATTTACATGGCTCGCATCCCACTTGTTCCCATTTGGCAGCCTGCCCCTTGTCCTGCTGAATCAACATATTTTGAAGTACATCTTGTCAGTCACAGAGAGGAAACGCTGCCTCATGAAGTGCTGATGAGGCAACGGGAAGCAGCCATGTAGCAGGTGGACAAGGGGACAGACACAGTTCAGAAAATTAAGGCACAAACAAAACTAAAATAAAAAAGTAAATATAAACTAGCACCATGCATCCCGCACCAGGCAGTATATTATTCCCAGATTAAGACACATTGTCTAGAGTACATTTTACAAGAGTGCACAGCACCTCAATCCTATAATCAATAAGCAGTACCTGCTGCAGCACAAAGAACTCTTATCTAGAATATTACTTTGAACTTACTGAATTTATTTAATCCCTGGTGCCTGTGGAGCATCAATCCTGTCTTCTGGGTTAATTTATTTATTCCAGTGATCTATTTTTAGTCTTTCAAGTGCTTGACATTTGAGAAGCAGATTTTTTTCCTTCTATTAAAAAAAATCTGAGTTGATGAAAAACAGTGCTTAGAGAAATTATTTGTTCCATAGTTCATTCCTCACTTTTTCTCCTGAGCCACATAGCCCTACTATCAATAGCATGGAGCTCATTCCTGAATTCTCACTGCCTGTCTATGCACATTCCTAAATCAGCAGTTGATGATCTGTGGATCTTCTCTTCTTCTCCCAATCTCTTTCCCCAAAAATATTCTCTGCTCCTGTCCAAAGAATTACTTCCCTTTGAGATATATTCAAGATACTGTAAAGTGTTTAGTTTGGGAGTTGTAATGAATATACATGATGCTCTTATCTTATGGGGCTTGAAATATTGACATTATTGTAACATGAACAATAGAGTGAAACCAAAGGAAAACGGTGGTTTGAATTATGTGAATATGTACGTTTGTTGTTTTAAAGGAAAAACAATATGAAAAAAATGCTTTTACTGCCGATGCACTGATGATGTAGTAGCAATTATTATCAGAGCAGCAAAGAATGCATCCTAATGAACCCAAATGGTAGGCACTACACATTTGATTATGAGAGAGCAGATTGAAGCTGTCTGAGCTTTAGGGACTGGCAAGAAGAAAAAAAAATCTTATCTGACCTTGATTAGATTAATGATGGCTGCATAAAAGATAGGGGGGGGGAAAACCATGAAAATAAAGTAAAATAAAAGCCAATTGTGTGAGAAACAGAGGGTTAATGATATTTTTTCTTTTCATCTTCCAATATTTCTCTGCATGGCTTTAATTAAAAATGCAACAAACGTTGACAGAATGAACCTTCCATAGGATGGGGATATTCCCCAGACAAAATGTATTACCTGTCCTCAGAAATATATTTTTTAAAGGCACAGAGTGCAATTGTTTTTTCCATTTCTGATTTAAAAAAAAAATCTTCCATACATTTCTTCTGTGTAAAAATTATTCTGTATGAGAAACCATTAATCGAATTAATTGATCAGAAATGCTGTAGAAATGTTACACAATGAAATTAATGCTCTAAGTTCTAAAACATTTATTACTGGTGAAATCTCATCTGTTACACGCTAAAGTGACTGCAATGCACAGTGAATAAGATTCAGTTCATACTGAAATAAAGACATCAATTGAATTTATTCCCACCAAAAAAAAGGTAGGAAAACTTAACGAATCAGACAAATCAACCACAGAATTAGACCCATTACTTATAAAGGTGGATACATGCACTGACTAAAATATATCAGATAATTTCTTATTAATCTCGACAAGCTATCAAATCAAGTACATCATTTTCAGAATCAAGGTCAATACCTAGTGAATCAAATAATTATGTCTAAAATCCTATCAATAATGAATCAAATATATTGCACAATTCTTGCAACATGTCCTGAAATAAATACATAAGTATAAATATATTGGCTATTAAAACGGATACAGCTCACAGTAGACTTTGTTTGCTTTTTAAAAGTTTTCTCTAGGAGGAGGCTTAAGTCTTGTTCAGCTTCAGAGCTTTTTTCTTGTGTCATATGACCTGACAGAAGATACCTGCTGAAGAGCATTGATGTAAATGCTTCCGCTTCGTAGCAATTTCCCTAACGTGGCTCTCCTGCTTTCACACCAACATGATTTGCTTAATGCTTTTACAGAAAAAAATGATGATGACAAAGGAAAGTGTTAAGGAAACCTAGAGACAAAAGTAAATGAACAGTTCTAATCTCTCACTTTCATGAGCAATACATTAATCTATAAAATTAATACCAGGAGACAATCCTGCAGTCGTCATGCTGTCCTCTCTCAGTTTAAAAGCTACATCTCACCTCAGGCAAACATTGGGCTTGATTCACTGGTTTATCCCAGCTTCTGGTAGGGTCCCCAGTGGTGGAAAATATACTGGGGGGATTTTGAGGTGGCAGAAATCAGCCATAACTTCCCATTGTCCCCTCTCTTGGGGTCTGTGCAGGCTCCAGGTACTCAGAGTGCTTAAAAAATAGGTAGTGCTTGTAACAAGGACACAATATGGCACCTGTGTAACAGGGTTACTAGAAAGAGACTTCATTGGCTTTTTGCTGGCCAAAGTCCCCTGGCATTGGTCAGGGTTACAAAGGTTAATAACCCTGTCACTTGATGTGGGTCACTATCCGCTAACTCCAGTGGCTACTGTGCCAATGCTGATTGGAAGGGATATGGCCAGGACACTAAGGAGTGGCAGTGATTCAGTGCATCCAGGCTGAGTCCTTCACTCTTACGGCCCCAAACAGATTAACACTGCTCTCCCCACTGAATGCCTTCTGGGCCTCCCCGGGGAAGGCAGGGCAAGCAGCATTTCCCTTTACTCGTGAGGGTGATTTGAGCCCGCCAGCATTCATCTCACCTTCCGCATTGTGATGTAAGATACTGAACATCCTCCTCAAACCATCTCCCTATTTTATATCGGAAGAGTACTGCAAGCTACAGTAACTTAACTTCCCACTCATCTCTAACAGTCACGACACATATTCTGGCAACCCAGCCATGGGCTTTGCAGTATTCAGTACAGTATCATCCGCAGTACAGGTGATCTGGGTGGACAAACACATTGGAGAGCTCAAATTACATCTTTGAATATCCTGTCCAGTTGGGAGTTAGGATCACCAGCACCTGTATCAGTCACTCATGTAGATAATGGTCTTAAAGTATTATTGTCTAACTCTTATGTGAAAACCAGAGCCTGGGTTTTATGTTCAATAAGTGACACACTAAGAATTTGTAAGAAGCTTTTTCAGAGGTTTAATTTGAACGAGAGGGGAAAGCCTTAGCTCAGATGATTCTGAGATCAAAAAATAGCTAGGTTTGAGAGAGAAGAAAGCATGAGAAAATAGAGAGGCAACACCGCAGGCCAGTGGAGTTTAAAAATCCTTCTAACAAAAATCCATTCATTAGCTTTTGGTACTTTTAGGTGCAGTGGGATTATGGAGTTTTGAAGCACAGATCCTAGAGCAGTTATGTAATATGTAGATTGCAGCTGCCTCTTAATACTTCATGCGATGGGAACTTACTTTTCCCAGGGAGGCATTATGTAACTATTTCCATTCTTTTTTCTTTTCCTACTAATTTCTCAGCAGGATCATCTGGCAGTTGGGTAGTCTGATGAGATAAATAAATGGACAGGAAGCCTAGCTCTGTCTGTGTCAAAGAAGATATATGGTATAGCCCCTCAGATAGCTATCTCAGAAAGGCTAAGAACAGTACAGATATTGTCCATCTCCGCCACTGTCCAGGAGTTTGTCAGGGTGTAATTCCCTTCACCGGCCCAAAGCCAGAGTTACCAGACTTTATGCTGGTGAAATACATGGCAACAGAGGAACAAAATTCTCACCCTCTCCTCAGAGTTACAGTGGGGGATTTAATTCATTCCCCATAAAAGCAGTTTTTCCAGTCTATAGGCCTTACCTCAGCTCACCCCAATCCATCACCGCAGCTGCACAAGGCACACAGCCAATGGACATTTTCAATTTCAGATTCAGTCTAAGTCTCTGGTCCCCCACTTGTGAAGTATCCATGACTCAGGCTGTAGCCATTCTCAGAGCACGGAAGCCAGTGGCTTTTTTTGTAAGTAAGATTCAAGAACACAGGTATATTTAAAGCCACTGGTTTTGCTCTGTAGGGGCCCTCAGTCCGTGCCACAAACACTTCAAAGGCAGGAAATGCCCACAGCTAGGGTTGAAGACAAGACTAGAAGTGCTGGCTTCAGTTGACACTAGAGGTTTCAGGATCTTAGGGCATGAAACACTTTTTATTCACCTTTAGTGACTTAAAATGGAAAAGATAGATGGAGAAATAGCTTAAGATTCATTTTCTGAGTCTCTTTTACTTAAAAGTGCCAATTTAAGATTAAACAACCCTTTAAATAGGCTATTTATAAATATTCAGTGTTTAAAAGTGGCTGTAGAAACCCATTCACAGCAGCCATTTTGGAGTGTGGATGCTTCTCTCTCTTTGATAACAATAATATGGTTATCAGGACGTTCTCCAGTTTCACAGCAGATGATGGACTATCCTCATTTGACAACTTTAATGTGTGCCACTGCAGCTCAGTGAATGGAGTTGTAGCCATTTCTATCAGGTTCTAACTGTGGCCCCAGGCCTCTTAGTTTGACAGTATAATGTATTCCCCAGGCAAATAAAGAAATGTTCTTGGACTGCATAAAGCCAGAGGGCTTGATTCTTTACACTAAGGCCCTTCACACTGCTCTGGCAATGGAAAGGGGACAGAAAGTGGGTGTAAATGTAACAAATTAAGTCTCAGGACTTAAGCATGTGATTAAAGTTAAGTACATACTTAACAGCCCACCCTTGCGGAATAATGGGGTTGCTTTCTTGCCTTTCTCTCCCCCTGCCACTCCGTTTGGGGCCTCTCTGCCAATGTGTTTCTCTTCTTCCTAGCTTCCAACTCAGAGCTAGAGTGGGCTGACAAGTGCTGCTTGCTGACAGTAGAGTATTCCTTGCTCTGTTTCTTTTTGAGCAGTCCTCTAACTGGTACTCTGTTCCCTCCTCCGGATGCGGCAGGGCTGGATTGACTGAGGGTGGCCAGTTGTATCTGAGTCACAATGCCCCTCACAATGCAATCCTGTAGTGACGCACTGGGAGTGTTGGCTGCCGAAGGCATGCGCTTCTAGGGGGGGATGTACTTTAGTTTTCTAGATAGGCAGCCCATATTCAGGCAACCTGATTTCCCATGGAAGCATTGGAGCTGGAAATGACAAACAAGGGTGATGCTCAGAATGCCTTGCTCTTAATGGTAGCCTTTCCTCAATATTTACAGTGTGTGTATGTCTTTAAAAATCTGCCTGGGTGTGTTTTTACCGTTATTGGAAGTATTTACAGTATTTGTGCTATTTCCTGTGCTTATAATGGAATAATTGCTTAAACATTTCAATGAGGTAAATGTATGTCTCTCATTTCAGTCTCTTGGACAGCCATTGGAACTGTGTGTTACTTCAGAACGAAATCATAAGACACCCTTGCTCAGCTGCACAGGGACAAGCAAGAAGCTCACCACTTTGCATGGCTGCACAAGGACCTCATTGATAGCAGTCTCTGTGCTGGGGAGAACAGATACCACTTGCCTCTGCTACCCACCCATGGTATAAGCCACATAAAGGGAGTGGGAGGGCTAAGGAGAGGACAGAGACCATAAACTAAACATAAAGTTCCTTTTCCTCCCTTGGTACCCTACTGTTAATTGATTTGTCTCATTAGACTGACCTCACACCTTGGTAAGGCAACCCCCATCCTTTCATGTATTTATACCTGCTCCTGTATTTTCCACTCCATGCATCTGATGAAGTGGGTTCTAGCCCACGAAAGCTTATGCCCAAATAAATTTGTTAGTCTCTAAGGTGCCACAACTACTCCTCGTTCTTTTTGCTGATACAGACTAACACGGCTACCACTCTGAAACCTAGACCCCTCTTGCAATCCTGCAAAGACCACGCACTGGGGGTGGGGGAGGAGAGCAATCTGGTCAGTAAGCAGCCCCAAAAAGATTGTACACTGTCTGCAGGGCTTGAAAGCCACAACCTTGCCCAAAATGTAGACATCAAGATGAGCTCACTTGAATACAAAAATGTAAAAACTGTAAAAGAAAGAGAGAGAGAGAGAGAGAGAGAGAGAGAGAGAGAAAGCTGATGAGTTATTACCAGCAACCTGGTTCTGTCTCACTCTGACAATTGCAGGGGGAAGTTAAAACTGGAGCATGCCATTAGTACTTTCCCCCAGTTTGACCACTAGATATAGTGTTATATGTAACACTGCATACTGTGCATTTGAGGCCAGATCCTCAGCGAGCAGATTTCCATGCTTACACCGATTAATACCAACTAAGCATCTGGCCTAGCACCTGCAACAACTCTTCTGCGCTGTTAGGTACGACCTACTGATAGGTACAAAAGACAACAGTGAATTCTAATTGCAGAAAGACTGACAGGACTTTCTTCTATATGACGACTCCTAAGTATGCCCTCAGAAAAGAAAAATTGTTACTGTGTATTTTTCCTTTCTATGACTGTTGGCAGCAGGCTCTAAACAGATCTTGCAAAGTTCCCTCTGGGATTCCTGAGCTTAGAGAACTATCAAGGAAAGTGGCAGAGTTCAACTGGGCACAGCTGGCTTGCTCCTGATTGTCAGAACAGAATAGATTTGGGTTTTATATAGCAACTTTCATTTTCCAGGTATCTCAAAGTACTGTACAAAGAAAAGAACACAATACTGGTAGTTCAGTGACTGTGGAAGCAAATGGCGCAGCCATTATATGTTGAACAATAGCTTACACACAGACTTGGACATTAGAACCTTTTTCATTACCAGGGGAAATGTTGGCCAGGCCTCTGGGGTTATCCCTGCAGTTTTCAAACAGTGCCATTTGATCTTTAGCTTCCACTTAGACATATCCCTTAACCTTCCCTGGCTCCCCACAATCTCCTCTCATGGGCTTGTCAATTAGAACACAGTGCAAACTCTCAACTGCCTAACACAGAGCTCAGGAGTCTGCGTACTATGAAAAATCCAGGGTCTACATCCCATGCAAATCACAAGGACCACATCCAGGGACATTCACAGAAAAACAGTAAAGGCACAAACTGCACTGTAGTGACTTTTTGAATATAAAACATTCCCTCCCCTTTTTTAATTATGACATTCCTGTCAGGTTTTCTACCTTCCATCCTATTGGAAATCAAATACCTGCTTAAGGAAGAGTTATTGCTGCAAAGGACAACATTAAATATCAGGGCCAGTTATTAGCAAATTATCATTATGGGGTTATATTGTGACTTTAGAGACAGCCCTTAGCAAAGCATGGTGCATAAACTGCACCACCCCAAGAGAAGCAGTGGGACACAGTTGAAGATATACCTGAGTCACAATTCTTCCCCTGCTTCCTCCCTGCCCTGGAACTGGAGTGTGTGTGTGTGTGTGTGTGTGTGTGTGTGTGTGTGTGTGTGTGTGTGTGTGTGTGTGTGATGGGTGGGTAGTACGGCTGTCAAGAGATTAAAAAAATTAATTGCAATTAATCGCACTGTTAAACAATAATAGAACACCATTTATTTAAATATGTTGGATGTTTTCTACAGTTTCAAATATATTGATTTCACTTACAACACAGACTACAGTGTACAGTGCTTATATTTATTTTTGATTATAAGTATTTGCACTGTAATAAAGAAAATAAATAGTATTTTTCAATTAACCTAATACAAGCATTGTAGTGCAATCTCTTTATCATGAAAGTTGAACTTACAAATGTAGAATTATGTACAAAAAAACTATATTCAAAAATAAAACAATGTAAAATGTAGAGCCTACAAGTCCACTCAGTCCTACTTCTTGTTCAGCCAATCGCTCAGACAAACAAGTTTGTTTACATTTGCAGGAGAGAATGCTGCCCGCTTCTTGTTCACAATGTCACCTGAAAGTGAGAACAGGTGTTCTCATGACAATGTTGTAGCCGGCGTTACAAGATATTTACGTGCCAGATGCGCTAAAGATTCATATGTCCCTTCATGCGTCAACCACCATTCCAGAATATATGCATCCATGCTGCTGATGGGTTCTGCTCGATAACGATTCAAAGCAGTGCGGACCGACGCATGTTCATTTTCATCATCTGAGTCAGATGCCACCAGCAGAAGGTTGATTTTCTTTTTTGATGGGTTGAGTTCTGTAGTTTCTGCATTGGAGTGTTGCTCTTTAAAGACTTCTGAAAGCATGCTCCACACCTCATCCCTCTCAGATTTTGGAAGGCACTTCAGATTCTTAAACCCTGGGTTGAGTGCTGTAGCTATCTTTGGAAATCTCACATTGGTACCTTCTTTGCGTTTTGTCAAATCTGCAGTGAAAATGTTCTTAAAATGAATATGTGCTGGGTCATCATCCGAGACTGCTATAACATGAAATATATGGCAGCATGTGGGTAAAACAGAGCAGGGGATATACAATTCTCCCCCAAGAAGTTCAGTCACAAATTTAATTAACGCATTACTTTTTTAACAAGAGTCATCAGCATGGAAGCATGTCCTCTGGAATGGTGGCCGAAGTATGAATGGGCATACGAATGTTTAGCATATCTGGCACATAAATACCTTGCAATGCCGGCTAGAAAAGTGCCTTGAGAATGCCTGTTCTCACTTTCTGGTGACATTGTAAATAAGAAGCGACCAGCATTATCTCCTGTAAATTTAAAGAAACTTATTTGTCTTAGCGATTGGCTGAACAAGAAGTTGGACTGAGTGGACTTGTAGGCTCTAAAGTTTTACATTGTTTTGTTTTTGTGCACAGTTACGTAACAAAAAAACCCCTATATTTGTAAGTTGCACTTTCACGACAAAGAGATTGTACTACAGTACTTGTATGAGGTGAATTGAAAACTATTATTTCTTTTGTTTATCATTTTTACAGTGCAAATATTTGTAATCAGAAATTAATATACACTTTGTATTCTGTGTTGTAATTGAAGTCAGTATATATGAAAATGTAGAAAACATCCAAAATATTTAAATAAATGGTGTTCTATTATTGTTTAACAGTGCTATTAATTTTTTTTGAGTTAATCACGTGAGTTAACTGCAATTAATCGAAAGCCCTCGTGGGTAGGCATTTACTTTGAGTTTATACCAACAGTAAATTGGTACTCAGTACCTACCACACACTGGCTCAGTTACTGTGACCAGAGAGAGCTGTAGCCAAGGCTCTCCACCCATTCCCTGCCCACTCCTCATTCCTTGCCAGCCACTTGCTCTGGAGATAGAGTAAATAGGCAAGTAGCCCCACTTATTCCTATGTCCTAGACCCAAGGTTTTGGTAGCTTGTGTAGCTATATAAGAGGAGTTCTTACTCCCTCTTATTCTCTCACATGGGAGCACAGTCCAAGTCACAATTTAGCCCATGGAGAAGCTAGTTTAGGATTGTCGGCCTATAAACATTTACAGCAGCTGTGTGACTTGTGCCCTGCTTTTCTGGTTGTGGCTTAAATTAAATGCGGAAGCAAAACCTGAATCATTCATTTAATTTAGAACAGAAATCATAAGCAAAGCACTACAGTACCTGGTGAAGGATGCAGTGATTTCTAATTATGGATAATACAACTAATCAGTACCAATCAACATTTTATGATCTTCACTTAATATTTAATATAATGTTAATTATAATTGCTTTTGCCATAAATTGTGCAAAATACTTGATATCATTTCTGTTCGGAGTGTGTCTCATATAACATGTAAAAACTCATAGGGTATAAATTATATGTGTCGTTTGGGCTACACCTATAAATTCATGGCTGATAATATACACTACAAAGGCTGTTTATGGCACACAGGTGTTCTGCCACCAGGGGGAGCTTTCGTCTCTAAATTTCTTTGCACTCTCCTGTTTGATTCTTCATTTTGAACGGTGATGTTAATTAAGTAGTGGTGAGTCTGAACATTATTAGAATGGAGTTTTGATCATGCATAAGTACCTTCCAGCTACAAACAAGGAAAGTTCATTTAATTAAAGACAAGTTTAGTATAAGTTAATATGACTGCAATCTGAAAGTGTAGCAAGAGGCTGCAGGAAAAACCAAAATAATCTGGATGAAACATACAATCCATTTCTGTATATTCAGACCTTCAAGTTTGTGGGGAGCAATTTGTAGAGGTCAGTTAACACAGAATCTGAAAGGTTTCGATTACCTCACTGAAACGGTGACATTTGAGAACATTTTACCTACTTAGCTCTCTTCTCCTCTCTTGCTTACCAAAGCTCTTTAACCTGACAGATTTGGAACTTTTCCCCCAAGCGTCCACCACCTTTAAGATTTTCAGTTTCCCAGTGAGTGATTTTTCCTGTAGGAGGTGGGGTAGGGATCCCCCTAAGCTTTTTAGTGCAGTACTCAGGCATATAATAAAATACATAACCTGCTAGATCATAAGATTCCCTGCAATCCTGTTTGTTAAGATTTTAATGACATCTCAAAAGGCTGGGAATGTTATCAATTAATAATAATAAAAAGGACTGAATCTTCAGTGTAGCTCCATTGCAGTCAATGGAATTGCACCAGTTTATACAGAACTGAGATCTGGCTTGGAGATTTTAAAGGAACATTAAACTAGAATGTTAAAATCTCTCAGGATAAGAAAATTTTAAAAAGAACATCTTACAGGATTTTCTGCCATTCAAATCCAACTAGTTAGGACTCTATTGCTGTGTGAGATCCATCCATGACAGCAGCAACTGCATGAATTTAGGGATGTAGACTTCATGTCCTGCTCTGCTGAACTTTAATAGAGCCATCTGCCTGTGCTAGTTTATTCACTGCACTATATGGCAAACAAAACACAACTTTAGTTATGGAGCTACAAAGGCAACTTTATCTGAGTACTATAAGCTGCATGGCCTCTGAATAGTTGCAGAATGTGGGACATAAAGAGTTAATAAAAGCGCTCCCATGTTGAAGGAGGACTCATGAACTAAAGGACGTCTATTCGACTTTTTAGGTAATTTTCATTGATGCAATAGAGATTAGGGTGGCAGCCAACTGCTAGAGAAAAATGCTGCAGTGTCTAACAGAGGTATTTCCAGTAGAGATAAGGAGGTGTTAGTACCATTATACAAGGCACTGGTGAGACCTCATCTGGAATACTGTGTGCAGTTCTGGTCTCCCATGTTTAAGAAGGATGAATTCAAACTGGAACAGGTACACAGAAGGGCTACTAGGATGATCCGAGGAATGGAAAACCTGTCTTATGAAAGGAGACTCAAAGAGCTTGGCTTGTTTAGACTAACCAAAAGAAGGCTGCGGGGAGATATGATTGCTCTCTATAAGTATATCAGAGGAATACATACAGGGAGGGAGAGGAATTATTTAAGCTCAGTACCAATGTGGACACAAGAACAAATGGATATAAACTGGCCATCAGGAAGTTTAGACTTGAAATTAGATGAAGGTTTCTAACCATTAGAGGAGTGAAGTTCTGGAACAACCTTCCAAGGGGAGCAGTGGAGGCAGGGCCGGCTCTAGGATTTTTGCCGCCCAAAGCAAAAACAATTTTGGCCGCCCCCCCGCCCCGTTTTTTAATTACCCCACCCCCGGCCCCGCCTCAACTCCGCCCCTTCCCCAAATCCCCAGCCCTGCCTCCTCCCCCCAGGCTCTCAAGCCTAGGAGGGAGGGAGGGGGAGAAGCGGCGCCCGCGCCGCGGCCACTCGGAGTCTCCCCCTCCCTCCCAGGCTCTCAAGCCTGGGAGGGAGGGGGAGCAGCGGCGCACGAAACAGCTGCGGCCGCTCGGGATCTCCCCCTCCCTCCCAGGCTTGAGAGCCTGGGAGGGAGGGCGAGTAGCGGCGCGCGAGCGGCAGCAGCAGCGGAGGTGAGCTAGGGCGGCCGGGGCACATTTTTAGGGGCGGCATTCTGGCGCCGGCCATGCCGCCCCTAAAAATGTGCCGCCCCAAGCACCAGCTTGTTTTGCTGGTGCCTAGAGCCGGCCCTGAGTGGAGGCAAAAGACATATCTGGCTTCAAGACTAAGCTTGATAAGTTTATGGAAGGGATGGTATGATGGGATAGCCTAGTTTTGGAAATTAATTGGTCTTTGACTATTAGCGGTAAATATGCCCAATGGCCTGTGATGGGATGTTAGATGGGGTGGGATCTGAGTTACTACAGAGAATTCTTTCCTGGGTGTCTGACTGGTGAGTCTTACCCACATGCTCAGGGTTTAGCTGATTGCCATATTTGGGGTCGGGAAGGAATTTTCCTCCAGGGCAGATTGGCAGAGGCCCTTGGGGTTTTTCGCCTTCCTCTGCAGCGTGGGGCACGCGGGTCACTTGCTGGTGGATTCTCTGCACCTTGAAGTCTTTAAACCCCGATTTGAGGACTTCAGTAGCTCAGACATAGGTTAGGGGTTTGATACAGGAGTGGGTGGGTGAGATTCTGTGGCCTGCGTTGTGCAGGAGGTCAGACTAGACCAGGGGTGGGCAAACTTTTTGGCCCGAGGGCCACATTGGCATTGCAAAATTGTATGGAGGGCCAGGCAGGGAAGGCTGTGCCTCCCCAAACAGCCTATCCCTCGCCCCCATCCAACCCCTCCCACTTCCCACCCCTTGACTGCCCCCTTCAGAACCTCCCACCCATCCAACCCCCCCTGCTCCTTGTCCCCTAACCCCCCCCTCCTGGGACTCCCCACCCCTAACCGCCCTCGGGACCCTACCCCCTATCCCCCCTGCTCCCAGTCCCCTGACTGCTCTGACCCCTAGCCACACACCCGGGAGTGCCGCCAGCTTTTTTGCCGCCCTAGGCGGCGGAAGGTCCCATCCCTGAAATGCCGCCCCCAACAGAGGCGGCGGAAGGTCCCGCCCCTGAAATACTGCCAACGACTGGGGCGGCCGAAGATCCTGCCGCCGTGGTCGCCGCCCCCCAAATGTTAGCGCCCTAGGCGGCTGCCTAGGTCACCTAATGGGTTGCGCCGGCCCTGCACACACCCACCCCTCGACAGGCCCCCCGGGACCCCACCCCTATCCAACCCCCCCCATTCCCCGTCCCCTGAACCCTATCCACGCCCCCACCCCCTGACAAGCCCCCCCGGGACTCCCACACTTATCCAACCCATACCACTCGGAGCAGCATGTCTGGCAGCTGCGCCTCCCAACCGGAGCCAGACACGCTGCCCCGCTGCTCGGCAGGAGCACACAACCCCGCCGCCCAGAGCGCTGCCTGCACGGCGGCGTGGCTGCGGGGGAGGAGAACAGAGGGGGAGGGGCCGGGGGCTAGCCTCCCCTGCCAGGAGCTCAAGGGCCAGGCATGACAGTCCCGTGGGCTGGATGTGGCCCACGGGCCATAGTTTGCCCACCTCTGGACTAGACGATCATAATGGTCCCTTCTAACCTTAAAGTCTATGAATCTCTGAATACTTATTTAACTAAAGAGAGGAAGTTTGTCCAGCTTCTGGACACATGTTATAAACAGAGACAAATTCTCCAGTGCCTCTGTGGCACTTTTACCTCTGCTATGGTTTTTCTTACCCTTCTCTCCTTCTGTCACCTAAAATCTCTCACGCCCAGTTATATTCTTCTTGAAGCCTATATTTTAGTTCATTATTACTAGAGCTGAATGAATAATTTGAAGTGAATAATTTATCCAATGAATTTTACCTCACCTCCTTTTCAGCTTACAATTTTCTTGGATGCATTCATTATTCACAATTATTTGCTGAATGATTTTGGTGAATAATTCTCCATCTGTAGATGGTTCTCAAGCAGTTTGTTACAATTATTTAAATTCAAATTCAAGATGTGTTGTTTAGTTATGACTGGGTACATGGATCATGAGGTATTTTTTTCTGTTCCTTAAGGGAATGAGTATCACTTCTAGAATCTGGTTTCTGGTGTGGTTAACCCCAGTGATGGGTAAATTTTACTGCCGGGGAACATTCTCTAATAGTCACTTAACATTCAGTCTTCTAGGCACATCATTACACGGTACCTGACCTGCCCCGCCCCATCGCCCCGTCCCATATGTGGAGTGGCAGAAAACCTCCCACAGAAACAGAGACAGCAGCTGGGGCATTAGGAAGAGGTCCCCTCTGCTCCTTATCTGGTAGCAGAGTGTCCCCAGTACTGACCTCAGCAGCCAGGGTATATCTGCTCGCTGGAGTGAATGGGTGGATCAAGATTACTGGACTTTTCTCCTCCTGCCATATACACAGTCCGCTGCTGCGGGGAAGAGGTTGGTGAGGTTCCCCAGAGCAGTGGGTCTAGGCATTAACACTTCATTGAGATTTACTGAGGCAGTTCACACCTCTTAGAGCTACTGTTTCAGGCTGTCTGCAGATTCAGGCAGATATTCCTCCATCAGTTACACTCAGGTCACATTTTCAAGCTTTTCTTCACAATTGAGAGCTAGAAACTTTTAAAAAATATGATATCTTAAATCACTGATGTAACCACATGACTCCAAAAGCCAGGGCCCAGGGCAAGGACCTAAATAGTGCCTATGCCTTAATCCAGTTCTGCCCAGGAATGTTCCTGTCAGTAAACACCTGGGTCAGAATGTCCCTGGGAAGTGAATACAAACCCAGCTAAAGTGAATTCAAGGTTTTATTCCAGGGGACAGTCTCTGAACATTTTTCAGGGAGTTGCTCAGCTCTAACTGTTACCAAAGAAAAAAACATTCATTTCATTACATATATTCAGTGTATTTCAAAAATTTTTTGTCACCTATAACTAATTTTCCATGTTAGGAAAAATCTTGCTGGCCTTGCTGCTATAAAGTATGACCGTATGAGGAGAAGGCAATGTCTTTAAACCAATCAGGAGTGGATTGCCTAAAAAATTCTCTCCAGGCCGGAAAGACATAGTTTTTCGCAGCAAGTTAAACACAACTTTACTAAATAAACTCAAGAAAACAGAAGGTTTCTGGAAATATTTCATCCTAAATTGGACAAAGCAGCTATATGACGGATACATTGTAAAAGTAACTGTAGAAATATGGTGTAGAGACAGTCTGGATGTCTGATTAAGAACTCAGCAGCTTCCAAAAACAGCTTTGCTGACATGCCCAGCATCTAATTTCTTACCTCAGTTCTAATTTTCATACTTTTTTTTTTTAGTTTGGTTTATTCTTGCTGCTATTAATCTCATACAGTGTCTCTCCAGTTCATAAGGTTAGGCCTTCCTCATTTCTGATTGAAGCCATCCTTTATACACACTGTCATAGGCTTCCTTTCCCCCATTAGTGGGGTTGCAGGTGGGTGTAGTTTGAGGGAGGATTGAAAGTAAGTGTTGTTTTGGTGGGAGGTGCTGCCTATTGCCAGCTCTAGGGAAGGCAGGTGTAGCTAGGTGAGGGCTCTGGCTGCATTAAAGTGAGTTGAATGTTTTGATAATGTGATCTTGCCTCATTTCTTTTGAGAGCCTGATGCTACCCTATGAAGTATGCTGCAAAGCCTTTTTTGGCCAGCCATGCTCCTAGAATCTCCCTTTTAAAAGGTTTTTCACTTGGGAGGGGGCATGCAAAAATCTTGTTTGCCCTGCTTAGGGTGAGAAAATATGAATTCCTGAACACAGTCCTGGAGGCCCTATCCCATCTCCTTTCCTAGTCTTGGATCACTAGCCCCATGGAGGTCTCCTTGCAGGGTCCTGAGAAGAGGAATGGTTCTCTAGAGGTGGCTGACAACCCCACTCTAGTCAGGACCTTCTGCATGACAAATATAGTGGGAGCGACCAGGAAGGTGCAGGGAAATGGCCAGGTATCGACAGAAAGGAGAAAGGCCTCTGAGGCTGTCTGGTGTTGTGTTGTGTTGTGTTGTGGTGCTGGCAGGAGTAAGGACTCCACAGAGTCACGTGAGGTTTCAACAAGGAGAAATACTTTATTACAGACAACTTGCAGGCTATACAAATAGTCAGCATTGCCTCCAGGTTTCGTGAGACTTTCTGGATGATCCCCTTAATTGTCAACCAGCACATCTCTCCTCTTGTAGATTCAAAATCACTTATTAACCCTGACTAGCCCCAAGAGGCCTAGCTCCAAACTCTAACGGAGGCAGGCTAGATCAGTGGCTCTCAACTTTTCCAGACTACTGTACTCCTTTCAGGAGTCTGATTTGTCATGTGTAGCCCAAGTTTCACCTCACTTAAAAACTTGGGCTTCGCTTTAGCCCCACACGGCTCGGGCTTCAGTTTTCTGCTCTGGGCACCAACACTGGCCCTGGCAACCCTGTTAAAATGAACTCACCCACAGTTTGAGAACCGCTGTTACGGTATATAGAACAGTATAAACAAGTCATTGACTCAATGAAATGTTAGTGTGTACTGACTTCGCTAGTGCTTTTTAGGTAGCCTGTTGTAAAACTAGGCAAATATCTAGATGAGTTGATGTACCGCAAGGGATACACATACCCCTGGTTGAGAATCACTGGGCTAGATTACCTGAACCTCTGCCCACTGCCACCTACCTGTGGGGAGCCTTAATAAGCAAAGTCCTGCCAAACAGATTTAAAACCTGAGTGCTGGCAAGAGCCAGCAAGTCTGTGCTTCTAAAAAACTTATTTTATTCATTAAAGTGCTGCCAACATGGGTTATTTTATCATGTGCAGAACATATTACAAATGATTTCCCTTGGTTTGAAATGGAAGCTGGCAACACTTTGATAAAGGGTATAATAGTTTCCCCTCCAACTCTCTGTCCATCTTGTCTATTTATATTGCAAGTTCTCTTCGGTATGGGCTCTTACTACGTATATCTTTGCATAGTGACTAGCACGCTCAGAGCCCAATCTTTGTTGGAGTCTTTAGTTGCTACTCTAATGTAAATAATAATAAATAAATGGCTGTCTAGTTTTACTGCCTCTGTGCTGACATCTAGCTAGGTAATATTTTACAGTAAAGCTTCTCACAGTATCACAAAAGATATCCTTATGTCTTCCATAGTTAAAGTACATGTTAGCAGTGCTACTTTTCCTTCCTTTGCATCGGTGGACGCTCCCTTCTTGCATGTGGCTGCATTGTCAGGATGTAAATATGTTTATTTGGTGCCAGTGGGACCTACACTTAAATTATACATCCGAACAGGCTGGGAAGAATATGTCACCCTCAGTCCAATGCAGAAGGTTTGCAATGGCAGGAAACCCCAGTACAAAACACAAACAAATTATAATCAGTTGAGGCTGCCTCTTCAGCACTGCAGGGCGAAACAGCTGGCTGGTGATTCACAGCAGTGGAGAGTGCATTAAATCTTGATTTCTTGTTGCCAGTGAGTGGTGCAGCATGTGCTCACTGAGATTTCCGGTCAATGATTCAGCTGAGGGCTGGATACAGGTGTGAGCAGGCTTCTGTAAACAGAGTGGGAAATCCCTGTGGCCTGATTCAGTGGAAAGAGCACAAGGCTGGATTCCATTCCTGACTCTGTCACTGACTCACCATGTGACCTGATTAAAGTCACTTAACCCCTCTGTGCATCACTTTCCCCATCTATAAAATGGGGATAATGATACTTACTCACATTTGTAAAGCATGTTGAAATCTATGAATGTATGTATGTGTTAAATATTATTATTGCTGTTTTATCCTGTTGCCACTGAAGGCAAAGTGCTCATTCACTTTAGTTCAAGCAGGACTAGGCTGCTACCCGATTTATTGTAATTTCATATTAGTGCATTTGTAATCTCACTACTTCCTCTATTAATTTTAGAGGTTAGTCTGTTTAGGGCTTTACTGTTTCAATGTTTTTCCATATGTGATATATGTAGCATTATTAAAACAAGCATAGATTTCAGAGTCTATGATCTTACACAAACGTCTGACTACAAAAAGCATGTAAGCTAAAAAAGGAGGTGACTGCAAAATAAATTTAAAATGTTAAATATCAGCTGGGCAGGGGAGGGGGGGGAAAGAGAACGAGCACATTTCACATAAATAGCAACTGAGAGCATTAAGCAAATTCAAACAAAATCCAGCCCGTTAGGAGACAAAACAGACATTTTGGTAGCTATGAGTGTTTAAGTACAGAGCTGCCAATTTTGTCAACAAAAATTCTGCACATTTATTTCCTAAGCACTCAAGGAAAATGCTTGATATATTATTGTGCCAGATCTAAAGGGGCCGTGTAATTGAAAATTCTTTTTCCTTTTCCCTTGCTGACACCTTGTTTGACTGCATAGAACAGAAGAGAAACAGACATGTCTTTGACGTCATTTGCCACGCTGCAGGTAAGAAGCAAATCTAATGCTGATTAGATGCTAAACTACGCATACACTATTCTGCAAAGGAATTTCACTTTTATGTGAACAGTCGTTTGATGTTCTGCGTGTGTGTGTGTGTGTGTGTGTGTGTTCAACTATAGCCCAGGATTTACAGCAGATGGAACACAAGTGCAATATTAGCTCTTGTGACTTCATTTCTCTCCATATAGAGAGAGAAAATATAATCTCTCTAAAAATGTTTTTACCTACTGAGTTCCCAGCAAAAGCTGTAACACTTATATTTCCCAGTCACTTTGATAGTCTGGGTTTACAGGACAAAACCTTTTTTAGGAATTTGATGTTTTAAACTTCTTACAGTTCTGCCTACTAAGTCATAAAAGATTGATTTACCACTTCTGTATAATTTCTTTCTAAAATTAAAAAAAGTTGTCAAATCAATGCCTCCTCCAATTATGCTGAAGATGCCTCAG
Organism: Emys orbicularis; assembly: GCF_028017835.1. Lineage (NCBI taxonomy): Eukaryota > Metazoa > Chordata > Testudines > Emydidae > Emys > Emys orbicularis. Next base: position 28,249,496 of record NC_088691.1, read on the forward strand.
CGCTGATTCACTGGTTTTTATCCCTGTAAAATAGTAGGGTCCATTACATGACAAAATGTCAGCTGCAATGTTTCACTAGGACTGAATGAAACGTTTAGAGCCACAGAACAGCAGCAGCAACAAAAGTCAGAATGTGCACAAAGAAATGATGACTTGCTGTAGGATATTGCAAGGTCAGGATTTAGAAAACAGATCTTCACTATAATGCTACTGTATTCTTTGATGCCTCAGCCTTTTTTAGGTTGATTTTTGATGTTCGGATTTGGTTGGAATAGAATAGTTTGAAGAACTGGGGATAGTTCTGTTCCAGCAACCTCCTGTTTACAACAGAAACAGAAAAATGTTCCATGTATTTTTTGCAGTTGCACAATTTCAGCTGGGGGTGGGTGGGTGGGATATTTGCAACAAAATTAAATATCTGCGTATGTTTGCATTTCATTGCAAATTTAAATTGTTCCCCTTTGTGTATAATGTGTTAGCTGCTTGTCTTCAGTGCCAGGTGATAATATTGTAACACCATTTAACAATTAATATTTTGTTGTTGTTGTGATTGATGTTTTATTTTAAAGAAGAGACATTCAAAAGAAATTTAAAATCCCCTTTTTGGACATCAAGTTCTTTGGACCGAACACAGGATAGGGCCTAAAACAACATGAAGTGCTATACAGTGTGAGAGCCTGACCCAAGTCCCAAAGCCATTGAAGTCAGTGGAAAGACTCTCAATGACTTCCATATTGAGCAAACCTCAGCCTCAGAGCACCAATTTCAGAAGGGGGATGCTTTAAGTCCAACTGAACTCATGTGTCCATTGAAATAACGCTGAGGAATTTCATTATGCCAACAGACTTGCCCCCCAAAAGTGCTGCTCTTTGTGCAAAAATAGCAGTCTTAAAAGTGGTAGCTTGCTGACATTTTGGGCAGAGTTATGGACAAAGTTGGCTCTTCTGTACTTTCACTTTATTATGGGCTGAAATAATTTTCTCTGAGTGCTTTTACTACTGTCTTAATCCTGAAGATAAGGTGCCACTTGGATATTTTCAGCAGAACAGTCAGAGAATGTAGGTGAAAGGCAAATATAGAGGGCTTTGAGAGTCAGCTGCATCTTTTTTTGTTTTCCTGCTTACTGAACTATCACAGAGAATGCAAAGCCTATAGATCAGAGTGGGAATTGAGAGACATGGGTTTGATTCCTATCTCAGTTGCTGCTTGACATTGGGCAAGTCATATAACTTCTCTGTGTGCCAATTCCCCACTTGTAAAATGTGGCCAGTCAAACTTACCTACATCACAGTGATGTGGTGAGGTCTATTTCATTGGTTGTAAAATGCCTTGAGCTCCAGTGGTGGACAGCACTTGAGAAGTACAAAGTATTTTATTATTGCTTTATCTCTTTGATTTTCCTTCTCCGATTTACCTATTTATTTATTTTCTGGCAAGTTATATCGATAATCTCGCATTTCCCTCACACAGGAAGGCGAGAATTTTTTCATTTTAAGCAATTGCCTGAATTTTAACAGGCCTTTGAGAAAAGATGACTCTGGCCTTTTTTCTTTAGCCATTGTACTACAATAGCCTGCCACTGCCAGCAGTGGAAGGGTTAATCACAAACAGTGTTTAAAGATAGCCAGTGAGATCCAGCCAAGAGGTGGTGGCAGCTAAGTCAAAGGGAGAGAATAAATACTGCATATGGGTTAGAATCTGGCTCCAGAGCACCCTTCCTGAACTGACCTGCCAAGTAACTGCCTCAAAAGGCTCCAGAATGATAACAAGATTTTTAATCAGCTAGTCCTTTTTTTACTGAAAACATAATGTGCAGTCCTTGAATTTTGTGGCTGGGAGGTTAATTATGCAGCTCTAGTTGTTGCTCCTGGAACCTAGTTAAAGAATAATGTGTGTGGACCCAGATCCTCAGTTGGTGTAAACCAGCATATTTCCATTGACTTCAAAGGAGCTCTGCCACTTTATACCAGCTGAGAATCTGGCCTTGAAATTCTACCTTGCGATGGCTAGGAACGGCACTGTGTTATTTTAGAGACTTTCCAGGGACTGCAGAGCTATTAGACTCTTTTGTGCCTTTGCTAGGGAGGCAAGTGATGATGGATTTCTTGACAGTTCCAGTGAAATCTTCTGGTTGGCAGATTTTACCGAGAAAGACCCTGACCGACAGGTCCAGTCAGTTTGCAAAACAAGGCACATGTGTCTAGTTGCCCTTGTTGACCAGTGTGAGGATATTAGGTAACATTTTAGCTGTTAGTTCATAATATGCCAAGCTACACATCTCTCTGAATGCAGAAGGATATAAGAAGTTAAGTAAATACCACATGGTTACTAAAAGAAAATTAGTCCGAGGTTTAACATCAATTCTTCCCGCAAAAACCCAGTATTTGTTGTAAGGATTTGTTGCGAGCAATTCAGAGGTTCATTCAAGTTCTGTGCTGCCATTTGCTCCTCAGATTGCTTCCGTTGATATGTGGTCAATTTGATTTGTTTAGTATTTCCAGAACTTTAGCATTTTTGAAGCCAGCCTATGCCAATAGTGACCAAAAGTTGCCACCATCTCATGGCTATTTGGGGGCTTTTTGGACACATATTCATGGTCTCACCCTTTTTTTACTGTATAGTTGTGCATATCACAGAAAACACTATTGTATCTGCCTCTAACTGAAGACCTGGCTAACCTTTTGATTAGAGGTTAAGCTGAATGGACATGGAAAACGATGTATTCTTTGAGCCCTAAAGTTGGTCTCTTCAGGTCACTGTTGAAGCAATTAGATCTCAGGAGTATGTGCTGAGAAGGGGGCCTGCTACTGTAAGATTGATATATTCAACTGTGAACGCTTGCAGGGAATTTTGCAGAAAGTTTGTGCTTATGTCTGGGTCTTGCTGCTTCGTAGGTGAGCGCCTACACTTCACTCTATTAATTGGTTAGACACTTATTTTATGATAGAAATTGCTCTTTGCTAGAAAAATAGACAAGTATGTGTGTGGTTTTGATGTGGCTGCATAGCGTCATTAGTTTAACAGGCAACGGGAATGAGGGGGACTCTCTGTAGCTCAGGATATGATATGTCTGCAGGGATATCACTTACTTTGACAGACAATCACTTACTTTAACCTCATCCTGGTCGCCTAAGGTTTTAGCCGCACAAGAACCATAGTCACTAAAACTAGAGTGTTCACAGTCTGTGCCAGGAGTGCAAGGGGCGAGGGTGAGAATTCAGAGGAAGTATTGGAAGTGGCACAGGTAGCACCAGAAGGAAGATAAATGGCTCAGGACCTTACTAATGGGCTATGACGCTCAGGTCAGCAGCAAGCGGAAGAGAAAAGGAAGGTAAAACTTGAGAAGAGGAAGGTGAAACTTAATAATCAAAAGGTGATACAAGCTGTGACGGGTTGGATCACAGAAACCCCCTTGGGAGCTGCCACCTAATGTACCAAGACTACCTCTATTCCTGTTTTCCCTGCAAGCTCAGGACTCCAGCACCCTGTCTTGCTGAGCCAGACACTCCCGTCTGCTCCAACACAGACCCAGGGTCTGAATTACTTGCCCCAAAGCTGCAAGTTTACCTGAAAAAAGCTCACAGAAGTGTGCTTGTCTTTAGCACTCAGATGCCCAACTCCCAATGGGGTCTAAACCCAAATAAATCCATTTTACCCTGTATAAAGTTAATACAGGGTAAACTCATAAATTGTTCACCCTCTATAACACTGATAGAGAGATATGCACAGTTGTTTACTCCCCCAGGTATTAATACATACTCTGATTTAATTAATAAGGAAAAAAGTGATTTTATTAAATACAGAAAGTAGGATTTAAGTGGTTCCAAGTAGTAACAGACAGAACAAAGTAAGTCACCAAGCAAAATAAAATAAAATGCGCAAATCTATGTCTAATCAAACACTGAATACAGATAAGATCCTCACCAGAATGCTCCCTTTTACAGGCTAATCTCCTTTTAGCCTGGGTCCAGCAATCACTCACACCCCCTGTAGTTACTGTCCTTTGTTCCAGTTTCCTTCCAGTATTCTGGGGGGTGGAGAGGCTCCTTCTTTAGCCAGCTGAAGACAAAATGGAGGGGTCTCCCACAGGTTTAAATAGACTTTCTCTTGTGGATGGAGACCCCCCCTCCTCACTCCTATGCAAAGTCCAGCTCCAAGATGGAGTTCTGGAGTCACCTGGGCAAGTCACATGTCCCTGCATGACTCAGTCTTTACAGGCCGAAGCCATTGCCCACATGGTATCTTGTATGTCTCCAGGAAGACTTCTTATGTGGATTGGAGCATTCCAAGATGCATTGTTCCCCAAGTGCTTCCTGATTAGGTACTTAACCTTGCAAATTCCTTCCTAAAGAAACTGACCAAATGCCTCACAAAGCTTACTTAGAAACCAAGCAAGTATACAGCCCATATTCTTAACCTCAAGTAGAAAATTATATATATGTACAAATAGGATGAATAGATATAGTAGACCATAACCTTTATGGAGATATGTTACATGGCACAGGCAGCACAAAACATATTCCAGTTATGTCATACATACATTTATAAGCACCCCCCCACATAAAGCCTTATGGGGTACACTGTCACACAAGCATAGGGACCTCCTGCTTTTTTAGACAGGGCTGGACTGTATGACACAGTTGCCAGGTGAACTGCACCTTTAATCTCTCCTCTAACTGTTAGTTGTTTCTCAGGGTGGAATCACATGATTCTCTTACAGTTAGACCAGGCCTTAGGTTACAGTGCCCTGCGTACCAATTTATCTCAACAAGTCTGACTTATATCCCTTCAGTTCTATTCTCTCTGAGGCACTGACAGTGATAATCAGTGACCCGACAGCCTCCTTCAAAGCAATGTATTATTTATTTAGAACAAAAGCATTTAATAGGAAAACAGATCCTAAAACAATAAAACAGACCGCGTACATGTCTAGCTTACTGGGTGTTTAGCCATTTTTGCCATGGGGATGCTGATAGTAGTAGCTCCCTATAGGCTCTTACTCAGAGCCTCTCTCTGAGTCTGTCAGCCTGTCTCCCTAGACATCTTCTCCGGCAAGTGCCCCTCTTCTTCTCCTTAGAAGGCTTTTTAACTCTTTAGTGTTCTTTTGATCCCCAGCCTCCTCATTTTGGTGAAAGGAGGCAGGATCCTTTAAGCTAACAGCTAGCCCTAGTGTCTTTCAGCTGTGTGCTGGGGATCCTGTTGTGTTGCTTTCCTGTTAACTCTTCCCACAGCCCCCGCTAAGTTAGATCAATACAGTCATACAGGAAATATTAATAACCCACCATAATTTTATGGTAAATTTACCTCGCTGACCTGGACCCTTACAATATTCATACCATTTTTAAGAGCAGGTTTGACAAACACCTGTCAGGGACAGCCTAGATCAGGGATCGGCAATCTTTGGCATGCGGCCTGCCTGGGTAAGCACCCTGGTGGGCCGGGCCGGTTTGTTTACCTGCCGCGTCTGCAGGTTCGGCTGATCGCGGCTCCCACTGGCCGAGGTTCACTGCTTCAGGCCAATGGGGGCTGCAGGAAGCGGCGCGGGCCGAGGGATGTGCTGGCCGCCGCTTCCCGCAGCCCCCATTTTCCTGGAATGGTGAACCGTGGCCAGTGGGAGCTGCGATCGGCCGAACCTGCAGACACGGCAGGTAAACAAACTGGCCGGCCCTGGCCCACCACGGTGCTTACCCTGGCGGGCCACGTGCCAAAGGTTGCCGATCCCTGGTCTAGAAAATACTTAGTCCTGGCCATGCGTGCAGGGGATTGGACTAGATGATCTCTCAAGGTCCCTTCCAGTCCTATGATTCGATGATTCTATGGTTCTATGATTATACACTGGTATTCATAGATAAATACATAATAGCTCCTCATCTGTTACACACATTATAAACTCTAATAATATTTGTAAGTGAATGCTCAGTAAAAGGCAATTAAATCTCATGCTTCTGGGTATGAGCTGGTTGCTGCAGGGATCAGGAAGGAATTTTTCTCCATGCACACCATTGCACAATGGGTATGTGATTTATATGTTTTCCACCTAAAGCAAGGCCTTAGTTGTAGGGCACCAGGGAAAGGATGCTGCCTGTCTGCTGTGTGTTATTCATATAAATAAATAAATTCCAAGAGAACCCAACAAACTCAAAACCTCATTTTAAAAGTGGGGGCAGGGGAGGGCGGTATTTGTCCAGCCTTCATGCTCTCCCCCTCTACTCAGCTTGATACAGGCAGATGAGGCATTACGTAACCCATGTACAAAGTACCGCTCAAGAGCTATACATCGCCTTATATTGTTAGCATACTTACTGAGGGTTAGATTCTGATTATATTGCACTGAATAGTACCAATGAGAATATTTGTGGAGAAAGGTGCTTCTAAACATGAGGAAAGGGTATCAGAATCTGGCCTTAAGTGTGTTACATTTTTAAGAGGAGATAGAATAGCAGCTCATCCCAAGTGTTTCATCATGTGTTTAACAAACAGAATACTAGAAGAGTAGCTGAGAATTTTACAATGGTGGCTTTGCTCTTCAACTAGAGTAGATAGTTTGTCATCCTAGCATCTCTCATGGACCCTCCTATTTGCAGAAAATATGCAGTCAGTGAAAATGGCTAATGAAGATCATGCACAAACAGCCGAGTGCTTCTTTAAAGCCATCAGACCTAAAATAATCCATCTATCAGGAATGTATATTCATATGCAAAATGTAATAAATGTGTGACAGAGTTTTCAATATAACGTTATTTATTTATTATTGCAGTATGAGAAATTAAGTTGCGAATTCTTAAAAAAAAATGAGAGATCTCAGAAATAAAAAAACCCAAGTCAGAGGAGGCCACCAACCTTAAAGCTACATTTTTTGCCATATTTTCTTAGTGCCTGGTACTGAAGCTAATGTGCAGCGCACATGATAAGAAGCTGCCGTGTAGCATGCCATCATTGCTACCTAAAAGCAAATGAAACTGGCATAAATAATTGTGCTGTAGAAAGCCTTTCTGTTGCACCTTGCCTATCACTGACAATTTACATATCTTAGGAAAACCTTTGTCAGCTTCTGTCATTTCTGCACTATTATGTGCCTTTCTGGATAATTACCAGTTAATGTGAAAAAGCAGATGGAAAAAACCTTGAAATTTCTGATAGAGAATCCTCAAACCTCTCCCCTTATCTGTGCACAGCAGCTTCCTGATTTCAAAAGAAGTTTGAAAACCTTTGTTAAAAATGTCCCTGATTCCCAGTTTGAATGAACCAAATGACATTCAGCTAAAATTATTCAGCTTTTTTCACAATTAAATTCCATTATCGGGAACTGTCAAAGTAAAATGGAAGGTCTCTTAACTAATGTGTCGGTTGTTTGGTTGTATTTTTCGTGGTGCGTTTTGTATAAAGCTGTATCAAGTAGAAGGAGGATAAACAATAACTGTAATTTTGCATCAATGAGTAGGGCATTTTTTAGACCCTTCATTATGGGAATGTGTATGGTGCGTTTTGTTTTGTTTTGTTTTTTTTAATTCTTCTTCCTGAAAACCCCCCACTGAGACTGATTGGATATTTCACCAAACTTAAGGAATGGTGAGTAGTGACAGTTTGGTTTTTTGTCCAGCAAATGATTTGTTTATGCAGGTTCCTCATGAACGCTAGGCATTGGACAATCTCAAGCGGCTTTCCTCTTCCTTTAATGAAGAAGCAGCAACAGCAGCGCACAGAAAAAAATCTTTTAAAGATTTTTATTAAAATAGGCAGTCAAATCATCCTGATATTTTTTTAACTCTGCTGCATTGTTTGAAATGAAGAATTGCCTGCAATAAGGGGTGCAGTGTTGGTTTGCTTATGTGTAGTGTGAAGAAAATCAGAATAACTTTCACAACAATTCATTCTCATATTGTCCCAAATAGGGATATTTCTTTCCACCTAACTGCTGTGCTGCTCATCCCGATCGGAGCAGAGCTGCTGACTTTTTCTCATCCTAGTTTAGGTGTTGTGACTGAAAGTTTTCTTTTAGAATGGGAGTTAACTTTTTGAACACTAATGGTAAAGGATTTGGATACACCTTTTCTTTGTGAATCATGCTGTTTAACAGAACTGGTGGTCTCAGGTTTAGCTCTCACTTTTGAAAGCATTCCCTCACTCAAAGGCTGTCAGTAATAAGCATTGCCATCAGAAAATTGCAGGTGCAATGAAATGGTGGATTCCACAGTTTGCATTCTACTCAACAATTTTCTCAGTGCTCTGCAATTTTCTGGCTTTGGCAGGCCCATTGTTTAAAGGTGCATTTGAGTAGTTGCCAAGCAGTCCCCTCCCATCTAAAGCTCATGGAACTCCACCCACTATAAAGTAGTGCTTCCCAAAATGCTCAGTCATTTCAAAGGAGGCACCGCAGATGTGGGGTGTTGGTCCTGTGACACTGTACAAGTAAAATAAAAGCACAGAGGTGATGTAAAGCGAGCAGGAGAATAGCGATGAAGCAAGAGAGAGAGAGGGAGAATAGCAGAGTGGGAGGGAAAAGATAAGTAACAGAGTGGGTGGGAACTTTTTTGCACAGAGACCATTCTTCTTGTCAGGGTCTAGCAACATGCACACCAATTGCACTACATCAATAATATAGAATAATACACAAATAATACTAAATATTTGCATAGGGTAGGTACATTCTGATTTCACACCAGGTTAACTGTATTGGAGTTACCCCTGATTCTGGCCCTGATTCAGGAAAGAAAAACAGCTAAGCATGATCTTAAATGAAGTCCATTTCTATTCAAGACGGCACTTATACACTTGCTTACATCCTATTAAGGAGGCTTTCATGAATCACAGCCAAAATTGGCTGATTAGGGGGGAAACCTGTTCTTGAACAGCTCACTGGATTAGAAACCAAGTATCCATTTAGTTTGTTCATCCACAAAGATTCTAAAGATCAGATCTGTAGAGGTGAAGCCATAAGAGCTTGTATACAATAACTATAGAACATCTCTTTGCTTTGAGCATTATAAGGCATGAGGGAGTGTTAGTGAGGATCATTATAATGGGGCATAAAGTAGTCTGATATCTGATGTTGTATCACAGAACTTTATAATCAAAGGCCATATATTTACATGATTGTCATGCTGGTTTAGACCAATGGCGTTTTCCTTTCTGATTGGCCTTAAGAATCTGCATCCCGATAGAATGACATTTCAGTTACTGATTAAAATCAAAAGCTTTTATCTTGGAGAAAGTTTGTTCTTCAAAGTGAAGAAGATAAAAACAAATTGCTGCTGCAAACAGCAATGAAGAGCAGATGAATACCAATATGAAGAAAAGGTTTTAATTTCATTATTTTCAAGGGGCTCTGTAATTTGATTTAAATTATTTGCACTTGTTGCTGGTTTTGTATCCTTTAATGTCTGATGTTTTATATCAAACATCCAGCAAAATTTAATCAAACTGTTTTATTGTTTTAGGCTTCTTTTGAAACCTCTTGAAGGTCTAAAGCTGATTTGAAAAAAAAAGTTGAATGGATATTAAAAGCTACTTTCACGCAGGTTATTTATAATAGACCACAATCATTAAGAGCTCATTTTATTTGTTTCTGAAATTGCTGAAATTGTGAACATACCTTTTTCAAAAAATAGATCTGGCTTCAGTCTTTTGAAATCTGTATATTACATTTTAATCCATCAGTCAATCAGTCAATTGGCCTTCTTGGTTGTAAGTACTTTGCAAATGTACATATGACGAAATAGGCCTATATGTGCCATTGTTTACATGAGAAGGGTTGCAATTCATACTAGTTCAATAGAAAGTATTGGAAGGTGCATAGCTCATGTTCATGAATTGGATATAAATATGATGTTGTTATTCATAGAATTATAGAATCATAGAAGATTAGGGTTGGAAGAGACCTCTGGAGGTCATCTAGTCCAACCCCCTGCTCAAAGCAGGACCCAACCCCAACTAACTCATCCCAGCCAGGACTTTGTCAAGCCGGGCCTTAAAAACCTCTAAGGATGGAGATTCTGCCACCTCCCTAGGTAACCCATTCCAGTGCTTCACTACCCTCCTGTGAGAACAAGACACAATAGCTGATTGCATAATGTAAAATATTAAGATATTGTTGTATATTTGGAGTTGATCAACATTTCCAAGAGTTGAGGGTGAGTTGAGTTTTGCATTTAAAGCAGGGATTAACTCCTTTGTTATGCAGCATAATATAGTTTTACAAGTTACTGGGTCAGCACATCAGTGGCTGCCTCCTTCACAACCTATCAAACCTTTCAGAGGAACACTCATAACTATCAATGAATTATGTTGGCAGAGAGAAACTGCACTGGTTCTGCAAACCATTGGTACCTGTGGAAATTAGAGCTGGGCCAAGGCACACAACCTGGATCTGAATCCAGATCCAAACTTCCCAAAGATTTTCAGGTGTTTGGGTCTGGGCTTTGTGTTGAGTTCAGACATGTTGAGTAGAGCTGATGGTGCCATGGCTCACATCCCAGCTGTTCTCATACGCAGAAATTATGGGCTGAAAGTTCTGGTCATGAAATTGTAGATGCCTCTTAAACACGCACATGCCATCTATACAAGGGGAAACCTCCCCTGGACCAAAAACAAACAAAAAAACCCCAACTGCTCAGCAGGTTAAAAAGGACACAATTCTTCACCAAATTATTTACACATTTAATTTTATGTAGTGTAGCCCTTTAGTAAATCTTTAGGCTGGATTATGAACTCTCTCCCATGGCACTATCCCTGACTGATGTCAATCTGAGTTCAGAAACAGGCTCTTTGTCTCATTTTCCTCTGTGCTTTCATCAAGGGATTTCAGCCCAATACCAGAAGATTTCTTGCTGTCTGTCATCATCTCCCACTGTAGGGTATTCGAAAGATTCAGCTACATTTTTTTAAATTTTAAATGTTATTTGCTTGTGTACATTTTGGGTCCACTTCCCATTTACACTAAGGCCTCTTTCTACTGCTGGAGGCAGTGTAATGCAGCCTTAAATTGAGCAAGAATGTATTTACTGTCAGTTTAAGACCTGTTTACACTGTCAGAACAGTACAAAGGGGCCTTAGTGTAAATAAGAATCAGGCCCTTTCTTTTTTTCTCTCATTCCACCTTTTAATTTTTGCCACCTTCCCTAGGCTGTCCTTTGAGCTGACTCTCCTCAGCAGTCTGCTATTAGCAGTCTGCTATTATCATCCTGCCATTCAAATCCTCCCACTGGCTGCCTACATTAGCAGGACTTTAGTTTGAAGCTGTTTGTTTGTTAAGACTTTGGTTGATTAGCTTTTACCCTGAAGGTCAGTGGTTCAAAGTAAAGCAGATATTTATTTCTTAAGCCTTTCTAGTCCCTTAAACACACCTTAAACATTTGGGTTTCACCCACATTCACTTGCCCTTTCATTTTTCATGCCAGCACATTCAGCGTATGGGGAAAGCTGCCCTCTTCAGATTTTCATTTTTTAAGAGCTGTGTATATCATTATATTTTTCCTTAGCACAGAGCAGGCCTGACAGTAAATATCACCTCTAATCTCAAATATCTGTTACACAGGTTTGTACTGGTTGTCTTTTTGTCAGTTTGCCATCCTGAGTCCCAAACCTTGCTTGGTGCCTTATATACTAATTTAGCTCCACTTTTGTTATCAGGTTTTGATCAGATTATTTACATTCTTCTTAGCTGGTGTTCTGAATGATACCTGAGAACCAAAACTGAGAGGGAAAGCAATTTGTAACATTAAGCAGGGCCCTATCCAGTCAGAAAACTTTGCCTCCGGTTTAATCACTGAAAAGTACTGAATTCATATACAGTCAGCGGTCAGGAGATTAGATTATCAGAGCTACAGGATAAATTCTGCAGGATCATTCTAGGAGGAGGGCAGACTGAGTAAGGAGTCATGGTTGTTTCTTTGAGGAAAAGCTGCACCTTGTCTTAGGGTTTGTCTAGATGTACAGCGCTGCAGTGGCGCCACTGTAGTGGTTAGTGAAGATGTTACCTATGCTGACGGAAGAGCTTCTCTTGTCTGCGTAGGTACTCCACCTCCCCGAGAGGCGGTAGCTATGTCAACGGGAGAAGCCCTCCCATCGACATAATGCTGTTGACCCCGGGGGGGGGGTTAGGTCTGTATAACTATGTTTGCTCAGGGGTGTGTGGATTTTCCACACACTGTGTGACGTAGTTATACCAACATAAATTGGTAATGTAAAGCAAGCTTCTCTCTGTTTTGACTTGAAGTCTGTCATGAGGGTGCATGACAGAAGTTGCTACATACATTATCTACTGCTTCATGCTCCCATGTGACAACAACTCACAAATTTTCTCTGTAGCTGAAAGCCCATACACTTGATGGCAGCGAGTAGAAGTGCCTCCTGTTTTCCTGAATATTCCTGTACTGTGTGTCTCAGTGGTTTTCAAACTTTTGTACTGGTGACCCCTTTCACACAGCAAGCCTCTGAGTGCAACCCCCCCTTATAAATTAAAAACACTTTTTTATAAATTTAACAACATTATAAATGCTGGATGCAAAGCGGGGTTTGGGGTGGAGGCTGGCAGCTCACGACCTCCCATGCAATAACCTCACGACACCCCATGCAATAACCTCACAACCCCCTGAGGGGTCCCGACCCCCAGTTTGAGAACCCCTGGTGTGTCTGAATTGGGGTGTCACCAATAAAAATCCTCTTCTCTGAGCGCTTCTGAACTGCTCATCTACTCAACCTGACCTGGGAGCCAGGCACTGTTGAAACAGAAACTGGGCTCTATATAAGGAGAGGATGAAAAAAGCAGATACATTTAGGGCAGGACTTTCAAAAGGGTGACCTTCCTTTTGTTGGTGCAATTTGCCCCTTCAAAATATGCATCTGAATTTTTGCACCTGCAGTTTAACAGGTCAGAACAGCACATAACCAAGTTTGCACTTACAATCCATTTTGCAAGTGCAAGAATGAAGATGCAAATTTTGCAGGTGCCAGAAAGGAGGCTTTTGAAAAATGAACTTAGTCTTTCTAACGCATACAAAGCTAGCCATAAAAACTGGGATTGGCATTGGCAGACAGAAACCTCACTTATATTAATTAAAAGAGTGTAAGGGGTGTTCAAAAAGGCTCAGAGTATTCTGCTTCTGGGAGAGGAAATTTTCCTGTTGTTACTGAGAATTTTGCTGACACAAGCTCTGTTATTTTAACTGGCTGTGTGTCCCCATTTGCAGTATAAAATTTGATGAGATTTACCTCAAACTATCATTAATAATAATACTTTGAATCTGAATCAGAACCCTACTCCTGTGCAGCAGAATAATTGGGCCACAGAGGCTGAAAGGATCCAGTTAATTGCTACTGAACGTAGACATTATTGACAGACTTTTTTCTTTTTAAACACTGATGTTTTAAATCACTAATAGTCTTCATTCACATGAATTCCAAAAGGCCCTTTGCCAGACTTTGGCTGTTGGTGAAAGAGACAAGTTTTTGAGCTACACAGAGCTCTTTTTCAGGTCTGGGAAAGGTACTCAGAGTATCACAGCTAAATACAAGGTGAAACAGATTGTTTAGCATAAGTAGTTAACACACATCTAAGGGACCATTCAAGGTGAAATGGCCTGTTAACACCTCTGTAGTCATAGGACAAAAATGTGGGGGTTAGTAAGTTACAGATTGTAATATATCTAGTAGTGTCTTTATTAAGATCATGATTTTTAGTGCCTAGCAAAGTTCTGAATTTATGCTTCCAGACTTGTCTTTTGAAGGTGCAAGATCGCAGAGAAGTTGCAGATATGAAGTGATCATTTTGTGAAAAGTGTTCACCCATGGGTGATAGTGTGTTTTTGTCTTTTATCATTTTTTGTGTGAGTTCACTCAAGAGTGTGATGGTTGTCTGGTTTCACCCACATAGTTGTTATGGGGGCATTTGGTGCACTGGGGGAGGTACACCACATGTTGTGATAGGCATGGTAGGACCCATGGAACTTGAAAGGTGTGTTGTGGTGGGGGGTATTGATCATTGTAGCAGTAGAGATATGTCTGCAGGTTTTGCATCTGTTGTTATGGTTGGGTCTGGTGTCGCTTTGAGTTGGTTGGTCCTGGTCTGTGGGAAACTTGCTTCTGATTCTGAACTTGGTGAGGTTGGGGGGGTTGTTTGAAGGCCAGAAGAGGGGGTTCAGGAAGTAATTCTTTCCGGATGTGGTCCCCATCGAGTGTGGTTTGTAATTGTTTAATGATATCTGTATGTGTTCCAGGATAGGGTGTTAGTTGACAAATAGGGTTGTGCAGTCAGAGAGGAAAGAATATTTGAGTTTTTGTGGCTCATCAAAATGCTGAAAAAGATAAAGATGTGTAGGACCCACCCAAATTCCCTAGTGACTCCTAAAGATTGCAAAACAGTTTCTAGTTTGAGAGTTCTTGATTCCAACACTCTCCAGGCTTTTCATCGTATCACTCGATCTTAGGAGCACTATTCAAACTGTTAAAATATACAACTACTAATTTCAGTCTCATTAGGGATCTCCTTCAGTCATTCAAGTTCTCTCTTCCTTGAATAAGCAACTGGAATCACAATCGTCACCAAGGGCCCAACCCAGCTCCCACTGAACTCAACAGAGAGACTGCCATTGGCAGATGGAAGATGGAGTGGGATGGAGGACTTCAGGGACAGAGCAGCTAGGTGGCTAATAAAACTAAAGATATTTAAACAGTTCTCTTACTTTTTGAGCCCTTCAGACTGTAATTGGGACAGTTAGATTAGAGCCTCTTTGAAGTCAGGGCAACCAAAATATAATCAACCAAGCATTACAATCTGCAGTGATTTCCCCCCCCCCCCCCCATCAGTGATTCCTGGATCCAAACTGATTTTAGGAATTTCAGAGAACAACCCACCCTACCATTCAGCGGGGTGGGATGAGATACAGCTGGTGGTTCTTGGCCTTACACACAGTGCTTGACCCTAAAAGACTTATCTGCCTTCACTGCTTCTTATGCTCAAAGCAGTTTTTGGCTTAACTCTGGGAAATGACAAGAAGAGTTGGGCACAGGAACAGAGCAACGGAGCTCCAGAATGGCCACATGTTTCCACTGAGTTAGAGTGCAGGTGTACCAAAGGCTATAGCAGAGACAAAGAAGAAATATTTTGGGTTTAGTTCAGCTAAACTGTACTTGGTGTAGGACCCGGGGATGTGGGCAATGGGGTAAAGGTGTCTTTATGCCAACTTTGCGGTGCCCTGATCCTGGTGCTGCTTTAGCCACTGGCGCAACAGAAAACACCCTCAGGGCTGCTCCAATTTAGTCGTAGCTGCCCAAGGCAGCCAAGCATAGCCAGCCTATAGGGCTGATCTGGCTGAGTATGGTGGGGGACGACACAGGATTTGTTCCCTAATAAATTAATCCACTTAAACCATATAATGAGAAATAACGTCTGCACCTTGTGTATAACACATCTTTCTCTCTCTCATATACAGAGAAAAATCACATGCCTGGCTTGCATGTGCTATTCACCCAGCATCTGTGAGTCATGATGGTTTGAAAAGCAGCAGCACTTAAGAGCTATCAATAATGTCTGAATAGTCGTAGATCCAGCACTTTCCAAATTACTACACCAATCTTTTCCAAACAAAAAACTGAAGCACATTTGCATGCAAACACAAATGAAGATTGAATGTACAAGTTTTATTAGTCTTCAGCATAAGCTCATTCTGTTATTCTCCTGTGAAAATCCTCTGCAGCTAAAGACATTTGTGTAGACTGTTTCAGCCCTGAGAGTCCATACTGCATTCCAAGTGTTATTACTATTGGATGGATATTGGAAGTACTAACTAATGCGGCTGGTGAGCATTGATTGTAGCATTTGTAGAAGCCACTCTCAACCTTCTGAGTCATCAGATTTTACCAAAATAATTACCATAAATATATTAGAAATATTTCTAGATTTTACCATTTTGATACATCAGTACAGCCAGGTAGAGTGAGGCGCAGACACTTACACAGTGTCCCTTGTGCAAGCGTGGCAAATTGCTATCCTTAAAAATACAATAAATCTTCCTTAACAAATCAGCCCTGGGATTCACAGCTGTGAGCATTTGCAAATAAGGAACTTTTCATTTGGCTCTTAAAATTCTCTGTGATCCAAGTTACAGTCTAATTATCTGTCAGGAAAGCTTGGGCACAGCATAAACATACTGGCCCTGCTGTGGCTGGGTTCAGCTGCACAATAGATTGCCAAAAAAGCCAGAGAGAATGTCAGAGATGGGTGATCATGAAAAAGCCAGGAGTCTAGGCTTAGTTGAGATAAATATCCAAAGGTTCTGATGTGTCTCTAAAGCCGATGCTCACTGTATAAACCCTGAGTAGGAGTGTTTGTTCTTCCTTCCCTTTCCTCCCAGCCCCACTATCTTTTCCCCTTGGTGGTTCTAGCAGTCAATGGGAAAGGACTGGAAGACCTTTTCTACACTATCTTCTTTGGGGGAGCTCCCCAGAAAAACACCCTGAAAATAAAGACGAGTCCTCTTAAATGAAAGTCCCTGCACCATTGTCATAATTCCTCCTCTCCCTCCCTCCCCCGTCTTCCGTAGCAACACAGAAGGAGACATTAGCATCACTGGACCTGTTGATGGCTCTTGAAATATTGCCTGTTTTGTGATTTTCCTGCATAGGGAGTTTTAGGAGATGCAGGGTTTGGGACTTGTAAGAAACACTTTGCCCTTTGGAATGTCACTACCAAGGATGCCCTAGAGCAGTGTTTTTCAACCTTTCAGGTCCACAACTTCATATTCGAAGTCAAAAAATGTCATGACCCTCATAAATTTACTATAAAAATAAGAGTTAAAATAGTCCAGTGATAAGACCATAGAGTGTATTTATGTGAGTGTAAGTGTGGTGTGTGTGTTTTGAGAAGTTGTGTGCAGTCTTGTTGACAGAGAATACTTGACCATGAAGAGGACGATTGTGTGGTGAGCTGAGGAGCGAGATTTTCATTGCAGTAGAATGAAATAAATTTTTCAAGGCCTTGTAACCCCTTGATTGTTTTTATTAGACCCTTGGGGGGTCACAACCTACCGGCTGAGAAACAGTACCCTGTATGTTGATTCCTAACTTGACTGGCCATCCTACTCTCACTTAGGGTATGTCTACACTGGCAGAGTTATCATAGTTCCTACGGCTGGAGCGCAGATAGGACTGGACAGCCTCCTCTCCCCAAATGCCGATGAAGTCCAGCAGCTCGGCATTGCTCCAAGCTTGGGATTGCCTGGTGCGTGGAGCAGGCCTGGCCACCTGGAAATATGCACTGAGACCACTGCACGCATCACTGAGCAAACAGGAAGGCGACTTTCAAATTTCCAAAGGAATTTACAGGGTGGGGCTGACGGTTGGTCACCTGAGGGCAGGGCAGTAGAGTTCAAACCGATGACCAGAGAGGCGAGAACAGGCATTGTGGGACATCTCCTGGAGGGCAATCGCAGCGCTCTAATCACCACCGCGTCTACACTGGCACTGCAGCGCTGTAGCCCCGGCGCAGAAAGCTCTATGCCTCTCGTAGGGGTGGGTTTTTACAGCGCTGCAACTGCGCAGTTTCTGTGCACTAAGTGGCTTGGCAGTGTGTACCCCTCGGGAGTTGCAGCGCAGAAAGCTGCTTTACTGCGCAGAAACTTGCCGGTGTAGACAGGGCCTTAGCAATGTCCACTGAAAGATGTCTTCCTGTTAATGAAGTGAGTGTATTAGTTCTATCCCAGGGGTAGGCAACCTATGGCACACGGGCCAAAGGCGGCACACGAGCTAATTTTCAGTGGCACTCACACTGCCCAGGTCCTGGCCACCGGTCTGGGGGGCTCTGCATTTTAATTTAATTTTAAATAAAGCTTCTTAAACATTTTAAAAACCTTATTTAATTTACATACAACAAGAGTTTAGTTATATATTATAGACTTCTAGAAAGAGACCTTCTAAAAATGTTAAAATATATTACTGACACGCGAAACCTTAAATTAGAGTGAATAAATGAAGACCCGGCACACCACTTCTGAAAGGTTGCCGACCCCTGTTCTATCCTAAACCCTGGTGCACCAAAGCTACCCACCACCCACTGACTTTCATTTGTTTATTCTAATCTGCAATGCAATGCAGTTTGGCGAGTCATCCTTCTCCTGTCCAGATTCTTTGGAAGGAAGCATTCCATTCCCTTTCACCTCCTTTGGTTACTGTCTGTGTTGGCTGATAACATTGGCAAAAGTCAATAGAAAAGTTGTCTAGTCCTATTGCTTTTGCTCTTATATCTTTGTACAATGGTCTGGGGTTTCTCAGCTCTAGAGGTAGTTAAGGGGCCTGTGAAAAGGCAGCAACAGGACTGGGAGAAAACTATCCCATCTGCTGCTGTAGGATAGAGATGAATAGTCTACATGTTAGCATCCCTGCAGGCCATCACGCTGTTCCAAAGGGGCGGGGGGAACCATGTATTGTTACAGAGGTTTCATTCCAGTGTAGCTAGGACGTGAGAGAAGTGTAGAAGAAGTTACTACTGTGTTCCTCTGTTTTATTATAGCTCCATCTATAAAAAAAGACCTTGGTTAAAATTGTGGCATGTTGTCTGATGAACTAGGAAACCATATTTTCTGAAATTTTCCCTTCTTCATCCCCTTTTCCTATGTTTATGTGTCATATTTAGTAAAGTCTCTCTTTTATTGAACGTCTGTTTAATTCATAGTAAGATTATTCAAACCCTGCAGGGAAAGCACCTTTACTCCAAAATAAATTAAAATGATGTCTGTGCCTCTGGCCAAGAGATCATTAGATGGGTGTCATGAGTGTACTTTTATAGATATTTGATGGAAAGTGTATAATTTAAATGATAAGAATACACTACTTCAACATATGGATCATTCAGATCTACTTCATTTCTTTTCCAGCGGGGGGATCATTGTACATTCATAGGGATTAGAAAGAATTATGCATTTAAAATGGGATGCCATTTGCAAAAGGCATTACCAAGGAGTGAAAATGGAGCAGCGAGATGCAGAATGGAGTCTGTGTTTGTTCTTCATGGAGGGCTCTAACTTCTTTTTATGCTTAAACAAGATCAGTTTTAGGTGGTGCAAGAAAATAGGGCATATAAATAAATGAATAGAGAATTAGAGTGAGGCAGAAAGCTCCATTACTTTCCCTTCTGGCTCCACTGGCTTCTCACCCTCAACCTAGACTTGTGGCAATGTAAAATTGAGATTTACAATGGTTCCTGTCCATCTATGTTCTTCTTGCCCCACTGTCCATGGTTGTGGCAAATGATCTCATGGATGCTCTGGAGTGGACAAGAGTATCATTTTCATTGTAAACCCATTTTGATCTTTAATACAGCGTTAGTAATAGTGTCAATAATTAGTGTTGTTTGCTGTTGTAGACCCCACATGTTCCAAACCTAGTGTCTTATTATTTGGCAGGACTGTTCTATTAGTAATGGAAGGACCCTTATGTGAAGCAAGTTTATATTACTATGTGAAGTGTGTTCTAGTTAATGGTTTAGTTAAACTAGGATATTCATAATGAATATAGTTGTCAGGAAATACATATGATGATGAGCACATTGAACTCAATAGGAGTTTAGGATGGGCAAGTAATTCAGGATCATAGACTCATAGCCTTTAAGGACAATCATGGTCATCTAGTCTGACCTCCTGCACATTGCAGGCCATAGAACCTCGCCCACCCACTCCTGTAATAAACCCATAACTTCTGGCTGAGTTACTGAAGTCCTCACAGCATGAATTAAAAACTTCAAGTTACAGAGAATCCAACATCATGATTATGGTTGATAACAATACCTAGCTCTGACACAGCGCTTTCATCAGTAGCTCTCAAAGCACTTTATAAAGGAAATCAGTATCATTATCCCCATTTCACAGCCGTGAAAACTAAGACACAGAGAGGTGAAGTGACTTGCAGCCAATGGGTCACCCAGCAGGCATACTTAATGCATAGTTATTGAGCTATACCTCCTGGTATTATACAGTCATTAAAGATGTGTTATCTAATGTAAACGTCTGACCAATTCATACCAGTGTCAGAGTCCTGAATTGACATCCATTAAAAAGTAGACCTAACAAACACTAGGAGTTAAAAAGCAAACATAACTAACTTTAATTTGTTAGTCTCTAAGGTGCCACAAGGACTCCTCGTTGTTTTTGCTGATACGGACTAACACGGCTACCACTCTGATAACTAACTTTGCCTTCTTAGGACTAAAAGATATTGCTTGGTCTGAATTTTTTATTATGCACACTGCAAAGCTTAAATCCAAATTACACACAGACATAAGGATAGTACATTATTCAATAAAATATCATTTCTTATCCAGATTGTCAATTATTTCCCACAAACAGATTTGTTATCACCATCCTTAAGTGCTACTTTGTGTGGCTAACATTAAAGCATAGTTTGTTACATTACATTCTGTTAGTAAGTAAAGTCCTCATGAAAAAAATTCCTGTATGTTGTCTTCAAAAGTACATTTTCATCGAAGGGCGCTGTGTTTCTGGCTACTGCAAATATAAACTGAAGTTATGTGCCTAGAGGTAATGGTAGAATAGATCCATCAAACACAAGTATTCAGTGTCACTTATGATGCTACTAATAACAAAACAATATAAAAAGAGCACCTGAAGTTGAAAATATTGTATGATATTCATAGATCATTCTAAGGCCAGAAAGGACCATTGTGTAGTCTGACTGCCTGTACAACACAAGTCATAAAACTTCCCCAAAATAATCCTTAGCTGATATCTTTTAGAAAAGCATCCAATCTTGATTTAAAAATTGCCAGTGACAGAGAATCCAACATGACCCTTGGTAAATTGTTCCAACGGTTAATTACTCTCATCCTTAAATTTTTTTTGCCTTATTTCCAGTCTGAATTTGTCTAGCTTCAACTCCCAGTCACTGGTCATGTTATACCTTTCTCTGCTAGATTGAAGAGCTCATTATTAAATATGCATTCCTCATATAGATACTTTTAGACAGTAATCAAGTCACTCCTTAACCTTCCCTTTATTAAGCTAAATAGATTGAGCTCTTTGAGTCTGTGATATAAGATATGTTTCCTAATCCTTTAATCATTTTAGTGGCTCTTCTCTGTACCCTCTCCAATTTATCACCATCCTTCTTGAATTGTGGGCACCATCAACAGGCATGGTATTCCAGCTCCAGTTGCACCAGTGCCATCTACAGAGGTAAAATAACCTCTGTACTCCTACTTGAAATTCCCTTGTTTATGCATCCCACGATCACATTAGCTCTTTTGGCTATAGCATCACGCTGGGAGCTCGTGTTCAGCTGATTATTCACCATGGCTCCCAATTTTTTTTCAGAGTCACCACTTCCCAGGATAGAGTCCCCCATTCTGTAAGTATGGCCTGCATTCTTTGATCTTAGATGTATGACATTTACATTTAGCCATATTAAAACACATATTGTTTGCTTGCGCCCCGCTTACCAAATAATTCAGATCAATGTGTATTAGTGACCTATCCTCTTCATCATTTACCACTCCCCCCTATTTTTGTGTCATCTGCAAACTTTATTAGTGATGATTTTGTTTTCTCCCAGGCAGGACCGGCTCCAGGCACCAGCGCAGCAAGCAGGTGCTTGGGGCGGCCAAAGGAAAGGTGTGGCACGTCCGGCTCTTCGGCGGCAATTTGGTGGCAGTAGAAGTGCCGATCGCGTTTTTTTATTTTTTATTTTTCCGCCGCTTGGGGCGGCAAAAACGCTGGAGCCTGCCCTGCTCCCAGGTCATTGATAAAAATGTTAAATAGTGTAGGGCCAAGAACCAATCCCTGCAGGACCCCACTGGAAACATACCTGCTAGTTGATGATTCTCCATTTACAATATCATTTTGAGACCTGCCAGTTAGTTATAATGCATGTAGTGTGTGCCGTGTAAATTTTATATCATTCGAGTTTTTTAATCAGAATGTTGTGCTGTACCAAGTCAAAGGCCTTACAAAAAACTAAGTATATTATATCAACACTACTATCTTTATCAATCAAACTTGTAAGCTCATTAAAAAAATCAAGTTAGTTTGACTAGATCTATTTTCCATAAACCTGTGTTGAGTTGCATTAATTACATTGCCCTCCTTTAATTCTTTATTAATCAAGTCCCGTATCAGCCACTCCATTATCTTGCCCAGGATCGATGTCAGGCTGAAATGCCTATAATTACCCGGGTCATCCAGCTTACCTTTTTTTTAAAAATTGGCATAACATTAGCATTCTTCCAGTCTTCTGGAACTTTCCTAGTTCTCCAAAATTTATTGAAAAATTATTGTTAATGGTCAGCCAGCTTTTTAAAGACTCTTAGATGCAAGGTCTCTGTACCTGCTGATTTTAAAATGTCTGATTTTAGTAGCTGCCATTTAACATCCTCCAGAGACAGTAGTGGAATGGAAAGAGTGTTATCATCACATATGATGAGACTATATCATCTGCTTTTTCCCCAAATACAGAACAGAAATATTTATTGAACATTTTGGCCTTTTCTGTATTATTATTGATACTTCTACTATTTCCATCTAGTAATGGACCAATACCATTGTCAGGATTCTTTTTGTCCACCTCACCCCTCGTCATTATAAAGTGTATATAAAGATATATAAAGTAATTTTTACATTTCTCTTTAACATATTATAATTTATAAACAAAATTTCAGAAGTCCTTTATTCAACAACACTCTACTGTTTTACTAAGATGCTTTTTTATTGAATTACATGGGGAAATATGACTTCATTATTCTCTGTAAGAATCACAGCTTTATATGCAGGACAGGGGCACTAAAGTCAAGTTGAAAAATGGAATGATGGCTGCTGACCAGGTATTCCTTACTCAGGCAAAGCTTTCACTGACTGCAAAGGCAAAATTCCCCCACCCTCCTTTTTTTAAAGTGAAATGGGAGTTTTGCCTGAATACCAACTGAATCAAGCTAAGTTTCATTAAAACTGCATCATAATTTGTCTTCATCTCTTGAACACAGTTCCACTGCAGCTGGTATTGTGGAAAGATGCCTCACTGGCATGGCTTTTGCAATCAGATTTATTCTTTGATACATGCACGAGTTACTACAAGCCTTTAAAGAATACCTTGTGTGATAGTCATCTTGGTTGTAATCACTTGCATGAGAGCTATCACACCTCTATGGGGAAGACACTTAACAATCTATTATATTGTAATTAAGTTTGGCCATGTTTACACTGCTTGATGATGATGCATAAAGATTAATTTACCTTTCCATCCCTGTTACACGGATGTACTGCATAGTATCCCATTAAAAATGGAAAGAGCAATAAAGACTCCAATTATTTTATATTGCCTAAAGTCAATCAGAATTCATCATTTTATGCACTGTTACTTTAATTTATTGGTTTATCATCTATATATGTAATAGCAATTATCACAAGCCATTTTGTATGTGTTTTAAATATGATATTATCTTCTATCAATAAATAAGCCAAAAGCCATCTTATTTACAGTTTCTGTATGTGTGTGGGGTGGTTTTATGTCTACAAACTCTGCCAGTATTCAGGTGATCCTCACTAAAGAATGCTACCACTAAAAATTGCTTTAAACTACAAGACGTTGTGTGCAGAGATGCAATTTAAATGGGTTCTTCAGAGTGTCACTCCCATTTAAAATTAAATAAGTGAGTAAACTCTTCTGCTGTGTACAGAAACAGGGAAGAATTTGGCTAGCTAAAAAGTCTTACAACAGCCTGGTTGGTTTTTTCCTGACTTTCATTAATTACTGACTGGCAATTTGAATATTTTTTTGAAAAACTAGGCTCTAGTTTAATAAGGTACTTAAGCACATGCCTAACTTTTAAGCAATAACATTTTCCTGTTGACTTCAAAGGGCCTACTCACATGCTCAGTGACAAAAGAATGATTGAGTGTGGATGAGATTCATGTCTGCAGCCAGGAGTTTATAAAGGAAATGCTGGTTCAGGTGGTCTTCAGCTGTAAGTATTTTTGGAACACAAAAGGTTTCATAGAAGAGCTTTTTGCCTTATATAGATTCCATACTTGCTTAATCCTACATTCCCTGAGTAGACACTGCCCATTAGATCAAATTATGAGTATTACTGTTGTGTGTTTTGTGATGTATACTCCTGTTGATTAATGATCATCAGTGCTTGGATGTCTGTTCAGGAAGTGTGGGCCAGGAAACATAGCCAACCTCTGAAATAGTTGACAGGTTTTAGAGTGGTAGCCGTGTTAGTCTGTATCAGCAAAAACAACGAGGAGTCTTTGTGGCACCTTAGAGACTAACAAATTTATTTGGGCATAAACTTTCATAGGTTGAACCCACTTCATCAGATGCATGGAGTGGAAAATACAGGAGCAGGTATAAATACATGAAAAGATGTGAGTTGCCTTACCAAGTGTGAGGTCATCTCAGGCATTGGCACCCTGACAGCAGGATTATCTGGCTGTGTAGACTCTCTCCTCAAGCCCTACGCTACCAGCACTCCCAACTATCTTCGAGATACCACTGACTTCCTGAGGAAACTACAATCTTTTGGTGATCTTCCAGAAAACACCATCCTGGCCACTATGGATGTAGAAGCTCTCTACACAAACATTCCACACAAAGATGGACTACAGTAACTCCTCACTTAACGTTGTAGTTATGTTCCTGAAAAATGCGACTTGAAGCGAAATGATGTTAAGTGAATCCAATATCCCCATAAGAATTAATGTAAATGAGGGGGTTAGGTTCCATGGAAATTTTTTTCACCAGACAAAAGACTAATATATATATATATACAGTATACGTTTTAAACAAACAATTTAATACTGGTACACAGTGATGATGATTGTGAAGCTTGGTTGAGGTGGAGGAGTCAGAGGGTGGGATATTTCCCTTACTGCTAAATGATGAACTAGCAATTGGCTGAGCCCTCAAGGGTTAACTCTCACTTTACAAGGCAGCAGGAATGGAGGGAGATATGCACATTCCTCTTTAAGTACCCTGCCTTGTTAATTAGATCAGCTTGCTGAGACCACAGCTGCTGCAAGCTCCCTCCGTCCTGAGCCCTGGTGTGTCCCCCCTGCTCTATGGAAGATGGGGTAAGCGGGGTGCAGGAGCAGGGGGGAGGGGGACACCCTGACATTAGCCCCCCTCTTCCTTCCCTCCCCCCTGTCTCTATGCAGGAGTCTTGGGGAGCAGCTCCAAGGCAGAGGGCAGGAGCAGCACATGGCAGTGGGGGGAGGCACAGAGCTGAACTGCAGGCAGCTGCTGCACAGGGAACTTAGGGGAGGGGGGAGCTGATATGGGGGCTGCCGGTCCACCCTGGTTCCAAGCCCCCACCAGCTAGCTGCAACAGGCTGCTCTTCCTGCAAGCAGTAGACAAAGCAGGTGGCTGCCAAACGTCATTAGAAGGGAACATTACACAACTTTAAACGAGCATGTTCCCTAATTGATCAGCAACGTAACAATGAAACAACGTTAACAGGGACAACTTTAAATGAGGAGTTACTGTACAAGCCATCAGGAATAGCATCCCCGATGCCATCATGGCAAACCTGGTGGCTGAACTTTGTGACTTTGTCCTCACCCACAATTATTTCAGATTTGGAGACAATTTATACCTTCAAGTCAGCGGGACTGCTATGGGTACCCGCGTGGCCCCACAGTATGCCAACATTTGACTTAGAACAACGCTTCCTTAAGTCTCGTCCCCTTACCCCCCTACTCTACTTATGCTACATTGATGACATCTTCATTATCTGGACCCATGGGAAGGAGGCCCTTGAGGAATTCCACCAAGATACCAACAATTTCCACCCCACCATCAACCTCAGCCTGGACCAGTCCGCACAAGAGATCCACTTCCTAGACACTACAGTGCTAATAAGCAATGGTCACATAAACACCACCCTATACCGGAAACCTACTGACTGCTATACTTATCTACATGCCTCCAGCTTTCATCCAGACCACATCACACGATCCATTGTCTACAGCCAAGCTCTAAGATACAACCGCATTTGCTCCGATCCCTCAGACAGAGACAAACACCTACAGGATCTCTATCAAGCATTCTTAAAACTACAATACCCACCTGGTGAAGTGAAGAAACAAATTGACAGAGCCAGAAGGGTACCCAGAAGTCACCTACTACAAGACAGGCCCAACAAAGAAAGTAACAGAATTCCACTAGCCGTCACCTACAGCCTCCAACTAAAACCTCTCCAGCGCATCATCAAGGATCTACAACCTATCCTGATAGATGATCCTTCACTCTCACAGACCTTGGGGAGCAGGCCAGTCCTCGCTTACAGACAGCCCCCCAACCTGAAGCAAATACTCATACCACACCGCAAAAACACCAACCCAGGAACCAAATCCTGCAACAAACCCCGGTGCCAACTCTGTTCACATATCTATTCAAGAGACACCATCATAGGACGTAACCACATCAGCCACACCATCAGGGTCTCGTTCATCTTCACATCTACCAATGTAATATATGCCATCATGTGCTAGCAATGCCCCTCTGCCATGTACATTGGCCAGACCGGACAGTCTCTACACAAAAGAATAAATGGACACAAATCTGACATCAGGAATCATAACATTCAAAAACCAGTAGGAGAAAACTTCAATCTCTCTGGTCACTCAATAACAGACCTAAAAGTGGCAATTCTTCAAGAAAAAAACTTCAAAAACAGACTCCAAGGTGAAACTGCTGAACTGGAATTAATTTGCAAACTGAACACCACCAGATTAGGTCTGAATAAAGACTGGGAGTGGTTGGGTCATTACAAAACCTAAACCTAATTTCCCCAATACTAATTTCCCCCCACTGTTACTCACACCTTCTTGTCAACTGTCTGAAATGGGCCACTCTCATTACCACTTCACAAGTTATTTTTCCTCCCTTGGTATCCTGCTGTCAATTGAACTGTTTCGTTAGACTGACCTCACACTTGGTAAGGCAACTCACATCTTTTCATGTATTTATACCTGCTCCTGTATTTTCCACTCCATGCATCTGATGAAGTGGGTTCTAGCCCATGAAAGCTTATGTCCAAATAAATTTGTTAGTCTCTAAGGTGCCACAAGGACTCCTTGTTGTTTTCTCTGAAATAGTGTGATTTTTGTTCCCCTACTGCTTCCCAGTTCTCTGTGGTGACTCTTCTATAACACCAATTACTCTGGCACTTGGAAAATCACTTGTATGTTCATATAGTACTTTGCTTTCATAGAGTGTCAGCTTTGAAAGACATTGACAAACAACTCAAGTTCAAATTGTGCCCTGTCTTAAAATGATATAATCTTGTGAAGAATGTTCTAGGTTTAGGTTGAACTATACAAAAATGATGAATTACACTGTTAATACAATGTAATATACTGTGATTATATTTTTGATCATTCATTATCACTAATACATATAAGTAGATGTTTAACTATATGACTGAATAATTTATTATTATTATGTATTATTATTTATTAATGTAGTTTCATACTTAATAATTTTAGAATCCAGTGTATTACTATGAAGTCTCAATCATGAAGTTAACCTTCGATGTGTAAATGAACCTGTGGTCATTACAATTATCAAAAAATGTCTCAGCTTAATTGCAAAGTGTAACCATATTCTATCTATTTTTCTTTTTTTTAAAATACTCCTTCATTTAAAAAAAATATCCCCTAAAGTTAGGTAGGACCCATGGAGAAACAATATTTTTTGCTGCTGCTTCTTATGTAGCAGAAGTTATATTACAAGTGCCATATTCAAAACTGTACTGCCATTACACTGGTCTACAATTTTTGAGAAGTTCTGCTTCAGAGATAAAATGTGCTATTTATTATGTATTTTGATGTGCTGAATTCAAATATGACAATTAAAACAACTGATTGGCTACTGTTTCTAAGATATTTAAATTTTTACATTTTATGTCTATGTATATTGTGTAGATAGTAGAGTTTTAATCATAAATTGTAAACCTAGGTCTTTTCATGTGTTTATGGTTGCTTTACATGATAATATTTCACCTGTCCTGTTTATGTAACACTTTAAAAATCAGCCAAAGGGTTATATAAATAAAATTTATTATGAAACAAAAGGCAAAAAACTATTCTGTACCTAGTTTAGTCCTATTCAGTGTCTACTCGGCGCTTCTTGGCTTGTCTCTTGTATTCATTAAATGGAGCATCTCTTGTCACTGTCCAGCAATAGTCTGCAAGCATTGATGGGATCCATTTGCTCTGATAGCGTTTCTCCATTGTTGCAATGTCCTGGTGAAATCGCTCGCTGTGCTTGTCGCTCACTGCTCCGCAGTTTGGTGGAAAAAAATCTAGATGAGAGTGCAAAAAATGTATCTTTAGTGACATGTTGCAACCATGGCTTTTGTATGCCTTGAGGAGGTTTTCCACCAACAACCTGTAGTTGTCTGCCTTGTTGTTTCCGAGAAAATTTATTGCCACTAACTGGAAGGCTTTCCATGTCATCTGTTCCTTGCCACGCCGTGCATGGTCAAATGCATCATCTCGAAGAAGTTCACGAATCTGAGGACCAACAAAGACACCTTCCTTTATCTTAGCTTCACTTAACCTTGGAAATTTTCCACGGAGTACTTGAAAGCTGCTTGTGTTTTGTCAATGGCCTTGACAAAGTTCTTCATCAGACCCAACTTGATGTGTAAGGGTGGTAACAAAATCTTCCTTGATTCAACAAGTGGTGGATGCTGAACACTTTTCCTCCCAGGCTCCAATGACTGTTGGAGTGGCCAATCTTTCTTGATGTAGTGGGAATCTCTTGCACGACTATCCCATTCGCAGAGAAAACAGCAGTGCTTTGTGTATCCAGTCTGCAGACCAAGCAAGAGAGCAACAACCTTCAAATCGCCACAAAGCTGCCACTGATGTTGGTCATAGTTTATGCACCTCAAAAGTTGTTTCATGTTGTCATAGGTTTCCTTCATATGGACTGCATAACCAACTGGAATTGATGGCAAAACATTGCCATTATGCAGTAAAACAGCTTTAAGACTCGTCTTCGATGAATCAATGAACAGTCTCCACTCATCTGGATCGTGAACGATGTTGAGGGCTGCCATCACACCATCGATGTTGTTGCAGGCTACAAGATCACCTTCCATGAAGAAGAATGGGACAAGATCCTTTTGATGGTCACGGAACATGGAAACCCTAACATCACCTGCCAGGAGATTCCACTGCTGTAGTCTGGAGCCCAACAGCTCTGCCTTACTCTTGGGTAGTTCCAAATCCCTGACAAGGTCATTCAGTTCACCTTGTGTTATGAGGTGTGGTTCAGAGGAGGAGGATGGGAGAAAATGTGGGTCCTGTGACATTGATGGTTCAGGACCAGAAGTTTCATCCTCTTCCTCTTCCTCGTCTGACTCAAGTGAGAATGATTCTGGTGCATCAGGAACCGGCAGTCCTTCTCCGTGGGGTACTGGGCGTATAGCTGATGGAATGTTTGGATAATGCACAGTCCACTTTTTCTTCTTTGACACACCTTTCCCAACTGGAGGCACCATGCAGAAGTAACAATTGCTGGTATGATCTGTTGGCTCTCTCCAAATCATTGGCACTGCAAAAGGCATAGATTTCCTTTTCCTGTTCAACCACTGGCGAAGATTTGTTGCACAAGTGTTGCAGCATATGTGTGGGGCCCACCTCTTGTCCTGAGCTCCAATTTTGCAGCCAAAATAAAGGTGATAGGCTTTCTTAACCATAGTGGTTATACTGCGCTTTTGTGATGCAAAAGTCACTTCACCACAAACATAGCAGAAGTTATGTGCACTGTTCACACAAGTACGAGGCATCTCTGCTCACTTTGGCTAAACAGAAATGTGTGCCTTTGCAAAATCAAACACTGACAAATAAGAGAGCACGACACTGTATGATTTCTAGAGCTGATATAGGGCAATTTGTTCAGCAGAGTGATGTAAGCTTCGTTATGATTGCATCATCCATGACTTCTAGGAATAACATGATGCAATTCATATCATGTTTGATGCAATACCAGCTTCAGATTGCATCATTCATTGTTTTGCCTAAAAAGCAAGTACTGTCCAAACCCAGTCATAGATTTATTCATAGATCCAGTCAAAGATGTATTTTAGTCATTTCTGGTTTAAATTGAGATCCCTTCCCTTTATAACTCACTTATCCTCCGCCATTCCCAAGTCAAGGGTCGTATATACTGACCCAATAGCATATCTTGAAAACTAGAGCCAATCAACAATTTTAAGCATCATTTTCGTTCTCAGTGACCCAGAATTAGTAAAGTTTGACTACATTTATTTCAGAAGCATTTTGGCTGTAGAGCAGTGTTATTAATCATGATTGAATTGATCCACCAAGAAGGATGTTATTAACAAAGATTAAGGCCCTGATTCTGCAGTTCTTTCTCAGGCAAACTTCCACTGAAATGTTAGCAGGATCAGGCCCTAAATCCCATGTCCATTTATGTGATTATGCATTCCCTAGAATCCGTGCTCAACTCCATTTCAAATAATTGCCTTTTGGCTACCTACATTCTCCGGGTAACTTTAAATGGTACAACATAACTGAAGTGATTCCTCTATATCTCTCAGGATCAGAGTTTGCCTCCCTGTACAAATGTACAACTACACTCAACTCAGTGTGCATCACATGTGCATCTGAGGACTATGAGATCTTTCATGGCTTATAGCTTTCCCAACACAAGGCAATGCCTGTGAAGCCACCCCACCCCAGTGGGAGACTGGGACCATGGTTCCATCTTCTACCTGTCTTTCGCATCCCCGTTTGGGATGTCTCATGCCCGAGGTGATTATAGCTTGCTGCTGCAAGGGGGCACAGATTGTAAGGGATTTCATTCTTTGCTCCCCTTTGAACAGACATGGAGTAGCTGGGTACAAACTGGTCCATAGCATTTAAAGCACTTTTTGATGCAAGGTGCTGTATATAAGTAAGGTCATTCTCAGTAATAATGATGATGACACTGCAAGTTCTGTTAGAGCCTCAGAAGGAAAACATTATTTGTAGGATAGATGGAACAAAATCCAAAGGGAAAGAAACACTATTCATACATTTGTATTCCTATTTTGCATTTTCTTTCTTTTTTCCTGTTGTCATTATCTCCTACATATGAAGCACCTTGTGGTTATTCCTACCTTGATTTCATGCACTCTCTTCACTTTTGTCATGTAAAGAAATGATTTGCAAATTGTCAATATTCAAGCCTTTAGAGGCAATCCCCTAAACCCATTTACTCTACGCCATTACCCATATATTTTCTGAATCAAACAGCTTGCAAGCTTCAGCACACTTTGTAAAAATCGGATTAACAATTGTGTTGAGTGGCATAATAGTGATTGGCAAAGTGTTGAAGAAAGGAGCATAGTATGCAGCATACAATACAGGCTGATTACGAAGCAGCATTTACACTAAGCACCCAAACTTCATTAAGCAGCGTCTTCACTACCAAGCATGAGATCAAGAACTTGTATTATTACAGTTTGGGAAATTGTGACTGATTGATTGTATTGGTTCATAGACAAACAAGTTGCTGAGTCCAGGACCAGTTATGTGTAGGTCCTCTGCACTGAGCTAAGGTAGCCAGGTAACTAAGGACAGGTGTGGGTGAAGACGAAATCTGCCTGAGGAGACATGGGGTGAAGTAAGTGCGATCATCATACAAATGAGGCACTGCTACTTTGCAGGAGACATTAGTTGGATGCATAGCATGGGATGGGAGCTTCATTATCTGAACTGGAAGAGCCTGAGCAGGAACAACCCCAAGGCAGCACAAAAGAAGCTGGTGCAGGGACTGTTTTCCTACAGCTCCCATGCAGAGTGTGCAGGGACCACCCAACCTATCCCCACCTCCAACTGGCCTAACTGGGCTTAAAAGGGGGAAGACATTTTTACAAAGAGGTTAAAAATATTATAATCTGTGGTTTACGGGGTGACATTGCATCAAACACGGGTGTTCCACATTTTGTCCCACATTTTGATGGCTGCTGTCACACACTGGCAGGTTTCGAGGTTACGCATTATGGGGCTATTCCTGTCACTGAGTTGAAACTCACCCTACTGTTCAGGCTCTGCAGTAGGCTTTGTGGACCACTGCAAACCTGCATTAAATGGCATGGAGTGTATTGCATCATGAAAATCACTCTCTCTCTCTGAAGAGTTGTTTCTAGCAGATGTCTTACAGCACAGGTTCCAATGCCCACTGCTCCAAACCCAGCCTTGGTTTATATAGGACATACTTTGTTCAGTTAGGAAAAAAAACTCCAGTATAAAGGATTGCAGGGTCCCTATCTGAGAATCCACATGGACCCTTGGAGACTCACACCCGCTGCAAGAACATAGATTATTGTGATCTATACCAAGAGTTTGGTTAAGTATTGACATGCTCATATAAGCATCCTCCAACTTTATCTCTTTCAAGAGGTGAGGGCTATTGCATTGGGAAGGATTCCTGTGGCAGTGATTATAACTTGGACCCTCTATTAGATAATGGCTAGGGTAATGGAGGAAATATAAAATGATATCCAGAATATGCACAATGGTGTAATAAATCCTAGGTGAAATAGTAAATCTCTGGGAAGTTACAGAAATCCAGATAGATAACACAGTTCATTTATTGTATAGTGCTACAAGGTTTTTCTCTTATCTTTAATTTTATAGTTTTGTGCAGCTGCAGTAGTCCTTGGATAGGGAACATGTTTGAAAATGCTATAAATTTCACCTCTTGTTTATTTCAGATTCATTGGCACTCTGTCTTTACTGTCTCTGGTATTTTATGCCTCAGTACTCTAAGAAAAAATGCTCTGTTTGCACTAGATCTAATAGGAAAACTCTCTCTGACATTTAAACTTTAGTACCAGTTTGCCTACAGTGTTAATATCACTGAAACTACTTATACGGATTAAATTGCCTACAGTATATAAGGCCAAAATATGAACATAGCACATTTACCGATTCAAACCCTTGAAAGAATTATTACCATTAAAATATTTAAGGTCACCTTTACAAATCCAATAAATCAGAGGTGTGTCAAACAGAGAGCATTTTAAGCTCTCTGACTGGCCCAGCCCACTGGAGGGAAAGATAGTATGATTCATTGCACATAGAGAATGGGGTTTGGGCACAACCTTGGGCCTCACACTTTGGTTACTTGGGGCTAGGAGCATAATCAAGCTGATGCTATCAGCCTCTGGTGGGGGAAGGGAGGGTCAAATTGTTAGAGGTTTCCTAAGAGCTAAACATCAGACTCAAAAGGGCATGATGAGCATGAGAGGAGACTGTAGATCTTGTTTGCCAAAGGGATGTGCTGCATTGCAATCACTGCTACTGTTGTTGCTGAGGCACAAAACAAGGACACAGTTTAACATGATAGGAAAAAAGGTAAAGACCCAATGGGAGGATTGTAATAGTTCTTATCCTAACTCCCTCTTGACATGCACCTTTATTTGTGGTTGGGTGAAAGAAGGAAACAGAATGCCTAAACCCTGTTGCAAACATAAACGAATAATTGCCTAAGAAGTCTCTTGCAGATAGTATTCCTATGGGATTATGAAAACTAGAGATAGGCAGGTGTTAAATGCCCTTTCCCCTCATTAACCTGTAAGTGTTCCCAAAATAACCACAGGCTAGCTCCTTTGGGGTGCAATACCGGGGAGTAGGCTCTCTGGAACAGTGTTACAGCACCAGCAGATAAAGTAATCATTGGATGCAAGTTTCAGGAATGACATCTTGCTGGAGTGTCCTAAAAGGTATAGGAGACTCTTGTCATGAGGCCCAGATAGGAACAAGAAGTGAGACTGCCAAGCTTTTATGGAAGTGGAGAGTGGAACCAATATGGCATGCTTCCAGTTTTTTCCAGCTCACACATCCCTCCTCTGTGTGTATAAGGCTTCATGAGTCTGGGGGAACTGGCGTTGTCCTTGGAAAACTCCCCTCAAAAATCCATACAGGTGTTAATTCCCAGATTCCCCTCTGATGTTTCTATCATGTAGGCCGTAGGGGAGCAGGTACATGAGAGCAGTGCAACTAGCCGAAGAAATGGAGGGTGAGCCAGGCAGTTGAGCAGAGGCAATTGAGTGGGAGCCACAGGAATCTTATTTGAATTTCCTGCAGATCCATCTATTGAATGCAGAGGTTAAGCTCTGTCATTCTCCTCCCCGCTGCCAGTTACCGCTTTCCAGGGAGGAACTGAAAGAGAACTCTATAAGTTCTAAGGAGTGGTGAGTTTTTTGAAAAAAGTTCGCTCTCTGTGGAAGGGCAGCATGCAGCTTTGGGAACTTATATCTGCTCTCCACAGAAATCAACGTGGACAACATGACTCCTTTGTTTAAAAATGCCAAATCTTCTGTCAGAAATTCAGGTGCTCAGATCCCATGGTGATGGGTTTAGAATAAGAACCTAAGTAGAAAAGAAGAGTTTTGAAGTGTTAATAAATTTAAACTGTGTGTGAAATAGTAGCAAATTTTTTCCAAATGTTCTTTCCTTTAAGTGAGATTATTCTCCGAAAAATAGTTCTGTAAAAATGGCCACCTGTTTAAAAAAAAAAAAGGGGGGGGGCAAAGTTCCTTGTTTGTCCTGTCTTACTGTCTCTGTATTACATTTTCTTAGCTTATAAATAAATATATTATTTTTTTTCTAAATGCAATCCCTGCAAACGCAACCAGGAACCTGAATGAAAGTGACTCTGTGTTCGGTCTGGCTCAGGTACCATCACCAGTAATAAAGGTTCTGCAACTGCAATTTAGTTAAAATTCTGCTGCTGATGCATCAATGCTCTCTCCCAGAGTCATGTTGGCTCTGAAGGTCTTGCATGAGTAAAAAATGGAAAACCCTTATTTTTGTTATTAAAGCAAGAATATATGATTCAGAGTGCACAGGCAGAACTGATTAGTAAGAAGATGCCATTTTCAAACAGTCATTTTTCTGATCAGAACAGCCTTTGGATTCCACGGACCCAAACCTTCAGTCTTTACTGAGCCAAAACTCCCTATTGAGCTCAACACAATCTACAGATAATTGAAGTCAGTGCAGAGTTTTGCCTGAGTGAGAACAGGCAGAGAAAACCTGACCAGGCTATTTTTTTTTTAAAAAACCACCCTTTTATTATTCTTTAGTTTTAAATATTAGCAGTGAGTAAAGTTTTTGAGAACAACTCCTATGTAAAACTTTAATCTTACTAATGGGTTGTGGCTGGAACAGCAAAAACTAACACACACACACAAACTATAAAAATCAGCCTTTACTTGTATATTCTATATGGGAGATGAGTTTACATTTGGTTCTGTTGTTTGTACTTGTTTACAGGTGATTTTTAATTTTTTTTCTTTTACATCATTTCATATCATACCCAAATGTGCAGTTTTTGAATCATAAGCGCCACAGTACATAGAAATGGGTTACTGCTCAATGTCATTTGTAAAGACAAAATTTTGTGCTTAAAATTATGACCCCATAAAGTTTTTTTGAATTACACACAAAGCAATTAACTCTGATAGTTTATTGATATCTCATTTACAACAAGCTCACACCAATGGTCCCGAGGTATTTCAGGAAGCTTTCCAGTCAATGTTCAGGGTTTATTTAATCCACTTTGCAGACAGATTAGTTTATATAGGATCTATATAACTATATATTAGAGGCTGCAGGAATTTCTAGAGAGTGTCCTTGTAGAATAAATGCAGAACTTCCCAGTAGTACTTGCAGGCAATTTCATTAGGCATTCAGTGCAGCGCAGCAGTCAGCATTTCTTACTGCCCTGACATTCCCACTTTGCTTGACAGATCAGTCCTTTCTTCTTTCTGCTGCTGATAAAGTCTATAATGGGGGCAATTAAACTAAATGCTTATTAAGGACAGGCATTTTCATTACTTGATATTTTCAAGCCAAGTTACTACTGTATCTTCCATGACTAGAGATGCTGGATGCCCCTATTGAGTGCGCCTTTTTATTGTTTGCTGTCACCACCAGAGAGGATTCCCTTTCATCATTGCCAATAAAATACTCTTGAAATTCACATTTTTATTTTGAGACGGGAGAGTGGGCAACTTATTTACTTATAGGAGAGAAGCAAGGGAAATTCCTCCTCCAGCCCAGACTCTGTTACCAGCCTTTCAACTTGGCTGCCCCTTCACGATGGCCTCTTCTTTCTTCCCTTCTCTGTTGGAGTTCCTCAGGCTCTGTCTTTTTCTCCCACTACTCTCTCCTTCTCCATTCTCGTGGTCTGATGCCACCCCTTCACTGAAGACTCTCAAAACGAGCTCTCCTGCTCTCCTTCACTTCAGGCACACCTCACTTCAAGTCTCTCTGATATCTTCTCCGATGAAAGGTCAAAAGCTGTGCTTCTCATCCTTCTCTCCTTTTCACCACTGTTGACAACAGTGCTCTCCTACCAATCACTTGCAGTCCTGATGCACCCTCACAGTTAATCTTGATAACTCTTTCTTTCTTTTGTCATATCTAGGCTCCCACCAAATCAAATTGCTTCTCTCTATATACCATTTGTATCTGTATCTTCTCCATCCCACCACTTCAATTTTGTCTTGTGTGGGCTATTCTAGTCTCTTTTTAGGCTTTCCTACCTTTCCCCTTTCCACTGTGCAATCTATTCAACATTCAGCAGCTATAACAATCTATATATGCCATGCTTTCTACCATGTTATTGTCCCCCTGCAACCTCCCACTCTCTCTCTCTCTCAAATGCACTTATCCTACCTTGCTCCTTGAATCTCTTCAATGCCTTTTTGTCAGTGTAGGTTGACTTAAACCACCGATTTTAATCAACATTTAAATCAGCAAGCAGTAAACCTTGATTTAAATAATTGATTTTAGTTTTGCACTTGCACTTTTTTAGTTATTTTCCTAAAGAAAGGTTGATTCTCATTGGTTGGTAGGTATTGAAACATGTTGAGTTGCAACTAAATAGAGCCTTTATGCTAAATTTGGCACTTCTTCTTGCTAACCAGGAGGATACCTTATATCTATACATATTTATTTTAACAATTATATAGCTTAACATTTTACTTGATGATGATTAATATTTCACTTGTGATCTGTGTAAAGCTCTATTTGGATGGAAATTCAAATTCAATCAAAATGTAAAAAACAGCATTTATTTTTTTCATTAAATAAAAATACCTTAAATATATTGACAGGTTTCAGAGTAGCAGCCATGTTAGTCTGTATCCGCAAAAAGAACAGGAGTACTTGTGGCACCTTAGTCTCTAAGGTGTCACAAGTACCCCTTTTCTTAAATATATTGGATACATATAAAAATCATCAAAACATGTTTTGCATTTTAAAATGATTTATTAAACAAACAAGTATTATTTGCTTGGTTCTGGTCACCATGGCCTTCAAGACTTTAAAACTAGTAGTTCTCATCCTATCACCTAGGTTTAATTCATTAACTGGAAGAGGAAAACAATTTTTCTGCTTCTTGAACTCCCAATTGGTTTCTTAATTTTAAATGAACTAGTAATTGAACTAAATTATTTGAATAAACTGAAATGAAGAAAATATTCTCTGTGTGCTCACAGAGGAGGCTACTGCTTTCAAAAGCTGGTTACTGGGTAATAGAAACTTTAAGTTAACTAAAAGTAAATGTGTGAGAAAACAATAAGTTAATAAGCTCACCTGGGAAAACAAGAGAAGTCTAAACTAAATGATTGCTAGTAGTCTTTCAGGTGAACTCAGACTTCCTGAATCAATTAAAATGAGACTCAGTTTAGGCTGGCACTACACTACAATGTTCGGTTTACTGCTTTTCAATTACCGTAATTTATTTTCAGTTAAATTAATTAATGTTAATCCATTGCCCAAAATTTTCAAAGTTGGATGCTTAATGTTGTTCGCTTGCCATAAATGTACCTTTCAGTGCCCTAACAAATGCAGCCTGACTTTCAGTAATCCTAAGCATACTCAGCTCTCACTGACAGTAAGCAGTAACTGTGATTGTACTGAGAGAAAGCAGAGGTCACCTTAAAAATTTGCCAATAGCCCTATATTACCAAATAGGCATAGTTTAGTAGGGAATATCCAGAGAATAGTGTAAATATTGCAGTAATTCTGCTATCAAAGGCAAAACTGGAAAGTTTTGGAGGGTAACCACTGTCTTTTAGCAGATGCTTTGCAATGTGAATGGATCCAAATTTTGACCGAGCCCTTTGCACACCTGTACTTTTAAAACATTCTATCCTGTAAGATTGCACCAACACATTTGATAATCTAGTGTGTTACTATTTTGCAATAGTGACTGACAACCAGATTGGTGTCAAATCAGGGATCCATCGGCTGGAGATTTTGAAGTTGACATAGCCTGAAAATTTACAACTTTCTCCTTCAGTTTCCATAATTTACATTCAAACCACTGAAGGGAAACCTAGAGCCAAAGAGAATTGATGGAATCAGAGCTCAGATGTGACATTCCTGAAACTTTAAATTGCTCTTTTATACACATGTGGCAGAGAAGAATGATCAGTGTGTACTTGTAAACAGGTAGAGGGTTTCGTTTAGCATTATTTTCTTTAACTCAATGGACTAATGCTATTGTAACTTACCTGAACTAACTAATATTTCCTGCCAGTCCTAAGCCCCATGCAGGTGCTCTTTCAGTAGCACATCAAAGACACACAGTCTGTGGGTCATCATAAGTTATACATTTAGGTTCTGATTTAGCAACATACTTAATTGTGTACATGAACAGTTCTGTTGCCTTCAACAGGACAGCTCACATGCTTAAAACCAGGCATGTGCTTAAGTATCTTGCTGAATTTGAAGCCTTGATGAATTACATATACGTTTTTTCAGTTGCGGATCATGAT
Organism: Emys orbicularis; assembly: GCF_028017835.1. Taxonomy (NCBI): domain Eukaryota; kingdom Metazoa; phylum Chordata; order Testudines; family Emydidae; genus Emys; species Emys orbicularis. The sequence continues at coordinate 28,288,309 of NC_088691.1, forward strand.
CATGAGACCCTATCAATCATGTATGCACACAAACAGTTTCAGGTCAGCACAATGCAGTATATTGTATGTATAATATACAAAGTCCTCTCTTCCTTCCTAAGGAAATGAGGATGAATTTATATAGTTTAAGAAAACTAGGCAGAAACTCAGACCCGCTTGCTTATTACCACACAGTGATACATTTACTAGTGACAGAATGAGGGAGAATTTGAAAACTGATCTCTCAGCTGAGTGAAATTCAGTGGTACTTTTTCAAAGGGGGCCTTGTGAATATTGTATTTAGATTCAATACGTATATGTTACCATCATCACCCACCCCAAGTTTAATTTGAATTTAAGACACAAACAAACTCCAAATCCCAAAGTGAAATTCATTGAAAACCACCAGCTTTCTCCTGGTTTGATGTTAACACTGAGTGAGAAAGCAGTTTTTGCATGATTTCAATGCAAAAATAAAAAATCAGATCAGGACTCCCACAAAACTCAGCTCAAATCCTCTGAAGAGATAATCAGATTGCACTGGAGGGTGGAAAGGGCTGGCAAACTCCATTGTGCTTCCAGCATATAGAGGCAGATCCATAGCCTACAGGAAAAATACCATTGTGATCGCCAATAAAGGGGCGATAAAGACAGAGTTCATCTGCTTAAATAATAAAATAGAGACACAGGAATAATGTTATTTCAGTCTTTGTTTATTCGGTTAGGCCTTGATTTAGCAAGGTATTGAAACACATACTTAAGTTTTCAAGGATGTGAAAATTCCCATTCACTTAAATGGGGACTACTCACATGGTTAAAGTTAGGATTGTGTTTTAAGTGCATTGTGGAACGGGGGCTTTAATTTGTATTAGATTAGGTGATGTTACTTTGGCTTGTGTTGTGCTCTGTTGTGCTTCACCATGAATACCCAAATGAGCATTTTAAAACCAGTTGTTTTGTGAATCTGCCATATAGTCACTGCAATATGAGCTGCAAGTTCACAAACTTCAGATTCTTTGCTGAAACCATCATTATGCCTCTGGACTCTTTAATCCTAATAAGTAAAGGAATAGCACAGGAGGCCAGGGTATAGTTTTGAAAAGGATAGGTGGGGAAATGGAACAGAAGCATATTATCCAAACAAGCTTGTAAATAAATAAGCAAAAACAAAACAAAACAAAACAAAAAAAACCCAACCCCAAACATCTTCATAGCTAGCCAGAACTACAACAGTTTCTTTATATTGACTTCTTGTTTGTATTGACTCCTTAAGACTGACATAATAGATATTGGATTCCAGAGCAAACACTGAGAAAATAATGTGAATGTACTTTGAAAATATAATGGAGACTTAAACTTGTGTAACATTGAGGAGTTGGCATGAGTTGTCACCAATGAAATGTAAAGAGCTGAACTGAATCCCACTAATCTCAAACTATTATAATGTTGTACATTAAAAGCCCATTTGCAACGAACGCTACGCCTGGTTCCTGAAAAACTGAAATGAACAAAACATCTTTTTGAGTTTTTAGAGAGCAAGTGAGGTGAACCTGCTTCAAAAATGTTCTACGCTTCAAATCAAATATGGCAATTCTAAGAAATCCATTAGCTGTTTACATCTAAAACTCATCCTTCAACACTTTGCCCCATAATGCACAGTGTTGTCAATTTTGGTCTTATTTACCTCCTGCTAATAGCTGGGCTCAATTCCAAGAAAGTTAAGACAATTGTAGAGAGATGCAGATCTAACATATTTTCAAGCTTGACAGCCAATAGTTCTGAGCATTTAATTCCCAAAACACAAAACTCTCTAATCCTGCTTTTGTTATTCATCCAGGAAAGTACATCAGAGTCAAACAGTATCTGTGCAGCCCAACTAAAATGTTATTGTTTGATCCAAATTGTATCGTTTTTGGCAGATTTGTAGGGACTGATCCTATGTGACACTGGTATTTTAACGTGGAGCTGAGAGCTTAACAGTTCTTGATACATTAGCATCTGTATCCTAACCCTAGGCATTCTGTCCTCAGCAGCACATCTTAGGTAAATGTTCATTTAATTTATCCCTTGTTAAAATTTAAACAGCTATGCCAAATTCCACCAGACTTGGCATGTATGACATGACTGATGACTCTGCTAAACTTTAAGTCAGAAGCATAAGTTTTGAAATGTATCAGCTTTATGTATTTGCCCCTGAGCAATAGATTTAGTAAAAAAAAAAAAAGGCCTTTCATATACTCAAGTCTGAAATTTAAACAACTGAACACAATTCTAAAAAATTTAGGTCCACATGAATTTGATAAATGGTTTATGCGCAAAGCAGAAAACTTGAAGGGTCATGGCAGGGTAAGGGACTAGAAATCTTTCTTCTTCCCTTTAAAAAGATAGCATCATACATATTCAAAATGTTACTTCCGTTATTCCCTGCTCAAATTTAAAACACAAAGCTTAGGGCCAGATCCTCAGCTGATAGAAATCATTGTCACTTTGCTGAAGTTTTCCTACTACATGTCATCGTTTTGCAAATGAATCAGTAATTGGTAACATAGGCTTTTAATTTAAATTCAGTAGGTTTTGTCTTACCTGACATAACATATTGGCAGCTGGAATTTTTGGCTGGTATTTTTCTCAGTTCATGATCATAATCTGTATTCATTTTGCCTCATTTACCCCTTGTAAAATGTTAATGTCTAGAGAGACTGGACCTGTTTCTTCCATGATGACAATCCTCTAGTCTACACATGTCTGAATTATCCAGACATTGTTTTTATTGTATTCAGCAACAGAGTGGTATAAAGTCTCCCTTAAGGGAACATCAGATTCTGAGTTCCACCGATATTGCTCTTCACCTATTTTGTGTATGAAATGTTTTCTATGATTTTTATTAACACTGAAGCCCATTGGGAGGACAGGATAACTCGAGGGTTATTGATGAGATATGGAGTCCTCTACCTCTTTGTCACTGGTATGAACCTAGGCCAGGTCAGGAGTGCCTGAAAGTTATCAGTTATATACTGAATAGAACTGGTCCCAGTACAGACCCGTGGGCGACACCACTATTTACCTCTCTCCATTCTGAAAACTGACCATTTATTCCTACCCTTTGTTTCCTATCTTTTAACTGGTGACTGATCCATGAGAGGACCTTCCCTATTATCCCATTCCAGCTTACTTTGCCTAAGAGCCTGTGGTGAGGGACCTTGTCAAAGGCTTTCTGAAAATCTAAGTACACTATATTCACCGGATCCCCCTTGTCCATATGCTTGTTGACCCCCTCAGAGAATTCTAGTAGATTGGGGAGGCATGATTTCCCTTTACAAAAACCATGTTGACTCTTCTCCAACAAACCATGTTCATCTATGGGTATGTCTACACTACAGGATTAATCCGAATTTATATAATTCGAATTTAGGAAACCGATTTTATAAATTCGAATGTATTCGGCCACACTAGGCACCATTAATTCGGTGGTGTGCGTCCAAGCTACCGTAGTAGCATCGATTTCCAGAGCGTTGCATTGTGGGTAGCCAATAACATCTAATTGCCAATAACATCGAATTGCGGCCACACTAACCTTAATTCGGATTAACAATACCGATTTTGACGCTACTCCTCTCGTCGAGGAGGAGTACAGAAATCGAATTAAAGGGCTCTTTAATTCGAATTAAATGGCTTCGTTGTGTGGACGGGTCAAGCGTTAATTCGAATTAAAGCAGCTAAATCCGAATTAAAGTCGTAGTGTAGACCAGGCCTATGTGTCTGACAATTCTGTTCTTTACTATAGTTTCAACCAATTTACCTGGTACTGAAGTCAGGCTTACCACCTGTTATTGCTGGGATCACCTCCGGAGCCCTTTTTAAAAATTGGCATCACATTAGGTATCCTCTAGTCATCTGGTACAGAAGCTGATTTAAATGATAGGTTACATACCACAGTTAGTATTTCTGCAAGTTCACATTTGAGATCCTTCAGAACTCTCGGGTGAATACCATCTGATCCTGGTGACTTATTGCTGTTAAGTTGATCAATGTGCTCCAAAACCTCCTCTAATGACACCTTAATCTGGGACAGTTCCTCAGATTTGTCATCTAAAAAGAATGGCTCAGGTTTGGGAATCTCCCTCACATTCTCAGCCATCAAGACTGATGCAAAGAAGTCATTTAGTTTCTCTGCAATGGCTTTATCGTCCTTGAGTGTTCCTTTAACATCTTGATCATCCAGTGGCCCCACTGGTTGTTTAACAGACTTCCTGCTTCTGATGTACTTAAAATTTTTTTTGCTATTACTTTTTGAGTCTTTGGCTAGCTGTTCTTCGAATTCTTTTTTGGCCTTCCTAATTATATTTTTACACTTCATTTGCCAGAGTTAATACTCCTTTCTATTTTCCTCAATAGGATTTAACTTCCACTTTTTAAAGGATGTCATTTTGCCTCTCACTGCTCTTTTACTTTGTTGTTTAGTCATGGTGGCACTTTTTTTGTTCTCTTACTATGTTTTTTAATTTGGGGGCATACATTTAAACTGAGCCTCTGTTTCCATGCAGCTTGCAGGGATTTCACTTTTGGCACTGTACCTTTTAATTTCTGTTTAACTAACTTCCTCATTTTTGTGTAGTTCCCCTCTCTGAAATTAAATGCTACCGTGTTGGGCTGCTGTGGTGTTTTCCCCTCCACAGGGATGTTAAATTTAATTATATTATGGTCACTATTACCAAGAGGTTCGCCTGTCCTTAAACAAGTATGTCTTACATGTTGTCTCATTTCCAGTGTAGCAGTTCACATGGTAAAACTTGATGCTGATTCACAATAAAAATATATTTTATAATTCTGTTTTGAAGTAAGACCTCCGCAGGAAAAGAACCTAAGTACTGCTCTTGTTAGTAATATATATTAGTTATGCAGTATCCTTCAAAAGCCCTAATCAGAATCGGGACCTCATTGGGCTGGATGCTCTGCTTATGCTTAGAAACAAACATATCACTTGAAATCACTTCTCACCCTAGCATATCGCTGTAACTGAAGTCCTCATCCTCTCCTTATTCTTTTAACAGTGAATGGTCAAGGACATCTGCTATTGTTCACCACTGCAGTCTGAAGCAAGCACTTCTTATTTTTCTTGTTTGCAAATGCCTTTTTAGGCTCATTGAATCCATAACAACATTTTAATTTTTGAATGAGGTTAAACAGAATCCACATAGGAAAATGTGAATGTTACAGTAACATACTTTTTTTTGTTTTTGTTTTTTTTCCAGGACAATATTTCAAAGAGTGTGTGCATTACATGTCTTAATTGTATACAAGGAAGTGAGGTTTATACACACTGAAGTACAACTCCCAAAGCTACCTGTATTTTTTTGAGGGTTTTTTTCAAATCCAGTCTTTAGATTCTATTCCTTAGCAGCTATGCAATTTATTTAATTGTATATGACTACATATTGCTAATTTATGGTATCACTTTGAGATTATAGAAGAATATGTCCTCCAGCTTCTCCTTTTAGTGCTAATAGATTTACCCAGGCATTTCTGATCCCTCTAAGAGACTTCTCCAACTTTCCTGAACACCATGTGATCAATCTTTATACTCTGCTCTGCGAGGAGCATTGCCTCACTTGCACAGTTCATTTAAAGACCTGTCAGAGTTGTAGCTGTTACATTCTGGGAGTGCAAGGACTCCTTGCTGCTACAAACTCCCTACTCCTAAAGGGCCAGGAAGGGTAGGGAAGAGGCATGAATGAAGCAGTGGGCATGGCCAGTGCTTCTGCTGAGGTAGTGTGGCCCCACAACCCTCTCTTATTATGGTGCAATTGAGCTCATAGTGCTCTCTATTTTCAAAGCGTGGCATAAATATTAAAGAATATGCGTACCCTTCAGATTTGTCACCCTTCCTCTTGGTTGTACTATTTGCATTTTTATAATTTTCCCAAAGTTCTTTGCACTTTGTCCCCCGAAGCTGCAAACAGTGTGAGGAGTCAACAGAAGTGCATATCTGCACAAAGCTAAGCAAGTGCAGGAAAAACACTTTTACTACACGTCCAAAGTGTAGTACAGATTGTGCTTTAACTGTGGTATGGCTAACGCTTTAAGGATTTTGTGTCATGTGTATGCAGAGCATTTCAATGCACACAACCCCTCCTGTGTATCCAAGGTCTAATTGTCATGAGCCAGATTCTGTTCTACGTTATACCACAGGAAATCTAGAACAACTTCACTGACATCAATATCTTGATTTAACCAAGCGTACCACTGAAAAATTTGGAATTTAGGGTGTTCATATATCACAATGATGAGTGTGGTATAAGTTCCTAGACCAGGGTGCGTTATGGTAAGGCAGTGGAATCTAAATCTTTCTGCCAGAACACAGTAGGATGGCTCAGGGAATGAATGGGCTCAGAAATATTCCTAACTCGTTCCTAAAGGCGCAACATGCTCCCCTCTCTTAGTATCTCCAGCTGACCACAGTACATGCATTGGTGGTTGGGCATCTGATCCAGATAGCAGACTCTTAGGTCATAATGCACTTGCCTGGGCTGTAATGGGTTTTTCCTATAGTACTAGGTTTTAAATCCTATCTTGCCAATACACGTCGTCTTCCCTCACTAGAACACTTATGCAGCAGAATTTTGCTTTGAATGTATCTTGAAGACAAGCTGCGGAGAATGCTAACCAGTGCCACATGGGATGAACCATCACGGTCTTTAGGAAATCAAAAGTGGGATAATAGTGTATATTGTGAAACTTCACTTCCCCCGCGAACTTTGAGAATCTAATGTGTCTTACTGCTGATCCAAGAGATTTGTGTCCTTCTACAGGTATTGTCTGAACAGTTTCATTATTTGTTTATGTATAAGTAAAGGGCAAAAGAATGGCAGTTTGCTCAATGTGTAGATTATTTCTGAGATTACCAGTTTGAATGGTTTCATTCTGATTGCCACCAAATAGGTTATGGGGTTTTCACTAGGCAGTATTGGCTTTAAGTTTGTTCGTAATACAAGTTTAGTTACCAGTGAGTGTGTCCATGATATTTTGATAGATATTGAACTCTGACACCCTGAATCTCCTGAAACTTGCACTTTTTTTTCACCTGTGCAAATCCACCAACTTCAGTAGAGTTACTCCAGATTTACACAGATGCAAATCAGAAGAAAATCAATTGCCAAGTATTATAGAGTTGGGTTTTTTAGATGTCTGGGGTGCAATAAGCAGAACTGGACCAAGCAGAAAATATGGGAAAAGATAACTGAAGGGGTAGAATCCGAAATTTTTCCGCTAGTAGAGGATTTTTGCTTGTGTCTATTGGACACTGGAGACTTTGCATTTCCAAGAGTAGTCTCCAAAGTTTAGAATCCAGCTTCCAAGCTTTTACTCTGTATTCAGATGTTTGGTAAGTTTCTCATTTAATTAAATTTATGACATACTTGGCATATATCAGGTGTGAAAACAACATGGTGACAGCATATTATCTGGTGTGAGAATAATATGCAATGACCATAGGCTAAATCCCTGTTCTAACTCGTGCATATTCCTTTGCTTGATTAAAGGCAATGCGGCTACTGATGTGAGTGGGGAGAGAAGGATGTGGCTCGTTATTTGTATTATTACCCCCCAAAATGTGGTATCATTCTATTCTCAATCTACCATAGTTAGTGGCAGGTCAAGGCATTCCAGTCACAGCCCTCTTACAACTGAACAACAGTGATATTTAGGCACTTTCAAATTTGATCTTTAAATTAAAGAAATGAAAATAAATGCTTGACCATTTTTTGGTGAGTTTACATGAAATATATAGTGTTGGCCCTGTAGCTGGTGTACATTGGAATAGCTCTGTGGAAGACAATGCATCTGTGCTGATGTACACCTGCTGAGAATCTGACACATAATCATCAACACCGACATTGTAGATTTCTTTACATCCATATGTGATGGCCATTTAACCCATTCTGAGTGTGCTGTGGTCTTTTGCTTGAGGGTGAAGCAGCTGGATTGAACACATTTAAACAAATCTAGAATTCAGATACAGATTATTATGTATTGCCAATATGTATATTGCAGACAAATGACACTTACAAAATATCTGTAGCGTTCAGTGCTTTCTTGCACCAAAAATAAATTTCCTGAAACAACACATCTGAAATACCCTTACAGATGTTTCTCTGCATTACCAAAAAAAAAAAAAAAAAAAAAAGTCCCCTGAGCTAAAATGAAAATTGATTTTGAAAAAAAGCTGAAGGATATGAGTGGATCATCATAATTGGATCAACATGCTCCAAAAGCTGCAGGCTACTTCGACTTCATTTCTTAGCTGACAGCTTTCTTTTGGAATTCTTCAAACTAAACACAAATGGTTTGATTGCAATATGTGAAACATTTGACCATCATATCCTTGGCAGTCTGCTGCAGGGGAGATTTGATAACCGTTGTCAAATTCATAACAGCCATTCTAATCCAAAGAACCAACAAAAAACACAGGAGCAGCTTCCACAAAACCAGAGATTTTATTAATGTCAAATGACACCATTTACAGGGAAAAAGCTAGTATCAGGTCTGTTAAAAACTCTTGCAACTACAGAAAGAGATCTTATGAGCTATTAATTGGTAAATACAAATGATTTAGAGATGTTAGCTTTCCAGTCACTATTGACACAGGTATTAAAGCAATAATGAAAACAGATAGTTAATACTCAGGATTTACTTCATAGAAATTATAGTTTATGTATTTCAGAATGGGTTAATCTTCCAATAACATTTTTTAATCTGTAACATTAATATGTCTGTGCAGGGGAATAATAGGGATGCTGGTAGGTAAGGATTCCTCTGCCTTGTATAGCGCCAATGGGGCTACCAAGATCACAGCTCCAGGCACACGGAGATGTGCAGTTTCTGTGCAGCAGCTGCACGCCCCCCCCCATTGCAAATGGGTGGGGAGGTTCAAGGGTTAGGCAGATCCATGACACCAGGTCGGTGAAGGAGGAGTATGTTCCATTCCATACAGTGGATGTTGTAAGTTAGTCCCTCCCCAGTGGAATCTAGGACAGTGCTTCTCAAAGTCAGTCCACCACTTGTTCAGGGAAGGCCCCTGGCGGGCCGGGCCGGTTTGTTTACCTGCCGCGTCCGCAGGTTCAGCCGATCGTGGCTCCCACTGGCCGCGGTTCGCCACTCCAGGCCAATGGGAGCTGCGGGAAGCGGCACGGGCCGAGGGATGAGCTGGCCGCCCATCCCGCAGCCCCCGTTGGCCTGGAGCGGCGAACCGCAGCCAGTGGGAGCCACGATCGGCCGAACCTGTGGACGCAGCAGGTAAACAAACTGGTCCGGACCGCCAGGGGCTTTCCCTACACAAGCGGCGGACTGGCTTTGAGAAGCACTAATCTAGGAGGAATTGTTCTTCTGAGCAGTATCTCTGAGGCACAATGCCTTCTGGTGCTGCCCCTGTGCAATGCACCTGCACACCACCCCTTCCTTCAGGCTATACCTAAATGCCACAGTTTAGCCCTTATTGAGTCCAGATCTTGTCAACCATAGTCACATTGAGCTGTACCATATTCCCTGAGTGGCTCCATTGGAATCATGGCATAAGAGAGGCAGAATCTGGCCCACAATGATTTATAAATGTTTAAATTTTAGATTTTAATGACAGCAAGAGTAAGCGATGCATCTTTGCAAAATTCAGAACTCTGACATTATCGACTTAAATATAAACGTTGCAGCTATTTTTCAGGGTTCCACATAGTGCTCAAATGTAAAAGAGAGGGAAAATTTTCAAAACCAGATAAAACTGAATAAAATAAAAATCTAATGCTGTCAACATTGTTGCATTTCAATGTCCCACCAAAAGTAAGGAACATGACACTAATCAGCAAAAGATAATTTATTCTGCTTTCCCAGTGATATTATTCAATTAATTATATGATGTCAATATTGCATTAAAATCTGGCAAAGAAGAATTTTAATTACTGTATATGTTCTGAAGCTTCAAGATCTTTAGCTAAATTTTGAGGAAGAGTTCATTCAGAATTCAAAAAGAACTTAACTTCATTGTAATCAGAACAATATGTTTGACTCTCACCAAAATGATGCAGGATTCCACAGAATAAAATTCAGCATCTTGTTCCCAGCTGATGAAAATAAATTTAAAAGTGTTTTTTTTACCTTGATTTTTGCTGAAATCTAGTCTTGATCTCAAATGCATGTAAAATAAGTGATTGCTGTAAAACAAATGGGTCTCTCTTGGGAGGCTTTACCACCTTGGTTTAAGTTAGCAATATCAGGAGTCTTGCCAGATACATGATACATTGGTTCTCTAGCAAAGATGGTTCAAACTTAGGCCTTTGTCCTGCAGTTGGAACACTCATGCAGAACCTTATTGACTTCATGCAGTCATGGATGGGTGCAGGGGTCTGCCCACCTGGATCCTACTGGAGGATTGGGGCCTTAGAATCTTATCACTATTTCAAGCAGATTTCTCCTACTCTACACAGTTTCAATTACTTCCACACCTTCTTTTATCCAATGTGTTCTTAGGTTTCTATTGTTAATTTGGTTTTCCATAGAATACAATTTCCTTTTCCAATTTAAAATTCTCCTGAGATACAAACAGTGAAATATTTAGGCCCAGATCCTCCAAGGTATTTAGGCTCCTAATTTCCACTGAAATAAACTGCTTATGTTTGGAGTCAATGGAAGTAAAGTGCCTTGGTACTTTCTGACCTTAAACTCTAATGATCAAACTTGTCAGGGTACGTCTACACTACCCGTCGGATCGGTGGGTAGTGATTGATCTATCGGGGATCGATTTATCGCGTCTAGTGTAGACGTGATAAATCGATCCCCGATCGCTCTGCTGTCGACTCCTGTACTCCACCGCGGCGAGAGGCGGAAGCAGAGTCGACGGGGGAGCGGCAGCAGTTGACCCCGCACCGTGAGGACGCAAGGTAAATCAACCTAAGATACGTCGACTTCAGCTATACTATTCTTGTAGCTGAAGTTGTGTATCTTAGGTCGATCCCCCCCCAACCCAGTGTAAACCAGGCCTTATACAGGTTGGTATCACTTGCAGTTGGAATGATTTTTTCCTGACATCCTTTTATCTGATTCTCCATTCTGAGAACTTATGAAGCAAAGAGCTGAAACTTAGTGACTATCCACGGTTCAATGTCCTGCAAAATTAGAGATATATCTGGAAGTGATTCTGCATCAGAACAATCTTTAACTGATTGAATGATTTACTTCAGGGGTCGGCAACGTTTGGCATGCGGCTTGCCAGGGTAAGCACCCTGGCGGGCCAGGCCAGTTTATTTACCTGCTGACGCAGCAGGTTCGGCCGATCGCGGCCCCCACTGGCCACAGTTCGCCGTCCCGGGCCAATGGGGGCGGCGGGAAGCGGCGTGGGCGAGGGATGTGCTGGCCGCAGCTTCCCACCGCCCCCATTGGCCTGGGACGGCGAACCGCGGCCAGTGGGGGCTGCGATCGGCCGAACCTACCGCGTCAGTAGGTAAATAAACTGGCCCGGCCCGCCAGGGTGCTTACCCTGGCGAGCCGCGTGCCAAATGTTGTCGACCCCTGATTTACTTCATTATGGTACATAGACCCACCAAAGATAAAGAACTACCACTAGCTCCCACCCTAGAGCACCTGATGTGAACCACAAATAAGTTTTTCTAGCTCTTTAAATTCTCAGGATTTTTTTCTCCCTTTAGGAACAATATTCATTAAATAGCTATAAAACCAAATAAAGAGAAAGCAATAACATCTGATTAGGACCAAAGAAAAGTCAATAGCTCAGAATAAGCAAGCAAGAGCAGAAGAAGAGTTTGTGTAAAATCTTAGCTCCTAAGAAGAGAGATGTTACTTGATTCTGGAATTTGGTTTGAACAATGGGGATTAATAACTCTGCTTCCCTAAATTCCCTCTGTTTTAACCATATGATGCATTTTTCAGTTCTAGCAGAAAGCTGTTAATGCGGTGCTGCTGTGTCAAGTTAAACAGCTACTGCTCCTCACCACAGAGTTGGTTGTAATTCATTGGTAATGACCTGATCCGTTTCAATTAGGCATTTATACTGCATACATCCCCATAGTATATAGATGTCTGTGTATGACCACATCCACTAGAGCAGATCTCTGTGCTTCAGTAGAATGTGTTCTTCTGCCAGTGCATGACATCAGTGGAATCCACGCAGGCAGAGGGCTCCATACTAGTAGATCTTGATTCAAGATCAAGGCCATAGAATGTCTATATGGTTAGGATTTCAAAAGCTTTTGGATTCACTGGGATGCAAGGTGTTAATATAAATGTGCTGTAAAATCATTATCTTTAGGAGCCAAGTATCAGAGGGGTAGCCGTGTTAGTCTGTATCCACAAAAACAATGAGAAGTCCGGTGGCACCTTACAGACTAAAAGATTTATTTGGGCATAAGCTTTCGTGGGTAAAAAATCCCACTTCTTCAGATGCATGGAGGAGTGGGGGTTTTTACCCATGAAAGACACACACACACACACACACACACACACACACGAAAAAACATTTCCATTGATAATAATGGAAATGTGCAGATAGGTAAAATAAGAAATATAGTGTTTGAGACCTAGAGTTTGATTTAAGGATATATGTATGGTACTTTGTACATTTTGACATGTGATGTTGACAATTTGTGTTTTAAGTCATCAAGCTTTAACTTTTTGAACATCTATTGTTATTAAATAATGGTTTAACTCCTCATAATTTCCTGCAAATGTGAGAATTGAAATAAATACAATTTTAAAAAAGTTTAAAACCTATCATTTTGCACAACTGTGAAAATTTAAATAGATAAAATACTTAAACATTATCATCAAAATTATCCTTTGACATTATATATAAAAAATGAATCAAGCAAAGGCTATATACATAATTTTTTAAAAGATTTACCCAAATATGGAAATGTATAGGGTACTGTGATATTAAATACTAGGGGGTGGGAATATGAAGAAGTGCAAAGGGAGTTGAAGCAACGGGATGCAACAGGATAATGGTGAGAAATAATGCTATAATAATGCTGAATCTCTACTTTGTTACATCTGTTTTACAGCATTGTGACACCATTATTTCAGTGGAGTCACACAGATGTAAAATTGTGTAGAGGAGTAGAGATTTAGGTCCATTGTTTTCTTAATGTATTATCATCTGCTTTACTGTATAGATTTCCTTACTTCCAATTCACAGATAGGCTTGCTGCTAATCTTCTAAGTCCGTCCCATTTCTTTACTTCTTCTTAGAGCTACTAGAGGGTAAAAAAATAACATTTATGGCTCGTCTGCACTTGTTTGGAATTTATTTCACGGCCATTACAGGAGACATGTATGAGGTACAAGAAGGTGGGAATTCCTGCTTAGAATCATAGAATCATAGAAGATTAGGGTTGGAAGAGACTTCAGGAGGTCATCTAGTCCAATCCCCTGCTCAAAGCAGGACCAACACCAACTAAATCATCCCAGCCAGGGCTTTGTCAAGTCGGGCCTTAAAAACCTCTAAGGATGGAGATTCCACCACCTCCCTAGGTAACCCATTCCAGTACTTCACCACCCTCGTAGTGAAATAGTTTTTCCTCTATCTAACCTAGACCTCCCGCACTGCAAGAACAGCTGAGCTCCATCCTCTTTGGAACCTCCCTTCAGGTAGTTGAAGACTGCTATCAAATCCCCCCTCACTCTTTTTTTCTGCAGACTAAATAAGACCAGTTCCCTCAGCCTCTCCTCATAAGTCATATGCCCCAAATCCCCTAATCATTTTTGTTGCCATCCACTGGACTCTCTCCAATTTGTTCACATCCTTTCTGTAGTGGGGGACTCAAAACTGGATGCAATACTCCAGATGTGGCCTCACCAGTGCTGAATAGAAGGGAATAATCACTTCCCTCGATCTGCTAGCAATGCTCCTACTAATGCAACCCAATATGCTGTTAGCCTTCTTGGCAACAAGGGTGCACTGTTGACTCATATCCAGCTTCTCGTCCCCTGTAATCCCCAGGTCCTTTTCTGCAGAACTGCTGCTTAGCCAGTCAGTCCCCAGTCTGTAGCAGTGCATGGGATTCTTTCATCCTAAATGCAGGACTCTGCACTTGTCCTTGTTGAATCTCATCAGATTTCTTTTGGCCCAATCCTCCAATTTGTCTAGGTCACTCTGGACCTTATCCCTATCCTTCAGTGTATCTACTTCTCCCCCCAGTAATACAATACAATATTGTATTACTGCCCTGGACAAGAACTTTCTCCCTAAGACAATGTGGTGGCCGTGTGCACAGCTCCAATTTAGAGAATGTGCACAGTGCACTGCCAAGCTGCTTGAAAATGATGTTAGTGCTTTGAGAGTATGCTGTATTGTATGACTTCAGCGACCAGCTGATTGGGACCCTGACTGTGGAACAAGCATTCCCCTCTTGTATTTAAGTCTGAGTGTTGACAGACTGATTTTTACCTGGGGAGAAACTGTTCCACTCTCATGACAAACTGAGATCTGCAAAAGTGAAGTTAAGGCAGCTGCAAAGAAAGACAGAAGCATTGTACGTGATATGGCACAATAAGAGCCAAGCTTTGCCATCATAGTGATACAGCCACAGAAACAAGAAGGAAATTTTTAAGCCCCAGGAAAAGGAGAGAGGGTGAAAAGTAGGCATTGGTTTTTGCTGTTGGTCTCATGAAAACTTGTAGTATCTAAACCTGCTTTGCCAGTGGTGCCTATGTAGTACAATGAGGCATTTAGTAGAATCACTCTGCTGTATATCTTGTCTGGTGGATGAAGTGGCTTATTCACACTAGAAAGCTGGTATACATTTTACCTGTGGAGAGTAGACAGTGCAATGTAGTAAGAATCAGAGTATATCAGGCTCAGCACTAAGCCCCCTTTTGTTCATGTTGGTTCTTGATGCCCTTACAGAAAACATCCAGGGAGTAGCACCTGGTGCATCCTTTTTGCGATGATGTAGTGCTTGTGGGGGAGAGGAAAAGAGGAAGTGGAAGAAGACTTAGAGAGATGGATATGTGTCCTTGAAAGAAATGGCATGAAAATCAATGGGAATAAAACAAAGTATATGGTTTGTAGATTTGATGATACCCTGCAGGAAGACAATGACACTGTAAGTCTGGGGGGGCCAACCAAAGGAACAGAAGTTCAAGTACGTAGGTTTGATAGCACAGGAAAATGGTGATATTCAATGACAAACTCATAAGTAGAACAGGAAATGGGCTAAATGGGGAGAAGTGAGCACAGTGATCGGCAACAGGAGAATGCCCATCACATTGAAAAGTAAGATCTATAAGATGGTAATCAGGCATGGCTCCAAATGTTGGGCACTGAGAAAGCGACAGGAGCAGATCTTACATACAGTGGAAATGAAGATGTTAAGATGGATGCGTGGGGTAACAAGGATGGATCACGTTTAGAATGAATGAATTAGGAGCAGTATGAAGGTGGTACCAGTTATTATAGCAAAGATGAGGGAGTCCAGGCTTAGATGGTTTGAGCATGTGAAAAGAAGATCAGAAGAACATATAGGAAACAGGGTGTTAAATTTAGAAGGTGAGCGTAGAAGAAGAGTTGGAAAACCCCAAACTAGATGGATAAATGTCATACAAAGGGATTTAATTAGCTGTGGAATTTCTGAGGAACTGCTTCAAGACAGACTGGAATGGAGAAGAAGGACTTGACACATATAGATGGGACTAAGGCTAAAAGAAGAAGAGAGTAGACGGTGCAATATAACTACTGTCTTTCAGTGCTCAGAGGTAATGAGAGCTCAGATTAACTATTAGATTATACTTGGCCTGATACATCACTATGATTCACAGTTATGTACTGAGTCAGTTGAAGTTCTTTGGGGTATACACCAATAAAGAGGAACCAAACAAAGTTATTCTCTATCTCCGGTGTTGTTTACTCTCTTTATTGAATTTCTGGCACACACAAAAAGTCAGAATAATAGCATAATAGGGATTACAATTGATAAAATGGAACAGAAATTGTGCTGTGTGCAGACAACATGATACTCATGGTTATCAATCCAGTACAATCTATGACTTATATTCTGAAATAAATTAATGAATACAGTGGTATGTCAGGCTATAAAATTAATTATACAAAATCTCAACTATTAAATATACGGCTGGAGGAAGCTATGATTAAACAGCTGCAAGTTTCATTTGAATTTGTGTGGTCTAAACAAATGAAGTAACTAAGGAGTCAGTATTTCTCCTAATCACAACTCTCTATATGAAATTATTTTTCCTCTTATTATTTAAAAAGTGGGAAATGATTTGTTGTATTGAAAAAAAAAACACCTACATTTGTCGTGGGTTGGCCATTTAGCTGTGGTAAAAATGAATTGGTTACCAAAAATAAATTTCCTATTTCAGGCCATACCTATATGGATAGATCCATCGATGGCTATAAGCCAAGATGGTCAGGGATGCAACCCCATGTTCTGGGTGATCCTAAACCTCTGACTGCCAGAAGCTGGGACTGGACAACAGACAATGAATCACTTGATAATTGCCCTGTTCTGTTAATTCCCTCTGACGCATCTGGCACTGTCTACTGTGGGAAGACAGGATATTGGGCTAGATGAATCATAGGTCTGACCCAGGATGGCCATTCTTTATGTTTTTATTCTTATGATACCAAAAAGAACTCTAGAGGAAATTCTAACAGGAATTATTTAATTTTTATGGGACAATAACTTGCCAAGAGGAAATATGAAAATTCTCTGGAAGGAGGATTGGCAGTACCAAATTTACTAAAATATTATTGGGCAGCTCATCTGAGACCACTATCACAGGGAGGAAATCGAACAACAGGATTTTAAATATTAATTTTGTGCATTAATATTTTACATAAAAGATTTACCCAATACAAAAGGGAAACAATCCAGGTGTCATACTGACACTTCAGATATGGAATTTGTCGCAGATAAGGGAAGCCCCTTCCCTTTCCTACCAGTACCCATCAGAAAAAATGCAGAATTTTGGTAGGGGTTATCTAATTGAATATATAACATATGGGAGAAAAAAGGACATCCATCCATCAGCCAGCTAGTCCACAATGATAAAATTATGGGAATTAATACCATCAAAGAAATCATGGGGAATACTAATATACCAGTTTGGACTTTTTTGTAATGGAAGCATTTTGTTAAAGGCTACGTAGGAAGACCAAGTTTCAGGAGACCATTAACAAAGATAGAAACACTAGTTATAGGAAAACCACATGAAAGGGCCTGATTTCCATATGGTATAACCAATTGTTACTGCTTGATCTAGAAAATAAGACTCCCACTATGGAAAAATGGGGAAAGGATCTCAAACCAAATATTATTTGGAACAAAAGGAAGATATCTGGAGAAAGACCAAAATCTCCTCTGTTTGTGTAACCATTAAGGAAAATTATTAAAAAATACGTTATCAATGTTACCTCACTCCTTTTAAGAAAGGAAAATATATATATATAAAAAGGAGTCATAAATACTAGAGAGGCTGTTCAGGAATAGGAACCTTTCTGTTTGTGTGGTGGGACTGCCTTGCTTCTGCTGTGTAATCACAAACTAAGATAATAGTTTTTGGAGGAAAATAACAAATAGATTTTTTAGGATAATTAAGATTAGGCTAACCACGGAACCTCTGGGGATTCCATTAGGTCACAGTCCAAAGGAGGTTATTGACTTGGGAAAAGACCCATTGATAACGCAGCTACTACTAGCAGCCAGATGTATGATAGCTCATTTTTGGAAAAGAACAGATTCAGCCTCCCCACAACATTAGAGTCATGGAGAAATAAATTATGAGAGATCCCTTCAATGGAGAAAATGACAGATAGTTTATATCGGGAGCAAGTAGATTTTATAATTTATATTTACCATTTTTTGAATGTGAACATAATAAATACACAGGCAATGATAAAAGTTTGACCAAACACAAATGGGTCTTTCAAAGGCGACAAATACAAGTTATAAATGAGATTTGTAAATATTTGTATGGAAAGTTCATGTATGTTAATGACCAAATAAAAAGATAAAAAGCAATCAACTGTGCTGCTATCTGTGAGCCAGATCCTTAGCTGGTGTAAATTGGTGTAGCTCCATGGCTCATTTTATGAGCCTGTTCTTCCATCAATAAATGTGCACATCTATCCTTAAAGTGATAGAGTTACAAGTATAATACTGCAGGAGAAAAACTCCTAAATATGGATCTCATCTCTACTTTTCCTTTAATACCTTGAGATATTACATAGAATGACTGAGGCTGTCATTCATCTGCAATATACTGCAGCCACCAACCAGCCCAGCATATTGTCACCTGCAGGTTTCTAAAGGGGAGACATCAGTACTTAATTTGGTTCTATCAGCAGCTTTATGCATAAAGTAAAAATACATAAAGATGTTAAAACAGTACAGCAGAAGCTAAGACACCTGCCTCTGTCAGTTAGGAAAGCAGATGCAAAGGAGCTGGAAGCTTTTACCCAAATGGGAATAGTTGAAAGAGTTGATGTATCTGAAAAGATTTGCCTATAGGAGATACCATGAATAAATTGGCTGGAATTCAAATGTATGCTAATTTGTGTGATCCTAACAAAGCTGCTGTGGTTGATAGTCACCTCTTGCCACTGACTGAGGACATTCTGTCTGAATTTAAAGAGCTATGTAATATATTCACCACTGGATTTAAAGAATTTTTATAAGCTTTTGGTGTACGTAGGGTGGATAGTAGAGACCTCACTACATTCTGAGGGACTGCCTTGCTTCTGCTGTGTACTGCACAAGCTCAATGTTTCAATGAATGTCAGCAATATAATTAGTACTGCCATGAAAACAATCATGTATCTGTGATGCAATTATCTGTACAAAATCCACAGAGTAGGACAGCTGGACACTAAGTAGTCCAGGTGAAAACTTTGGCAGGAAAGTTGC
Source organism: Emys orbicularis (assembly GCF_028017835.1). Lineage (NCBI taxonomy): Eukaryota > Metazoa > Chordata > Testudines > Emydidae > Emys > Emys orbicularis. The sequence continues at coordinate 28,307,214 of NC_088691.1, forward strand.
TGTCAAAATGCTATTTCTGTTAATCCATTTTCACTTTTGTTTGGGTTGTTTGGGCCTTGTTGCTGCATTGTTTGCACAATATCCTCATGTACAGTGACAAAATATATGGCTACATATTGTTTTGTGATTTCAAAACTGCAGCAGAGTTCACAACTTCACAACACATGTTCCACAACAAACTGTAACTTGTTCTGTATTTGTATATTAGAAATTCTCCTTCAGCCAAACCCTAGTGTGAAGGAGGTCAGTGGCAAAGCTACCATTATCTTCAGTGGGACCATGCTTTGCCCCAACTTCACATGGCTTCATGATATCACAGGAGAAATCTGCCTCTCAGATAATTTGCTTCTGAAAACGGTCATCCTGCTGAAAGGAAAGATATTTTGTAGGGACAGATTCTGATATCCTTACACATGTTGATTAGCACCTTAACGGTATCCGAATCTCACCCTTAGTAACCAATTAAAGTCAAAGTCTTCTCCAGTTTCACAAACTTGAATTCTATTTATTAGCAATTTATGATTATTGCTTCTACAATCTTGCAGCAATTTATCTGGTATTGTAATTATTGTTCTAGGGCAGTGGCTCTCAACCTTTCCAGACTACTGTACCCGTTTCAGGAGTCTGATTTGTTTTGCATACACCCAAGTTTCACCTCACTTACAAACTACTTGCTTACAAAATCAGACATAAAAATACACAAGCATTACTGCACACTATTACTGAAAAATTGCTTACTTTCTCATTTTTACCATATAATTATAAAATAAATCAATTGGAATATAAATATTGTACTTGCATTTCAGTGAATAGTATATAGAGCAGTATAAACAAGTCATTGTCTGTATAAAATTTGAGTTTGTACTTTTTATGTAGCCTGTTGTAAAACTAGGCAAATATCTAGATGAGCTGATGTACCCCAGAAGACCTCTGTGTACCCTTGGTTGAGAACCACTGTTCTAAGGCATTACGGAAAGATCATCCACAAGCTGGTCCTGCTCCTAAGTTTCTCTGTTCTAGAATTAATGTTAAAGAAGATTATGAAAGAAATATTACTCTATGCAAAATAAAGAAATGAGTTAATTCCTTTACTTTGGAACGTGCTGATATATCTTATATTAATACATACAGCTACCGCTGTCTCTTGTCAGATTACAATTTTGTCATTCCTGGTGTAACTCCATTTGCCAGGTGACAGATCTGTGGAGGATTGATAAGGGTTGGTAATGAGTAAGTGGGAGGTAAAACAGACCCCTGCCACAGGGGCATAGTGGGAGATAACTCTCAACCACTGTAACCAGGCATGCAGGCTGCTTTGGCACTGCTATAGGATGCCAACCAAGCCCTTAGTCCTTAGGTCATTTCTTGACAAATAAGGGCTTGTCTACACCTACAGCGGTTCAGCTGCAGCGCTTAGTGAAATTCTACCTATGCCAACGGGAGAGCTTCTCCTATCAGCATAGGTACTCCATCTCCCTGAGCTTCTCCCATTGACATTGGGGGTTAAGTGGATATAACTACATTTCTCAGGGGTCTGGATTTTCCACATCCCTGAGCAATGTAGTTATTCTGACACAAGTTCTTCATATAGACCCAGCCTAAGGGTGGAGTTTCTACTATCTCCATTTTACGTGTAAATCCTTGAGCTGTAGCATACCAGGCATGTACCTACTTCAGCCCCCATAGCGTGGGTGCTCACCTAGAATGCCCTGCAGAACAGGATCATGAACAGCGGACACTTGAAACCAGAGCTGATACGTTGACCAAGTATGGTGCAAAACCTCACAGAATATATAAGGTAATGGGGAGTCTCTGGTTTTGAGTGGGACGTTGGTCCCACTCTCCATCATTTTCCCCACAGTAGAGGGTCTGCTTGGGTCAGTTTACGTAAGCAGCTACAAGAGAGAGAACGTGGCAACTAGGCAGAAGGAGATGAGTCTCCACTCACCCTTGTCATTATAAACTGCTGTGTGTCTCTGGGGGACAGACCAGCCGAACAGATTCCTTGTCCTTGGCATGATAGATTGCTCCATGAGCCCCAAACCTGTCATGCATGAAAATGCTGTAGGGTCTTTGCCATTTTGTGGGCATCCCAATCCACTTCTGGCTCTAGCTGATAAAACAGTCAACAATGCTGCACTCCACACTTAGAATATGGTGGGCTGGGAATAGGTAGCATAGCCAAAGCTGTCCAGAACCAAGGCTCACACCAGTTAAATGCTTGAGAGGACTTGGATGACTTGCAATTGATAATGTGAATCACTGCCTGGCTGTCAGACTACAACATGACTTTTTTTTTTTAATCCTTCTAGGATAAAATAGCAACTCCTGTGTTTCTCTGTCCTGAGGCCTGATTTTAGGCCCATTCAAGCCAATGTGAAATGTTCAATTGACGTCAGTGAAGTTTGGATCAGGTCCACATGAGGAATGTTTTTTCAGACATTGCATCTTGAGGCATATGAGAAGCTGAAGAAACATGAAGATGGCAAAGTTGGCATGTGCACAGTGAGCAGGAACTCCCGTAGAGGAACACAAGGTCTTCTTTTACTTTTCACTTGAACAAGAAAATGGATGCAAAAAATGAAATCTAGGGTTAAAACAATTGCAAGGAGATACATAAGAGAGCAGTCAATGTCAGGTCTGATCAAAGTCATTTTGAAGAGCTCACTCTTACTTTACCATGCACATAATCTCTTCAGTAATTCTTCCCTAGCCAATACCTGCAAGTATCCTATTTTTATTTCTCACTCTGAGCAGTGGGCAGTAGAATTAAAATATGATACGCAAGCAAACAAATGGCAACTTTAGTGATTAAACATAAGGACGCTAAAAGATCTATGAAACTGAATTTGGGAGTGGGGAGCAAAGTAAGAGGGTAACAAATGTGCCAGGACTAAAGGTTAGCTGGAAGCTTAAATTGACGCTAACTGCTGGACAAGAAATCCCCCTTGAGAATCTCAGGAAAACACACATAATATTTTTAGATAGTTTTCAAGCCTAAGTAAAAAATCTTAACAACAGGCCGTTAAAAGAAAATTTAGCTTAAAAATGACACAGATGATTTCACTTTGCCAGTGTAGTTAGGCTGGACCCAAAGGAACCCTTCCCTGAAAATAAGAGAGAATTTTTTAGCAGTCGGACTCAGTTTGTTCATTCTTATTCTTTACATCTCAGCTAGTAAAAGAAACACATCAAGTCTCATCTTACCAGGAGAGGGCACTTGTGGTACTGTTTCTGCTGTGATGATACAATGCAATGTGAGCAAAGGAAATTTGGGAGGGTCTTTTACATTGTAGCAGCATTGTTTCTTTTGGAAAATTTACATTCATTATGAATCAGAATAATTTTAAAGGACAACCTGGCAGGGGTGAAGAACTAATTAATAAACATGGATGACTGTCATTATAAGAAAGAATTTCTACATTACCTGGCCCTTTAGAATCTATAAGTTCTTAATATATTGGGTCTGTCAGTTAAGGCACAGAAATTACCTCAGACAGCAGCTTTTCAAATGGTGTGTTTGATGTCACACAGTCCCTAAAGCCTCATTTGATCTTTTATGACATATAAGGTTCTCCATTTTTGTATTTTGAATTATAAGGCTTAATTCTTATTTCTTTTGAAATTTAAGGTCAAATACTGGGCCCCTATGCAAATCCTGTATAAAAGTATTTTGCTTGAGGGACGGACCAACATGAACTTGACCTCCAACCCAAGATACAAGGCTCAGGATATTTGCGAAATCATTCATAGCATCTGCTGCAACAGCCCATAATGACTTCAGCCTTCTATAAAGTACTCCATCTCCACCATGAGGTTTGTGGCCAGTGACTCTGTGCTGGTTATAGATGCATGGGCTATGCCTCAAGCAAACCTCTGTCCATTTACAGAGTTGAGAGTGAATTTTAAACTACATGCACTAGATGAGTATGCTCGGAGTCCGGTGTGTATAATTTTCATTGTTAACTAGAACATCACCCATACTGTTTATAATACCAAAAAATAAAGAAAAATGAGTTCTGTTATGCTTACCAGCCCCAACTCTGAGCTGCTCCTCCTGAGTGGTGCACTTTAAGAGGCACTGCCCACATGGGAAGAATGGAGCAAAGGTAGCTTTAAGCCACATTTCCACCTTGAAAATGCTGGGCCTGTATAAGGGCCTCTCTGGTTCCTAGTGTAAATTTACTGCAATCTCTGGGTTGACCTAACTTATGGCCACTTCCCTCAATTGCCTATGGAATGCAGACAGCTTTGACCACACTCCCTTCTACTCTTGTCACATATCTATACCGGGTTTGGAGTGCTGCGTATGATCAGCTAAGATGCCCAGGGAAACCTCCTTACACTGGTTTCAGAGTGGTAGCAGTGTTAGTCTGTATCAGCAAAAAAAACAGAGGCATCCTTGTGGCACCTTAGAGACTAACAAATTTATTTGGGCATAAGCTTTCATGGGCTAGAACCCACTTCATCAGATGCATGGAGTGGAAAATATGTATAAATACATGAAAAGATGGGAGTTGCCTTACCAAGTGTGAGGTCAGTCTAATGAGACAATTCAATTAACAGTAGGATACCAAGGGAGAACTGCAGAACTGGAATTAATTTGCAAATTGGACACCATCAAATTAGGCCTGAATAAAAACTGGGAGTGGTTGGGTCATTACAAAACCTAAACCTAAACCTAATTTCCCCCATACTAATTTCCCCCTACTGTTACTCACACCTTCTTGTCAACTGTTTGAAATGGGCCACTCTCATTACCACTACAAAAGTTATCTGACCTCACACTTGGTAAGGCAACTCACATCTTTTTGTGTATTTATACCTGCTCCTGTATTTTACACTCCAGGCATCTGATGAAGTGGGTTCTAGCCCACGTAAGCTTATGCCCAAATAAATGTGTTAATCTCTAACGTGCCACAAGGACTCCTTGTTGTTTCTCCTTACACTGGGGAATTCCCAGCTGGGAAGGATCAGGCTGGGTTCTAGCCCCTTCACAGTGTCTTGGGAATATCATCTGGATCTCCTACAGTGCATGTGAGACATATTAAGGAATGAATGAGGTATGAATATGCCATGTGATATAGCAGGGGGAAAAAAGGCCAGTGCAAGTTTGTTTTCCATACACACCGGCCTCCTGTCATGGATCAGAAGTATTGGTTCTCTCTCTCTGTAACTCTGGCATGACTACAGTTGGAAGACTGCATTCACCTCTATGTACCTCATGACAAAGAAGATATTGACAGATTGGAGAGTGTTCAGAGGAAAGCAACAAAGGAGCCTGGAGGGAATGAATTAAGGGGAAAGATTAAAATAATTAAACATGTAAAGTTTGGCAGGGGGAATGTGATAACAGACTACAAATATTTGAAAAGTGTAAACACCAAAAGTGTGAGAAAATATTTAGCACATTAATAATGGTGTATCATGAGAGATATGGATGAAATTACGAAAGAGAACATTTTGGTTGACTACCAGGAAAAAGCTTTCTGATAGTGAGATTTGTTAGCATGTGAAAAAGTTCCCAAGGAAATGGTGGAAGGGCCATCACTTGGCTTATTTAAAACTCAACTGGAGAAAACACAAGAAGATAAGGAACAATTAACACCAGTTAACAGAACAATCCAATTTTGGCAGGGAGACAGACCAGATGACCAACTCCTGGATTCTATGAATTATATAAAAGGATAATTAGACATGTAATTTGGCAATTAAAGCATTCTTCTTCACTGAAAGGATTGTTTTCAGTGATGTGAAATGTAAGATTAAGTTGAACCTGTAAGTAAATGCAATTCAGGTTTCTTTAAATTTATTATGTAAACATACTTAGTTACCAGTCATATGATTTCCCCCCCCTGTCTGCCTTCCCTCCTAAAGAGTGGACTTTTATGGAATGTGTTGACCATGGTTGATCGCAATTAAGGTTTATTTCACAAAATGTATGATTTCCCCACACTAAAAAATCTATTTTATTTATTTAATTTATCAACTAGTGAGGGACCAGCAGCTTTGCTAGCCAAGTTTACTTTTATGAGAAATATGAGGAAGAATGGGCAAATATGAGTACTGGGAGATTTGTGTTGATTTATGTGTGGGTTGTGTTGGGGGATTAGTGAAGTTGGTGAATGAGGGGTGTGTGGTGAATATGTGTGTTTGGGGATATTGTGTATTCTGGTTGTGTTTTTGTGGGGGTGGTTGTGTTGATTTTTGTCTGGGAGATTTCTGGTGGGAGATTTGTGTTGATTGAGCAGGTGGCAGTTGGGCCAAGTAATCCACCATCTTTGCAGTCTCCCTCATACAACCAATGACATTGCTGTATGCAAATTAGCTGCAGAGTAAGGATGGTGACTGATTGAGTAACCTCTGATACCACAGTGGTCTAGGACTCTTGGCATAGCCTTACTGTAGCTGTGCACTGCATGTGTGTAATTCATAAAGTTAAAATGGCTGAGAATTTAATAATTGGATGGTAACAGACTGTTAAATCTAGTGATGATTCAACCTGGTCATATTCTAAACAAAAAGAGCTCTCAGCCATGCTTGTAGCTGTTTCCATCACTTCACACTGACTCAAAGGATATTTTAGGCTTCAGAGTGACACACAGAGTGACATTCCTAGAATTGTATTCTATAGATAGTGTTGGCACCCAAAGGTCCTAATCTAGATAGCATCCAAAAGCTGAAATTGGGATCAGAGCTGTATATTGATGAGACTACACACTGAAACCTACTACATAATGTAGGAGATTTTGGAGGGAAAAATTTGATTTCCTTTGTCGAGATTTCATTTAAACATACAGGGCCTCATTCTCACTTACACTAAGGCCACTTTACACACTCTGGCAGGGTAAAGGGGCCTTAAATTGAGAGTAAATATACTTGATGTCTCTTTTAAGGCCTCCTTGCACTTCTAGAGCTATGTAAAGGTACCCTAATGTAAATAAGAATCAGGTCCACAGAAAAGTATTGCTATAGCAACAAAATAATTTATGAGGATCTGTCTAACAAAGTAAGAATCCCAGAAATGTGAAGGGAAAGAAGCTCTTCCACTCTTTAATAACATCACACTTCTCTTTGTAATAACTAACACATTGAAAGGAATGAGTATACTTTCATTTTATGATTTTGTTTTTAAATTAGCTTTATCAACATTTGGCAATTGTCAGTCACTGAAAAATATTGTGCACGTACTAGTAAAACATAAGACATAGTGTAATTAACAAACACAGTCACAAGCTAAAATGCATACTCCACTGATTGATACCCTCCGGTTGCATAAGTGTGTGTTGATAATTCACAAATAGCGCCATTAAGACCTGTGTGGAGAAATGTAAGCAATAGTGCTAGATGCACAGCCATTAATCACAGTCATCAATAGGCCTCCCATAGTGGTCTACAGCAGCTTTTAATGTATGTTTTGCTAATTGGAAGTTACAGTAGTGGTGTGAAGTCCCAGATGAATAACTACTTCTATTGTACAATAGTGCATAGAAAAAGCTTTTTGCATTTTGCTTTGGAAGATCAGCTTAATAGTTGGAGAAATGTATTATCCTTACCATTTATCCTTTAATGCTATAAAAATATGCCCGCAACACACCCACCCCCGAAAGGTTTAATACATTGCCAAAGTTCTAATTTTATTCTTCATTATTCCCCAAAACCTACATTCAAAACGGAAGCCCCTGATCTATAGAGATCTGTTGTTTAATGCATTTCTGTATGTAGATCCTTGACAGAGGCCATTTTTCTTGCCTCTCAGGTGGCTCGTATAGAGAGATTTATGTCCATTATGCATAAATTCTTTGTAAAATTGCTATAGCATAATCAGCAGAAAGTCTGAGAAAGCACCCACAGCAGCCACAAAATGAAATCAGAGATACTTGGACTTAGCCCACCTTCTTTAAGTTTCAGGAATTCTGTTGCCATAGAAATGTGAGGAATGTGAAGCTCATTGTTGTCCTGATTTGCCAACTTCTAATGGCAGATCATTATTTCTAGAATTACATCATCAAGAAATAGCACCAAGTCAAAAGCCAATATTCATGGTCTATTAAAACCAGAATTATTGATCACATTAAAGCAGACTGGTGAATAATTCATAAAAAGCCACAGGTGTTAAATTCTAAAGTTGGCATTAGATAAAATGGTAAAACAACAATCAGCATTTTCTACTTTTTAAATAGCACCTTTATTACTGGGGACTTGGGACTTCAGCCCTGCACTAAAAGAGAATTATGAAAGGCAAGATACTCCTTACAAAATGGTGCAGCATTCAGCATTTTTTTTTAATATGCATTCTGTGGGTGACAGTCAAATAATCTTCCCTATGATCCATTAAAGTGAATGGGTGCTTTCTTTTGAGCAAAACCTGTTTATAGCATGATATGCTGTTAACCTAGCTCTCCCTTTTGGCTGTAACCACCACAGAGGCTCTAGGCATGGGAACTAACATTTGATTTTCCTAAAGGGTGTTTCAATGCATATTTCTCAAAAGGTTACATATTTGGGGCTCTGCCTACAGCCACTTCCCATGAAATGAAATAGCTGTGGGGAAGGTTGGTTCCCTAGTGTCAGTGCTCTCTGCTCAATTAAGAGGCAGCTCAGATGGTCTTAGAAAGGGAGTCCCATTATATTCACAATGACATTAGCTGAGATGCAGCACTTCAGAGGATGGAGATAGAAAATTAGTCACCGTTTAGGGGTTTAGCAAGGTTATGGAGCAAGCTTTTTTTCTCACCTCATCTCCTGTGTGTAGGGGGGAAAAAAGAAGAGTATAGAAATGTACATTCAAATGAATCAATATCTTATATATTTGGGTCCTAATTATTTTCCTCACTTGTTAATTTAAACTGTGGTATTTAATTTATTTAGTGCTCTCCTCATGCTCTCGATATGTCTGTCTGTATTGGAGACCATTTAAAGGAATGTGAAAGGGTCTTCGTTCACTAGATTGGACACATTTTTCAGTCTCCCTTCAGATATGTGCTTGGCCTCTCTCGGGCTACACGGGTGGGTGGAGGGGATGTCAGAGAGGATTCAGGGATCCCCTTGCATAGTTGCAAAGATGCCAGGCACAAGTATTGTCCTTGTACCACCCTGAATGCCAAAAATATTCCAGACTAGCACCGCTTATGAGAAGGGGCAGAACCAGGAGAGATGGTACTGCTCAGGTGGCAACATGCGTTGTACCCTCTTCAATGGTAGTGCAGCACTGGGCTCTCTAGGGCTTCTGGGAGAATTGTACCAGCTTGAGGTATATTGCCTCCAGAAATTGCCCTTCAGGTTGTGCGCCGTTCCCTGCTCCCTATCTTGGCCTCGGTGGTAATGCCACTCTTGAGCCCACAGTTCATCAACTTCCCTGAGTGTTCTTTTCCTAAATGCTTGTCTAGTTTGTTTGTTTAGGCTTCTTAGAGGTTATTGAAAAGGCTAGTTTAACAGGTGTTTGGAAGATTGCTAATGACGAGCAATCTTTATCTTTGATATTTATATATTGCCCACCATGGTCTATAGATCAGAAACCTTGAGGATGTTTCAGTGGCAAGAAAAGCTGGCCATATCACAAGAAGAAGAGATGGAAGATGTCCTTAGAATTAGGGTCCAATTAGGCTCAGTCAGCATTGACCAGGATAAAGGGCAGGATCATGCCTTTTAAACTTTGTCTCTCATTATGACCTTTGGAGCTCCCCAGCAACCAGCCAGGATACAGCTTAAATCCCTCCTTCCTTGAGCTTCTGCCCCAAATCAGCACACAGTCTGGTCCAGAAATACTAGGGCTCAAAGGATTGTTGTAATCACATTGGAAAGACAGGTGCTTGGTGACACCATAGTGTGACCTTTAGCCTTCAGAGCGAAGCAGTGAAGAGGATGACTGTTTACTGGCTGCTGGTTTTGATATTGAAGTTGACTATTTAGAACATAAGAACAGACATACTGGGTCCGACCATGGTCCATTTTTCCCAGTATCCTGTCTCTGACAGTGGCCCATACCACAGGTCATGGGAAGTGTACAGAACAGAGCAATTATGGAGTGTTCCACCCCTGTCTTCTACTAGTCAAAGGTTTAGGGTTTCCCCAACAATGGGGTTGTGTCCCCGAGCATCTTGCCTATTAGTCATTGATGGACCTATCCTTTATGAACTTTTCCATTTTTTTAACCCAGTTATATTTTTGGCCATCACAATAGCCCATGGCAATGAGTTCCATAGGTTAGTTGTGTTGTGTAGAAAAGTACTTCTTCTTGTTTGTATTCAACTTGCTATTTATCAATTTCATCAGGTGACCTCTGAATTTTATATTGTGTGAAAGGGAAAATAACACTCTCTGTTCACTTTTTCCACACCATTCATGAATTCATTGACCTGTATCATATCCCAACTTATTCATCTCTTTTCTAAGATGAACAGCCCTAATCTTTTTTAGTCTCTCCTTGTATGGAAGGTATTCCATACCCTCGATCATCTTTGTTGCCCTTCTCTGAACCTTTTCCAGTTCCACTATATCTTTTCTGAGATGGGATAATCGGAACTGGACACAGTCTTCAAGGTGTGGGTGCACCATGGATTTATATAGTGGCATAATGATATTTTTATTTTATTTTCTATCTCTTTCCTAAAAGCTCCTAACATACTGTTAGCTTTTTTAACCAAAGCTGTGCCTTGAGGGGAAGTTTTCAGAGAACTATGCATGGTGACTCTAAATATCTTTCTTTGGTGGTAATAGCTAATTTATTATCCATCAGTGTATATGCAACATTAGGATTATTTTTTCCAATGTGCATTATTTTGCACTTATCAACATCAAATTTCATCTGCCATTTTGTTGACTAGTCACGCAGTTTTGTGAGTTCCCTCTTTAACTCCTTGCAATCTGCTTTGGACTTAAACCATCTTGAATAATTTTATATCATTTACAAATGTTGCCACTACACTGTTCACCCCCTTTTTCGGATCATTAATGAATATGTTGAACAGCATAGGTCTCAGTAAAGATACTTGGAGGACCTCATTGTTCACCTCTCTCTATTGTGAAAACTGACCATTTATTACTACCCTTCAACCAGTTACTGATCCATGAGAAGACCTTCCCTCTTGTCCCATGGCTACATAGTTTCCTTAAGAGCCTTCAGTGAGGGACCTTGTCGAAGGCTTTCTGAAAGTCCAGGTACACTGTATCATAGGCGCCGAGTTCTGCTGGCGGCGGCGGAGGGTGCTCGACCCCCCTCTGCTCCGCCCCCGCCCCAACTCCACCCCTGTCCCGCCCGCCCCGCCCCCATTCCAATCCCTTCCCCAAAGTCCCCCCCCAACTCCACCCCCTCCCTGCCCCTATTTGACCCCTTCCCCAAATCCCCACCCCGGCCCTGCCTCCTCCCCTGAGTGCGCCCGCGTTCCCACTCCTCCCCCTCCCTCCCGGAGCTTGTTATGCCGCGAAACAGCTGTTTTGTGGCGGCAAGCGCTGGGAGGTAGGCGGAGGAGCAGAGACGCGGGCGCGCTCAGGGGAGGAGGTGGTGGTGAGGTGAAGCGGGAAGGGGAGCTTGGCTGCCGGTGGGTGCAGAGCACCCACTAATTTTTCCCCGTGGGTGCTCCAGCCCCGAAGCACCTACGAAGTCGGCGCCTATGCACTATATCAACTGGATCACCCTTATCCACATGCTTATTGACTCCCTCAAAGAATTCTAATAGATTGGTGAGGCATGACTTCCCTTTATGAAAGCTGTGTTGATTCTTTGAATAACTAAATGCTGCCAACAGGAAATTAAGTTCATGCTTTTTTGTTCTGATATTTGTCTGTAGTCTAAGAAGTCTTGTGGACTCTATTTTGGCATCTGTGTCATTATGCTTAGAATTCAGGATACCTGTGAAAACTCTGCTCTTTCAAAAATACAGACTTAGTTTTTGTAACTTTAAAAAAACCAACCAACCCCCATCCTTCCCCAGCTCCTCAATTCACTCTAAAAATCATTATACTTTCTCTCTCAATTTTTACCACACCTTTTTTTTATTTTAAGGTGACCAGAACAGTATAAAACATTCCAATTGTGTCCTTACTACCCAAGTCTTTTACACAGTGTGAGAATCATTTCCTTTGGCCAGTATTCAATGCTTCTTATTTATGCATCCCAGAATTCTGTTTGTTTTCTTTGCCGCTACCAGATAATGCAATGAAGACTGAGAATATTTATCCATGAGAACTCCAGATCCCTTTCTTGCTCAATGTTTGATGATGTACATGTATTTTTTTTTGTCTCTTGCCTTGTTGCTCTGCGTTTGTCTACATTGCACTAATCTGCCCATACTCCCACCTTATCTGCATCATTCTGAATTTGATTGTAATTCTCTTTTGTATTGAATGCAAGCCTCCAGTTTTGCATCATTAGCTATTGTCATCACGTTCTCATACATACATTATTCCATGTAATTGATCTATAAAGCGAACAAAATTAATTCTAATATTTTCCTTGTGACACCCAGTGACACAGAGGCCCATTTGTGGTTCACTATTCTGTGTCAGCAGCTCTTATCAGGCCTGGCATACTCACTACACCTAACACACTGTTGTCATACTCTGTATCTGAAAGGTGGCATGTAAGATATTATTGGAAAACTAATAATTCACTGATCATTAATTCTCATATATGATGTATGCACCGGGTGTATACAGAAAGTTATGAATATGTGCTAGAATTATATTGTTAGGTATGTTGGCAGCAAAGGATAAACAAGTCTGCCTTAGACAAAGGAATGTGGGTTTGCCTCAATTTACATATAAGCAGTAAACAGGGCCATCAAGCTGACTAGTGGGGGAGGAGACAGCCTGGCATCTTCACCCCAGCAGGAGGGAAGCTTGGTCTGGGTTATTTTTAAAGAATATGTTGCAAAGGTTTACTGGTCTATAAAGACGGGTGGCTGAATCTCAAGTGATAAACAATTGAATCAATGGATTGTGAATTGTATGTATTAACACGACATAAGGAATTATGAATACTCATGGATATTAGGTTTTCCAGTCTGTGACCAAACAAAGGAAGAAACAGGCTTTCCCCCCTGACAGGAGGAAAGGCTGCTATCTACCTGCCTCCAGAGACACTGAGCAATGTGTTACCAGAACCAATAGAAGCTTCTTTTACACAGAAATCAGCAGGGGGATGGGAAGCCCACAGGAAGGGAAAAACAGCCTGAGGTGATCCTTCCTCTTGAAACAAGTTAAGTGAACTTTGGAAGATATAAGCAAAGACAGAAGCCTTCTTTGGCATCCATCACTAGACAGACACAAGGGAACAGAGCTTGAGAAAGATGGGTCCTTCAACCAAGGAGGGGTTGAAGTCTGAATATAGGTGAAAACCTCCTTAAGCAAGATCTTTCACCTAAGAAACCAGCTCCTTGTACTTCTGTGGAAGATCCTGACTGAGGGACAGTCAGCCATGGAAGATTGGTGAGAGAAACCATCTGGAACAAAACCTGTACCTTGCTAGATTAAGTTTTAGACTTGTAGATGCTTGTTTTCACTTTTATTTGCTTGTAACCCTTTCTAACTTTATTCCTTTTACTTGGCATCACTTCACCTCTGTCCTATTGTTAATAAATTGGTTTTTTTACTATAAATCAACTCAGTGGTGTTTATTATAGAAGGGTTTATTTACCCCCAGTTAAGTTAATAAGCTGTGATGTGTTTTTGTGTCATTAGAGGAAAAAACAAACCCTATTATTTCTCTGAACTTTCCAGGAGAAGGCAGGACATGACAGAGGCACACAATTTGGGGGAATATTTGGGACTGGGAGTGTGTTGGGGTCACCCTGCAAATAGTAACCCAGGTTGGTAGAGACCAGGGACTGACTGGTATGTTGTTGGCAGGCTGCTGGGGTCAGAGTTGCTGTACCTGGGGTGCAGTTAAATACAGATGCTCAGGGTGTGACATGCAAGCTTGGTGAGGACTATGAATGTCCCAGTAAGGAAGTGACAGTAGCAAAACATTGTGAGGCAAGGTAAGAGGTGACACAATCCCTTACTGGTCTGAATTACACCCCAGACTATGACATACCCCACAGGCTTCTACTCAATGAAGTTATCAGACTAATTTCATAAGCTGCAATAGCTAGTTTCTATTATGGTCCTAGCAGGTAAACAGACACACTGCAAATACAAATGCGATACATAAGATGCAATCATTTTACTTCAAAATTGTTAAAATGCGTATGCATGCTCAATAGTTATGTTTCCTTGTTCCACAACAATTAGGAGCTACTCCAAACCTCTGTTTCCCACTGGGTAGCTTTTATTTTCCATTGAGTTATAAATCTAAATAGATAAAAAAAATAAAATTATGCAGTTTGAAAGTTATTTCTACACATTACATTAGACCAGAGGTAGGCAACCTATGGCACGGGTGCCGAAGGCGGCACGCGAGCTGATTTTCAGTGGCACTCACACTGCCCGGGTCCTAGCCACCAGTCCGGGGGGGCTCTGCATTTTAATTTAATTTTTAATGAAGCTTCTTAAACATTTTAAAAACCTTATTTACTTTACATACAACAACAGTTTCGTTATATATTATAGACTTATAGAAAGAGACCTTCTATAAACATTAAAATGTATTACTGGCACGCGAAATCTTAAATGAGAGTGAATAAATGAAGACTCGGCACACCACTTCTGAAAGGTTGCCGACCCCTGCATTAGACATTATTGTTGTTGTTGTTATTTGTAAAACCATAGCACCTAAGAGTCCATTGAACTAGGTGCTGTACAAAGACAGGACAAAAAGACAGACCCTGTCCCAAGGAGCTTAAAATCTAAGAATAAGGCAGGAAACAACGGATGGATACAGACAGACAAGGGAGTATAAGCAAACAACGGTCAGCATAATAGACAGTGGTCGCAGCACACCAGCAGTTTAACCGTTGTGAAGTTTTTTGTAGGTATTATGGCAAAAGAGAGTTTTAAGGAGGGATTTGAAGGAGGGTAGTGAGGTGGCTTAGTGGATGTTTATGTGGACTGCCTCCCAGGTGTATGGGGCAGCATGGGAGAAAATATGAAGGTGCTTGTTATAACAAGTATACAAATGGTAAAGGCATCATCGGCCAATTGGAGGCGAGCTTCAACACCTCAATAACGAATCAGAGATGGTAGGTAGGATGGTAATTGACCGTGAAGGGTTTAGAAAGTGAAGATGTAATAGAGAAGTGGGAGACAATGGATGGATGCAAAGAGAGGGTGGCATGGTCAAAGCAACAGGCTAGGAAAATGACCTTTGCAGCAGTGTTCTGAATGGATATGAGCAGGGCAAGAGTGCATTTGTCATGACCAGAGAGAAGGATGTTGCCATAATTGAGATGCAAGATGATGAGAGCTTGGACAAGCGATTTAGATGTTTGGATGGATAAGAGATGTTATGCAGAAAGAATTGGTAAGATTTAGATATAGCCTGGTTGTGAATTATATAGTGTGCACTATAATACCACTACTGTTGCTATCAAACAGTGTTCCAACATGTTCTTGTTGGCTGTTTTTTTAAAAAGCTGTGTTCTTCTTGCCCTCTAGCAGCTAAATGTTCTCTGCTTGGCTGTAAAATCTCACTTGTTTGTGAAATAAACATAAATTTTGGGTAAAACCTGATGGCTCCTAAAGGGAGGTTATCAGTTTTCCATTCAAATACAAATATAATAAAAATTGTGAAATGCAATTTAAGTGGCAATTCCAGGCCCCTGCAGCACGGAAAAGGATGAGGCTTTTTTTTTGGCCATATTCACAAAGGGCCGGCGGGGGGGGAGGGGAGGGGGAACGGACGACGACCAGAATTCTTGAGATTTGGGGGGAAGTGATCTTCATCCCGATCCCTAAACTCTAGACCAAATCAGTTGGAGAGGCATTTAATTCAACTCTTCGGTGGTTTGGATCAATTATAATATGGCATTATATGAGGCTATGGGATCATTTATTATTTATGAAATTAGGTTTGTTAGGCATTTGTTGTTACCAAAAAAAAAAAAAAAAAAAAAGAGCTTTTCACTGACAGTCCAAGTTTAGGATAGTTGGAGAATAGTACCTGTTGGGATTTGGAACATCAGATATAATCAATATAGGGCTAAATTCTGACCCACATTGAGCACCCACAGAGGGGCCTGAGAGAATAAGAGCATCCCTTATTCCTCGTAGGCTAGCTGGGCCTTTGGTCCACACATACAAGGGTTAGGGTGGTTTTTGTAGTGCCTTTTGTATGGGTTATATGTTTTATACTTGATGGGATTAAAATGGCAAATTCTGATGTAGTGGAAAGATAACTGAAAGCTTTAAGCTGTAAGCTCCTGATCCTGCAAACAATGGTAATTCTGATAATCATATCATAATTGTTGTATTAATTATATATTATGAAGTAATAAAACTGGAGAAAAACTTTAACTGATTTCTTGGCTTTTTATATATATTTTTCTTTTGTATACTAATAAGCCTATGCTGTTTGGAATCACCTCTGATTTGCAAAAATATATTTTTTTCAACTGGCAAGTACATTTATGCCAGCAATATTTATGTTTGGTTACAAATGAAACTGGAAGATTTTTGAAAAGGAAAGAATGTATGGGGATTGATGATGAAATAGAAATAAACTTTACACATTTTGTTTGGATTTCACTTACCTCTATGAATGAGACCTTAGACTTATTATCAAATTGTAGAAGTAGAAACACAAACTAATCCTTTCTACTGCACTGGTACCTGTAAGCCAAATAACAACTATTAATAAAAACAAGCAGTTGGTACTGCAACTGTTTAAGAAATGGAGTGCATATTGACTCAGGGGTGTGTGAATTCATAGTGATGAATGTCATTTATATTGCCATTGCCAGAGAAGTGTTGAGAGTCTCTGGGTTAGGCTAAAAGGGGTAAAAAACAAGGGAGATGTCATGCTAGGAGTCTACTACAGGCCACCTAACCAGGTGGAAGAGGTGGATGAGGCTTTTTTTAAGCAACTAACAAAATCATCCAAAGCCCAAGATTTGGTGGTGATGGGGGACTTCAACTATCCGGATATATGTTGGGAAAATAACACAGCGGGGCACAGACTATCCAACAAATTATTGGACTGCATTGCAGACAACTTTTTATTTCAGAAGGTTGAAAAAGCTACTAGGGGGGAAGCTGTTCTAGACTTGATTTTAACAAATAGGGAGGAACTCGTTGAGAATTTGAAAGTAGAAGGCAGCCTGGGTGAAAGTGATCATGAAATCATAGAGTTTGCAATTCTAAGGAAGGGTAGAAGGGAGAACAGCAAAATAGAGACAATGGATTTCAGGAAGGCAGATTTTGGTAAGCTCAGAGAGATGATAGGTAAGGTCCCATGGGAATCAAGACTGAGGGGAAAAACAACGGAGGAGAGTTGGCAGTTTTTCAAAGGGACACTATTAAGGGCCCAAAAGCAAGCTATTCCGCTGGTTAGGAAAGATAGAAAATGTGGCAAAAGACCACCTTGGCTTAACCACGAGATCTTGCATGATCTAAAAAATAAAAAGGAGTCATATAAAAAATGGAAACTAGGACAGATTACAAAGGATGAATATAGGCAAACAACACAGGAATGCAGGGGCAAGATTAGAAAGGCAAAGGCACAAAATGAGCTCAAACTAGCTACAGGAATAAAGGGAAACAAGAAGACTTTTTATCAATACATTAGAAGCAAGAGGAAGACCAAAGACAGGGTAGGCCCACTGCTTAGTGAAGAGGGAGTAACAGGAAACTTGGAAATGGCAGAGATGCTTAATGACTTCTTTGTTTCAGTCTTCACCGAGAAGTCTGAAGGAATGCCTAACATAGTGAATGATAATGGGAAGGGGGTAGGTTTAGCAGATAAAATAAAAAAAGAACAAGTTAAAAATCACTTAGAAAAGTTAGATGCCTGCAAGTCACCAGGGCCTGATGAAATGCATCCTAGAATACTCAAGGAGCTAATAGCGGAGGTATCTGAGCCTCTAGCTATTATCTTTGGAAAATCATGGGAGACGGGAGAGATTCCAGAAGACTGGAAAAGGGCAAATATAGTGCCCATCTATAAAAAGGGAAATAAAAACAACCCAGGAAACTACAGACCAGTTAGTTTAACTTCTGTGCCAGGGAAGATAATGGAGCAAGTAATTAAGGAAATCATCTGCAAACACTTGGAAGGTGGTAAGGTGATAGGGAACAGCCAGCATGGATTTGTAAAGAACAAATCATGTCAAACCAATCTGATAGCTTTCTTTGATAGGATAACGAGCCTTGTGGATAAGGGTGAAGCTGTGGATGTGGTATACCTAGACTTTAGTAAGGCATTTGATACGGTCTCGCATGATATTCTTATCGATAAACTAGGCAAATACAATTTAGATGGGGCTACTATAAGGTGGGTGCATAACTGGCTGGATAACCGTACTCAGAGAGTTGTTATTAATGGTTCCCAATCCTGCTGGAAAGTCATAACGAGTGGGGTACCACAGGGGTCTGTTTTGGGACCGGCTCTGTTCAATATCTTCATCAACGACTTAGATATTGGCATAGAAAGTACGCTTATTAAGTTTGCGGATGATACCAAACTGGGAGGGATTGCAACTGCTTTCGAGGACAGGGTCATAATTCAAAATGATCTGGACAAATTGGAGAAATGGTCTGAGTTAAACAGGACGAAGTTTAACAAAGACAAATGCAAAGTGCTCCACTTAGGAAGAAAAAATCAGTTTCACACATACAGAATGGGAAGAGACTGTCTAGGAAGGAGTATGGCAGAAAGGGATCTAGGGGTTATAGTGGACCACAAGCTAAATATGAGTCAACAGTGTGATGCTGTTGCAAAAAAAGCAAACATGATTCTGGGATGTATTAACAGGTGTGTTGTGAGCAAGACACGAGAAGTCATTCTTCCGCTCTACTCTGCTCTGGTTAGGCCTCAGCTGGAGTATTGTGTCCAGTTCTGGGCACCGCATTTCAAAAAAGATGTGGAGAAATTGGAAAGGGTTCAGAGAAGAGCAACAAGAATGATTAAAGGTCTTGAGAACATGACCTATGAAGGAAGGCTGAAAGAATTGGGTTTGTTTAGTTTGGAAAAGAGAAGACTGAGAGGGGACATGATAGCAGTTTTCAGGTATTTAAAAGGGTGTCATAAGGAGGAGGGAGAAAACTTGTTCACCTTAGCCTCTAAGGATAGAACAAGAAGCAATGGGTTTAAACTGCAGCAAGGGAGGTCTAGGTTGGACATTAGGAAAAAGTTCCTAACTGTCAGGGTGGTTAAACACTGGAATAGATTGCCTAGGGAGGTTGTGGAATCTCCATCTCTGGAGATATTTAAGAGTAGGTTAGATAAATGTCTATCAGGGATGGTCTAGACAGTATTTGGTCCTGCCATGAGGGCAGGGGACTGGACTCGATGACCTCTCGAGGTCCCTTCCAGTCCTAGAATCTATGAATCTATGAATTTATAAAGAATACATATATATATTACTGTTTAAAGATCATTGCTAATATTTTTATTTCACCATTTGCTCTTTCTAGAATAGCAAACAGCTAGTGGTAGTGGATTAACTTGAAATACTGGTACATTGAAAATATTGTTCTCATTGGGCTATCTACATTGGAGTGGAAATATTATCTTATGCCAGCATGTATGTTGTCAATTTATTTGGCAACTGGAAAATTCAAGAGGTGGACTAGAAAATTACCCAACACAAAGTAACTTTTATTCTAAAACTAATGTTTTTATTACATATGTACATATCATATTTTTCCATTAACTATCATTATTATTATTATTATTATCATATTTAAAATATTTAGTTTGATAGCTCTGAAAGGCCACTGACAGGCTGGGCTTCGTTGTGCTGAACAAACACACAATAAGTTATAGTCCCTGCCCGAAAAAACTACAGGAAGAAAAAGATCATCTCTAGACTGTAACCTTACTATCCAAGAACCTGATTCTGCAAACACATGTACATGAGTAGGCTAATCCCAGCCCGAATACCTAATCCCAGGTATTTTTTCACACAATTTTGGCTTTCCTTCCTGTTTATGTTGCTAGTTTTTGTTACAGTCGCTCATAGTCATATATATTCAGGCCCTGATGAAGCAAAACACTTAAGCACATGCTTCATTTTAGCTTATGTACTTTGTTGAATTGCGGTTGATGTAAATAAGCACGGAGTAATTAAAATAATTTAGGATCTGTTTCTGATTTGACTTACACTACATTTACACCATTAGGATCAATGGAGTTATCCTATGAGAGCCAAAGCTTCTTAATATTTAATTTCCATAAAAAATTACGTCTGTGCTGTGTATTCGGGGGCTACTCCTGATTTACTCTACAGTAAGTGAGAAAGGATTCAGTCCCAAGTGTTTTTGACTCCTTTATTGTTTTACAGTAATATTATTTATGTTATTTGCCGGTGAACCTGTGCTGGACCTTTATGGAGATCCTTATTTATGCTGACTAAACAAAGTATAATTTAAAAAGATAATTATCATCAGTGGCAAGGGGAGATCATTTCAAAGTAAACAATGACTTTGATAAACAAGCCCCCCGTTACTCCCCAGGGAGATATCTCAGAAGGCCCGCAAAGCAACTAGATAAGAAATGTCATACTGTTTGTTCTGTCAGAGTTGTGTGCTAAGTTAACTAAAAATCTAAACACAAAATCAACAGGTTAACTCTACTAGTATATAGTGCTTGTCAATTTTAATATACACTTTATGTCAGGGGTGGGCAAACTACGGCCCGGGGGCCACATCTGGCCCTTCAGATGTTTTAATCCAGCCCTTGAGCTCCCGATGGGGAGCATGGTCCGGGGCTTGCCCTGCTCTGCACGTGCCTTGGCTCTGCGCGGCTCCTGGAAGCAGCGGCATGTCCCCCCTCCAACTCCTATGCATAGAGGCAGCCAGGGGGCTCCACACGCCCCAAGTGCCGCCCCCGCAGCTCCCATTGGCCAGGAGCTGCAGCCAATGGGAGCTGCAGGGGTGGTGCCAACAAATCCATATTAGTTGGAAGATGGTGGTACATAGTGATAAACAGTGCTGCTTGCCACTAAACAAACTCCTAGTACATTTGGTATTTTAATTATGGAAAATAACAAGTAGCCTGGGGAAAGACATCCATAAAATGAACCAAAAAGTTTTCATTATTGACTTGCAAATTGAAATGAAAATCTGACCATTAAATATTCAGGGACTATGTAGAGTTAAAAAAAAAAATCCCTCAGTTCTTCAATTTGAGTTTTCTCTTCTCATTCAATAAAAAAATTGGGTTAAAACCCTAAACATCTGATTGATTTTCTTTAGCTCTGTTTGGCTTGAGACCTGCCTGTATGAGAGAGGACCTCTCACCCCCATGATGCTGACAGAGTTGTGCTCAGGCTGTACGCCCCTTGGTTTAAAGGAGAGGGCCCTACTGGCAGAGTGTTCTCTATTGCTATCTAGGAGGAGAGTTCCAGGGTAGATTTCCAGTTTTCACAGTAGCCACCAGTGTCACAGACTCAAAAGGGAGGAGGCTCATATTGTCTCCTCCCATAGCTACCAGCTAAAAGGACCAATTGGGAGATTACAAGGCCAGAAGGGACCATTCTGATAATCTAGTCTGACCTGACCTGCTGTATAGCACAGGCCTTAGAACTTCCCCGTAATAATTCCTAGAGCAGATCTTTGAGGAAAACATCCAAGCTTGATTTAAAAACAGTCAGCTACATGCCCCTTTCTCTGCTGAAACAAGGTGTTAAGTTGTGGGAACCCCAAGCTGTGCAAGACAGAGGCTGCCATCTCCAGATACCAAGCCAGTGCCTGCATAGCCCCCCCCCAAGTGGGGTTAAGGGTCCACAATTGCCCTATATTACCTAGAAATGCCACTCTGAAAACTCAGCTCTATTTGCAATAACTATCTGTATCCTCCAGCCAGACAACCTGGGTGTCAAGAAGAAGGTAAAAAACCCACAAAGCTGTTTGCCAGTTTTGCTGGGTGGGAAAAAGCTCTTCTACACCCCAAGCATAGCAGTAGATTCAGCACACATACCTAAAGAAGGAGAGGAGGCACATTCAAGCACCAGACAAAGCTGCCTATGCTTGGGGTCCTTATATATACCCCCCCAGTGACAGAGTGCTAGATTCAAAGGCCTGGGTCAGCACTCTTCACAGCAGCCCCAAACAGGCAAAGCAGATTGGAGCTGACTATGCAAGGCTGTGCCTAATTTGTGGTTGGGGCAGGCAGAAAGGCCACTTAAGCCATTAGCCCAAAGCCCACAAATAGGCACAGGAAGGAAGAGTACAGCGGTGAAGCAGGTAGTAAGAGGAAGAGAGAGATGCCTCTCCTCGGGAAAGATCTTAGGTATGCTGTGAAACTGGTAGGATGCAATTGTAAATAAACTGCCCAGGGTGTTGAACCAGCAAAAGGGTCTCTGTGTAATTTGTTGACTGAGAGCCCACACAGGAAGTGGTCTATTATTGGGCCTCATCAAAGCCCAACTGCAGCTAGTGAGATAGGAATGTGTTTTCAGTCAGAAAATGTAATAGTCATTTAATTTGTAACATGTATTCAACATTATGACACAGTTTCTAATTACAGACTCCTCTATTATCCCCCCTGGCATAGTTTTTTTTTTTTTTTTTTCAGCATTAGAACCTACAACATCTTGCTCTACAATGCAGATTTCTTGCTCAAGCTAAAGTAACATCTAGCAGAAGTAGGTTGTTATCCTTTACGTTAGTTTTCCCTAGAGAGGGACATGACCCACAGTTTGCTAGTGGGTTACAAGCATTTTGCGAGATAGTTGTGGGCTGTTGATTATCAAGCTTCCTAGCTTGTATTCCTGGCATGGCATATTAATTCTGAAAAGTGGTATGACTGAATGATTTAGATGTGGGTCTGTTTTGGAGGCCTGGGAGCTATTCACAGCTCTCCCTAAAATGATCTTGTGCAACTTGCAGCTAACTTTATTTGTAAAGTGAGTAAATGATACTTGTCTACCTTCTAGAGAAAGGGTGTGAGACCTTGGTCAGTAAAAAGCATTGTGAACTGCACAGTCAAAAATGCCAATTGGTAGAAGTAGTGGGTACAGAACTCAGGATCTTCTGGCTCTGAGCACAGTGCTTAAAGGTATTAAGTAGGGTAGAGATGCACACATGATCATAGGCAGGATCAGTGTAGACAGAAGCCAAAACCAGGAATGTCTGGCTGCTATGAAAGCTTTAACAGCTCTATCCCTTTTCACCAAACCCTTATATCCCATTGGAACAGAATTATTCTGGTTCTTACTACACCTACAGGGTGTGTCTGTCTGCCTGAGCATCTAATAAATGCCTATCCCTACTAAACTATGGGTGTAGTATCCTAAAACTGGTCTTGCATCTCTCATTCCTTGGACTCCAGGTATTCATATTAAGTTAGGGATTTTTTTTTTAAACTAAATTTATGGTAATCCCTTTTTATCTTGTTTGTGATGATCGTAATAATAATTATAATAATAAAAATAATGATACCCAAAAGGCCTAGGACTGGCTTAGCCATGTGCATGAGTGGAAAAGAAAATATTGACAATTCAGGAAGATAAACTACATGGAAGGTTAGTCTAAACTGTCAGTTTCTTAAAAGGTTTCTCATTTCTAGGTTATGGCTATTTTTGCAAATTTCCCTTTCAGAAATCACATTTCTTTCAAATCAGATTGTTGCCCTAGGGGGGTTGACCTTTATTTTGCCCATCTGGAAAACAAATGAAGCAGGAAGGATCACAATATGAGATACTAATCAGAGAGCTGTTTGGTTTTTTTGGAAGCTTGACTTCCAACTTGTATATTCCCCCTAAAGGCATTGCCAGAAATACGTTGGATAACTCAGCTATAAGGAAAACCAGCAGTTTGGCCAGACATCTTTTTGTGGCATCATGTCAGTGGTGAAGCGAGGAGGATATAAAAGCCAAATAAATAATAAAACTGGATGCAGCTGCATTTGCTCTTGCAACAGGTGTGATTGGCTGGCTGAGCAAGCTTGCTCTGTTTGTTAATTGTGTGTTTTTAAAAAACCCCAAAATTGGCCAGTCTCCTGAGTTTAAGGGGAAGTTAATTAGTGTTACTTTGGGGTCAAGAATTATACAAAACACTAAAATGTTTGTGAATACAGGACTGTGGTCCTGATCCTGAACTCATCATGTGCAGCTGTGCTCTTGAGCCTGTCTGCTCTTTGGGGTTCTGTTAGGGTTGCCAGGTGTCCAGTTTTCGACCGGAACACCCCTTGGAAAAGGGAACCTGGCGGCTCCAGTCAGCACTGCTGACTGGGCCCTTAAAAGTCCAGTTGGCAGTGCAGGGGGGCTGGCAGGCTCCCTGTCCGCCTCCACACAGTTCTGGAAGCGGCCAGCATGTCCCTCCAGCTCCTAGGCAAAGGAGCGCCCACAGGGGCTCTGCGTGCTGTCCCCGACCTGAGCACGGGCTCTGCAGCTCCCATTCGGTGGGAACCATCGCCAATGGGAGCTGCAGCTGTGGGGCCTGCAGACGGAGGGCAGTGCTCAGAGCCCTCTGGCTGCCCCTCTGCCTAGGAGCCAGTTCCCATGCCGGCCAGTTCCCAGGAGCCGCCTGAGGTAAGTGCCACTAGGAGCCTGTGCCCCAACCCCCCTACTGCAGCCCTGAGCCCCCTCTTGCACCCAAACTACCTCCTGGAGCCTGCACCCCATACCCCCTCCTGCATCCCAACCCCCTGTCCCAGCCCGGAGCCCCCTCCCACACTCAGAACCCCCTAGCCCAGAACCCCCTCATCCCCAGCTCTAGCCCAGAGCCTGCATCCCTAACTGGAACCCTCACCCCCTCCCACACCCCAACCCCCAGCCTGGAGCCCCCTTCTGCACCCTGAATCGCTAATTTCTGGCCCCATCCCAGAGCCCACACTGCCAGCCAGAGCCCTCAACCCCTCCTGCACCCAAACACACTGCCCCAGCCTGGAGCCCCCCCACATGCTGAACCCCTCAGCCAGAGCTCCCTCCTGCACCCCAAATCCCTCATCCCTGGCCCCACCCTGGAGCCCTCACCCCCTCCCGCATCCCTGCCCCAGCCCAATGAAAATGAGCAAGGGTGGGGGAGATCAAGCCAGTGGCGTAGCCAGGTTCTAAGAGCAGGGGGAGCAAACATTAAAAAGGCGCCCCCCCCCTGGGCTCCTCCTCCGGCCACTCCATGTCCCCCCCCGGCTGGCTCCTCCAGCCGTGCCGTGCCGCCCCCATGGCCTCCCCCATGGCTCCTCCGGCCGTGCCACCCCCCCCATGGCTCCTCTGGCCGCACTGCGGCCATGCTGCACCCCCCCTTCAAGCCTGGGGTGTGGCAGCCCCCCACCGGTTCCAGCCCCGTGTGTGTGCAGGGAACAGAGGGGGTTACAGCCTGGATCGGGGTTACAGGGCCCGGCTCTGCTCAGGGGTTCTGACCCCTCACTGCTGGCCGGGAAGACAGCACCTGGCGGGTCCGAGCCCAATGAGCAGTGGGGCAGTTTGGGGGAGTCTCTGCGCTCCAGGCTGAGCACCGGCCTCCCCAAACTCATCCCCCGCTTGCCAGGCTCAGGCCGGGCGGCAAAGAGCCAGAGGCTGTTGCCTAGGCTGACATCCCTGCACACCTCTGTTCTTCCCCGGGGCTCGCCCGCTTCCCCTCACACACCCCGGAGCAGCGAGAGCTGCCAGCTCCATTCGCCTGTCTCCTCGCCCGAGGCCACCCTCGCTCCTCCGGCTGCGCCGCCCCCCGCCACCCATGGCTCCTCCGGCCACGCTGCGGGCTGCCATGCTGCGCCCCCCTCGCTCCTCCGGCCGCACCGCCTCCCCCATGGCACCTCCGGCTGCGCTGCGGGCTGCCATGCTGCACCCTCCCTCGCTCCTCCGGCCGCGCCGCCCCCGCCCCATGGCTCCTCTGGCTGTGCTGCCCCCCCTTGCCTGCAGGAGCCCAGTGCCAGCCTGCCAGGCCAAGCTTCAGAGCAGAGCGTGGGCCCCGCCCGCTGGTGCCATGGTAACCCCTAACTAAGGCACCGCTTTTGAAAAATGTGCTGAGGGGAAGCAGCTGCTTCCCCTGCACCCCTCCCCAGCTACGCTACTGGATCAAGCGACGGAGGGAGTGGGGGATAGAGTGAGCAGGGATGGGGCCTCAGAGAAGGGGCGGGGCAGGGGCCTGTCAAGGGTGTTTGGTTTTCTGTGATTAGAAAGTTGGCAACCCTAGGCTCTGTGTGGATCAAGGGTGCTCCCTTGCAGTTGCTTGGAGGATTGGAGCTTATGTTTGACATCAGCAGGCCCAAATACATCCCTCTGCCGCCATCCTGTAGTAGATTTATACCAGTGGAGTTACTGGTGAGGAATCTGGCACGTTGTATTGATCAGTCTCCTCTTTACATCCACATTTTCCTTTTGAAGGCTCTACATTGTGTCCATGCCCTAACTCAATGGGAAAGAGAGGCCTTTACTGGAACACGTTTAACAGAGTGGGTTATGAATTTGTAGCTGCTGTTATTTTAGGCTAAATTCATGCTCACTTCCATCCTCTCTTTGAGCTCAGTCCTACATCAGTCCTCAGCACCTCCTGCAGTTATTTAGCACCTCACAAGATTGGGCCATTGGGGTATGTCTGCACAGGGCCGGCTCCAGGCACCAGACGAGAAAGCACATGCCTGGGGCGGCACATTGTAAGGGGCGGCATTCCGGCCAATCTTGGGGCGGCACAGTCCGGCCGCCCTGCCGTGGTTCTTTTTTTTTTTTTTTTGCTTTGGCAGCTCTGGAGCCCCCGCCGGCTCCCCGCGCTCCGCCAGTCCCAGCCTAGCCCTGCAGGGGCACAGACCCCGGCCCGGGGAGCAGGAACTAGTGATCCCCACCGCTCCCCGGGATGTGCCACTCCCCACCGCCTGCACCGGCCTCCGCCTCCCGTGCTGCTCTGAGCCCGGCCCGGCCAAGCAGCCTTTAAAGGAGTGGCTGAGCCAGCACCTCCTGCAGCCCCCGGGGGCTCTGCCTGCCCGGCCGGGAGAGACACGCCAAGGACGGAGGGGGGAGCCCCTCTCACCCGGCTGCGAGCGGGCTGCAGTGCCTGGCTGTCCACGGGCGGAGGGAGTGGGCGGGCGCCGCCCTTCACCCCCCCGCAAGCCGCCTTGACCATCCTCCACGCGCTCCCTGTGGCTGCCGGTTTTGTTTTGTTTTTGCTTCGGCAGTCCGGCCGCCCTTTTTTTTTTTTTTTTTTTTTGGCTTAGGGTGGCAAAAAAGCTAGAGCCGGCCCTATGTCTACACTGCAATAAAACACCCATGGATGGCCCAAGGGCTCGGGCTGCAGGGCTATAAAATTGCAGTGTGGATATTTGGGCTCTACAGGGTCCTAATGGTCAGGTTCCAGCCCTGAAATTTTATAGTCCTGCATCCTTAGCCCTGCCAGCTGACATGGGCCAGTCATGGGTGTTTTATTGCAGTGTAAACATTCCCTTAGTCACTCTGTCATGGTTTCATGTGGAGAAAGTAGGTATAAATTAAAAGCAGAGCGGTGTGAAACTTGCACAATAAACCTCAAATCAGGTGAGCAAGGCACACTTGGGAGCACACCCTAGACCAGTTTAGTGTTTTGGCTAGAAACTTTGCAGTTCTCAGTATGTTTTGTGTAGTTATGAGTGAAACCAGGCAAAATTTAGTAGTTTGGGCTGTATTTTACTTTATTTGTGGGTTCATTTGAACCTGAAGCAAAATAGATCTTAGGGTGAGAATATGTCTTTAAACAAAGGATTGCATAAACTAACGCCTGGGTGTCAAAGCCACTGAGTTTTCATGTAGCTCACATTAAACTAGAGTAATTTAATAATTAATTACAGTTCTGCTGTTTCTTGGAGTCTACCTCTTCAGTTTTCTCATTCTTTTTCACTGACACGTACCGGCCAGGCCAGGCCATGGGCTAGCTAGTCTTACACTCCCCACAAAACTGCACGCAAAAACAAGATTGCAATATAGTGAGCACATTTGGAATATAACCCTCTACTTGTTCCTTCACTTCACAGTCATGTGAATTTGCCCAGTAGCTTGGTCATGCAGTTCTGGCAGCTTGTTCAGCCTTGCTCAATTCCTCACAAGAGCAATGGGTAATTACAGGTCCAGGATGAAGAATGATCTAAGTGGCTGAGCAAATGTCAGTAAACTGGTGAGTTCTGAGGGAAGTGTTACTGATATCTGTAACCCTTGGAAAGGGTTAGCTATGATTTTAATATCATAGCAAGTGCAATACATTCAATATGTTCCAAAAGCTGTTCATGACTACCATGAGCCAATTTTTCATCCAGCATCAAGCAGTCTTTTGCTCCTACACATGTATGTGATTGCCCCTGCAAAGGTGGTTTGGAATCCATTTTATGCAAGCAAAATCTAAATTTACACATGCAAAATGGATAGCTGGGCAAGCAACAACCAACTGCACAGTGCGAACATGAAAATTGTCAGTAGTGCCTTTCAGGGGAAGGAGATGTCAGGTGAAGTTAGCTAGTGATCCCTATTAATTTTTAAGGGAAAGAATTTCCACCTACTACAATAAACACAGCTCAATATTAGGTCTTATCAGGCTGTGTCTTAGAAATTATGTGTGGGGAAAAAAGATGGTGAGGAGTTTTCTTCCAGTTTCAAAGAGAAACTAAGCTGCAACGAAATAAATCACTAGGCTAGACAGCAAAGGCACATTGAAGAATCATGTAGTCGTAACTTGTCCTTGATTAAATAAAAGGTTCCTGGTCACAGAATTTGTGCCAGACCTTATTTGTAAACACACAGAGTATGAGAAAATAAAATGCAGTTTTATACATTGCCATTCATGATTAATTTGCAGTATTTTAAACACTCTTCACCAAGTTAAATCTAGTAGTGCTATGACTGTGCAGACATTATGTATGCAGCTCTGTCTCACACACATAACCTTGACTATTAGAACCTTCTTTGATGATAAATAATATCTAAATATTGGCTAGGACACTAAAATACCATGGGATACAATACTTCCACCCGTACAGCCACTGACGATGAACAGAAGGAATGTGGTATGATGTCTCCTCTGAAGGACAGAATAGTCATATTCCATAATAGTATATCCCATTTTAAAATAGTAAATGATAGTCAGAGGAATAATAAAACCCAGAAAATCACACCAAAAACAGCGATACATCAAAGCCATTTTAATAGCCCTTAATACAGTCACTGACATAGCTACTGTACTTGCAGGGCTAGATGATGGCACAGACAAGGTTTCTGATTTTACATTCATTACATCCTAAAAGTTTCAGTTGCTTCTTGCATGTAAATTACAGGTAATGAGTGTGCTGATAAGAGGTTGCACTTAGCTGACTCTGCTAGAATAGTAAGATTGGAAAGGGGATACCTGGATAAAAGAACTTTTTCTCCCTTGAAAAATCAAGAAGCAAAAGTTAATTTCATGGAATTGCTTATATCTCTTGGTTGGCTACTGCACCCATGTCATAACTCAGTATTATTGGATGGTGACACAGGAGACATGGTTTTATGAGGTAGGGGCAATCCCATGCTGATCAAATCATCTCACATGCTACTGAAGCTTAGATCTAATTTATGCTGTTTTATGAAGCCATAGATTGAGCTAAGACTATAAAAACTGGAACTTAATATTCTAAAATAAAAATGCACAGAGCACCACTGAAGGGGCATTTTTTAAAGGAGTCATTTCCTTGTTGCATTAAACATAACTAATATTGTAGCAATAGTGGCATTCTCTCTAAATGAAGAGATTATTAGACAAAGGCAATAGGTTTTTCTTATTTTAAGTATTGGTATTTACTTGTATTAATAAATAAACCTGATTGCACAACAAAAATGTACTTGTTATAAGGTGGAATTTATTAGCCATTATTATACTATCCACAACTTTGTTTCATTATGATCTATGAAGTATTGTGCATTCTATTACTCATTTATTTTTAAACTTTTTCTGTGTGAAGGAGCACAGAAAAGACCTCAAAGCACATCTGCCTGCCAGATCTGCTTATTTTTGGCCTGAGTGCCCAAAATACAGAGAGGAATTGAAATTTATGTGCAGTGGTTTTAAGAACAGTCCCTCCATCTACGTACCTGATGGAAAAGATGACATTCCTTTTTCCTGTGTTTGAAAATGAAAGTAAAAAACAAAATTTTCTAATTCATTTCTGTACCTTCTAGGACAGTATAAGATGTGAGTGACTATTTCAATACCTGGTGTTAATGTACCTCTTTTACAATCCTTCACCAGGAAATACTCATCTGCAGAAGCGCCGCCAGCTTTTCTGCCGCCCTAGGCAGTGGAAGGTCCCGCCCCGAAATGCTGCCCCCCACAGAGGCGGCGGAAGGTCCCGCCGCCGAAATACTGCTGCGGTCGCCGCCCCCCAAATTGTAGCGCCCTAGGCGACCGCCTAAGTCGCCTAATGGGTTGCGCCGGCCATGCTCATCTGTTATTCTCTAAGGCCCTGGTTCAACAAAGCATTTCAACACTTTAATTTTAGGCATATAAGTAATCTTGCCCCTATTCAGGAAACATGTAAGCACTCACTTAATTTCCATTGGTGTTCATGGGATTTAAGCATGTGCTCAAGTGTTTTGCTGGATAGGAATGGGATTAGTTATATGCTTAAAGGTAAGCACATGCTTTGAAGAACTGGGGCCCAAAATTATTAATGAAAGTTATCTAATTATACAGCAACTGTACAAGAAATCTCTCTGAGGATACCTGAGGTGAAATTGTTTTGAACATGGGTTGCATGCAGACTTTGTTTTAGCTTTGAGGTACTCTTACCTCATTAAGATCTTGGACTAGAATTTTCAAAGGTGTCCAACTCCCTTGGGATTCCAAAGGGCTCTGAGTGCTTAACTCACAAAAGCTCCTTTGAAAATGTCAGCCTTGATCTTTAAAGAAGTGGGCTAGTGGCAGACTTAAGTGCTGGGTAGTCTTGATCATGCTAATGGTTTAAAGGAGCTCAGGACCTGAAGTCACTTCTAATTTGATTTAAAGGATTAAAATAGCCTAAACTGACACAAATTCTTAAAATGTCATAATGGCAGCTTTAAGGAATGAGCACCCTTAGCTTTTACATTTATTAAGGTCACCACTGAGTTGTCCTAAAAAGTTTAAAAAGGCTTAAAACACGTAAGCCTCTTGTAGTCTATGGGTTGTTTCATGGCAGCCGTAAAATTTTAAATAGCTTAGCATTTAAGGCTTCTAGTAATAAGCCACCTAAACTGCTTAACCTATCTTAAAGAATTTAAAAGTGCAATCAAGAAACCCTTACACATGCTGGTGGGCAGTAACTCACACAAACAAACCTACTGTCTTCACTAGTGCAAGGGTTCACAATGTAGCTTTAGATTAAAGGATTAGCTTAAAGTGCCTTTCTGAGTAAATATAGCTAAAAAGTTGACAGAGATAGTCCATGGCATTAAGGGTGCCGAATTTCTTTTTTTGTTTTTTAAACTGAAAACCAGCAGGAGAATGAGATGGCAAATTCTTAATAATTTCAATGGGAATAAGATTGGGTCTCATCTCCTTCAGATGTAGCTTTCAACCAAAGCTGCATTTAAAAAGGCTAATGGGGCATTTAAAGAGGATAAGGGGCATATTGCGCGATTGACTATGAAGCAGTACTCCCTATTGAAACCAACGGGGAGTTTTGCTTCAAAACTGTTAGTACCATTTGGCTTATGACATGAAACCAAATGTTAAGGAGTGTACATGTTTTAAAATGACAGATTAATTCCACTTCCTGTTTGCACAGGAATATGACAGCCAACGTTTCTCATTACACTAGTAACTTTTGAGGTAGATTGTGCCCTAGACACCATTAGACATAGTGGCAAGTGTACTCTGCAGCTGGAGTGCCCATGAGAAATTCTAGCTGACTCAACAAGAATTCCTCCTGGCAGCTGCTGGACAGTGTTCACCACTCATAAAGCGAGTGCAGCATATTCACCCTTACGTACTGGCTAGTGTGCAGGGGTTGGGAAAGAGGCCATAGAGTTGCCCTCACTCAGCTCCTCTCTCCCTCTGTGTCTCCATTCCCCCTCTGAGGCACTACTGAGAAGAAGCAGGCATTGCGTGCAAATGGAAATTCTGGCAACCCCCTGCACAGGCTCCTTGTGCCCTCCCCCACCTACTCAATGAAGCAGGGACTGGGTAGAATTTGGTCCCTTGTTAGAGTCTATATAGTTCTGGCTGATTGCTGACAACAATATCTGCTGAGGGCCAGTCCGTTCCTATCTACAAAGCTGTGCTATCTATGTCCAAGTTGCTCATGAAGTGGCTGTTCCTGAATTCTGTTGTTTCAGAGGTGTAGCAGCTGTAGCTCTTAGCCTATCATTAGTGCTGTGGCTTAAATACACAGCCTCCCTCCAATTTGAATCAATTGATTAGCTCCAACCAGTTTCATTAAACTATTCATTTAATTTAACAATCCACACATAAAATGCTTCACATTGCAAAAATTAGAGAATTAATCAACCAAAATATCAGAGGATGATGGCAGTGAAATCGTTTCAAGAAGTAGCAACAACTGTAAATGTTGAATCTCTGAATTTAGCTTCCTGTGCCTAATGGCACTCAAACAGTTGGGGTTATTTCACTGATTCACTGATTATTATGGTTTAGCCTTTATGGAAATTACTCTGAAAGCAATAAAAACCTAGTTTTCTAACTAAATAGATGGTTTTGCGTTTTATGGTGTGAAAAAAAAATGACCCTTGACTCAGCGGGGGGAAATTTGGCAATTTCCATTTCAGAGGTTTGTTTGTTTTGTTTTGTTTTGTTTTCCTCATGGGCTTTCCAGCTTGGAGAGACTGACATGTCATGAGAGGAGGTACTGTAACTTATATGGAGGTGCTGGAAGCTGCTAGTTCCTGGGACATGAGAATATTCATCCAAGTGTTGTAAAGAAATTTAAGAATGAAGTAGCTGAGCTGCTGACAAAAAAAATATGCAGTCTCATTAAAATCGGCTACTCTAGTGGAGGACTGAAGGGTAGTAAGTGTCCTTATCTTTAAGAAATGTACTCAGAGTGATCCTGGAAATTACAGACCAATGACACTGAGTTTTACTTCTGTAAGCCACCTACTGACCTTGTAGACTCATCGACTTCAAGGCCAGAAGAGATAATCATGATCACCTAGTCCAGTGGTTCCCAAACTTGTTCCGCCACTTGTGCAGGGAAAGCCCCTGTCGGGCCAGGCTGGTTTGTTTACCTGCCGCGTCCGCAGGTTCGGCCGGTCGCGGCTCCCAGTGGCCGCGGTTCGCTGCTCCAGGCCAATGGGAGCTGCTGGAAGCGGCGTGGGCCGAGGACGCACTGGCCGCCACTTCCAGCAGCTCTCATTGGCCTGGAGCAGCGAACCGTGGCCACTGGGAGCCGCGACCGGCCGAACCTGCGGACGCGGCAGGTAAACAAACCGGCCCGGCCCAACAGGGGCTTTCCCTGCACAAGCGGCGGAACAAGTTTGGGAACCACTGATCTAGTCTGCTCTCCTGCACATCACAAGCCACAGAACTTCACTCACCCACTCCTGTAATAGTGGGCCCATAACCTCTGGATGAGATACTGAAGTTGTCAAATGTTGATTTCAAGACTTCAAGTTACGGAGAATCCACCATTTACTCTAGTTCAAACCAGGAAGTGTCCTGTGCCCCATACTGTGGAAGAAGCTGAAAACCCCCCAAAGTCTCTGCCTATGTGACCTGGGGGAACATTCCTTCCTGATCCCAAATATGGTGATCAGTTAGATTCTGAGCAGGTGGGTGAGACCCACCAGCCAGACACCTGGGAAAGAATTTGCTGTAGTAACTCATAGCTTTCCCCATCTAGTGGCCCATCTCTGGCTACTGGAGATATTTGCTGATAGCAGTTGCAGATGGGCCATATTCCAAGGTAGGCAATCTCATCATGTCATCCCCACTTTCAACTTATCAAGCTCAGTCTTAAAACAAGATAGACTTTTTGCCCCCAGCAGGCTTTTCCAGAACTTCATGCCTCTGATGATGAGAAACATTCATTTAATTCCAAGCCTAAATGTGTTGATGGCCAATTTATATCCATTTGTTTTTTGCCAACATTGGCACTTAACCTAAATAACTCCTCTGCATCCCTGGTATTTATCCCTCTGATGTATTTATAGAGACCAATCATATCTCCCCTCAGCCTTCATTTGTTAAGCTAAACAAGCCATGCTCCTTACGTCTCCCTGTAATAAGGTAGGTTCTCCATTCCTTATAATCAATCTAGTAGCTCTTCTCTGCACCTGTTCCAGTTTCAATTAATCTTTCTT
This sequence comes from Emys orbicularis, assembly GCF_028017835.1. Lineage (NCBI taxonomy): Eukaryota > Metazoa > Chordata > Testudines > Emydidae > Emys > Emys orbicularis. The sequence goes on from NC_088691.1 coordinate 28,341,482, forward strand.
CAACGTGGGAAAACCAAATTGCACACAGTATTCTAGATGAGGTCTCACCAGTGCCTTGTATAACAGTAATGACACTTCCTTATCGCTACTGAAAATACCTCCCCTGATGCATACTAGAACTGCATTAGCTTTTTTCATGGTGGCGTCACACTGGCGGCTCATAATCATCCCGTGATTGACCAATACACTCAGGTCTTTCTCCTCCTCTGTTGCTTCCAACTGATATATTCCAGAGCTTATAGCAAAAATTCTTGTTGATAGTTCCTAAGTGAATGACTTTCACTATTAAATTTCATCCCATTTCTATTACTTGTTTCCAAGGTTGTCCAAATCTTCTTGTGTGATATTCCGGTCCTCCTACATATTAGCAATACCTCCCAACTTTATGTCATCTGCAAATGCTATTAGCACACTCCCACTTTTTGTGCAAGGTCATTAACTAAGATTAAGACTGATCCCTGAGGAACTCCACTAGTAACCTCCCCCACGCCTGACAGTTCATCTTTCAGCATGTCTGTTGTAGTATCCCTTTTAACCAGTTCCTTACCCGCCTTTATCTCAGGTCTTATTTTTACTTCTTATAGAATACTAATTGTGATACGATAATATGCTCAGCACTTACAGTTTAGGGAAATAATTTGCTTCATACTCACTTTTAACCTCTATGCTTTCCTCAGTCTGATTAAGCTCAAAAAATCTCATCCACACTGTGACAGAACAACAACTCACTAAAACATCATCTAAAACAGGAGGTTTGAACTCATTGGAACTCTATTATATGCTTGAGCAACTCCTGGAACAGTAGAAAGCTATGCATGATTATGTAGGCAAGTACAAATATGCAAGGCAGATGTTGTCCTTACTGCCACACACTGAAATAACTGGCCTTTATATACCATTTTCTGTATGATTGTTCATTTGAGATGGTCACACCAGGAAAAAATGGTAATGATGCATTTATAAGCCAAGTTCTGCTACTTCTTAATGTTTTCAAATGTAAAGTTAGTATAAAAGCAAAGAAATCAGTGATGGAGTTATTCCAGGAAAAGATAAACTAAAGCTCTAGGCTGCCTAGATCAACAGAATAAGTGAAAAGTTTAAGAGGAGAAAATGTGTTGTTGATATTGCTTGAGCTATAGCATAACAGGATCGTATCTAATTTACATGATATATAGTTTATGCTCCATCACTGGAAGCCTAATCATATGTACAAAAGGTATATCAATTCATGTAATTCTTTTTCCTCTTAGTCCTCTTCAGTCTCTAGCATCAAACCAACGAAACGTCTAAAGAAAACTTCTAAATATGAATCTCTGCTACTTCAGAATTTTGGGCAGATCCTCAGCTGATGTAAAATGGTATAGCTTTACTGAAGTCAACAAAGCTACCCCAATTTACACCAGCTAAGGTTCTGGGCCCACATAAGCAAATGGCAATAAACAGTGATAAATATGGCCCTGTTCTTCACTCCTGGGATGGTAGTTTTTCCTGAGTGAGGAGTGCATGCTCAGCCTTGACCGTAATAGCAAATTCACCAAGTGTGAGCATTTCATCATGACAGCAACCAGATAGTGACATTCTACTTTGCACACCTCTGTCAAAGTCCTAGAATGCAAACAAGAGCATGGCTGAAAAAACAATGGCAAAAAGGACTGGAGCCATTACGCATCCTTGTTTGGTGCCACTGGTGACAGGGAAGGCAGATGACAGCAATCATCTTCTCCTGGCAGCCAAATTTATGAAAGAGTTCCCATAGGCCCTTGCAATTTACCGTGTTGAAAGCCTTGGTCAGGTCAACAAATACCATGTACAAGTCCTTGTTCTGTTCATGAGCCTTCTCTTATATTTGCCAGGCTGTAAAAATCATGTCCATGGTGCCACAGACAGCACAAAAGCCACTCTGGATACACCGAGTCCACTAGGTGAGTGACAAGCCTGTTGAGGACAACCCAGGCAAGGATCTTCCCTACTATAGATAGCAGTGAAATTCTGCAATATGTGTCACAGCTTGATATGCTTCCCTTCCTTTTGTATAGATGAACTATGAAAGTATCCTTATACACCTGGGGCACAGTACACTGTTTCCATATAGTCTTGAAAAGGCTGGTGAGATTTCTGTCCGGGGGACACCTCCAGATTTGTACTCTCAGGTGGAATACCATCAGGCCTGGAGATTTGCCTGTGGTTAGCTGCTTGATGTTTCTTTTGTTTAAAGAAGGATCCACAGACAGCTGCTCCAGGACAGGATGCTGTGGGAGTGAGTCAATGGCTTTGTCGGATATAGTGGATTGACAGTTCAGGAGACTATCAAAGTGCTCTACCCAGCGAGAGAGAATATTGCCTTTGTAAGCAGCCAGTTACCATCTGCTGTAAAGACAGATTGTAGCACTGTATTTTGGGCCAAACACAGCACCTTCATAATGCTTTAATGTCATGCTTGTCAGCTGCTTCCTGCAGTTCTGCAGCCTTCTGCTCCCATCAGTGGTTCTTCATTAGCCAAATCAGATTTGTAGTGTATGTTTGGCCTAATGGTACCCGGCCTCCTTCTTTGCTGTTTTCTTGTCCAAGATGTAGGACTTGTGTGTGATGTGCATGGTCTCCAGTAGCTGGTCTATCTCAGGATCATTCTCATCGAGCTACCTTACAAGCTTCTCCCAAGCTGTAAGACCAGCATTTGGTGCCTTATGCACATCTTTAATATCTCTAGACCAGTGCTTCTCAAAGTCAGGCTGCCGCTTGTTCAGGGAAAGCCCCTGGTGGTCCGGGCTGGTTTGTTTACCTGCCGAATCTGCGGGTTCGGCCGATCGCGGCTCCCACTGGCCGTGGTTCGCCGCTCCAGGCCAATGGGGGCTGCGGGAAGTGGCGCAGGCCGAGGGATGTGCTGGCCGCCGCTTCCTGTAGCCCCCATTGACCTGGAGCGGCGAACCGCAGCCAGTGGGAGCCGTGATCAGCCGAACCCGCAGACGCAGCAGGTAAACAAACCGGCCTGGACCGCCAGGGGCTTTCCCTGAACAAGTGGCGGACCGGCTTTGAGAAGCACTGCTCTAGACTGTACAATTACATTGTCCAACACGTGCTACCGTTTTGACCTGGGATGCATCCATGTTGTCTTATATTTGTTGACCTGTTGGAAGAGAGAAGTAGTTAGCTGTTGGAGTTTGACCTTCTAATGCCATGATCGCCTAGCACCCGGCTCCACATGTCACAATCTGAAAAGAGCAATAAAGTCTACAAGGAGAATGAGTTTGTCCTGGTGGGGCTCCCCTCTGACGTCTCTGCTGAGATCTTCATAAAATGCCTCCTTGACCTCGACTGCATGAGTCATTTTCTGTGCGTAGGCTCTGAGTATGGTGGCATACTGGTCTATGGACAAGATTATGTGGAGCCAGGGCCGGCTCTAACTTTTTTGCTGCCCCAAGCAGCAAAAAAAAGCGCCGCCCCCCGAGCCCCCCCCGCCGAGCGCCGCGCCACCAGAACCCCCCCACGAGCGCCGCGCCCCGCGCCACCCCCCCACCGAGCGCCGCACCGCCGGAGCCCGCCCCCCCCGCCGAGCACCGCGCCGCCGGAACCCCCCCCAGCACTGCGCCGCCAGAGCCCGTCCCCCCCTGCCGAGCGCTGTGCTGCGCCGCCGGAACCCCCCCCCCGAGCGCCGCCCCCCCCGCCGAGCGCCGCGCCGCCGGAGCCCGCCCCCCCCCGCTGAGCGCCGCGCCGCCGGAGCGCCCCCCCCCGCGGAATGCCGCGCCGCGCTGCCCCCCGCCACCCCAAGATTGGCCGCCGCTTACCAGGTGCCGCCCCAAGCATGTGCTTGGTTGCCCTTGCCAGTCCACTAGTAGGTGTAGCCTGTTCCCACATCCTCAAGGAGGGACTCATCAGTGAGTCTGGCTTCACTGAGAGCAGTGATGTCTATGTTATATCTCTTCAGTGTTTTGGCAATAAAGGCTGTTCTGCATTCTGTTTTTTGGTCATCGTGAAGGAGAATTTGGACATTTCATGACCCAAATGTCAGTCTGTGAATCTGACCTCCCTAGAGTCAGGTAGCAGTACACATGCTCAGATGCAGAAACATAGGCACCTAGTGAACTTTTAGAGCAAAAACGTAGGTGCCAAGCAAGTTTAGGTGCCTACTGGGGTTGGGTGGCAATTGAGCAGGGGTTTGGTGGATCACAGTGGTGCCTAAGCCCTATTTTTAGGCACCACTTTGATCTGCCAAACCTCAAAGTCCCTTTGTGGATCTGGATTTGTGTGCCCATAGTGGGGACTGAGTATGCCCATTCTTAGTTCCCCTGAATGCTGTGTTGTGGGCCTGTGTCATGTACTGAGCTCACTCCTTCTCCATTCACTCCCCCCGTTCAGCACCACATGCCTGCTGCATCAATGCTGTCTGTACCTTCACCTAAAACTCTGCTGAAGTGCCCTGGGTAGTTTTCTCCATTGTGAAAGCAGATCAGAGGAAAGGGGAGGGTCTAGTCACCAAAGACCCCACACCTATGCCCCAGATGCGATTCTGGGTCTTCATCTGGCATACCAGTGTTCAAGCCAATCTGGCTCTGCATTTGTGACTACTTTAAAATTAAACACAGGTCATTTGCTGGAAGGGGAAGGGAGCTGTATCTCAAGGGCTCCTTGACCATGACCCCAAAATTGCACCACAAATGATATCCAAGGCCTTCTCCTAGCATAAAAATTTCCAAGAAAATCTGACTTGTCTATGAACTCTAGAGCACTTTGAAAGTTTGCCTTTAAACAAAAATGCCAGTGTATCCTTTGTATGTCACTTGCACCTGTTGGCATTCCATGTCTTGCTCATAGTGGCACCACTTTGTAGAACCAAAGTGAAAGTCTCACGGAGCTTGGATTATTCGGTTTTGGAACTGTGTGTTCGTCAGCTCAAGACAAGGCTAGTGAAATACGTTCTATGTGAATACTGCTCATTTCCCCCACAACTTTGTGCAAAAGAAAACTAATTTCTTCCCATCCCAAAAACTAGCATGAAATATCAGCTGTGGTGTGTCATCAGCAACCAAACTGCATGCTGTCATTTATAAGCCTGCTCCCATTACCTACACTGTGAGCAGTTTTAAGGGCAAAGAGAGACATTGAGGCAGGGTCACACATCAAAGATGATACAACATTCTGGGAGGTAGCTACCTCTTGTCCTGTTGATGACTTCATAAATTAGGACCATTACTTTGAATTCATGGCATGGACAGACCTGACCTAAACAGAGAGTTAATGAGGAACCCAGGAGTAGCTGAATTAAGTAGTCCTTGCTCAGTATCACTAGCAAGATTTGAAGGTAGGAAACTGCAGTCCAACCCCACTACAGCTTTTTCAGTGGCAGCAGCCTACATCTCATTGGTATCTTGACTGTGCTGTGATAAGAAGCAAGCATCTCTGCATAATATGTATGCACTATGCATTGTTTGCTAAGAAGAACAAAACAAGTGAGAAACTGCCACCAACAATTGCCTCCTTCAGGCAGCATCTGAAATGTGATCACTATCAGTCATACACATGGAATCGCACAATTCAGTATCTTCAAGTGTTCCCATCAACAATGGATGGGTGATAGTTAGCACGGGACATCTTGTTCCTAAAATGATGGTGCTGCCACCTGCTCCAGAAGCCACCCTCACCTTTGTGCATTGTGGCTGTGAGCATACCTGTGCAACAAGGAGATGCAAATGCCACAGGGAAGATTTGGTGTGCTGTGATGCATGCAACTGTGACAGTGATGAGTGTAGCAAGAGAATATCAATCACATCAGACAGATTCGAAGGGGGAATAGAAGTGTTTCAACTATCTGCAAATTACTGGGACTATTTTATGAGTAAATATAGCTTGAAGGGGTGTTGCATTAGATACTGAGTAGCTCATAGTTATATGTAGAGATTACATAAGAGTACATGGTTGTACTTTTGTTATTCAAATGATGTATTCATACAAGACATTCCACAGTCCTTCTACTAAGAGTTATGTAAGTAGTTTACATGTATTGTCAATGTATTTAGTGATAGTAAGAAGATAATTGCAGTTGTACCATGTATGCTTTCGACTTATGTCTCTGGCCAAGCAGATAACATCAAAAAGATGAGTTTTATAATTAGGCAGTTGGGGTCTTATCTGCATAACTTCATAAGAATAGCTGACAGAAAAACTTTTCTCAAATCAATCCATTCTGCAAATAATGACATATTTTGATATATTATGTGGTACAAACAAGCTCCTATTGTCATGTGATTACAGACTTTTGCTTTAACCAAAGGCAAAAAAAGTGTGGGAAAATGCATAAAATATATCACTTAGTCCTAACCTTTTCCCAAACTTTCCAAAACAGTACTATTTTGAGTACATAGTTACATTATCAATTGTATAGAAACTTTCTGCCAATTTTGGTGAAAAATAAACTTTCTATGAATTATGGCTTTTTGTGAGTTTATGATTTCTTCAGCTTGGATGTCCGATAATGTTTAAACGTTACATGATATAGAAAAAAGGCACCTCTTCCAGCATCTACATCCATCCTGGTGATGACCACTAGATATGTGCCTAATATGTGGTAGCCATGACGTTATTCTAGCTGATAGAGTATCCCCTAATGCCCACAGTGGGTCTAGGCTGGACCCCTATAGGCCATGGGCAGTGGAGGATCAGTGATGAGATTCCTGGCTAAGCCTGTGATAAATGAGAATTGCCTGGACAAAATAACGGTGTATTTCTCGCAGGTGAAAGTTAAGGCATAGAACACCAAGAGCTAAACTCATGTAACTCCACTGACATCAGTGAATTGATACCCCGGATGAATTTGCAGTTAGGGGCCAATCCAAAGCCCAGTGAGTTAGTGGATGTCTTTCCTCTGACTTTAAAGGGGTTTGGATCAAACTATTAAATGGGGCTACATCTGAGAGGTGGGATCCTGTAGCCCAGTCACAGAGATTATATGTGGAAGTTGCTTTCTCTGAAGACAGTTTCCATAGTCAATAGTGTGAAATCATCCAGTGTGCTGCACGATATAGAGGTTTCTGGAGTGGGCACTCTGCATACCCTGCTTCTTTATTGCTAAAACAAAATTACCCTTGCTTCTATCCCTTCCACCCCACTGAGGTTGCATAAGATATAATTGTGGGTAGAATTCAACCTAATATTTTCCTATTGTGTTTGCATTAGCATTTGGGATATGATAGAAGATTTTTCAAATACCACTGAATGTAATGTAGGCTGACTCTGGCTTTAAATATATTTGGGATTATTTTTATGAAATATAACAGAGATGTTATACATTACTCTTGACAGCTTGAAGTTCAGCATACCAAAGGGAGAGCCCCCCTCCTGGGTAAATCTAGTTATGGAAACCTGCCTTTGGAAGATATTTTAAGGCAGCAATGCTCTTCCCAGCCATGCAGAACACACTGCCTGTTGTCAATTTATTCTTTTGGATGCTTAGAATGCAATTGAACTCTACCTCCATTGAAACGGACTTTAAACTCTCCACTCCTCTCTTTGCTTTTCAGTTGGTCACCATGGAATTATTATTATTATTTTATAATTTATTATTGTTTTGGGGCTGGGGGAGAGGGGTGGCATTACAGAGCTTGTGAGAGCATCTGATTAAACCTGTCCAATGATGATTACATCTCTGTTGTCAGAGGAGATCTCGCAGGCCTGGTGCTATTATCAACAGTTCAAGGGAAAGCTAAGGGGGCGGGGAGGGGAAGAAAACACAAGATGCGTAGCATACTGCAGAATATAAATAGTTAAGAAGCTAGAAATGGGATCAGAGGAGGCAGAGGTGGTGAAGACCTGTTAGACTGTTAAATGCTACCCCCTGCTAGACCAAGGGAGAGTCGCCATCTAGGAAAGATATTATGGGATAGTAAATGGAGATTACCCTTGATCGTAACAAAAGGGTCAAAATATGCTTCATGCTAAGGGGACAACCAAGCCTGGTGAGCAAACCTAGACAGCGAACAGGGTTCTCACCTTTCTGCTAGCCTTGCACTTGTGCGTGTGCATGTATGCACACCTGCGAGCCTCAGTGTCAGAGCAGGGCCCCAGTGGATAAAAAGTGCAGCTCTACCAGGTGCTTCCCACCCATAGGACCACTTAGAGCTGCATTCTTGAGAAGCTGCTGTTAGATACATAGTCACCCATGTGGCAGGAAGGCCATGGCTGGCAGAGTGGTGCAACAGGCACAGGCTGCTAAAGTAATCTAGCACATCCCCTCGAGAGTGTGAGTGTGTCACACGGTCAGCGGTTTGGTGGAGAACAAGTGCCAGGGTTTCTCTCAGGCTAATGTGCAGAGGCTCACAGTGCTCTGCAGATTCTCCACTGGTCACCTCAAGCAGAAATGCAGTCCGAGCTCTTTCTTGTTTTTGCGCCTGTTTCAAGGGCAGATCATTGCAAGTGAGAGGACCTAGCACCCTACATTCTGGGTAACATTTTCAAAAACAGACCCAAATCCTCAAAGGTATGTAGGCACCTAACTCCCATTGAAATCAGTGGAAATTGTATGCCTAAATGCCTATGAGGATCTGGGCCCACATACCTCAGTAGTCTAAGTCCCACTGACTTTCAATAGGCCTGCTGAGTCACTTAGTTGCTTTTGAATATGTCCCTCACCGGCTAGCTAAACACACCTCTAATGAGACAACAAGTGCTGGAGCTACAGTACTATCTGCCTTATCCAGAGACGTCATGACTGGTGTGGGGTCTCTTTTGATCCAGAAGGAAACCCAGAACAAAACTAGTCAGGATGCAGGGAATATAGGTCTGAATGCCAAAACAGCCTATCTGCCTGCTCAGGTCAAAGGAAACCATCATGATCATATAGTCCCCTAGGAGAAGGCCACAAAGTCTGCAAGACAAGTCAGCATAATAGGAGTTTGAGTTGGTTAATCATCCCTTTATTCCTATTATCTATCATACTTACACAGCTTCCAGTACCATAGTGTCTGAGTACCTCACAGTCTTTACATATACACAACCCCCACAATGACGTAGAGAAAACACTACCCCCATTTTACAGCTGAGGAACTGCGGCACAAAGTGACTTGCCCAAGGTCATGCACAGAGTCTGTAGCAGAGCAGGGAATAGACACCAGTTCTTCCACGTCCCAGGCTAGCTCCCTAACCACTGGCCCATTCTTGCTTGCTACCTCTGATGAACAAACTGCCCTTCATAAAGAACATCATTTCCTTTTTCTTAATACAAGACATTTAGCTTGGGGGCCATGTGACTTTTGAATTCGAATGGCGAGTTTGTGGCTTGCCTGTATAGTTGATCATTTAAATACAGAACAAAGAGGGGACCTGAAGGTGTACTTGATTGCTTTGTGAGAGAGCCAGGACCTCAAAGACAGATGTTTATTTGCGACATTTGAGGTGCAAGTCGCTGTGTCACCTCCACAGCCAACTAATGAAAGTCTATATGCCAAATTTCTATTGTCACTCAAAAAGATGTTGCAAAGATCCCACCACTATCTCCTGCACCTCCATCTACTTGTCTCTCCTCCTTTGTTCTGATGCTACACGTGTATGTATGTGTACGTGTGTGTATGTGTGTGTGTGCATTGAAACACAGCGCGAGGCAACTCATCCTGGAGAAGTCTAGGAAACAAGGAGAAGATGCAGGTAGGCAGGGATTCAGGGGACAATGATGGAAGAACTAGGATCCATTCAATGTCTCTTTGTAACTAGAAATGTGGTTTATAACTACTTAGCCAATATTCCTTGATGACAGATACTAGCCCCTCTGTCCCATGCTGCCATCCATAAAGGGGCAATTAATTTGCAGATACATATACATATTGGTCCTGCCCACCAGTTTCCTGATCACCAAGTACTAGCTCTGTTGCTGAAGCGTTTCCTTCTCTCTGTCTTCAAATCTTTCCTAAAACTACACTTCTCCCAGGGAGCCTTCCCATCAGCCATTTCCATGTCTTCCCTTCCCTGAGCTTTGGCCCCACGTCTTGACCTGTGATTATTAGTCTCGTCTCCCTTAGAATGTAAACAGTTCTGGGCAGGGAATGGGTTTTACTCCTAAAGACTGATATGAATGCACAGTGCCATGGGGGGGTGTCTTCAATGGGCTAAATCGTCATTCCCCTTTTACTCACTCTTTAACCAGGCAAAGCTACCTTTGACTTCAGTGACTTATAAGAGAGCAAGGATTCGTTAATAATGCATCCCAGGTGGATGTTGTAGGACTGATGAATGAAATTGTTTTTAATTGTTCACTTTATTAATGCAACTTCATAAGTAAAGTTTTATGAATGAAATAATATTCATTCATAAAACCGGTTACCCCAATAACTGGCTAAATAACAATTAAGATGCCTGTTAAGAGCCATAGCTGTTCAGTCAGCTGCCTTTGTGAGTTTCACTATCAATCCAATTCCTGCTTAAATCACTGAGACTTGCACTGTTTCAGTATTGTAATTTCTGTTCACCATTTATTACACTTGCCTACAGTGTAACTTCTGTTCACTGTTTGCCATCCATTATACTTGTCTATATTATAACTTCTGTTCACTGTTTGCCATATTGTAATTCAAACCCCATTTTAAAATGCTTACTCCATTTTGTAAGGGCTTGCTGCAACCTTCATTTTTGCAAACCCTGCTGTAATCTTATTAGTTTAGTTTAGATGTGTGAATGAGGTATGTATGGATGATGGAATCAACCTCCAGCCCCAGCCTGTCCTGATTAAATAGAGTTCAAACATCAACGGCTGAAGATGCAGACAAGAGCCCTAACAAAGTAAGAAGAATCCACCCTAAAAAGAAAAGGTACAATAGAAGGAAGATCAAAGCCCGGTCCGAGGCTGAAAGTCATGTCTGCAATTGATGGGTGATCAATCACCAAACCCAGAGGCAGCGTGACACAGCAAGACCTATAGACTCTGGATTCAAACTAAAGCCTACAAAAAGGATGGGTGAGATGGAAAACTTTGGGAGAAGGGTAACATTCTGCTGCCAACATGGAAGGGTATCGGTGCATGCCCAACAGAGACCCAGCTCGTCCTTGTGCCCGGCTTTCCTGGCCAGTTAGCCGCCACAAGCTACGAACCCAAGCTGCAAACTCAAGCAGGACTGGTAACTATGCAGCAGCTGCAGAACATCTGATGGATGTGTGTGTGTGTGTGTGAATGTGTGTGTAAGTGTATAGGTATTAGGTATAATGTGTGTGTATAAGAAATAAGTAGTAACAGAAATAAGTAGCCAAACAACGTTGTTTACTGTTATCTTTTATAGTATTATTATATTTACAATAAATGTGGCATCTTTGCCTTATCCCTCTTAATAAGATCCTGCTGGTTTTTATTCTATTGGTATAACAATGTGAAGAGCCATTCTAGGTGACACCTTCAAGTAAGCTAAGTAAAAAGCACCATGATGGCTTGATGGAGCAAATCAGAGCCAGCTCCTCCCAGCGTGGGGCAGAGGAGCTCTGGTGATGAGTAAGATGAGCAGAAGAGAAAGGTGGTTAAGGACATAAGAGCTGCCATACTGGGTCAGATAATGGTCCATCTAGCCCTGTATTCTGGCTCTGACAGTAGCCAGTACCAAAGCTTCAGGGGCAGTGTACAGCACAGGGCAATTTTGGAGTGATCCACCCCCAGCTGCCCCTCCCAGCTTCTGGGAGACAGAAGTATAGGTTGTGTCCCTGACCATCTTGGCTAACAGACATTGATGGATCTATCCTCTATGAACTTATCTAGTTCTTTTTGAACCCAGTTATATATTTGGACATCACAACATACCTTGGCAAGAGAGTGAAATCCATGTAATTTAGGGCTCAGTTTCCTCTGTCCGATATGATTTAGCATCCTGCCAGTATCCTTGCTATCTGTATAGCAAGCAGCCTGTCCCCTGAAATGGGGGGCCTATCAATGCCATTGTGGGACATGCTTGGCCCATTGCTGTCAGCTGGAATGGAGCTGGTCTGACTGCTCTGTGCATGCAGCCATTGCTTGGGGGCCCCATGCACTGTTCTCCTTGGACGGGCCAGTACTGCCTTTGTCTGTCTGTCTGTCTGAGATGCTCAGCCTCTCTCAGCTCCTGTTTTAATCCTTTTGCCCTCTCCACTAAGCTGCTAACTTTGGCATCTAATCTTTTTTTATCCAAGAACTGTTGGCCTAAAGCTGCCCTTTTTGATGTTTTAACATATGTGCACAGTTCCCTGACCAGCTGCTTTTCCCAGGAAAGGACGGGGGGGAAAGATATTTGTTTTGATGGTTCCATTTCTGTTACCACAGGGCAGAGTCAGCATTTGAAAGGGATTCAGCTTGCTCTCCTAGGGGCAGGTTTCACATCTGTAAGGATGACAGATGCGGCAGCGCCCTAACAGAGGCATGGTGAATTGAAAGTGGAGCATACAGTATCCATACATTTCAGTTATGTAAATCTTACTCTTCTTTGGTGCAGTTGTGAATTTGGGGAGAAGGGGTGACATCATTTATGATTAGAGGGTGAAATAGCTGGTGGGTTTTTTTAGCGGTGTGATGATCATTAAAATTAACCCAGGATGTGCAGAGCTTGTTCACTATAGCAGGGCATTCATTCACTGAAGAGGGTTCTTGGTAAAAATGAAACGGTAGGAGGAAATGGAATTTCAGGAATGCTCAAATATATCAGTGGGTTTGTTTTAATATGGTAGCAGATGTGGGTCTTTCAGGAATCCCTGCTCATGGGGCATGAATTCTCTGTAGGTAGTTTGGCTGCCTTTAATGGATATGGCCAGTTTTGTGGATTAAAAGGATTGTTTACTCATGCTTTCATATAGTTTCCTCCTGGGTCACGTCTACAATGAGTTTTATTGAGAATCAGCGGGTAAGGCGTTCTGGCTCTGTCATGCAGTAATAATGTGCATAATGTATATAACATCCCACTAGGTGTAGTGAACATGGTCCCATGTGGTGTAGGAATGTATCAAGGACAAAAAAATTCTCACACTAGGAACATCATTAACTACACAATGTTATCCAGTTGATCACGGTCTTCATTTCTTCCACATGTAGTCAATGGACCTAATTTGTTGCATGAGAACTTGATCATCATCTTAGTCAAAAAATGCGTTCAGTTGGCTTAGCTATAGAACTGCGTATGTTCTCTTTTGTGTATGCAACCCCTAACGCTGGCATTGTTCTGCTCTAGTTAGTTTTCACTGCCTTAGTCTCAACAATATCAGCAAAATGAGCATATTAAAATTAGCTTCCCATGTGACATTTTGTCATGTTTGGGAATGACTGGGCAGGGCCAACATATTTGACCCTTTGGGCAACCACCCTCAGATCTCTCCCAAACTACAATTTTTATTAGCTTCCCTTCTGAACAGGAAGCTTTATGGGCCGACCTGTACGAGGAACATCTAAAGGGACACCTTTACAAGGCAGTGCTATAGCAAATGCTCAAACTGGGAAGAAAATTGTGGAGGAAGCTCCTAAAGTAGCTCTGAGATGGGATCATTAAAAAAGGAGTGAGTGCCGCAGAGATAGGGCTGCTCAGACCCTTCTCTCTCTAGCTCACTTAATTAGATACTTAGGGACAGATCCTCAGCTAGCATAGAGCACTGTAACTCCAAAGTCAAAGGAATTATGCTAATTTACACCAGTGGAGGTTCTGGCCCTTATTTATTGTACTTCAGGAGAACACTGGTACTCAGCTCTCACTGGAAGACGACGTCAGGACCACAGCTTTGGAGTCCCGTTCCCTCTCAGCGCTGATCCACCCTCTCAAGTTGATTTGATCAGAAATGAAGACATTCCAGATGATGACTTTCATTAGCCTGAATGTGTAAAATGGGCTGACTTTTGCCCCCATGTTATACCTTATCCAGAGCTCTGTGTTTTGAAAGTACTAAAAGTTGACCTCACCTCGGTTCATCCCAACTCTATTTAGAAGCCTCTATTTTAAGTACAAAAGTACTTATACCCTACACTTAAAAAGGATGTGAGCTAGGCAATGAAGCACAACACTTGAGATCTGCTCATCTCTAATATATATTCCTATGTACAGAAAGCATGGACAGTGTCAGATGAAACACGCAATTAGTCTCCCTCTAACAGTGAACAGTTCAAACTGTAACATCATGCCAACCGTGATTAAGAGTGATACAGCACATCATCATTGTCAACACTATTCAACCAATGTAAACCTTAGTTAGAAATGTACTTGTCAGAGAAAAATGCGCCTTTGATTTCTATTACACTTTCCCAGTAATTGCTGTCATCAGTGGCAGGTTATTATTACAGTTGAATAGAGTTTCAGTAATTACTTTTGCACAGATTCTAACAGCTTTTAGATTGAATGATATTCTGACAGTTTGAATACTCTTGACAACAATTACCTTTTTCCTGGTTAACACTGATTCAGGAAAATTAAAAATTAAATCTGTTCAGAGGAAACACTTATGTATGGCACTAGTAAGTGGGTTGATACAAAAATGTGTAAATTACAGAATGACTTAGAATAAAAAGTTCCTTTGCTCTTCCTCTTATGCTTTAAAAAAATCAGCACTTAGGGTACAAACAGTACCTGCTGGGTAGATTACCAGTAAATGATGGGAAATAATTTAAAGCATTCAAATCTATTTCCCACTGATCATCTATGAGGATGAAGAAAACAGGATAATGGAGCATGGCTCCTGGCTTCCACTCCAACTTTTATTTTTGAGCTTTCTAACTATAAGATAACACCTTTTGGTTTGGAAATCCTTCTTATCTCATTGCCAGAGTAATATTTTATCAAAGTTTAAGCAAATCAGCCTAGCCATAGGTGTCGGGTAGCAAAAATATAACGTTTCTTATTTTTACAAAATGTATTTAATTATGTGGGAATCAGATAAATAGAATTTAAGAAGGGATCACCAGATCATCCAGTCTGACCTCCTGTATATCACAGGCCACTGACACCACCCAGCACCCGCACATTAAATCCAAAAACTGAAATTAGACCAAGGTATTAGAGCCCTCAGGAAGCTAAACTATTATGGGCCACAGGGAGAGAACTCAAATGGCTTGGTATCAAAATTTTGAAGTTCTCATGCATATAGTCCTGTTCAAAAGCTAGTGCACAGAGTACTGTTGAAGAAAATTGATTAAAAATAAGTTATTATTCCATTTTTCCAAACCTAATTAATGGTTATGTGACAGAGCCTCTGCTGCAAAATGAATTTGTGTTAAAAACTTGGTCAACAACAGGATATGCGCCAGCAATTGAACTGACAAATCATGACTCAGCAAACCTATGGCAAACTGGTTGGACATCAGAAAGTCTGTGGAGAGTACATATCCGATTATGTGTTAGCTAGTCTGCAGAGAACTAGAGAGAATATAGATGAGAACAGAATATGTACCAATGAGTCTCCTGAGAAAAGGGCAGGAATCAGAGGACCGAATTCTTCAGTGCCTTGCAACTTGTCATTTATACCTGGACAACATGGGCCCAGTTCACCACTGTTATTCCAGTTTTATATCATTGTACTCCAGAGTTACACTGGCATAAAGCTGAAAATCACATTGGTGAATCAGGCCCAAAGAGGTCACAGTGGACGTCGAAGGCTACAGATCAGAATAATAAAGGTTTTTTTGTTTTTTTGTTTCACGCACCTTGTACTTGTTTGCCACAAGTGTAAATGAGTTACACAAGATAGAAGACAATGGAAATTGAATTTCAGTGTGCAGTGAGCTGGCTACATACCAGCTCTGCAGAGGAGAAATCATTTTATGATGGCAAATATGCAGTGAATAGATGAATTTACATCAGTAAATCTGGAGTGGAAAGCTGAGTATTCCAGTAAACGTGTGATGGAAAACTGGATATGTGACAGTTTGCAAAGAAATGGGTATATGTTAATGAGCTTGCAGAGTGAGCTGGGGATTAGATTTTTTAAAGGTGGATATACAGTTTAGAAAAGTTAAAGAAATGAACGTTCTACCAGTGAGAAAATCCTTGTCTTGATTGATTAATAAAACAGTACTATATTATAGCCCAATGAAATAAACCCATATAAAGAATGCATTTCCATTTTTCATGGAGACCAAACCATAGCACAGCTATACTGTGAAACATGCTGTATACAAACAGCAAAGTTATTTTAAATTAAATTAACACACCATAAATAATTTAAGTTGTTAAAGAAATATATTTCTGTAGCACACACACACAAAAGTGGAAATTTGATCTGACAATACTGATCAGAATACTGTAGGTCTGTTAAATTAATGCATTTTCTTTGTACTAAACCAAATTATATTTAGCAAGGCAACAGAAACCTCTTTAAGCTATACCCATTATAAATAGTCTGGGCAGATCAAGACTGACTACTAAAGCAGGCTTGTTCTGAATCTTCAAGTGCATTTGATTTGATCCTTGAACTTAACGTGAAAAAATATTTAAAATGTAGCTCTGACTTGAAGTATGGTTGGAATAATCTGTTAAAAGAATACATCATTTTGCTCAGAATCTTTTAAAAACATGATACTTTAAAAATATTTCAAAATCATGATAGCAACATTCGTCAGAAAAGATGTGGCAATTGTTAAGGTCAAAACCACTAATAATATGAGCTTCAAAGCTTTAATTTGGCACACATAAAACCCTTTCCTAATGATAAGGCATTTTACCTTTTCTATGATTGTCTGCTTTAATAACCTCATTGTTCTGTATTAATTGCTCTTTTTTTTTCTCTGCTAGAAATATATTTGCAAATATGGGAGGCAGCTAGACAGCTGGAAGATACCCTCTCTTTGTCTGGGAATAGTTCTGTAGGTTAAGAACAGGAATGAAATGCCACATCTCTGTTTTAAGATTTAGAAATTGCTTCTTGAAAAAATAAATGCATTGAAAAAAGAACTACGTGCGCTTCCCTCCACTAAGGGCAAATCCTTTCTAAAGAGCACAGCCTCGGTACCTATGCTTTGGTAGGTTCTACTAGGAGAGGGAGCTCTCCCTCTCTATCTGCTCTGCATCTTTTACTGCACCATGAGGTTCTTGTAATTCCTTCAGACCTACTGTTTCTAAACTCTGATTGGAGGAAGATGAAGGAGTGGTAAATCCACAGTGGCTCTACTGGTTGCAAACTCTATTTTTGTAATCAAAGATACCCCCATCTGTGTGGATTCCTTCACTAAGGGACAAAAAAGCTCAAGGGATGTCTCAAAATAAAATGCAACAGAAAACAAATGCCTGGCGAATTGAAGATTGTCATAAGAAGAAAATGGCAACAAAAGAGTTATATGTACATCAAAAAATAGACTGGCAGGAATTGCCTGTGTATGTGGCCATGGAGAAAGTAGAGAAACCCCACCTCTTTTCCACCAAGTCATACCCCACTGAGCTACGTTAGACTATAAATTGCTTTGTTAACACAGAATGCCCCTACTCAATCCCAGAACTCAACACCTCCCACTGGGAAGAACTATCAGCCTACTCCTCAGAGAAACCACCTGCATCCAAGACATCCTTTTGTAATGCCAGGAGTAACACAAGAGCTCAATAATCCAACAATACAGTACCCTCATTCTCTAAATACCTTCCTTCACGTAGGAAGTACTAGAAGTACTGCAGGAAAACCAAGTTATACCCTATGAGTCTGATCCATCATTCCTGACCAGTGAAAGAGTCAAGGGCACCTGGGACTGGCACCCCTACTAACTGAGATCAATACCTTTTCTGAGAAAGGAAATCTACTACCCTCCTATCATGTCATAGTCTAGTTACACTACCAATTTCAATACCTGATGCTACAAATTTCTCCAACCACCACCCTGTATCTAGCCTTTCTAGCTGTCTGAGAAATTCCTCAAGGGTCACCTAAAACTCCATCTAGATACAATCAGGGTTCAGTTCAGGAAAAGGGACAATGCTGGCACACGGTGCATGCTCTCTTCTTGGGCATCAAAAGCCACACTGCTCTGCACAGCTGCTGATATAGTCAATTATAGAATCCTGTTGTCCCACCTTCCAGATGTGGCAGGATCATGCTGATATGGTTTCAATCATTGTCCTCAGACAGTAGATGGAACCATACTGGACATACAAAATAAAAGTCCAGGGCCTACAGGCTTGGAGGAAGATAGAACTAATATCTATTTACATGAACTCTTTTCAATTTTGGAATGTGCTCAGATACCTTGGTGATGAGAGACAGAATACCCAGATAGGTAGAGAGCAGTATTGACTTAAAAATTATGAGACCTTTTTAAAAATAAATTTTAGATTATTTTTATTTGGCTTCTGGTTTCTGAGCTTTTGCGGTGCACTCAGATTGCCTAAGAATTTCACCTTTGGTGTTTAAAAAAAATAAGTTTCTAGCTCTCCTGGTTGCAGAGAAGAGCTTGAAAATGCAATCTCTTGCATACAATAGCTGGGGCTTTAAGGAAAAACAACAACAAAATATTAGGAGATTTGTGATAAAAATCACAAAATTTGACAACGATTAGATAAACATAGAGATAAAGATAGCAATTTTTAAAATTTGCTTTCCATATTTTTAATTGTCACAATAAAAAGAAAATGGATAAAACTACAATACTTTGCAGTGAAATAATTCAGACCGTTTCCCCTCAATCTCTTCCTTCCCTAGGCCAGGCCAGGGCCTGTGCTGCACTCTTGCACAGTGGAGTAACGAAATGTAAAGCTCTGCCTTCCTCACCCTCACCACCTACCCATACTGTGGTAGCTGCCTATGCCGGGGTGGGAGGAGGGAAGCAGCCTTTTCAGGGGCCACTCTTTAGTGGAAGTAAACTGTGCTGGACCTCATTACATGTGGATGGAAGTGGGCAGGCAGGAGGTAAGGAATGTGGGAAACCTTGGCTCCACACCCAAATGCACCAGCCAGCATGACTGCACTAGCCAGCATGCTATGTATATTGCATAAGTTATGTGGAGCCGGTGGGAAAGCCATGATTGAGCCCCTTGGTTTTCAAAGCTTTTTTCTAGTTCTGATCTACGTTTATATTAAAACAACATCATCTCTTTCTGCTCATTAGAATTATAGATTTCATTTATTGTTATACTTTCCATAGAGTGTTCTCTTTTTAATAGCATTGTACAAGCTGTACAAAAGCAAAATTTAGTCCTTTCAGAGAGCTGAAAGGAAGCAATCTTTTACATGACAAATCCAACATTATCATATATAAACCTCATTTACTATGTAATGTCTCCCTGTTTCCAGATCATTAATTAAATGAAACCTATTTTCACATTCTTGTAGGCAGCACTGTTCTCCAACTAATGTAAATGGCGTCTTTGGGGGAGGAGGGGGGGAAGAGGAAGATATAATGTTAGAAAATAATTCACAAAATGATCGGTTTTAAAGTATACCAGTATGGGGGGGGAGGGGAGCCAAGAAAAGATAAAGTGTTTTTGTGTGATAAAGACTGTTACTGTTAAAAAAAAATCACATAGTAAATCCTAAAACAAGTTGATTAGATCTTTCAAAGATCAAGAAAACAATGTTTGGATTTGGCAGGTAGCATGAAAACAGGTTTAACCAGATTGACACCGGTTTAGCCTTTATAGGCTAAACCATTAGGGCTCAGTTGTCGCTTTGCAATCTGACTTGAGATGGGGCAGCACATAGATGTCCTGCTTCAGCACAGCACGGGAAGCAGATTGATTCTAAATCAATCTTCCTCCTGATCTCCCTGTTGCTGTGGGGAGGAAGCTAATTGTGCCGGGCCTATGCTCAGGGCAGCTTACATCCCATGGTGTGACTGGTACAACTGTGTTGCCCTCCCCTGCCCCCCGTCTGTGCAAGGGCAGGAGAATAGCAGCTTTGCAGTCTTCTTCGCCTTCCCCGCTCTCAACCCATGCTACAGGGAGCCTGCGCGAAGTGTACCCTCCACTCCATTGCACAGGCATATGGGTCTAATAATGATCTAGGTCATACAATGAGAAATCCAAAAGTCCAACCTTTCTCTTCCTTCCTGAAGAGAATTGCTTAACACTGACATACCATATCTAGTGAGCTGGAGATAAGGAAGGTGCTTTTATATCTAGACCTTTATTTAACTATGGGGTACTGGTATATTTATCCATCAACATTCATTGTATTCCAACACAGCCAAATCTCGGGTATACCCATAAAATCTTATTGGTAAGAACATCTCAATATATCCATTGTATGTTCCAGAAAATACCTTTAACCATAAAACCACTTTCTCACAAAAGCATCACCAAGATTTGAACCAAAATAGCATCTTTGAGGCAGAAGAACCAAGGTCCATGAGATCTAATTTTACAACATACATCATCACTTTGAAATTATATGCAAGAACACCATTAGCTGTACTGATTAAGACCAGAGTATGTAGTTAATAATCAAAGTGTATTTCCTAAGTCTTTGTATAACTTTTACACAACAGCCTACTTTCTGGCTTCTTTGACCTAGAAAAACATGTGACCATCCCCAATGTTTGGCTTTAGACCTGCCTCAGAAATTATGCTGGAAGAATTAATAGTTTGCTCAGCATGATATCACTGCTCTACAGCCAAAATGCTTCTGAAATAAATGTAGTCAAACTTTACTAATTCTGGGTCACTGAGAACGAAAATGATGCTTAAAATTGTTGATTGGCTCTAGTTTTCAAGATATGCTATTGGGTCAGTATATACGACCCTTGACTTGGGAATGGCGGAGGATAAGTGAGTTATAAAGGGAAGGGATCTCAATTTAAACCAGAAATGACTAAAATACATTTTGACTGGATCTATGAAGAAATCTATGACTGGGTTTGGACAGTACTTGCTTTTTAGGCAAAACAATGAATGATGCAATCTGAAGCTGGTATTGCGTCATACATGATGTGAATTGCATCATGTTATTCCGAGAAGTCATGGATGATGCAATCATAACGAAGCTTACATCACTCTGCTGAACAAATTGCCCTATATCAGCTCTAGAAATCATACAGTGTCGTGCTCTCTTATTTGTCAGTGTTTGATTTTGCAAAGGGACACATTACTGTTTAGCCAAAGTGAGCAGAGATGCCTCGTACTTGTGTGAACAGTGCAGATAACTTCTGCTATGTTTGTGGTGAAGTGACTTTTGCATCACAAAAGCGCAGTATAACCACTATGGTTAAGAAAGCCTATCACCTTTATTTTGGCTGCAAAATTGGAGCTCAGGACAAGAGGTGGGCCCCACACATATGCTGCAACACTTGTGCAACAAATCTTTGCCAGTGGTTGAACAGGAAAAGGAAATCTATGCCTTTTGCAGTGCCAATGATTTGGAGAGAGCCAACAGCTCATACCAGCAATTGTTACTTCTGCATGGTGCCTCCAGTTGGGAAAGGTGTGTCAAAGAAGAAAAAGTGGACTGTGCATTATCCAAACATTCCATCAGCTATACGCCCAGTACCCCACGGAGAAGGACTGCCCGTTCCTGATGCACCAGAATCATTCTCACTTGAGTCAGATGAAGAAGAGGAAGAGGATGAAACTTCTGGTCCTGAACCATCAATGTCACAGGACCCACATTTTCTCCCATCCTCCTCCTCTGAACCACACCTCATAACACAAGGTGAACTGAATGACCTTGTCAGGGATTTGGAACTACCCAAGAGTAAGGCAGAGCTGTTGGGCTCCAGACTACAGCAGTGGAATCTCCTGGCAGGTGATGTTAGGGTTTCCATGTTCCGTGACCGTCAAAAGGATCTTGTCCCATTCTTCTTCATGGAAGGTGAGCTTGTAGCCTGCAACAACATCGATGGTGTGATGGCAGCCCTCAACATCGTTCACGATCCAGATGAGTGGAGACTGTTCATTGATTCATCGAAGACGAGTCTTAAAGCTGTTTTACTGCATAATGGCAATGTTTTGCCATCAATTCCAGTTGGTCATGCAGTCCATATGAAGGAAACCTATGACAACATGAAACAACTTTTGAGGTGCATAAACTATGACCAACATCAGTGGCAGCTTTGTGGCGATTTGAAGGTTGTTGCTCTCTTGCTTGGTCTGCAGACTGGATACAC
Organism: Emys orbicularis; assembly: GCF_028017835.1. Lineage (NCBI taxonomy): Eukaryota > Metazoa > Chordata > Testudines > Emydidae > Emys > Emys orbicularis. The sequence goes on from NC_088691.1 coordinate 28,363,464, forward strand.
AAAGTACTGCTGTTTTCTCTGCGAATGGGATAGTCATGCAAGAGATTCCCACTACATCAAGAAAGATTGGCCACTCCGACAGTCATTGGAGCCTGGGAGGAAAAGTGTTCAGCATCCACCACTTGTTGAATCAAGGAAGATTTTGTTACCACCCTTACACATCAAGCTGAGTCTGATGAAGAAGTTTGTCAAGGCCATTGACAAAACACAAGCAGCTTTCAAGTACCTTCGTGGAAAATTTCCAAGGTTAAATGAAGCTAAGATAAAGGAAGGTGTCTTTGTTGGTCCTCAGATTCGTGAACTTCTTCGAGATGATGCATTTGACCATGCACTGCGTGGCAAGGAAAAGACGGCATGGAAAGCCTTCCAGTTAGTGGCAATAAATTTTCTCGGAAACAACAAGGCAGACAACTACAGGTTGTTGGTGGAAAACCTCCTCAAGGCATACAAAAGCCTTGGTTGCAACATGTCACTAAAGATACATTTTTTGCACTCTCATCTAGATTTTTTTCCACCGAACTGCGGAGCAGTGAGCGACGAGCACGGCGAGCGATTTCACCAGGACATTGCAACAATGGAGAAACGCTATCAGGGCAAATGGAGCCCATCAATGCTTGCAGACTATTGCTGGATAGTGACAAGAGATGCTCCATTTAATGAATACAAGAGACAAGCCAAGAAGCGCCGAGTAGACACTGAATAGGACTAAACTATGTACATAATAGTTTTTTGCCTTTTGTTTCATAATAAATTTTATTTCTATAACCCTTTTGCTGATTTTTAAAGTGTTACATAAACAGGACAGGTGAAATATTATCATGTAAAGCAACCATAAACACATGAAAAGACCTACATTTACAATTTATGATTAAAACTCTACTATCTACGCAATATACATAGACATAAAATGTAAAAACTTAAATATCTTAGAAACAGTAGCCAATCAGTTGTTTTAATTGTCATATTTGAATTCAGCACATCAAAATACATAATAAACAGCACATTTTATCTCTGAAGCAGAACTTCTCAAAAATTGTTGACCAGTGTATTCAGTCACACCTATCTCAGCTGGTTTAGCTGAAGCATCGTCCAAAACTGCATATCAGATGTCTGTTTAGACACTTGCCCAGATATGTTACAGTACTTTTCTCTTAATCATCTATTAAAATCGCATTTACCAATGACGCACGACACTCCTTTTAAACTCTGAGATTCTGGGATACATGATCATCAGTGAGAGTTGACACTACAACCTAACTTACAATGCTTATGAACTTTTAGAGATTCTGAGACTAAATTTTTTTGGACTGAAAAATACAGCCACTTATGTTGTTTTTCTCATAGGTAAATCTCTCTCTCTGCTGAAGAAATTGTAATAAACAAATTTGTTGCTGACTTGCAGCTGATATAGTCTTTTATTTATTACTCGAGGATCTGATTACATTCTGCATTCAATAGAATTCTGCATTCTGCAAAGCCATAGAGGTGCCCAATTTTGTTCAGACTCAGGCCCTTGTTTATTTGAAAATGCGCCCATGTTTCCTCTAAACGCCTGCAAACCTTTAGCACACTTTTTTCATTGTTCCGGCTATGTTTCAAGTATGCAGCAGAACCCCAAACCAGGCCAATTTTCATGTGGCAAAGAGATTAGTTGCAAACATTTTGCACACACCTTTTGGTGGAATCCAGCTCTCTTGTGAACCAGCAACTAATGTCAGAGTCAGCTTCACCGGGCAGGACCCACACAGAACAGAATGCAGCGGAGTAGAGCAGAGAGAGAAAGACAACATGGAATGGGAGGGGAACAGAAGAAGTACTGTATCCGAATGGCTGACCATGCCAAAACCACAGCTTTGGATTTGTATGATTTCTTATCTGACACCATCAGTGATGGGGTAATATATATCCTGGGATTTGAAATTTTGGTCCCACAAGTTCTTTTGCAAGTTACAAACAAGCCAAACAAAACTGATATTAGCAATTAGGGGAAACTGTAGTATTTCCATTGACTGCAACAATCTTATTATTTTGGGGCCTGATCCAAAGCCGGGGTGCCAAAGAAGAGACAGGCCCAAAAGTTAGTGATGAGTGTTCACCTGGTCAATTCTGTATGAGCTTTTAAATAAAATGATCAGTGAGACTGGAAAACAGTGACTTAATGAACAGAGGACAATTTTGTAAGTACAGTTCATATTATTTTAAAGTCAATTCATTTTCCAAAGACAATTGTTTCAGCAGAGTTGTGTCATGCCTGAGGGGAAATTCCTTGCTATTGGATAATTTAATACTGAAACACTTGAAATGGTATTTTCTTCAAAGTCAATTAGAAAATTGGTGGAATTTGTTTTTTTAATAGGAATTTTTAGTGACAACTTCCAAAACAAAACCACACAGAGAAAAATCAAATCTCCATATACAAAGTTAGAAACACCCAAAGTCTACAGAATAACCGTATAGGATAACAAACAAACCAACCTGACTGGAAGAAAAGGAAAACAGAAATAGACAACTCTAAAATGTTTATGAATAGTCATGTTTGTCACCATGCTGATGCTTGTCTGAACAGACATCGAGATGATTAAACAAACACATTTGAATCAGACTTTTAAAAAAGTAACCTCTTAAGCAAATTCCTGTTGTCTTTATAGAATTTAAATAATATTAAAAATATGATAAATAGGAATATTTCATCCTGTCCATAGCAGATGAAATTTCATTAGAGAAGACATAAATCGGCAGTTTAAAGCCCTGTTCCTACAATTTGGACCCTTGTCCCCAGGCAGCACTCAGTTCCATATGAAGGCTTATCCTGCAAACTTGTATGGCTGAGTCAATCCACAGCAAGTAGTTTTGTTGATTGAAGACAACTTGCTATTTCCCAGGGAAAATAATGTTTCCTGTATTTCAAGACAACTTCAATTTCAAATCCTGGTTCTGCCTGTCAATCTGGGTTCTCATGTGAAAAACTAAAACTGGTGGAAATTTTGAATTAGATTTTAATAACTGGTAAATTTAGTAAAAAGCATCTGTTTTGAATTTAAAAAAATGCTAGAGATTTGCCAGGTTTTTGTTAGGTGGCATTAAATGAAAGTCTTTCTGCCTCTCACATTCCCACCACTAAGTGTCTTCTAAGCCCACCTCACCACATTCCACTCCAGATGCCCTACTTGGTCTTAGTGCCTTTTCTTGCATTCAGGACACCATCTCCCGTTTACCTGACAGGAGGCTTGTTTCTCTTGGCAGACTATTACAGCCAATACTCATAGGACTTCTCCAGGTGTTTGCACTGACATTAAATAAATTAGCTACATTTATAACATTTTAACACACATTAACAATAAGTATTAGGTATGACAAGAATCATTCATTATCCTTATAGAGTCTTCAGTTATAAAGTTGTAATCTACACTGCTTTAAGCACCAAGGTACTATGTGTACTGATAAATTAGATACTATAAATAAAATTACCAAGAGAGTTTGGTTAATAGGTTTACATCCCTGTTCAAGTGTCATTGTTAGGAACAAGTCTTTGCTCTTTTAGAAGCAAAGGTTATAATTTGGCATACTAAACAGAGGGCACTTAAAGGTCACAGGGTTCAGATGTTCATAAATAATATTTTTAAAGTAGTTATGTTATTTGCCAATACAGCAGATTAAAATCTCATCTTGATTCTCTCCAGTAGGCTTATCCTGTAAATCACCTACTCTTGTCTCTCTGTAGGAGGGTAACTATATTCTTTCTCACCATCTAATAGCAGGAGGTCACTCCTTCAAAGTGTTGTTTCTTTGTTCAGCACAGAGGTGCTGCTGAAGGAAGAGCCACAGAGCTAGGCAACTAGGAAGTTTCCCTCTTTGTGTGTGCTGCAGGGATGTGAACAACTTGTGGGCTGTGGTGGGTAAAGGTTGTAGAAACACATTGATGAGGACAGCAATATCATGTAGTGTGTGTAGAGAAAATTCTACAACATGCCTGTGACGTTGTGCAGTCTATATGGTTTTATAAAAACTTGATAATAAGTCAATATAATGTAACTGGGATAGTTTTAGAAAAATTTGACAATAAGTGAATATAATGCAACTGGGGTATGCTTTGTGCAAAAGGTCTCTTGTAAGGTATCATTACAAAGCTCATAATCTACTGAGTGTGATCATCCTATTTGTAGAAATGTACCACTCTTGTATCTAAAACTAGAAATATAAAACATAACTCTGAGGGCCTATTGTAATTATAGGTTTCAGAGTAGCAGCCGTGTTAGTCTGTATCCGCAAAAATAACAGGAGTACTTGTGGCACCTTAGAGACTAACAAATTTATTAGAGCATAAGCTTTCGTGGGCTACAACCCACTTCTTCGGATGCATAAAGAGTGAACCATATATTGAGGAGATATATATACACACACATACAGAGAGCATGAACAGGTGGGAGTTGTCTTACCAACTCTGAGAGGCCAATTAAGTAAGAGAAAAAAAACTTTTGAAGTGATAATCAAGATGGTTCAGTACAGACAGTTTGATAAGAAGCAAGTGTGAAAATACTTACAAGGGGAGATAGATTCAATGTTTGTAATGGCTCAGCCATTCCCAATCCCTATTTAGCCCTGAGTTGATTGTGTCTAGTTTGCATATCAATTCCAGCTGTCCGGTTTGGCCAATGTACATGGCAGAGGGGCATTGCTGGCACATGATGGCATATATCACATTGGTAGATGTGCAGGTGAACGAGCCACTATCAAGCATTCTTAAAACTACAATACCCACCTGCTGAAGTGAAAAAACAGATTGACAGAGCCAGACGAGTACCCAGAAGTCACCTCCTACAAGACAGGGCCAACAAAGAAAATAACAGAACACCACTAGCTGTCACCTTCAGCCCCCAACTAAAACCTCTCCAGCGCATCATCAGAGATCTACAACCTATCCTGAAAGATGATCCTTTACTCTCACAGATCTTGGGAGACAGACCTGTCCTCGCTTACAGACAACCCCCCAACCTAAAGCAAATACTCACCAGCAACCACACATCACTGAACAAAAACACTGACCCAGGAACCTATCCTTGTAACAAAGCCCGATGCCAACTCTGTCCACATATCTATTCAAGTGACACCATCATAGGGCCTAATCACATCAGCTATACCATCAGTGGCTCGTTCACCTGCACATCTACCAATGTGATATATGCCATCATGTGCCAGCAATGCCCCTCTGCCATGTACATTGGCCAAACCGGACAGTCTCTACGCAAAAGAATTAATGGACACAAATCTGACATCAGGAATCATAATACTCAAAAACCAGTGGGAGAACACTTTAACCTGTCTGGCCATTCTTTGACAGACCTGCGGGTGGCTATCTTAAAACAGAAAAACTTCAAAAACAGACTCCAACGAGAGACTGCTGAGCTGGAATTGATATGCAAACTAGACACAATCAACTCAGGGCTAAATAGGGATTGGGAATGGCTGAGCCATTACAAACATTGAATCTATCTCCCCTTGTAAGTATTTTCACACTTGCTTCTTATCAAACTGTCTGTACTGAACCATCTTGATTATCACTTCAAAAGTTTTTTTTCTCTTACTTAATTGGCCTCTCAGAGTTGGTAAGACAACTCCCACCTGTTCATGCTCTCTGTATGTGTGTGTATATATATCTCCTCAATATATGGTTCACTCTTTATGCATCCGAAGAAGTGGGTTGTAGCCCACGAAAGCTTATGCTCTAATAAATTTGTTAGTCTCTAAGGTGCCACAAGTACTCCTTTTATTGTAATTATGTAAAGTGTGGGCCATTAATGATGGTTTGGAATCTTGATGACTCCCATTAACAAGGACCATTGTCTGCAGATGACTGTGTTTACCTGTGAGTCTTCCTGTATATGTGTGTGCTGGCAAGTGAGTAATGAAGTCTTGCAGTGACATGTGATCATGTCACCTGAACTGGAATCCATCTTTAACCTGGTGCTTTTCCAGTGAGGGGGGGTGGAAACCCAGAGGGACAAAGGGTTCCCGCCTTATGCAAAAGATATATAAAGGGGTGGAACAGAAGAAAGGGGGGAGAGGAGCCATCATGAAGAATCCCCTAGCTATCACCTGAGCTGCAACAAGAGCTGTACCAGGGGAAAGAATTGTGCCCAGGCCTGGAAGGTGTCCAGTCTGAGAAAAAACTTACTGAAACATCTCTGAGGGTGAGATTATCTGTATTCAGTTTGATTAGACATAGATTTGCGCATTTTATTTTATTTTGCTTGGTGACTTACTTTGTTCTGTCTGTTACTACTTGGAACCACTTAAATCCTACTGTCTGTATTTAATAAAATCACTTTTTATTTAGTAATTTACTCAGAGTATGTATTAATACCTGAGGGAGCAAACAACTGTGCATATCTCTCTATCAATGTTATAGAGGGCGAACAATTTATGAGTTTGCCCTGCATAAGCTTTATGCAGGGTAAAACGGATTTATCTGGGTTTAGACCCCATTGGGAGTTGGGCATCTGAGTGCTAAAGACAAGCACACTACTGTGAGCTGTTTTCAGGTAAACTTGCAGCTTTGGGACAAGGGATTCAGACCCTGGGTCTTTGTTGGAGCAGATGGGCATGTCTGGCTCAGCAAGACATGGTGCTGGAGTCCTGAGCTGGCAGGGAAAACAGGAGCAGAAGTAGTCTTGGCACATTAGGTGGCAGCTCCCAAGGGGGTTTCTGTGATCCAACCCGTCACAATGCCCATTTGAAAATAAGTTTGATTGCTTCATGCACTGGCATTCCTTACCAGGAATTCATTGGAACATTACTGGAAAGCAGTAATGTTCAAAGAAAGGAAAGCTAATAAATCACACATGGTAAATTAGCAATGAAATATGGCAACAAAAAAGACAAAAACAATTTTTGGCTGCTTACACAGAAGCATCATGTCACAAAGTAGAGAGGTAATAATCCTTCTCTATAAAGGTCTGATAAAACAGCACCTGGAATATATTGTTTCGTTCTAGGCATCTAATTACCAGACAAATACTGAGAAATTGTAGGAAGTTTACCAGAAAACAAGAAACATGATTTGGGGGCTGGAGTATTGATTTTTGAGGAAAAAACAAATTAGT